>NW_027507789.1:89445204-90645204 GCF_037356315.1 Lithobates pipiens | reverse complement strand
CAGGGTATTGCAGAGTATTGGCAGGGTATTGCAGAGTATTGGCAGGGTATGTATTGCAGAGAATTGGCAGGGTATTGCAGAGTACTGGCAGGGTATGTATTGCAGAGTATTGGCAGGGTATTGCAGAGTATTGGCAGGGTATGTATTGCAGAGTATTGGCAGGGTATGTATTTCAGAGTATTGGCAGAGTATTGCAGAGTAATGGCAGGGTATGTATTGCAGAGTATTGGCAGGGTATTGCAGAGTATTGGCAGGGTATTTCAGAGTATTGGCAGGGTATTGCAGAGTCCTGGCAGGGTATGTATAGCAGAGAATTGGCAGGGTATTGCAGAGTATTGGCAGGGTGTTGCCGAGTGTTGGCAAGGTATGCATTGCAGAGTATTGGCAGGGTATTGCAGAGTATTGGCAGGGTATTGCAGAGAACTGGCAGGGTATGTATTGCAGAGAATTGGCAGGGTATTGCAGAGTATTGGCAGGGTATTGCAGAGTATTGTCAGGGTATTGCAGAGTACTGGCAGGGTATGTATTGCAGAGTATTGGCAGGGCATTGCAGAGTACTGGCAGGGTATTGCAGAATATTGTCAGGGTGTTGCAGAGTACTGGCAGGGTATGTATTGCAAAGTATTGGCAGGGTATTGCAGAGTATTGGCAGGGTATGTATTGCAGAGTATCGGCAGGGTATGTATTGCAGAGTAATGGCAGGGTATGTATTTCAGAGTATTGGCAGGGTATTGCAGAGTCCTGGCAGGGTATGTATAGCAGAGAATTGGCAGGGTATTGCAGAGTATTGGCAGGGTATTGCAGAGTACTGGCAGGGTATGTATTGCAGAGAATTGGCAGGGTATTGCAGAGTATTGGCAGGGTATTGCAGAGTACTGGCAGGGTATGTATTGCAGAGTATTGGCAGGGCATTGCAGAGTATTGGCAGGGTATTGCAGAATATTGTCAGGGTGTTGCAGAGTACTGGCAGGGTATGTATTGCAGAGCTATGTATAGCAGAGAATTGGCAGGGTATTGCAGAGTATTGGCAGGGTGTTGCCGAGTGTTGGCAAGGTATGTATTGCAGAGTATTGGCAGGGTATTGCAGAGTATTGGCAGGGTATTGCAGAGTACTGGCAGGGTATGTATTGCAGAGAATTGGCAGGGTATTGCAGAGTATTGGCAGGGTATTGCAGAGTATTGTCAGGGTATTGCAGAGTACTGGCAGGGTATGTATTGCAGAGTATTGGCAGGGCATTGCAGAGTACTGGCAGGGTATTGCAGAATATTGTCAGGGTGTTGCAGAGTACTGGCAGGGTATGTATTGCAGAGCATTGGCCGGGTATTGCAGAGTACTGGCAGGGTATGTATTGCAAAGTATTGGCAGGGTATTGCCGAGTATTGGCAGGGTATGTATTGCAGAGTATCGGCAGGGTATGTATTGCAGAGTATTGCAGAGTAATGGCAGGGTATGTATTTCAGAGTATTGGCAGGGTATTGCAGAGTATTGTCAGGGTATTTCAGAGTATTGGTAGGGTATTGCAGAGTCCTGGCAGGGTATGTATAGCAGAGAATTGGCAGGGTATTGCAGAGTATTGGCAGGGTATTGCAGAGTACTGGCAGGGTATGTATTGCAGAGAATTGGCAGGGTATTGCAGAGTATTGGCAGGGTATTGCAGAGTACTGGCAGGGTATGTATTGCAGAGTATTGGCAGGGCATTGCAGAGTATTGGCAGGGTATTGCAGAATATTGTCAGGGTATTTCAGAGTATTGGTAGGGTATTGCAGAGTCCTGGCAGGGTATGTATAGCAGAGAATTGGCAGGGTATTGCAGAGTATTGGCAGGGTATAGCAGAGTACTGGCAGGGTATGTATTGCAGAGAATTGGCAGGGTATTGCAGAGTATTGGCAGGGTATTGCAGAGTACTGGCAGGGTATGTATTGCAGAGTATTGGCAGGGCATTGCAGAGTATTGGCAGGGTATTGCAGAATATTGTCAGGGTATTGCAGAGTACTGGCAGGGTATGTATTGCAGAGCATTGGCCGGGTATTGCAGAGTATTGTCAGGGTATTTCAGAGTATTGGTAGGGTATTGCAGAGTCCTGGCAGGGTATGTATAGCAGAGAATTGGCAGGGTATTGCAGAGTATTGGCAGGGTATTGCAGAGTACTGGCAGGGTATGTATTGCAGAGAATTGGCAGGGTATTGCAGAGTATTGGCAGGGTATTGCAGAGTACTGGCAGGGTATGTATTGCAGAGTATTGGCAGGGCATTGCAGAGTATTGGCAGGGTATTGCAGAATATTGTCAGGGTATTGCAGAGTACTGGCAGGGTATGTATTGCAGAGCATTGGCCGGGTATTGAAGAGTATTGGCAGGGTATTGCAGAGTATTGGCAGGGTATTTCAGAGTATTGGCAGGGTATTGCAGAGTCCTGGCAGGGTATGTATTGCAGAGTATTGGCAGGGTATTGCAGAGTATTGGCAGGGTATTGCAGAATATTGGCAGGGTATTGCAGATTACTGGCAGGGTATGTATTGCAGAGAATTGGCAGGGTATTGCAGAGTATTGGCATGGTATTGCCGAGAACTGGCAGGGTATGTATTGCAGAGTATTGGCACGGTATTGCAGAGTACTGGCAGCGTGTGTATTGCAAAGTATTGGCAGGGTATTGCAGAGTATTGGCAGGGTATATATTGCAGAGAATTGGCAGGGTATTGCAGAGTTCTGTCAGGGTATGTATTGCAGAGTATTGGCAGGGTATTGCAGAGTATTGGCAAGGTGTGTATTGCAGAGTATTGGCAGGGTATGTATTGCAGAGTATAGGCAGAGTATTGCAGAGTACTGGCAGGGTGTGTATTGCAGAGCATTGGCAGGGTATTGCAGAGTATTGGAAGGGAATATATTGCAGATAATTGGCAGGGTATATATTGCAGAGTATTGGCAGGGTATTGCAGAGTATTGGCAGGGTATGTATTGCAGAGTATTGGCAAAGTATTGCAGAGTAATGGCAGGGTATGTATTTCAGAGTATTGGCAGGGTATTGCAGAGTATTGGCAGGGTATTTCAGAGTATTGGCAAGGTATTGCAGAGTTCTGGCAGGGTATGTATAGCAGAGAATTGGCAGGGTATTGCAGAGTATTGGCAGGGTGTTGCAGAGTGTTGGCAAGGTATGTATTCCAGAGTATTGGCAGGGTATTGCAGAGTATTGGCAGGGTATTGCAGAGTACTGGCAGGGTATGTATTGCAGAGAATTGGCAGGGTATTGCAGAGTATTGGCAGGGTATTTCAGAGTATTGGCAGGGTATTGCAGAGTTCTGGCAGGGTATGTATAACAGAGAATTGGCAGGGTATTGCAGAGTATTGGCAGGGTATTGCAGAGTATTGGCAGGGTATGTATTGCAGAGAATTGGCAGGGTATTGCAGAGTACTGGCAGGGTATGTATTGCAGAGTATTGGCAGGGTATTGCAGAGTATTGGCAGGGTATGTATTGCAGAGTAATGGCAGGGTATGTATTGCAGAGTATTGGCAGGGTATTGCAGAGTATTGGCAGGGTATTTCAGAGTATTGGCAGGGTATTGCAGAGTCCTGGCAGGGTATGTATAGCAGAGAATTGGCAGGGTATTGCAGAGTATTGGCAGGGTGTTGCCGAGTGTTGGCAAGGTATGCATTGCAGAGTATTGGCAGGGTATTGCAGAGTATTGGCAGGGTATTGCAGAGTACTGGCAGGGTATGTATTGCAGAGAATTGGCAGGGTATTGCAGAGTATTGGCAGGGTATTGCAGAGTATTGTCAGGGTATTGCAGAGTACTGGCAGGGTATGTATTGCAGAGTATTGGCAGGGCATTGCAGAGTACTGGCAGGGTATTGCAGAATATTGTCAGGGTGTTGCAGAGTACTGGCAGGGTATGTATTGCAGAGCATTGGCCGGGTATTGCAGAGTACTGGCAGGGTATGTTTTGCAAAGTATTGGCAGGGTATTGCCGAGAACTGGCAGTGTATGTATTGCAGAGTATTGGCACGGTATTGCAGAGTACTGGCAGCGTGTGTATTGCAAAGTATTGGCAGGGTATTGCAGAGTATTGGCAGGGTATATATTGCAGAGAATTGGCAGGGTATTGCAGAGTTCTGTCAGGGTATGTATTGCAGAGTATTGGCAGGGTATTGCAGAGTATTGGCAAGGTGTGTATTGCAGAGTATTGGCAGGGTATGTATTGCAGAGTATAGGCAGAGTATTGCAGAGTACTGGCAGGGTGTGTATTGCAGAGCATTGGCAGGGTATTGCAGAGTATTGGAAGGGAATATATTGCAGATAATTGGCAGGGTATGTATTGCAGAGTATTGGCAGGGTATTGCAGAGTATTGGCAGGGTATGTATTGCAGAGTATTGGCAAAGTATTGCAGAGTAATGGCAGGGTATGTATTTCAGAGTATTGGCAGGGTATTGCAGAGTATTGGCAGGGTATTTCAGAGTATTGGCAAGGTATTGCAGAGTTCTGGCAGGGTATGTATAGCAGAGAATTGGCAGGGTATTGCAGAGTATTGGCAGGGTGTTGCAGAGTGTTGGCAAGGTATGTATTCCAGAGTATTGGCAGGGTATTGCAGAGTATTGGCAGGGTATTGCAGAGTACTGGCAGGGTATGTATTGCAGAGAATTGGCAGGGTATTGCAGAGTATTGGCAGGGTATTTCAGAGTATTGGCAGGGTATTGCAGAGTTCTGGCAGGGTATGTATAACAGAGAATTGGCAGGGTATTGCAGAGTATTGGCAGGGTATTGCAGAGTATTGGCAGGGTATGTATTGCAGAGAATTGGCAGGGTATTGCAGAGTACTGGCAGGGTATGTATTGCAGAGTATTGGCAGGGTATTGCAGAGTATTGGCAGGGTATGTATTGCAGAGTAATGGCAGGGTATGTATTGCAGAGTATTGGCAGGGTATTGCAGAGTATTGGCAGGGTATTTCAGAGTATTGGCAGGGTATTGCAGAGTCCTGGCAGGGTATGTATAGCAGAGAATTGGCAGGGTATTGCAGAGTATTGGCAGGGTGTTGCCGAGTGTTGGCAAGGTATGCCTTGCAGAGTATTGGCAGGGTATTGCAGAGTATTGGCAGGGTATTGCAGAGTACTGGCAGGGTATGTATTGCAGAGAATTGGCAGGGTATTGCAGAGTATTGGCAGGGTATTGCAGAGTATTGTCAGGGTATTGCAGAGTACTGGCAGGGTATGTATTGCAGAGTATTGGCAGGGCATTGCAGAGTACTGGCAGGGTATTGCAGAATATTGTCAGGGTGTTGCAGAGTACTGGCAGGGTATGTATTGCAGAGCATTGGCCGGGTATTGCAGAGTACTGGCAGGGTATGTTTTGCAAAGTATTGGCAGGGTATTGCAGAGTATTGGCAGGGTATGTATTGCAGAGTATCGGCAGGGTATGTATTGCAGAGTAATGGCAGGGTATGTATTTCAGAGTATTGGCAGGGTATTGCACAGTATTGGCAGGGTATTTCAGAGTATTGGTAGGGTATTGCAGAGTCCTGGCAGGGTATGTATAGCAGAGAATTGGCAGGGTATTGCAGAGTATTGGCAGGGTATTGCAGAGTACTGGCAGGGTATGTATTGCAGAGAATTGGCAGGGTATTGCAGAGTATTGGCAGGGTATTGCAGAGTACTGGCAGGGTATGTATTGCAGAGTATTGGCAGGGCATTGCAGAGTATTGGCAGGGTATTGCAGAATATTGTCAGGGTGTTGCAGAGTACTGGCAGGGTATGTATTGCAGAGCTATGTATAGCAGAGAATTGGCAGGGTATTGCAGAGTATTGGCAGGGTGTTGCCGAGTGTTGGCAAGGTATGTATTGCAGAGTATTGGCAGGGTATTGCAGAGTATTGGCAGGGTATTGCAGAGTACTGGCAGGGTATGTATTGCAGAGAATTGGCAGGGTATTGCAGAGTATTGGCAGGGTATTGCAGAGTATTGTCAGGGTATTGCAGAGTACTGGCAGGGTATGTATTGCAGAGCATTGGCCGGGTATTGCAGAGTACTGGCAGGGTATTGCAGAATATTGTCAGGGTGTTGCAGAGTACTGGCAGGGTATGTATTGCAGAGCATTGGCCGGGTATTGCAGAGTACTGGCAGGGTATGTATTGCAAAGTATTGGCAGGGTATTGCCGAGTATTGGCAGGGTATGTATTGCAGAGTATCGGCAGGGTATGTATTGCAGAGTATTGCAGAGTAATGGCAGGGTATGTATTTCAGAGTATTGGCAGGGTATTGCAGAGTACTGGCAGGGTATGTATTGCAGAGAATTGGCAGGGTATTGCAGAGTATTGGCAGGGTATTGCAGAGTATTGTCAGGGTATTGCAGAGTACTGGCAGGGTATGTATTGCAGAGTATTGGCAGGGCATTGCAGAGTACTGGCAGGGTATTGCAGAATATTGTCAGGGTGTTGCAGAGTACTGGCAGGGTATGTATTGCAAAGTATTGGCAGGGTATTGCAGAGTATTGGCAGGGTATGTATTGCAGAGTATCGGCAGGGTATGTATTGCAGAGTAATGGCAGGGTATGTATTTCAGAGTATTGGCAGGGTATTGCACAGTATTGGCAGGGTATTTCAGAGTATTGGTAGGGTATTGCAGAGTCCTGGCAGGGTATGTATAGCAGAGAATTGGCAGGGTATTGCAGAGTATTGGCAGGGTATTGCAGAGTACTGGCAGGGTATGTATTGCAGAGAATTGGCAGGGTATTGCAGAGTATTGGCAGGGTATTGCAGAGTACTGGCAGGGTATGTATTGCAGAGTATTGGCAGGGCATTGCAGAGTATTGGCAGGGTATTGCAGAATATTGTCAGGGTGTTGCAGAGTACTGGCAGGGTATGTATTGCAGAGCTATGTATAGCAGAGAATTGGCAGGGTATTGCAGAGTATTGGCAGGGTGTTGCCGAGTGTTGGCAAGGTATGTATTGCAGAGTATTGGCAGGGTATTGCAGAGTATTGGCAGGGTATTGCAGAGTACTGGCAGGGTATGTATTGCAGAGAATTGGCAGGGTATTGCAGAGTATTGGCAGGGTATTGCAGAGTATTGTCAGGGTATTGCAGAGTACTGGCAGGGTATGTATTGCAGAGTATTGGCAGGGCATTGCAGAGTACTGGCAGGGTATTGCAGAATATTGTCAGGGTGTTGCAGAGTACTGGCAGGGTATGTATTGCAGAGCATTGGCCGGGTATTGCAGAGTACTGGCAGGGTATGTATTGCAAAGTATTGGCAGGGTATTGCCGAGTATTGGCAGGGTATGTATTGCAGAGTATCGGCAGGGTATGTATTGCAGAGTATTGCAGAGTAATGGCAGGGTATGTATTTCAGAGTATTGGCAGGGTATTGCAGAGTATTGTCAGGGTATTTCAGAGTATTGGTAGGGTATTGCAGAGTCCTGGCAGGGTATGTATAGCAGAGAATTGGCAGGGTATTGCAGAGTATTGGCAGGGTATTGCAGAGTACTGGCAGGGTATGTATTGCAGAGAATTGGCAGGGTATTGCAGAGTATTGGCAGGGTATTGCAGAGTACTGGCAGGGTATGTATTGCAGAGTATTGGCAGGGCATTGCAGAGTATTGGCAGGGTATTGCAGAATATTGTCAGGGTATTTCAGAGTATTGGTAGGGTATTGCAGAGTCCTGGCAGGGTATGTATAGCAGAGAATTGGCAGGGTATTGCAGAGTATTGGCAGGGTATAGCAGAGTACTGGCAGGGTATGTATTGCAGAGAATTGGCAGGGTATTGCAGAGTATTGGCAGGGTATTGCAGAGTACTGGCAGGGTATGTATTGCAGAGTATTGGCAGGGCATTGCAGAGTATTGGCAGGGTATTGCAGAATATTGTCAGGGTATTGCAGAGTACTGGCAGGGTATGTATTGCAGAGCATTGGCCGGGTATTGCAGAGTATTGTCAGGGTATTTCAGAGTATTGGTAGGGTATTGCAGAGTCCTGGCAGGGTATGTATAGCAGAGAATTGGCAGGGTATTGCAGAGTATTGGCAGGGTATTGCAGAGTACTGGCAGGGTATGTATTGCAGAGTATTGGCAGGGCATTGCAGAGTATTGGCAGGGTATTGCAGAATATTGTCAGGGTATTGCAGAGTACTGGCAGGGTATGTATTGCAGAGCATTGGCCGGGTATTGAAGAGTATTGGCAGGGTATTGCAGAGTATTGGCAGGGTATTTCAGAGTATTGGCAGGGTATTGCAGAGTCCTGGCAGGGTATGTATTGCAGAGTATTGGCAGGGTATTGCAGAGTATTGGCAGGGTATTGCAGAATATTGGCAGGGTATTGCAGATTACTGGCAGGGTATGTATTGCAGAGAATTGGCAGGGTATTGCAGAGTATTGGCATGGTATTGCCGAGAACTGGCAGGGTATGTATTGCAGAGTATTGGCACGGTATTGCAGAGTACTGGCAGCGTGTGTATTGCAAAGTATTGGCAGGGTATTGCAGAGTATTGGCAGGGTATATATTGCAGAGAATTGGCAGGGTATTGCAGAGTTCTGTCAGGGTATGTATTGCAGAGTATTGGCAGGGTATTGCAGAGTATTGGCAAGGTGTGTATTGCAGAGTATTGGCAGGGTATGTATTGCAGAGTATAGGCAGAGTATTGCAGAGTACTGGCAGGGTGTGTATTGCAGAGCATTGGCAGGGTATTGCAGAGTATTGGAAGGGAATATATTGCAGATAATTGGCAGGGTATGTATTGCAGAGTATTGGCAGGGTATTGCAGAGTATTGGCAGGGTATGTATTGCAGAGTATTGGCAAAGTATTGCAGAGTAATGGCAGGGTATGTATTTCAGAGTATTGGCAGGGTATTGCAGAGTATTGGCAGGGTATTTCAGAGTATTGGCAAGGTATTGCAGAGTTCTGGCAGGGTATGTATAGCAGAGAATTGGCAGGGTATTGCAGAGTATTGGCAGGGTGTTGCAGAGTGTTGGCAAGGTATGTATTCCAGAGTATTGGCAGGGTATTGCAGAGTATTGGCAGGGTATTGCAGAGTACTGGCAGGGTATGTATTGCAGAGAATTGGCAGGGTATTGCAGAGTATTGGCAGGGTATTTCAGAGTATTGGCAGGGTATTGCAGAGTTCTGGCAGGGTATGTATAACAGAGAATTGGCAGGGTATTGCAGAGTATTGGCAGGGTATTGCAGAGTATTGGCAGGGTATGTATTGCAGAGAATTGGCAGGGTATTGCAGAGTACTGGCAGGGTATGTATTGCAGAGTATTGGCAGGGTATTGCAGAGTATTGGCAGGGTATGTATTGCAGAGTAATGGCAGGGTATGTATTGCAGAGTATTGGCAGGGTATTGCAGAGTATTGGCAGGGTATTTCAGAGTATTGGCAGGGTATTGCAGAGTCCTGGCAGGGTATGTATAGCAGAGAATTGGCAGGGTATTGCAGAGTATTGGCAGGGTGTTGCCGAGTGTTGGCAAGGTATGCATTGCAGAGTATTGGCAGGGTATTGCAGAGTATTGGCAGGGTATTGCAGAGTACTGGCAGGGTATGTATTGCAGAGAATTGGCAGGGTATTGCAGAGTATTGGCAGGGTATTGCAGAGTATTGTCAGGGTATTGCAGAGTACTGGCAGGGTATGTATTGCAGAGTATTGGCAGGGCATTGCAGAGTACTGGCAGGGTATTGCAGAATATTGTCAGGGTGTTGCAGAGTACTGGCAGGGTATGTATTGCAGAGCATTGGCCGGGTATTGCAGAGTACTGGCAGGGTATGTATTGCAAAGTATTGGCAGGGTATTGCAGAGTATTGGCAGGGTATGTATTGCAGAGTATCGGCAGGGTATGTATTGCAGAGTATTGCAGAGTAATGGCAGGGTATGTATTTCAGAGTATTGGCAGGGTATTGCAGAGTATTGTCAGGGTATTTCAGAGTATTGGTAGGGTATTGCAGAGTCCTGGCAGGGTATGTATAGCAGAGAATTGGCAGGGTATTGCAGAGTATTGGCAGGGTATTGCAGAGTACTGGCAGGGTATGTATTGCAGAGAATTGGCAGGGTATTGCAGAGTATTGGCAGGGTATTGCAGAGTACTGGCAGGGTATGTATTGCAGAGTATTGGCAGGGCATTGCAGAGTATTGGCAGGGTATTGCAGAATATTGTCAGGGTATTTCAGAGTATTGGTAGGGTATTGCAGAGTCCTGGCAGGGTATGTATAGCAGAGAATTGGCAGGGTATTGCAGAGTATTGGCAGGGTATTGCAGAGTACTGGCAGGGTATGTATTGCAGAGAATTGGCAGGGTATTGCAGAGTATTGGCAGGGTATTGCAGAGTACTGGCAGGGTATGTATTGCAGAGTATTGGCAGGGCATTGCAGAGTATTGGCAGGGTATTGCAGAATATTGTCAGGGTATTGCAGAGTACTGGCAGGGTATGTATTGCAGAGCATTGGCCGGGTATTGCAGAGTATTGTCAGGGTATTTCAGAGTATTGGTAGGGTATTGCAGAGTCCTGGCAGGGTATGTATAGCAGAGAATTGGCAGGGTATTGCAGAGTATTGGCAGGGTATTGCAGAGTACTGGCAGGGTATGTATTGCAGAGAATTGGCAGGGTATTGCAGAGTATTGGCAGGGTATTGCAGAGTACTGGCAGGGTATGTATTGCAGAGTATTGGCAGGGCATTGCAGAGTATTGGCAGGGTATTGCAGAATATTGTCAGGGTATTGCAGAGTACTGGCAGGGTATGTATTGCAGAGCATTGGCCAGGTATTGAAGAGTATTGGCAGGGTATTGCAGAGTATTGGCAGGGTATTTCAGAGTATTGGCAGGGTATTGCAGAGTCCTGGCAGGGTATGTATTGCAGAGTATTGGCAGGGTATTGCAGAGTATTGGCAGGGTATTGCAGAATATTGGCAGGGTATTGCAGATTACTGGCAGGGTATGTATTGCAGAGAATTGGCAGGGTATTGCAGAGTATTGGCATGGTATTGCCGAGAACTGGCAGGGTATGTATTGCAGAGTATTGGCACGGTATTGCAGAGTACTGGCAGCGTGTGTATTGCAAAGTATTGGCAGGGTATTGCAGAGTACTGGCAGGGTATGTATTGCAGAGAATTGGCAGGGTATTGCAGAGTATTGGCAGGGTATTTCAGAGTATTGGCAGGGTATTGCAGAGTTCTGGCAGGGTATGTATAACAGAGAATTGGCAGGGTATTGCAGAGTATTGGCAGGGTATTGCAGAGTATTGGCAGGGTATGTATTGCAGAGAATTGGCAGGGTATTGCAGAGTACTGGCAGGGTATGTATTGCAGAGTATTGGCAGGGTATGTATTGCAGAGTATTGGCAGGGTATGTATTTCAGAGTATTGGCAGAGTATTGCAGAATAATGGCAGGGTATGTATCGCAGAGTATTGGCAGGGTATTGCAGAGTACTGGCAGGGTATTTCAGAGTATTGGCAGGGTATTGCAGAGTCCTGGCAGGGTATGTATAGCAGAGAATTGGCAGGGTATTGCAGAGTATTGGCAGGGTGTTGCAGAGTGTTGGCAAGGTATGTATTGCAGAGTATTGGCAGGGTATTGCAGAGTATTGGCAGGGTATTGCAGAGTACTGGCAGGGTATGTATTGCAGAGAATTGACAGGGTATTGCAGAGTATTGTCAAGGTATTGCAGAGTGCTGGCAGGGTATGTATTGCAGAGTATTGGCAGGGCATTGCAGAGTACTGGCAGGGTATTGCAGAATATTGTCAGGGTGTTGCAGAGTACTGGCAGGGTATGTATTGCAGAGCATTGGCAGGGAATTGTAGAGTATTGACAGGGTATGTATTGCAGAGTATCGGCAGGGTATGTATTGCAGAGTATTGCAGAGTAATGGCAGGGTATGTATTTCAGAGTATTGGCAGGGTATTGCAGAGTATTGGCAGGGTATTTCAGAGTATTGGCAGGGTATTTCAGAGTATTGGCAGGGTATTGCAGAGTCCTGGCAGGGTATGTATAGCAGAGAATTGGCAGGGTATTGCAGAGTATTGGCAGGGTGTTGCAGAGTGTTGGCAGGGTGTTGCAGAGTGTTGGCAAGGTATGTATTGCAGAGTATTGGCAGGGTATTGCAGAGTATTGGCAGGGTATTGCAGAGTACTGGCAGGGTATGTATTGCAGAGAATTGGCAGGGTATTGCAGAGTATTGGCAGGGTATTGCAGAGTATTGTCAGGGTATTGCAGAGTACTGGCATGGTGTGTATTGCAGAGTATTGGCAGGGCATTGCAGAGTATTGGCAGGGTATTGCAGAATATTGTCAGGGTGTTGCAGAGTACTGGCAGGGTATGTATTGCAGAGCATTGGCCGGGTATTGCAGAGTACTGGCAGGGTATGTATTGCAGAGTATTGGCAGGGTATTGCAGAGTATTGGCAGGGTATTTCAGAGTATTGGCAGGGTATTGCAGAGTCCTGGCAGGGTATGTATAGCAGAGAATTGGCAGGGTATTGCAGAGTATTGGCAGGGTGTTGCAGAGTGTTGGCAGGGTGTTGCAGAGTGTTGGTAAGGTATGTATTGCAGAGTATTGGCAGGGTATTGCAGAGTATTGGCAGGGTATTGCAGAGTACTGGCAGGGTATTGCAGAGTATTGTCAGGGTATTGCAGAGTACTGGCAGGGTATGTATTGCAGAGTATTGGCAGGGTATGTATTGCAGAGTATTGGCAGGGTATTGCAGAGTACTGGCAGGGTATTGCAGAGTATTGTCAGGGTATTGCAGAGTACTGGCAGCGTGTGTATTGCAGAGTATTGGCAGGGTATTGCAGAGTATTGGCAGGGTATATATTGCAGAGAATTGGCAGGGTATTGCAGAGTTCTGTCAGGGTATGTATTGCAGAGTATTGGCAGGGTATTGCAGGGTATTGGCAAGGTGTGTATTGCAGAGTATTGGCAGGGTATGTATTGCAGAGTATAGGCAGAGTATTGCAGAGTAATGGCAGGGTATTGCAGAGTATTGGCAGGGTATTGCAGAGTCCTGGCAGGGTATGTATAGCAGAGAATTGGCAGGGTATTGCAGAGTATTGGCAGGGTATTGCAGAGTGTTGGCAAGGTATGTATTGCAGAGTATTGGCAGGGTATAGCAGAGTATTGTCAGGGTATTGCAGAGTACTGGCAGTGTATGTATTGCATAGAATTGGCAGGGTATTGCAGAGTATTGGCAGGGTATTGCAGAGTACTGGCAGGGTATGTATTGCAGAGAATTGGCAGGGTATTGCAGAGTATTGGCAGGGTATATATTGCAGAGTACTGGCAGGGTATGTAGTGAAGAGTATTGCAGGGTATTGCAGAGTATTGGCAGGGTATGTATTGCAGAGTATTGTCAGGGTATGTATTTCAGAGTATTGGCAGAGTATTGCAGAGTAATGGCAGGGTATGTATTGCAGAGTATTGGCCGGGTATTGCAGAGTATTGGCAGGGTATTTAAGAGTATTGGCAGGGTATTGCAGAGTTCTGGCAGGGTATGTATAGCAGAGAATTGGCAGGGTATTGCAGAGTACTGGCAGGGTATGTATTGCAGAGTATTGGCAGAGTATTGCAGAGTAATGGCAGGGTATGTATTGCAGAGTATTGGCCGGGTATTGCAGAGTATTGGCAGGGTATTTAAGAGTATTGGCAGGGTATTGCAGAGTTCTGGCAGGGTATGTATAGCAGAGAATTGGCAGGGTATTGCAGAGTACTGGCAGGGTATGTATTGCAGAGTATTGGCAGGGTATTGCAGAGTATTGGCAGGGTAAGTATTGCAGAGTATTGGCAGGGTATGTATTTCAGAGTATTGGCAGAGTATTGCAGAGTAGTGGCAGGGTATGAATTGCAGAGTATTGGCAGGGTATTGCAGAGTATTGGCAGGGTATTTCAGAGTATTGGCAGGGTATTGCAGAGTCCTGGCAGGGTATGTATAGCATAGAATTCGCAGGGTATTGCAGAGTATTGGCAGGGTATTGCAGAGTGTTGGCAAGGTATGTATTGCACAGTATTGGCAGTGTATTGCAGAGTATTGGCGGGGTATTGCAGAGTACTGGCAGGGTATGTATTGCAGAGAATTGGCAGGGTATTGCAGAGTATTGGCAGGGTATTGCAGAATATTGTCAGGGTGTTGCAGAGTACTGGCAGGGTATGTATTGCAGAGCATTGGCCGGGTATTGCAGAGTACTGGCAGGGTGTGTATTGCAGAGCATTGGCAGGGTATTGCAGAGTATTGGCAGGGTATGTATTGCAGAGTATTGGTAGGGTATGTATTGCAGAGTATAGGCAGAGTATAGCAGAGTATTGTCAGGGTATTGCAGAGTACTGGCAGTGTATGTATTGCATAGAATTGGCAGGGTATTGCAGAGTATTGGCAGGGTATTGCAGAGTACTGGCAGGGTATGTATTGCAGAGAATTGGCAGGGTATTGCAGAGTATTGGCAGGGTATTGCAGAGTATTGGCAGGGTATATATTGCAGAGAATTGGCAGGGTATTGCAGAGTTCTGGCAGGGTATGTATAGCAGAGAATTGGCAGGGTATTGCAGAGTACTGGCAGGGTATGTATTGCAGAGTATTGGCCGGGTATTGCAGAGTATTGGCAGGTCAAGTATTGCAGAGTATTGGCAGGGTATGTATTTCAGAGTATTGGCAGAGTATTGCAGAGTAATGGCAGGGTATGTATTGCAGAGTATTGGCAGGGTATTGCAGAGTATTGGCAGGGTATTTCAGAGTATTGGCTGGGTATTGCAGAGTCCTGGCAGGGTATGTATAGCAGAGAATTGGCAGGGTATTGCAGAGTATTGGCAGGGTGTTGCAGAGTGTTGGCAAGGTATGTATTGCAGAGTATTGGCAGGGTATTGCAGAGTATTGGCAGGGTATTGCAGAGTACTGGCAGGGTATGTATTGCAGAGAATTGGCAGGGTATTGCAGAGTATTGGCAGGGAATTGCAGAGTATTGGCAGGGTATTGCAGAGTACTGGCAGGGTATGTATTGCAGAGTATTGGCAGGGCATTGCAGAGTACTGGCAGGGTATTGCAGAATATTGTCAGGGTGTTGCAGAGTACTGGCAGGGTATGTATTGCAGAGCATTGGCCGGGTATTGCAGAGTACTGGCAGGGTATGTATTGCAAAGCATTGGCAGGGTATTGCAGAGTATTGGCAGGGTATGTATTGCAGAGTATCGGCAGGGTATGTATTGCAGAGTATTGCAGAGTAATGGCAGGGTATGTATTTCAGAGTATTGGCAGGGTATTGCAGAGTATTGGCAGGGTATTTCAGAGTATTGGTAGGGTATTGCAGAGTCCTGGCAGGGTATGTATAGCAGAGAATTGGCAGGGTATTGCAGAGTATTGGCAGGGTATTGCAGAGTACTGGCAGGGTATGTATTGCAGAGAATTGGCAGGGTATTGCAGAGTATTGGCAGGGTATTGCAGAGTACTGGCAGGGTATGTATTGCAGAGTATTGGCAGGGCATTGCAGAGTATTGGCAGGGTATTGCAGAATATTGTCAGGGTGTTGCAGAGTACTGGCAGGGTATGTATTGCAGAGCATTGGCCGGGTATTGAAGAGTATTGGCAGGGTATTGCAGAGTATTGGCAGGGTATTTCAGAGTATTGGCAGGGTATTGCAGAGTCCTGGCAGAGTATGTATTGCAGAGTATTGGCAGGGTATTGCAGAGTATTGGCAGGGTATTGCAGAATATTGGCAGGGTATTGCAGATTACTGGCAGGGTATGTATTGCAAAGAATTGGCAGGGTATTGCAGAGTATTGGCATGGTATGGCCGAGAACTGGCAGGGTATGTATTGCAGAGTATTGGCACGGTATTGCCGAGTACTGGCAGCGTGTGTATTGCAGAGTATTGGCAGGGTATTGCAGAGTATTGGCAGGGTATATATTGCAGAGAATTGGCAGGGTATTGCAGAGTTCTGTCAGGGTATGTATTGCAGAGTATTGGCAGGGTATTGCAGAGTATTGGCAGGGTATGTATTGCAGAGTATAGGCAGAGTATTGCAGAGTAATGGCAGGGTATGTATTGCAGAGTATTGGCAGGGTATTGCAGAGTATTGGCAGGGTATTGCAGAGTCCTGGCAGGGTATGTATAGCAGAGAATTGGCAGGGTATTGCAGAGTATTGGCAGGGTATTGCAGAGTGTTGGCAAGGTATGTATTGCAGAGTATTGGCAGGGTATAGCAGAGTATTGGCAGGGTATTGCAGAGTTCTGGCAGGGTATGTATAGCAGAGAATTGGCATGGTATTGCAGAGTATTGGCAGGGTGTTGCAGAGTGTTGGCAAGGTATGTATTGCAGAGTATTGGCAGGGTATTGCAGAGTATTGGCAGGGTATTGCAGAGTACTGGCAGGGTATGTATTGCAGAGAATTGGCAGGGTATTGCAGAGTATTGGCAGGGTATTTCAGAGTATTGGCAGGGTATTGCAGAGTTCTGGCAGGGTATGTATAACAGAGAATTGGCAGGGTATTGCAGAGTATTGGCAGGGTATTGCAGAGTATTGGCAGGGTATGTATTGCAGAGAATTGGCAGGGTATTGCAGAGTACTGGCAGGGTATGTATTGCAGAGTATTGGCCGGGTATTGCAGAGTATTGGCAGGGTATGTATTGCAGAGTATTGGCAGGGTATGTATTTCAGAGTATTGGCAGAGTATTGCAGAGTAATGGCAGGGTATGTATTGCAGAGTATTGGCAGGGTATTGCAGAGTACTGGCAGGGTATTTCAGAGTATTGGCAGGGTATTGCAGAGTCCTGGCAGGGTATGTATTGCAGAGTATTGGCAGGGTATTGCAGAGTATTGGCAGGGTATTGCAGAGTACTGGCAGGGTATGTATTGCAGAGAATTGACAGGGTATTGCAGAGTATTGGCAGGGTATTGCAGAGTATTTTCAGGGTATTGCAGAGTACTGGCAGGGTATGTATTGCAGAGTATTGGCAGGGCATTGCAGAGTACTGGCAGGGTATTGCAGAATATTGTCAGGGTGTTGCAGAGTACTGGCAGGGTATGTATTGCAGAGCATTGGCCGGGTATTGCAGAGTACTGGCAGGGTATGTATTGCAGAGTATTGGCAGGGTATTGCAGAGTATTGGCAGGGTATTTCAGAGTATTGGCAGGGTATTTCAGAGTATTGGCAGGGTATTGCAGAGTCCTGGCAGGGTATGTATAGCAGAGAATTGGCAGGGTATTGCAGAGTATTGGCAGGGTGTTGAAGAGTGTTGGCAGGGTGTTGCAGAGTGTTGGTAAGGTATGTATTGCAGAGTATTGGCAGGGTATTGCAGAGTATTGGCAGGGTATTGCAGAGTACTGGCAGGGTATTGCAGAGTATTGTCAGGGTATTGCAGAGTACTGGCAGGGTATGTATTGCAGAGTATTGGCAGGGCATTGCAGAGTATTGGCAGGGTATTGCAGAATATTGTCAGGGTGTTGCAGAGTACTGGCAGGGTATGTATTGCAGAGCATTGGCCGGGTATTGCAGAGTATTGGCAGGATATTGCAGAGTATTGGCAGGGTATTTCAGAGTATTGGCAGGGTATTGCAGAGTCCTGGCAGGGTATGTATTGCAGAGTATTGGCAGGGTATTGCAGAGTATTGGCAGGGTATTGCAGAATATTGGCAGGGTATTGCAGATTACTGGCAGGGTATGTATTGCAGAGAATTGGCAGGGTATTGCAGAGTATTGGCATGGTATTGCCGAGAACTGGCAGGGTATGTATTGCAGAGTATTGGCACGGTATTGCAGAGTTCTGGCAGCGTGTGTATTGCAGAGTTTTGGCAGGGTATTGCAGAGTATTGGCAGGGTATATATTGCAGAGAATTGGCAGGGTATTGCAGAGTTCTGTCAGGGTATGTATTGCAGAGTATTGGCAGGGTATTGCAGAGTATTGGCAAGGTGTGTATTGCAGAGTATTGGCAGGGTATGTATTGCAGAGTATAGGCAGAGTATTGTAGAGTAATGGCAGGGTATTGCAGAGTATTGGCAGGGTATTGCAGAGTCCTGGCAGGGTATGTATAGCAGAGAATTGGCAGGGTATTGCAGAGTATTGGCAGGGTATTGCAGAGTGTTGGCAAGGTATGTATTGCAGAGTATTGGCAGGGTATAGCAGAGTATTGTCAGGGTATTGCAGAGTACTGGCAGTGTATGTATTGCATAGAATTGGCAGGGTATTGCAGAGTATTGGCAGGGTATTGCAGAGTACTGGCAGGGTATGTATTGCAGAGAATTGGCAGGGTATTGCAGAGTATTGGCAGGGTATTGCAGAGTATTGGCAGGGTATATATTGCAGAGAATTGGCAGGGTATTGCAGAGTACTGGCAGGGTATGTATTGAAGAGTATTGCAGGGTATTGCAGAGTATTGGCAGGGTATGTATTGCAGAGTATTGGCAGGGTATGTATTTCAGAGTATTGGCAGAGTATTGCAGAGTAATGGCAGGGTATGTATTGCAGAGTATTGGCAGGGTATTGCAGAGTATTGGCAGGGTATTTAAGAGTATTGGCAGGGTATTGCAGAGTTCTGGCAGGGTATGTATAGCAGAGAATTGGCAGGGTATTGCAGAGTACTGGCAGGGTATGTATTGCAGAGTATTGTCAGGGTATTGCAGAGTATCGGCAGGGTAAGTATTGCAGAGTATTGGCAGGGTATGTATTTCAGAGTATTGGCAGAGAATTGCAGAGTAATGGCAGGGTATGTATTGCAGAGTATTGGCAGGGTATTGCAGAGTATTGGCAGGGTATTTCAGAGTATTGGCAGGGTATTGCAGAGTCCTGGCAGGGTATGTATAGCATAGAATTCGCAGGGTATTGCAGAGTATTGGCAGGGTATTGCAGAGTGTTGGCAAGGTATGTATTGCAGCGTATTGGCAGGGTATTGCAGAGTATTGGCGGGGTATTGCAGAGTACTGGCAGGGTATGTATTGCAGAGAATTGGCAGGGTATTGCAGAGTATTGGCAGGGTATTGCAGAGTATTGGCAGGGTATGTATTGCAGAGTATTGGCAGGGCATTGCAGAGTATTGGCAGGGTATTGCAGAGTACTGGCAGGGTATGTATTGCAGAGTATTGGCAGGGCATTGCAGAGTACTGGCAGGGTATTGCAGAATATTGTCAGGGTGTTGCAGAGTACTGGCAGGGTATGTATTGCAGAGCATTGGCCGGGTATTGCAGAGTACTGGCAGGGTATGTATTGCAAAGTATTGGCAGGGTATTGCAGAGTATTGGCAGGGTATGTATTGCAGAGTATCGGCAGGGTATGTATTGCAGAGTATTGCAGAGTAATGGCAGGGTATGTATTTCAGAGTATTGGCAGGGTATTTCAGAGTATTGGCAGGGTATTTCAGAGTATTGGCAGGGTATTGCAGAGTATTGGCAGGGTATGTATTGCAGAGAATTGGCAGGGTATTGCAGAGTACTGGCAGGGTATGTATTGCAGAGTATTGGCAGGGTATGTATTGCAGAGTATTGGCAGGGTATGTATTTCAGAGTATTGGCAGAGTATTGCAGAATAATGGCAGGGTATGTATTGCAGAGTATTGGCAGGGTATTGCAGAGTACTGGCAGGGTATTTCAGAGTATTGGCAGGGTATTGCAGAGTCCTGGCAGGGTATGTATAGCAGAGAATTGGCAGGGTATTGCAGAGTATTGGCAGGGTGTTGCAGAGTGTTGGCAAGGTATGTATTGCAGAGTATTGGCAGGGTATTGCAGAGTATTGGCAGGGTATTGCAGAGTACTGGCAGGGTATGTATTGCAGAGAATTGACAGGGTATTGCAGAGTATTGTCAAGGTATTGCAGAGTACTGGCAGGGTATGTATTGCAGAGTATTGGCAGGGCATTGCAGAGTACTGGCAGGGTATTGCAGAATATTGTCAGGGTGTTGCAGAGTACTGGCAGGGTATGTATTGCAGAGCATTGGCCGGGTATTGCAGAGTACTGGCAGGGTATGTATTGCAGAGTATTGGCAGGGAATTGTAGAGTATTGGCAGGGTATTGCAGATTACTGGCAGGGTATGTATTGCAGAGAATTGGCAGGGTATTGCAGAGTATTGGCATGGTATTGCCGAGAACTGGCAGGGTATGTATTGCAGAGTATTGGCACGGTATTGCAGAGTTCTGGCAGCGTGTGTATTGCAGAGTTTTGGCAGGGTATTGCAGAGTATTGGCAGGGTATATATTGCAGAGAATTGGCAGGGTATTGCAGAGTTCTGTCAGGGTATGTATTGCAGAGTATTGGCAGGGTATTGCAGAGTATTGGCAAGGTGTGTATTGCAGAGTATTGGCAGGGTATGTATTGCAGAGTATAGGCAGAGTATTGTAGAGTAATGGCAGGGTATTGCAGAGTATTGGCAGGGTATTGCAGAGTCCTGGCAGGGTATGTATAGCAGAGAATTGGCAGGGTATTGCAGAGTATTGGCAGGGTATTGCAGAGTGTTGGCAAGGTATGTATTGCAGAGTATTGGCAGGGTATAGCAGAGTATTGTCAGGGTATTGCAGAGTACTGGCAGTGTATGTATTGCATAGAATTGGCAGGGTATTGCAGAGTATTGGCAGGGTATTGCAGAGTACTGGCAGGGTATGTATTGCAGAGAATTGGCAGGGTATTGCAGAGTATTGGCAGGGTATTGCAGAGTATTGGCAGGGTATATATTGCAGAGAATTGGCAGGGTATTGCAGAGTACTGGCAGGGTATGTATTGAAGAGTATTGCAGGGTATTGCAGAGTATTGGCAGGGTATGTATTGCAGAGTATTGGCAGGGTATGTATTTCAGAGTATTGGCAGAGTATTGCAGAGTAATGGCAGGGTATGTATTGCAGAGTATTGGCAGGGTATTGCAGAGTATTGACAGGGTATTTAAGAGTATTGGCAGGGTATTGCAGAGTTCTGGCAGGGTATGTATAGCAGAGAATTGGCAGGGTATTGCAGAGTACTGGCAGGGTATGTATTGCAGAGTATTGTCAGGGTATTGCAGAGTATCGGCAGGGTAAGTATTGCAGAGTATTGGCAGGGTATGTATTTCAGAGTATTGGCAGAGAATTGCAGAGTAATGGCAGGGTATGTATTGCAGAGTATTGGCAGGGTATTGCAGAGTATTGGCAGGGTATTTCAGAGTATTGGCAGGGTATTGCAGAGTCCTGGCAGGGTATGTATAGCATAGAATTCGCAGGGTATTGCAGAGTATTGGCAGGGTATTGCAGAGTGTTGGCAAGGTATGTATTGCAGCGTATTGGCAGGGTATTGCAGAGTATTGGCGGGGTATTGCAGAGTACTGGCAGGGTATGTATTGCAGAGAATTGGCAGGGTATTGCAGAGTATTGGCAGGGTATTGCAGAGTATTGGCAGGGTATGTATTGCAGAGTATTGGCAGGGCATTGCAGAGTATTGGCAGGGTATTGCAGAGTACTGGCAGGGTATGTATTGCAGAGTATTGGCAGGGCATTGCAGAGTACTGGCAGGGTATTGCAGAATATTGTCAGGGTGTTGCAGAGTACTGGCAGGGTATGTATTGCAGAGCATTGGCCGGGTATTGCAGAGTACTGGCAGGGTATGTATTGCAAAGTATTGGCAGGGTATTGCAGAGTATTGGCAGGGTATGTATTGCAGAGTATCGGCAGGGTATGTATTGCAGAGTATTGCAGAGTAATGGCAGGGTATGTATTTCAGAGTATTGGCAGGGTATTTCAGAGTATTGGCAGGGTATTTCAGAGTATTGGCAGGGTATTGCAGAGTATTGGCAGGGTATGTATTGCAGAGAATTGGCAGGGTATTGCAGAGTACTGGCAGGGTATGTATTGCAGAGTATTGGCAGGGTATGTATTGCAGAGTATTGGCAGGGTATGTATTTCAGAGTATTGGCAGAGTATTGCAGAATAATGGCAGGGTATGTATTGCAGAGTATTGGCAGGGTATTGCAGAGTACTGGCAGGGTATTTCAGAGTATTGGCAGGGTATTGCAGAGTCCTGGCAGGGTATGTATAGCAGAGAATTGGCAGGGTATTGCAGAGTATTGGCAGGGTGTTGCAGAGTGTTGGCAAGGTATGTATTGCAGAGTATTGGCAGGGTATTGCAGAGTATTGGCAGGGTATTGCAGAGTACTGGCAGGGTATGTATTGCAGAGAATTGACAGGGTATTGCAGAGTATTGTCAAGGTATTGCAGAGTACTGGCAGGGTATGTATTGCAGAGTATTGGCAGGGCATTGCAGAGTACTGGCAGGGTATTGCAGAATATTGTCAGGGTGTTGCAGAGTACTGGCAGGGTATGTATTGCAGAGCATTGGCTGGGTATTGCAGAGTACTGGCAGGGTATGTATTGCAGAGTATTGGCAGGGAATTGTAGAGTATTGGCAGGGTATGTATTGCAGAGTATCGGCAGGGTATGTATTGCAGAGTATTGGCAGGGCATTGCAGAGTACTGGCAGGGTATTGCAGAATATTGTCAGGGTGTTGCAGAGTACTGGCAGGGTATGTATTGCAGAGCATTGGCCGGGTATTGCAGAGTACTGGCAGGGTATGTATTGCAGAGTATTGTCAGGGTATTGCAGAGTACTGGCAGGGTATGTATTGCAGAGTTTTGGCAGGGCATTGCAGAGTATTGGCAGGGTATTGCAGAATATTGTCAGGGTGTTGCAGAGTACTGGCAGGGTATGTATTGCAGAGCATTGGCCGGGTATTGCAGAGTATTGGCAGGATATTGCAGAGTATTGGCAGGGTATTTCAGAGTATTGGCAGGGTATTGCAGAGTCCTGGCAGGGTATGTATTGCAGAGTATTGGCAGGGTATTGCAGAGTATTGGCAGGGTATTGCAGAATATTGGCAGGGTATTGCAGATTACTGGCAGGGTATGTATTGCAGAGAATTGGCAGGGTATTGCAGAGTATTGGCAGGGTATTGCAGAGTATTGGCATGGTATTGCCGAGAACTGGCAGGGTATGTATTGCAGAGTATTGGCACGGTATTGCAGAGTTCTGGCAGCGTGTGTATTGCAGAGTATTGGCAGGGTATTGCAGAGTATTGGCAGGGTATATATTGCAGAGAATTGGCAGGGTATTGCAGAGTTCTGTCAGGGTATGTATTGCAGAGTATTGGCAGGGTATTGCAGAGTATTGGCAAGGTGTGTATTGCAGAGTATTGGCAGGGTATGTATTGCAGAGTATAGGCAGAGTATTGCAGAGTAATGGCAGGGTATTGCAGAGTATTGGCAGGGTATTGCAGAGTATTGGCAGGGTATTGCAGAGTCCTGGCAGGGTATGTATAGCAAGGAATTGGCAGGGTATTGCAGAGTATTGGCAGGGTATTGCAGAGTGTTGGCAAGGTATGTATTGCAGAGAATTGGCCTGGTATTGCAGAGTACTGGCAGGGTATGTATTGCAGAGTATTGGCAGGGTATTGAAGAGTATTGGCAGGGTATGTATTGCAGAGTATTGGCAGAGTATGTATTTCAGAGTATTGGCAGAGTATTGCAGAGTACTGGCAGGTATGTATTGCAGAGAATTGGAAGGGTATTGCAGAGTATTGGCAGGGTATTTCAGAGTATTGGCAGGGTATTGCAGAGTCCTGGCAGGGTATGTATAGCATAGAATTCGCAGGGTATTGCAGAGTATTGGCAGGGTATTGCAGAGTGTTGGCAAGGTATGTATTGCAGCGTATTGGCAGGGTATTGCAGAGTATTGGCGGGGTATTGCAGAGTACTGGCAGGGTATGTATTGCAGAGAATTGGCAGGGTATTGCAGAGTATTGGCAGGGTATTGCAGAGTATTGGCAGGGTATGTATTGCAGAGTATTGGCAGGGCATTGCAGAGTATTGGCAGGGTATTGCAGAGTACTGGCAGGGTATGTATTGCAGAGTATTGGCAGGGCATTGCAGAGTACTGGCAGGGTATTGCAGAATATTGTCAGGGTGTTGCAGAGTACTGGCAGGGTATGTATTGCAGAGCATTGGCCGGGTATTGCAGAGTACTGGCAGGGTATGTATTGCAAAGTATTGGCAGGGTATTGCAGAGTATTGGCAGGGTATGTATTGCAGAGTATCGGCAGGGTATGTATTGCAGAGTATTGCAGAGTAATGGCAGGGTATGTATTTCAGAGTATTGGCAGGGTATTTCAGAGTATTGGCAGGGTATTTCAGAGTATTGGCAGGGTATTGCAGAGTATTGGCAGGGTATGTATTGCAGAGAATTGGCAGGGTATTGCAGAGTACTGGCAGGGTATGTATTGCAGAGTATTGGCAGGGTAAGTATTGCAGAATAATGGCAGGGTATGTATTGCAGAGTATTGGCAGGGTATTGCAGAGTACTGGCAGGGTATTTCAGAGTATTGGCAGGGTATTGCAGAGTCCTGGCAGGGTATGTATAGCAGAGAATTGGCAGGGTATTGCAGAGTATTGGCAGGGTGTTGCAGAGTGTTGGCAAGGTATGTATTGCAGAGTATTGGCAGGGTATTGCAGAGTATTGGCAGGGTATTGCAGAGTACTGGCAGGGTATGTATTGCAGAGAATTGACAGGGTATTGCAGAGTATTGTCAAGGTATTGCAGAGTACTGGCAGGGTATGTATTGCAGAGTATTGGCAGGGCATTGCAGAGTACTGGCAGGGTATTGCAGAATATTGTCAGGGTGTTGCAGAGTACTGGCAGGGTATGTATTGCAGAGCATTGGCTGGGTATTGCAGAGTACTGGCAGGGTATGTATTGCAGAGTATTGGCAGGGAATTGTAGAGTATTGGCAGGGTATGTATTGCAGAGTATCGGCAGGGTATGTATTGCAGAGTATTGGCAGGGCATTGCAGAGTACTGGCAGGGTATTGCAGAATATTGTCAGGGTGTTGCAGAGTACTGGCAGGGTATGTATTGCAGAGCATTGGCCGGGTATTGCAGAGTACTGGCAGGGTATGTATTGCAGAGTATTGTCAGGGTATTGCAGAGTACTGGCAGGGTATGTATTGCAGAGTTTTGGCAGGGCATTGCAGAGTATTGGCAGGGTATTGCAGAATATTGTCAGGGTGTTGCAGAGTACTGGCAGGGTATGTATTGCAGAGCATTGGCCGGGTATTGCAGAGTATTGGCAGGATATTGCAGAGTATTGGCAGGGTATTTCAGAGTATTGGCAGGGTATTGCAGAGTCCTGGCAGGGTATGTATTGCAGAGTATTGGCAGGGTATTGCAGAGTATTGGCAGGGTATTGCAGAATATTGGCAGGGTATTGCAGATTACTGGCAGGGTATGTATTGCAGAGAATTGGCAGGGTATTGCAGAGTATTGGCAGGGTATTGCAGAGTATTGGCATGGTATTGCCGAGAACTGGCAGGGTATGTATTGCAGAGTATTGGCACGGTATTGCAGAGTTCTGGCAGCGTGTGTATTGCAGAGTATTGGCAGGGTATTGCAGAGTATTGGCAGGGTATATATTGCAGAGAATTGGCAGGGTATTGCAGAGTTCTGTCAGGGTATGTATTGCAGAGTATTGGCAGGGTATTGCAGAGTATTGGCAAGGTGTGTATTGCAGAGTATTGGCAGGGTATGTATTGCAGAGTATAGGCAGAGTATTGCAGAGTAATGGCAGGGTATTGCAGAGTATTGGCAGGGTATTGCAGAGTATTGGCAGGGTATTGCAGAGTCCTGGCAGGGTATGTATAGCAAGGAATTGGCAGGGTATTGCAGAGTATTGGCAGGGTATTGCAGAGTGTTGGCAAGGTATGTATTGCAGAGAATTGGCCTGGTATTGCAGAGTACTGGCAGGGTATGTATTGCAGAGTATTGGCAGGGTATTGAAGAGTATTGGCAGGGTATGTATTGCAGAGTATTGGCAGAGTATGTATTTCAGAGTATTGGCAGAGTATTGCAGAGTACTGGCAGGTATGTATTGCAGAGAATTGGAAGGGTATTGCAGAGTATTGGCAGGGTATTTCAGAGTATTGGCAGGGTATTGCAGAGTCCTGGCAGGGTATGTATAGCATAGAATTCGCAGGGTATTGCAGAGTATTGGCAGGGTATTGCAGAGTGTTGGCAAGGTATGTATTGCAGCGTATTGGCAGGGTATTGCAGAGTATTGGCGGGGTATTGCAGAGTACTGGCAGGGTATGTATTGCAGAGAATTGGCAGGGTATTGCAGAGTATTGGCAGGGTATTGCAGAGTATTGGCAGGGTATGTATTGCAGAGTATTGGCAGGGCATTGCAGAGTATTGGCAGGGTATTGCAGAGTACTGGCAGGGTATGTATTGCAGAGTATTGGCAGGGCATTGCAGAGTACTGGCAGGGTATTGCAGAATATTGTCAGGGTGTTGCAGAGTACTGGCAGGGTATGTATTGCAGAGCATTGGCCGGGTATTGCAGAGTACTGGCAGGGTATGTATTGCAAAGTATTGGCAGGGTATTGCAGAGTATTGGCAGGGTATGTATTGCAGAGTATCGGCAGGGTATGTATTGCAGAGTATTGCAGAGTAATGGCAGGGTATGTATTTCAGAGTATTGGCAGGGTATTTCAGAGTATTGGCAGGGTATTTCAGAGTATTGGCAGGGTATTGCAGAGTATTGGCAGGGTATGTATTGCAGAGAATTGGCAGGGTATTGCAGAGTACTGGCAGGGTATGTATTGCAGAGTATTGGCAGGGTATGTATTGCAGAGTATTGGCAGGGTATGTATTTCAGAGTATTGGCAGAGTATTGCAGAATAATGGCAGGGTATGTATTGCAGAGTATTGGCAGGGTATTGCAGAGTACTGGCAGGGTATTTCAGAGTATTGGCAGGGTATTGCAGAGTCCTGGCAGGGTATGTATAGCAGAGAATTGGCAGGGTATTGCAGAGTATTGGCAGGGTGTTGCAGAGTGTTGGCAAGGTATGTATTGCAGAGTATTGGCAGGGTATTGCAGAGTATTGGCAGGGTATTGCAGAGTACTGGCAGGGTATGTATTGCAGAGAATTGACAGGGTATTGCAGAGTATTGTCAAGGTATTGCAGAGTACTGGCAGGGTATGTATTGCAGAGTATTGGCAGGGCATTGCAGAGTACTGGCAGGGTATTGCAGAATATTGTCAGGGTGTTGCAGAGTACTGGCAGGGTATGTATTGCAGAGCATTGGCTGGGTATTGCAGAGTACTGGCAGGGTATGTATTGCAGAGTATTGGCAGGGAATTGTAGAGTATTGGCAGGGTATGTATTGCAGAGTATCGGCAGGGTATGTATTGCAGAGTATTGGCAGGGCATTGCAGAGTACTGGCAGGGTATTGCAGAATATTGTCAGGGTGTTGCAGAGTACTGGCAGGGTATGTATTGCAGAGCATTGGCCGGGTATTGCAGAGTACTGGCAGGGTATGTATTGCAGAGTATTGTCAGGGTATTGCAGAGTACTGGCAGGGTATGTATTGCAGAGTTTTGGCAGGGCTTTGCAGAGTATTGGCAGGGTATTGCAGAATATTGTCAGGGTGTTGCAGAGTACTGGCAGGGTATGTATTGCAGAGCATTGGCCGGGTATTGCAGAGTATTGGCAGGATATTGCAGAGTATTGGCAGGGTATTTCAGAGTATTGGCAGGGTATTGCAGAGTCCTGGCAGGGTATGTATTGCAGAGTATTGGCAGGGTATTGCAGAGTATTGGCAGGGTATTGCAGAATATTGGCAGGGTATTGCAGATTACTGGCAGGGTATGTATTGCAGAGAATTGGCAGGGTATTGCAGAGTATTGGCAGGGTATTGCAGAGTATTGGCATGGTATTGCCGAGAACTGGCAGGGTATGTATTGCAGAGTATTGGCACGGTATTGCAGAGTTCTGGCAGCGTGTGTATTGCAGAGTATTGGCAGGGTATTGCAGAGTATTGGCAGGGTATATATTGCAGAGAATTGGCAGGGTATTGCAGAGTTCTGTCAGGGTATGTATTGCAGAGTATTGGCAGGGTATTGCAGAGTATTGGCAGGGTATTGCAGAGTATTGGCAAGGTATTGCAGAGTCCTGGCAGGGTATGTATAGGAGAGAATTGGCAGGGTATTGCAGAGTGTTGGCAAGGTATGTATTGCAGAGTATTGGCAGGGTATTGCAGAGTATTGGCAGGGTATTGCAGAGTACTGGCAGAGTATGTATTGCAAAGAATTGGCAGGGTATTGCAGAGTATTGGCAGGGTATTGCAGAGTACTGGCAGGGTATGTAGTGCAGAGAATTGGCAGGGTATTGCAGAGTACTGGCAGGGTATGTATTGAAGAGAATTGGCAGGGTATTGCAGAGTATTGGCAGGGTGTGTATTGCAGAGTATTGGCAAGGTATTGCAGAGTATTGGCAGGGTATATATTGCAGAGAATTGGCAGGGTATTGCAGGGTGCTGGCAGGGTATGTATTGCAGAGTATTGGCAGGGTATTGCAGAGTATTGGCAATTTGTGTATTGCAGAGTATTGGCAGGGTATGTATTGCAGAGTATAGGCAGAGTATTGCAGAGCAATGGCAGGGTATGTATTGCAGAGTATTGGCAGGGTATTGCAGAGTATTGGCAGGGTATTGCAGAGTCCTGGCAGGGTATGTATAGGAGAGAATTGGCAGGGTATTGCAGAGTATTGGCAGGGTATTGCAGAGTGTTGGCAAGGTATGTATTGCAGAGTATTGGCAGGGTATTACAGAGTATTGGCAGGGTATTGCAGAGTACTGGCAGTGTATGTATTGCATAGAATTGGCAGGGTATTGCAGAGTATTGGCAGGGTATTGCAGAGTACTGGCAGGGTATGAATTGCAGAGAATTGGCAGGGTATTGCAGAGTACTGGCAGGGTATGTATTGAAGAGTATTGGCAGGGTATTGCAGAGTATTGGCAGGGTATGTATTGCAGAGTATTGGCAGGGTATGTATTTCAGAGTATTGGCAGAGTATTGCAGAGTAATGGCAGGGTATGTATAGCAGAGAATTGGCAGGGTATTGCAGAGTATTGGCAGGGTGTTGCAGAGTGTTGGCAAGGTATGTATTCCAGAGTATTGGCAGGGTATTGAAGAGTATTGGCAGGGTATTGCAGCATACTGGCAGGGTATGTATTGCAGAGAATTGGCAGGGTATTGCAGAGTATTGGCAGGGTATTTCAGAGTATTGGCAGGGTATTGCAGAGTTCTGGCAGGGTATGTATAACAGAGAATTGGCAGGGTATTGCAGATTATTGGCAGGGTATTGCAGAGTATTGGCAGGGTATGTATTGGAGAGAATTGGCCTGGTATTGCAGAGTATTGGCAGGGTATTGCAGAGTACTGGCAGGGTATGTATTGCAGAGTATTGGCAGGCCATTGCAGAGAATTGGCAGGGTATTGCAGATTACTGGCAGGGTATGTGTTGCAGAGAATTGGCAGGGTATTGCAGAGTATTGGCAGGGTGTGTATTGCAGAGTATTGGCAAGGTATTGCAGAGTATTGGCAGGGTATATATTGCAGAGAATTGGCAGGGTATTGCAGAGTACTGGCAGGGTATGTATTGCAGAGTATTGGCAGGGTATTGCAGAGTATTGGCAAGGTGTGTATTGCAGAGTATTGGCAGGGTATGTATTGCAGAGTATAGGCAGAGTATTGCAGAGTAATGGCAGGGTATGTATTGCAGAGTATTGGCAGGGTATTGCAGAGTATTGGCAGGGTATTGCAGAGTCCTGGCAGGGTATGTATAGGAGAGAATTGGCAGGGTATTGCAGAGTATTGGCAGGGTATTGCAGAGTGTTGGCAAGGTATGTATTGCAGAGTATTGGCAGGGTATTGCAGAGTATTGGCAGGGTATTGCAGAGTACTGGCAGTGTATGTATTGCATAGAATTGGCAGGGTATTGCAGAGTATTGACAGGGTATTGCAGAGTACTGGCAGGGTAGGAATTGCAGAGAATTGGCAGGGTATTGCAGAGTACTGGCAGGGTATGTATTGAAGAGTATTGGCAGGGTATTGCAGAGTATTGGCAGGGTATGTATTGCAGAGTATTGGCAGGGTATGTATTTCAGAGTATTGGCAGAGTATTGCAGAGTAATGGCAGGGTATGTATAGCAGAGAATTGGCAGGGTATTGCAGAGTATTGGCAGGGTGTTGCAGAGTGTTGGCAAGGTATGTATTGCAGAGTATTGGCAGGGTATTTCAGAGTATTGGCAGGGTATTGCAGAGTTCTGGCAGGGTATGTATAACAGAGAATTGGCAGGGTATTGCAGAATATTGGCAGGGTATTGCAGAGTATTGGCAGGGTATGTATTGCAGAGAATTGGCCTGGTATTGCAGAGTACTGGCAGGGTATGTATTGCAGAGTATTGGCAGGGTATTGCAGAGTATTGGCAGGCTATGTATTGCAGAGTATTGGCAGGGTATGTATTTCAGAGTATTGGCAGAGTATTGCAGAGTAATGGCAGGGTATGTATTGCAGAGTATTGGCAGGGTATTGCAGAGTATTGGCAGGGTATTTCAGCGTATTGACCGGGTATTGCAGAGTCCTGGCAGGGTATGTATAGCAGAGATTTGGCAGGGTATTGCAGAGTATTGGCAGGGTGTTGCAGAGTGTTGGCAAGGTATGTATTGCAGAGTATTGGCAGGGTATTGCAGAGTATTGGCAGGGTATTGCAGAGTACTGGCAGGGTATGTATTGCAGAGAATTGGAAGGGTATTGCAGAGTATTGGCAGGGTATATCAGAGTATGGTCAGGGTATTGCAGAGTACTGGCAGGGTATGTACTGCAGAGTATTGGAGGGGCATTGCAGAGTATTGGCAGGGTATTGCAGAATATTGTCAGGGTGTTGCCAAGTACTGGCAGGGTGTGTATTGCAGAGCATTGGCAGGGTATTGCAGAGTATTGGAAGGGAACATATTGCAGAGAATTGGCAGGGTATTGCAGAGTATTGGCAGGGTATTTCAGAGTATTGGCAGGGTATTGCAGAGTTCTGGCAAGGTATGTATAACAGAGAATTGGCAGGGTATTGCAGAATATTGGCAGGGTATTGCAGAGTATTGGCAGGGTATGTATTGCAGAGAATTGGCAGGGTATTGCAGAGTACTGGCAGGGTATGTATTGCAGAGTATTGGCATGGTATTGCAGAGTATTGGCAGGGTATGTATTGCAGAGTATTGGCAAAGTATTGCAGAGTAATGGCAGGGTATGTATTTCAGAGTATTGGCAGGGTATTTCAGAGTATTGGCAGGGTATTGCAGAGTCCTGGCAGGGTATGTATAGCAGAGAATTGGCAGGGTATTACAGAGTATTGGCAGGGTATTGCAGAGTATTGGCAGGGTATTGCAGAGTACTGGCAGGGTATGTATTGCAGAGAATTGGCCTGGTATTGCAGAGTACTGGCAGGGTATGTATTGCAGAGTATTGGCAGGGTATTGCAGAGTATTGGCAGGGTATGTATTGCAGACTATTGGCAGGGTATGAATTTCAGAGTATTGGCAGAGAATTGCAGAGTACTGGCAGGGTATGTATTGCAGAGAATTGGAAGGGTATTGCAGAGTATTGGCAGGGTATTGCAGAGTATGGTCAGGGTATTGCAGAATACTGGCAGGGTATGTACTGCAGAGTATTGGAGGGGCATTGCAGAGTATTGGCAGGGTATTGCAGAATATTGTCAGGGTGTTGCCGAGTACTGGCAGGGTGTGTATTGCAGAGTACTGGCAGGGTGTGTATTGCAGAGCATTGGCAGGGTATTGCAGAGTATTGGAAGGGAAAATATTGCAGAGAATTGGCAGGGTATTGCAGAGTATTGGCAGGGTATTTCAGAGTATTGGCAGGGTATTGCAGAGTTCTGGCAGGGTATGTATAACAGAGAATTGGCAGGGTATTGCAGAATATTGGCAGGGTATTGCAGAGTATTGGCAGGGTATGTATTGCAGAGAATTGGCAGGGTATTGCAGAGTACTAGCAGGGTATGTATTGCAGAGTATTGGCAGGGTATTGCAGAGTATTGGCAGGGTATGTATTGCAGAGTATTGGCAAAGTATTGCAGAGTAATGGCAGGGTATGTATTTCAGAGTATTGGTAGGGTATTGCAGAGTATTGGCAGGGTATTTCAGAGTATTGGCAGGGTGTTTCAGCGTCCTGGCAGGGTATGTATAGCAGAGAATTGGCAGGGTATTACAGAGTATTGGCAGGGTATTGCAGAGTACTGGCAGGGTATGTATTGCAGAGTATTGGCAGGGTATTGCAGAGTATTGGCAGGGTATGTATTGCAGAGTATTGGCAGGGTATGTATTTCAGAGTATTGGCAGAGTATTGCAGAGTAATGGCAGGGTATGTATTGCAGAGTATTGGCAGGGTATTGCAGAGTATTGACAGGGTATTTCAGAGTCCTGGCAGGGTATGTATAGCAGAGAATTGGCAGCGTATTGCAGAGTATTGGCAGGGTGTTTCAGAGTGTTGGCAAGGTATGTATTGCAGAGTATTGGCAGGGTATTGCAGAGTATTGGCAGGGTATTGCAGAGTAATGGCAGGGTATGTATTGCAGAGAATTGGCAGGGTATTGCAGAGTATTGTCAGGGTATTGCAGAGTACTGGCAGGGTATGTACTGCAGAGTATTGGAGGGGCATTGCAGAGTATTGGCAGGGTATTGCAGAATATTGTCAGGGTGTTGCCGAGTGCTGGCAGGGTATGTATTGCAGAGCATTGGCCGGGTATTGCAGAGTACTGGCAGGGTGTGTATTGCAGAGCAATGGCAGGGTATTTCAGAGTATTGGCAGGGTATTGCAGAGTCCTGGCAGGGTATGTATAGCAGAGAATTGGCAGGGTATTACAGAGTATTGGCAGGGTATTGCAGAGTATTAGCAGGGTATTGCAGAGTACTGGCAGGGTATGTATTGCAGAGAATTGGCAGGGTATCGCAGAGTATTGGTAGGGTATTGCAGGGTACTAGCAGGGTATGTATTGCAGAGTATTGGCAGGGTATTGCAGAGCATTGGCAGGGTATTGCAGAATATTGGCAGGGTATTGCAGATTACTGGCAGGGTATGTATTGCAGAGAATTGGCAGGGTATTGCAGAGTATTGGCAGGGGAATGCCGAGTACTGGCAGGGTATGTATTGCAGAGTATTGGCACAGTATTGCAGAGTACTGGCAGGATGTGTATTGCAGAGTATTGGCAGGGTATTGCACAGTATTGGCAGGGTATATATTGCAGAGAATTGGCAGGGTATTGCAGAGTTCTGGCAGGGTATGTATTGCAGAGTATTGGCAGGGTATTGCAAAGTATTGGCAAGGTGTATATTGCAGAGTATTGGCAGGGTATGTATTGCAGAGTATAGGCAGAGTATTGCAGAGTAATGGCAGGGTATGTATTGCAGAGTATTGGCAGGGTATTGCCGAGTATTGGCAGGGTATTGCAGAGTCCTGGCAGGGTATGTATAGCAGAGAATAGGCAGGGTATTGCAGAGTATTGGCAGGGTATTGCAGAGTGTTGGCAAGGTATGTATTGCAGAGTATTGGCAGGGTATTGCAGAGTATTGGCAGGGTATTGCAGAGTACTGGCAGTGTATGTATTGCATAGAATTGGCAGGGTATTGCAGAGTATTGGCAGGGTATTGCAGAGTACTGGCAGGGTATGTATTGCAGAGAATTGGCAGGGTATGTATAGCAGAGTATTGGCAGTGTATTGCAGAGTATTGGCAGGGTGTTGCAGAGTGTTGGCAAGGTATGTATTGCAGAGAATTGGCAGGGTATTGAAGAGTTATGGCAGGGTATTGCAGAGTACTGGCAGGGTAAGTATTGCAGAGAATTGGCAGGGTATTGCAGAGTATTGGCAGGGTATTGCAGAGTATTGGCAGGGTATTGCAGAGTTCTGGCAGGGTATGTATAATAGAGAATTGGCAGGGTATTGCAGAATATTGGCAGGGTATTGCAGAGTATTGGCAGGGTATGTATTGCAGAGAATTGGCAGGGTATTGCAGAGTACTGGCAGGGTATGTATTGCAGAGTATTGGCAGGGTATTGCAGAGTATTGGCAGGGTATGTATTGCAGAGTATTGGCAGGGTATGTATTTCAGAGTATTGGCAGAGTATTGCAGAGTAATGGCAGGGTATGTATTGCAGAGTATTGGCAGGGTATTGCAGAGTATTGGCAGGGTATTTCAGAGTATTGGCAGGGTATTGCAGAGTCCTCGCAGGGTATGTATAGCAGAGAATTGGCAGGGTATTGCAGAGTATTGGCATGGTATTGCAGAGTATTGTCAGGGTATTGCAGAGTACTGGCAGGGTATGTACTGCAGAGTATTGGAGGGGCATTGCAGAGTATTGGCAGGGTATTGCAGAATATTGTCAGGGTGTTGCAGAGTGCTGGCAGGGTATGTATTGCAGAGCATTGGCCGGGTATTGCAGAGTACTGGCAGGGTGTGTATTGCAGAGCATTGGCAGGGTATTGCAGAGTATTGGAAGGGAATATATTGCAGAGAATTGGCAGGGTATGTATTGCAGAGTATTGGCAGGGTATTGCAGAGTATTGGCAGGGTATGTATTGCAGAGTATTGGCAAAGTATTGCAGAGTAATGGCAGGGTATGTATTTCAGAGTAATGGCAGGGTATTGCAGAGTATTGGCAGGGTATTTCAGAGTATTGGCAAGGTATTGCAGAGTTCTGGCAGGGTATGTATAGCAGAGAATTGGCAGGGTATTGCAGAGTATTGGCAGGGTGTTGCAGAGTGTTGGCAAGGTATGTATTGCAGAGTATTGGCAGGGTATTGCAGAGTATTGGCAGGGTATTGCAGAGTACTGGCAGGGTATGTATTGCAGAGAATTGGCAGGGTATTGCAGAGTATTGGCAGGGTATTTCAGAGTATTGGCAGGGTATTGCAGAGTTCTGGCAGGGTATGTATAACAGAGAAATGGCAGGGTATTGCAGAGTATTGGCAGGGTATTGCAGAGTACTGGCAGGGTATGTATTGCAGAGTATTGGCAGGGTATGTATAGCAGAGAATTGGCAGGGTATTGCAGAGTATTGGCAGGGTGTTGCCGAGTGTTGGCAATGTATGTATTGCAGAGTATTGGCAGGGTATTGCAGAGTATTGGCAGGGTATTGCAGAGTATTGTCAGGGTATTGCAGAGTACTGCCAGGGTATGTATTGCAGAGTATTGGCAGGGCATTGCAGAGTACTGGCAGGGTATTGCAGAATATTGTCAGGGTGTTGCAGAGTACTGGCAGGGTATGTATTGCAGTGCATTGGCCGGGTATTGCAGAGTACTGGCAGGGTATTGCAGAATATTGTCAGGGTGTTGCAGAGTACTGGCAGGGTATGTATTGCAGAGCATTGGCCGGGTATTGCAGAGTACTGGCAGGGTATGTAGTGCAAAGTATTGGCAGGGTATTGCAGAGTATTGGCAGGGTATGTATTGCAGAGTATCGGCAGGGTATGTATTGCAGAGTATTGCAGGGTAATGGCAGGGTATGTATTTCAGAGTATTGGCAGGGTATTGCAGAGTATTGGCAGGGTATTTCAGAGTATTGGTAGGGTATTGCAGAGTCCTGGCAGGGTATGTATAGCAGAGAATTGGCAGGGTATTGCAGAGTATTGGCAGGGTATTGCAGAGTACTGGCAGGGTATGTATTGCAGAGAGTTGGCAGGGTATTGCAGAGTATTGGCAGGGTATTGCAGAGTACTGGCAGGGTATGTATTGCAGAATATTGGCAGGGCATTGCAGAGTATTGGCAGGGTATTGCAGAATATTGTCAGGGTGTTGCAGAGTCCTGGCAGGGTACGTATTGCAGAGCATTGGCCGGTTATTGAAGAGTATTGGCAGGGTATTGCAGAGTATTGGCAGGGTATTTCAGAGTATTGGCAGGGTATTGCAGAGTCCTGGCAGGGTATGTATTGCAGAGTATTGGCAGGGTATTGCAGAGTATTGGCAGGGTATTGCAGAATATTGGCAGGGTATTGCAGATTACTGGCAGGGTATGTATTGCAGAGAATTGGCAGGGTATTGCAGAATATTGGCATGGTATTGCCGAGAACTGGCAGGGTATGTATTGCAGAGTATTGGCACGGTATTGCAGAGTACTGGCAGCGTGTGTATTGCAGAGTATTGGCAGGGTATTGCAGAGTATTGGCAGGGTATATATTGCAGAGAATTGGCAGGGTATTGCAGAGTTCTGTCAGGGTATGTATTGCAGAGTATTGGCAGGGTATTACAGAGTACTGGCAGGGTATGTATTGCAGAGTATTGGCAGGGTATTGCAGAGTCCTGGCAGGGTATGTATAGCAGAGAATTGGCAGGGTATTGCAGAGTATTGGCAGGGTATTGCAGAGTGTTGGCAAGGTATGTATTGCAGAGTATTGGCAGGGTATTGCAGAGTATTGGCAGGGTATTGCAGAGTACTGGCAGTGTATGTATTGCATAGAATTGGCAGGGTATTGCAGAGTATTGGCAGGGTATTGCAGAGTACTGGCAGGGTATGTATTGCAGAGAATTGGCAGGGTATTGCAGAGTACTGGCAGGGTATGTATTGAAGAGTATTGGCAGGGTATTGCAGAGTATTGGCAGGGTATGTATTGCAGAGTATTGGCAGGGTATGTATTTCAGAGTATTGCAGAGTAATGGCAGGGTATGTATTTCAGAGTATTGGCAGGGTATTGCAGAGTATTGTCAGGGTATTTCAGAGTATTGGTAGGGTATTGCAGAGTTCTGGCAGGGTATGTATAGCAGAGAATTGGCAGGGTATGTATAGCAGAGTATTGGCAGGGTATTGCAGAGTATTGGCAGGGTGTTGCAGAGTGTTGGCAAGGTATGTATTGCAGAGAATTGGCAGGGTATTGAAGAGTATTGGCAGGGTATTGCAGAGTACTGGCAGGGTAAGTATTGCAGAGAATTGGCAGGGTATTGCAGAGTATTGGCAGGGTATTTTAGAGTATTGGCAGGGTATTGCAGAGTTCTGGCAGGGTATGTATAACAGAGAATTGGCAGGGTATTGCAGAATATTGGCAGGGTATTGCAGAGTATTGGCAGGGTATGTATTGCAGAGAATTGGCAGGGTATTGTAGAGTACTGGCAGGGTATGTATTGCAGAGTATTGGCAGGGTATTGCAGAGTATTGGCAGGGTATGTATTGCAGAGTATTGGCAGGGTATGTATTTCAGAGTATTGGCAGAGTATTGCAGAGTAATGGCAGGGTATGTATTGCAGAGTATTGGCAGGGTATTGCAGAGTATTGGCAGGGTATTTCAGAGTATTGGCAGGGTATTGCAGAGTCCTCGCAGGGTATGTATAGCAGAGAATTGGCAGGGTATTGCAGAGTATTGGCAGGGTGTTGCAGAGTGTTGGCAAGGTATGTATTGCAGAGTATTGGCAGGGTATTACAGAGTATTGGCAGGGTATTGCAGAGTACTGGCAGGGTATGTATTGCAGAGAATTGGCAGGGTATTGCAGAGTACTGGCATGGTATTGCAGAGTATTGTCAGGGTATTGCAGAGTACTGGCAGGGTATGTACTGCAGAGTATTGGCAGGGCATTGCAGAGTATTGGCAGGGTATTGCAGAATATTGTCAGGGTGTTGCCGAGTGCTGGCAGGGTATGTATTGCAGAGCATTGGCCGGGTATTGCAGAGTACTGGCAGGGTGTGTATTGCAGAGCATTGGCAGGGTATTGCAGAGTATTGGAAGGGAATATATTGCAGATAATTGGCAGGGTATGTATTGCAGAGTATTGGCAGGGTATTGCAGAGTATTGGCAGGGTATGTATTGCAGAGTATTGGCAAAGTATTGCAGAGTAATGGCAGGGTATGTATTTCAGAGTATTGGCAGGGTATTGCAGAGTATTGGCAGGGTATTTCAGAGTATTGGCAAGGTATTGCAGAGTTCTGGCAGGGTATGTATAGCAGAGAATTGTCAGGGTATTGCAGAGTATTGGCAGGGTGTTGCAGAGTGTTGGCAAGGTATGTATTCCAGAGTATTGGCAGGGTATTGCAGAGTATTGGCAGGGTATTGCAGAGTACTGGCAGGGTATGTATTGCAGAGAATTGGCAGGGTATTGCAGAGTATTGGCAGGGTATTTCAGAGTATTGGCAGGGTATTGCAGAGTTCTGGCAGGGTATGTATAACAGAGAATTGGCAGGGTATTGCAGAGTATTGGCAGGGTATTGCAGAGTATTGGCAGGGTATGTATTGCAGAGAATTGGCAGGGTATTGCAGAGTACTGGCAGGGTATGTATTGCAGAGTATTGGCAGGGTATTGCAGAGTATTGGCAGGGTATGTATTGCAGAGTATTGGCAGGGTATGTATTTCAGAGTATTGGCAGAGTATTGCAGAGTAATGGCAGGGTATGTATTGCAGAGTATTGGCAGGGTATTGCAGAGTATTGGCAGGGTATTTCAGAGTATTGGCAGGGTATTGCAGAGTCCTGGCAGGGTATGTATAGCAGAGAATTGGCAGGGTATTGCAGAGTATTGGCAGGGTGTTGCCGAGTGTTGGCAAGGTATGTATTGCAGAGTATTGGCAGGGTATTGCAGAGTATTGGCAGGGTATTGCAGAGTACTGGCAGGGTATGTATTGCAGAGAATTGGCAGGGTATTGCAGAGTATTGGCAGGGTATTGCAGAGTATTGTCAGGGTATTGCAGAGTACTGGCAGGGTATGTATTGCAGAGTATTGGCAGGGCATTGCAGAGTACTGGCAGGGTATTGCAGAATATTGTCAGGGTGTTGCAGAGTACTGGCAGGGTATGTATTGCAGAGCATTGGCCGGGTATTGCAGAGTACTGGCAGGGTATGTATTGCAAAGTATTGGCAGGGTATTGCAGAGTATTGGCAGGGTATGTATTGCAGAGTATCGGCAGGGTATGTATTGCAGAGTAATGGCAGGGTATGTATTTCAGAGTATTGGCAGGGTATTGCACAGTATTGGCAGGGTATTTCAGAGTATTGGTAGGGTATTGCAGAGTCCTGGCAGGGTATGTATAGCAGAGAATTGGCAGGGTATTGCAGAGTATTGGCAGGGTATTGCAGAGTACTGGCAGGGTATGTATTGCAGAGAATTGGCAGGGTATTGCAGAGTATTGGCAGGGTATTGCAGAGTACTGGCAGGGTATGTATTGCAGAGTATTGGCAGGGCATTGCAGAGTATTGGCAGGGTATTGCAGAATATTGTCAGGGTGTTGCAGAGTACTGGCAGGGTATGTATTGCAGAGCTATGTATAGCAGAGAATTGGCAGGGTATTGCAGAGTATTGGCAGGGTGTTGCCGAGTGTTGGCAAGGTATGTATTGCAGAGTATTGGCAGGGTATTGCAGAGTATTGGCAGGGTATTGCAGAGTACTGGCAGGGTATGTATTGCAGAGAATTGGCAGGGTATTGCAGAGTATTGGCAGGGTATTGCAGAGTATTGTCAGGGTATTGCAGAGTACTGGCAGGGTATGTATTGCAGAGTATTGGCAGGGCATTGCAGAGTACTGGCAGGGTATTGCAGAATATTGTCAGGGTGTTGCAGAGTACTGGCAGGGTATGTATTGCAGAGCATTGGCCGGGTATTGCAGAGTACTGGCAGGGTATGTATTGCAAAGTATTGGCAGGGTATTGCAGAGTATTGGCAGGGTATGTATTGCAGAGTATCGGCAGGATATGTATTGCAGAGTAATGGCAGGGTATGTATTTCAGAGTATTGGCAGGGTATTGCACAGTATTGGCAGGGTATTTCAGAGTATTGGTAGGGTATTGCAGAGTCCTGGCAGGGTATGTATAGCAGAGAATTGGTAGGGTATTGCAGAGTATTGGCAGGGTATTGCAGAGTACTGGCAGGGTATGTATTGCAGAGAATTGGCAGGGTATTGCAGAGTATTGGCAGGGTATTGCAGAGTACTGGCAGGGTATGTATTGCAGAGTATTGGCAGGGCATTGCAGAGTATTGGCAGGGTATTGCAGAATATTGTCAGGGTGTTGCAGAGTACTGGCAGGGTATGTATTGCAGAGCTATGTATAGCAGAGAATTGGCAGGGTATTGCAGAGTATTGGCAGGGTGTTGCCGAGTGTTGGCAAGGTATGTATTGCAGAGTATTGGCAGGGTATTGCAGAGTATTGGCAGGGTATTGCAGAGTACTGGCAGGGTATGTATTGCAGAGAATTGGCAGGGTATTGCAGAGTATTGGCAGGGTATTGCAGAGTATTGTCAGGGTATTGCAGAGTACTGGCAGGGTATGTATTGCAGAGTATTGGCAGGGCATTGCAGAGTACTGGCAGGGTATTGCAGAATATTGTCAGGGTGTTGCAGAGTACTGGCAGGGTATGTATTGCAGAGCATTGGCCGGGTATTGCAGAGTACTGGCAGGGTATGTATTGCAAAGTATTGGCAGGGTATTGCCGAGTATTGGCAGGGTATGTATTGCAGAGTATCGGCAGGGTATGTATTGCAGAGTATTGCAGAGTAATGGCAGGGTATGTATTTCAGAGTATTGGCAGGGTATTGCAGAGTATTGTCAGGGTATTTCAGAGTATTGGTAGGGTATTGCAGAGTCCTGGCAGGGTATGTATAGCAGAGAATTGGCAGGGTATTGCAGAGTATTGGCAGGGTATTGCAGAGTACTGGCAGGGTATGTATTGCAGAGAATTGGCAGGGTATTGCAGAGTATTGGCAGGGTATTGCAGAGTACTGGCAGGGTATGTATTGCAGAGTATTGGCAGGGCATTGCAGAGTATTGGCAGGGTATTGCAGAATATTGTCAGGGTATTTCAGAGTATTGGTAGGGTATTGCAGAGTCCTGGCAGGGTATGTATAGCAGAGAATTGGCAGGGTATTGCAGAGTATTGGCAGGGTATAGCAGAGTACTGGCAGGGTATGTATTGCAGAGAATTGGCAGGGTATTGCAGAGTATTGGCAGGGTATTGCAGAGTACTGGCAGGGTATGTATTGCAGAGTATTGGCAGGGCATTGCAGAGTATTGGCAGGGTATTGCAGAATATTGTCAGGGTATTGCAGAGTACTGGCAGGGTATGTATTGCAGAGCATTGGCCGGGTATTGCAGAGTATTGTCAGGGTATTTCAGAGTATTGGTAGGGTATTGCAGAGTCCTGGCAGGGTATGTATAGCAGAGAATTGGCAGGGTATTGCAGAGTATTGGCAGGGTATTGCAGAGTACTGGCAGGGTATGTATTGCAGAGAATTGGCAGGGTATTGCAGAGTATTGGCAGGGTATTGCAGAGTACTGGCAGGGTATGTATTGCAGAGTATTGGCAGGGCATTGCAGAGTATTGGCAGGGTATTGCAGAATATTGTCAGGGTATTGCAGAGTACTGGCAGGGTATGTATTGCAGAGCATTGGCCGGGTATTGAAGAGTATTGGCAGGGTATTGCAGAGTATTGGCAGGGTATTTCAGAGTATTGGCAGGGTATTGCAGAGTCCTGGCAGGGTATGTATTGCAGAGTATTGGCAGGGTATTGCAGAGTATTGGCAGGGTATTGCAGAATATTGGCAGGGTATTGCAGATTACTGGCAGGGTATGTATTGCAGAGAATTGGCAGGGTATTGCAGAGTATTGGCATGGTATTGCCGAGAACTGGCAGGGTATGTATTGCAGAGTATTGGCACGGTATTGCAGAGTACTGGCAGCGTGTGTATTGCAAAGTATTGGCAGGGTATTGCAGAGTATTGGCAGGGTATATATTGCAGAGAATTGGCAGGGTATTGCAGAGTTCTGTCAGGGTATGTATTGCAGAGTATTGGCAGGGTATTGCAGAGTATTGGCAAGGTGTGTATTGCAGAGTATTGGCAGGGTATGTATTGCAGAGTATAGGCAGAGTATTGCAGAGTACTGGCAGGGTGTGTATTGCAGAGCATTGGCAGGGTATTGCAGAGTATTGGAAGGGAATATATTGCAGATAATTGGCAGGGTATGTATTGCAGAGTATTGGCAGGGTATTGCAGAGTATTGGCAGGGTATGTATTGCAGAGTATTGGCAAAGTATTGCAGAGTAATGGCAGGGTATGTATTTCAGAGTATTGGCAGGGTATTGCAGAGTATTGGCAGGGTATTTCAGAGTATTGGCAAGGTATTGCAGAGTTCTGGCAGGGTATGTATAGCAGAGAATTGGCAGGGTATTGCAGAGTATTGGCAGGGTGTTGCAGAGTGTTGGCAAGGTATGTATTCCAGAGTATTGGCAGGGTATTGCAGAGTATTGGCAGGGTATTGCAGAGTACTGGCAGGGTATGTATTGCAGAGAATTGGCAGGGTATTGCAGAGTATTGGCAGGGTATTTCAGAGTATTGGCAGGGTATTGCAGAGTTCTGGCAGGGTATGTATAACAGAGAATTGGCAGGGTATTGCAGAGTATTGGCAGGGTATTGCAGAGTATTGGCAGGGTATGTATTGCAGAGAATTGGCAGGGTATTGCAGAGTACTGGCAGGGTATGTATTGCAGAGTATTGGCAGGGTATTGCAGAGTATTGGCAGGGTATGTATTGCAGAGTATTGGCAGGGTATGTATTTCAGAGTATTGGCAGAGTATTGCAGAGTAATGGCAGGGTATGTATTGCAGAGTATTGGCAGGGTATTGCAGAGTATTGGCAGGGTATTTCAGAGTATTGGCAGGGTATTGCAGAGTCCTGGCAGGGTATGTATAGCAGAGAATTGGCAGGGTATTGCAGAGTATTGGCAGGGTGTTGCCGAGTGTTGGCAAGGTATGCATTGCAGAGTATTGGCAGGGTATTGCAGAGTATTGGCAGGGTATTGCAGAGAACTGGCAGGGTATGTATTGCAGAGAATTGGCAGGGTATTGCAGAGTATTGGCAGGGTATTGCAGAGTATTGTCAGGGTATTGCAGAGTACTGGCAGGGTATGTATTGCAGAGTATTGGCAGGGCATTGCAGAGTACTGGCAGGGTATTGCAGAATATTGTCAGGGTGTTGCAGAGTACTGGCAGGGTATGTATTGCAAAGTATTGGCAGGGTATTGCAGAGTATTGGCAGGGTATGTATTGCAGAGTATCGGCAGGGTATGTATTGCAGAGTAATGGCAGGGTATGTATTTCAGAGTATTGGCAGGGTATTGCAGAGTCCTGGCAGGGTATGTATAGCAGAGAATTGGCAGGGTATTGCAGAGTATTGGCAGGGTATTGCAGAGTACTGGCAGGGTATGTATTGCAGAGAATTGGCAGGGTATTGCAGAGTATTGGCAGGGTATTGCAGAGTACTGGCAGGGTATGTATTGCAGAGTATTGGCAGGGCATTGCAGAGTATTGGCAGGGTATTGCAGAATATTGTCAGGGTGTTGCAGAGTACTGGCAGGGTATGTATTGCAGAGCTATGTATAGCAGAGAATTGGCAGGGTATTGCAGAGTATTGGCAGGGTGTTGCCGAGTGTTGGCAAGGTATGTATTGCAGAGTATTGGCAGGGTATTGCAGAGTATTGGCAGGGTATTGCAGAGTACTGGCAGGGTATGTATTGCAGAGAATTGGCAGGGTATTGCAGAGTATTGGCAGGGTATTGCAGAGTATTGTCAGGGTATTGCAGAGTACTGGCAGGGTATGTATTGCAGAGTATTGGCAGGGCATTGCAGAGTACTGGCAGGGTATTGCAGAATATTGTCAGGGTGTTGCAGAGTACTGGCAGGGTATGTATTGCAGAGCATTGGCCGGGTATTGCAGAGTACTGGCAGGGTATGTATTGCAAAGTATTGGCAGGGTATTGCCGAGTATTGGCAGGGTATGTATTGCAGAGTATCGGCAGGGTATGTATTGCAGAGTATTGCAGAGTAATGGCAGGGTATGTATTTCAGAGTATTGGCAGGGTATTGCAGAGTATTGTCAGGGTATTTCAGAGTATTGGTAGGGTATTGCAGAGTCCTGGCAGGGTATGTATAGCAGAGAATTGGCAGGGTATTGCAGAGTATTGGCAGGGTATTGCAGAGTACTGGCAGGGTATGTATTGCAGAGAATTGGCAGGGTATTGCAGAGTATTGGCAGGGTATTGCAGAGTACTGGCAGGGTATGTATTGCAGAGTATTGGCAGGGCATTGCAGAGTATTGGCAGGGTATTGCAGAATATTGTCAGGGTATTTCAGAGTATTGGTAGGGTATTGCAGAGTCCTGGCAGGGTATGTATAGCAGAGAATTGGCAGGGTATTGCAGAGTATTGGCAGGGTATAGCAGAGTACTGGCAGGGTATGTATTGCAGAGAATTGGCAGGGTATTGCAGAGTATTGGCAGGGTATTGCAGAGTACTGGCAGGGTATGTATTGCAGAGTATTGGCAGGGCATTGCAGAGTATTGGCATGGTATTGCAGAATATTGTCAGGGTATTGCAGAGTACTGGCAGGGTATGTATTGCAGAGCATTGGCCGGGTATTGCAGAGTATTGTCAGGGTATTTCAGAGTATTGGTAGGGTATTGCAGAGTCCTGGCAGGGTATGTATAGCAGAGAATTGGCAGGGTATTGCAGAGTATTGGCAGGGTATTGCAGAGTACTGGCAGGGTATGTATTGCAGAGAATTGGCAGGGTATTGCAGAGTATTGGCAGGGTATTGCAGAGTACTGGCAGGGTATGTATTGCAGAGTATTGGCAGGGCATTGCAGAGTATTGGCAGGGTATTGCAGAATATTGTCAGGGTATTGCAGAGTACTGGCAGGGTATGTATTGCAGAGCATTGGCCGGGTATTGAAGAGTATTGGCAGGGTATTGCAGAGTATTGGCAGGGTATTTCAGAGTATTGGCAGGGTATTGCAGAGTCCTGGCAGGGTATGTATTGCAGAGTATTGGCAGGGTATTGCAGAGTATTGGCAGGGTATTGCAGAATATTGGCAGGGTATTGCAGATTACTGGCAGGGTATGTATTGCAGAGAATTGGCAGGGTATTGCAGAGTATTGGCATGGTATTGCCGAGAACTGGCAGGGTATGTATTGCAGAGTATTGGCACGGTATTGCAGAGTACTGGCAGCGTGTGTATTGCAAAGTATTGGCAGGGTATTGCAGAGTATTGGCAGGGTATATATTGCAGAGAATTGGCAGGGTATTGCAGAGTTCTGTCAGGGTATGTATTGCAGAGTATTGGCAGGGTATTGCAGAGTATTGGCAAGGTGTGTATTGCAGAGTATTGGCAGGGTATGTATTGCAGAGTATAGGCAGAGTATTGCAGAGTACTGGCAGGGTGTGTATTGCAGAGCATTGGCAGGGTATTGCAGAGTATTGGAAGGGAATATATTGCAGATAATTGGCAGGGTATATATTGCAGAGTATTGGCAGGGTATTGCAGAGTATTGGCAGGGTATGTATTGCAGAGTATTGGCAAAGTATTGCAGAGTAATGGCAGGGTATGTATTTCAGAGTATTGGCAGGGTATTGCAGAGTATTGGCAGGGTATTTCAGAGTATTGGCAAGGTATTGCAGAGTTCTGGCAGGGTATGTATAGCAGAGAATTGGCAGGGTATTGCAGAGTATTGGCAGGGTGTTGCAGAGTACTGGCAGGGTATTGCAGAATATTGTCAGGGTGTTGCAGAGTACTGGCAGGGTATGTATTGCAAAGTATTGGCAGGGTATTGCAGAGTATTGGCAGGGTATGTATTGCAGAGTATCGGCAGGGTATGTATTGCAGAGTAATGGCAGGGTATGTATTTCAGAGTATTGGCAGGGTATTGCACAGTATTGGCAGGGTATTTCAGAGTATTGGTAGGGTATTGCAGAGTCCTGGCAGGGTATGTATAGCAGAGAATTGGCAGGGTATTGCAGAGTATTGGCAGGGTATTGCAGAGTACTGGCAGGGTATGTATTGCAGAGAATTGGCAGGGTATTGCAGAGTATTGGCAGGGTATTGCAGAGTACTGGCAGGGTATGTATTGCAGAGTATTGGCAGGGCATTGCAGAGTATTGGCAGGGTATTGCAGAATATTGTCAGGGTGTTGCAGAGTACTGGCAGGGTATGTATTGCAGAGCTATGTATAGCAGAGAATTGGCAGGGTATTGCAGAGTATTGGCAGGGTGTTGCCGAGTGTTGGCAAGGTATGTATTGCAGAGTATTGGCAGGGTATTGCAGAGTATTGGCAGGGTATTGCAGAGTACTGGCAGGGTATGTATTGCAGAGAATTGGCAGGGTATTGCAGAGTATTGGCAGGGTATTGCAGAGTATTGTCAGGGTATTGCAGAGTACTGGCAGGGTATGTATTGCAGAGTATTGGCAGGGCATTGCAGAGTACTGGCAGGGTATTGCAGAATATTGTCAGGGTGTTGCAGAGTACTGGCAGGGTATGTATTGCAGAGCATTGGCCGGGTATTGCAGAGTACTGGCAGGGTATGTATTGCAAAGTATTGGCAGGGTATTGCCGAGTATTGGCAGGGTATGTATTGCAGAGTATCGGCAGGGTATGTATTGCAGAGTATTGCAGAGTAATGGCAGGGTATGTATTTCAGAGTATTGGCAGGGTATTGCAGAGTATTGTCAGGGTATTTCAGAGTATTGGTAGGGTATTGCAGAGTCCTGGCAGGGTATGTATAGCAGAGAATTGGCAGGGTATTGCAGAGTATTGGCAGGGTATTGCAGAGTACTGGCAGGGTATGTATTGCAGAGAATTGGCAGGGTATTGCAGAGTATTGGCAGGGTATTGCAGAGTACTGGCAGGGTATGTATTGCAGAGTATTGGCAGGGCATTGCAGAGTATTGGCAGGGTATTGCAGAATATTGTCAGGGTATTTCAGAGTATTGGTAGGGTATTGCAGAGTCCTGGCAGGGTATGTATAGCAGAGAATTGGCAGGGTATTGCAGAGTATTGGCAGGGTATAGCAGAGTACTGGCAGGGTATGTATTGCAGAGAATTGGCAGGGTATTGCAGAGTATTGGCAGGGTATTGCAGAGTACTGGCAGGGTATGTATTGCAGAGTATTGGCAGGGCATTGCAGAGTATTGGCAGGGTATTGCAGAATATTGTCAGGGTATTGCAGAGTACTGGCAGGGTATGTATTGCAGAGCATTGGCCGGGTATTGCAGAGTATTGTCAGGGTATTTCAGAGTATTGGTAGGGTATTGCAGAGTCCTGGCAGGGTATGTATAGCAGAGAATTGGCAGGGTATTGCAGAGTATTGGCAGGGTATTGCAGAGTACTGGCAGGGTATGTATTGCAGAGAATTGGCAGGGTATTGCAGAGTATTGGCAGGGTATTGCAGAGTACTGGCAGGGTATGTATTGCAGAGTATTGGCAGGGCATTGCAGAGTATTGGCAGGGTATTGCAGAATATTGTCAGGGTATTGCAGAGTACTGGCAGGGTATGTATTGCAGAGCATTGGCCGGGTATTGAAGAGTATTGGCAGGGTATTGCAGAGTATTGGCAGGGTATTTCAGAGTATTGGCAGGGTATTGCAGAGTCCTGGCAGGGTATGTATTGCAGAGTATTGGCAGGGTATTGCAGAGTATTGGCAGGGTATTGCAGAATATTGGCAGGGTATTGCAGATTACTGGCAGGGTATGTATTGCAGAGAATTGGCAGGGTATTGCAGAGTATTGGCATGGTATTGCCGAGAACTGGCAGGGTATGTATTGCAGAGTATTGGCACGGTATTGCAGAGTACTGGCAGCGTGTGTATTGCAAAGTATTGGCAGGGTATTGCAGAGTATTGGCAGGGTATATATTGCAGAGAATTGGCAGGGTATTGCAGAGTTCTGTCAGGGTATGTATTGCAGAGTATTGGCAGGGTATTGCAGAGTATTGGCAAGGTGTGTATTGCAGAGTATTGGCAGGGTATGTATTGCAGAGTATAGGCAGAGTATTGCAGAGTACTGGCAGGGTGTGTATTGCAGAGCATTGGCAGGGTATTGCAGAGTATTGGAAGGGAATATATTGCAGATAATTGGCAGGGTATATATTGCAGAGTATTGGCAGGGTATTGCAGAGTATTGGCAGGGTATGTATTGCAGAGTATTGGCAAAGTATTGCAGAGTAATGGCAGGGTATGTATTTCAGAGTATTGGCAGGGTATTGCAGAGTATTGGCAGGGTATTTCAGAGTATTGGCAAGGTATTGCAGAGTTCTGGCAGGGTATGTATAGCAGAGAATTGGCAGGGTATTGCAGAGTATTGGCAGGGTGTTGCAGAGTGTTGGCAAGGTATGTATTCCAGAGTATTGGCAGGGTATTGCAGAGTATTGGCAGGGTATTGCAGAGTACTGGCAGGGTATGTATTGCAGAGAATTGGCAGGGTATTGCAGAGTATTGGCAGGGTATTTCAGAGTATTGGCAGGGTATTGCAGAGTTCTGGCAGGGTATGTATAACAGAGAATTGGCAGGGTATTGCAGAGTATTGGCAGGGTATTGCAGAGTATTGGCAGGGTATGTATTGCAGAGAATTGGCAGGGTATTGCAGAGTACTGGCAGGGTATGTATTGCAGAGTATTGGCAGGGTATTGCAGAGTATTGGCAGGGTATGTATTGCAGAGTAATGGCAGGGTATGTATTGCAGAGTATTGGCAGGGTATTGCAGAGTATTGGCAGGGTATTTCAGAGTATTGGCAGGGTATTGCAGAGTCCTGGCAGGGTATGTATAGCAGAGAATTGGCAGGGTATTGCAGAGTATTGGCAGGGTGTTGCCGAGTGTTGGCAAGGTATGCATTGCAGAGTATTGGCAGGGTATTGCAGAGTATTGGCAGGGTATTGCAGAGTACTGGCAGGGTATGTATTGCAGAGAATTGGCAGGGTATTGCAGAGTATTGGCAGGGTATTGCAGAGTATTGTCAGGGTATTGCAGAGTACTGGCAGGGTATGTATTGCAGAGTATTGGCAGGGCATTGCAGAGTACTGGCAGGGTATTGCAGAATATTGTCAGGGTGTTGCAGAGTACTGGCAGGGTATGTATTGCAGAGCATTGGCCGGGTATTGCAGAGTACTGGCAGGGTATGTTTTGCAAAGTATTGGCAGGGTATTGCCGAGAACTGGCAGGGTATGTATTGCAGAGTATTGGCACGGTATTGCAGAGTACTGGCAGCGTGTGTATTGCAAAGTATTGGCAGGGTATTGCAGAGTATTGGCAGGGTATATATTGCAGAGAATTGGCAGGGTATTGCAGAGTTCTGTCAGGGTATGTATTGCAGAGTATTGGCAGGGTATTGCAGAGTATTGGCAAGGTGTGTATTGCAGAGTATTGGCAGGGTATGTATTGCAGAGTATAGGCAGAGTATTGCAGAGTACTGGCAGGGTGTGTATTGCAGAGCATTGGCAGGGTATTGCAGAGTATTGGAAGGGAATATATTGCAGATAATTGGCAGGGTATGTATTGCAGAGTATTGGCAGGGTATTGCAGAGTATTGGCAGGGTATGTATTGCAGAGTATTGGCAAAGTATTGCAGAGTAATGGCAGGGTATGTATTTCAGAGTATTGGCAGGGTATTGCAGAGTATTGGCAGGGTATTTCAGAGTATTGGCAAGGTATTGCAGAGTTCTGGCAGGGTATGTATAGCAGAGAATTGGCAGGGTATTGCAGAGTATTGGCAGGGTGTTGCAGAGTGTTGGCAAGGTATGTATTCCAGAGTATTGGCAGGGTATTGCAGAGTATTGGCAGGGTATTGCAGAGTACTGGCAGGGTATGTATTGCAGAGAATTGGCAGGGTATTGCAGAGTATTGGAAGGGTATTTCAGAGTATTGGCAGGGTATTGCAGAGTTCTGGCAGGGTATGTATAACAGAGAATTGGCAGGGTATTGCAGAGTATTGGCAGGGTATTGCAGAGTATTGGCAGGGTATGTATTGCAGAGAATTGGCAGGGTATTGCAGAGTACTGGCAGGGTATGTATTGCAGAGTATTGGCAGGGTATTGCAGAGTATTGGCAGGGTATGTATTGCAGAGTAATGGCAGGGTATGTATTGCAGAGTATTGGCAGGGTATTGCAGAGTATTGGCAGGGTATTTCAGAGTATTGGCAGGGTATTGCAGAGTCCTGGCAGGGTATGTATAGCAGAGAATTGGCAGGGTATTGCAGAGTATTGGCAGGGTGTTGCCGAGTGTTGGCAAGGTATGCATTGCAGAGTATTGGCAGGGTATTGCAGAGTATTGGCAGGGTATTGCAGAGTACTGGCAGGGTATGTATTGCAGAGAATTGGCAGGGTATTGCAGAGTATTGGCAGGGTATTGCAGAGTATTGTCAGGGTATTGCAGAGTACTGGCAGGGTATGTATTGCAGAGTATTGGCAGGGCATTGCAGAGTACTGGCAGGGTATTGCAGAATATTGTCAGGGTGTTGCAGAGTACTGGCAGGGTATGTATTGCAGAGCATTGGCCGGGTATTGCAGAGTACTGGCAGGGTATGTTTTGCAAAGTATTGGCAGGGTATTGCAGAGTATTGGCAGGGTATGTATTGCAGAGTATCGGCAGGGTATGTATTGCAGAGTAATGGCAGGGTATGTATTTCAGAGTATTGGCAGGGTATTGCACAGTATTGGCAGGGTATTTCAGAGTATTGGTAGGGTATTGCAGAGTCCTGGCAGGGTATGTATAGCAGAGAATTGGCAGGGTATTGCAGAGTATTGGCAGGGTATTGCAGAGTACTGGCAGGGTATGTATTGCAGAGAATTGGCAGGGTATTGCAGAGTATTGGCAGGGTATTGCAGAGTACTGGCAGGGTATGTATTGCAGAGTATTGGCAGGGCATTGCAGAGTATTGGCAGGGTATTGCAGAATATTGTCAGGGTGTTGCAGAGTACTGGCAGGGTATGTATTGCAGAGCTATGTATAGCAGAGAATTGGCAGGGTATTGCAGAGTATTGGCAGGGTGTTGCCGAGTGTTGGCAAGGTATGTATTGCAGAGTATTGGCAGGGTATTGCAGAGTATTGGCAGGGTATTGCAGAGTACTGGCAGGGTATGTATTGCAGAGAATTGGCAGGGTATTGCAGAGTATTGGCAGGGTATTGCAGAGTATTGTCAGGGTATTACAGAGTACTGGCAGGGTATGTATTGCAGAGCATTGGCCGGGTATTGCAGAGTACTGGCAGGGTATTGCAGAATATTGTCAGGGTGTTGCAGAGTACTGGCAGGGTATGTATTGCAGAGCATTGGCCGGGTATTGCAGAGTACTGGCAGGGTATGTATTGCAAAGTATTGGCAGGGTATTGCCGAGTATTGGCAGGGTATGTATTGCAGAGTATCGGCAGGGTATGTATTGCAGAGTATTGCAGAGTAATGGCAGGGTATGTATTTCAGAGTATTGGCAGGGTATTGCAGAGTACTGGCAGGGTATGTATTGCAGAGAATTGGCAGGGTATTGCAGAGTATTGGCAGGGTATTGCAGAGTATTGTCAGGGTATTGCAGAGTACTGGCAGGGTATGTATTGCAGAGTATTGGCAGGGCATTGCAGAGTACTGGCAGGGTATTGCAGAATATTGTCAGGGTGTTGCAGAGTACTGGCAGGGTATGTATTGCAAAGTATTGGCAGGGTATTGCAGAGTATTGGCAGGGTATGTATTGCAGAGTATCGGCAGGGTATGTATTGCAGAGTAATGGCAGGGTATGTATTTCAGAGTATTGGCAGGGTATTGCACAGTATTGGCAGGGTATTTCAGAGTATTGGTAGGGTATTGCAGAGTCCTGGCAGGGTATGTATAGCAGAGAATTGGCAGGGTATTGCAGAGTATTGGCAGGGTATTGCAGAGTACTGGCAGGGTATGTATTGCAGAGAATTGGCAGGGTATTGCAGAGTATTGGCAGGGTATTGCAGAGTACTGGCAGGGTATGTATTGCAGAGTATTGGCAGGGCATTGCAGAGTATTGGCAGGGTATTGCAGAATATTGTCAGGGTGTTGCAGAGTACTGGCAGGGTATGTATTGCAGAGCTATGTATAGCAGAGAATTGGCAGGGTATTGCAGAGTATTGGCAGGGTGTTGCCGAGTGTTGGCAAGGTATGTATTGCAGAGTATTGGCAGGGTATTGCAGAGTATTGGCAGGGTATTGCAGAGTACTGGCAGGGTATGTATTGCAGAGAATTGGCAGGGTATTGCAGAGTATTGGCAGGGTATTGCAGAGTATTGTCAGGGTATTGCAGAGTACTGGCAGGGTATGTATTGCAGAGTATTGGCAGGGCATTGCAGAGTACTGGCAGGGTATTGCAGAATATTGTCAGGGTGTTGCAGAGTACTGGCAGGGTATGTATTGCAGAGCATTGGCCGGGTATTGCAGAGTACTGGCAGGGTATGTATTGCAAAGTATTGGCAGGGTATTGCCGAGTATTGGCAGGGTATGTATTGCAGAGTATCGGCAGGGTATGTATTGCAGAGTATTGCAGAGTAATGGCAGGGTATGTATTTCAGAGTATTGGCAGGGTATTGCAGAGTATTGTCAGGGTATTTCAGAGTATTGGTAGGGTATTGCAGAGTCCTGGCAGGGTATGTATAGCAGAGAATTGGCAGGGTATTGCAGAGTATTGGCAGGGTATTGCAGAGTACTGGCAGGGTATGTATTGCAGAGAATTGGCAGGGTATTGCAGAGTATTGGCAGGGTATTGCAGAGTACTGGCAGGGTATGTATTGCAGAGTATTGGCAGGGCATTGCAGAGTATTGGCAGGGTATTGCAGAATATTGTCAGGGTATTTCAGAGTATTGGTAGGGTATTGCAGAGTCCTGGCAGGGTATGTATAGCAGAGAATTGGCAGGGTATTGCAGAGTATTGGCAGGGTATAGCAGAGTACTGGCAGGGTATGTATTGCAGAGAATTGGCAGGGTATTGCAGAGTATTGGCAGGGTATTGCAGAGTACTGGCAGGGTATGTATTGCAGAGTATTGGCAGGGCATTGCAGAGTATTGGCAGGGTATTGCAGAATATTGTCAGGGTATTGCAGAGTACTGGCAGGGTATGTATTGCAGAGCATTGGCCGGGTATTGCAGAGTATTGTCAGGGTATTTCAGAGTATTGGTAGGGTATTGCAGAGTCCTGGCAGGGTATGTATAGCAGAGAATTGGCAGGGTATTGCAGAGTATTGGCAGGGTATTGCAGAGTACTGGCAGGGTATGTATTGCAGAGAATTGGCAGGGTATTGCAGAGTATTGGCAGGGTATTGCAGAGTACTGGCAGGGTATGTATTGCAGAGTATTGGCAGGGCATTGCAGAGTATTGGCAGGGTATTGCAGAATATTGTCAGGGTATTGCAGAGTACTGGCAGGGTATGTATTGCAGAGCATTGGCCGGGTATTGAAGAGTATTGGCAGGGTATTGCAGAGTATTGGCAGGGTATTTCAGAGTATTGGCAGGGTATTGCAGAGTCCTGGCAGGGTATGTATTGCAGAGTATTGGCAGGGTATTGCAGAGTATTGGCAGGGTATTGCAGAATATTGGCAGGGTATTGCAGATTACTGGCAGGGTATGTATTGCAGAGAATTGGCAGGGTATTGCAGAGTATTGGCATGGTATTGCCGAGAACTGGCAGGGTATGTATTGCAGAGTATTGGCACGGTATTGCAGAGTACTGGCAGCGTGTGTATTGCAAAGTATTGGCAGGGTATTGCAGAGTATTGGCAGGGTATATATTGCAGAGAATTGGCAGGGTATTGCAGAGTTCTGTCAGGGTATGTATTGCAGAGTATTGGCAGGGTATTGCAGAGTATTGGCAAGGTGTGTATTGCAGAGTATTGGCAGGGTATGTATTGCAGAGTATAGGCAGAGTATTGCAGAGTACTGGCAGGGTGTGTATTGCAGAGCATTGGCAGGGTATTGCAGAGTATTGGAAGGGAATATATTGCAGATAATTGGCAGGGTATGTATTGCAGAGTATTGGCAGGGTATTGCAGAGTATTGGCAGGGTATGTATTGCAGAGTATTGGCAAAGTATTGCAGAGTAATGGCAGGGTATGTATTTCAGAGTATTGGCAGGGTATTGCAGAGTATTGGCAGGGTATTTCAGAGTATTGGCAAGGTATTGCAGAGTTCTGGCAGGGTATGTATAGCAGAGAATTGGCAGGGTATTGCAGAGTATTGGCAGGGTGTTGCAGAGTGTTGGCAAGGTATGTATTCCAGAGTATTGGCAGGGTATTGCAGAGTATTGGCAGGGTATTGCAGAGTACTGGCAGGGTATGTATTGCAGAGAATTGGCAGGGTATTGCAGAGTATTGGCAGGGTATTTCAGAGTATTGGCAGGGTATTGCAGAGTTCTGGCAGGGTATGTATAACAGAGAATTGGCAGGGTATTGCAGAGTATTGGCAGGGTATTGCAGAGTATTGGCAGGGTATGTATTGCAGAGAATTGGCAGGGTATTGCAGAGTACTGGCAGGGTATGTATTGCAGAGTATTGGCAGGGTATTGCAGAGTATTGGCAGGGTATGTATTGCAGAGTAATGGCAGGGTATGTATTGCAGAGTATTGGCAGGGTATTGCAGAGTATTGGCAGGGTATTTCAGAGTATTGGCAGGGTATTGCAGAGTCCTGGCAGGGTATGTATAGCAGAGAATTGGCAGGGTATTGCAGAGTATTGGCAGGGTGTTGCCGAGTGTTGGCAAGGTATGCATTGCAGAGTATTGGCAGGGTATTGCAGAGTATTGGCAGGGTATTGCAGAGTACTGGCAGGGTATGTATTGCAGAGAATTGGCAGGGTATTGCAGAGTATTGGCAGGGTATTGCAGAGTATTGTCAGGGTATTGCAGAGTACTGGCAGGGTATGTATTGCAGAGTATTGGCAGGGCATTGCAGAGTACTGGCAGGGTATTGCAGAATATTGTCAGGGTGTTGCAGAGTACTGGCAGGGTATGTATTGCAGAGCATTGGCCGGGTATTGCAGAGTACTGGCAGGGTATGTATTGCAAAGTATTGGCAGGGTATTGCAGAGTATTGGCAGGGTATGTATTGCAGAGTATCGGCAGGGTATGTATTGCAGAGTATTGCAGAGTAATGGCAGGGTATGTATTTCAGAGTATTGGCAGGGTATTGCAGAGTATTGTCAGGGTATTTCAGAGTATTGGTAGGGTATTGCAGAGTCCTGGCAGGGTATGTATAGCAGAGAATTGGCAGGGTATTGCAGAGTATTGGCAGGGTATTGCAGAGTACTGGCAGGGTATGTATTGCAGAGAATTGGCAGGGTATTGCAGAGTATTGGCAGGGTATTGCAGAGTACTGGCAGGGTATGTATTGCAGAGTATTGGCAGGGCATTGCAGAGTATTGGCAGGGTATTGCAGAATATTGTCAGGGTATTTCAGAGTATTGGTAGGGTATTGCAGAGTCCTGGCAGGGTATGTATAGCAGAGAATTGGCAGGGTATTGCAGAGTATTGGCAGGGTATTGCAGAGTACTGGCAGGGTATGTATTGCAGAGAATTGGCAGGGTATTGCAGAGTATTGGCAGGGTATTGCAGAGTACTGGCAGGGTATGTATTGCAGAGTATTGGCAGGGCATTGCAGAGTATTGGCAGGGTATTGCAGAATATTGTCAGGGTATTGCAGAGTACTGGCAGGGTATGTATTGCAGAGCATTGGCCGGGTATTGCAGAGTATTGTCAGGGTATTTCAGAGTATTGGTAGGGTATTGCAGAGTCCTGGCAGGGTATGTATAGCAGAGAATTGGCAGGGTATTGCAGAGTATTGGCAGGGTATTGCAGAGTACTGGCAGGGTATGTATTGCAGAGAATTGGCAGGGTATTGCAGAGTATTGGCAGGGTATTGCAGAGTACTGGCAGGGTATGTATTGCAGAGTATTGGCAGGGCATTGCAGAGTATTGGCAGGGTATTGCAGAATATTGTCAGGGTATTGCAGAGTACTGGCAGGGTATGTATTGCAGAGCATTGGCCAGGTATTGAAGAGTATTGGCAGGGTATTGCAGAGTATTGGCAGGGTATTTCAGAGTATTGGCAGGGTATTGCAGAGTCCTGGCAGGGTATGTATTGCAGAGTATTGGCAGGGTATTGCAGAGTATTGGCAGGGTATTGCAGAATATTGGCAGGGTATTGCAGATTACTGGCAGGGTATGTATTGCAGAGAATTGGCAGGGTATTGCAGAGTATTGGCATGGTATTGCCGAGAACTGGCAGGGTATGTATTGCAGAGTATTGGCACGGTATTGCAGAGTACTGGCAGCGTGTGTATTGCAAAGTATTGGCAGGGTATTGCAGAGTACTGGCAGGGTATGTATTGCAGAGAATTGGCAGGGTATTGCAGAGTATTGGCAGGGTATTGCAGAGTACTGGCAGGGTATGTATTGCAGAGTATTGGCAGGGCATTGCAGAGTATTGGCAGGGTATTGCAGAATATTGTCAGGGTATTGCAGAGTACTGGCAGGGTATGTATTGCAGAGCATTGGCCGGGTATTGCAGAGTATTGTCAGGGTATTTCAGAGTATTGGTAGGGTATTGCAGAGTCCTGGCAGGGTATGTATAGCAGAGAATTGGCAGGGTATTGCAGAGTATTGGCAGGGTATTGCAGAGTACTGGCAGGGTATGTATTGCAGAGAATTGGCAGGGTATTGCAGAGTATTGGCAGGGTATTGCAGAGTACTGGCAGGGTATGTATTGCAGAGTATTGGCAGGGCATTGCAGAGTATTGGCAGGGTATTGCAGAATATTGTCAGGGTATTGCAGAGTACTGGCAGGGTATGTATTGCAGAGCATTGGCCAGGTATTGAAGAGTATTGGCAGGGTATTGCAGAGTATTGGCAGGGTATTTCAGAGTATTGGCAGGGTATTGCAGAGTCCTGGCAGGGTATGTATTGCAGAGTATTGGCAGGGTATTGCAGAGTATTGGCAGGGTATTGCAGAATATTGGCAGGGTATTGCAGATTACTGGCAGGGTATGTATTGCAGAGAATTGGCAGGGTATTGCAGAGTATTGGCATGGTATTGCCGAGAACTGGCAGGGTATGTATTGCAGAGTATTGGCACGGTATTGCAGAGTACTGGCAGCGTGTGTATTGCAAAGTATTGGCAGGGTATTGCAGAGTACTGGCAGGGTATGTATTGCAGAGAATTGGCAGGGTATTGCAGAGTATTGGCAGGGTATTTCAGAGTATTGGCAGGGTATTGCAGAGTTCTGGCAGGGTATGTATAACAGAGAATTGGCAGGGTATTGCAGAGTATTGGCAGGGTATTGCAGAGTATTGGCAGGGTATGTATTGCAGAGAATTGGCAGGGTATTGCAGAGTACTGGCAGGGTATGTATTGCAGAGTATTGGCAGGGTATGTATTGCAGAGTATTGGCAGGGTATGTATTTCAGAGTATTGGCAGAGTATTGCAGAATAATGGCAGGGTATGTATCGCAGAGTATTGGCAGGGTATTGCAGAATACTGGCAGGGTATTTCAGAGTATTGGCAGGGTATTGCAGAGTCCTGGCAGGGTATGTATAGCAGAGAATTGGCAGGGTATTGCAGAGTATTGGCAGGGTGTTGCAGAGTGTTGGCAAGGTATGTATTGCAGAGTATTGGCAGGGTATTGCAGAGTATTGGCAGGGTATTGCAGAGTACTGGCAGGGTATGTATTGCAGAGAATTGACAGGGTATTGCAGAGTATTGTCAAGGTATTGCAGAGTACTGGCAGGGTATGTATTGCAGAGTATTGGCAGGGCATTGCAGAGTACTGGCAGGGTATTGCAGAATATTGTCAGGGTGTTGCAGAGTACTGGCAGGGTATGTATTGCAGAGCATTGGCAGGGAATTGTAGAGTATTGACAGGGTATGTATTGCAGAGTATCGGCAGGGTATGTATTGCAGAGTATTGCAGAGTAATGGCAGGGTATGTATTTCAGAGTATTGGCAGGGTATTGCAGAGTATTGGCAGGGTATTTCAGAGTATTGGCAGGGTATTTCAGAGTATTGGCAGGGTATTGCAGAGTCCTGGCAGGGTATGTATAGCAGAGAATTGGCAGGGTATTGCAGAGTATTGGCAGGGTGTTGCAGAGTGTTGGCAGGGTGTTGCAGAGTGTTGGCAAGGTATGTATTGCAGAGTATTGGCAGGGTATTGCAGAGTATTGGCAGGGTATTGCAGAGTACTGGCAGGGTATGTATTGCAGAGAATTGGCAGGGTATTGCAGAGTATTGGCAGGGTATTGCAGAGTATTGTCAGGGTATTGCAGAGTACTGGCATGGTGTGTATTGCAGAGTATTGGCAGGGCATTGCAGAGTATTGGCAGGGTATTGCAGAATATTGTCAGGGTGTTGCAGAGTACTGGCAGGGTATGTATTGCAGAGCATTGGCCGGGTATTGCAGAGTACTGGCAGGGTATGTATTGCAGAGTATTGGCAGGGTATTGCAGAGTATTGGCAGGGTATTTCAGAGTATTGGCAGGGTATTGCAGAGTCCTGGCAGGGTATGTATAGCAGAGAATTGGCAGGGTATTGCAGAGTATTGGCAGGGTGTTGCAGAGTGTTGGCAGGGTGTTGCAGAGTGTTGGTAAGGTATGTATTGCAGAGTATTGGCAGGGTATTGCAGAGTATTGGCAGGGTATTGCAGAGTACTGGCAGGGTATTGCAGAGTATTGTCAGGGTATTGCAGAGTACTGGCAGGGTATGTATTGCAGAGTATTGGCAGGGTATGTATTGCAGAGTATTGGCAGGGTATTGCAGAGTACTGGCAGGGTATTGCAGAGTATTGTCAGGGTATTGCAGAGTACTGGCAGCGTGTGTATTGCAGAGTATTGGCAGGGTATTGCAGAGTATTGGCAGGGTATATATTGCAGAGAATTGGCAGGGTATTGCAGAGTTCTGTCAGGGTATGTATTGCAGAGTATTGGCAGGGTATTGCAGGGTATTGGCAAGGTGTGTATTGCAGAGTATTGGCAGGGTATGTATTGCAGAGTATAGGCAGAGTATTGCAGAGTAATGGCAGGGTATTGCAGAGTATTGGCAGGGTATTGCAGAGTCCTGGCAGGGTATGTATAGCAGAGAATTGGCAGGGTATTGCAGAGTATTGGCAGGGTATTGCAGAGTGTTGGCAAGGTATGTATTGCAGAGTATTGGCAGGGTATAGCAGAGTATTGTCAGGGTATTGCAGAGTACTGGCAGTGTATGTATTGCATAGAATTGGCAGGGTATTGCAGAGTATTGGCAGGGTATTGCAGAGTACTGGCAGGGTATGTATTGCAGAGAATTGGCAGGGTATTGCAGAGTATTGGCAGGGTATATATTGCAGAGTACTGGCAGGGTATGTAGTGAAGAGTATTGCAGGGTATTGCAGAGTATTGGCAGGGTATGTATTGCAGAGTATTGTCAGGGTATGTATTTCAGAGTATTGGCAGAGTATTGCAGAGTAATGGCAGGGTATGTATTGCAGAGTATTGGCCGGGTATTGCAGAGTATTGGCAGGGTATTTAAGAGTATTGGCAGGGTATTGCAGAGTTCTGGCAGGGTATGTATAGCAGAGAATTGGCAGGGTATTGCAGAGTACTGGCAGGGTATGTATTGCAGAGTATTGGCAGAGTATTGCAGAGTAATGGCAGGGTATGTATTGCAGAGTATTGGCCGGGTATTGCAGAGTATTGGCAGGGTATTTAAGAGTATTGGCAGGGTATTGCAGAGTTCTGGCAGGGTATGTATAGCAGAGAATTGGCAGGGTATTGCAGAGTACTGGCAGGGTATGTATTGCAGAGTATTGGCAGGGTATTGCAGAGTATTGGCAGGGTAAGTATTGCAGAGTATTGGCAGGGTATGTATTTCAGAGTATTGGCAGAGTATTGCAGAGTAGTGGCAGGGTATGAATTGCAGAGTATTGGCAGGGTATTGCAGAGTATTGGCAGGGTATTTCAGAGTATTGGCAGGGTATTGCAGAGTCCTGGCAGGGTATGTATAGCATAGAATTCGCAGGGTATTGCAGAGTATTGGCAGGGTATTGCAGAGTGTTGGCAAGGTATGTATTGCACAGTATTGGCAGTGTATTGCAGAGTATTGGCGGGGTATTGCAGAGTACTGGCAGGGTATGTATTGCAGAGAATTGGCAGGGTATTGCAGAGTATTGGCAGGGTATTGCAGAATATTGTCAGGGTGTTGCAGAGTACTGGCAGGGTATGTATTGCAGAGCATTGGCCGGGTATTGCAGAGTACTGGCAGGGTGTGTATTGCAGAGCATTGGCAGGGTATTGCAGAGTATTGGCAGGGTATGTATTGCAGAGTATTGGTAGGGTATGTATTGCAGAGTATAGGCAGAGTATAGCAGAGTATTGTCAGGGTATTGCAGAGTACTGGCAGTGTATGTATTGCATAGAATTGGCAGGGTATTGCAGAGTATTGGCAGGGTATTGCAGAGTACTGGCAGGGTATGTATTGCAGAGAATTGGCAGGGTATTGCAGAGTATTGGCAGGGTATTGCAGAGTATTGGCAGGGTATATATTGCAGAGAATTGGCAGGGTATTGCAGAGTTCTGGCAGGGTATGTATAGCAGAGAATTGGCAGGGTATTGCAGAGTACTGGCAGGGTATGTATTGCAGAGTATTGGCCGGGTATTGCAGAGTATTGGCAGGTCAAGTATTGCAGAGTATTGGCAGGGTATGTATTTCAGAGTATTGGCAGAGTATTGCAGAGTAATGGCAGGGTATGTATTGCAGAGTATTGGCAGGGTATTGCAGAGTATTGGCAGGGTATTTCAGAGTATTGGCTGGGTATTGCAGAGTCCTGGCAGGGTATGTATAGCAGAGAATTGGCAGGGTATTGCAGAGTATTGGCAGGGTGTTGCAGAGTGTTGGCAAGGTATGTATTGCAGAGTATTGGCAGGGTATTGCAGAGTATTGGCAGGGTATTGCAGAGTACTGGCAGGGTATGTATTGCAGAGAATTGGCAGGGTATTGCAGAGTATTGGCAGGGAATTGCAGAGTATTGGCAGGGTATTGCAGAGTACTGGCAGGGTATGTATTGCAGAGTATTGGCAGGGCATTGCAGAGTACTGGCAGGGTATTGCAGAATATTGTCAGGGTGTTGCAGAGTACTGGCAGGGTATGTATTGCAGAGCATTGGCCGGGTATTGCAGAGTACTGGCAGGGTATGTATTGCAAAGCATTGGCAGGGTATTGCAGAGTATTGGCAGGGTATGTATTGCAGAGTATCGGCAGGGTATGTATTGCAGAGTATTGCAGAGTAATGGCAGGGTATGTATTTCAGAGTATTGGCAGGGTATTGCAGAGTATTGGCAGGGTATTTCAGAGTACTGGCAGGGTATGTATTGCAGAGTATTGGCAGGGCATTGCAGAGTATTGGCAGGGTATTGCAGAATATTGTCAGGGTATTGCAGAGTACTGGCAGGGTATGTATTGCAGAGCATTGGCCAGGTATTGAAGAGTATTGGCAGGGTATTGCAGAGTATTGGCAGGGTATTTCAGAGTATTGGCAGGGTATTGCAGAGTCCTGGCAGGGTATGTATTGCAGAGTATTGGCAGGGTATTGCAGAGTATTGGCAGGGTATTGCAGAATATTGGCAGGGTATTGCAGATTACTGGCAGGGTATGTATTGCAGAGAATTGGCAGGGTATTGCAGAGTATTGGCATGGTATTGCCGAGAACTGGCAGGGTATGTATTGCAGAGTATTGGCACGGTATTGCAGAGTACTGGCAGCGTGTGTATTGCAAAGTATTGGCAGGGTATTGCAGAGTACTGGCAGGGTATGTATTGCAGAGAATTGGCAGGGTATTGCAGAGTATTGGCAGGGTATTGCAGAGTACTGGCAGGGTATGTATTGCAGAGTATTGGCAGGGCATTGCAGAGTATTGGCAGGGTATTGCAGAATATTGTCAGGGTATTGCAGAGTACTGGCAGGGTATGTATTGCAGAGCATTGGCCGGGTATTGCAGAGTATTGTCAGGGTATTTCAGAGTATTGGTAGGGTATTGCAGAGTCCTGGCAGGGTATGTATAGCAGAGAATTGGCAGGGTATTGCAGAGTATTGGCAGGGTATTGCAGAGTACTGGCAGGGTATGTATTGCAGAGAATTGGCAGGGTATTGCAGAGTATTGGCAGGGTATTGCAGAGTACTGGCAGGGTATGTATTGCAGAGTATTGGCAGGGCATTGCAGAGTATTGGCAGGGTATTGCAGAATATTGTCAGGGTATTGCAGAGTACTGGCAGGGTATGTATTGCAGAGCATTGGCCAGGTATTGAAGAGTATTGGCAGGGTATTGCAGAGTATTGGCAGGGTATTTCAGAGTATTGGCAGGGTATTGCAGAGTCCTGGCAGGGTATGTATTGCAGAGTATTGGCAGGGTATTGCAGAGTATTGGCAGGGTATTGCAGAATATTGGCAGGGTATTGCAGATTACTGGCAGGGTATGTATTGCAGAGAATTGGCAGGGTATTGCAGAGTATTGGCATGGTATTGCCGAGAACTGGCAGGGTATGTATTGCAGAGTATTGGCACGGTATTGCAGAGTACTGGCAGCGTGTGTATTGCAAAGTATTGGCAGGGTATTGCAGAGTACTGGCAGGGTATGTATTGCAGAGAATTGGCAGGGTATTGCAGAGTATTGGCAGGGTATTTCAGAGTATTGGCAGGGTATTGCAGAGTTCTGGCAGGGTATGTATAACAGAGAATTGGCAGGGTATTGCAGAGTATTGGCAGGGTATTGCAGAGTATTGGCAGGGTATGTATTGCAGAGAATTGGCAGGGTATTGCAGAGTACTGGCAGGGTATGTATTGCAGAGTATTGGCAGGGTATGTATTGCAGAGTATTGGCAGGGTATGTATTTCAGAGTATTGGCAGAGTATTGCAGAATAATGGCAGGGTATGTATCGCAGAGTATTGGCAGGGTATTGCAGAATACTGGCAGGGTATTTCAGAGTATTGGCAGGGTATTGCAGAGTCCTGGCAGGGTATGTATAGCAGAGAATTGGCAGGGTATTGCAGAGTATTGGCAGGGTGTTGCAGAGTGTTGGCAAGGTATGTATTGCAGAGTATTGGCAGGGTATTGCAGAGTATTGGCAGGGTATTGCAGAGTACTGGCAGGGTATGTATTGCAGAGAATTGACAGGGTATTGCAGAGTATTGTCAAGGTATTGCAGAGTACTGGCAGGGTATGTATTGCAGAGTATTGGCAGGGCATTGCAGAGTACTGGCAGGGTATTGCAGAATATTGTCAGGGTGTTGCAGAGTACTGGCAGGGTATGTATTGCAGAGCATTGGCAGGGAATTGTAGAGTATTGACAGGGTATGTATTGCAGAGTATCGGCAGGGTATGTATTGCAGAGTATTGCAGAGTAATGGCAGGGTATGTATTTCAGAGTATTGGCAGGGTATTGCAGAGTATTGGCAGGGTATTTCAGAGTATTGGCAGGGTATTTCAGAGTATTGGCAGGGTATTGCAGAGTCCTGGCAGGGTATGTATAGCAGAGAATTGGCAGGGTATTGCAGAGTATTGGCAGGGTGTTGCAGAGTGTTGGCAGGGTGTTGCAGAGTGTTGGCAAGGTATGTATTGCAGAGTATTGGCAGGGTATTGCAGAGTATTGGCAGGGTATTGCAGAGTACTGGCAGGGTATGTATTGCAGAGAATTGGCAGGGTATTGCAGAGTATTGGCAGGGTATTGCAGAGTATTGTCAGGGTATTGCAGAGTACTGGCATGGTGTGTATTGCAGAGTATTGGCAGGGCATTGCAGAGTATTGGCAGGGTATTGCAGAATATTGTCAGGGTGTTGCAGAGTACTGGCAGGGTATGTATTGCAGAGCATTGGCCGGGTATTGCAGAGTACTGGCAGGGTATGTATTGCAGAGTATTGGCAGGGTATTGCAGAGTATTGGCAGGGTATTTCAGAGTATTGGCAGGGTATTGCAGAGTCCTGGCAGGGTATGTATAGCAGAGAATTGGCAGGGTATTGCAGAGTATTGGCAGGGTGTTGCAGAGTGTTGGCAGGGTGTTGCAGAGTGTTGGTAAGGTATGTATTGCAGAGTATTGGCAGGGTATTGCAGAGTATTGGCAGGGTATTGCAGAGTACTGGCAGGGTATTGCAGAGTATTGTCAGGGTATTGCAGAGTACTGGCAGGGTATGTATTGCAGAGTATTGGCAGGGTATGTATTGCAGAGTATTGGCAGGGTATTGCAGAGTACTGGCAGGGTATTGCAGAGTATTGTCAGGGTATTGCAGAGTACTGGCAGCGTGTGTATTGCAGAGTATTGGCAGGGTATTGCAGAGTATTGGCAGGGTATATATTGCAGAGAATTGGCAGGGTATTGCAGAGTTCTGTCAGGGTATGTATTGCAGAGTATTGGCAGGGTATTGCAGGGTATTGGCAAGGTGTGTATTGCAGAGTATTGGCAGGGTATGTATTGCAGAGTATAGGCAGAGTATTGCAGAGTAATGGCAGGGTATTGCAGAGTATTGGCAGGGTATTGCAGAGTCCTGGCAGGGTATGTATAGCAGAGAATTGGCAGGGTATTGCAGAGTATTGGCAGGGTATTGCAGAGTGTTGGCAAGGTATGTATTGCAGAGTATTGGCAGGGTATAGCAGAGTATTGTCAGGGTATTGCAGAGTACTGGCAGTGTATGTATTGCATAGAATTGGCAGGGTATTGCAGAGTATTGGCAGGGTATTGCAGAGTACTGGCAGGGTATGTATTGCAGAGAATTGGCAGGGTATTGCAGAGTATTGGCAGGGTATATATTGCAGAGTACTGGCAGGGTATGTAGTGAAGAGTATTGCAGGGTATTGCAGAGTATTGGCAGGGTATGTATTGCAGAGTATTGTCAGGGTATGTATTTCAGAGTATTGGCAGAGTATTGCAGAGTAATGGCAGGGTATGTATTGCAGAGTATTGGCCGGGTATTGCAGAGTATTGGCAGGGTATTTAAGAGTATTGGCAGGGTATTGCAGAGTTCTGGCAGGGTATGTATAGCAGAGAATTGGCAGGGTATTGCAGAGTACTGGCAGGGTATGTATTGCAGAGTATTGGCAGAGTATTGCAGAGTAATGGCAGGGTATGTATTGCAGAGTATTGGCCGGGTATTGCAGAGTATTGGCAGGGTATTTAAGAGTATTGGCAGGGTATTGCAGAGTTCTGGCAGGGTATGTATAGCAGAGAATTGGCAGGGTATTGCAGAGTACTGGCAGGGTATGTATTGCAGAGTATTGGCAGGGTATTGCAGAGTATTGGCAGGGTAAGTATTGCAGAGTATTGGCAGGGTATGTATTTCAGAGTATTGGCAGAGTATTGCAGAGTAGTGGCAGGGTATGAATTGCAGAGTATTGGCAGGGTATTGCAGAGTATTGGCAGGGTATTTCAGAGTATTGGCAGGGTATTGCAGAGTCCTGGCAGGGTATGTATAGCATAGAATTCGCAGGGTATTGCAGAGTATTGGCAGGGTATTGCAGAGTGTTGGCAAGGTATGTATTGCACAGTATTGGCAGTGTATTGCAGAGTATTGGCGGGGTATTGCAGAGTACTGGCAGGGTATGTATTGCAGAGAATTGGCAGGGTATTGCAGAGTATTGGCAGGGTATTGCAGAATATTGTCAGGGTGTTGCAGAGTACTGGCAGGGTATGTATTGCAGAGCATTGGCCGGGTATTGCAGAGTACTGGCAGGGTGTGTATTGCAGAGCATTGGCAGGGTATTGCAGAGTATTGGCAGGGTATGTATTGCAGAGTATTGGTAGGGTATGTATTGCAGAGTATAGGCAGAGTATAGCAGAGTATTGTCAGGGTATTGCAGAGTACTGGCAGTGTATGTATTGCATAGAATTGGCAGGGTATTGCAGAGTATTGGCAGGGTATTGCAGAGTACTGGCAGGGTATGTATTGCAGAGAATTGGCAGGGTATTGCAGAGTATTGGCAGGGTATTGCAGAGTATTGGCAGGGTATATATTGCAGAGAATTGGCAGGGTATTGCAGAGTTCTGGCAGGGTATGTATAGCAGAGAATTGGCAGGGTATTGCAGAGTACTGGCAGGGTATGTATTGCAGAGTATTGGCCGGGTATTGCAGAGTATTGGCAGGTCAAGTATTGCAGAGTATTGGCAGGGTATGTATTTCAGAGTATTGGCAGAGTATTGCAGAGTAATGGCAGGGTATGTATTGCAGAGTATTGGCAGGGTATTGCAGAGTATTGGCAGGGTATTTCAGAGTATTGGCTGGGTATTGCAGAGTCCTGGCAGGGTATGTATAGCAGAGAATTGGCAGGGTATTGCAGAGTATTGGCAGGGTGTTGCAGAGTGTTGGCAAGGTATGTATTGCAGAGTATTGGCAGGGTATTGCAGAGTATTGGCAGGGTATTGCAGAGTACTGGCAGGGTATGTATTGCAGAGAATTGGCAGGGTATTGCAGAGTATTGGCAGGGAATTGCAGAGTATTGGCAGGGTATTGCAGAGTACTGGCAGGGTATGTATTGCAGAGTATTGGCAGGGCATTGCAGAGTACTGGCAGGGTATTGCAGAATATTGTCAGGGTGTTGCAGAGTACTGGCAGGGTATGTATTGCAGAGCATTGGCCGGGTATTGCAGAGTACTGGCAGGGTATGTATTGCAAAGCATTGGCAGGGTATTGCAGAGTATTGGCAGGGTATGTATTGCAGAGTATCGGCAGGGTATGTATTGCAGAGTATTGCAGAGTAATGGCAGGGTATGTATTTCAGAGTATTGGCAGGGTATTGCAGAGTATTGGCAGGGTATTTCAGAGTATTGGTAGGGTATTGCAGAGTCCTGGCAGGGTATGTATAGCAGAGAATTGGCAGGGTATTGCAGAGTATTGGCAGGGTATTGCAGAGTACTGGCAGGGTATGTATTGCAGAGAATTGGCAGGGTATTGCAGAGTATTGGCAGGGTATTGCAGAGTACTGGCAGGGTATGTATTGCAGAGTATTGGCAGGGCATTGCAGAGTATTGGCAGGGTATTGCAGAATATTGTCAGGGTGTTGCAGAGTACTGGCAGGGTATGTATTGCAGAGCATTGGCCGGGTATTGAAGAGTATTGGCAGGGTATTGCAGAGTATTGGCAGGGTATTTCAGAGTATTGGCAGGGTATTGCAGAGTCCTGGCAGAGTATGTATTGCAGAGTATTGGCAGGGTATTGCAGAGTATTGGCAGGGTATTGCAGAATATTGGCAGGGTATTGCAGATTACTGGCAGGGTATGTATTGCAAAGAATTGGCAGGGTATTGCAGAGTATTGGCATGGTATGGCCGAGAACTGGCAGGGTATGTATTGCAGAGTATTGGCACGGTATTGCCGAGTACTGGCAGCGTGTGTATTGCAGAGTATTGGCAGGGTATTGCAGAGTATTGGCAGGGTATATATTGCAGAGAATTGGCAGGGTATTGCAGAGTTCTGTCAGGGTATGTATTGCAGAGTATTGGCAGGGTATTGCAGAGTATTGGCAGGGTATGTATTGCAGAGTATAGGCAGAGTATTGCAGAGTAATGGCAGGGTATGTATTGCAGAGTATTGGCAGGGTATTGCAGAGTATTGGCAGGGTATTGCAGAGTCCTGGCAGGGTATGTATAGCAGAGAATTGGCAGGGTATTGCAGAGTATTGGCAGGGTATTGCAGAGTGTTGGCAAGGTATGTATTGCAGAGTATTGGCAGGGTATAGCAGAGTATTGGCAGGGTATTGCAGAGTTCTGGCAGGGTATGTATAGCAGAGAATTGGCATGGTATTGCAGAGTATTGGCAGGGTGTTGCAGAGTGTTGGCAAGGTATGTATTGCAGAGTATTGGCAGGGTATTGCAGAGTATTGGCAGGGTATTGCAGAGTACTGGCAGGGTATGTATTGCAGAGAATTGGCAGGGTATTGCAGAGTATTGGCAGGGTATTTCAGAGTATTGGCAGGGTATTGCAGAGTTCTGGCAGGGTATGTATAACAGAGAATTGGCAGGGTATTGCAGAGTATTGGCAGGGTATTGCAGAGTATTGGCAGGGTATGTATTGCAGAGAATTGGCAGGGTATTGCAGAGTACTGGCAGGGTATGTATTGCAGAGTATTGGCCGGGTATTGCAGAGTATTGGCAGGGTATGTATTGCAGAGTATTGGCAGGGTATGTATTTCAGAGTATTGGCAGAGTATTGCAGAGTAATGGCAGGGTATGTATTGCAGAGTATTGGCAGGGTATTGCAGAGTACTGGCAGGGTATTTCAGAGTATTGGCAGGGTATTGCAGAGTCCTGGCAGGGTATGTATTGCAGAGTATTGGCAGGGTATTGCAGAGTATTGGCAGGGTATTGCAGAGTACTGGCAGGGTATGTATTGCAGAGAATTGACAGGGTATTGCAGAGTATTGGCAGGGTATTGCAGAGTATTTTCAGGGTATTGCAGAGTACTGGCAGGGTATGTATTGCAGAGTATTGGCAGGGCATTGCAGAGTACTGGCAGGGTATTGCAGAATATTGTCAGGGTGTTGCAGAGTACTGGCAGGGTATGTATTGCAGAGCATTGGCCGGGTATTGCAGAGTACTGGCAGGGTATGTATTGCAGAGTATTGGCAGGGTATTGCAGAGTATTGGCAGGGTATTTCAGAGTATTGGCAGGGTATTTCAGAGTATTGGCAGGGTATTGCAGAGTCCTGGCAGGGTATGTATAGCAGAGAATTGGCAGGGTATTGCAGAGTATTGGCAGGGTGTTGAAGAGTGTTGGCAGGGTGTTGCAGAGTGTTGGTAAGGTATGTATTGCAGAGTATTGGCAGGGTATTGCAGAGTATTGGCAGGGTATTGCAGAGTACTGGCAGGGTATTGCAGAGTATTGTCAGGGTATTGCAGAGTACTGGCAGGGTATGTATTGCAGAGTATTGGCAGGGCATTGCAGAGTATTGGCAGGGTATTGCAGAATATTGTCAGGGTGTTGCAGAGTACTGGCAGGGTATGTATTGCAGAGCATTGGCCGGGTATTGCAGAGTATTGGCAGGATATTGCAGAGTATTGGCAGGGTATTTCAGAGTATTGGCAGGGTATTGCAGAGTCCTGGCAGGGTATGTATTGCAGAGTATTGGCAGGGTATTGCAGAGTATTGGCAGGGTATTGCAGAATATTGGCAGGGTATTGCAGATTACTGGCAGGGTATGTATTGCAGAGAATTGGCAGGGTATTGCAGAGTATTGGCATGGTATTGCCGAGAACTGGCAGGGTATGTATTGCAGAGTATTGGCACGGTATTGCAGAGTTCTGGCAGCGTGTGTATTGCAGAGTTTTGGCAGGGTATTGCAGAGTATTGGCAGGGTATATATTGCAGAGAATTGGCAGGGTATTGCAGAGTTCTGTCAGGGTATGTATTGCAGAGTATTGGCAGGGTATTGCAGAGTATTGGCAAGGTGTGTATTGCAGAGTATTGGCAGGGTATGTATTGCAGAGTATAGGCAGAGTATTGTAGAGTAATGGCAGGGTATTGCAGAGTATTGGCAGGGTATTGCAGAGTCCTGGCAGGGTATGTATAGCAGAGAATTGGCAGGGTATTGCAGAGTATTGGCAGGGTATTGCAGAGTGTTGGCAAGGTATGTATTGCAGAGTATTGGCAGGGTATAGCAGAGTATTGTCAGGGTATTGCAGAGTACTGGCAGTGTATGTATTGCATAGAATTGGCAGGGTATTGCAGAGTATTGGCAGGGTATTGCAGAGTACTGGCAGGGTATGTATTGCAGAGAATTGGCAGGGTATTGCAGAGTATTGGCAGGGTATTGCAGAGTATTGGCAGGGTATATATTGCAGAGAATTGGCAGGGTATTGCAGAGTACTGGCAGGGTATGTATTGAAGAGTATTGCAGGGTATTGCAGAGTATTGGCAGGGTATGTATTGCAGAGTATTGGCAGGGTATGTATTTCAGAGTATTGGCAGAGTATTGCAGAGTAATGGCAGGGTATGTATTGCAGAGTATTGGCAGGGTATTGCAGAGTATTGGCAGGGTATTTAAGAGTATTGGCAGGGTATTGCAGAGTTCTGGCAGGGTATGTATAGCAGAGAATTGGCAGGGTATTGCAGAGTACTGGCAGGGTATGTATTGCAGAGTATTGTCAGGGTATTGCAGAGTATCGGCAGGGTAAGTATTGCAGAGTATTGGCAGGGTATGTATTTCAGAGTATTGGCAGAGAATTGCAGAGTAATGGCAGGGTATGTATTGCAGAGTATTGGCAGGGTATTGCAGAGTATTGGCAGGGTATTTCAGAGTATTGGCAGGGTATTGCAGAGTCCTGGCAGGGTATGTATAGCATAGAATTCGCAGGGTATTGCAGAGTATTGGCAGGGTATTGCAGAGTGTTGGCAAGGTATGTATTGCAGCGTATTGGCAGGGTATTGCAGAGTATTGGCGGGGTATTGCAGAGTACTGGCAGGGTATGTATTGCAGAGAATTGGCAGGGTATTGCAGAGTATTGGCAGGGTATTGCAGAGTATTGGCAGGGTATGTATTGCAGAGTATTGGCAGGGCATTGCAGAGTATTGGCAGGGTATTGCAGAGTACTGGCAGGGTATGTATTGCAGAGTATTGGCAGGGCATTGCAGAGTACTGGCAGGGTATTGCAGAATATTGTCAGGGTGTTGCAGAGTACTGGCAGGGTATGTATTGCAGAGCATTGGCCGGGTATTGCAGAGTACTGGCAGGGTATGTATTGCAAAGTATTGGCAGGGTATTGCAGAGTATTGGCAGGGTATGTATTGCAGAGTATCGGCAGGGTATGTATTGCAGAGTATTGCAGAGTAATGGCAGGGTATGTATTTCAGAGTATTGGCAGGGTATTTCAGAGTATTGGCAGGGTATTTCAGAGTATTGGCAGGGTATTGCAGAGTATTGGCAGGGTATGTATTGCAGAGAATTGGCAGGGTATTGCAGAGTATTGGCAGGGTGTTGAAGAGTGTTGGCAGGGTGTTGCAGAGTGTTGGTAAGGTATGTATTGCAGAGTATTGGCAGGGTATTGCAGAGTATTGGCAGGGTATTGCAGAGTACTGGCAGGGTATTGCAGAGTATTGTCAGGGTATTGCAGAGTACTGGCAGGGTATGTATTGCAGAGTATTGGCAGGGCATTGCAGAGTATTGGCAGGGTATTGCAGAATATTGTCAGGGTGTTGCAGAGTACTGGCAGGGTATGTATTGCAGAGCATTGGCCGGGTATTGCAGAGTATTGGCAGGATATTGCAGAGTATTGGCAGGGTATTTCAGAGTATTGGCAGGGTATTGCAGAGTCCTGGCAGGGTATGTATTGCAGAGTATTGGCAGGGTATTGCAGAGTATTGGCAGGGTATTGCAGAATATTGGCAGGGTATTGCAGATTACTGGCAGGGTATGTATTGCAGAGAATTGGCAGGGTATTGCAGAGTATTGGCATGGTATTGCCGAGAACTGGCAGGGTATGTATTGCAGAGTATTGGCACGGTATTGCAGAGTTCTGGCAGCGTGTGTATTGCAGAGTTTTGGCAGGGTATTGCAGAGTATTGGCAGGGTATATATTGCAGAGAATTGGCAGGGTATTGCAGAGTTCTGTCAGGGTATGTATTGCAGAGTATTGGCAGGGTATTGCAGAGTATTGGCAAGGTGTGTATTGCAGAGTATTGGCAGGGTATGTATTGCAGAGTATAGGCAGAGTATTGTAGAGTAATGGCAGGGTATTGCAGAGTCCTGGCAGGGTATGTATAGCAGAGAATTGGCAGGGTATTGCAGAGTATTGGCAGGGTATTGCAGAGTGTTGGCAAGGTATGTATTGCAGAGTATTGGCAGGGTATAGCAGAGTATTGTCAGGGTATTGCAGAGTACTGGCAGTGTATGTATTGCATAGAATTGGCAGGGTATTGCAGAGTATTGGCAGGGTATTGCAGAGTACTGGCAGGGTATGTATTGCAGAGAATTGGCAGGGTATTGCAGAGTATTGGCAGGGTATTGCAGAGTATTGGCAGGGTATATATTGCAGAGAATTGGCAGGGTATTGCAGAGTACTGGCAGGGTATGTATTGAAGAGTATTGCAGGGTATTGCAGAGTATTGGCAGGGTATGTATTGCAGAGTATTGGCAGGGTATGTATTTCAGAGTATTGGCAGAGTATTGCAGAGTAATGGCAGGGTATGTATTGCAGAGTATTGGCAGGGTATTGCAGAGTATTGGCAGGGTATTTAAGAGTATTGGCAGGGTATTGCAGAGTTCTGGCAGGGTATGTATAGCAGAGAATTGGCAGGGTATTGCAGAGTACTGGCAGGGTATGTATTGCAGAGTATTGTCAGGGTATTGCAGAGTATCGGCAGGGTAAGTATTGCAGAGTATTGGCAGGGTATGTATTTCAGAGTATTGGCAGAGAATTGCAGAGTAATGGCAGGGTATGTATTGCAGAGTATTGGCAGGGTATTGCAGAGTATTGGCAGGGTATTTCAGAGTATTGGCAGGGTATTGCAGAGTCCTGGCAGGGTATGTATAGCATAGAATTCGCAGGGTATTGCAGAGTATTGGCAGGGTATTGCAGAGTGTTGGCAAGGTATGTATTGCAGCGTATTGGCAGGGTATTGCAGAGTATTGGCGGGGTATTGCAGAGTACTGGCAGGGTATGTATTGCAGAGAATTGGCAGGGTATTGCAGAGTATTGGCAGGGAATTGCAGAGTATTGGCAGGGTATGTATTGCAGAGTATTGGCAGGGCATTGCAGAGTATTGGCAGGGTATTGCAGAGTACTGGCAGGGTATGTATTGCAGAGTATTGGCAGGGCATTGCAGAGTACTGGCAGGGTATTGCAGAATATTGTCAGGGTGTTGCAGAGTACTGGCAGGGTATGTATTGCAGAGCATTGGCCGGGTATTGCAGAGTACTGGCAGGGTATGTATTGCAAAGTATTGGCAGGGTATTGCAGAGTATCGGCAGGGTATGTATTGCAGAGTATTGCAGAGTAATGGCAGGGTATGTATTTCAGAGTATTGGCAGGGTATTTCAGAGTATTGGCAGGGTATTTCAGAGTATTGGCAGGGTATTGCAGAGTATTGGCAGGGTATGTATTGCAGAGAATTGGCAGGGTATTGCAGAGTACTGGCAGGGTATGTATTGCAGAGTATTGGCAGGGTATGTATTGCAGAGTATTGGCAGGGTATGTATTTCAGAGTATTGGCAGAGTATTGCAGAATAATGGCAGGGTATGTATTGCAGAGTATTGGCAGGGTATTGCAGAGTACTGGCAGGGTATTTCAGAGTATTGGCAGGGTATTGCAGAGTCCTGGCAGGGTATGTATAGCAGAGAATTGGCAGGGTATTGCAGAGTATTGGCAGGGTGTTGCAGAGTGTTGGCAAGGTATGTATTGCAGAGTATTGGCAGGGTATTGCAGAGTATTGGCAGGGTATTGCAGAGTACTGGCAGGGTATGTATTGCAGAGAATTGACAGGGTATTGCAGAGTATTGTCAAGGTATTGCAGAGTACTGGCAGGGTATGTATTGCAGAGTATTGGCAGGGCATTGCAGAGTACTGGCAGGGTATTGCAGAATATTGTCAGGGTGTTGCAGAGTACTGGCAGGGTATGTATTGCAGAGCATTGGCCGGGTATTGCAGAGTACTGGCAGGGTATGTATTGCAGAGTATTGGCAGGGAATTGTAGAGTATTGGCAGGGTATTGCAGATTACTGGCAGGGTATGTATTGCAGAGAATTGGCAGGGTATTGCAGAGTATTGGCATGGTATTGCCGAGAACTGGCAGGGTATGTATTGCAGAGTATTGGCACGGTATTGCAGAGTTCTGGCAGCGTGTGTATTGCAGAGTTTTGGCAGGGTATTGCAGAGTATTGGCAGGGTATATATTGCAGAGAATTGGCAGGGTATTGCAGAGTTCTGTCAGGGTATGTATTGCAGAGTATTGGCAGGGTATTGCAGAGTATTGGCAAGGTGTGTATTGCAGAGTATTGGCAGGGTATGTATTGCAGAGTATAGGCAGAGTATTGTAGAGTAATGGCAGGGTATTGCAGAGTATTGGCAGGGTATTGCAGAGTCCTGGCAGGGTATGTATAGCAGAGAATTGGCAGGGTATTGCAGAGTATTGGCAGGGTATTGCAGAGTGTTGGCAAGGTATGTATTGCAGAGTATTGGCAGGGTATAGCAGAGTATTGTCAGGGTATTGCAGAGTACTGGCAGTGTATGTATTGCATAGAATTGGCAGGGTATTGCAGAGTATTGGCAGGGTATTGCAGAGTACTGGCAGGGTATGTATTGCAGAGAATTGGCAGGGTATTGCAGAGTATTGGCAGGGTATTGCAGAGTATTGGCAGGGTATATATTGCAGAGAATTGGCAGGGTATTGCAGAGTACTGGCAGGGTATGTATTGAAGAGTATTGCAGGGTATTGCAGAGTATTGGCAGGGTATGTATTGCAGAGTATTGGCAGGGTATGTATTTCAGAGTATTGGCAGAGTATTGCAGAGTAATGGCAGGGTATGTATTGCAGAGTATTGGCAGGGTATTGCAGAGTATTGACAGGGTATTTAAGAGTATTGGCAGGGTATTGCAGAGTTCTGGCAGGGTATGTATAGCAGAGAATTGGCAGGGTATTGCAGAGTACTGGCAGGGTATGTATTGCAGAGTATTGTCAGGGTATTGCAGAGTATCGGCAGGGTAAGTATTGCAGAGTATTGGCAGGGTATGTATTTCAGAGTATTGGCAGAGAATTGCAGAGTAATGGCAGGGTATGTATTGCAGAGTATTGGCAGGGTATTGCAGAGTATTGGCAGGGTATTTCAGAGTATTGGCAGGGTATTGCAGAGTCCTGGCAGGGTATGTATAGCATAGAATTCGCAGGGTATTGCAGAGTATTGGCAGGGTATTGCAGAGTGTTGGCAAGGTATGTATTGCAGCGTATTGGCAGGGTATTGCAGAGTATTGGCGGGGTATTGCAGAGTACTGGCAGGGTATGTATTGCAGAGAATTGGCAGGGTATTGCAGAGTATTGGCAGGGTATTGCAGAGTATTGGCAGGGTATGTATTGCAGAGTATTGGCAGGGCATTGCAGAGTATTGGCAGGGTATTGCAGAGTACTGGCAGGGTATGTATTGCAGAGTATTGGCAGGGCATTGCAGAGTACTGGCAGGGTATTGCAGAATATTGTCAGGGTGTTGCAGAGTACTGGCAGGGTATGTATTGCAGAGCATTGGCCGGGTATTGCAGAGTACTGGCAGGGTATGTATTGCAAAGTATTGGCAGGGTATTGCAGAGTATTGGCAGGGTATGTATTGCAGAGTATCGGCAGGGTATGTATTGCAGAGTATTGCAGAGTAATGGCAGGGTATGTATTTCAGAGTATTGGCAGGGTATTTCAGAGTATTGGCAGGGTATTTCAGAGTATTGGCAGGGTATTGCAGAGTATTGGCAGGGTATGTATTGCAGAGAATTGGCAGGGTATTGCAGAGTACTGGCAGGGTATGTATTGCAGAGTATTGGCAGGGTATGTATTGCAGAGTATTGGCAGGGTATGTATTTCAGAGTATTGGCAGAGTATTGCAGAATAATGGCAGGGTATGTATTGCAGAGTATTGGCAGGGTATTGCAGAGTACTGGCAGGGTATTTCAGAGTATTGGCAGGGTATTGCAGAGTCCTGGCAGGGTATGTATAGCAGAGAATTGGCAGGGTATTGCAGAGTATTGGCAGGGTGTTGCAGAGTGTTGGCAAGGTATGTATTGCAGAGTATTGGCAGGGTATTGCAGAGTATTGGCAGGGTATTGCAGAGTACTGGCAGGGTATGTATTGCAGAGAATTGACAGGGTATTGCAGAGTATTGTCAAGGTATTGCAGAGTACTGGCAGGGTATGTATTGCAGAGTATTGGCAGGGCATTGCAGAGTACTGGCAGGGTATTGCAGAATATTGTCAGGGTGTTGCAGAGTACTGGCAGGGTATGTATTGCAGAGCATTGGCTGGGTATTGCAGAGTACTGGCAGGGTATGTATTGCAGAGTATTGGCAGGGAATTGTAGAGTATTGGCAGGGTATGTATTGCAGAGTATCGGCAGGGTATGTATTGCAGAGTATTGGCAGGGCATTGCAGAGTACTGGCAGGGTATTGCAGAATATTGTCAGGGTGTTGCAGAGTACTGGCAGGGTATGTATTGCAGAGCATTGGCCGGGTATTGCAGAGTACTGGCAGGGTATGTATTGCAGAGTATTGTCAGGGTATTGCAGAGTACTGGCAGGGTATGTATTGCAGAGTTTTGGCAGGGCATTGCAGAGTATTGGCAGGGTATTGCAGAATATTGTCAGGGTGTTGCAGAGTACTGGCAGGGTATGTATTGCAGAGCATTGGCCGGGTATTGCAGAGTATTGGCAGGATATTGCAGAGTATTGGCAGGGTATTTCAGAGTATTGGCAGGGTATTGCAGAGTCCTGGCAGGGTATGTATTGCAGAGTATTGGCAGGGTATTGCAGAGTATTGGCAGGGTATTGCAGAATATTGGCAGGGTATTGCAGATTACTGGCAGGGTATGTATTGCAGAGAATTGGCAGGGTATTGCAGAGTATTGGCAGGGTATTGCAGAGTATTGGCATGGTATTGCCGAGAACTGGCAGGGTATGTATTGCAGAGTATTGGCACGGTATTGCAGAGTTCTGGCAGCGTGTGTATTGCAGAGTATTGGCAGGGTATTGCAGAGTATTGGCAGGGTATATATTGCAGAGAATTGGCAGGGTATTGCAGAGTTCTGTCAGGGTATGTATTGCAGAGTATTGGCAGGGTATTGCAGAGTATTGGCAAGGTGTGTATTGCAGAGTATTGGCAGGGTATGTATTGCAGAGTATAGGCAGAGTATTGCAGAGTAATGGCAGGGTATTGCAGAGTATTGGCAGGGTATTGCAGAGTATTGGCAGGGTATTGCAGAGTCCTGGCAGGGTATGTATAGCAAGGAATTGGCAGGGTATTGCAGAGTATTGGCAGGGTATTGCAGAGTGTTGGCAAGGTATGTATTGCAGAGAATTGGCCTGGTATTGCAGAGTACTGGCAAGGTATGTATTGCAGAGTATTGGCAGGGTATTGAAGAGTATTGGCAGGGTATGTATTGCAGAGTATTGGCAGAGTATGTATTTCAGAGTATTGGCAGAGTATTGCAGAGTACTGGCAGGTATGTATTGCAGAGAATTGGAAGGGTATTGCAGAGTATTGGCAGGGTATTTCAGAGTATTGGCAGGGTATTGCAGAGTCCTGGCAGGGTATGTATAGCATAGAATTCGCAGGGTATTGCAGAGTATTGGCAGGGTATTGCAGAGTGTTGGCAAGGTATGTATTGCAGCGTATTGGCAGGGTATTGCAGAGTATTGGCGGGGTATTGCAGAGTACTGGCAGGGTATGTATTGCAGAGAATTGGCAGGGTATTGCAGAGTATTGGCAGGGTATTGCAGAGTATTGGCAGGGTATGTATTGCAGAGTATTGGCAGGGCATTGCAGAGTATTGGCAGGGTATTGCAGAGTACTGGCAGGGTATGTATTGCAGAGTATTGGCAGGGCATTGCAGAGTACTGGCAGGGTATTGCAGAATATTGTCAGGGTGTTGCAGAGTACTGGCAGGGTATGTATTGCAGAGCATTGGCCGGGTATTGCAGAGTACTGGCAGGGTATGTATTGCAAAGTATTGGCAGGGTATTGCAGAGTATTGGCAGGGTATGTATTGCAGAGTATCGGCAGGGTATGTATTGCAGAGTATTGCAGAGTAATGGCAGGGTATGTATTTCAGAGTATTGGCAGGGTATTTCAGAGTATTGGCAGGGTATTTCAGAGTATTGGCAGGGTATTGCAGAGTATTGGCAGGGTATGTATTGCAGAGAATTGGCAGGGTATTGCAGAGTACTGGCAGGGTATGTATTGCAGAGTATTGGCAGGGTATGTATTGCAGAGTATTGGCAGGGTATGTATTTCAGAGTATTGGCAGAGTATTGCAGAATAATGGCAGGGTATGTATTGCAGAGTATTGGCAGGGTATTGCAGAGTACTGGCAGGGTATTTCAGAGTATTGGCAGGGTATTGCAGAGTCCTGGCAGGGTATGTATAGCAGAGAATTGGCAGGGTATTGCAGAGTATTGGCAGGGTGTTGCAGAGTGTTGGCAAGGTATGTATTGCAGAGTATTGGCAGGGTATTGCAGAGTATTGGCAGGGTATTGCAGAGTACTGGCAGGGTATGTATTGCAGAGAATTGACAGGGTATTGCAGAGTATTGTCAAGGTATTGCAGAGTACTGGCAGGGTATGTATTGCAGAGTATTGGCAGGGCATTGCAGAGTACTGGCAGGGTATTGCAGAATATTGTCAGGGTGTTGCAGAGTACTGGCAGGGTATGTATTGCAGAGCATTGGCTGGGTATTGCAGAGTACTGGCAGGGTATGTATTGCAGAGTATTGGCAGGGAATTGTAGAGTATTGGCAGGGTATGTATTGCAGAGTATCGGCAGGGTATGTATTGCAGAGTATTGGCAGGGCATTGCAGAGTACTGGCAGGGTATTGCAGAATATTGTCAGGGTGTTGCAGAGTACTGGCAGGGTATGTATTGCAGAGCATTGGCCGGGTATTGCAGAGTACTGGCAGGGTATGTATTGCAGAGTATTGTCAGGGTATTGCAGAGTACTGGCAGGGTATGTATTGCAGAGTTTTGGCAGGGCATTGCAGAGTATTGGCAGGGTATTGCAGAATATTGTCAGGGTGTTGCAGAGTACTGGCAGGGTATGTATTGCAGAGCATTGGCCGGGTATTGCAGAGTATTGGCAGGATATTGCAGAGTATTGGCAGGGTATTTCAGAGTATTGGCAGGGTATTGCAGAGTCCTGGCAGGGTATGTATTGCAGAGTATTGGCAGGGTATTGCAGAGTATTGGCAGGGTATTGCAGAATATTGGCAGGGTATTGCAGATTACTGGCAGGGTATGTATTGCAGAGAATTGGCAGGGTATTGCAGAGTATTGGCAGGGTATTGCAGAGTATTGGCATGGTATTGCCGAGAACTGGCAGGGTATGTATTGCAGAGTATTGGCACGGTATTGCAGAGTTCTGGCAGCGTGTGTATTGCAGAGTATTGGCAGGGTATTGCAGAGTATTGGCAGGGTATATATTGCAGAGAATTGGCAGGGTATTGCAGAGTTCTGTCAGGGTATGTATTGCAGAGTATTGGCAGGGTATTGCAGAGTATTGGCAAGGTGTGTATTGCAGAGTATTGGCAGGGTATGTATTGCAGAGTATAGGCAGAGTATTGCAGAGTAATGGCAGGGTATTGCAGAGTATTGGCAGGGTATTGCAGAGTATTGGCAGGGTATTGCAGAGTCCTGGCAGGGTATGTATAGCAAGGAATTGGCAGGGTATTGCAGAGTATTGGCAGGGTATTGCAGAGTGTTGGCAAGGTATGTATTGCAGAGAATTGGCCTGGTATTGCAGAGTACTGGCAGGGTATGTATTGCAGAGTATTGGCAGGGTATTGAAGAGTATTGGCAGGGTATGTATTGCAGAGTATTGGCAGAGTATGTATTTCAGAGTATTGGCAGAGTATTGCAGAGTACTGGCAGGTATGTATTGCAGAGAATTGGAAGGGTATTGCAGAGTATTGGCAGGGTATTTCAGAGTATTGGCAGGGTATTGCAGAGTCCTGGCAGGGTATGTATAGCATAGAATTCGCAGGGTATTGCAGAGTATTGGCAGGGTATTGCAGAGTGTTGGCAAGGTATGTATTGCAGCGTATTGGCAGGGTATTGCAGAGTATTGGCGGGGTATTGCAGAGTACTGGCAGGGTATGTATTGCAGAGAATTGGCAGGGTATTGCAGAGTATTGGCAGGGTATTGCAGAGTATTGGCAGGGTATGTATTGCAGAGTATTGGCAGGGCATTGCAGAGTATTGGCAGGGTATTGCAGAGTACTGGCAGGGTATGTATTGCAGAGTATTGGCAGGGCATTGCAGAGTACTGGCAGGGTATTGCAGAATATTGTCAGGGTGTTGCAGAGTACTGGCAGGGTATGTATTGCAGAGCATTGGCCGGGTATTGCAGAGTACTGGCAGGGTATGTATTGCAAAGTATTGGCAGGGTATTGCAGAGTATTGGCAGGGTATGTATTGCAGAGTATCGGCAGGGTATGTATTGCAGAGTATTGCAGAGTAATGGCAGGGTATGTATTTCAGAGTATTGGCAGGGTATTTCAGAGTATTGGCAGGGTATTTCAGAGTATTGGCAGGGTATTGCAGAGTATTGGCAGGGTATGTATTGCAGAGAATTGGCAGGGTATTGCAGAGTACTGGCAGGGTATGTATTGCAGAGTATTGGCAGGGTATGTATTGCAGAGTATTGGCAGGGTATGTATTTCAGAGTATTGGCAGAGTATTGCAGAATAATGGCAGGGTATGTATTGCAGAGTATTGGCAGGGTATTGCAGAGTACTGGCAGGGTATTTCAGAGTATTGGCAGGGTATTGCAGAGTCCTGGCAGGGTATGTATAGCAGAGAATTGGCAGGGTATTGCAGAGTATTGGCAGGGTGTTGCAGAGTGTTGGCAAGGTATGTATTGCAGAGTATTGGCAGGGTATTGCAGAGTATTGGCAGGGTATTGCAGAGTACTGGCAGGGTATGTATTGCAGAGAATTGACAGGGTATTGCAGAGTATTGTCAAGGTATTGCAGAGTACTGGCAGGGTATGTATTGCAGAGTATTGGCAGGGCATTGCAGAGTACTGGCAGGGTATTGCAGAATATTGTCAGGGTGTTGCAGAGTACTGGCAGGGTATGTATTGCAGAGCATTGGCTGGGTATTGCAGAGTACTGGCAGGGTATGTATTGCAGAGTATTGGCAGGGAATTGTAGAGTATTGGCAGGGTATGTATTGCAGAGTATCGGCAGGGTATGTATTGCAGAGTATTGGCAGGGCATTGCAGAGTACTGGCAGGGTATTGCAGAATATTGTCAGGGTGTTGCAGAGTACTGGCAGGGTATGTATTGCAGAGCATTGGCCGGGTATTGCAGAGTACTGGCAGGGTATGTATTGCAGAGTATTGTCAGGGTATTGCAGAGTACTGGCAGGGTATGTATTGCAGAGTTTTGGCAGGGCATTGCAGAGTATTGGCAGGGTATTGCAGAATATTGTCAGGGTGTTGCAGAGTACTGGCAGTGTATGTATTGCAGAGCATTGGCCGGGTATTGCAGAGTATTGGCAGGATATTGCAGAGTATTGGCAGGGTATTTCAGAGTATTGGCAGGGTATTGCAGAGTCCTGGCAGGGTATGTATTGCAGAGTATTGGCAGGGTATTGCAGAGTATTGGCAGGGTATTGCAGAATATTGGCAGGGTATTGCAGATTACTGGCAGGGTATGTATTGCAGAGAATTGGCAGGGTATTGCAGAGTATTGGCAGGGTATTGCAGAGTATTGGCATGGTATTGCCGAGAACTGGCAGGGTATGTATTGCAGAGTATTGGCACGGTATTGCAGAGTTCTGGCAGCGTGTGTATTGCAGAGTATTGGCAGGGTATTGCAGAGTATTGGCAGGGTATATATTGCAGAGAATTGGCAGGGTATTGCAGAGTTCTGTCAGGGTATGTATTGCAGAGTATTGGCAGGGTATTGCAGAGTATTGGCAAGGTGTGTATTGCAGAGTATTGGCAGGGTATGTATTGCAGAGTATAGGCAGAGTATTGCAGAGTAATGGCAGGGTATTGCAGAGTATTGGCAGGGTATTGCAGAGTATTGGCAGGGTATTGCAGAGTCCTGGCAGGGTATGTATAGCAAGGAATTGGCAGGGTATTGCAGAGTATTGGCAGGGTATTGCAGAGTGTTGGCAAGGTATGTATTGCAGAGAATTGGCCTGGTATTGCAGAGTACTGGCAGGGTATGTATTGCAGAGTATTGGCAGGGTATTGAAGAGTATTGGCAGGGTATGTATTGCAGAGTATTGGCAGAGTATGTATTTCAGAGTATTGGCAGAGTATTGCAGAGTACTGGCAGGTATGTATTGCAGAGAATTGGAAGGGTATTGCAGAGTATTGGCAGGGTATTTCAGAGTATTGGCAGGGTATTGCAGAGTCCTGGCAGGGTATGTATAGCATAGAATTCGCAGGGTATTGCAGAGTATTGGCAGGGTATTGCAGAGTGTTGGCAAGGTATGTATTGCAGCGTATTGGCAGGGTATTGCAGAGTATTGGCGGGGTATTGCAGAGTACTGGCAGGGTATGTATTGCAGAGAATTGGCAGGGTATTGCAGAGTATTGGCAGGGTATTGCAGAGTATTGGCAGGGTATGTATTGCAGAGTATTGGCAGGGCATTGCAGAGTATTGGCAGGGTATTGCAGAGTACTGGCAGGGTATGTATTGCAGAGTATTGGCAGGGCATTGCAGAGTACTGGCAGGGTATTGCAGAATATTGTCAGGGTGTTGCAGAGTACTGGCAGGGTATGTATTGCAGAGCATTGGCCGGGTATTGCAGAGTACTGGCAGGGTATGTATTGCAAAGTATTGGCAGGGTATTGCAGAGTATTGGCAGGGTATGTATTGCAGAGTATCGGCAGGGTATGTATTGCAGAGTATTGCAGAGTAATGGCAGGGTATGTATTTCAGAGTATTGGCAGGGTATTTCAGAGTATTGGCAGGGTATTTCAGAGTATTGGCAGGGTATTGCAGAGTATTGGCAGGGTATGTATTGCAGAGAATTGGCAGGGTATTGCAGAGTACTGGCAGGGTATGTATTGCAGAGTATTGGCAGGGTATGTATTGCAGAGTATTGGAAGGGTATGTATTTCAGAGTATTGGCAGAGTATTGCAGAATAATGGCAGGGTATGTATTGCAGAGTATTGGCAGGGTATTGCAGAGTACTGGCAGGGTATTTCAGAGTATTGGCAGGGTATTGCAGAGTCCTGGCAGGGTATGTATAGCAGAGAATTGGCAGGGTATTGCAGAGTATTGGCAGGGTGTTGCAGAGTGTTGGCAAGGTATGTATTGCAGAGTATTGGCAGGGTATTGCAGAGTATTGGCAGGGTATTGCAGAGTACTGGCAGGGTATGTATTGCAGAGAATTGACAGGGTATTGCAGAGTATTGTCAAGGTATTGCAGAGTACTGGCAGGGTATGTATTGCAGAGTATTGGCAGGGCATTGCAGAGTACTGGCAGGGTATTGCAGAATATTGTCAGGGTGTTGCAGAGTACTGGCAGGGTATGTATTGCAGAGCATTGGCTGGGTATTGCAGAGTACTGGCAGGGTATGTATTGCAGAGTATTGGCAGGGAATTGTAGAGTATTGGCAGGGTATGTATTGCAGAGTATCGGCAGGGTATGTATTGCAGAGTATTGGCAGGGCATTGCAGAGTACTGGCAGGGTATTGCAGAATATTGTCAGGGTGTTGCAGAGTACTGGCAGGGTATGTATTGCAGAGCATTGGCCGGGTATTGCAGAGTACTGGCAGGGTATGTATTGCAGAGTATTGTCAGGGTATTGCAGAGTACTGGCAGGGTATGTATTGCAGAGTTTTGGCAGGGCATTGCAGAGTATTGGCAGGGTATTGCAGAATATTGTCAGGGTGTTGCAGAGTACTGGCAGGGTATGTATTGCAGAGCATTGGCCGGGTATTGCAGAGTATTGGCAGGATATTGCAGAGTATTGGCAGGGTATTTCAGAGTATTGGCAGGGTATTGCAGAGTCCTGGCAGGGTATGTATTGCAGAGTATTGGCAGGGTATTGCAGAGTATTGGCAGGGTATTGCAGAATATTGGCAGGGTATTGCAGATTACTGGCAGGGTATGTATTGCAGAGAATTGGCAGGGTATTGCAGAGTATTGGCAGGGTATTGCAGAGTATTGGCATGGTATTGCCGAGAACTGGCAGGGTATGTATTGCAGAGTATTGGCACGGTATTGCAGAGTTCTGGCAGCGTGTGTATTGCAGAGTATTGGCAGGGTATTGCAGAGTATTGGCAGGGTATATATTGCAGAGAATTGGCAGGGTATTGCAGAGTTCTGTCAGGGTATGTATTGCAGAGTATTGGCAGGGTATTGCAGAGTATTGGCAAGGTGTGTATTGCAGAGTATTGGCAGGGTATGTATTGCAGAGTATAGGCAGAGTATTGCAGAGTAATGGCAGGGTATTGCAGAGTATTGGCAGGGTATTGCAGAGTATTGGCAGGGTATTGCAGAGTCCTGGCAGGGTATGTATAGCAAGGAATTGGCAGGGTATTGCAGAGTATTGGCAGGGTATTGCAGAGTGTTGGCAAGGTATGTATTGCAGAGAATTGGCCTGGTATTGCAGAGTACTGGCAGGGTATGTATTGCAGAGTATTGGCAGGGTATTGAAGAGTATTGGCAGGGTATGTATTGCAGAGTATTGGCAGAGTATGTATTTCAGAGTATTGGCAGAGTATTGCAGAGTACTGGCAGGTATGTATTGCAGAGAATTGGAAGGGTATTGCAGAGTATTGGCAGGGTATGTATTGCAGAGTATTGGCAGGGTATGTATTTCAGAGTATTGGCAGAGTATTGCAGAATAATGGCAGGGTATGTATTGCAGAGTATTGGCAGGGTATTGCAGAGTACTGGCAGGGTATTTCAGAGTATTGGCAGGGTATTGCAGAGTCCTGGCAGGGTATGTATAGCAGAGAATTGGCAGGGTATTGCAGAGTATTGGCAGGGTGTTGCAGAGTGTTGGCAAGGTATGTATTGCAGAGTATTGGCAGGGTATTGCAGAGTATTGGCAGGGTATTGCAGAGTACTGGCAGGGTATGTATTGCAGAGAATTGACAGGGTATTGCAGAGTATTGTCAAGGTATTGCAGAGTACTGGCAGGGTATGTATTGCAGAGTATTGGCAGGGTATTGCAGAGTATTGGCAGGGTATGTATTGCAGAGTATTGGCAAAGTATTGCCGAGTAATGGCAGGGTATGTATTTCAGACTATTGGTAGGGTATTGCAGAGTATTGGCAGGGTATTTCAGAGTATTGGCAGGGTATTTCAGAGTCCTGGCAGGGTATGTATAGCAGAGAATTGGCAGGGTATTACAGAGTATTGGCAGGGTATTGCAGAGTATTGGCAGGGTATTGCAGAGTACTGGCAGGGTATGTATTGCAGAGTATTGGCAGGGTATTGCAGAGTATTGGCAGGGTATGTATTGCAGAGTATTGGCAGGGTATGTATTTCAGAGTATTGGCAGAGTATTGCAGAGTAATGGCTGGGTATGTATTGCAGAGTATTGGCAGGGTGTTGCAGAGTATTGGCAGGGTATATATTGCAGAGAATTGGCAGGGTATTGCAGAGTTCTGGCAGGGTATGTATTGCAGAGTATTGGCAGGGTATTGCAAAGTATTGGCAAGGTGTGTATTGCAGAGTATTGGTAGGGTATGTATTGCAGAGTATAGGCAGAGTATTGCAGAGTAATGGCAGGGTATGTATTGCAGAGTATTGGCAGGGTATTGCAGAGTATTGGCAGGGTATTGCAGAGTCCTGGCAGGGTATGTATAGCAGAGAATTGGCAGGGTATTGCAGAGTATTGGCAGGGTATTGCAGAGTGTTGGCAAGGTATGTATTGCAGAGAATTGGCCTGGTATTGCAGAGTACTGGCAGGGTATGTATTGCAGAGTATTGGCAGGGTATTGAAGAGTATTGGCAGGGTATGTATTGCAGAGTATTGGCAGAGTATGTATTTCAGAGTATTGGCAGAGTATTGCAGAGTACTGGCAGGTATGTATTGCAGAGAATTGGAAGGGTATTGCAGAGTATTGGCAGGGTATTGCAGAGTGTTGGCAAGGTATGTATTGCAGAGTATTGGCAGGGTATTGCAGAGTATTGGCAGGGTATTGCAGAGTACTGGCAGTGTATGTATTGCATAGAATTGGCAGGGTATTGCAGAGTATTGGCAGGGTATTGCAGAGTACTGGCAGGGTATGTATTGCAGAGAATTGGCAGGGTATTGCAGAGTACTGGCAGGGTATGTATTGAAGAGTATTGGCAGGGTATTGCAGAGTATTGGCAGGGTATGTATTGCAGAGTATTGGCAGGGTATGTATTTCAGAGTATTGGCAGAGTATTGCAGAGTAATGGCCGGGTATGTAATGCAGAGTATTGGCAGGGTATTGCAGAGTATTGACTGGGTATTTCAGGGTATTGGCAGGGTATTGCAGAGTTCTGGCAGGGTATGTATAGCAGAGAATTGGCAGGGTATGTATAGCAGAGTATTGGCAGGGTATTGCAGAGTATTGGCAGGGTGTTGCAGAGTGTTGGCAAGGTATGTATTGCAGAGAATTGGCAGGGTATTGAAGAGTATTGGCAGGGTATTGCAGAGTACTGGCAGGGTAAGTATTGCAGAGAATTGGCAGGGTATTGCAGAGTATTGGCAGGGTATATTAGAGTATTGGCAGGGTATTGCAGATTTCTGGCAGGGTATGTATGACAGAGAATTGGCAGGGTATTGCAGAATATTGGCAGGGTATTGCAGAGTATTGGCAGGGTATGTATTGCAGAGAATTGGCAGGGTATTGCAGAGTACTGGCAGTGTATGTATTGCATAGAATTGGCAGGGTATTGCAGAGTATTGGCAGGGTATTGCAGAGTACTGGCAGGGTAGGAATTGCAGAGAATTGGCAGGGTATTGCAGAGTACTGGCAGGGTATGTATTGAAGAGTATTGGCAGGGTATTGCAGAGTATTGGCAGGGTATGTATTGCAGAGTATTGGCAGGGTATGTATTTCAGAGTATTGGCAGAGTATTGCAGAGTAATGGCAGGGTATGTATAGCAGAGAATTGGCAGGGTATTGCAGAGTATTGGCAGGGTGTTGCAGAGTGTTGGCAAGGTATGTATTGCAGAGTATTGGCAGGGTATTGAAGAGTATTGGCAGGGTATTGCAGAGTACTGGCAGGGTATGTATTGCAGAGAATTGGCAGGGTATTGCAGAGTACTGGCAGGGTATGTATTGCAGAGTATTGTCAGGGTATTGCAGAGTACTGGCAAGGTATGTATTGCAGAGTTTTGGCAGGGCATTGCAGAGTATTGGCAGGGTATTGCAGAATATTGTCAGGGTGTTGCAGAGTACTGGCAGGGTATGTATTGCAGAGCATTGGCCGGGTATTGCAGAGTATTGGCAGGATATTGCAGAGTATTGGCAGGGTATTTCAGAGTATTGGCAGGGTATTGCAGAGTCCTGGCAGGGTATGTATTGCAGAGTATTGGCAGGGTATTGCAGAGTATTGGCAGGGTATTGCAGAATATTGGCAGGGTATTGCAGATTACTGGCAGGGTATGTATTGCAGAGAATTGGCAGGGTATTGCAGAGTATTGGCATGGTATTGCCGAGAACTGGCAGGGTATGTATTGCAGAGTATTGGCACGGTATTGCAGAGTTCTGGCAGCGTGTGTATTGCAGAGTATTGGCAGGGTATTGCAGAGTATTGGCAGGGTATGTATTGCAGAGAATTGGCAGGGTATTGCAGAGTTCTGTCAGGGTATGTATTGCAGAGTATTGGCAGGGTATTGCAGAGTATTGGCAAGGTGTGTATTGCAGAGTATTGGCAGGGTATGTATTGCAGAGTATAGGCAGAGTATTGCAGAGTAATGGCAGGGTATTGCAGAGTATTGGCAGGGTATTGCAGAGTATTGGCAGGGTATTGCAGAGTCCTGGCAGGGTATGTATAGCAGAGAATTGGCAGGGTATTGCAGAGTATTGGCAGGGTATTGCAGAGTGTTGGCAAGGTATGTATTGCAGAGAATTGGCCTGGTATTGCAGAGTACTGGCAGGGTATGTATTGCAGAGTATTGGCAGGGTATTGAAGAGTATTGGCAGGGTATGTATTGCAGAGTATTGGCAGAGTATGTATTTCAGAGTATTGGCAGAGTATTGCAGAGTACTGGCAGGTATGTATTGCAGAGAATTGGAAGGGTATTGCAGAGTATTGGCAGGGTATTGCAGAGTATGGTCAGGGTATTGCAGAATACTGGCAGGGTATGTACTGCAGAGTATTGGAGGGGCATTGCAGAGTATTGGCAGGGTATTGCAGAATATTGTCAGGGTGTTGCCGAGTACTGGCAGGGTGTGTATTGCAGAGCATTGGCAGGGTATTGCAGAGTATTGGAAGGGAATATATTGCAGAGAATTGGCAGGGTATTGCAGAGTATTGGCAGGGTATTTCAGAGTATTGGCAGGGTATTGCAGAGTTCTGGCAGGATATGTATAACAGAGAATTGGCAGGGTATTGCAAAATATTGGCAGGGTATTGCAGAGTATTGGCAGGGTATGTATTGCAGAGAATTGGCAGGGTATTGCAGAGTACTAGCAGGGTATGTATTGCAGAGTATTGGCAGGGTATTGCAGAGTATTGGCAGGGTATGTATTGCAGAGTATTGGCAAAGTATTGCAGAGTAATGGCAGGGTATGTATTTCAGACTATTGGTAGGGTATTGCAGAGTATTGGCAGGGTATTTCAGAGTATTGGCAGGGTATTGCAGAGTTCTGGCAGGGTATGTATAACAGAGAATTGGCAGGGTATTGCAAAATATTGGCAGGGTATTGCAGAGTATTGGCAGGGTATGTATTGCAGAGAATTGGCAGGGTATTGCAGAGTACTGGCAGGGTATGTATTGCAGAGTATTGGCAGGGTATTGCAGAGTATTGGCAGGGTATGTATTGCAGAGTATTGGCAAAGTATTGCCGAGTAATGGCAGGGTATGTATTTCAGACTATTGGTAGGGTATTGCAGAGTATTGGCAGGGTATTTCAGAGTATTGGCAGGGTATTTCAGAGTCCTGGCAGGGTATGTATAGCAGAGAATTGGCAGGGTATTACAGAGTATTGGCAGGGTATTGCAGAGTATTGGCAGGGTATTGCAGAGTACTGGCAGGGTATGTATTGCAGAGTATTGGCAGGGTATTGCAGAGTATTGGCAGGGTATGTATTGCAGAGTATTGGCAGGGTATGTATTTCAGAGTATTGGCAGAGTATTGCAGAGTAATGGCTGGGTATGTATTGCAGAGTATTGGCAGGGTGTTGCAGAGTATTGGCAGGGTATATATTGCAGAGAATTGGCAGGGTATTGCAGAGTTCTGGCAGGGTATGTATTGCAGAGTATTGGCAGGGTATTGCAAAGTATTGGCAAGGTGTGTATTGCAGAGTATTGGTAGGGTATGTATTGCAGAGTATAGGCAGAGTATTGCAGAGTAATGGCAGGGTATGTATTGCAGAGTATTGGCAGGGTATTGCAGAGTATTGGCAGGGTATTGCAGAGTCCTGGCAGGGTATGTATAGCAGAGAATTGGCAGGGTATTGCAGAGTATTGGCAGGGTATTGCAGAGTGTTGGCAAGGTATGTATTGCAGAGAATTGGCCTGGTATTGCAGAGTACTGGCAGGGTATGTATTGCAGAGTATTGGCAGGGTATTGAAGAGTATTGGCAGGGTATGTATTGCAGAGTATTGGCAGAGTATGTATTTCAGAGTATTGGCAGAGTATTGCAGAGTACTGGCAGGTATGTATTGCAGAGAATTGGAAGGGTATTGCAGAGTATTGGCAGGGTATTGCAGAGTGTTGGCAAGGTATGTATTGCAGAGTATTGGCAGGGTATTGCAGAGTATTGGCAGGGTATTGCAGAGTACTGGCAGTGTATGTATTGCATAGAATTGGCAGGGTATTGCAGAGTATTGGCAGGGTATTGCAGAGTACTGGCAGGGTATGTATTGCAGAGAATTGGCAGGGTATTGCAGAGTACTGGCAGGGTATGTATTGAAGAGTATTGGCAGGGTATTGCAGAGTATTGGCAGGGTATGTATTGCAGAGTATTGGCAGGGTATGTATTTCAGAGTATTGGCAGAGTATTGCAGAGTAATGGCCGGGTATGTAATGCAGAGTATTGGCAGGGTATTGCAGAGTATTGACTGGGTATTTCAGGGTATTGGCAGGGTATTGCAGAGTTCTGGCAGGGTATGTATAGCAGAGAATTGGCAGGGTATGTATAGCAGAGTATTGGCAGGGTATTGCAGAGTATTGGCAGGGTGTTGCAGAGTGTTGGCAAGGTATGTATTGCAGAGAATTGGCAGGGTATTGAAGAGTATTGGCAGGGTATTGCAGAGTACTGGCAGGGTAAGTATTGCAGAGAATTGGCAGGGTATTGCAGAGTATTGGCAGGGTATATTAGAGTATTGGCAGGGTATTGCAGATTTCTGGCAGGGTATGTATGACAGAGAATTGGCAGGGTATTGCAGAATATTGGCAGGGTATTGCAGAGTATTGGCAGGGTATGTATTGCAGAGAATTGGCAGGGTATTGCAGAGTACTGGCAGTGTATGTATTGCATAGAATTGGCAGGGTATTGCAGAGTATTGGCAGGGTATTGCAGAGTACTGGCAGGGTAGGAATTGCAGAGAATTGGCAGGGTATTGCAGAGTACTGGCAGGGTATGTATTGAAGAGTATTGGCAGGGTATTGCAGAGTATTGGCAGGGTATGTATTGCAGAGTATTGGCAGGGTATGTATTTCAGAGTATTGGCAGAGTATTGCAGAGTAATGGCAGGGTATGTATAGCAGAGAATTGGCAGGGTATTGCAGAGTATTGGCAGGGTGTTGCAGAGTGTTGGCAAGGTATGTATTGCAGAGTATTGGCAGGGTATTGAAGAGTATTGGCAGGGTATTGCAGAGTACTGGCAGGGTATGTATTGCAGAGAATTGGCAGGGTATTGCAGAGTACTGGCAGGGTATGTATTGCAGAGTATTGTCAGGGTATTGCAGAGTACTGGCAGGGTATGTATTGCAGAGTTTTGGCAGGGCATTGCAGAGTATTGGCAGGGTATTGCAGAATATTGTCAGGGTGTTGCAGAGTACTGGCAGGGTATGTATTGCAGAGCATTGGCCGGGTATTGCAGAGTATTGGCAGGATATTGCAGAGTATTGGCAGGGTATTTCAGAGTATTGGCAGGGTATTGCAGAGTCCTGGCAGGGTATGTATTGCAGAGTATTGGCAGGGTATTGCAGAGTATTGGCAGGGTATTGCAGAATATTGGCAGGGTATTGCAGATTACTGGCAGGGTATGTATTGCAGAGAATTGGCAGGGTATTGCAGAGTATTGGCATGGTATTGCCGAGAACTGGCAGGGTATGTATTGCAGAGTATTGGCACGGTATTGCAGAGTTCTGGCAGCGTGTGTATTGCAGAGTATTGGCAGGGTATTGCAGAGTATTGGCAGGGTATATATTGCAGAGAATTGGCAGGGTATTGCAGAGTTCTGTCAGGGTATGTATTGCAGAGTATTGGCAGGGTATTGAAGAGTATTGGCAAGGTGTGTATTGCAGAGTATTGGCAGGGTATGTATTGCAGAGTATAGGCAGAGTATTGCAGAGTAATGGCAGGGTATTGCAGAGTATTGGCAGGGTATTGCAGAGTATTGGCAGGGTATTGCAGAGTCCTGGCAGGGTATGTATAGCAGAGAATTGGCAGGGTATTGCAGAGTATTGGCAGGGTATTGCAGAGTGTTGGCAAGGTATGTATTGCAGAGAATTGGCCTGGTATTGCAGAGTACTGGCAGGGTATGTATTGCAGAGTATTGGCAGGGTATTGAAGAGTATTGGCAGGGTATGTATTGCAGAGTATTGGCAGAGTATGTATTTCAGAGTATTGGCAGAGTATTGCAGAGTACTGGCAGGTATGTATTGCAGAGAATTGGAAGGGTATTGCAGAGTATTGGCAGGGTATTGCAGAGTATGGTCAGGGTATTGCAGAATACTGGCAGGGTATGTACTGCAGAGTATTGGAGGGGCATTGCAGAGTATTGGCAGGGTATTGCAGAATATTGTCAGGGTGTTGCCGAGTACTGGCAGGGTGTGTATTGCAGAGCATTGGCAGGGTATTGCAGAGTATTGGAAGGGAATATATTGCAGAGAATTGGCAGGGTATTGCAGAGTATTGGCAGGGTATTTCAGAGTATTGGCAGGGTATTGCAGAGTTCTGGCAGGATATGTATAACAGAGAATTGGCAGGGTATTGCAAAATATTGGCAGGGTATTGCAGAGTATTGGCAGGGTATGTATTGCAGAGAATTGGCAGGGTATTGCAGAGTACTAGCAGGGTATGTATTGCAGAGTATTGGCAGGGTATTGCAGAGTATTGGCAGGGTATGTATTGCAGAGTATTGGCAAAGTATTGCAGAGTAATGGCAGGGTATGTATTTCAGACTATTGGTAGGGTATTGCAGAGTATTGGCAGGGTATTTCAGAGTATTGGCAGGGTATTTCAGAGTCCTGGCAGGGTATGTATAGCAGAGAATTGGCAGGGTATTACAGAGTATTGGCAGGGTATTGCAGAATATTGGCAGGGTATTGCAGAGTACTGGCAGGGTATGTATTGCAGAGTATTGGCAGGGTATTGCAGAGTATTGGCAGGGTATGTATTGCAGAGTATTGGCAGGGTATGTATTTCAGAGTATTGGCAGAGTATTGCAGAGTAATGGCAGGGTATGTATTGCAGAGTATTGGCAGGGTATTGCAGAGTATTGGCAGGGTATATATTGCAGAGAATTGGCAGGGTATTGCAGAGTTCTGGCAGGGTATGTATTGCAGAGTATTGGCAGGGTATTGCAAAGTATTGGCAAGGTGTGTATTGCAGAGTATTGGCAGGGTATGTATTGCAGAGTATAGGCAGAGTATTGCAGAGTAATGGCAGGGTATGTATTGCAGAGTATTGGCAGGGTATTGCAGAGTATTGGCAGGGTATTGCAGAGTCCTGGCAGGGTATGTATAGCAGAGAATTGGCAGGGTACTGCAGAGTATTGGCAGGGTATTGCAGAGTGTTGGCAAGGTATGTATTGCAGAGTATTGGCAGGGTATTGCAGAGTATTGGCAGGGTATTGCAGAGTACTGGCAGTGTATGTATTGCATAGAATTGGCAGGGTATTGCAGAGTATTGGCAGGGTATTGCAGAGTACTGGCAGGGTATGTATTGCAGAGAATTGGCAGGGTATTGCAGAGTACTGGCAGGGTATGTATTGAAGAGTATTGGCAGGGTATTGCAGAGTATTGGCAGGGTATGTATTGCAGAGTATTGGCAGGGTATGTATTTCAGAGTATTGGCAGAGTATTGCAGAGTAATGGCCGGGTATGTATTGCAGAGTATTGGCAGGGTATTGCAGAGTATTGACTGGGTATTTCAGGGTATTGGCAGGGTATTGCAGAGTTCTGGCAGGGTATGTATAGCAGAGAATTGGCAGGGTATGTATAGCAGAGTATTGGCAGGGTATTGCAGAGTATTGGCAGGGTGTTGCAGAGTGTTGGCAAGGTATGTATTGCAGAGAATTGGCAGGGTATTGAAGAGTATTGGCAGGGTATTGCAGAGTACTGGCAGGGTAAGTATTGCAGAGAATTGGCAGGGTATTGCAGAGTATTGGCAGGGTATATTAGAGTATTGGCAGGGTATTGCAGATTTCTGGCAGGGTATGTATAACAGAGAATTGGCAGGGTATTGCAGAATATTGGCAGGGTATTGCAGAGTATTGGCAGGGTATGTATTGCAGAGAATTGGCAGGGTACTGCAGAGTACTGGCAGTGTATGTATTGCATAGAATTGGCAGGGTATTGCAGAGTATTGGCAGGGTATTGCAGAGTACTGGCAGGGTAGGAATTGCAGAGAATTGGCAGGGTATTGCAGAGTACTGGTAGGGTATGTATTGAAGAGTATTGGCAGGGTATTGCAGAGTATTGGCAGGGTATGTATTGCAGAGTATTGGCAGGGTATGTATTTCAGAGTATTGGCAGAGTATTGCAGAGTAATGGCAGGGTATGTATAGCAGAGAATTGGCAGGGTATTGCAGAGTATTGGCAGGGTGTTGCAGAGTGTTGGCAAGGTATGTATTGCAGAGTATTGGCAGGGTATTGAAGAGTATTGGCAGGGTATTGCAGAGTACTGGCAGGGTATGTATTGCAGAGAATTGGAAGGGTATTGCAGAGTATTGGCAGGGTATTGCAGAGTATGGTCAGGGTATTGCAGAATACTGGCAGGGTATGTACTGCAGAGTATTGGAGGGGCATTGCAGAGTATTGGCAGGGTATTGCAGAATATTGTCAGGGTGTTGCCGAGTACTGGCAGGGTGTGTATTGCAGAGCATTGGCAGGGTATTGCAGAGTATTGGAAGGGAATATATTGCAGAGAATTGGCAGGGTATTGCAGAGTATTGGCAGGGTATTTCAGAGTATTGGCAGGGTATTGCAGAGTTCTGGCAGGGTATGTATAACAGAGAATTGGCAGGGTATTGCAAAATATTGGCAGGGTATTGCAGAGTATTGGCAGGGTATGTATTGCAGAGAATTGGCAGGGTATTGCAGAGTACTGGCAGGGTATGTATTGCAGAGTATTGGCAGGGTATTGCAGAGTATTGGCAGGGTATGTATTGCAGAGTATTGGCAAAGTATTGCCGAGTAATGGCAGGGTATGTATTTCAGACTATTGGTAGGGTATTGCAGAGTATTGGCAGGGTATTTCAGAGTATTGGCAGGGTATTTCAGAGTCCTGGCAGGGTATGTATAGCAGAGAATTGGCAGGGTATTACAGAGTATTGGCAGGGTATTGCAGAGTATTGGCAGGGTATTGCAGAGTACTGGCAGGGTATGTATTGCAGAGTATTGGCAGGGTATTGCAGAGTATTGGCAGGGTATGTATTGCAGAGTATTGGCAGGGTATGTATTTCAGAGTATTGGCAGAGTATTGCAGAGTAATGGCTGGGTATGCATTGCAGAGTATTGGCAGGGTATTGCAGAGTATTGGCAGGGTATATATTGCAGAGAATTGGCAGGGTATTGCAGAGTTCTGGCAGGGTATGTATTGCAGAGTATTGGCAGGGTATTGCAAAGTATTGGCAAGGTGTGTATTGCAGAGTATTGGCAGGGTATGTATTGCAGAGTATAGGCAGAGTATTGCAGAGTAATGGCAGGGTATGTATTGCAGAGTATTGGCAGGGTATTGCAGAGTATTGGCAGGGTATTGCAGAGTCCTGGCAGGGTATGTATAGCAGAGAATTGGCAGGGTATTGCAGAGTATTGGCAGGGTATTGCAGAGTGTTGGCAAGGTATGTATTGCAGAGAATTGGCCTGGTATTGCAGAGTACTGGCAGGGTATGTATTGCAGAGTATTGGCAGGGTATTGAAGAGTATTGGCAGGGTATGTATTGCAGAGTATTGGCAGAGTATGTATTTCAGAGTATTGGCAGAGTATTGCAGAGTACTGGCAGGTATGTATTGCAGAGAATTGGAAGGGTATTGCAGAGTATTGGCAGGGTATTGCAGAGTGTTGGCAAGGTATGTATTGCAGAGTATTGGCAGGGTATTGCAGAGTATTGGCAGGGTATTGCAGAGTACTGGCAGTGTATGTATTGCATAGAATTGGCAGGGTATTGCAGAGTATTGGCAGGGTATTGCAGAGTACTGGCAGGGTATGTATTGCAGAGAATTGACAGGGTATTGCAGAGTACTGGCAGGGTATGTATTGAAGAGTATTGGCAGGGTATTGCAGAGTATTGGCAGGGTATGTATTGCAGAGTATTGGCAGGGTATGTATTTCAGAGTATTGGCAGAGTATTGCAGAGTAATGGCCGGGTATGTAATGCAGAGTATTGGCAGGGTATTGCAGAGTATTGACTGGGTATTTCAGGGTATTGGCAGGGTATTGCAGAGTTCTGGCAGGGTATGTATAGCAGAGAATTGGTAGGGTATGTATAGCAGAGTATTGGCAGGGTATTGCAGAGCATTGGCAGGGTGTTGCAGAGTGTTGGCAAGGTATGTATTGCAGAGAATTGGCAGGGTATTGAAGAGTATTGGCAGGGTATTGCAGAGTACTGGCAGGGTAAGTATTGCAGAGAATTGGCAGGGTATATTAGAGTATTGGCAGGGTATATTAGAGTATTGGCAGGGTATTGCAGATTTCTGGCAGGGTATGTATGACAGAGAATTGGCAGGGTATTGCAGAATATTGGCAGGGTATTGCAGAGTATTGGCAGGGTATGTATTGCAGAGAATTGGCAGGGTATTGCAGAGTACTGGCAGTGTATGTATTGCATAGAATTGGCAGGGTATTGCAGAGTATTGGCAGGGTATTGCAGAGTACTGGCAGGGTAGGAATTGCAGAGAATTGGCAGGGTATTGCAGAGTACTGGCAGGGTATGTATTGAAGAGTATTGGCAGGGTATTGCAGAGTATTGGCAGGGTATGTATTGCAGAGTATTGGCAGGGTATGTATTTCAGAGTATTGGCAGAGTATTGCAGAGTAATGGCAGGGTATGTATAGCAGAGAATTGGCAGGGTATTGCAGAGTATTGGCAGGGTGTTGCAGAGTGTTGGCAAGGTATGTATTGCAGAGTATTGGCAGGGTATTGAAGAGTATTGGCAGGGTATTGCAGAGTACTGGCAGGGTATGTATTGCAGAGAATTGGCAGGGTATTGCAGAGTATTGGCAGGGTATTTCAGAGTATTGGCAGGGTATTGCAGAGTTCTGGCAGGGTATGTATAACAGAGAATTGGCAGGGTATTGCAGAATATTGGCAGGTTATTGCAGAGTATTGGCAGGGTATGTATTGCAGAGAATTGGCCTGGGATTGCAGAGTACTGGCAGGGTATGTATTGCAGAGTATTGGCAGGGTATTGCAGAGTATTGGCAGGGTATGTATTGCAGAGTATTGGCAAAGTATTGCAGAGTAATGGCAGGGTATGTATTTCAGACTATTGGTAGGGTATTGCAGAGTATTGGCAGGGTATTTCAGAGTATTGGCAGGGTATTTCAGAGTCCTGGCAGGGTATGTATAGCAGAGAATTGGCAGGGTATTACAGAGTATTGGCAGGGTATTGCAGAGTATTGGCAGGGTATTGCAGAGTACTGGCAGGGTATGTATTGCAGAGTATTGGCAGGGTATTGCAGAGTATTGGCAGGGTATGTATTGCAGAGTATTGGCAGGGTATGTATTTCAGAGTATTGGCAGAGTATTGCAGAGTAATGGCTGGGTATGTATTGCAGAGTATTGGCAGGGTATTGCAGAGTATTGGCAGGGTATATATTGCAGAGAATTGGCAGGGTATTGCAGAGTTCTGGCAGGGTATGTATTGCAGAGTATTGGCAGGGTATTGCAAAGTATTGGCAAGGTGTGTATTGCAGAGTATTGGCAGGGTATGTATTGCAGAGTATAGGCAGAGTATTGCAGAGAAATGGCAGGGTATGTATTGCAGAGTATTGGCAGGGTATTGCAGAGTATTGGCAGGGTATTGCAGAGTCCTGGCAGGGTATGTATAGCAGAGAATTGGCAGGGTATTGCAGAGTATTGGCAGGGTATTGCAGAGTGTTGGCAAGGTATTGCAGAGTACTGGCAGGGTATGTATTGCAGAGTATTGGCAGGGTATTGCAGAGTATTGGCAGGGTATGTATAGCAGAGAATTGGCAGGGTATTGCAGAGTATTGGCAGGGTATGTATTGCAGAGAATTGGCCTGGTATTGCAGAGTACTGGCAGGGTATGTATTGCAGAGTATTGGCAGGGTATTGCAGAGTATTGGCAGGGTATGTATTGCAGAGTATTGGCAAAGTATTGCAGAGTAATGGCAGGGTATGTATTTCAGACTATTGGTAGGGTATTGCAGAGTATTGGCAGGGTATTTCAGAGTATTGGCAGGGTATTTCAGAGTCCTGGCAGGGTATGTATAGCAGAGAATTGGCAGGGTATTACAGAGTATTGGCAGGGTATTGCAGAGTATTGGCAGGGTATTGCAGAGTACTGGCAGGGTATGTATTGCAGAGTATTGGCAGGGTATTGCAGAGTATTGGCAGGGTATGTATTGCAGAGTATTGGCAGGGTATGTATTTCAGAGTATTGGCAGAGTATTGCAGAGTAATGGCTGGGTATGTATTGCAGAGTATTGGCAGGGTATTGCAGAGTATTGGCAGGGTATATATTGCAGAGAATTGGCAGGGTATTGCAGAGTTCTGGCAGGGTATGTATTGCAGAGTATTGGCAGGGTATTGCAAAGTATTGGCAAGGTGTGTATTGCAGAGTATTGGCAGGGTATGTATTGCAGAGTATAGGCAGAGTATTGCAGAGTAATGGCAGGGTATGTATTGCAGAGTATTGGCAGGGTATTGCAGAGTATTGGCAGGGTATTGCAGAGTGTTGGCAAGGTATGTATTGCAGAGAATTGGCCTGGTATTGCAGAGTACTGGCAGGGTATGTATTGCAGAGTATTGGCAGGGTATTGAAGAGTATTGGCAGGGTATGTATTGCAGAGTATTGGCAGAGTATGTATTTCAGAGTATTGGCAGAGTATTGCAGAGTACTGGCAGGTATGTATTGCAGAGAATTGGAAGGGTATTGCAGAGTATTGGCAGGGTATTGCAGAGTGTTGGCAAGGTATGTATTGCAGAGTATTGGCAGGGTATTGCAGAGTATTGGCAGGGTATTGCAGAGTACTGGCAGTGTATGTATTGCATAGAATTGGCAGGGTATTGCAGAGTATTGGCAGGGTATTGCAGAGTACTGGCAGGGTATGTATTGCAGAGAATTGGCAGGGTATTGCAGAGTACTGGCAGGGTATGTATTGAAGAGTATTGGCAGGGTATTGCAGAGTATTGGCAGGGTATGTATTGCAGAGTATTGGCAGGGTATGTATTTCAGAGTATTGGCAGAGTATTGCAGAGTAATGGCCGGGTATGTAATGCAGAGTATTGGCAGGGTATTGCAGAGTATTGACTGGGTATTTCAGGGTATTGGCAGGGTATTGCAGAGTTCTGGCAGGGTATGTATAGCAGAGAATTGGCAGGGTATGTATAGCAGAGTATTGGCAGGGTATTGCAGAGTATTGGCAGGGTGTTGCAGAGTGTTGGCAAGGTATGTATTGCAGAGAATTGGCAGGGTATTGAAGAGTATTGGCAGGGTATTGCAGAGTACTGGCAGGGTAAGTATTGCAGAGAATTGGCAGGGTATTGCAGAGTATTGGCAGGGTATATTAGAGTATTGGCAGGGTATTGCAGATTTCTGGCAGGGTATGTATGACAGAGAATTGGCAGGGTATTGCAGAATATTGGCAGGGTATTGCAGAGTATTGGCAGGGTATGTATTGCAGAGAATTGGCAGGGTATTGCAGAGTACTGGCAGTGTATGTATTGCATAGAATTGGCAGGGTATTGCAGAGTATTGGCAGGGTATTGCAGAGTACTGGCAGGGTAGGAATTGCAGAGAATTGGCAGGGTATTGCAGAGTACTGGCAGGGTATGTATTGAAGAGTATTGGCAGGGTATTGCAGAGTATTGGCAGGGTATGTATTGCAGAGTATTGGCAGGGTATGTATTTCAGAGTATTGGCAGAGTATTGCAGAGTAATGGCAGGGTATGTATAGCAGAGAATTGGCAGGGTATTGCAGAGTATTGGCAGGGTGTTGCAGAGTGTTGGCAAGGTATGTATTGCAGAGTATTGGCAGGGTATTGAAGAGTATTGGCAGGGTATTGCAGAGTACTGGCAGGGTATGTATTGCAGAGAATTGGCAGGGTATTGCAGAGTATTGGCAGGGTATTTCAGAGTATTGGCAGGGTATTGCAGAGCTCTGGCAGGGTATGTATAACAGAGAATTGGCAGGGTATTGCAGAATATTGGCAGGTTATTGCAGTGTATTGGCAGGGTATGTATTGCAGAGAATTGGCCTGGTATTGCAGAGTACTGGCAGGGTATGTATTGCAGAGAATTGGCCTGGTATTGCAGAGTACTGGCAGGGTATGTATTGCAGAGTATTGGCAGGGTATTGCAGAGTATTGGCAGGCTATGTATTGCAGAGTATTGGCAGGGTATGTATTTCAGAGTATTGGCAGAGTATTGCAGAGTAATGGCAGGGTATGTATTGCAGAGTATTGGCAGGGTATTTCAGAATATTGGCAGAGTATTTCAGAGTATTGACCGGGTATTGCAGAGTCCTGGCAGGGTATGTATAGCAGAGAATTGGCAGGGTATTGCAGAGTATTGGCAGGGTGTTGCAGAGTGTTGGCAAGGTATGTATTGCAGAGTATTGGCAGGGTATTGCAGAGTATTGGCAGGGCATTGCAGAGTACTGGCAGGGTATGTATTGCAGAGAAATGGAAGGGTATTGCAGAGTATTGGCAGGGTATTGCAGAGTATGGTCAGGGTATTTCAGAGTACTGGCAGGGTATGTACTGCAGAGTATTGGAGGGGCATTGCAGAGTATTGGCAGGGTATTGCAGAATATTGTCAGGGTGTTGCCAAGTACTGGCAGGGTGTGTATTGCAGAGCATTGGCAGGGTATTGCAGAGTATTGGAAGGGAATATATTGCAGAGAATTGCCAGGGTATTGCAGAGTATTGGCAGGGTATTTCAGAGTATTGGCAGGGTATTGCAGAGTTCTGGCAGGGTATGTATAACAGAGAATTGGCAGGGTATTGCAGAATATTGGCAGGGTATTGCAGAGTATTGGCAGGGTATGTATTGCAGAGAATTGGCCTGGTATTGCAGAGTACTGGCAGGGTATGTATTGCAGAGTATTGGCAGGGTATTGCAGAGTATTGGCAGGGTATGTATTGCAGAGTATTGGCAGAGTATGTATTTCAGAGTATTGGCAGAGTATTGCAGAGTACTGGAAGGGTATGTATTGCAGAGAATTGGAAGGGTATTGCAGAGTATTGGCAGGGTACTGCAGAGTATGGTCAGGGTATTGCAGAATACTGGCAGGGTATGTACTGCAGAGTATTGGAGGGGCATTGCAGAGTATTGGCAGGGTATTGCAGAATATTGTCAGGGTGTTGCCGAGTACTGGCAGGGTGTGTATTGCAGAGCATTGGCAGGGTATTGCAGAGTATTGGAAGGGAATATATTGCAGAGAATTGGCAGGGTATTGCAGAGTATTGGCAGGGTATTTCAGAGTATTGGCAGGGTATTGCAGAGTTCTGGCAGGATATGTATAACAGAGAATTGGCAGGGTATTGCAAAATATTGGCAGGGTATTGCAGAGTATTGGCAGGGTATGTATTGCAGAGAATTGGCAGGGTATTGCAGAGTACTGGCAGGGTATGTATTGCAGAGTATTGGCAGGGTATTGCAGAGTATTGGCAGGGTATTGCAGAATATTGTCAGGGTGTTGCCAAGTACTGGCAGGGTGTGTATTGCAGAGCATTGGCAGGGTATTGCAGAGTATTGGAAGGGAATATATTGCAGAGAATTGCCAGGGTATTGCAGAGTATTGGCAGGGTATTGCAGAGTGTTGGCAAGGTATGTATTGCAGAGAATTGGCCTGGTATTGCAGAGTACTGGCAGGGTATGTATTGCAGAGTATTGGCAGGGTATTGAAGAGTATTGGCAGGGTATGTATTGCAGAGTATTGGCAGAGTATGTATTTCAGAGTATTGGCAGAGTATTGCAGAGTACTGGCAGGTATGTATTGCAGAGAATTGGAAGGGTATTGCAGAGTATTGGCAGGGTATTGCAGAGTGTTGGCAAGGTATGTATTGCAGAGTATTGGCAGGGTATTGCAGAGTATTGGCAGGGTATTGCAGAGTACTGGCAGTGTATGTATTGCATAGAATTGGCAGGGTATTGCAGAGTATTGGCAGGGTATTGCAGAGTACTGGCAGGGTATGTATTGCAGAGAATTGGCAGGGTATTGCAGAGTACTGGCAGGGTATGTATTGAAGAGTATTGGCAGGGTATTGCAGAGTATTGGCAGGGTATGTATTGCAGAGTATTGGCAGGGTATGTATTTCAGAGTATTGGCAGAGTATTGCAGAGTAATGGCCGGGTATGTAATGCAGAGTATTGGCAGGGTATTGCAGAGTATTGACTGGGTATTTCAGGGTATTGGCAGGGTATTGCAGAGTTCTGGCAGGGTATGTATAGCAGAGAATTGGCAGGGTATGTATAGCAGAGTATTGGCAGGGTATTGCAGAGTATTGGCAGGGTGTTGCAGAGTGTTGGCAAGGTATGTATTGCAGAGAATTGGCAGGGTATTGAAGAGTATTGGCAGGGTATTGCAGAGTACTGGCAGGGTAAGTATTGCAGAGAATTGGCAGGGTATTGCAGAGTATTGGCAGGGTATATTAGAGTATTGGCAGGGTATTGCAGATTTCTGGCAGGGTATGTATGACAGAGAATTGGCAGGGTATTGCAGAATATTGGCAGGGTATTGCAGAGTATTGGCAGGGTATGTATTGCAGAGAATTGGCAGGGTATTGCAGAGTACTGGCAGTGTATGTATTGCATAGAATTGGCAGGGTATTGCAGAGTATTGGCAGGGTATTGCAGAGTACTGGCAGGGTAGGAATTGCAGAGAATTGGCAGGGTATTGCAGAGTACTGGCAGGGTATGTATTGAAGAGTATTGGCAGGGTATTGCAGAGTATTGGCAGGGTATGTATTGCAGAGTATTGGCAGGGTATGTATTTCAGAGTATTGGCAGAGTATTGCAGAGTAATGGCAGGGTATGTATAGCAGAGAATTGGCAGGGTATTGCAGAGTATTGGCAGGGTGTTGCAGAGTGTTGGCAAGGTATGTATTGCAGAGTACTGGCAGGGTATTGAAGAGTATTGGCAGGGTATTGCAGAGTACTGGCAGGGTATGTATTGCAGAGAATTGGCAGGGTATTGCAGAGTATTGGCAGGGTATTTCAGAGTATTGGCAGGGTATTGCAGAGTTCTGGCAGGGTATGTATAACAGAGAATTGGCAGGGTATTGCAGAATATTGGCAGGTTATTGCAGTGTATTGGCAGGGTATGTATTGCAGAGAATTGGCCTGGTATTGCAGAGTACTGGCAGGGTATGTATTGCAGAGTATTGGCAGGGTATTGCAGAGTATTGGCAGGCTATGTATTGCAGAGTATTGGCAGGGTATGTATTTCAGAGTATTGGCAGAGTATTGCAGAGTAATGGCAGGGTATGTATTGCAGAGTATTGGCAGGGTATTTCAGAATATTGGCAGAGTATTTCAGAGTATTGACCGGGTATTGCAGAGTCCTGGCAGGGTATGTATAGCAGAGAATTGGCAGGGTATTGCAGAGTATTGGCAGGGTGTTGCAGAGTGTTGGCAAGGTATGTATTGCAGAGTATTGGCAGGGTATTGCAGAGTATTGGCAGGGCATTGCAGAGTACTGGCAGGGTATGTATTGCAGAGAATTGGAAGGGTATTGCAGAGTATTGGCAGGGTATTGCAGAGTATGGTCAGGGTATTTCAGAGTACTGGCAGGGTATGTACTGCAGAGTATTGGAGGGGCATTGCAGAGTATTGGCAGGGTATTGCAGAATATTGTCAGGGTGTTGCCAAGTACTGGCAGGGTGTGTATTGCAGAGCATTGGCAGGGTATTGCAGAGTATTGGAAGGGAATATATTGCAGAGAATTGCCAGGGTATTGCAGAGTATTGGCAGGGTATTTCAGAGTATTGGCAGGGTATTGCAGAGTTCTGGCAGGGTATGTATAACAGAGAATTGGCAGGGTATTGCAGAATATTGGCAGGGTATTGCAGAGTATTGGCAGGGTATGTATTGCAGAGAATTGGCCTGGTATTGCAGAGTACTGGCAGGGTATGTATTGCAGAGTATTGGCAGGGTATTGCAGAGTATTGGCAGGGTATGTATTGCAGAGTATTGGCAGAGTATGTATTTCAGAGTATTGGCAGAGTATTGCAGAGTACTGGAAGGGTATGTATTGCAGAGAATTGGAAGGGTATTGCAGAGTATTGGCAGGGTACTGCAGAGTATGGTCAGGGTATTGCAGAATACTGGCAGGGTATGTACTGCAGAGTATTGGAGGGGCATTGCAGAGTATTGGCAGGGTATTGCAGAATATTGTCAGGGTGTTGCCGAGTACTGGCAGGGTGTGTATTGCAGAGCATTGGCAGGGTATTGCAGAGTATTGGAAGGGAATATATTGCAGAGAATTGGCAGGGTATTGCAGAGTATTGGCAGGGTATTTCAGAGTATTGGCAGGGTATTGCAGAGTTCTGGCAGGGTATGTATAACAGAGAATTGGCAGGGTATTGCAAAATATTGGCAGGGTATTGCAGAGTATTGGCAGGGTATGTATTGCAGAGAATTGGCAGGGTATTGCAGAGTACTGGCAGGGTATGTATTGCAGAGTATTGGCAGGGTATTGCAGAGTATTGGCAGGGTATGTATTGCAGAGTATTGGCAAAGTATTGCAGAGTAATGGCAGGGTATGTATTTCAGACTATTGGTAGGGTATTGCAGAGTATTGGCAGGGTATTTCAGAGTATTGGCAGGGTATTTCAGAGTCCTGGCAGGGTATGTATAGCAGAGAATTGGCAGGGTATTACAGAGTATTGGCAGGGTATTGCAGAGTATTGGCAGGGTATTGCAGAGTACTGGCAGGGTATGTATTGCAGAGTATTGGCAGGGTATTGCAGAGTATTGGCAGGGTATGTATTGCAGAGTATTGGCAGGGTATGTATTTCAGAGTATTGGCAGAGTATTGCAGAGTAATGGCTGGGTATGTATTGCAGAGTATTGGCAGGGTATTGCAGAGTATTGGCAGGGTATATATTGCAGAGAATTGGCAGGGTATTGCAGAGTTCTGGCAGGGTATGTATTGCAGAGTATTGGCAGGGTATTGCAAAGTATTGGCAAGGTGTGTATTGCAGAGTATTGGCAGGGTATGTATTGCAGAGTATAGGCAGAGTATTGCAGAGTAATGGCAGGGTATGTATTGCAGAGTATTGGCAGGGTATTGCAGAGTATTGGCAGGGTATTGCAGAGTCCTGGCAGGGTATGTATAGCAGAGAATTGGCAGGGTATTGCAGAGTATTGGCAGGGTATTGCAGAGTGTTGGCAAGGTATGTATTGCAGAGAATTGGCCTGGTATTGCAGAGTACTGGCAGGGTATGTATTGCAGAGTATTGGCAGGGTATTGAAGAGTATTGGCAGGGTATGTATTGCAGAGTATTGGCAGAGTATGTATTTCAGAGTATTGGCAGAGTATTGCAGAGTACTGGCAGGTATGTATTGCAGAGAATTGGAAGGGTATTGCAGAGTATTGGCAGGGTATTGCAGAGTATGGTCAGGGTATTGCAGAATACTGGCAGGGTATGTACTGCAGAGTATTGGAGGGGCATTGCAGAGTATTGGCAGGGTATTGCAGAATATTGTCAGGGTGTTGCCGAGTACTGGCAGGGTGTGTATTGCAGAGCATTGGCAGGGTATTGCAGAGTATTGGAAGGGAATATATTGCAGAGAATTGGCAGGGTATTGCAGAGTATTGGCAGGGTATTTCAGAGTATTGGCAGGGTATTGCAGAGTTCTGGCAGGATATGTATAACAGAGAATTGGCAGGGTATTGCAAAATATTGGCAGGGTATTGCAGAGTATTGGCAGGGTATGTATTGCAGAGAATTTGCAGGGTATTGCAGAGTACTGGCAGGGTATGTATTGCAGAGTATTGGCAGGGTATTGCAGAGTATTGGCAGGGTATGTATTGCAGAGTATTGGCAAAGTATTGCAGAGTAATGGCAGGGTATGTATTTCAGACTATTGGTAGGGTATTGCAGAGTATTGGCAGGGTATTTCAGAGTATTGGCAGGGTATTTCAGAGTCCTGGCAGGGCATGTATAGCAGAGAATTGGCAGGGTATTACAGAGTATTGGCAGGGTATTGCAGAATAATGGCAGGGTATTGCAGAGTACTGGCAGGGTATGTATTGCAGAGTATTGGCAGGGTATTGCAGAGTATTGGCAGGGTATTGCAAAGTATTGGCAAGGTGTGTATTGCAGAGTATTGGCAGGGTATGTATTGCAGAGTATAGGCAGAGTATTGCAGAGTAATGGCAGGGTATGTATTGCAGAGTATTGGCAGGGTATTGCAGAGTATTGGCAGGGTATTGCAGAGTCCTGGCAGGGTATGTATAGCAGAGAATTGGCAGGGTATTGCAGAGTATTGGCAGGGTATTGCAGAGTGTTGGCAAGGTATGTATTGCAGAGTATTGGCAGGGTATTGCAGAGTATTGGCAGGGTATTGCAGAGTACTGGCAGTGTATGTATTGCATAGAATTGGCAGGGTATTGCAGAGTATTGGCAGGGTATTGCAGAGTACTGGCAGGGTATGTATTGCAGAGAATTGGCAGGGTATTGCAGAGTACTGGCAGGGTATGTATTGAAGAGTATTTGCAGGGTATTGCAGAGTATTGGCAGGGCATGTATTGCAGAGTATTGGCAGGGTATGTATTTCAGAGTATTGGCAGAGTATTGCAGAGTAATGGCCGGGTATGTATTGCAGAGTATTGGCAGGGTATTGCAGAGTATTGACTGGGTATTTCAGGGTATTGGCAGGGTATTGCAGAGTTCTGGCAGGGTATGTATAGCAGAGAATTGGCAGGGTATGTATAGCAGAGTATTGGCAGGGTATTGCAGAGTATTGGCAGGGTGTTGCAGAGTGTTGGCAAGGTATGTATTGCAGAGAATTGGCAGGGTATTGAAGAGTATTGGCAGGGTATTGCAGAGTACTGGCAGGGTAAGTATTGCAGAGAATTGGCAGGGTATTGCAGAGTATTGGCAGGGTATATTAGAGTATTGGCAGGGTATTGCAGATTTCTGGCAGGGTATGTATGACAGAGAATTGGCAGGGTATTGCAGAATATTGGCAGGGTATTGCAGAGTATTGGCAGGGTATGTATTGCAGAGAATTGGCAGGGTATTGCAGAGTACTGGCAGTGTATGTATTGCATAGAATTGGCAGGGTATTGCAGAGTATTGGCAGGGTATTGCAGAGTACTGGCAGGGTAGGAATTGCAGAGAATTGGCAGGGTATTGCAGAGTATTGGCAGGGTATGTATTTCAGAGTATTGGCAGAGTATTGCAGAGTAATGGCAGGGTATGTATAGCAGAGAATTGGCAGGGTATTGCAGAGTATTGGCAGGGTGTTGCAGAGTGTTGGCAAGGTATGTATTGCAGAGTATTGGCAGGGTATTGAAGAGTATTGGCAGGGTATTGCAGAGTACTGGCAGGGTATGTATTGCAGAGAATTGGCAGGGTATTGCAGAGTATTGGCAGGGTATTTCAGAGTATTGGCAGGGTATTGCAGAGTTCTGGCAGGGTATGTATAACAGAGAATTGGCAGGGTATTGCAGAATATTGGCAGGTTATTGCAGAGTATTGGCAGGGTATGTATTGCAGAGAATTGGCCTGGTATTGCAGAGTACTGGCAGGGTATGTATTGCAGAGTATTGGCAGGGTATTGCAGAGTATTGGCAGGCTATGTATTGCAGAGTATTGGCAGGGTATGTATTTCAGAGTATTGGCAGAGTATTGCAGAGTAATGGCAGGGTATGTATTGCAGAGTATTGGCAGGGTATTTCAGAATATTGGCAGAGTATTTCAGAGTATTGACCGGGTATTGCAGAGTCCTGGCAGGGTATGTATAGCAGAAAATTGGCAGGGTATTGCAGAGTATTGGCAGGGTGTTGCAGAGTGTTGGCAAGGTATGTATTGCAGAGTATTGGCAGGGTATTGCAGAGTATTGGCAGGGCATTGCAGAGTACTGGCAGGGTATGTATTGCAGAGAATTGGAAGGGTATTGCAGAGTATTGGCAGGGTATTGCAGAGTATGGTCAGGGTATTTCAGAGTACTGGCAGGGTATGTACTGCAGAGTATTGGAGGGGCATTGCAGAGTATTGGCAGGGTATTGCAGAATATTGTCAGGGTGTTGCCAAGTACTGGCAGGGTGTGTATTGCAGAGCATTGGCAGGGTATTGCAGAGTATTGGAAGGGAATATATTGCAGAGAATTGCCAGGGTATTGCAGAGTATTGGCAGGGTATTTCAGAGTATTGGCAGGGTATTGCAGAGTTCTGGCAGGGTATGTATAACAGAGAATTGGCAGGGTATTGCAGAATATTGGCAGGGTATTGCAGAGTATTGGCAGGGTATGTATTGCAGAGAATTGGCCTGGTATTGCAGAGTACTGGCAGGGTATTTTTTGCAGAGTATTGGCAGGGTATTGCAGAGTATTGGCAGGGTATGTATTGCAGAGTATTGGCAGAGTATGTATTTCAGAGTATTGGCAGAGTATTGCAGAGTACTGGAAGGGTATGTATTGCAGAGAATTGGAAGGGTATTGCAGAGTATTGGCAGGGTACTGCAGAGTATGGTCAGGGTATTGCAGAATACTGGCAGGGTATGTACTGCAGAGTATTGGAGGGGCATTGCAGAGTATTGGCAGGGTATTGCAGAATATTGTCAGGGTGTTGCCGAGTACTGGCAGGGTGTGTATTGCAGAGCATTGGCAGGGTATTGCAGAGTATTGGAAGGGAATATATTGCAGAGAATTGGCAGGGTATTGCAGAGTATTGGCAGGGTATTTCAGAGTATTGGCAGGGTATTGCAGAGTTCTGGCAGGGTATGTATAACAGAGAATTGGCAGGGTATTGCAAAATATTGGCAGGATATTGCAGAGTATTGGCAGGGTATGTATTGCAGAGAATTGGCAGGGTATTGCAGAGTACTGGCAGGGTATGTATTGCAGAGTATTGGCAGGGTATTGCAGAGTATTGGCAGGGTATGTATTGCAGAGAATTGGCAGGGTATTGCAGAGTACTGGCAGGGTATGTATTGCAGAGTATTGGCAGGGTATTGCAGAGTATTGGCAGGGTATGTATTGCAGAGTATTGGCAGGGTATGTATTTCAGAGTATTGGCAGAATATTGCAGAGTAATGGCAGGGTATGTATTTCAGAGTATTGGCAGGGTATGTATTTCAGAGTATTGTCAGGGTATTTCAGAGTATTGGCAGGGTATTGCAGAGTATTGGCAGGGTATTGCAGAGTACTGGCAGGGTATGTATTGCAGAGCATTGGCCGGGTATTGAAGAGTATTGGCAGGGTATTGCAGAGTATTGGCAGGGTATTTCAGAGTATTGGCAGGGTATTGCAGAGTCCTGGCAGGGTATGTATTGCAGAGTATTGGCAGGGTATTGCAGAGTATTGGCAGGGTATTGCAGAATATTGGCAGGGTATTGCAGATTACTGGCAGGGTATGTATTGCAGAGAATTGGCAGGGTATTGCAGAGTATTGGCATGGTATTGCCGAGAACTGGCAGGGTATGTATTGCAGAGTATTGGCACGGTATTGCAGAGTACTGGCAGCGTGTGTATTGCAAAGTATTGGCAGGGTATTGCAGAGTATTGGCAGGGTATATATTGCAGAGAATTGGCAGGGTATTGCAGAGTTCTGTCACGGTATGTATTGCAGAGTATTGGCAGGGTATTGCAGAGTATTGGCAAGGTGTGTATTGCAGAGTATTGGCAGGGTATGTATTGCAGAGTATAGGCAGAGTATTGCAGAGTAATGGCAGGGTATGTATTGCAGAGTATTGGCAGGGTATTGCAGAGTCCTGGCAGGGTATGTATAGCAGAGAATTGGCAGGGTATTGCAGAGTATTGGCAGGGTATTGCAGAGTGTTGGCAAGGTATGTATTGCAGAGTATTGGCAGGGTATAGCAGAGTATTGGCAGGGTATTGCAGAGTTCTGGCAGGGTATGTATAGCAGAGAATTGGCATGGTATTGCAGAGTATTGGCAGGGTGTTGCAGAGTGTTGGCAAGGTATGTATTGCAGAGTATTGGCAGGGTATTGCAGAGTATTGGCAGGGTATTGCAGAGTACTGGCAGGGTATGTATTGCAGAGAATTGGCAGGGTATTGCAGAGTATTGGCAGGGTATTATAGAGTATTGGCAGGGTATTGCAGAGTTCTGGCAGGGTATGTATAACAGAGAATTGGCAGGGTATTGCAGAGTATTGGCAGGGTATTGCAGAGTATTGGCAGGGTATGTATTGCAGAGAATTGGCAGGGTATTGCAGAGTACTGGCAGGGTATGTATTGCAGAGTATTGGCAGGGTATGTATTGCAGAGTATTGGCAGGGTATGTATTTCAGAGTATTGGCAGAGTATTGCAGAATAATGGCAGGGTATGTATTGCAGAGTATTGGCAGGGTATTGCAGAGTACTGGCAGGGTATTTCAGAGTATTGGCAGGGTATTGCAGAGTCCTGGCAGGGTATGTATAGCAGAGAATTGGCAGGGTATTGCAGAGTATTGGCAGGGTGTTGCAGAGTGTTGGCAAGGTATGTATTGCAGAGTATTGGCAAGGTATTGCAGAGTATTGGCAGGGTATTGCAGAGTACTGGCAGGGTATGTATTGCAGAGAATTGACAGGGTATTGCAGAGTATTGTCAAGGTATTGCAGAGTACTGGCAGGGTATGTATTGCAGAGTATTGGCAGGGCATTGCAGAGTACTGGCAGGGTATTGCAGAATATTGTCAGGGTGTTGCAGAGTACTGGCAGGGTATGTATTGCAGAGCATTGGCCGGGTATTGCAGAGTACTGGCAGGGTATGTATTGCAGAGTATTGGCAGGGAATTGTAGAGTATTGGCAGGGTATGTATTGCAGAGTATCGGCAGGGTATGTATTGCAGAGTATTGCAGAGTAATGGCAGGGTATGTATTTCAGAGTATTGGCAGGGTATTGCAGAGTATTGGCAGGGTATTTCAGAGTTTTGGCAGGGTATTTCAGAGTATTGGCAGGGTATTGCAGAGTCCTGGCAGGGTATGTATAGCAGAGAATTGGCAGGGTATTGCAGAGTATTGGCAGGGTGTTGCAGAGTGTTGGCAGGGTGTTGCAGAGTGTTGGCAAGGTATGTATTGCAGAGTATTGGCAGGGTATTGCAGAGTATTGGCAGGGTATTGCAGAGTACTGGCAGGGTATGTATTGCAGAGAATTGGCAGGGTATTGCAGAGTATTGGCAGGGTATTGCAGAGTATTGTCAGGGTATTGCAGAGTACTGGCATGGTATGTATTGCAGAGTATTGGCAGGGCATTGCAGAGTATTGGCAGGGTATTGCAGAATATTGTCAGGGTGTTGCAGAGTACTGGCAGGGTATGTATTGCAGAGCATTGGCCGGGTATTGCAGAGTACTGGCAGGGTATGTATTGCAGAGTATTGGCAGGGTATTGCAGAGTATTGGCAGGGTATTTCAGAGTATTGGCAGGGTATTTCAGAGTATTGGCAGGGTATTGCAGAGTCCTGGCAGGGTATGTATAGCAGAGAATTGGCAGGGTATTGCAGAGTATTGGCAGGGTGTTGCAGAGTGTTGGCAGGGTGTTGCAGAGTGTTGGTAAGGTATGTATTGCAGAGTATTGGCAGGGTATTGCAGAGTATTGGCAGGGTATTGCAGAGTACTGGCAGGGTATTGCAGAGTATTGTCAGGGTATTGCAGAGTACTGGCAGGGTATGTATTGCAGAGTATTGGCAGGGTATGTATTGCAGAGTATTGGCAGGGTATTGCAGAGTATTGGCAGGGTATTGCAGAGTACTGGCAGGGTATTGCAGAGTATTGTCAGGGTATTGCAGAGTACTGGCAGCGTGTGTATTGCAGAGTATTGGCAGGGTATTGCAGAGTATTGGCAGGGTATATATTGCAGAGAATTGGCAGGGTATTGCAGAGTTCTGTCAGGGTATGTATTGCAGAGTATTGGCAGGGTATTGCAGGGTATTGGCAGGGTGTTGCAGAGTGTTGGCAGGGTGTTGCAGAGTGTTGGTAAGGTATGTATTGCAGAGTATTGGCAGGGTATTGCAGAGTATTGGCAGGGTATTGCAGAGTACTGGCAGGGTATTGCAGAGTATTGGCAGGGTATTGCAGAGTACTGGCAGGGTATGTATTGCAGAGTATTGGCAGGGTATGTATTGCAGAGTATTGGCAGGGTATTGCAGAGTATTGGCAGGGTATTGCAGAGTACTGGCAGGGTATTGCAGAGTATTGTCAGGGTATTGCAGAGTACTGGCAGCGTGTGTATTGCAGAGTATTGGCAGGGTATTGCAGAGTATTGGCAGGGTATATATTGCAGAGAATTGGCAGGGTATTGCAGAGTTCTGTCAGGGTATGTATTGCAGAGTATTGGCAGGGTATTGCAGGGTATTGGCAAGGTGTGTATTGCAGAGTATTGGCAGGGTATGTATTGCAGAGTATAGGCAGAGTATTGCAGAGTAATGGCAGGGTATTGCAGAGTATTGGCAGGGTATTGCAGAGTCCTGGCAGGGTATGTATAGCAGAGAATTGGCAGGGTATTGCAGAGTATTGGCAGGGTATTGCAGAGTGTTGGCAAGGTATGTATTGCAGAGTATTGGCAGGGTATAGCAGAGTATTGTCAGGGTATTGCAGAGTACTGGCAGTGTATGTATTGCATAGAATTGGCAGGGTATTGCAGAGTATTGGCAGGGTATTGCAGAGTACTGGCAGGGTATGTATTGCAGAGAATTGGCAGGGTATTGCAGAGTATTGGCAGGGTATTGCAGAGTATTGGCAGGGTATATATTGCAGAGAATTGGCAGGGTATTGCAGAGTACTGGCAGGGTATGTAGTGAAGAGTATTGCAGGGTATTGCAGAGTATTGGCAGGGTATGTATTGCAGAGTATTGGCAGGGTATGTATTTCAGAGTATTGGCAGAGTATTGCAGAGTAATGGCAGGGTATGTATTGCAGAGTATTGGCAGGGTATTGCAGAGTATTGGCAGGGTATTTAAGAGTATTGGCAGGGTATTGCAGAGTTCTGGCAGGGTATGTATAGCAGAGAATTGGCAGGGTATTGCAGAGTACTGGCAGGGTATGTATTGCAGAGTATTGTCAGGGTATTGCAGAGTATCGGCAGGGTAAGTATTGCAGAGTATTGGCAGGGTATGTATTTCAGAGTATTGGCAGAGAATTGCAGAGTAATGGCAAAGTATGTATTGCAGAGTATTGGCAGGGTATTGCAGAGTATTGGCAGGGTATTTCAGAGTATTGGCAGGGTATTGCAGAGTCCTGGCAGGGTATGTATAGCATAGAATTCGCAGGGTATTGCAGAGTATTGGCAGGGTATTGCAGAGTGTTGGCAAGGTATGTATTGCAGCGTATTGGCAGGGTATTGCAGAGTATTGGCGGGGTATTGCAGAGTACTGGCAGGGTATGTATTGCAGAGAATTAGCAGGGTATTGCAGAGTATTGGCAGGGTATTGCAGAGTATTGGCAGGGTATGTATTGCAGAATATTGGCAGGGCATTGCAGAGTATTGGCAGGGTATTGCAGAGTACTGGCAGGGTATGTATTGCAGAGTATTGGCAGGGCATTGCAGAGTACTGGCAGGGTATTGCAGAATATTGTCAGGGTGTTGCAGAGTACTGGCAGGGTATGTATTGCAGAGCATTGGCCGGGTATTGCAGAGTACTGGCAGGGTATGTATTGCAAAGTATTGGCAGGGTATTGCAGAGTATTGGCAGGGTATGTATTGCAGAGTATCGGCAGGGTATGTATTGCAGAGTATTGCAGAGTAATGGCAGGGTATGTATTTCAGAGTATTGGCAGGGTATTTCAGAGTATTGGCAGGGTATTTCAGAGTATTGGCAGGGTATTGCAGAGTATTGGCAGGGTATGTATTGCAGAGAATTGGCAGGGTATTGCAGAGTACTGGCAGGGTATGTATTGCAGAGTATTGGCAGGGTATGTATTGCAGAGTATTGGCAGGGTATGTATTTCAGAGTATTGGCAGAGTATTGCAGAATAATGGCAGGGTATGTATTGCAGCGTATTGGCAGGGTATTGCAGAGTACTGGCAGGGTATTTCAGAGTATTGGCAGGGTATTGCAGAGTCCTGGCAGGGTATGTATAGCAGAGAATTGGCAGGGTATTGCAGAGTATTGGCAGGGTGTTGCAGAGTGTTGGCAAGGTATGTATTGCAGAGTATTGGCAGGGTATTGCAGAGTATTGGCCCGGTATTGCAGAGTACTGGCAGGGTATGTATTGCAGAGAATTGACAGGGTATTGCAGAGTATTGTCAAGGTATTGCAGAGTACTGGCAGGGTATGTATTGCAGAGTATTGTCAGGGTATTGCAGAGTACTGGCAGGGTATGTATTGCAGAGTTTTGGCAGGGCATTGCAGAGTATTGGCAGGGTATTGCAGAATATTGTCAGGGTGTTGCAGAGTACTGGCAGGGTATGTATTGCAGAGCATTGGCCGGGTATTGCAGAGTATTGGCAGGATATTGCAGAGTATTGGCAGGGTATTTCAGAGTATTGGCAGGGTATTGCAGAGTCCTGGCAGGGTATGTATTGCAGAGTATTGGCAGGGTATTGCAGAGTATTGGCAGGGTATTGCAGAATATTGGCAGGGTATTGCAGATTACTGGCAGGGTATGTATTGCAGAGAATTGGCAGGGTATTGCAGAGTATTGGCATGGTATTGCCGAGAACTGGCAGGGTATGTATTGCAGAGTATTGGCACGGTATTGCAGAGTTCTGGCAGCGTGTGTATTGCAGAGTATTGGCAGGGTATTGCAGAGTATTGGCAGGGTATATATTGCAGAGAATTGGCAGGGTATTGCAGAGTTCTGTCAGGGTATGTATTGCAGAGTATTGGCAGGGTATTGCAGAGTATTGGCAAGGTGTGTATTGCAGAGTATTGGCAGGGTATGTATTGCAGAGTATAGGCAGAGTATTGCAGAGTAATGGCAGGGTATTGCAGAGTATTGGCAGGGTATTGCAGAGTCCTGGCAGGGTATGTATAGCAGAGAATTGGCAGGGTATTGCAGAGTATTGGCAGGGTATTGCAGAGTGTTGGCAAGGTATGTATTGCAGAGTATTGGCAGGGTATAGCAGAGTATTGTCAGGGTATTGCAGAGTACTGGCAGTGTATGTATTGCATAGAATTGGCAGGGTATTGCAGAGTATTGGCAGGGTATTGGAGAGTACTGGCAGGGTATGTATTGCAGAGAATTGGCAGGGTATTGCAGAGTATTGGCAGGGTATTGCAGAGTATTGGCAGGGTATATATTGCAGAGAATTGGCAGGGTATTGCAGAGTACTGGCAGGGTATGTATTGAAGAGTATTGCAGGGTATTGCAGAGTATTGGCAGGGTATGTATTGCAGAGTATTGGCAGGGTATGTATTTCAGAGTATTGGCAGAGTATTGCAGAGTGTTGGCAAGGTATGTATTGCAGAGTATTGGCAGGGTATAGCAGAGTATTGTCAGGGTATTGCAGAGTACTGGCAGTGTATGTATTGCATAGAATTGGCAGGGTATTTCAGAGTATTGGCAGGGTATTGCAGAGTACTGGCAGGGTATGTATAGCAGAGAATTGGCAGGGTATTGCAGAGTATTGGCAGGGTATTGCAGAGTGTTGGCAAGGTATGTATTGCAGAGTATTGGCAGGGTATAGCAGAGTATTGTCAGGGTATTGCAGAGTACTGGCAGTGTATGTATTGCATAGAATTGGCAGGGTATTTCAGAGTATTGGCAGGGTATTGCAGAGTACTGGCAGGGTATGTATTGCAGAGAATTGGCAGGGTATTGCAGAGTATTGGCAGGGTATTGCAGAGTATTGGCAGGGTATATATTGCAGAGAATTGGCAGGGTATTGCAGAGTACTGGCAGGGTATGTATTGAAGAGTATTGCAGGGTATTGCAGAGTATTGGCAGGGTATGTATTGCAGAGTATTGGCAGGGTATGTATTTCAGAGTATTGGCAGAGTATTGCAGAGTAATGGCAGGGTATGTATTGCAGAGTATTGGCCGGGTATTGCAGAGTATTGGCAGGGTATTTAAGAGTATTGGCAGGGTATTGCAGAGTTCTGGCAGGGTATGTATAGCAGAGAATTGGCAGGGTATTGCAGAGTACTGGCAGGGTATGTATTGCAGAGTATTGGCAGGGTATTGCAGAGTATTGGCAGGGTAAGTATTGCAGAGTATTGGCAGGGTATGTATTTCAGAGTATTGGCAGAGTATTGCAGAGTAGTGGCAGGGTATGAATTGCAGAGTATTGGCAGGGTATTGCAGAGTATTGGCAGGGTATTTCAGAGTATTGGCAGGGTATTGCAGAGTCCTGGCAGGGTATGTATAGCATAGAATTCGCAGGGTATTGCAGAGTATTGGCAGGGTATTGCAGAGTGTTGGCAAGGTATGTATTGCACAGTATTGGCAGTGTATTGCAGAGTATTGGCGGGGTATTGCAGAGTACTGGCAGGGTATGTATTGCAGAGAATTGGCAGGGTATTGCAGAGTATTGGCAGGGTATGTATTGCAGAGTATTGGCAGGGCATTGCAGAGAATTGGCAGGGTATTGCAGAATATTGTCAGGGTGTTGCAGAGTACTGGCAGGGTATGTATTGCAGAGCATTGGCCGGGTATTGCAGAGTACTGGCAGGGTGTGTATTGCAGAGCATTGGCAGGGTATTGCAGAGTATTGGCAGGGTATGTATTGCAGAGTATTGGTAGGGTATGTATTGCAGAGTATAGGCAGAGTATAGCAGAGTATTGTCAGGGTATTGCAGAGTACTGGCAGTGTATGTATTGCATAGAATTGGCAGGGTATTGCAGAGTATTGGCAGGGTATTGCAGAGTACTGGCAGGGTATGTATTGCAGAGAATTGGCAGGGTATTGCAGAGTATTGGCAGGGTATTGCAGAGTATTGGCAGGGTATATATTGCAGAGAATTGGCAGGGTATTGCAGAGTTCTGGCAGGGTATGTATAGCAGAGAATTGGCAGGGTATTGCAGAGTACTGGCAGGGTATGTATTGCAGAGTATTGGCCGGGTATTGCAGAGTATTGGCAGGTCAAGTATTGCAGAGTATTGGCAGGGTATGTATTTCAGAGTATTGGCAGAGTATTGCAGAGTAATGGCAGGGTATGTATTGCAGAGTATTGGCAGGGTATTGCAGAGTATTGGCAGGGTATTTCAGAGTATTGGCTGGGTATTGCAGAGTCCTGGCAGGGTATGTATAGCAGAGAATTGGCAGGGTATTGCAGAGTATTGGCAGGGTGTTGCAGAGTGTTGGCAAGGTATGTATTGCAGAGTATTGGCAGGGTATTGCAGAGTATTGGCAGGGTATTGCAGAGTACTGGCAGGGTATGTATTGCAGAGAATTGGCAGGGTATTGCAGAGTATTGGCAGGGAATTACAGAGTATTGGCAGGGTATTGCAGAGTACTGGCAGGGTATGTATTGCAGAGTATTGGCAGGGCATTGCAGAGTATTGGCAGGGTATTGCAGAATATTGTCAGGGTGTTGCAGAGTACTGGCAGGGTATGTATTGCAGAGCATTGGCCGGGTATTGCAGAGTACTGGCAAGGTATGTATTGCAGAGTATTGGCAGGGTATAGCAGAGTATTGTCAGGGTATTGCAGACTACTGGCAGTGTATGTATTGCATAGAATTGGCAGGGTATTGCAGAGTATTGGCAGGGTATTGCAGAGTATTGGCAGGGTATATATTGCAGAGAATTGGCAGGGTATTGCAGAGTACTGGCAGGGTAGGTAGTGAAGAGTATTGCAGGGTATTGCAGAGTATTGGCAGGGTATGTATTGCAGAGTATTGGCAGGGTATGTATTTCAGAGTATTGGCAGAGTATTGCAGAGTAATGGCAGGGTATGTATTGCAGAGTATTGGCCGGGTATTGCAGAGTATTGGCAGGGTATTTAAGAGTATTGGCAGGGTATTGCAGAGTTCTGGCAGGGTATGTATAGCAGAGAATTGGCAGGGTATTGCAGAGTACTGGCAGGGTATGTATTGCAGAGTATTGGCAGGGTATTGCAGAGTATTGGCAGGGTAAGTATTGCAGAGTATTGGCAGGGTATGTATTTCAGAGTATTGGCAGAGTATTGCAGAGTAGTGGCAGGGTATGAATTGCAGAGTATTGGCAGGGTATTGCAGAGTATTGGCAGGGTATTTCAGAGTATTGGCAGGGTATTGCAGAGTCCTGGCAGGGTATGTATAGCATAGAATTCGCAGGGTATTGCAGAGTATTGGCAGGGTATTGCAGAGTGTTGGCAAGGTATGTATTGCACAGTATTGGCAGTGTATTGCAGAGTATTGGCGGGGTATTGCAGAGTACTGGCAGGGTATGTATTGCAGAGAATTGGCAGGGTATTGCAGAGTATTGGCAGGGTATTGCAGAGTATTGGCAGGGTATGTATTGCAGAGTATTGGCAGGGCATTGCAGAGTATTGGCAGGGTATTGCAGAATATTGTCAGGGTGTTGCAGAGTACTGGCAGGGTATGTATTGCAGAGCATTGGCCGGGTATTGCAGAGTACTGGCAGGGTGTGTATTGCAGAGCATTGGCAGGGTATTGCAGAGTATTGGCAGGGTATGTATTGCAGAGTATTGGTAGGGTATGTATTGCAGAGTATAGGCAGAGTATAGCAGAGTATTGTCAGGGTATTGCAGAGTACTGGCAGTGTATGTATTGCATAGAATTGGCAGGGTATTGCAGAGTATTGGCAGGGTATTGCAGAGTACTGGCAGGGTATGTATTGCAGAGAATTGGCAGGGTATTGCAGAGTATTGGCAGGGTATTGCAGAATATTGGCAGGGTATATATTGCAGAGAATTGGCAGGGTATTGCAGAGTTCTGGCAGGGTATGTATAGCAGAGAATTGGCAGGGTATTGCAGAGTACTGGCAGGGTATGTATTGCAGAGTATTGGCCGGGTATTGCAGAGTATTGGCAGGTCAAGTATTGCAGAGTATTGGCAGGGTATGTATTTCAGAGTATTGGCAGAGTATTGCAGAGTAATGGCAGGGTATGTATTGCAGAGTATTGGCAGGGTATTGCAGAGTATTGGCAGGGTATTTCAGAGTATTGGCTGGGTATTGCAGAGTCCTGGCAGGGTATGTATAGCAGAGAATTGGCAGGGTATTGCAGAGTATTGGCAGGGTGTTGCAGAGTGTTGGCAAGGTATGTATTGCAGAGTATTGGCAGGGTATTGCAGAGTATTGGCAGGGTATTGCAGAGTACTGGCAGGGTATGTATTGCAGAGAATTGGCAGGGTATTGCAGAGTATTGGCAGGGAATTGCAGAGTATTGGCAGGGTATTGCAGAGTACTGGCAGGGTATGTATTGCAGAGTATTGGCAGGGCATTGCAGAGTATTGGCAGGGTATTGCAGAATATTGTCAGGGTGTTGCAGAGTACTGGCAGGGTATGTATTGCAGAGCATTGGCTGGGTATTGCAGAGTACTGGCAGGGTATGTATTGCAGAGTATTGGCAGGGTATTGCAGAGTATTGGCAGGGTATTTCAGAGTATTGGCAGGGTATTTCAGAGTATTGGCAGGGTATTGCAGAGTCCTGGCAGGGTATGTATAGCAGAGAATTGGCAGGGTATTGCAGAGTATTGGCAGGGTGTTGCAGAGTGTTGGCAGGGTGTTGCAGAGTGTTGGTAAGATATGTATTGCAGAGTATTGGCAGGGTATTGCAGAGTATTGGCAGGGTATTGCAGAGTACTGGCAGGGTATTGCAGAGTATTGTCAGGGTATTGCAGAGTACTGGCAGGGTATGTATTGCAGAGTATTGGCAGGGTATGTATTGCAGAGTATTGGCAGGGTATTGCAGAGTATTGGCAGGGTATTGCAGAGTACTGGCAGGGTATTGCAGAGTATTGTCAGGGTATTGCAGAATATTGTCAGGGTGTTGCAGAGTACTGGCAGGGTATGTATTGCAGAGCATTGGCCGGGTATTGCAGAGTACTGGCAGGGTGTGTATTGCAGAGCATTGGCAGGGTATTGCAGAGTATTGGCAGGGTATGTATTGCAGAGTATTGGTAGGGTATGTATTGCAGAGTATAGGCAGAGTATAGCAGAGTATTGTCAGGGTATTGCAGAGTACTGGCAGTGTATGTATTGCATAGAATTGGCAGGGTATTGCAGAGTATTGGCAGGGTATTGCAGAGTACTGGCAGGGTATGTATTGCAGAGAATTGGCAGGGTATTGCAGAGTATTGGCAGGGTATTGCAGAATATTGGCAGGGTATATATTGCAGAGAATTGGCAGGGTATTGCAGAGTTCTGGCAGGGTATGTATAGCAGAGAATTGGCAGGGTATTGCAGAGTACTGGCAGGGTATGTATTGCAGAGTATTGGCCGGGTATTGCAGAGTATTGGCAGGTCAAGTATTGCAGAGTATTGGCAGGGTATGTATTTCAGAGTATTGGCAGAGTATTGCAGAGTAATGGCAGGGTATGTATTGCAGAGTATTGGCAGGGTATTGCAGAGTATTGGCAGGGTATTTCAGAGTATTGGCTGGGTATTGCAGAGTCCTGGCAGGGTATGTATAGCAGAGAATTGGCAGGGTATTGCAGAGTATTGGCAGGGTGTTGCAGAGTGTTGGCAAGGTATGTATTGCAGAGTATTGGCAGGGTATTGCAGAGTATTGGCAGGGTATTGCAGAGTACTGGCAGGGTATGTATTGCAGAGAATTGGCAGGGTATTGCAGAGTATTGGCAGGGAATTGCAGAGTATTGGCAGGGTATTGCAGAGTACTGGCAGGGTATGTATTGCAGAGTATTGGCAGGGCATTGCAGAGTATTGGCAGGGTATTGCAGAATATTGTCAGGGTGTTGCAGAGTACTGGCAGGGTATGTATTGCAGAGCATTGGCTGGGTATTGCAGAGTACTGGCAGGGTATGTATTGCAGAGTATTGGCAGGGTATTGCAGAGTATTGGCAGGGTATTTCAGAGTATTGGCAGGGTATTTCAGAGTATTGGCAGGGTATTGCAGAGTCCTGGCAGGGTATGTATAGCAGAGAATTGGCAGGGTATTGCAGAGTATTGGCAGGGTGTTGCAGAGTGTTGGCAGGGTGTTGCAGAGTGTTGGTAAGATATGTATTGCAGAGTATTGGCAGGGTATTGCAGAGTATTGGCAGGGTATTGCAGAGTACTGGCAGGGTATTGCAGAGTATTGTCAGGGTATTGCAGAGTACTGGCAGGGTATGTATTGCAGAGTATTGGCAGGGTATGTATTGCAGAGTATTGGCAGGGTATTGCAGAGTATTGGCAGGGTATTGCAGAGTACTGGCAGGGTATTGCAGAGTATTGTCAGGGTATTGCAGAGTGTTGGCAAGGTATGTATTGCAGAGTATTGGCAGGGTATAGCAGAGTATTGTCAGGGTATTGCAGAGTACTGGCAGTGTATGTATTGCATAGAATTGGCAGGGTATTGCAGAGTATTGGCAGGGTATTGCAGAGTACTGGCAGGGTATGTATTGCAGAGAATTGGCAGGGTATTGCAGAGTATTGGCAGGGTATTGCAGAGTATTGGCAGGGTATATATTGCAGAGAATTGGCAGGGTATTGCAGAGTACTGGCAGGGTATGTAGTGAAGAGTATTGCAGGGTATTGCAGAGTATTGGCAGGGTATGTATTGCAGAGTATTGGCAGGGTATGTATTTCAGAGTATTGGCAGAGTATTGCAGAGTAATGGCAGGGTATGTATTGCAGAGTATTGGCCGGGTATTGCAGAGTATTGGCAGGGTATTTAAGAGTATTGGCAGGGTATTGCAGAGTTCTGGCAGGGTATGTATAGCAGAGAATTGGCAGGGTATTGCAGAGTACTGGCAGGGTATGTATTGCAGAGTATTGGCAGGGTATTGCAGAGTATTGGCAGGGTAAGTATTGCAGAGTATTGGCAGGGTATGTATTTCAGAGTATTGGCAGAGTATTGCAGAGTAGTGGCAGGGTATGAATTGCAGAGTATTGGCAGGGTATTGCAGAGTATTGGCAGGGTATTTCAGAGTATTGGCAGGGTATTGCAGAGTCCTGGCAGGGTATGTATAGCATAGAATTCGCAGGGTATTGCAGAGTATTGGCAGGGTATTGCAGAGTGTTGGCAAGGTATGTATTGCACAGTATTGGCAGTGTATTGCAGAGTATTGGCGGGCTATTGCAGAGTACTGGCAGGGTATGTATTGCAGAGAATTGGCAGGGTATTGCAGAGTATTGGCAGGGTATTGCAGAGTATTGGCAGGGTATGTATTGCAGAGTATTGGCAGGGCATTGCAGAGTATTGGCAGGGTATTGCAGAATATTGTCAGGGTGTTGCAGAGTACTGGCAGGGTATGTATTGCAGAGCATTGGCCGGGTATTGCAGAGTACTGGCAGGGTGTGTATTGCAGAGCATTGGCAGGGTATTGCAGAGTATTGGCAGGGTATGTATTGCAGAGTATTGGTAGGGTATGTATTGCAGAGTATAGGCAGAGTATAGCAGAGTATTGTCAGGGTATTGCAGAGTACTGGCAGTGTATGTATTGCATAGAATTGGCAGGGTATTGCAGAGTATTGGCAGGGTATTGCAGAGTACTGGCAGGGTATGTATTGCAGAGAATTGGCAGGGTATTGCAGAGTATTGGCAGGGTATTTCAGAGTATTGGCAGGGTATTGCAGAGTCCTGGCAGGGTATGTATAGCATAGAATTCGCAGGGTATTGCAGAGTATTGGCAGGGTATTGCAGAGTGTTGGCAAGGTATGTATTGCACAGTATTGGCAGTGTATTGCAGAGTATTGGCGGGGTATTGCAGAGTACTGGCAGGGTATGTATTGCAGAGAATTGGCAGGGTATTGCAGAGTATTGGCAGGGTATTGCAGAGTATTGGCAGGGTATGTATTGCAGAGTATTGGCAGGGCATTGCAGAGTATTGGCAGGGTATTGCAGAATATTGTCAGGGTGTTGCAGAGTACTGGCAGGGTATGTATTGCAGAGCATTGGCCGGGTATTGCAGAGTACTGGCAGGGTGTGTATTGCAGAGCATTGGCAGGGTATTGCAGAGTATTGGCAGGGTATGTATTGCAGAGTATTGGTAGGGTATGTATTGCAGAGTATAGGCAGAGTATAGCAGAGTATTGTCAGGGTATTGCAGAGTACTGGCAGTGTATGTATTGCATAGAATTGGCAGGGTATTGCAGAGTATTGGCAGGGTATTGCAGAGTACTGGCAGTGTATGTATTGCATAGAATTGGCAGGGTATTGCAGAGTATTGGCAGGGTATTGCAGAGTACTGGCAGGGTATGTATTGCAGAGAATTGGCAGGGTATTGCAGAGTATTGGCAGGGTATTGCAGAGTATTGGCAGGGTATATATTGCAGAGAATTGGCAGGGTATTGCAGAGTACTGGCAGGGTATGTAGTGAAGAGTATTGCAGGGTATTGCAGAGTATTGGCAGGGTATGTATTGCAGAGTATTGGCAGGGTATGTATTTCAGAGTATTGGCAGAGTATTGCAGAGTAATGGCAGGGTATGTATTGCAGAGTATTGGCCGGGTATTGCAGAGTATTGGCAGGGTATTTAAGAGTATTGGCAGGGTATTGCAGAGTTCTGGCAGGGTATGTATAGCAGAGAATTGGCAGGGTATTGCAGAGTACTGGCAGGGTATGTATTGCAGAGTATTGGCAGGGTATTGCAGAGTATTGGCAGGGTAAGTATTGCAGAGTATTGGCAGGGTATGTATTTCAGAGTATTGGCAGAGTATTGCAGAGTAGTGGCAGGGTATGAATTGCAGAGTATTGGCAGGGTATTGCAGAGTATTGGCAGGGTATTTCAGAGTATTGGCAGGGTATTGCAGAGTCCTGGCAGGGTATGTATAGCATAGAATTCGCAGGGTATTGCAGAGTATTGGCAGGGTATTGCAGAGTGTTGGCAAGGTATGTATTGCACAGTATTGGCAGTGTATTGCAGAGTATTGGCGGGCTATTGCAGAGTACTGGCAGGGTATGTATTGCAGAGAATTGGCAGGGTATTGCAGAGTATTGGCAGGGTATTGCAGAGTATTGGCAGGGTATGTATTGCAGAGTATTGGCAGGGCATTGCAGAGTATTGGCAGGGTATTGCAGAATATTGTCAGGGTGTTGCAGAGTACTGGCAGGGTATGTATTGCAGAGCATTGGCCGGGTATTGCAGAGTACTGGCAGGGTGTGTATTGCAGAGCATTGGCAGGGTATTGCAGAGTATTGGCAGGGTATGTATTGCAGAGTATTGGTAGGGTATGTATTGCAGAGTATAGGCAGAGTATAGCAGAGTATTGTCAGGGTATTGCAGAGTACTGGCAGTGTATGTATTGCATAGAATTGGCAGGGTATTGCAGAGTATTGGCAGGGTATTGCAGAGTACTGGCAGGGTATGTATTGCAGAGAATTGGCAGGGTATTGCAGAGTATTGGCAGGGTATTTCAGAGTATTGGCAGGGTATTGCAGAGTCCTGGCAGGGTATGTATAGCATAGAATTCGCAGGGTATTGCAGAGTATTGGCAGGGTATTGCAGAGTGTTGGCAAGGTATGTATTGCACAGTATTGGCAGTGTATTGCAGAGTATTGGCGGGGTATTGCAGAGTACTGGCAGGGTATGTATTGCAGAGAATTGGCAGGGTATTGCAGAGTATTGGCAGGGTATTGCAGAGTATTGGCAGGGTATGTATTGCAGAGTATTGGCAGGGCATTGCAGAGTATTGGCAGGGTATTGCAGAATATTGTCAGGGTGTTGCAGAGTACTGGCAGGGTATGTATTGCAGAGCATTGGCCGGGTATTGCAGAGTACTGGCAGGGTGTGTATTGCAGAGCATTGGCAGGGTATTGCAGAGTATTGGCAGGGTATGTATTGCAGAGTATTGGTAGGGTATGTATTGCAGAGTATAGGCAGAGTATAGCAGAGTATTGTCAGGGTATTGCAGAGTACTGGCAGTGTATGTATTGCATAGAATTGGCAGGGTATTGCAGAGTATTGGCAGGGTATTGCAGAGTACTGGCAGGGTATGTATTGCAGAGAATTGGCAGGGTATTGCAGAGTATTGGCAGGGTATTGCAGAATATTGGCAGGGTATATATTGCAGAGAATTGGCAGGGTATTGCAGAGTTCTGGCAGGGTATGTATAGCAGAGAATTGGCAGGGTATTGCAGAGTACTGGCAGGGTATGTATTGCAGAGTATTGGCCGGGTATTGCAGAGTATTGGCAGGTCAAGTATTGCAGAGTATTGGCAGGGTATGTATTTCAGAGTATTGGCAGAGTATTGCAGAGTAATGGCAGGGTATGTATTGCAGAGTATTGGCAGGGTATTGCAGAGTATTGGCAGGGTATTTCAGAGTATTGGCTGGGTATTGCAGAGTCCTGGCAGGGTATGTATAGCAGAGAATTGGCAGGGTATTGCAGAGTATTGGCAGGGTGTTGCAGAGTGTTGGCAAGGTATGTATTGCAGAGTATTGGCAGGGTATTGCAGAGTATTGGCAGGGTATTGCAGAGTACTGGCAGGGTATGTATTGCAGAGAATTGGCAGGGTATTGCAGAGTATTGGCAGGGAATTGCAGAGTATTGGCAGGGTATTGCAGAGTACTGGCAGGGTATGTATTGCAGAGTATTGGCAGGGCATTGCAGAGTATTGGCAGGGTATTGCAGAATATTGTCAGGGTGTTGCAGAGTACTGGCAGGGTATGTATTGCAGAGCATTGGCTGGGTATTGCAGAGTACTGGCAGGGTATGTATTGCAGAGTATTGGCAGGGTATTGCAGAGTATTGGCAGGGTATTTCAGAGTATTGGCAGGGTATTTCAGAGTATTGGCAGGGTATTGCAGAGTCCTGGCAGGGTATGTATAGCAGAGAATTGGCAGGGTATTGCAGAGTATTGGCAGGGTGTTGCAGAGTGTTGGCAGGGTGTTGCAGAGTGTTGGTAAGGTATGTATTGCAGAGTATTGGCAGGGTATTGCAGAGTATTGGCAGGGTATTGCAGAGTACTGGCAGGGTATTGCAGAGTATTGTCAGGGTATTGCAGAGTACTGGCAGGGTATGTATTGCAGAGTATTGGCAGGGTATGTATTGCAGAGTATTGGCAGGGTATTGCAGAGTATTGGCAGGGTATTGCAGAGTACTGGCAGGGTATTGCAGAGTATTGTCAGGGTATTGCAGAGTGTTGGCAAGGTATGTATTGCAGAGTATTGGCAGGGTATAGCAGAGTATTGTCAGGGTATTGCAGAGTACTGGCAGTGTATGTATTGCATAGAATTGGCAGGGTATTGCAGAGTATTGGCAGGGTATTGCAGAGTACTGGCAGGGTATGTATTGCAGAGAATTGGCAGGGTATTGCAGAGTATTGGCAGGGTATTGCAGAGTATTGGCAGGGTATATATTGCAGAGAATTGGCAGGGTATTGCAGAGTACTGGCAGGGTATGTAGTGAAGAGTATTGCAGGGTATTGCAGAGTATTGGCAGGGTATGTATTGCAGAGTATTGGCAGGGTATGTATTTCAGAGTATTGGCAGAGTATTGCAGAGTAATGGCAGGGTATGTATTGCAGAGTATTGGCAGGGTATTGCAGAGTATTGGCAGGGTATTTAAGAGTATTGGCAGGGTATTGCAGAGTTCTGGCAGGGTATGTATAGCAGAGAATTGGCAGGGTATTGCAGAGTACTGGCAGGGTATGTATTGCAGAGTATTGTCAGGGTATTGCAGAGTATCGGCAGGGTAAGTATTGCAGAGTATTGGCAGGGTATGTATTTCAGAGTATTGGCAGAGAATTGCAGAGTAATGGCAAAGTATGTATTGCAGAGTATTGGCAGGGTATTGCAGAGTATTGGCAGGGTATTTCAGAGTATTGGCAGGGTATTGCAGAGTCCTGGCAGGGTATGTATAGCATAGAATTCGCAGGGTATTGCAGAGTATTGGCAGGGTATTGCAGAGTGTTGGCAAGGTATGTATTGCAGCGTATTGGCAGGGTATTGCAGAGTATTGGCGGGGTATTGCAGAGTACTGGCAGGGTATGTATTGCAGAGAATTAGCAGGGTATTGCAGAGTATTGGCAGGGTATTGCAGAGTATTGGCAGGGTATGTATTGCAGAATATTGGCAGGGCATTGCAGAGTATTGGCAGGGTATTGCAGAGTACTGGCAGGGTATGTATTGCAGAGTATTGGCAGGGCATTGCAGAGTACTGGCAGGGTATTGCAGAATATTGTCAGGGTGTTGCAGAGTACTGGCAGGGTATGTATTGCAGAGCATTGGCCGGGTATTGCAGAGTACTGGCAGGGTATGTATTGCAAAGTATTGGCAGGGTATTGCAGAGTATTGGCAGGGTATGTATTGCAGAGTATCGGCAGGGTATGTATTGCAGAGTATTGCAGAGTAATGGCAGGGTATGTATTTCAGAGTATTGGCAGGGTATTTCAGAGTATTGGCAGGGTATTTCAGAGTATTGGCAGGGTATTGCAGAGTATTGGCAGGGTATGTATTGCAGAGAATTGGCAGGGTATTGCAGAGTACTGGCAGGGTATGTATTGCAGAGTATTGGCAGGGTATGTATTGCAGAGTATTGGCAGGGTATGTATTTCAGAGTATTGGCAGAGTATTGCAGAATAATGGCAGGGTATGTATTGCAGCGTATTGGCAGGGTATTGCAGAGTACTGGCAGGGTATTTCAGAGTATTGGCAGGGTATTGCAGAGTCCTGGCAGGGTATGTATAGCAGAGAATTGGCAGGGTATTGCAGAGTATTGGCAGGGTGTTGCAGAGTGTTGGCAAGGTATGTATTGCAGAGTATTGGCAGGGTATTGCAGAGTATTGGCCCGGTATTGCAGAGTACTGGCAGGGTATGTATTGCAGAGAATTGACAGGGTATTGCAGAGTATTGTCAAGGTATTGCAGAGTACTGGCAGGGTATGTATTGCAGAGTATTGTCAGGGTATTGCAGAGTACTGGCAGGGTATGTATTGCAGAGTTTTGGCAGGGCATTGCAGAGTATTGGCAGGGTATTGCAGAATATTGTCAGGGTGTTGCAGAGTACTGGCAGGGTATGTATTGCAGAGCATTGGCCGGGTATTGCAGAGTATTGGCAGGATATTGCAGAGTATTGGCAGGGTATTTCAGAGTATTGGCAGGGTATTGCAGAGTCCTGGCAGGGTATGTATTGCAGAGTATTGGCAGGGTATTGCAGAGTATTGGCAGGGTATTGCAGAATATTGGCAGGGTATTGCAGATTACTGGCAGGGTATGTATTGCAGAGAATTGGCAGGGTATTGCAGAGTATTGGCATGGTATTGCCGAGAACTGGCAGGGTATGTATTGCAGAGTATTGGCACGGTATTGCAGAGTTCTGGCAGCGTGTGTATTGCAGAGTATTGGCAGGGTATTGCAGAGTATTGGCAGGGTATATATTGCAGAGAATTGGCAGGGTATTGCAGAGTTCTGTCAGGGTATGTATTGCAGAGTATTGGCAGGGTATTGCAGAGTATTGGCAAGGTGTGTATTGCAGAGTATTGGCAGGGTATGTATTGCAGAGTATAGGCAGAGTATTGCAGAGTAATTGCAGGGTATTGCAGAGTATTGGCAGGGTATTGCAGAGTCCTGGCAGGGTATGTATAGCAGAGAATTGGCAGGGTATTGCAGAGTATTGGCAGGGTATTGCAGAGTGTTGGCAAGGTATGTATTGCAGAGTATTGGCAGGGTATAGCAGAGTATTGTCAGGGTATTGCAGAGTACTGGCAGTGTATGTATTGCATAGAATTGGCAGGGTATTGCAGAGTATTGGCAGGGTATTGGAGAGTACTGGCAGGGTATGTATTGCAGAGAATTGGCAGGGTATTGCAGAGTATTGGCAGGGTATTGCAGAGTATTGGCAGGGTATATATTGCAGAGAATTGGCAGGGTATTGCAGAGTACTGGCAGGGTATGTATTGAAGAGTATTGCAGGGTATTGCAGAGTATTGGCAGGGTATGTATTGCAGAGTATTGGCAGGGTATGTATTTCAGAGTATTGGCAGAGTATTGCAGAGTGTTGGCAAGGTATGTATTGCAGAGTATTGTCAGGGTATAGCAGAGTATTGTCAGGGTATTGCAGAGTACTGGCAGTGTATGTATTGCATAGAATTGGCAGGGTATTTCAGAGTATTGGCAGGGTATTGCAGAGTACTGGCAGGGTATGTATAGCAGAGAATTGGCAGGGTATTGCAGAGTATTGGCAGGGTATTGCAGAGTGTTGGCAAGGTATGTATTGCAGAGTATTGGCAGGGTATAGCAGAGTATTGTCAGGGTATTGCAGAGTACTGGCAGTGTATGTATTGCATAGAATTGGCAGGGTATTTCAGAGTATTGGCAGGGTATTGCAGAGTACTGGCAGGGTATGTATTGCAGAGAATTGGCAGGGTATTGCAGAGTATTGGCAGGGTATTGCAGAGTATTGGCAGGGTATATATTGCAGAGAATTGGCAGGGTATTGCAGAGTACTGGCAGGGTATGTATTGAAGAGTATTGCAGGGTATTGCAGAGTATTGGCAGGGTATGTATTGCAGAGTATTGGCAGGGTATGTATTTCAGAGTATTGGCAGAGTATTGCAGAGTAATGGCAGGGTATGTATTGCAGAGTATTGGCAGGGTATTGCAGAGTATTGGCAGGGTATTTAAGAGTATTGGCAGGGTATTGCAGAGTTCTGGCAGGGTATGTATAGCAGAGAATTGGCAGGGTATTGCAGAGTACTGGCAGGGTATGTATTGCAGAGTATTGTCAGGGTATTGCAGAGTATCGGCAGGGTAAGTATTGCAGAGTATTGGCAGGGTATGTATTTCAGAGTATTGGCAGAGAATTGCAGAGTAATGGCAAAGTATGTATTGCAGAGTATTGGCAGGGTATTGCAGAGTATTGGCAGGGTATTTCAGAGTATTGGCAGGGTATTGCAGAGTCCTGGCAGGGTATGTATAGCATAGAATTCGCAGGGTATTGCAGAGTATTGGCAGGGTATTGCAGAGTGTTGGCAAGGTATGTATTGCAGCGTATTGGCAGGGTATTGCAGAGTATTGGCGGGGTATTGCAGAGTACTGGCAGGGTATGTATTGCAGAGAATTAGCAGGGTATTGCAGAGTATTGGCAGGGTATTGCAGAGTATTGGCAGGGTATGTATTGCAGAATATTGGCAGGGCATTGCAGAGTATTGGCAGGGTATTGCAGAGTACTGGCAGGGTATGTATTGCAGAGTATTGGCAGGGCATTGCAGAGTACTGGCAGGGTATTGCAGAATATTGTCAGGGTGTTGCAGAGTACTGGCAGGGTATGTATTGCAGAGCATTGGCCGGGTATTGCAGAGTACTGGCAGGGTATGTATTGCAAAGTATTGGCAGGGTATTGCAGAGTATTGGCAGGGTATGTATTGCAGAGTATCGGCAGGGTATGTATTGCAGAGTATTGCAGAGTAATGGCAGGGTATGTATTTCAGAGTATTGGCAGGGTATTTCAGAGTATTGGCAGGGTATTTCAGAGTATTGGCAGGGTATTGCAGAGTATTGGCAGGGTATGTATTGCAGAGAATTGGCAGGGTATTGCAGAGTACTGGCAGGGTATGTATTGCAGAGTATTGGCAGGGTATGTATTGCAGAGTATTGGCAGGGTATGTATTTCAGAGTATTGGCAGAGTATTGCAGAATAATGGCAGGGTATGTATTGCAGCGTATTGGCAGGGTATTGCAGAGTACTGGCAGGGTATTTCAGAGTATTGGCAGGGTATTGCAGAGTCCTGGCAGGGTATGTATAGCAGAGAATTGGCAGGGTATTGCAGAGTATTGGCAGGGTGTTGCAGAGTGTTGGCAAGGTATGTATTGCAGAGTATTGGCAGGGTATTGCAGAGTATTGGCCCGGTATTGCAGAGTACTGGCAGGGTATGTATTGCAGAGAATTGACAGGGTATTGCAGAGTATTGTCAAGGTATTGCAGAGTACTGGCAGGGTATGTATTGCAGAGTATTGTCAGGGTATTGCAGAGTACTGGCAGGGTATGTATTGCAGAGTTTTGGCAGGGCATTGCAGAGTATTGGCAGGGTATTGCAGAATATTGTCAGGGTGTTGCAGAGTACTGGCAGGGTATGTATTGCAGAGCATTGGCCGGGTATTGCAGAGTATTGGCAGGATATTGCAGAGTATTGGCAGGGTATTTCAGAGTATTGGCAGGGTATTGCAGAGTCCTGGCAGGGTATGTATTGCAGAGTATTGGCAGGGTATTGCAGAGTATTGGCAGGGTATTGCAGAATATTGGCAGGGTATTGCAGATTACTGGCAGGGTATGTATTGCAGAGAATTGGCAGGGTATTGCAGAGTATTGGCATGGTATTGCCGAGAACTGGCAGGGTATGTATTGCAGAGTATTGGCACGGTATTGCAGAGTTCTGGCAGCGTGTGTATTGCAGAGTATTGGCAGGGTATTGCAGAGTATTGGCAGGGTATATATTGCAGAGAATTGGCAGGGTATTGCAGAGTTCTGTCAGGGTATGTATTGCAGAGTATTGGCAGGGTATTGCAGAGTATTGGCAAGGTGTGTATTGCAGAGTATTGGCAGGGTATGTATTGCAGAGTATAGGCAGAGTATTGCAGAGTAATGGCAGGGTATTGCAGAGTATTGGCAGGGTATTGCAGAGTCCTGGCAGGGTATGTATAGCAGAGAATTGGCAGGGTATTGCAGAGTATTGGCAGGGTATTGCAGAGTGTTGGCAAGGTATGTATTGCAGAGTATTGGCAGGGTATAGCAGAGTATTGTCAGGGTATTGCAGAGTACTGGCAGTGTATGTATTGCATAGAATTGGCAGGGTATTGCAGAGTATTGGCAGGGTATTGGAGAGTACTGGCAGGGTATGTATTGCAGAGAATTGGCAGGGTATTGCAGAGTATTGGCAGGGTATTGCAGAGTATTGGCAGGGTATATATTGCAGAGAATTGGCAGGGTATTGCAGAGTACTGGCAGGGTATGTATTGAAGAGTATTGCAGGGTATTGCAGAGTATTGGCAGGGTATGTATTGCAGAGTATTGGCAGGGTATGTATTTCAGAGTATTGGCAGAGTATTGCAGAGTGTTGGCAAGGTATGTATTGCAGAGTATTGGCAGGGTATAGCAGAGTATTGTCAGGGTATTGCAGAGTACTGGCAGTGTATGTACTGCATAGAATTGGCAGGGTATTTCAGAGTATTGGCAGGGTATTGCAGAGTACTGGCAGGGTATGTATAGCAGAGAATTGGCAGGGTATTGCAGAGTATTGGCAGGGTATTGCAGAGTGTTGGCAAGGTATGTATTGCAGAGTATTGGCAGGGTATAGCAGAGTATTGTCAGGGTATTGCAGAGTACTGGCAGTGTATGTATTGCATAGAATTGGCAGGGTATTTCAGAGTATTGGCAGGGTATTGCAGAGTACTGGCAGGGTATGTATTGCAGAGAATTGGCAGGGTATTGCAGAGTATTGGCAGGGTATTGCAGAGTATTGGCAGGGTATATATTGCAGAGAATTGGCAGGGTATTGCAGAGTACTGGCAGGGTATGTATTGAAGAGTATTGCAGGGTATTGCAGAGTATTGGCAGGGTATGTATTGCAGAGTATTGGCAGGGTATGTATTTCAGAGTATTGGCAGAGTATTGCAGAGTAATGGCAGGGTATGTATTGCAGAGTATTGGCAGGGTATTGCAGAGTATTGGCAGGGTATTTAAGAGTATTGGCAGGGTATTGCAGAGTTCTGGCAGGGTATGTATAGCAGAGAATTGGCAGGGTATTGCAGAGTACTGGCAGGGTATGTATTGCAGAGTATTGGCAGGGTATTCCAGAGTATTGGCAGGGTAAGTATTGCAGAGTATTGGCAGGGTATGTATTTCAGAGTATTGGCAGAGAATTGCAGAGTAATGGCAGGGTATGTATTGCAGAGTATTGGCAGGGTATGTATAGCATAGAATTCGCAGGGTATTGCAGAGTATTGGCAGGGTATTGCAGAGTGTTGGCAAGGTATGTATTGCAGCGTATTGGCAGGGTATTGCAGAGTATTGGCGGGGTATTGCAGAGTACTGGCAGGGTATGTATTGCAGAGAATTGTCAGGGTATTGCAGAGTATTGGCAGGGTATTGCAGAGTATTGGCAGGGTATGTATTGCAGAGTATTGGCAGGGCATTGCAGAGTATTGGCAGGGTATTGCAGAGTACTGGCAGGGTATGTATTGCAGAGTATTGGCAGGGCATTGCAGAGTACTGGCAGGGTATTGCAGAATATTGTCAGGGTGTTGCAGAGTACTGGCAGGGTATGTATTGCAAAGTATTGGCAGGGTATTGCAGAGTATTGGCAGGGTATGTATTGCAGAGTATCGGCAGGGTATGTATTGCAGAGTATTGCAGAGTAATGGCAGGGTATGTATTTCAGAGTATTGGCAGGGTATTGCAGAGTATTGGCAGGGTATTTCAGAGTATTGGTAGGGTATTGCAGAGTCCTGGCAGGGTATGTATAGCAGAGAATTGGCAGGGTATTGCAGAGTATTGGCAGGGTATTGCAGAGTACTGGCAGGGTTTGTATTGCAGAGAATTGGCAGGGTATTGCAGAATACTGGCAGGGTATGTATTGCAGAGTATTGGCAGGGCATTGCAGAGTATTGGCAGGGTATTGCAGAATATTGTCAGGGTGTTGCAGAGTACTGGCAGTGTATGTATTGCAGAGCATTGGCCGGGTATTGAAGAGTATTGGCAGGGTATTGCAGAGTATTGGCAGGGTATTTCAGAGTATTGGCAGGGTATTGCAGAGTCCTGGCAGGGTATGTATTGCAGAGTATTGGCAGGGTATTGCAGAGTATTGGCAGGGTATTGCAGAATAATGGCAGGGTATTGCAGATTACTGGCAGGGTATGTATTGCAGAGAATTGGCAGGGTATTGCAGAGTATTGGCATGGTATTGCCGAGAACTGGCAGGGTATGTATTGCAGAGTATTGGCACGGTATTGCAGAGTACTGGCAGCGTGTGTATTGCAGAGTATTGGCAGGGTATTGCAGAGTATTGGCAGGGTATATATTGCAGAGAATTGGCAGGGTATTGCAGAGTTCTGTCAGGGTATGTATTGCAGAGTATTGGCAGGGTATTGCAGAGTATTGGCAAGGTGTGTATTGCAGAGTATTGGCAGGGTATGTATTGCAGAGTATAGGCAGAGTATTGCAGAGTAATGGCAGGGTATGTATTGCAGAGTATTGGCAGGGTATTGCAGAGTATTGGCAGGGTATTGCAGAGTCCTGGCAGGGTATGTATAGCAGAGAATTGGCAGGGTATTGCAGAGTATTGGCAGGGTATTGCAGAGTACTGGCAGGGTATGTATTGCAGAGTATTGGCAGGGCATTGCAGAGTACTGGCAGGGTATTGCAGAATATTGTCAGGGTGTTGCAGAGTACTGGCAGGGTATGTATTGCAGAGCATTGGCCGGGTATTGCAGAGTACTGGCAGGGAATGTATTGCAGAGTATTGGCAGGGTATTGCAGAGTATTGGCAGGGTATTTCAGAGTATTGGCAGGGTATTTCAGAGTATTGGCAGGGTATTGCAGAGTCCTGGCAGGGTATGTATAGCAGAGTATTGGCAGGGTGTTGCAGAGTGTTGGCAGGGTGTTGCAGAGTGTTGGTAAGGTATGTATTGCAGAGTATTGGCAGGGTATTGCAGAGTATTGGCAGGGTATTGCAGAGTACTGGCAGGGTATTGCAGAGTATTGTCAGGGTATTGCAGAGTACTGGCAGGGTATGTATTGCAGAGTATTGTCAGGGTATTGCAGAGTATTGGCAGGGTATTGCAGAATATTGTCAGGGTGTTGCAGAGTACTGGCAGGGTATGTATTGCAGAGCATTGGCCGGGTATTGCAGAGTATTGGCAGGATATTGCAGAGTATTGGCAGGGTATTTCAGAGTATTGGCAGGGTATTGCAGAATCCTGGCAGGGTATGTATTGCAGAGTATTGGCAGGGTATTGCAGAGTATTGGCAGGGTATTGCAGAATATTGGCAGGGTATTGCAGATTACTGGCAGGGTATGTATTTCAGAGAATTGGCAGGGTATTGCAGAGTATTGGCATGGTATTGCCGAGAACTGGCAGGGTATGTATTGCAGAGTATTGGCACGGTATTGCAGAGTTCTGGCAGCGTGTGTATTGCAGAGTATTGGCAGGGTATTGCAGAGTATTGGCAGGGTATATATTGCAGAGAATTGGCAGGGTATTGCAGAGTTCTGTCAGGGTATGTATTGCAGAGTATTGGCAGGGTATTGCAGAGTATTGGCAAGGTGTGTATTGCAGAGTATTGGCAGGGTATGTATTGCAGAGTATAGGCAGAGTATTGCAGAGTAATGGCAGGGTATTGCAGAGTATTGGCAGGGTATTGCAGAGTCCTGGCAGGGTATGTATAGCAGAGAATTGGCAGGGTATTGCAGAGTATTGGCAGGGTATTGCAGAGTGTTGGCAAGGTATGTATTGCAGAGTATTGGCAGGGTATAGCAGAGTATTGTCAGGGTATTGCAGAGTACTGGCAGTGTATGTATTGCATAGAATTGGCAGGGTATTTCAGAGTATTGGCAGGGTATTGCAGAGTACTGGCAGGGTATGTATTGCAGAGAATTGGCAGGGTATTGCAGAGTATTGGCAGGGTATTGCAGAGTATTGGCAGGGTATATATTGCAGAGAATTGGCAGGGTATTGCAGAGTACTGGCAGGGTATGTATTGAAGAGTATTGCAGGGTATTGCAGAGTATTGGCAGGGTATGTATTGCAGAGTATTGGCAGGGTATGTATTTCAGAGTATTGGCAGAGTATTGCAGAGTAATGGCAGGGTATGTATTGCAGAGTATTGGCAGGGTATTGCAGAGTATTGGCAGGGTATTTAAGAGTATTGGCAGGGTATTGCAGAGTTCTGGCAGGTTATGTATAGCAGAGAATTGGCAGGGTATTGCAGAGTACTGGCAGGGTATGTATTGCAGAGTATTGGCAGGGTATTGCAGAGTATTGGCAGGGTAAGTATTGCAGAGTATTGGCAGGGTATGTATTTCAGAGTATTGGCAGAGAATTGCAGAGTAATGGCAGGGTATGTATTGCAGAGTATTGGCAGGGTATTGCAGAGTATTGGCAGGGTATTTCAGAGTATTGGCAGGGTATTGCAGAGTCCTGGCAGGGTATGTATAGCATAGAATTCGCAGGGTATTGCAGAGTATTGGCAGGGTATTGCAGAGTGTTGGCAAGGTATGTATTGCAGCGTATTGGCAGGGTATTGCAGAGTATTGGCGGGGTATTGCAGAGTACTGGCAGGGTATGTATTGCAGAGAATTGTCAGGGTATTGCAGAGTATTGGCAGGGTATTACAGAGTATTGGCAGGGTATGTATTGCAGAGTATTGGCAGGGCATTGCAGAGTATTGGCAGGGTATTGCAGAGTACTGGCAGGGTATGTATTGCAGAGTATTGGCAGGGCATTGCAGAGTACTGGCAGGGTATTGCAGAATATTGTCAGGGTGTTGCAGAGTACTGGCAGGGTATGTATTGCAGAGCATTGGCCGGGTATTGCAGAGTACTGGCAGGGTATGTATTGCAAAGTATTGGCAGGGTATTGCAGAGTATTGGCAGGGTATGTATTGCAGAGTATCGGCAGGGTATGTATTGCAGAGTATTGCAGAGTAATGGCAGGGTATGTATTTCAGAGTATTGGCAGGGTATTGCAGAGTATTGGCAGGGTATTTCAGAGTATTGGTAGGGTATTGCAGAGTCCTGGCAGGGTATGTATAGCAGAGAATTGGCAGGGTATTGCAGAGTATTGGCAGGGTATTGCAGAGTACTGGCAGGGTTTGTATTGCAGAGAATTGGCAGGGTATTGCAGAGTATTGGCAGGGTATTGCAGAGTACTGGCAGGGTATGTATTGCAGAGTATTGGCAGGGCATTGCAGAGTATTGGCAGGGTATTGCAGAATATTGTCAGGGTGTTGCAGAGTACTGGCAGGGTATGTATTGCAGAGCATTGGCCGGGTATTGAAGAGTATTGGCAGGGTATTGCAGAGTATTGGCAGGGTATTTCAGAGTATTGGCAGGGTATTGCAGAGTCCTGGCAGGGTATGTATTGCAGAGTATTGGCAGGGTATTGCAGAGTATTGGCAGGGTATTGCAGAATAATGGCAGGGTATTGCAGATTACTGGCAGGGTATGTATTGCAGAGAATTGGCAGGGTATTGCAGAGTATTGGCATGGTATTGCCGAGAACTGGCAGGGTATGTATTGCAGAGTATTGGCACGGTATTGCAGAGTACTAGCAGCGTGTGTATTGCAGAGTATTGGCAGGGTATTGCAGAGTATTGGCAGGGTAAATATTGCAGAGAATTGGCAGGGTATTGCAGAGTTCTGTCAGGGTATGTATTGCAGAGTATTGGCAGGGTATTGCAGAGTATTGGCAAGGTGTGTATTGCAGAGTATTGGCAGGGTATGTATTGCAGAGTATAGACAGAGTATTGCAGAGTATTGGCAGGGTATTGCAGAGTCCTGGCAGGGTATGTATAGCAGAGAATTGGCAGGGTATTGCAGAGTATTGGCAGGGTATTGCAGAGTGTTGGCAAGGTATGTATTGCAGAGTATTGGCAGGGTATAGCAGAGTATTGGCAGGGTATTGCAGAGTTCTGGCAGGGTATGTATAGCAGAGAATTGGCAGGGTATTGCAGAGTATTGGCAGGGTGTTGCAGAGTGTTGGCAAGGTATGTATTGCAGAGTATTTGCAGGGTATTGCAGAGTATTGGCAGGGTATTGCAGAGTACTGGCAGGGTATGTATTGCAGAGAATTGGCAGGGTATTGCAGAGTATTGGCAGGGTATTTCAGAGTATTGGCAGGGTATTGCAGAGTTCTGGCAGGGTATGTATAACAGAGAATTGGCAGGGTATTGCAGAGTATTGGCAGGGTATTGCAGAGTATTGGCAGGGTATGTATTGCAGAGAATTGGCAGGGTATTGCAGAGTACTGGCAGGGTATGTATTTTAGAGTATTGGCAGGGTATTGCAGAGTATTGGCAGGGTATGTATTGGAGAGTATTGGCAGGGTATGTATTTCAGAGTATTGGCAGAGTATTGCAGAGTAATGGCAGGGTATGTATTGCAGAGTATTGGCAGGGTATTGCAGAGTACTGGCAGGGTATTTCAGAGTATTGGCAGGGTATTGCAGAGTCCTGGCAGGGTATGTATTGCAGAGCATTGGCAGGGTATTGCAGAGTATTGGCAGGGTATGTATTGCAGAGTATTGGTAGGGTATGTATTGCAGAGTATAGGCAGAGTATAGCAGAGTATTGTCAGGGTATTGCAGAGTACTGGCAGTGTATGTATTGCATAGAATTGGCAGGGCATTGCAGAGTATTGGCAGGGTATTGCAGAGTACTGGCAGGGTATGTATTGCATAGAATTGGCAGGGTATTGCAGAGTATTGGCAGGGTATTGCAGAGTATTGGCAGGGTATATATTGCAGAGAATACTTATATTATATTTTTATATATATTATATTATATTATATTATATTACAGAGAACAGCGATACTTCCTCCCTACAATATTAAGCCATATTAATGTCCTATTGGTCGCCTATATTATACAACTCTCTGAAAAGCCTATATGTAGAGAATAAAACTAGTCTTACATCTTAATAAAACAGTTTTATTGCTCAACCAGTATCAGCTGTCATGACAAATAAACGTTTCCACTGTTTGACTCTATTTTCTGTATTACTTCTTTTTCTCCACCTTAACTGTCACAGTTAAAACACAGTGACAAAACATTTCTTTTTACCGCAGCAAAATGTGAGAAAAGCAGTGTAAGCCGTCTTTCTGCCATATGCTTCAGAAAAGTAATGTACCGCTTTTAAATCCATATCAATTCCACATAACCGTGAACCGTCTTACAATTTTAACATTTACTGATAGCAATTACTGATATTACATTATGACTATACCAGTGGAAAAGGACCGCGTAATGGAACTGTGAAATTAATCATAATCTCAGCGTTAACTTAGCTGAATTATTTACGATTTACTCAACGATTTACTCAACGATTTACTCAACGATTTACACTTAGATTTTTTTCATTCTAAATCTATTTAATCTTAAATAATTTATACTATATTCTACTGTACTCTTAAATTATGTACTGTTGTTCTAAATTTTAGCCGCACTCATATTTCATTTTATGTTGCAACCATCGAATCTCATTGCTATTCCGACATTCTGCCTTAATGAGGTTATTACTTTGCAACTATCCCTTGATCCCTTTTGTGTATTCACTTTATCTCGACCTATATATACTGCCTCAATTCTTTCCTAATTTGTTTTGCTATACTTATTATTATTATTATTATTATTATTATATCATAGGGATTACGATCTCTAAATCATTGTAAACCTAACCATAGTTATAATGTTTAATTTTACGTTAAAGCAAAATTCACACAAAACCATCTTTTTAAAACACATGAAGAGTAATGCGACCATCGCTCGCTACCTCTATGCAATAGGATTTTCTTTCCAGTGGAAACGAAAAACAGTCAGTGTAAGCCGTCTTCGTGCGTAACAAAATTAATGGAACGATTTACACGTTGGAATCTGCAAGCTTCAATTTATTCAATTTACTCTTAAATAATGTACCTTTGCAACTATTTCTTGACTTTGCAACTATCCCTTGATCCCTTTTGTGTATTCAATATATCTCGACCTATATATACTGCCTCAATATTTTCCTAATTTGTTTTATTATTATTATTATTATTATTATTATTATTTTATAGAGATTACTATCTCTAAATCATTCTAATAAGTTATAATGTCTACAGCTAATTTTACGTTAAAGCAAAAGTCACACAAAACCATCTTTTTAAAACCTTTTACACACTGCACATTAAGAGTAATGCAACCATCTCTCGCTACCTCTATGCAATAGGATTCTCTTTCTGACTCTATTTTTGTATTACTTCTTCTCCACATTAACTGTCACACTGATAACCATTTGTAACATATAACACTTGCGACACATTTTTTAACAGCAGCAAAATGTGAAAAAAACAGTGGGACGGTTTACTTGATTGAGAAGTGGTTGCAGTAGCAAAGCATAGCAATACAGTTTGATTACATTAATAACACATAATGCAACTATTTTACATTCACCTCATGCATACATCCTAATGTAAGCTGTCTATCACTATTAATGTTCATGGTTACTGATACATTATGCCGATAATCAGTGGAAACGGAAAACAGTCAGTGTAAGCCGTCTTCGTGCGTAACAAAAATTAATGGAACGATTTACACGTTGGAATTTTCAAGCTACGTCAATTTACTCTTAAATACCCTTTAGCTGCTTAGCTCACACTTTGCTGTATGTTGCCGCGTTTACATGTAAGTAACAAATGGGGATTGACATTTCATGTCCATCTCACATCTCTATTGCAATTTGTCTCTTTGCCATGTCATATTTTGCCAGTTATTATACTTTCTCATCCAATAGAAACCTAGTCGTTGCTGATATTTCATGATTACAGCAATCATCTCATCTAATTGCTATTCCGACATTCTGCCTTGGTATTACTTTGCAACGCTCTATTGAACAATGTAAAGGTAAGCTAGATATTTTGTGTATTTCCACTTAAACTCGACCTGTATATACTGTCTCAATATTATCCTTTCTAATTTTGCTAAATTAGATTATAGAGTTTGCTATGTCTAAATCCAGGTTACCTACTCATCTTTATTACGTATACTGCTAATTTTAGGATAATACAAAACCATCTTATTGCTTCTTTACACGCTGCACATATTAAGAGTAATACAATGCTACCGATGTGAACAGTTTAATTGCTCTTCTCATATTTAGCTGGTATCTCTCTGCTATAGGAAACTGAATTTGTACCACAACGATCACTCATCTAATATCAGTCCACTCAGAGCTACCGGGATAACTTTTACATTTAGAGTAATGAAATGATTTCTCAGTCATTTTGAAGCTACTGCAACCAATGCTTCCGATCTCTTTTCAACTGCAATACTTAATCTCTGTAATATTAAGTAATATTTAGCTGCTTAGCTCACACTTTGCTGTACATAGCCGTGTTAACTGTATTAATGGTAACCTGTAAGTAACCAATGGGGATTGAAATTTCATCTCTAAATCACATTTTTACACGCTAGCTTTTCTGTATACATGAATCTCTCTGTGTACACCAGCCACTCTATATAGCCTCTAGCCTCTCTGTCTTCTGTATACACATGCCCGTAATCTATATACACTAGCCTGCCTTCTTTTTACAATAGTCTCGGTGTCCCAGCCTCTCTGCATACACTAGCCTCACTGAATTCCCCAGACTGTCTTCTGTATACACAAGCCTATCTGTAAAAAAAAATAGCCGGTCTTCTGCATACTCTATCCTCTCTGTGTAACACAGTCTCTCTCTCTGGATTCCCTAGCCTCCATCTCTGCATACCCAGGACCTTCCTCTGTATAATCTAGCCTATCTGTATACACTAGCCTGTCACTAGCCTGTCTTTTGTACAAATTAGCCTCTCTGTAGCCGGTCTTCTGTATACACGAGCCTCACTGTCTACTCTTGGTTGTCTTTTGTATACACTAGCATCTCTTTATACATTAGATCTCTTTATACATTAGCTCTCTGTATACCCAAGCCTCTCTGTATACACTAGTCCACCGGTATACACTAGCAAGTCTGCATACACTAGCCTCTCTTTGTAACCCAACTTCTCTCTCTGTATACCTTAGCCTCATCTCTGCATACCCAGGACGTTCTTCTCTATAATCTAGCCTATGTGTATACACTAGCCGGTCTTCTGTAGACATTAGCCTCCCTGTATAAACTAGCTGGTCTACTGTATACACTAGTCCGTCTGTATACACTAGCAAGCTTGCATACACTAGCCTCTCTGTGTAACCCAGCCTCCATCTCTGCATACCCAGGACGTTCTTCTCTATAATCTAGCCTATTTGTATACACTAGCCTGTCTTTTGTACACATTAGCCTCTCTGTATAAACTAGCCGGTCCTCTGAATACACTAGTCCATCTGTATACACTAGCAAGTATGCGTACTCTAGCCTCTCTCTCTGTGTACCTTAGCCTCCATCTCCGCATACCCTGGACGTTCTTCTGTATAATCTAGCCTATCTGTATAATCTAGCCTATCTGTATACACTAGCCTGTCTTTTGTACACATTTGCCTCTCTGTATAAACTAACCGGTCTTCTGTATATACTAGTCCGCCTGTATACACTAGCAAGTATGCATACTCTAGCCTCTCTCTCTGTATACCCTAGCCTCCATCTCTGCATACCCAGGACGTTCTTCTGTATAATCTAGCCTATCTGTATACACTAGCCTGTCTTTTGTACACATTAGCCTCTCTGTATAAACTAGCCGGTCCTCTGTATACACTAGTCCGTCTGTATACACTAGCAAGTCTGTGTAACCAAGCCTCTCTCTCTGCACACCCTAGCCTCCATCTCTTGCATAAACCAGGACCTTCTTCTGTATAATCTAGCCTATCTGTATACACTAGCCTGTCTTTTGTACACATTAGCCTCTCTGTGTAAACTAGCCGGTCTACTGTATACACTAGTCCATCTGTATACACTAGCAAGTCTGCATACTCCTACCTCTCTGTGTAACCCAGCCTCTCTCTCTCTGTATACCCTAGCCTCCATCTCTGCATACCCAGGACGTTCTTCTGTATAATCTAGCCTATCTGTATAAACTAGCCTGTCTTTTGTACACATTAGCCTCTCTGTATAAACTAGCCGGTCCTCTGTATACACTAGTCCGTCTGTATACACTAGCAAGTCTGTGTAACCAAGCCTCTCTCTCTGCATACCCTAGCCTCCATCTCTTGCATAAACCAGGACCTTCTTCTGTATAATCTAGCCTATCTGTATACACTAGCCTCTCTGTGTAAACTAGCCGGTCTACTCTATACACTAGTCCATCTGTATACACTAGCAAGTCTGCATACTCCTGCCTCTCTGTGTAACACAGTCTCTCTCTCTGTATACCCTAGCCTCCATCTCTGCATACCCAGGACGGTCTTCTGTATAATCTAGCCTATCTATATACACTAGCCTGTGTTTTGTACACTTTAGCCTCTCTGTATAAACTAGCCAGTCTTCTGCATACACGAGTCTCTCTGTATACCCTTGGATGTCTTTTGTATACACTAACTGCTCTTTATACATTAGCTCTCTGTATACCCAAGCCTCTCTGTATACACTAGTCCGTCTGTATACACTAGCAAGTCTGCATACACCAGCCTCTCTGTGTAACCCAGCCTCTCTCTCTGCATACCCAAGATGTTCTTCTCTATAATCTAGCCTATTTGTATACACTAGCCTGTCTTTTGCACACATTAGCCTCCCTATATAAACTAGCCGGTCTTCTGTATACACTAGTCCGTCTGTATACACTAGCAAGTATGCATACTCTAGCCTCTCTCTCTGTATACCCTAGCCTCCATCTCTGCATACCCAGGACGTTCTTCTGTATAATCTAGCCTATCTGTATACACTAGTGTATACAGACAGACTAGTGTATACAGAGGACCGGCTAATGTGTACAAAAGACAGGCTAATGTATACAGATAGGCTAGATTATACAGAAGAACGTCCTGGGTATGCAGAGCGCTCAGCTTCAAGGGATGGCCAACGTGAGTAATATGAGGGACACTCCTCACCCCCGCCCCCACCTACCAGATCTGACTTTCATCCCCTTGCCCTCTCTGCCCCGGTCATCTGGTGGCAGTTTTATGCACTCCCTGGCCCCCACCCATTCATAATCCTTACCGACCTTTCCTTCCGCTGCTCACAGGAACACACTGGATGACTTGTCTAATTAAGCAACTTGTACAAGACACCGCTATCCTCCTGTCTGACACCGGTCCCCCTTGGAGGCTTTACCCCTCACTGTTTGGGTGGTCCCTGACTCTCCCTGGATGCTCCACATATACCACAACGACATTGTCAGAGGGGCACCACTTTACAGGACACGGGGCTGTCATGCCGGTGGCATCTCCCATTGGAGGAAGGGATGATGGCCCCAACCCCTTGGCAGCAGGTTCTTTCATGTACAGACCAGGGCGGCTCATCTTCCCTTCTGGAGTCTTGACCTTAGATGGGGAGTTGCACTTTGGGGGGTCTGAGTGATACCTAGTGCGCTGTACTGGAAGGGCTTGCCATTGCCGCATACGTGTCCCCTCCCCCTGGTTGCGCCCCTCGTCCCCCCCTCTGGCTCCCACCTACTCTTTGCCGACATTGCCTTCTGCAGCTTTCGGGGACCCTGGATGACTTATTTATTGAGCCTATCGGTACGAGACACTGCTTCCCTCCAGGGTGACTCTGGACCCCCCTGGAGGATTTACCCCTTACTGTTTGGGCGGTTCCAGCCTCCCTCTGGATGCTCTACACAGCCCCCGATGGCGATGCAGGAGAGACACTAATTGGCGGGCCCCAGGACTGCTGCTCGGGTGAAGTCTCCCGTTGGATGGAGGGATGGTGGCCCCATCCCCTTGCCTGCCGGATTTTCCATGCACCGACCAGGGCTGCTCCTCTTTCATCTTTATGTGGTGACCATGGAGGGGAGGAGTTGAAATTTATGGGGTCCGGGTGTTTGCTGGTGGGAGTGCGCTAAAGGACTTGACATTTCCGCATTTTTGTCCCCTCTCCCTTCCCCCCTTCCCTTCCCCCCCTTCCCTCCCCCTTTCCCCCCTTCCACTCCCCCTTTCCCCTCTTCCACTCCCCCTTTCCCCCTTCCCTGCCCCTTTTCCCCCCGGGGCGTGGACGGGGGAGAGGGTGTAAGGAGAGGACAATCTGCCAAAGGGAGAAATGCATTTGTTCGGGGGACTGCATGTACTTTAGGGGTATGGGACGGGGAGTGGTGGATCCCATTCTGTGATGCCTTTTCTGTTGTGATGGGCTCCCTCGTGCCTGCCTACGTTTAGGGTGAGCCGAGGAGACCCCTCAGTGCTGACAGTTATATGCTCTACCTCTGTTTTGGTTATACTATTGTTTTTGGGTTCTATGATGTTACTGATTGTCTTTTATTTGCATACCGGTATCAGACGTGACATTTACCACTGCCGGGACTGGGGGGACTAGGATTCGGGGGCTCCCTCTCTGACCTGTCTACCCACCAACCCAAGTAGGACAGCGCTTTAAACCCAGTGTACATCTGGTAAGCGCTATAGCATAATTGTGCTGTTTTAGTATACCCTTCCTGTACTGTTGAGTGCGGACACCCCTTAATTTCCCTCTCCCCCTGGGGTTGAGGTGCCCGGCCTCTTTTTCCCTTTACCTTTCCTTCCATTTGCCCTTCCTTTCTCCCCCTTAGTTCCCGCCATGCATTACCTACCCAAAACCTACCTTGGTTCAACTTTCTTTGCTTTTCTCTGACGTCCCTCTCCCCGAGGAGCGATGGCAGACTCAGTCAAGGTCACCTCTCTAAACGTTAAGGGACTGAACTCCCCTGAAAAACGGTGGATCCTCCTGTGAGAACTGAAGACTTCCTGTACTGATGTGGCCTTTATACAAGAAACACATTTTAAAAATACTAGCCTCCCCTTTCTATGGTCGAGATCCTTCCCTAAGGTCTACCACTCTACTAACCCCTCCTTTAAGACCAAGGGAGTCTCCATTCTGATCTCTAGCAGGCTCCCCTGGGTTCTCCAGGATTCTCTGGTGGACCCTGGGGGACGATATCTTTTTCTTAGGGGCCACATTGGAGAGCACCTTTTTACATTTGCCACTGTGTACGCTCCCAATGATCGCCAAGACACGTTCCTCAGAACTACCCTGCACAGATTATGTGACTTTCGGGAGGGCCAGTTGATATTAGGTGGGGACTTTAATGTCCCCTTTTGCCATCGGTTGACACTTCTGCCTCTTGCTCCTCGCTCCTCATTTCCTCTAGAAAGCGGATTACTAAGTGTTTACTGAATGACCAATTAGTTGATGTCTGGCGTCTGCAACACTCTGGGGAAAGGGACTACTCTTTTTGCTCTTCCCCTCACAAATCATACTTGAGGATAGATTTCTTCTTGATTCCACATGACCAACTGCACTTGGTGAGCTCTTCCTCCATCGGCCATATTACTTGGTCCGACCACGCTCCTGTAGCCCTTACCTACACCCTCTCTAGGAACCCCTCACCTAAGTCTCTATTCTGGCACCTTAATGAGAGCCTCCTCCAGATACCGGAAGTTTTAGCAGATGTGACCAGGGAATTGGACCTTTATTTTCAAGAAAACTAATCGCAGGACTGTGACCCGGGGATAATTTGGGAGGCTCACAAGTCAGTACTCCGCAGGGTACTTATCAGGCACGGGGCGCGCATCAAACGAACACGGAAGGAACAGCTTGCTAATCTGTTTCGTGAACTTGTCTCTGTGGAAGCGAAACATAAACATACCCCCTTACGGACCTTAGAGATTGAATTGGGGACACTCCGTACCCATATTGCTGGCCTACTCCATTATAAAGCGAAAGCGGCACTCCAGTTTTGTCGTAAACTGACGTAGGCGGAAAAATCTTAGCCAGGTCGGTAAAGGAGTTGAAATCTGGCTCTTACATACCACAGTTGATAGATGAGAATGGCCAGAGGGCCTCTACCCCAACCCAAATAGCCGAAGTCTTTGAAAAATGTTACTCTGATCTCTACAACCTGCCCGATTCAGGGTCTGGACAGGACAATATAGACAGATATGTAACCGGTTCTGGTCTACCAACCCTCTCATCGGAATCACGGGAGTACTTGGAGGACCCGATCACACTGGAAGAAGTCCAGACGGCCGTGGGACCTCCGAAGGTGGGTAAGCCTCCGGGCGCTGATGGATATACCGCACAATACTTTAAGACCTTCCTCCCTAGTCTCGGCCCGCGCTTGGTGAATTTATTTAATACTCTGAGCTCGAGTGGGGATTTTCCTGAGGATACCCTTAGAGCCCACATCTCGTTGATACCTAAGGAGGGCAAAGACCTGGGCCTATGTGGGAGCTACAGACCCATTTCCCTCCTAAATTCGGTCCTAAAACTATTCTCTAAAATCCTCGCCACGTGATTGGCACATCACTTGCAGTCCCTTATACATATTGACCAGTTAGGTTTTATTCCCACCAGGGAAGATAGGGACAACACCATTAAGGTGCTTACCCTGATCCATAAAGAAAAGTCATCTGGGACCCCTTGTCTTTTCATGAGTACTGATGCCGAGAAGGCTTTTGATCGGGTCAAATGGACATAAATGTTCTCAGTCCTTCGCCATATAGGTCTGAGTGAACGGATGCTGGCATGGATAAGTAAGATATACTCACGCCCTTCAGCTCAAGTCAAAGCGAATGGGGTTCTCTCATCTCCCCTTGACATCGGAAATGGGACCAGACAGGGTTGCCCCCTTTCGCCCCTATTATTCGCACTTTCATTGGAACCCTTTCTCTCCACAATTCGACAAAACTCAGACATAACGGGACTCCAAATGGGTACTATTGAGTGCAAGATATCTGCCTACGCGGATGACATGCTGTTCTCACTGATGAATCCCAGAGTTTCCTTGCCAAATCTCCTTCGGGAATTCCAGATATACGGGATACTTCTTGAAATCAAAGGCCATGGGGGTTGCAGTCCCCCCGCAAACGTTAATAGACTTGCAGTCCAATTTTCGATTTAAATGGACCCATACAGCCCTTAAGTACTTAGGTACTTACATTCCATCGGACATCGCGCGTACGTTTATGTTGAACTTCCCCCCACCCCTTGTCACTAAGATCCGCAGTTTGCTTCACGGGTGGCATTCTGGCCTCCATTCCTGGTTCAGGAGATGCAATCTCATTAAAATGAACATACTCCCTAAATTTACTTATCTTTTCCAAGCTCTCCCGATCCAGATTCCAGTCCCGTTTTTTAAGCAAGCTAAATCCTTGCTCACTCAATCTAACTGGGCCCACAAAAATCCCAGACTTAAGCGGTCACAGCTGACATTGTCTAAACAACAGGGAGGGTTGGTTCTCCCTGACTTGCGACGCTACTACCTGGCCTCCCATCTGGGGCGTGTATTGGACTGGAATCGAAACAAACTTTCTAAGCTCACTCCCGAATTCCGCTAAGAAGCGCCATGTGGTGCTATAAGTATTTACCCACAGAATTTATGTCACATCCCACTATAGGGGCTTAGTTGAAAGTCAGTCACCTGATCGCTACCCAAAACACACTCACGTCTTTGACTTCCCCCCTATTCCCTATACGTGGCCATCCAACCTTTGAACTGGGGACCCACTTAGAAATTCCAACCTAGACAATGCGTCTAAATTCGTCATTGATGGAAAATGGCCTTCTTTCTCAACCCTAACAGATCCGACAGGGCTTTTCCAACTGCCTTTTTGGAGAGCAGCGCGACGACATAATTTTCTCCATTCCATCCCCAATCCTCAAACGTTCGCCCGCCCTCAGACGGAGTTTGAGACTCTATGCAGGAGCGAAGGCCCTTTGGCCCACATTCTCTCTCAAACAGATTACCCACACTTAACCTGTCTGTCCAACTGGGAAAAGGACCTTAATTGCTCATTTTCCCCAGCACAGAGACAACGCATTATCACTTTGGCTCTCAAAATGTCGCTGTGCACGAAGATACAGGAGACAAATTTTAAACTTCTCACCAGGTGGTATTTGACACCATCAAAGCTGCATAAATGTTTCCCCTCTTCCTCGAACATATGCTGGAGGTGTGGAGAAGAAGAGGGCACGTTGCTGCACATTTTTTGGTCCTGCCCCAGCTTGGTGGACTTCTGGACAGAGATCCGATGCATAACACAAAAATTCACAGACTTCTCCATCCAGGAAGAGGCTGCATTCTTTCTCTTGCACCATTCACAGATTCCCATTAAGAAGTACAAAAAAATCAATTTTACGGCATGTGATAAATGCGGCGAAATCCTGCATCCCTCTCTATTGGAAAAAATGTTCCCCCCCTTTCATTACTCACTGGCTTAGGAAAATAGAGGACATTAAAAAAAATTGAGGACTTGATCCTCACATCACAAGGTAAACAAGAATTTTTTAAACAAACCTGAGACATAGTTTCATAGTTTCATAGTTAGTAAGGTTGAATAAAGACACCAGTCCATCCAGTTCAACCTGAGTGAGTGTCTACCCCTATCCCTGTACATTGCACACTCACATTGGTCCCTACCCTCAAGGAGCTCACAATCTAAGGTCCCCATTCATATACTAGGGCCAATTTTGGACAGAAGCCAATTAACCTACCTGCATGTCTTTGGATTGTGGGAGGAAACCGGAGTACACGGAGGAAACCCACGCAGGCACAGGGAGAACATGCAAACTCCAGGCAGGTATTGTCGTGGTTGGGATTTGAACCAGCGACACTTTTTACTGCTAGGTGAGAGTGCTAACCACTACACCACTGTGCCGCCCCAAGACATCTGGAATACCTTTATATTCTCGCTGGAAGGATGTCGCCTGCTATCGCCTTAGTGCTCTGAGCTTTCCTTGACTGGCCCCTTGGACAGTGGCTGCCATCGTGTCTCGTCCCCTCTTCTCCTTTTCTGATCTTTCAACCCTTCTCTTTTCTGCCTTCCTCCCCTATCTCTCACCCCCTCCACCCCCTCTCTCTTTTTTTAAGAGTGGAAAATTGGAAATGACGGCCGTACACCCCCCTCTGGATGGATTATGCCGGAGGGACCTGGGGTTTGTGTGACCCTGGATCTTGGTACAGTACTTTATCCGTGCCTCGAATCATTGTGATTGATGGAAGGCAGACTCACAGTTGCGAATATACCTGTATCAAGTATTGTTCAGCTGCTTTTTGCTCTGTATTTCTCTGTTGCATTATGTACTCGGGGGTCCGTCTTCCCCTATTTGGAGAAAAAATTATATTTGGAAAAAAAAAGAAGCCTACGACACCTGGTATTCCCAGGCGGTCTCCCATCCAGGCATTAACCAGGCCCGACCCTGCTTAGCCTCCAAGATCAGACGAGATGGAACAGATTCAGGGTGATGTGGCCGTAGCCAATATCTTCAGGCACTCTCAACTCTCTTGACAAACACCAAGATGGTCACCTTGGAAACAAGCGGAAAAAAATAGGTCAACGGCAACAACATAAAAAGAAGCCTACGGCATCTGGAAATCCCAGGCGGTCTCCCATCCAGGTACTAAACTGGTCCCAACCCTGCTTAGCCTCTGAGATCAGATGAGATTGGGCTCTTTCAGGGTGGTGTGGCCATAGGAGATTTCTTCAGGCACTCTCAACCTTGACTAACGCCAATATGGTCACCTTGGGAAACAAACAAAAAAATCAAGTCAACGCCAACAACATGAGAAGAAGTCTACAGCACCTAGTATTCCCAGATGGTCTCCCATCCAGGTATTAACAACCGACCCTGTTTAGTCTCTGAGATCAGACGAGATCTGGTGCTTTCAGGGTTATGTGGACATAGGCGAGCTCTTCAGGCACTCTCAACCCTCTTGACAAACACCAAGATGGTCACCTTGGTAAACAAACAAAAGAAAAAAACAAGTCAACGCCAACAACATAAAAAGAAGCCTTCAGCACCTAGTATTCCCAGGTGGTCTCCAATCCAGGTACTAGCAAGGCCCGACCCTGTTTAGCCTCTGAGATCAGAGGAGATCGGGCGCTTTCAGGCATATGTGCCCATAGGCAATCTCTTTGGGCATTCTCAACCCTCTTGACAAATGCCAAGTTAGTCACCTTGGGAAACAAGCGAAAAAAAAACAGGTCAATGTCAACAACATAAAAAGAAGACTACGGCACCTGGTATTCCAAAGCCATCTCCCATCCAGGGACTAACTAGGCCCAACCCTTCTTAGCCTCAGAGATGAGAAGAGATAGGGCTCTTTTAGGGTGATGCTGCTGTAAGTGAACTCTTTGGGCACTCTCAACCCTCTTGACAAATGCCAAGATGGTCACCTTGGGAAACAAGCGGAAAAAAAAAAAAAAACGAATCAACGCCAACAACATAAAAAGAAGCCTACAATAACTGGTCCCAGGTGGTCTCCCATCCAGGTACTAACCAGGCCTGACTCTTCTTAGCCTCCAAGATCAGACGAGATTGGGTGCTTTCAGAGTGCTCGGACTCTTTCCCCATCACTAATGGGACGAGGCAGGGGGGCCCTCTGTCTCCCCTAATTTTTATTCTGACACTGGAACCACTTGACTAGGTTTCTATCGTTTTTCAGGATCCTTACGTGTCTTTAAGGATGAGTAAGTATAATAACTGGCAAAGTATGACATGGCAAAGAGACAAATTGCAGTAGAGATGTGAGATAGACATGAAATGTCAATCCCCATTGGTTATTTACATGTGGCAACATATAGCAAAGTGTGAGCTAAGCAGCTAAATATTACTTAATATTGCAGAGATTAAGTATTGCAGTTGAAAAGAGATCGGAAGCGTTACTTGCACTAGCTTCAAAATGACTGAGAAATCATTTCATTACTTTAAAAGTAAAAGTTATCCCGGTAGCACTGAGTGGACTGATATTAGATGAGTGATCGTTGTGGTACAAATTCAGTTTCCTATAGCAGAGAGATACCAGCTAAATGTGAGAAGAGCAATTAAACTGTTCCCATCGGTAGCCTTGCATTACTCTTAATATGTGCAGCGTTCAAAGAGCAGAAAGAACATGGAGAGGAAATCCCACTGAGAAAAACCTATTTAACTACAAAGGTCTGACAGAGAATTATCGGAAAGCAATCTTCAAAGACAAAAAGGACCACTTCTCATATACAATCTCAACGGCCGCAAACCAACCACGGGAACTGTTTAAACTGGTTAATCAATCAATGAATCCGGTGTGCCTAGAACCCCCAGAAAGCGAATCCCAGGATTACTGTGACAAACTGTCGGATTTTTTCATCGATAAAGTCAAAACCATCAGGGAAACAATTTGTCAGAAGAAAACATCCAACCTCAGCCAGCAAATACATAAAGAGGATGTCCGCACCAACATACCGCAACCGCCAAAATTTTCACTATCCCCAATTACCGTAGACACCGCAAAAAACATCATTAATAAACTGCGTGACAGTACCTCACCTATTGACATCATCCCCACAAAACTACTGAAAGGATGCTCCGACATCGTGGCTCCAACCATAACCCACCTCATAAACCGATCATTCCACGAAGGGATTGTTCCCAGCATCCTCAAACAAGGCATCGTCAAACCTCTACTCAAGAAACCAAACCTGGACCCTCAGGATCCAAACAACCGTAGGCCGATTACAAGCCTCAACACCATTTCTAAGATCATGGAGAAAGCTGTAGTACATCAGCTACAACTTCACCTGGATACTCACAAACTCCTGGACCCGCTGCAATCAGGCTTCCGCCCGGGTCATGGAACAGAAACAGCTCTCCTCAAGATTTGGGATGACGCCCTCGAAGCAGCAGATGAAGGAGAGCCGTGTCTCCTCGTACTGCTAGACCTAAGTGCAGCGTTTGATACAGTAGATCACAATACTCTACTCGTCCGCCTCACAGAAGTAGCCGGAGTCCAAGACATAGATCTTCATTGGTTCGCGTCCTTCCTAGGAAATCGGTCACAGACAGTGAAACTAGGAAAATTCCTCTCCGAAACTCGGGCAGTCACCTGCGGAGTCCCTCCAGGCTCTCCGTTGTCACCCGTTTTCTTCAACATTTACATTCGCCCACTCCTTCAAATCATCAGATGCTCAGATCTCTGCTTCCACTCTTACGCTGACGACACGCAACTTTATTTCCGGATCAATGGAAAAAAAGATCACCAACAACAACTTGAAAACTGCCTCAAATCAATAGAGGACTGGATGACCACCAACTCCCTCCAGCTGAACCAATCAAAGACAGAGCTTCTTATCTTACAACAAAATCATAAGCCCGCAACCAAAACCTCCTGGTCTCCACCAACCGTCTTTGGGCAGACTATCTCCCCAAAGACCAAAGCGAAGAGTCTCGGGGTTATTTTAGACGCACAAATGTCAATGGATGCGCAAATAGGATCTGTAGTCAGTCGATCTCACCATCTGCTGCGCATGCTTCGCAGACTCATCCCTTTTATCCCAAAGAATGACAAAGCAGTGGTAGTTGGAACAATCATTAATTCACGACTAGACTACGCAAACGCGCTTTACATAGGATTACCACAATATCAACTTGCGCGATTACAACTGATCCAAAACACGGCGGCAAGGCTGATAACAGGAAAAAAAACGTGGGAATCCATTTCTCCTTCACTGAGGAGCTTACATTGGCTAACCGTAAAAAATCGGATCACGTTCAAGACCCTTTGCCTCACCCACAAATGCGTGCATAGAGAAGCTCCGCAATACCTAATGGAGAAAATAAATCATTACACACCAAACCGCAGTCTTCGATCAGCCAACAAAAACCTCCTCCTCGTGCCCAAAGCCCGGTATAAATCCAAGGGTGATCGGAGATTCGCTGTCCAAGGGCCTCGGCTATGGAATGCTCTACCAATCAACATCCGCCTGGAAGAAAATCACCTGGCTTTTAGGAAAAAACTCAAGACCTTCCTCTTTTAGCAGATGATCAAAGCTCGCCACAGCGCCTAGAGGCGATTCAGTTCGCATTGTGCGCTATATAAGTATTTCATTCATTCATTCATTCAAAGAAGATATAAGATGGTTTTGTATTATCCTAAAATTAGCAGTATACGTAATAAAGGTGAGTAGGTAACCTGGATTTAGACATAGCAAACTCTATAATCTAATTTAGCAAAATTAGAAAGGATAATATTGAGACAGAATATACAGGTCGAGTTTAAGTGGAAATACACAAAATATCTAGCTTACCTTTACATTGTTCAATAGAGCGTTGCAAAGTAATACCAAGGCAGAATGTCGGAATAGCAATTAGATGAGATGATTGCTGTAATCATGAAATATCAGCAACGACTAGGTTTCTATCGGATGAGAAAGTATATTAACTGGCAAAGTATGACATGGCAAAGAGACAAATTGCATTAGAGATGTGAGATTGACATGAAATGTCAATCCCCATTTGTTACTTACATGTAAACGCGGCAACATACAGCAAAGTGTGAGCTAAGCAGCTAAAGGGTATTTAAGATTAAATTGACGTAGCTTGAAAATTCCAACGTGTAAATCGTTCCATTAATTTTGTTACGGCTTACACTGACTGTTTTCCGTTTCCACTGGTTATCGGCATAATGTATCAGTAACCATGAACATTAATAGTGATAGACAGCTTACATTAGGATGTATGCATGAGGTGAATGTAAAATAGTTGCATTATGTGTTATTAATGTAATCAAACTGTATTGCTATGCTTTGCTACTGCAACCACTTCTCAATCAAGTAAACCGTCCCACTGCTTTTCTCACATTTTACTGCTGTTAAAAAATGTGTTGCAAGTGTTATATGTTACAAATGGTTATCAGTGTGACAGTTAATGTGGAGAAGAAGTAATACACAAAATAGAGTCAGAAAGAGAATCCTAGTGCATAGAGGTAGCGAGAGATGGTTGCATTACTCTTAATGTAAGGTATAGTCATAATGTAATATCAGTAATTGCTATCAGTAAATGTTAAAATTGTAAGACGGTTCACGGTTTTGTGGAATTGATATGGATTTAAAAGCGGTACATTACTTTTCTGAAGCATATGGCAGAAGGACGGCTTACACTGCTTTTCTCACATTTTGCTGCGGTAAAAGGAAATGTTTTGTCACTGTGTTTTCTAACTGTGACAGTTACAGTGGAGAAAAAGAAGTAATACAGAAAATAAAGTCAAACAGTGGAAACGTTTATTTGTCATGACAGCTGATACTGGTTGAGCAATAAAACTGTTTTATTAAGATATAAGACTAGTTTTATTCTCTACATATAGGCTTTTCAGAGAGTTGTATAATATAGGCGACCAATAGGACATTTAAATGGCTTAATATTGTAGGGAGGAAGTATCGCTGTTCAAAGGTAAGAGATTGAAAGCTTAGCTTGAAAATGGCCGAGAAATAGTTGCGTTAGTCTAAATTTAAAGGATATGCCGTTACCAATGAGAAAGCTTATTAGCTTATCTTACTAGTTGATCTTTGCATTACACAATCCTATTATTATTATTATTATTATTATTATTATTATTATTATTATTATTAATAAGATCATAGTGCAGAGAGATACTCAGTTAATGTCAGAGATACTCGGTTAATGTCAGAAAAGCAATAAAACGGTTTACATCGTTAGCGAGCGATAGTTACATTACTAGTATGTGCAGCATGTCTGGTAGCAAATGGATGGTTTTGTGAACATTTTGCATTACCGTACAATTAGCGGTAGAACTCATCGAAGTGAATAGATTTAACCGGATTTTGAGATAGTACTTTCTATTTCTAATAAGAAATAAAGAATAAGTCAGGATGGTGTGTCAGGACTGTCACATACTCAATGTGACAGTTGATGTGGAGAATTACAAATATGCAAAATAGAGCAAAAGAGTACATGGTTTATTTATATGTATGATAGTTTTATTGCATGCTTGATGTGGATGATTAAAATCATGTAGTGAGTATAATCTATATTTAGCATAAGAATGAAAAGGCATAACATGGCAATGAGACAAACTCCATTAGAGATGTGAGCTAGATGAAATGATGAAATGTCTCTGTATAGCCCAGATTGTCTTCTGTTATCACTTAGCCTACCCTCTAAACTCACTAGCCGATCTTCTGAATACAATAGCCTGTCTTCGATATAAACTAGCCTATGTCCTGAATACACTAGCCCGTCTTCTGTCTTCTGTATGCCCTAGCCTCTCTTCTGTATACATTAGTCTCTCTGTATAAACTAGCATCTCTGTATACCCCAAACTGTCTTCTGTAAAAACTTGTCTCTCTTTATAGCCTGTCTAGCCTTTCTTCTGTACACACTAGCTTCTCTGTATACACTAACCAGGCTTCTATATACAATAGCTTCACTCTATGCACTAGCCTTTCTGTATAATCTAGCCTCTCTATATACCCTAGATAGTGTTCTGCATACACTAGCCTCTCCGTAGAAGCCAGCCTTTATTCTGTATTCACTAGCCTATTTTCTGTATGCTGTAGTCTTCTATATATACTAGCTTCTCTGTACACCCTTGCATCTCTGTAATACACTAAACCCTCTGTATACCACAGCCTGTCTTCTGTATACGCCAGACTGTAAAAACTAGCTAGAGTACACCAGCCTGTCTTCTGTACCCACTAGAATCTCTGTATACACTACCCAGTCTTCTGTATACACTGTCAGTTTGGATGTATACCCAAGCCTGTCTTCTGTATACACTAGTCTCTCTATATGCACTGTCCTATCTGTATACACTCGACTATCTCTATACACTAACCTCTCTATATACACTAACATCTTTGTATATACTAGCTTCTCTTTAAACTACCCTCTCTGTGTACCCCAGCCTCATTGTTTACTCTAGCATCTCTGTATACTCAAGCCTATCTGCATACACGAGTCTGTATTCTGTATTCACTAGCCTTTCTTCTGTCTTCTATATATACTAGCTTCTCTGTACACCCTTGCATCTCTGTAAACACTGTCTGAACTAGCCAGTCTTATGTATACACTCGCCGACTGTATACACTAGACTCTCTGAATACACTAAACTCTCTGTATACCACAACCTGTCTTCTGTATACACTAGACTGTAAAAACTAGCTAGAATACACCAGCCTGTCTTCTTTACCCACTAGACTCTCTGTATGCACTACCCAGTCTTCTGTATACACTGTCAGCTTTGATGTATACCCAAGCCTGTCTTCTGTATACACTAGTTTCTCTATATGCACTGTCCTTTCTGTATACTCTCGACCCTCTCTATACATTAACCTCTCTATATACACTAACATCTTTGTATATACTAGCCTCTCTTTAAATTAGCCTCTCTGTGTACCCCAGCCTCACTGTTTACTCTAGCATCTCTGTATACTCAAGCCTATCTACATACACGAGTCTGTATTCTGTATTCACTAGCCTTTCTTCTGTATGCTGTAGTCTTCTATATATACCAGCTTCTCTGTACACCCTAGCACTGTAACAGTGCTAGGTTCCTGTATTACAGAAACAGAACACCAGCAATAAGGTGTATACTGTGCAGGAGGCACACAACACCCACTCTAACTTCTGCACTGCAGATGCATGTATTGCAGAAATTGAACACCAGTAATAAAGGGTAGCTTCAGGTGTGTACTGTGCAGGAGGCACATAACACCCACTTTAACAGTGCCAGGTTCCCAAGCAGTAAAGACACTGTCCCTGCCTATCGTCCTCTTTCCCTGACCACCGCAACACACTATACAAGGCCGCCGCGCTGGCGTCCTTATATAGTGTGGGGTGTGTACTAAACCCCCCTGAGCTATAATTGGCCACAGGAATCCTGCCTGTGGTGAATTGTGGCTCTCCTCACAGAGGATGTCACATCTGTTCTTATTATATAGAACCTATTATGCTCCTCGTAAACTTTTTCAGTTTGGCCGAACGGCCGGACGCAAGTTGCCCCCGGTGCGGAAACATGGGGGGAGACATGATGCACATGTTTTGGAGATGCCCGAAGTTGATCCGCTACTGGATAGAGGTGACAGGAACCATTGATCGGGTGTTTGGAACCTCCACCAGGATGGAGGCGAAGTATTGTCTCCTGGGATTAGTTGAAGGAGTTGGAAACCCGGGAAGTAGCCAGATGGCAGTTCTGAGATGCCTATTTCAGGCAAGGAAACTGATTGCCCAACCCTGCTTAGCCTCCAATGTTGGCAATGACTTGTTTTTTTCGCTTGTTTCCCAAGATGACCATGTTGGCGTTTGTCAAGATGGTTGAGAGTGCCCGAAGAGATCGCCTATGGCCCCATCTCCTTGAAAGTGCCTGATCTTCTCTGATCTCGGAGGCTAAGTATTGTCGAGCCTGATTAGTAACTGGATGGGAGACCAACTGGGAATACCAGGTGCCGTAGGATTCTTTTTATGTTGTTGGCGTTGACATGTTTTTTTTTTTTTCCGCTTGTTTCCCAAGGTGGTCATCTTGGCATTTGTCAAGAGGGCTGAGAGAGCCCAAAGAAATCTCCTATGGCCACAACCCCCTGAAAGCGCCCAATCTCATCTGATCTCAGAGGCTAAGCAGGGTCCGGCCTGGATAGTACCTAATTAAAGGTGCCGTAGGAATCTTTTTATATTGTTGGCTTTGACCTGTTTTTCTTTCGCTTGTTTCCCAAGGTGACCATTTTAGCATCAGTCAAGATTTTTGAGTATGTCCCAAAGCGTTCCCCTGAGGTCACATCACCCTGAAAGCGCCCGATCTCAGAGGCTAAGCAGGTTCTGGGTCAGATGGGAGACCGCCAGGGTCTATGTTGTTGGCGTTGACCTGTTTTTTTTCACTTGTTTCCCAAGATAACCATCTTGGTATTTGTCAAGAGGGTTGAGAGTGTCTAAATAGAACACCTATGGCCACATCACCCTGAAAGCGCACAATCTCATCTGATCTCGGAGGCCTAGCAGTGTACGGCCTGGTTAATACCTGTATGGGAGACCATCTGTGAATACCAGGTGCCGTAGGCTTCTTTTTATGTTGTTGGCGTTTACCTGTTTATTTTCGCTTGTTTCCCAAGGTGACCGTCTTGGCGTTTAACAAGAGGGTTGAGAGTGCCCAAAGAGATCACCAACGGCCCCATCACCCTGAAAGCGCCCAATCTCATCTGATCTCAGAGGCTAAACAGTGTCGGGCCTGGTTAGTACCTGGATGGGAGACCGCCTGGGAATACCAGGTGCCATAGGCTTCTTTTTATGTTGTTTGCTTTGACCTGTTTTTTTCGCTTGTTTCTCAAGGCGACCATCTTGGAGTTTGTCAAGAGGGTTGGGCGTGTCTTAAAGAGAACGCTTACAGCCACATCACCCTGAAAGCACCCGATCTCGTCTGATTTCAGAGGCTAAGCAGCGATGGGTCTGGTTAGTACCTGGATGGGAGAAAGCCTGTGAATTCCAGGTGCCGTAGGCTTCTCATTATGTTGTCGGTGTTGACCTGTTTTTTTTCCCTTGTTTCCCAAGGTGACCATCTTGGCATTTGTCAAGAGGGTTGAGAGTGCACAAAGAAATTGCCTACGGGCACAACACCCTGAAAGCGCCCAATCTCGTTTGGTCTCAGAGGCTAAGCAGGGTTGGGCCTGGTTTGTACCTGGATGGGAGACCGCCTGGGTTTTCCAGATGCCGCAGGCTTCTTTTTATGTTGTTGGCGTTGACTTGTTTTTTTTTGTTTGTTTCCCAAGGTGACCATCTTGGCGTTTGTCAAGAGGGTTGAGCGTGCATTTGATCTCAGAGGCTAAGCAGGGTTGGGACCTGGTTAGTACCTGGATAGGAGACCGCCTGGGATTTCTCGATGCCATAGGCTTTAGTTTTAAGTTGTTGGCATTGACTTATTTTTTTTTATTTTTATTATTCTTTTATTAAGTAGAACAACATAAATATAACAGTCAACCATACAGCATGACCCAGGGTCACAATTACATGGTAACAAAAATAGGCAGCCAAATAACTCTGGGTTTTCAGAGGGGAGTCCTACAGTTTCATGCAGAAAAGAGAGAAACCCCACCTCCGACATGTAGTACAGTATAACTAGTGCAGCTCCGTTCGGACAAATGTAATCATGGAGAACAACTGGGACCACAGCGAGCCAGCTTATCATGACCTATGTGAACCAGAGTAAAATATGAGCCGGTCATGTCCAGAACCCTGGGGTTCTTCTGGGTCCCAAAGGCTAGTAAGGAGACAAGGCATAGTCAAAAGGGAGGACAGGGGAAGAAGAGAGTGCAAAGACGGAGAGAGAGGGGGGGGTGGCGGCGGGGAAAAAAATAAAGACACCCAGGGCAGACATGGCCTACTCACCTCCCGAATGTAGTCTCGAGTACCAGTAAAATACCTCTAGGGCCTCCATGGAACACTAAATGCCTCTTCAGTCTTGTGAAGGGTGGTGGTCAATTCTTCCATCCGGAGAATATGATTGACTTTGGAATACCACAGCACCTTGGATGAGGGCTGAGGCTGCCTCCACAGTGCGGGAATGCAGGCCCGGGCGGCATTCAGGAGTTGCATCGTGAGGGTTTTTTTGTATTTTTCGAACAGGCTGTTCGGTCAAGTGTAGAAGGCACGCTGCTGGGAACCCAAAAGTTCCTCATGCTCAGAAAAGGTGTCCCATGGTCCCCGTATCTGAATTTCACCTCCAACAAACATCCGGGATTGATCTATCCATTTTATTCAGAAGGTATGGGACTCTATACCAGCGTGAGACTATCTTGTATCCTGATTCTTGATATTGGTTTGCGATGGAAGCTTTATGTACTAAGGTCAGGATCTTCCCTATCTGTTGTGGGGTAAATGTGATGCCTAAGTCCCTCTCCCATTTGTGGATAAATGGTGGGGGTCGACTCCTCCTCCTGACTACTCAATAGGTTGTACAGGAGGAAGAGGGTGTGTCGCACAGGTTCCCTTTTGTGACAGATGGATTCATAGGGCGTCAGGTCTCTAGGAGTGTAGGGGGCCCTTTGTATGGCCAGAAGAAAGTGACGAAGTTGATAAGCACTAAACAAGTCAAGCGGAGGGTCAGAAAGCTCGGCGACAGTTTGCATGATCGGGAGCCCTCCCGAGGGCCACATCTCTCCCAGACGCTGTTTCCCCACCACTGTCAACTGTCGCAGTTTCTTGTTGGTAAATCCCGGTGGGAAGTCTGGATTACCTATAACCGGAGTCATTGGGGATGGCAGGGGAGCAATGTGTGTGCAGCAGAACAACCTCCGCACAACAGCCAACGTAGCTCCCACTACGGGGTGACTTCTGAGGTCTTTTGGTAGGGAGGACAGGAGCCACGGGGAGGTCAATAGGGGAATGGATCCATCCTCAATCTCCATCTCCACCCACTGCTTGTGTGGGCCATTACAATGCCAATCAACGACTCTCGCTAGCAGAGTCACTCTGTAGTATTGTCTGAGATCTGGGAGACCCAGACCCCCTTGTCCTTTGGTCTGGCAAGCAATTGCAAACGGGCTCTGAGCGGTTTGCGTGCCCAAATAAAGTCCCGGAGCAGCACCTGCAGTTTTCTGAAAAAAATTGGGGGTAACCGGATCGGTAATGTCTGGAACATGTATAAGATCCGCGGGAGGGCCGTCATTTTGAATGCATTACAGCGCCCGAACCAGGTCAGTGTTAAAGCATGCCAGTTTCCCAAATCAGATTTAAGTCTATCCAGGAGAGGGACAAAATTAAGCGTGTACAATTGCGCTAAATTCGCTGCGATGTCAACGCCCAGGTAACGTATAGATTTTTCAGCCCAGTAGAATGGAAAAGCGGAGCGTAGCCTCTTGACCTCACCATCCGGGACCGATATATTCAATACAGCCGACTTGGCGCAATTGATTTTATAGTTTGATAGGCTGCCATATCGCTGTAGAGACGCAAGTATATTGGGAAGCAAAATGTGTGGATTGGAGACGGAAAAAATTAGATCGTCAGCGTAGGCCGCAATTTTGTGGTGTGCCGAGGGTTTGGCTATGCCAGTAATATTCGGGTCATTCCGAACGTGACACATAAGTGGTTCCAGTGTCAGAATAAAAATTAGGGGAGACAGAGGGCACCCCTGCCTCATCCCATTAGTGATGGGGAAAGAGTCCGAGCATCACTCGTTCACCCGTACCGCTGCCGATGGCGTGGAGTAAAGCGACATTACCCAGCTCATCATGTTGGGGCCAAGACCTATATGTTCCAGGGTGGCCTGCATAAAGTGCCAGGCCACCCTGTCAAAGGCCTTCTCCGCATCCGTTGACAACATAAGCAAGGGCCTTCCCTGTACATGCGCCGCATCGATTAAATTGAGGACTCGAGCCGTTTTGTCTCTAGCTTCCGACTTATTTTTTATTTTTTTGCTTGTTTCCCAAGGTGACCATCTTGGCGTTTGTCAAGAGGGTTGAAAGTGCCTGAAGAGATTGCCTACGGGCACATCACCCTTAAAGCACCCGATCTCGTTTGATGTTGGAGGCTCAGGCCGCGTACACACGGGCGGACTGTATGGCCTACTTAGTCCGTCGAAACACATTTCAGCGGACAGTCCGCTCGTGTGTGGGCTTCAGCGGACTTTTTCAGCGTGCAGTCTGGCGTACTAAGTATTTCGGATTTTTCAAAATTCTGTCCGTCATACTTTGGTTTCAGCGGACAATCCGCTCGTGAGTAGGCTAGTTCGACGGACTAAGAATGGTGCATGCTCAGAAAGGATTTACACGGCGGAAGGGTGCATTGCTGTGTATTGGACTTCCTATTTCTAGTCCCGTCGTACGTGCTGTACACGTCATCGCGCAAGCTTTCGACGGATAGTTTGTGCATCCGTGTGTGGTCAAGTCCGTTCATTTCGAAAGTATGACGGACTGTCCGTCGGATTGTATGACGGACTAAGTAGGCCATACAGTCCGCTCGTGTGTACGCGGCCTAAGAAGAGTCGGGCCTTGTTAGTACCTGGATGGGAGACCACCTGGGAATACCAGGTGTCATAGACTTCTTTTTATGTTGTTGGCGTTGAACTGTTTTTTTTCCGCTTGTTTCCCAGGGTGCCTATCTTGGCATTTGTCAAGTGGGTTGAGAATGCCCAAAGAGATTGCCTATGGGCACATAACCCTGAAAGCGCCCGATCTCCTCTGATCTCAGAAGCTAAACAGGGTTGGGCCTTGCTAGTACCTGGATTGGAGACCACCTGGGAATACTAGGTGCTGTAGGCTTCCTTTTATGTTGTTGGCCTTGACCTGTTTTTTTTTTCACTTGTTTCCCAAGGTGACCATCTTGACGTTTGTCAAGAGGGTTGAAAGTGCCTGAAGAGATTGCCTACGGGCACATCACCCTGAAAGCACCCGATCTCGTTTGATGTTGGAGGCTAAGAAGAGTCGGGCCTTGTTAGTACCTGGATGGGAGACCGCCTGGGAATACCAGGTTTCGTAGACTTCTTTTTATGTTGTTGATGTTGACCTGTTTTTTTTTCGCTTGTTTCCCAAAGTGACCATCTTGGTGTTTGTCAAGAGGGTTGAGAGTGCCTGAAGAGATTGCCTATGGCCACATCACTCTGAAAGCACCCAATCTCGTCTGATCTTGGAGGCTAAGAAGAGTCGGGCCTGGTTAGTACCTGGATGGGAGACCACCAGGGAATACCAGTTATTGTAGGCTTCTTTTTATGTTGTTGGCGTTGATTCGTTTTTTTTTTTTGCTTGTTTCCCAAGGTGACCATCTTGGCATTTGTCAAGAGGGTTGAGAGTGCCCAAAGAGATCGCTTACAGCAGCATCACCCTGAAAGAGCCCTATCTCTTCTCTTCTCTGAGGCTAAGAAGGGTTGGGCCTAGTTAGTACCTGGATGGGAGATGGCGTTGGAATACCAGGTGCCGTATTCTTCTTTTTATGTTGTTGACATTGACCTGTTTTTTTTTGCTTGTATCTCAAGGTGACTATCTTGGCATTTGTCAAGAGGGTTGAGAATGCCCAAAGAGATTGCCTATGGGCACATAACCCTGAAAGCACCCGATCTCCTCTGATCTCAGAAGCTAAACAGGGTTGGGCCTTGCTAGTACCTGGATTGGAGACCACCTGGGAATACTAGGTGCTGTAGGCTTCTTTTTATGTTGTTGGCCTTGACCTGTTTTTTTTTCACTTGTTGACAAGGTGACCATCTTGGCGTTTGTCAAGAGGTTTGAGAGTGCCCGAAGAGATCACCTACGGCCCCATCACCCTGAAAGCGCCCAATCTCGTCTGATCTCAGATGCTAAACAGTGTCAGGCCTGGTTAGTACCTGGATGGGAAACCGCCTGGGAATTCCAGGTGCCATAGGCTTCTTTCTTTTTTTTTTTTTTAGTAGTATGCGACATACAATGCAAAGGCAACTTCACAGAATGTGTGATACAAATAGTTACAAACAAACGATCATATTGCATGGATATCAGAGCCAATGGTAAGAAGTCCGAGGAGAATAGCACGTGTACAGCTTTGCGGTCATATCAAGATGAAATTAAAGCTCCATCTCATTGGGATCCTCTACCACTTAAAATATTACTGATACTAGCCCTGCTACCCTCAAAGAGTTTAGATATCCATAGATAGGGGAAGAGTATTGTGTAGTAGTCAAATGGGGTCGGAACATACCATTTTCTTTTCCCTTTTTTGAGTTAAGAAGGGAAATAGTAGAACTGAAAGAAGGGAGAAGGGGAAAGAGAAGATTGGGGAAGGAAATGGCAGAAAAGGAAAAGAAGGGGTAAGGGGGTGTCGTGGGTAGAGTGGATAGGATGGGGACCCCTCCCAGGGAGCAAGAGACGCCCTCGGCTCACCAGCTCGTCAGCTGTCCAACGTTTGGAACAGCGATCTCCAACGATCACCATGAGCTTACTATGTCTCGCGGAGGTATTCTTCCGAAAAGCGAAACTGGGTCCAGTAGAACCATCTGTTCCCATGCTCCTTCGTTTTATCCCTCATTGTGGCAGTCAGGTCTTCCATTCATTCAATATCATTTACCCTTGCGAACCACTGGGTCACCATTGGAGCAGATTGCTCTTTCCACTGACTTGGGATGCAGGCCCTAGCTGCATTGAGGAGATGTTTAAGTAAGGACTTATGATAACGCTTTCTCGACATAGGAGTTCGATTGAGAAGAACTGCTGCGGGATCATTGGCTAAGGAAATGTCTGTGAACTTGTGGATGAGTCTCAGGACAGGCTGCCAGAATATTTGTAATTTAGGGCATTCCCAGAAAATGTGGAGAATGGTGCCAGCCTGTTGCCCACAGCGACAGCAGCGGTCAGATTGACCGGGGAATATTTTGGCCAACACCACCGGTGTACGATACCAGCGTGTGATCAGCTTATATGAGATATCCTGATATTTACTGCAGAGTGACGACTTATGGGCGAAAAAGAGTATTCTGTCCTTCTGTGGTTTGGAGAATGTAGTTTGTAAGTCCCTTTTCCATTTAGCTAGGAAGGGTGGATCTGTGGAGGATTGTGCGTCTGTCAGGATTTGGTAGGACCTAGAGAGGGAACCACGAATTGGACCATCATCCAGGCAAAGTTCCTCGAAGGGGTGGAATTGTCTAGAGAAGAACGAATGGTTAGGTAGTGATCCGAGGAAATGGATTAGCTGTCTAGCTCTCCAGCTATCCAATGCAACAGGTACTTGCTCTAGCAGTATGGTCCCCATGGGAATCAAGCCCGTGGGTCCAAGAAATAGGGCTGCTCTCAGAAGCCCTTTCGGGGCTTGCCTGGTAAAGGCCTGGTCAGACAGGCCCAGAGGGAATCTAGGATGTCCAATAATTGGGGTCATAGGAGAAGGGAAGTTAGTCAGGTGGGAAAGGTGAAAAAAACTATCCATCTCAGCGAGCGAGGGGCCAATTAACGGGTGAGTAGTCACACAGGGCTCCAATGGCCTCCCCGCCCAAGGCAGACCAGCCAGTGGAACCCGCGCCATCTCCTGCTCTAGCTTGACCCATAGCTTCAGTTCCCCATGCCGGTGTCTTATCACATATGGTCCCCCATCGGATAGTGTCCGCTGTGTACTGCGCATGCGCAGTACACAGCAACACAGATTCTGAAAATTACCGCGCATGAACCGCGCCTGCGCACTGAGTCCTGGTTCTATCCCCACTATCCAAGTGGACATAGAGTAAGAATATAAAAGAGCCGAGCGCAGCGAGGCCGAGCCCGAAGCGTGGCGAGCGAAGCTCGCCTGCGAGGGGCCCTCTAATATTCACAACCCTATGTCCGCTTGGATGGTGGGGCTACCACCTCCACTCACCGCGCAGGCGCCGTTCAGCTTCGGAGATTTTCCGAAGCTTCGTCTGCTCCGTACTGCGCATGCGCAGTACGGCGCAGACACTATATCATGGCCGGACAGTATATGGCAGAACACCGGCACCAGTCAACCACCGGTGTCATGTGCGTCGCTGTGTAATATAGAGCAGGGTCCGGGAAGCCAATACCTCCCCGCGCACAAAGAAATTGCCTACGGGCACAACACCCTGAAAGCGCCCAATCTCGTTTGGTCTCAGAGGCTAAGCAGGGTTGGGCCTGGTTTGTACCTGGATGGGAGACCGCCTGGGTTTTCCAGATGCCGCAGGCTTCTTTTTATGTTGTTGGCGTTGACTTGTTTTTTTTTGTTTGTTTCCCAAGGTGACCATCTTGGCGTTTGTCAAGAGGGTTGAGCGTGCATTTGATCTCAGAGGCTAAGCAGGGTTGGGACCTGGTTAGTACCTGGATAGGAGACCGCCTGGGATTTCTCGATGCCATAGGCTTTAGTTTTAAGTTGTTGGCATTGACTTATTTTTTTTTATTTTTATTATTCTTTTATTAAGTAGAACAACATAAATATAACAGTCAACCATACAGCATGACCCAGGGTCACAATTACATGGTAACAAAAATAGGCAGCCAAATAACTCTGGGTTTTCAGAGGGGAGTCCTACAGTTTCATGCAGAAAAGAGAGAAACCCCACCTCCGACATGTAGTACAGTATAACTAGGGCAGCTCCGTTCGGACAAATGTAATCATGGAGAACAACTGGGACCACAGCGAGCCAGCTTATCATGACCTATGTGAACCAGAGTAAAATATGAGCCGGTCATGTCCAGAACCCTGGGGTTCTTCTGGGTCCCAAAGGCTAGTAAGGAGACAAGGCATAGTCAAAAGGGAGGACAGGGGAAGAAGAGAGTGCAAAGACGGAGAGAGAGGGGGGGGTGGCGGCGGGGAAAAAAATAAAGACAAAAAGGCGGGGGGGGGGGAATGCCACCCAGGGCAGACATGGCCTACTCACCTCCCGAATGTAGTCTCGAGTACCAGTAAAATACCTCTAGGGCCTCCATGGAACACTAAATGCCTCTTCAGTCTTGTGAAGGGTGGCGGTCAATTCTTCCATCCGGAGAATATGATTGACTTTGGAATACCACAGCACCTTGGATGAGGGCTGAGGCTGCCTCCACAGTGCGGGAATGCAGGCCCGGGCGGCATTCAGGAGTTGCATCGTGAGGGTTTTTTTGTATTTTCGAACAGGCTGTTCGGTCAAGTGTAGAAGGCACGCTGCTGGGAACCCAAAAGTTCCTCAAGGCCGGGCATGCCCAGAAAAGGTGTCCCATGGTCCCCGTATCTGAATTTCACCTCCAACAAACATCCGGGATTGATCTATCCATTTTATTCAGAAGGTATGGGACTCTATACCAGCGTGAGACTATCTTGTATCCTGATTCTTGATATTGGTTTGCGATGGAAGCTTTATGTACTAAGGTCAGGATCTTCCCTATCTGTTGTGGGGTAAATGTGATGCCTAAGTCCCTCTCCCATTTGTGGATAAATGGTGGGGGTCGACTCCTCCTCCTGACTACTCAATAGGTTGTACAGGAGGAAGAGGGTGTGTCGCACAGGTTCCCTTTTGTGACAGATGGATTCATAGGGCGTCAGGTCTCTAGGAGTGTAGGGGGCCCTTTGTATGGCCAGAAGAAAGTGACGAAGTTGATAAGCACTAAACAAGTCAAGCGGAGGGTCAGAAAGCTCGGCGACAGTTTGCATGATCGGGAGCCCTCCCGAGGGCCACATCTCTCCCAGACGCTGTTTCCCCACCACTGTCAACTGTCGCAGTTTCTTGTTGGTAAATCCCGGTGGGAAGTCTGGATTACCTATAACCGGAGTCATTGGGGATGGCAGGGGAGCAATGTGTGTGCAGCAGAACAACCTCCGCACAACAGCCAACGTAGCTCCCACTACGGGGTGACTTCTGAGGTCTTTTGGTAGGGAGGACAGGAGCCACGGGGAGGTCAATAGGGGAATGGATCCATCCTCAATCTCCATCTCCACGCACTGCTTGTGTGGGCCATTACAATGCCAATCAACGACTCTCGCTAGCAGAGTCACTCTGTAGTATTGTCTGAGATCTGGGAGACCCAGACCCCCCTTGTCCTTTGGTCTGGCAAGCAATTGCAAACGGGCTCTGAGCGGTTTGCGCGCCCAAATAAAGTCCCGGAGCAGCACCTGCAGTTTTCTGAAAAAAATTGGGGGTAACCGGATCGGTAATGTCTGGAACATGTATAAGATCCGCGGGAGGGCCGTCATTTTGAATGCATTACAGCGCCCGAACCAGGTCAGTGTTAAAGCATGCCAGTTTCCCAAATCAGATTTCAGTCTATCCAGGAGAGGGACAAAATTAAGCGTGTACAATTGCGCTAAATTCGCTGCGATGTCAACGCCCAGGTAACGTATAGATTTTTCAGCCCAGTAGAATGGAAAAGCGGAGCGTAGCCTCTTGACCTCACCATCCGGGACCGATATATTCAATACAGCCGACTTGGCGCAATTGATTTTATAGTTTGATAGGCTGCCATATCGCTGTAGAGACGCAAGTATATTGGGAAGCAAAATGTGTGGATTGGAGACGGAAAAAATTAGATCGTCAGCGTAGGCCGCAATTTTGTGGTGTGCCGAGGGTTTGGCTATGCCAGTAATATTCGGGTCATTCCGAACGTGACACATAAGTGGTTCCAGTGTCAGAATAAAAATTAGGGGAGACAGAGGGCACCCCTGCCTCATCCCATTAGTGATGGGGAAAGAGTCCGAGCATCACTCGTTCACCCGTACCGCTGCCGATGGCGTGGAGTAAAGCGACATTACCCAGCTCATCATGTTGGGGCCAAGACCTATATGTTCCAGGGTGGCCTGCATAAAGTGCCAGGCCACCCTGTCAAAGGCCTTCTCCGCATCCGTTGACAACATAAGCAAGGGCCTTCCCTGTACATGCGCCGCATCGATTAAATTGAGGACTCGAGCCGTTTTGTCTCTAGCTTCCGACTTATTTTTTATTTTTTTGCTTGTTTCCCAAGGTGACCATCTTGGCGTTTGTCAAGAGGGTTGAAAGTGCCTGAAGAGATTGCCTACGGGCACATCACCCTTAAAGCACCCGATCTCGTTTGATGTTGGAGGCTCAGGCCGCGTACACACGGGCGGACTGTATGGCCTACTTAGTCCGTCGAAACACATTTCAGCGGACAGTCCGCTCGTGTGTGGGCTTCAGCTGACTTTTTCAGCGTGCAGTCTGGCGTACTAAGTATTTCGGATTTTTCAAAATTCTGTCCGTCATACTTTGGTTTCAGCGGACAATCCGCTCGTGAGTAGGCTAGTTCGACGGACTAAGAATGGTGCATGCTCAGAAAGGATTTACACGGCGGAAGGGTGCATTGCTGTGTATTGGACTTCCTATTTCTAGTCCCGTCGTACGTGCTGTACACGTCATCGCGCAAGCTTTCGACGGATAGTTTGTGCATCCGTGTGTGGTCAAGTCCGTTCATTTCGAAAGTATAACGGACTGTCCGTCGGATTGTATGACGGACTAAGTAGGCCATACAGTCCGCTCGTGTGTACGCGGCCTAAGAAGAGTCGGGCCTTGTTAGTACCTGGATGGGAGACCACCTGGGAATACCAGGTGTCATAGACTTCTTTTTATGTTGTTGGCGTTGAACTGTTTTTTTTCCGCTTGTTTCCCAGGGTGCCTATCTTGGCATTTGTCAAGTGGGTTGAGAATGCCCAAAGAGATTGCCTATGGGCACATAACCCTGAAAGCGCCCGATCTCCTCTGATCTCAGAAGCTAAACAGGGTTGGGCCTTGCTAGTACCTGGATTGGAGACCACCTGGGAATACTAGGTGCTGTAGGCTTCCTTTTATGTTGTTGGCCTTGACCTGTTTTTTTTTTCACTTGTTTCCCAAGGTGACCATCTTGACGTTTGTCAAGAGGGTTGAAAGTGCCTGAAGAGATTGCCTACGGGCACATCACCCTGAAAGCACCCGATCTCGTTTGATGTTGGAGGCTAAGAAGAGTCGGGCCTTGTTAGTACCTGGATGGGAGACCGCCTGGGAATACCAGGTTTCGTAGACTTCTTTTTATGTTGTTGATGTTGACCTGTTTTTTTTTCGCTTGTTTCCCAAAGTGACCATCTTGGTGTTTGTCAAGAGGGTTGAGAGTGCCTGAAGAGATTGCCTATGGCCACATCACTCTGAAAGCACCCAATCTCGTCTGATCTTGGAGGCTAAGAAGAGTCGGGCCTGGTTAGTACCTGGATGGGAGACCACCAGGGAATACCAGTTATTGTAGGCTTCTTTTTATGTTGTTGGCGTTGATTCGTTTTTTTTTTTTGCTTGTTTCCCAAGGTGACCATCTTGGCATTTGTCAAGAGGGTTGAGAGTGCCCAAAGAGATCGCTTACAGCAGCATCACCCTGAAAGAGCCCTATCTCTTCTCTTCTCTGAGGCTAAGAAGGGTTGGGCCTAGTTAGTACCTGGATGGGAGATGGCGTTGGAATACCAGGTGCCGTATTCTTCTTTTTATGTTGTTGACATTGACCTGTTTTTTTTTGCTTGTATCTCAAGGTGACTATCTTGGCATTTGTCAAGAGGGTTGAGAATGCCCAAAGAGATTGCCTATGGGCACATAACCCTGAAAGCACCCGATCTCCTCTGATCTCAGAAGCTAAACAGGGTTGGGCCTTGCTAGTACCTGGATTGGAGACCACCTGGGAATACTAGGTGCTGTAGGCTTCTTTTTATGTTGTTGGCCTTGACCTGTTTTTTTTTCACTTGTTGACAAGGTGACCATCTTGGCGTTTGTCAAGAGGTTTGAGAGTGCCCGAAGAGATCACCTACGGCCCCATCACCCTGAAAGCGCCCAATCTCGTCTGATCTCAGATGCTAAACAGTGTCAGGCCTGGTTAGTACCTGGATGGGAAACCGCCTGGGAATTCCAGGTGCCATAGGCTTCTTTCTTTTTTTTTTTTTTAGTAGTATGCGACATACAATGCAAAGGCAACTTCACAGAATGTGTGATACAAATAGTTACAAACAAACGATCATATTGCATGGATATCAGAGCCAATGGTAAGAAGTCCGAGGAGAATAGCACGTGTACAGCTTTGCGGTCATATCAAGATGAAATTAAAGCTCCATCTCATTGGGATCCTCTACCACTTAAAATATTACTGATACTAGCCCTGCTACCCTCAAAGAGTTTAGATATCCATAGATAGGGGAAGAGTATTGTGTAGTAGTCAAATGGGGTCGGAACATACCATTTTCTTTTCCCTTTTTTGAGTTAAGAAGGGAAATAGTAGAACTGAAAGAAGGGAGAAGGGGAAAGAGAAGATTGGGGAAGGAAATGGCAGAAAAGGAAAAGAAGGGGTAAGGGGGTGTCGTGGGTAGAGTGGATAGGATGGGGACCCCTCCCAGGGAGCAAGAGACGCCCTCGGCTCACCAGCTCGTCAGCTGTCCAACGTTTGGAACAGCGATCTCCAACGATCACCATGAGCTTACTATGTCTCGCGGAGGTATTCTTCCGAAAAGCGAAACTGGGTCCAGTAGAACCATCTGTTCCCATGCTCCTTCGTTTTATCCCTCATTGTGGCAGTCAGGTCTTCCATTCATTCAATATCATTTACCCTTGCGAACCACTGGGTCACCATTGGAGCAGATTGCTCTTTCCACTGACTTGGGATGCAGGCCCTAGCTGCATTGAGGAGATGTTTAAGTAAGGACTTATGATAACGCTTTCTCGACATAGGAGTTCGATTGAGAAGAACTGCTGCGGGATCATTGGCTAAGGAAATGTCTGTGAACTTGTGGATGAGTCTCAGGACAGGCTGCCAGAATATTTGTAATTTAGGGCATTCCCAGAAAATGTGGAGAATGGTGCCAGCCTGTTGCCCACAGCGACAGCAGCGGTCAGATTGACCGGGGAATATTTTGGCCAACACCACCGGTGTACGATACCAGCGTGTGATCAGCTTATATGAGATATCCTGATATTTACTGCAGAGTGACGACTTATGGGCGAAAAAGAGTATTCTGTCCTTCTGTGGTTTGGAGAATGTAGTTTGTAAGTCCCTTTTCCATTTAGCTAGGAAGGGTGGATCTGTGGAGGATTGTGCGTCTGTCAGGATTTGGTAGGACCTAGAGAGGGAACCACGAATTGGACCATCATCCAGGCAAAGTTCCTCGAAGGGGTGGAATTGTCTAGAGAAGAACGAATGGTTAGGTAGTGATCCGAGGAAATGGATTAGCTGTCTAGCTCTCCAGCTATCCAATGCAACAGGTACTTGCTCTAGCAGTATGGTCCCCATGGGAATCAAGCCCGTGGGTCCAAGAAATAGGGCTGCTCTCAGAAGCCCTTTCGGGGCTTGCCTGGTAAAGGCCTGGTCAGACAGGCCCAGAGGGAATCTAGGATGTCCAATAATTGGGGTCATAGGAGAAGGGAAGTTAGTCAGGTGGGAAAGGTGAAAAAAACTATCCATCTCAGCGAGCGAGGGGCCAATTAACGGGTGAGTAGTCACACAGGGCTCCAATGGCCTCCCCGCCCAAGGCAGACCAGCCAGTGGAACCCGCGCCATCTCCTGCTCTAGCTTGACCCATAGCTTCAGTTCCCCATGCCGGTGTCTTATCACATATGGTCCCCCATCGGATAGTGTCCGCTGTGTACTGCGCATGCGCAGTACACAGCAACACAGATTCTGAAAATTACCGCGCATGAACCGCGCCTGCGCACTGAGTCCTGGTTCTATCCCCACTATCCAAGTGGACATAGAGTAAGAATATAAAAGAGCCGAGCGCAGCGAGGCCGAGCCCGAAGCGTGGCGAGCGAAGCTCGCCTGCGAGGGGCCCTCTAATATTCACAACCCTATGTCCGCTTGGATGGTGGGGCTACCACCTCCACTCACCGCGCAGGCGCCGTTCAGCTTCGGAGATTTTCCGAAGCTTCGTCTGCTCCGTACTGCGCATGCGCAGTACGGCGCAGACACTATATCATGGCCGGACAGTATATGGCAGAACACCGGCACCAGTCAACCACCGGTGTCATGTGCGTCGCTGTGTAATATAGAGCAGGGTCCGGGAAGCCAATACCTCCCCGCGCACAAAGAAATTGCCTACGGGCACAACACCCTGAAAGCGCCCAATCTCGTTTGGTCTCAGAGGCTAAGCAGGGTTGGGCCTGGTTTGTACCTGGATGGGAGACCGCCTGGGTTTTCCAGATGCCGCAGGCTTCTTTTTATGTTGTTGGCGTTGACTTGTTTTTTTTTGTTTGTTTCCCAAGGTGACCATCTTGGCGTTTGTCAAGAGGGTTGAGCGTGCATTTGATCTCAGAGGCTAAGCAGGGTTGGGACCTGGTTAGTACCTGGATAGGAGACTGCCTGGGATTTCTCGATGCCATAGGCTTTAGTTTTAAGTTGTTGGCATTGACTTATTTTTTTTTATTTTTATTATTCTTTTATTAAGTAGAACAACATAAATATAACAGTCAACCATACAGCATGACCCAGGGTCACAATTACATGGTAACAAAAATAGGCAGCCAAATAACTCTGGGTTTTCAGAGGGGAGTCCTACAGTTTCATGCAGAAAAGAGAGAAACCCCAACTCCGACATGTAGTACAGTATAACTAGGGCAGCTCCGTTCGGACAAATGTAATCATGGAGAACAACTGGGACCACAGCGAGCCAGCTTATCATGACCTATGTGAACCAGAGTAAAATATGAGCCGGTCATGTCCAGAACCCTGGGGTTCTTCTGGGTCCCAAAGGCTAGTAAGGAGACAAGGCATAGTCAAAAGGGAGGACAGGGGAAGAAGAGAGTGCAAAGACGGAGAGAGAGGGGGGGGTGGCGGCGGGGAAAAAAATAAAGACAAAAAGGCGGGGGGGGGGGGGAATGCCACCCAGGGCAGACATGGCCTACTCACCTCCCGAATGTAGTCTCGAGTACCAGTAAAATACCTCTAGGGCCTCCATGGAACACTAAATGCCTCTTCAGTCTTGTGAAGGGTGGCGGTCAATTCTTCCATCCGGAGAATATGATTGACTTTGGAATACCACAGCACCTTGGATGAGGGCTGAGGCTGCCTCCACAGTGCGGGAATGCAGGCCCGGGCGGCATTCAGGAGTTGCATCGTGAGGGTTTTTTTGTATTTTCGAACAGGCTGTTCGGTCAAGTGTAGAAGGCACGCTGCTGGGAACCCAAAAGTTCCTCAAGGCCGGGCATGCCCAGAAAAGGTGTCCCATGGTCCCCGTATCTGAATTTCACCTCCAACAAACATCCGGGATTGATCTATCCATTTTATTCAGAAGGTATGGGACTCTATACCAGCGTGAGACTATCTTGTATCCTGATTCTTGATATTGGTTTGCGATGGAAGCTTTATGTACTAAGGTCAGGATCTTCCCTATCTGTTGTGGGGTAAATGTGATGCCTAAGTCCCTCTCCCATTTGTGGATAAATGGTGGGGGTCGACTCCTCCTCCTGACTACTCAATAGGTTGTACAGGAGGAAGAGGGTGTGTCACACAGGTTCCCTTTTGTGACAGATGGATTCATAGGGCGTCAGGTCTCTAGGAGTGTAGGGGGCCCTTTGTATGGCCAGAAGAAAGTGACGAAGTTGATAAGCACTAAACAAGTCAAGCGGAGGGTCAGAAAGCTCGGCGACAGTTTGCATGATCGGGAGCCCTCCCGAGGGCCACATCTCTCCCAGACGCTGTTTCCCCACCACTGTCAACTGTCGCAGTTTCTTGTTGGTAAATCCCGGTGGGAAGTCTGGATTACCTATAACCGGAGTCATTGGGGATGGCAGGGGAGCAATGTGTGTGCAGCAGAACAACCTCCGCACAACAGCCAACGTAGCTCCCACTACGGGGTGACTTCTGAGGTCTTTTGGTAGGGAGGACAGGAGCCACGGGGAGGTCAATAGGGGAATGGATCCATCCTCAATCTCCATCTCCACGCACTGCTTGTGTGGGCCATTACAATGCCAATCAACGACTCTCGCTAGCAGAGTCACTCTGTAGTATTGTCTGAGATCTGGGAGACCCTGACCCCCCTTGTCCTTTGGTCTGGCAAGCAATTGCAAACGGGCTCTGAGCGGTTTGCGCGCCCAAATAAAGTCCCGGAGCAGCACCTGCAGTTTTCTGAAAAAAATTGGGGGTAACCGGATCGGTAATGTCTGGAACATGTATAAGATCCGCGGGAGGGCCGTCATTTTGAATGCATTACAGCGCCCGAACCAGGTCAGTGTTAAAGCATGCCAGTTTCCCAAATCAGATTTCAGTCTATCCAGGAGAGGGACAAAATTAAGCGTGTACAATTGCGCTAAATTCGCTGCGATGTCAACGCCCAGGTAACGTATAGATTTTTCAGCCCAGTAGAATGGAAAAGCGGAGCGTAGCCTCTTGACCTCACCATCCGGGACCGATATATTCAATACAGCCGACTTGGCGCAATTGATTTTATAGTTTGATAGGCTGCCATATCGCTGTAGAGACGCAAGTATATTGGGAAGCAAAATGTGTGGATTGGAGACGGAAAAAATTAGATCGTCAGCGTAGGCCGCAATTTTGTGGTGTGCCGAGGGTTTGGCTATGCCAGTAATATTCGGGTCATTCCGAACGTGACACATAAGTGGTTCCAGTGTCAGAATAAAAATTAGGGGAGACAGAGGGCACCCCTGCCTCATCCCATTAGTGATGGGGAAAGAGTCCGAGCATCACTCGTTCACCCGTACCGCTGCCGATGGCGTGGAGTAAAGCGACATTACCCAGCTCATCATGTTGGGGCCAAGACCTATATGTTCCAGGGTGGCCTGCATAAAGTGCCAGGCCACCCTGTCAAAGGCCTTCTCCGCATCCGTTGACAACATAAGCAAGGGCCTTCCCTGTACATGCGCCGCATCGATTAAATTGAGGACTCGAGCCGTTTTGTCTCTAGCTTCCGACTTATTTTTTATTTTTTTGCTTGTTTCCCAAGGTGACCATCTTGGCGTTTGTCAAGAGGGTTGAAAGTGCCTGAAGAGATTGCCTACGGGCACATCACCCTTAAAGCACCCGATCTCGTTTGATGTTGGAGGCTCAGGCCGCGTACACACGGGCGGACTGTATGGCCTACTTAGTCCGTCGAAACACATTTCAGCGGACAGTCCGCTCGTGTGTGGGCTTCAGCTGACTTTTTCAGCGTGCAGTCTGGCGTACTAAGTATTTCGGATTTTTCAAAATTCTGTCCGTCATACTTTGGTTTCAGCGGACAATCCGCTCGTGAGTAGGCTAGTTCGACGGACTAAGAATAGTGCATGCTCAGAAAGGATTTACACGGCGGAAGGGTGCATTGCTGTGTATTGGACTTCCTATTTCTAGTCCCGTCGTACGTGCTGTACACGTCATCGCGCAAGCTTTCGACGGATAGTTTGTGCATCCGTGTGTGGTCAAGTCCGTTCATTTCGAAAGTATAACGGACTGTCCGTCGGATTGTATGACGGACTAAGTAGGCCATACAGTCCGCTCGTGTGTACGCGGCCTAAGAAGAGTCGGGCCTTGTTAGTACCTGGATGGGAGACCACCTGGGAATACCAGGTGTCATAGACTTCTTTTTATGTTGTTGGCGTTGAACTGTTTTTTTTCCGCTTGTTTCCCAGGGTGCCTATCTTGGCATTTGTCAAGTGGGTTGAGAATGCCCAAAGAGATTGCCTATGGGCACATAACCCTGAAAGCGCCCGATCTCCTCTGATCTCAGAAGCTAAACAGGGTTGGGCCTTGCTAGTACCTGGATTGGAGACCACCTGGGAATACTAGGTGCTGTAGGCTTCCTTTTATGTTGTTGGCCTTGACCTGTTTTTTTTTTCACTTGTTTCCCAAGGTGACCATCTTGACGTTTGTCAAGAGGGTTGAAAGTGCCTGAAGAGATTGCCTACGGGCACATCACCCTGAAAGCACCCGATCTCGTTTGATGTTGGAGGCTAAGAAGAGTCGGGCCTTGTTAGTACCTGGATGGGAGACCGCCTGGGAATACCAGGTTTCGTAGACTTCTTTTTATGTTGTTGATGTTGACCTGTTTTTTTTTCGCTTGTTTCCCAAAGTGACCATCTTGGTGTTTGTCAAGAGGGTTGAGAGTGCCTGAAGAGATTGCCTATGGCCACATCACTCTGAAAGCACCCAATCTCGTCTGATCTTGGAGGCTAAGAAGAGTCGGGCCTGGTTAGTACCTGGATGGGAGACCACCAGGGAATACCAGTTATTGTAGGCTTCTTTTTATGTTGTTGGCGTTGATTCGTTTTTTTTTTTTGCTTGTTTCCCAAGGTGACCATCTTGGCATTTGTCAAGAGGGTTGAGAGTGCCCAAAGAGATCGCTTACAGCAGCATCACCCTGAAAGAGCCCTATCTCTTCTCTTCTCTGAGGCTAAGAAGGGTTGGGCCTAGTTAGTACCTGGATGGGAGATGGCGTTGGAATACCAGGTGCCGTATTCTTCTTTTTATGTTGTTGACATTGACCTGTTTTTTTTTGCTTGTATCTCAAGGTGACTATCTTGGCATTTGTCAAGAGGGTTGAGAATGCCCAAAGAGATTGCCTATGGGCACATAACCCTGAAAGCACCCGATCTCCTCTGATCTCAGAAGCTAAACAGGGTTGGGCCTTGCTAGTACCTGGATTGGAGACCACCTGGGAATACTAGGTGCTGTAGGCTTCTTTTTATGTTGTTGGCCTTGACCTGTTTTTTTTTCACTTGTTGACAAGGTGACCATCTTGGCGTTTGTCAAGAGGTTTGAGAGTGCCCGAAGAGATCACCTACGGCCCCATCACCCTGAAAGCGCCCAATCTCGTCTGATCTCAGATGCTAAACAGTGTCAGGCCTGGTTAGTACCTGGATGGGAAACCGCCTGGGAATTCCAGGTGCCATTGGCTTCTTTCTTTTTTTTTTTTTTTTTTTTTTAGTAGTATGCGACATACAATGCAAAGGCAACTTCACAGAATGTGTGATACAAATAGTTACAAACAAACGATCATATTGCATGGATATCAGAGCCAATGGTAAGAAGTCCGAGGAGAATAGCACGTGTACAGCTTTGCGGTCATATCAAGATGAAATTAAAGCTCCATCTCATTGGGATCCTCTACCACTTAAAATATTACTGATACTAGCCCTGCTACCCTCAAAGAGTTTAGATATCCATAGATAGGGGAAGAGTATTGTGTAGTAGTCAAATGGGGTCGGAACATACCATTTTCTTTTCCCTTTTTTGAGTTAAGAAGGGAAATAGTAGAACTGAAAGAAGGGAGAAGGGGAAAGAGAAGATTGGGGAAGGAAATGGCAGAAAAGGAAAAGAAGGGGTAAGGGGGTGTCGTGGGTAGAGTGGATAGGATGGGGACCCCTCCCAGGGAGCAAGAGACGCCCTCGGCTCACCAGCTCGTCAGCTGTCAAACGTTTGGAACAGCGATCTCCAACGATCACCATGAGCTTACTATGTCTCGCGGAGGTATTCTTCCGAAAAGCGAAACTGGGTCCAGTAGAACCATCTGTTCCCATGCTCCTTCGTTTTATCCCTCATTGTGGCAGTCAGGTCTTCCATTCATTCAATATCATTTACCCTTGCGAACCACTGGGTCACCATTGGAGCAGATTGCTCTTTCCACTGACTTGGGATGCAGGCCCTAGCTGCATTGAGGAGATGTTTAAGTAAGGACTTATGATAACGCTTTCTCGACATAGGAGTTCGAATTGAGAAGAACTGCTGCGGGATCATTGGCTAAGGAAATGTCTGTGAACTTGTGGATGAGTCTCAGGACAGGCTGCCAGAATATTTGTAATTTAGGGCATTCCCAGAAAATGTGGAGAATGGTGCCAGCCTGTTGCCCACAGCGACAGCAGCGGTCAGATTGACCGGGGAATATTTTGGCCAATACCACCGGTGTACGATACCAGCGTGTGATCAGCTTATATGAGATATCCTGATATTTACTGCAGAGTGACGACTTATGGGCGAAAAAGAGTATTCTGTCCTTCTGTGGTTTGGAGAATGTAGTTTGTAAGTCCCTTTTCCATTTAGCTAGGAAGGGTGGATCTGTGGAGGATTGTGCGTCTGTCAGGATTTGGTAGGACCTAGAGAGGGAACCACGAATTGGACCATCATCCAGGCAAAGTTCCTCGAAGGGGTGGAATTGTCTAGAGAAGAACGAATGGTTAGGTAGTGATCCGAGGAAATGGATTAGCTGTCTAGCTCTCCAGCTATCCAATGCAACAGGTACTTGCTCTAGCAGTATGGTCCCCATGGGAATCAAGCCCGTGGGTCCAAGAAATAGGGCTGCTCTCAGAAGCCCTTTCGGGGCTTGCCTGGTAAAGGCCTGGTCAGACAGGCCCAGAGGGAATCTAGGATGTCCAATAATTGGGGTCATAGGAGAAGGGAAGTTAGTCAGGTGGGAAAGGTGAAAAAAACTATCCATCTCAGCGAGCGAGGGGCCAATTAACGGGTGAGTAGTCACACAGGGCTCCAATGGCCTCCCCGCCCAAGGCAGACCAGCCAGTGGAACCCGCGCCATCTCCTGCTCTAGCTTGACCCATAGCTTCATTTCCCCATGCCGGTGTCTTATCACATATGGTCCCCCATCGGATAGTGTCCGCTGTGTACTGCGCATGCGCAGTACACAGCAACACAGATTCTGAAAATTACCGCGCATGAACCGCGCCTGCGCACTGAGTCCTGGTTCTATCCCCACTATCCAAGTGGACATAAAAATATAAAAGAGCCGAGCGCAGCGAGGCCGAGCCCGAAGCGTGGCGAGCGAAGCTCGCCTGCGAGGGGCCCTCTAATATTCACAACCCTATGTCCGCTTGGATGGTGGGGCTACCACCTCCACTCACCGCGCAGGCGCCGTTCAGCTTCGGAGATTTTCCGAAGCTTCGTCTGCTCCGTACTGCGCATGCGCAGTACGGCGCAGACACTATATCATGGCCGGACAGTATATGGCAGAACACCGGCACCAGTCAACCACCGGTGTCATGTGCGTCGCTGTGTAATATAGAGCAGAGTCCGGGAAGCCAATACCTCCCCGCAATTTCGGTCGCAATAGCATTGCCCTACCAATACGCATATGTTTTCCGCACCAGAGGAACTTGATAAAGATTGAGCGAACCGCATGAAAGAAAGTCTGGGGTATTTTGATAGGTAAGGCTTGTAGTAGATACAGAAGTCGTGGCATCGCGTTCATCTTCAACACATTACAGCGTTCCGAACCATGACAGAGCTAGTGGGTCCCATCTTTTAAGGTCCGCTGTAAGCCCATAGGCTTCTTTTTATGTTGTTGGCTTTGACCTGTTTTTTTTGCTTGGGCCCCCTACACTCCTAGAGACCTGACGCCCTATGAATCCATCTGTCACAAAAAGGAACCTGTGCGACACACCCTCTCCCTCCTGTACAACCTATTAAGTAGTCAGGAGGAGGAGTTGACCCCACCATTTATCCACAAATGGGAGAGGGACTTTGGCATCACATTTACCCCACAACAGATAGGGAAGATCCTGACATTAGTACATAAAGCTTCCATCGCAAACCAATATCAAGAATCAGGATACAAGATAGTCTCACGCTGGTATAGAGTCCCATACCTTCTGAATAAAATGGATAGATCAATCCCGGATGTTTGTTGGAGGTGAAATTCAGATACGGGGACCATGGGGCACCTTTTCTGGGCATGCCCGGCCTTGAGGAACTTTTGGGTTCCCAGCAGCGTGCCTTCTACACTTGACCGAACAGCCTGTTCGAAAATACAAAAAAAACCCTCACGATGCAACTCCTGAATGCCGCCCAGGCCTGCATTCCCGCACTGTGGAGGCAGCCTCAGCCCCCATCCAAGGTGCTGTGGTATTCCAAAGTCAATCATATTCTCAGGATGGAAGAATTGACCGCCACCCTTCACAACACTGAAGAGGCATTTAGTGTTACATGGAGGCCCTGAAGGTATTATACTGGTACTCGAGACTACATTCGGGAGGTGAGCAGTGCCTCTGTCCCAGAAAACTACTGAACATCTGACGTTTACCTACGTAGGCCATGTCTGCCCTGGGTGGCATTCCCCCCCTCCCTTTTTGTCTTTATTTTTCTTTTTTTCCCCACCGCCATCCCCCCACCTCCTCTCTCTCCGTCTTTGCACTCTCTTCTTCCCCCGTCCTCCCTTTTGACTATGCCTTGTCTCCTTACTAGCCTTTGGGACCCAGAAGAACCCCAGGGTTCTGGACACGACCGGCTCATATTTTACTCTGGTTCACATAGGTCATGATAAGCTGGCTCGCTGTGGTTCCAGTTGTTCTCCATGATTACATTTGTCCGAACGGAGCTGCATTAGTTATACTGTACTACATGTCGGAGGTGGGGTTTCTCTCTTTTCTGCATGAAACTCTAGGACTCCCCTCTGAGAACCCAGAGTTATTTGGCTGCCTATTTTTTGTTACCATGTAATTGTGACCCTGGGTCATGCTGTATGGTTGACTGTTATATTTATGTTGTTCTACTTATACTTAATAAAAGAATAAAACAAAAAAAAAAAATAAGTCAATGCCAACAACTTAAAAAAAAAGCCTATGGCATCGAGAAATCCCAGGCGGTCTCCCATCCAGGTACTAACCAGGTCCCAACCCTGCTTAGCCTCTGAGATCAAATGAGATTTGGCTCTTTCAGGGTGATGCAGCCATAGTAGATTTTTTCAGGCATGCTCAACCCTCTTGACAAACGCCAAGATGGTCACCTTGGGAAACAAACAAAAAAAACAAGTCAACGCCAACAACATAAAAAGAAGCCTACCGAAGTCTCCCATCCAGGTATTAACAAGGCGCGACCCTTTCTAGCCTCTGAGAACAGCAGAGATTGGGCGCTTTCAGGGTGATGTGCCCATAGGCAATCTCTTTGGGCACTCTCATCCCTCTTGAAAAATGCCAAGATAGTCACCCTGGGAAAAAAGCGAAAAAAAACAGGTCAACGCCAACAACATAAAAAGAAGAATACGGCACCTGTTATTCCAAGGCCGTCTCCCATTCAAGTACTAACTAGGCCCAACCCTTCTTAGCCTCTGAGATCAGAAGAGATAGGGTGCTTTAAGGGTGATGCGGCTGTAAGTGATCTCTTTAGGCACTCTCAACCCTCTTGACAAATGACAAGATTTTTACTTTGGGAAACAAGCGAAAAAAACAGGTCAACACCAACAACATAAAAAGAAGCCTGCGGCATCTGGAAAACCCAGGCGGTCTCCCATCCAGGTACAAACCAGGCCCGACCCTGCTTAGGCTCTGAGACCAAACGAGATTGGGTGCTCTCAGGGTGTTGTGCCCGTAGGCAATTTCTTTGTGCACTCTCAACCCTCTTGACACATGCCAAGATGGTCACCTTGGGAAACAAGGGAAAAAAAAACAGGTCAACGCCGACAACATAATGAGAAGCCTACGGCACCTGGTATTCCCAAGCTGTCTCCCATCCAGGTACTAACCAGGCCCATCGCTGCTTAGCCTCCGAGATCAGATGAGATTGGGCTCTTTCAAGGTGATTTGGCCGTAGGCACTCTCTTTGGGCACTCTGAAGCCTCTTGACAAAGGCCAAGATGGTCACCGTGGGAAACAAGCTAAAAAAAACAGGTCAAAGCCAACAACATAAAAAGATAGCCAGACCAGATCCTTCTATGGCACCTGGTTTTCCCAGGCAGTCTCCCATCCAGGTACTAACCAGGCCTGACACTGCTTAGCCTCTGAAATCAGACGAGATCGGGTGCTTTAAGGTTGATGTGGCCGTAATCGTTCTCTTCAAGACACGCCCAACCCTCTTGACAAACGCCAAGATGGTCGCCTTGAGAAACAAGCAAAAAAAAACAGGTCAAAGCCAACAACATAAAAAGAAGCCTATGGGCTTACAGCGGACCTTAAAATATGGGACCCACTAGCTCTGTCATGGTTCGGACGCTGTATCTACTACAAGCCTTACCTATCAAAATACCCCAGACTTTCTTTCATGTGGTTCGCTCAATCTTTATCAAGTTCCTCTGGCGCGGAAAACATATGCGTATTGGTAGGGCAATGCTATTGCGACCGAAATTGCGGGGAGGTATTGGCTTCCCGGACCCTGCTCTATATTACACAGCGACGCACATGACACCGGTGGTTGACTGGTGCCGGTGTTCTGCCATATACTGTCCGGCCATGATATAGTGTCCGCGCCGTACTGCGCATGCGCAGTACGGAGCAGACGAAGCTTTGGAAAATCTCTGAAGCTGAACGGCGCCTGCGCGGTGAGTGGAGGTGGTAGCCCCACCATCCAAGCGGACATAGGGTTGTGAATATTAGAGGGCCCCTCGCAGGCGAGCTTCGCTCGCCACGCTTCGGGCTCGGCCTCACTGCGCTCGGCTCTTTTATATTCTTACTCTATGTCCACTTGGATAGTGGGGATAGAACCTGGACTCAGTGCACAGGCGCCGTTCATGCTCTGCAATTTTCGAAATCTGTGTTGCTGTGTACTGCGCATGCGCAGTACACAGCGGACACTATCCGATGGGGGACCATATGTGATAAGACACCGGCATGGGGAAATTAAGCTATGGGTCAAGCTAGAGCAGGAGATGGCGCGGGTTCCACTGGCTGGTCTGCCTTGGGCGGGGAGGCCATTGGAGCCCTGTGTGACTACTCACCCGTTAATTGGCCCCTCGCTCGCCGAGATGGATAGTTTTTTTCACCTTTCCCACCTGACTAACTTCCCTTCTCCTATGACCCCAATTATTGGACATCCTAGATTCCCTCCGGGCCTGTCTGACCAGGCCTTTACCAGGCAAGCCCCGAAAGGGCTTCTGAGAGCAGCCCTATTTCTTGGACCCACAGGCTTGATTCCCATGGGGACCATACTGCTAGAGCAAGTACCTGTTGCATTGGATAGCTGGAGAGCTAGACAGCTAATCCATTTCCTTGGATCACTACCTAACCATTCGTTCTTCTCTAGACAATTCCACCCCTTCGAGGAACTTTGCCTGGATGATGGCCCAATTCGTGGTTCCCTCTCTAGGTCCTACCAAATCCTGACAGACGCACAATCCTCCACGGATCCACCCTTCCTAGCTAAATGGAAACAGACTACATTCTCCAAACCACAGAAGGACAGAATACTCTTTTTCGCCCATAAGTCGTCACTCTGCAGTAAATATCAGGAGATCTCATATAAGCTGATCACACACTGGTATCGTACACCGGTGGTGTTGGCCAAAATATTCCCCGGTCAATCTGACCGCTGCTGTCGCTGTGGGCAACAGGCTGGCACCATTCTCCACATTTTCTGGGAATGCCCTAAATTACAAACATTCTGGCAGCCTGTCCTGAGACTTATCCACAAGTTCACAGACATTTCCTTAGCCAATGATCCCGCAGCAGTTCTTCTCAATCTAACTCCTATGTCGAGAAAGCATTATCATAAGTCCTTACTTAAACATCTCCTCAATGCAGCTAGGGCCTGCATCCCAAGTCAGTGGAAAGAGCAATCTGCTCCAATGGTGACCCAGTGGTTCGCAAGGGTAAATGATATTGAACGAATGGAAGACCTGACTGCCACAATGAGGGATAAAATGGAGGAGCATGGGAACAGATGGTTCTACTGGAACCAGTTTCGCTTTTCGGAAGTATACCTCCGCGAGACATAGTAAGCTCATGGTGATCGTTGGAGATCGCTGTTCCAAACGTTGGACAGCTGATGAGCTGGTGAGCCGAGGGCGTCTCTTGCTCCCTGGGAGGGGACCCCATCCTATCCACTCTACCCACGACACCCCCTTACCCCTTCTTTTCCTTTTCTGCCATTTCTTTCCCCAATCTTCTCTTTCCCCTTCTCCCTCCTTTCAGTTCTACTATTTCCCTTCTTAACTCAAAAAAGGGAAAAGAAAATGGTATGTTCCGACCCCATTTGACTACTACACAATACTCTTCCCCTATCTATGGATATCTAAACTCTTCAAGGGTAGCAGGGCTAGTATCAATAATATTTTAAGTGGTAGAGGATCCCAACGAGATGGAGCTTTAATCTCATCTTGATATGACCGCAAAGCTGTACACGTGCTATTCTCCTCGGACTTCTTACCATTGGCTCTGATATCCATGCAATATGATCGTTTGTTTGTAACTATTTGTGTCACACATTCTGTGAAGTTGCCTTTGCATTGTATGTCGCATACTACTAAATAAAATAAAAAAATAAAAAAGAAGCCTATGGCACCTGGTATTCCCAGGCGGTCTCCCATCCAGGTACTAACCAGGCCTGACACTGTTTAGCATCCGAGATCAGACGAGATTGGGCGCTTTCAGGGTGATGGGGTCATAGGTGATCTCTTCGGGCACTCTCCACCCTCTTGACAAATGCCAAGATGGTCACCTTGAGATACAAAGCGAAAAAAAACAGGTCAATGTCAACAACATAAAAAGAAGAATACGGCACCTGGTATTCCAACGCCATCTTAGCCTCAGAGAAGAGAAGAGATAGGGCTCTTTCAGGGTGATGCTGCTGTAAGCGATCTCTTTGGGCACTCTCAACCCTCTTGACAAACGCCTAGATGGTCACCTTGGGAAACAAGCAAAAAAAACAAAAAACGAATCAACGCCAACAACATAAAAAGAAGCCTACAATAACTGGTATTCCCAGGTGGTCTCCCATCCAGGTACTAACCAGGCCCGACTCTTCTTAGCCTCCAAGATCAGATGAGATTGGGTGCTTTCAGAGTGATGTGGCCATAGGCAATCTCTTCAGGCACTCTCAACCCTCTTGACAAACACCAAGATTGTCACTTTGGGAAACAAGCGGAAAAAAAACAGGTCAATGCCAACAACATAAAAAGAAGTCTACGACACCTGGTATTCCCAGGCGGTCTCCCATCCAGGTACTAACAAGGCCCGACTCTTCTTAGCCTCCAACATCAAACGAGATTGGGTGCTTTCAGGGTGATGTGCCGTAGGCAATCTCTTCAGGCACTTTCAACCCTCTTGAAAACGCCACGATGGTCACCTTGGGAAAAAAATAAAAAAATAAAAATAAGTCGGAAGCTAGAGACAATACGGCCCGAGTCCTCAATTTAATCCATGCAGCGCATGTACAGGGAAGGCCCTTGCTTATGTTGTCAACGGACGCGGAGAAGGCCTTTGACAGGGTGGCCTGGCACTTTATGCAGGCCACCCTGGAACATATAGGTCTTGGCCCCAACATGATGAGCTGGGGAATGTCACTTTACTCCACGCCGTCGGCAGTGGTACGGGTGAACGAGTGGTTCATTTTATTCAGAAGGTATGGGACTCTATACCAGCGTGAGACTGTCTTGTATCCTGATTCTTGATATTGGTTTGCGATGGAAGCTTTATGTACTAATGTCAGAATTTTCCCTATCTGTTATGGGGTACATGTGATGCCAAAGTCCCTCTCCCATTTGTGGATAAATGGTGGGGTCGACTCCTCCTCCTGACTACTTAATAGGTTGTACAGGAGGGAGAGGGTGTGTCGCACAGGTTCCTTTTTGTGACAGATGGATTCATATGGCGTCAGGTCTCTAGGAGTGTAGGGGGCCCTTTGTATGGCCAGAAGAAAGTGACAAAGTTGATAAGCACTAAACAAGTCAAGCGGTGGGTAAGAAAGCTCGGCGACAGTTTGCGTGGTCGGGAGCCCTCCCGAGGGCCACACCTCTCCCAGACGCTGTTTCCCCACCACTGTCAACTGTCGCAGTTTCTTGTTGGTAAATCCCGGTGGGAAGTCTGGATTACCTATAACCAGAGTCATTGGTGACGGCAGGGGAGCAATGTGTGTGCAGCAGAACAACCTCCGCACAACAGCCAACGTAGATCCCACTACGGGTTGATCTCTGAGGTCTTTTAGTAGGGAGGACAGGAGCCACGGGGAGGTCAATAGGGGAATGGATCCATCCTCAATCTCCATCTCCACCCACTGCTTGTGTGGGCCATTACAATGCCAATCAACGACTCTCGCTAGCAGAGTCGCTCTGTACATGGGCGTCCGCAGCAGGGGGCAAGGGGGGTCAAGTGCCCCCCCTGGAATCCCCAAGGTGTTGCATGCCGTCATGCTGCATTTTTTTTTTTACTGAGTACGCTGGCGGCTGCATCCTCGCTCTCTCCTCTGGATCACACAACACTGGCTGGCTCTGTGATCAGCGGCCGCTCTGTAACACAGTCCCGCCCCCTCAGACCTGCTCGCGTGATAGTAGAGATAATCAATTTTCCGCCTATCACACAAGCCGGTCTGGGGGGGCGGGACTGTGTTACAGAGCAGCCGCCGAACACAGAGCCAGCGTTGTGTGGCTCTGTGTCCGGCGGCCACTCTGTAAGGAGGAGGAGATGCTCATCTGTGCCACAGTCCCTGGATAGGAGGATCGAGGGGGGATGGGGGCTGCAGTGCTCTCATCCACCACCACACTCTCCTGCCCCCGTGCTCTCCTCCACCACCACACTCTCCTGCCCCCCCAGTGCTCTCCTCCACCACCACACTCTCCTGGCCCCCCCAGTGCTCTCCTCCACAACCACACTCTCCTGCCCCTCCCCAGTGCTCTCCTCCACCACCACACTCTCCTGACCCCCCCAGTGCTCTCCTCCACCACCACACTCTCCTGCCCCCCCAGTGCTCTCCTCCACCATCACACTCTCCTGCCCCCCCAGTGCTCTCCTCCACCACCACACTCTCCTGCCCCCCCAGTGCCCTCCTCCACCACCACACTCTCCGCCCTGCCCCCAGTGCTCTCATCCACCACCACACTCTCCGCCCCCCCAGTGCTCTCCTCCACCACCACACTCTCCTGCCCCCCCAGTGCTCTCCTCCACCACCACACTCTCCTGCCCCCCCCCAGTGCTCTCCTCCACCACCACACTCTCTTGCCCCCCCAGTGCCCTCCTCCACCACCACACTCTCCGGCCCCCCCAGTGCTCTCCTCCACCACCACACTCTCCGGCCCCCCCCAGTGCTCTCATCCACCACCACACTCTCCGCCCCCCCCCCAGTGCTCTCCTCCACCACCACACTCTCCTGCCCCCCCAGTGCTCTCCTCCACCACCACACTCTCCGCCCCCCCCCAGTGCTCTCATCCACCACCACACTCTCCGCCCCCCCCCAGTGCTCTCCTCCACCACCACACTCTCCTGCCCCCCCAGTGCTCTCCTCCACCACCACACTCTCCTGCCCCCCCCCCCAGTGCTCTCCTCCACCACCACACTCTCTTGCCCCCCCAGTGCCCTCCTCCACCACCACACTCTCCGGCCCCCCCAGTGCTCTCCTCCACCACCACACTCTCCGGCCCCCCCAGTGCTCTCCTCCACCACCACACTCTCCTGCCCCCCCCAGTGCTCTCCTCCACCACCACACTCTCCTGCCCCCCCCAGTGCTCTCCTCCACCACCACACTCTCCTGCCCCCCCAGTGCTCTCCTCCACCATCACACTCTCCTGCCACCCCCCCCAGTGCTCTCCTCCACCACCACACTCTCCTGCCCCCCTCCCAGTGCTCTCCTCCACCACCACACTCTCCTGTCCCCCCAGTGCTCTCCTCCACCACCACACTCTCCTGCCTCCCTCCCAGTGCTCTCCTCCACCACCACACTCTCCTGCCCCCTCCCCAGTGCTCTCCTCCATCACCACACTCTCCTGCCCCCCCAGTGCTCTCCTCCAGCACCACACTCTCCTGCCCCCTCCACCACTACACTCTCCTACCACGCCCAGTGTTCTCCTCCCCTACCACACTCTCCTGCCACTCCCCCAGTGCTCTCCTCCACAACCACACTCTCCTGCCCCCCCCCAGTGCTCTCCTGCACAACCACACTCTCCTGCCCCCCAGTGCTCTCCTCCATCCCCACACTCTCCTGCCCCCTCCAGTGCTCTCCTCCACCACCACACTCTCCTGCCCCCCCCAGTGCTCTCTCCTCCCCTGTTCTTACCGCCCCCCTGCTCTCCAGCTCTCCCCATACTTCTCTAGCCACCATCCCAGTGCTCTCCACCCCCCGTTCACCCCCCAGTGCTCCCCCCTGCCCCCCCAGTGCTTTCCCCCCCCTGTTCTCCCCCCAGTGCTCTCCACTCCCCCCTGTGCTCTCCCCCCTGTTCTCGCCTCCCCGTGCTCTCCACTCCCCCCAGTGCTCTCCCCCTTGTCCCCCCCAGTGCTCTCCTCCACCACACTCTCCTGCCCCCCCCGACAGTTTTCTCCTCCCCTGTTCTTGCTGCCCCCCCTGCTCTCCAGCTTTCCCTATCCTTCTCTAGCCACCATCCCAGTGCTGCCCCCCCAGTGCTCTCCCCCCTGTTCCCCCCAGTGCTCTCCACTCCGCCCAGCGCTCCGCCCCCTGTCCCCCTCACAGTCCTCTCCGCTCCCCCCAGTCCTCTCCCATCCACGCTCTCCCCCCGTGTTCTCCCCCTGTTCTTCCCCCCCAGTGCTCTGCACTCCCTCCAGTGCTCTCCCCCCTGCTCTCCCCCTGTTCTTTCTCCGCCCCAGTGCTCTCCCCCGGTTCTTTCCCCCCCAGTGCTCTCCACCTGTTCTTTCTCCCCCCCAGGGCTCTTCAGCTCTCCCCATCACTCTCCAGCCCCCACCCCAGTGCTCTCCAGCCCCCTATTCTCCCCACCCCTGTTCTTTCTGCCCCCCTGGTGCTCTCCAGCCCCCCCAGTGCTCTCTACCCTCCGTGCTCTCCACCCCAGTTCTTTTTGGCTCCCCCCAGCACTCTCCACTCCCCACCCCTGTACTCTCCACTCCCCCTGCATTTTGCCCCCACCCATGTGCTCTCCACCCCCCATAGTGCTCTCCAGTCCCCCGTGTTTTGCACCCCTGTTCTTTCTGGCCCCTACTGGTGCTCTCAAGCTCCCCCCCATTGCTCTCCACTCCCCCTGTTTTTCTGCCCCCCCCAGCGCTCTTCACCACCCCACACTCTTAGCCCCCCCAGTGCTCTCTGCTCCCCACCTCTGTGATCTCCACTCCCCCTCGCTCTTTGCCCCCACCCATGTGTTCTCCAACCCCACTAGTACTCTTTGCTCCCCCTTCTCTCCTACTCCCACCCAGTGCTCTCCACTTCTCCAGGACCAGAGGGCAGGCTGACTGGGGTCGGAAAATGAGGACCACTCCAACTCACATCAGACAGATCCTCTGGAAGGAGCGCCGTCCCCATCCAAAACGAGAACAGACCCTGCCTGCTGCTGGCCATCATGGATATCCTGCTGGCATGCAAGGTACCGTACCAAGCATCAACAACACACCTTCCCACAGACAGGGCCTGCAGACTGGGACATGGGCCACAGGAGGGGCTGCAATGATGGGCACAGTGAGACTGCATTCACGGCATAGTAAAGCTGCATTTGATGGACACGGTGAGGCTGCATTTGATGGACACGGGTGAGTCTGCATTTGATGGACACGGTGAGGCTGCATTTGATGGACACAGTGAGGCTGCATTTGGTGGGCACAGTGAGGCTGCATTTGGTGGGCACAGTGAGGTTGCATTGGTGGGCACAGTGAGGTTGCATTGGTGGGCACAGTGAGGCTGCATTTGATGGGCACTGATGAGGCTGCATTGAGCTCTTGCATCAAGTCCGCAGTCTGTGACCATCTCCTGTAGCATGTCTGCAGTCTCTGAGGGAGTCTGGAGAGGAGTCAAGAGTGGGAGCACCGCCAGGATGGGGGTCATGGGAGAAGTCAGACTTGTGTGGATTGAGACTATAGGATAAAACCAGAGCCACCAAGCTGGAGCCGACTGACTGAGCCCCACACAGTGCACCTAAGAGGAGGTCAGTGAAAGCACCGCCAGGCCAGTCGGGGGTCACTGATGTAAGGGGGGAGTGAATACGATAATGTAAGGGGCACTGATATAAAGGGTTTCCTCCTTATATTAGTAACCCACCCCCCTTACCTTAGAGTATTCTTTCTGCAGTTTCTGGGGTCCCCCTTGATGATTGATCACTTACCACTATTAACTGGAATTTGTATATATGTGTGTGTGTATATATATGCCCTATGTGATTTCATATCTATATCTAATACTCTCTTCATTAAATGTGCTTTAAAATGTATGGTTTTCCCTTTCATGAACAAGAAAATAATGACGTTATGCTGTTGGGCTGGTATAATAAAGCTGTGAGGCTGGTATGAAATTTTTTCCAGGGCTGGTTTTTGAAAGCATGGGCGTCCGCAAGGTTACTCAGGTGGCTGCGTACCATGCCCATATAGCCTAGAGAATGTACATCTTTCTACATTGCAATACATCTGTTGTTAGCATATTTTTATCTTGATGAAAACAGCCTATACAGTGACAGTATGAGATCAAAATATGGCCACAACAGATGTTTTGCAATGTAAAAAGATGTACATTCTCTAGGCTATATGGGCATGGAACACAGCCGCCAGAGTAACTTCCAATACAAAGTGAAGATGAATTATCTGTTATATAACACATATGTATTACCAGTGGAAAGATTTTCATGAGATTGTCGAAAAGGGGCGGAGCATGAGAGGCATTAAAATGATGCCCCCCCCCTGGAAAAAGTTCTGCGGACGCCCATGGCTCTGTAGTATTGTCTCAGATCTGGGAGACCCAGACCCCCCTTGTCCTTTGGTCTGGCAAGCAATTGCAAACGGGCTCTGGGCGGTTTGCACGCCCAAATAAAGTCCTGGAGCAGCACCTGCAGTTGTCTGAAAAAAATTGGGGGTAACCGGATCGGTAATGTCTGGAACAAGTATAAGGCCGCGTACACACGGGCGGACTGTATGGCCTACTTAGTCCGTCGAAACACATTTCAGCGGACAGTCCGCTCGTGTGTGGGCTTCAGCGGCCTTTTTCAGCGTGCAGTCTGGCGTACTAAGTATTTCGGATTTTTCGAAATTCTGTCCGTCATACTTTGGTTTCAGCGGACAATCCGCTCGTGAGTAGGCTAGTTCGACGGACTAAGAATGGCGCATGCTCAGAAAGGATTTACACGGCGGAAGGGTGCATTGCTGTGTATTGGACTTCCTATTTCTAGTCCCGTCGTACGTGCTGTACACGTCATCGCGCAAGCTTTCGACGGACTGTTTGTGCATCCGTGTGTGGTCAAGTCCGTTCATTTGAAAGTATGACGGACTGTCCATCGGATTGTATGACGGACTAAGTAGGCCATACAGTCCGCCCGTGTGTACGCGGCTTTAGATCCGCAGGAGGGCCGTCATTTTGAATGCATTACAGCGCCCGAATCAGGTCAGTGTTAAAGCATGCCAGTTTCCCAAATCAGATTTCAGTCTATTCAGGAGAGGGACAAAATTAAGCGGGTACAATTGCGCCGTATAGATTTTTCAGCTCAGTAGAATGGAAAAGCGGAGCGTAGCCTCTTGGCCTCACCATCCGGGACCGATATATTCGATACAGCCGACGGTGCAATTGATTTTATAGTTTGATAGGCTGCCGTATCGCCGGAGAGCCGCGAGTATATTGGGAAGCGAAATGTGTGGATTGGAGACGAAAAAAATTAGATCGTCAGCGTACGCCGCAATTTTGTGGCGTGCCGAGGGTTTGGCTATGCCAGTAATATTCGGGTCATTCCGAACGTGACACATAAGTGGTTCCAGTGTCAGAATAAAAATTAGTGGAGACAGAGGGCACCCCTGCCTCGTCCCATTAGTGATGGGGAAAGAGTCCGAACACTCTGAAAGCTCGTCTGATCTTGGAGGCTAAGAAGAGTCGGGCCTGGTTACTACCTGGATGGGAGACCACCTGGGAATACCAGTTATTGTAGGCTTCTTTTTATGTTGTTGGTGTTGATTCGTTTTTTTTTTTTTTCGCTTGTTTCCCAAGGTGACCATCTTGGCATTTGTCAAGAGGGTTGAGAGTGCCAAAAGAGTTCGCTTACAGCAGCATCACCCTGAAAGAGCCCTATCTCTTCTCGTCTCTGAGGCTAAGAAGGGTTGGGCCTAGTTAGTCCCTGGATGGGAGATGGCTTTGGAATACCAGGTGCCGTAGTCTTCTTTTTATGTTGTTGACATTGACCTGTTTTTTTTTCCGCTTGTTTCCCAAGGTGACTATCTTGGCATTTGTCAAGAGGGTTGAGAGTGCCCAAAGAGATTGCCTATGGGCACATAACCCTGAAAGCGCCCGATCTCCTCTGATCTCAGAGGCTAAACAGGGTTGGGCCTTGCTAGTACCTGGATTGGAGACCACCTGGGAATACTAGGTGCTGAAGGCTTCTTTTTATGTTGTTGGCGTTGACTTGTTTTTTTTTTTGTTTGTTTCCCAAGGTGACTATCTTGGCATTTGTCAAGAGGGTTGAGAGTGCCCAAAGAGATTGCCTATGGTCACATCAGCCTGAAAGCACCCGATCTCCTCTGATCTCAGAGACTAAACAGGGTCGGGCCTTGTTAATACCTGGATGGGAGACCACCTGGGAATACTAGGTGCTGTAGACTTCTTCTCATGTTGTTGGCGTTGACTTGATTTTTTTGTTTGTTTCCCAAGGTGACCATATTGGTGTTGAGAGTGCCTGAAGAAATCTCCTACGGCCACACCACCCTGAAAGAGCCCAATCTCATCTGATCTCAGAGGCTAAGCAGGGTTGGGACCAGTTTAGTACCTGGATGGGAGACCGCCTGGGATTTCCAGATGCCGTAGGCTTCTTTTTATGTTGTTGCCGTTGACCTATTTTTTTCCGCTTGTTTCCAAGGTGACCATCTTGGTGTTTGTCAAGAGAGTTGAGAGTGCCTGAAGATATTGGTTACGGCCACATCACCCTGAATCTGTTCCATCTCGTCTGATCTTGGAGGCTAAGCAGGGTCGGGCCTGGTTAATGCCTGGATGGGAGACCGCCTGGGAATACCAGGTGTCGTAGGCTTCTTTTTTTTTTTTCAAATATAATTTTTTCTCCAAATAGGGGAAGACGGTCCCCCGAGTACATACTGCAACAGAGAAATACAGAGCAAAAAGCAGCTGAACAATACTTGATACAGGTATATTCGCAACTGTGAGTCTGCCTTCCATCAATCACAATGATTCGAGGCACGGATAAAGTACTGTACCAAGATCCAGGGTCACACAAACCCCAGGTCCCTCCAGCATAATCCATCCAGAGGGGGGTGTGGGGCCGTCATTCCCAATTTTCCACTTTTTCCAAAAGAGAGAGGGGGTGGAGGGGGTGAGAGATAGGGGAGGAAGGCAGAAAAGAGAAGGATTGAAAGATCAGGAAAGGAGAAGAGGGGACGAGACACGATGGCAGCCACTGTCCAAGGGGCCATTTAAGGAAAGCTCAGAGCACTAAGGCGATAGCAGGCGACATCCTTCCAGTGAGAATATAAAGGTATTCCATATGTCTCAGGTTTGTTTAAAAAATTCTTGTTTACCTTGTGATGTGAGGATCAAGTCCTCCATTTTTTTTAATGTCCTCTATTTTCCTAAGCCAGTGAGTAATGAAAGGGGGGGAACATTTTTCCAATAGAGAGGGATGCAGGATTTCGCCGCATTTATCACATGCCGTAAAATTGATTTTTTTGTACTTCTTAATGGGAATCTGTGAATGGTGCAAGAGAAAGAATGCAGCCTCTTCCTGGATGGAGAAGTCTGTGAATTTTTGTGTTATGCATCGGATCTCTGTCCAGAAGTCCACCAAGCTGGGGCAGGACCAAAAAATGTGCAGCAACGTGCCCTCTTCTTCTCCACACCTTCAGCATATGTTCGAGGAAGAGGGGAAACATTTCTGCAGCTTTGATGGTGTCAAATACCACCTGGTGAGAAGTTTAAAATTCGTCTACTGTATCTTCGTGCACAGCGACCTTTTGAGAGCCAAAGTGATAATGCGTTGTCTCTGTGCTGGGGAAAATGAGCAATTAAGGTCCTTTTCCCAGTTGGACAGACAGGTTAAGTGTGGGTAATCTGTTTGAGAGAGAATGTGGGCCAAAGGGCCTTCGCTCCTGCATAGAGTCTCAAACTCCGTCTGAGGGCGGGCGAACGTTTGAGGATTGGGGATGGAATGGAGAAAATGATGTCGTTGCGCCGCTCTCCAAAAAGGCAGTTGGAAAAGCCCTGTCGGATCTGTTAGGGTTGAGAAAGAAGGCCATTTTCCATCAATGACGAATTTAGACGCATTGTCTAGGTTGGAATTTCTAAGTGGGTCCCCAGTTCAAAGGTTGGATGGCCACGTATAGGGAATAGGGGGGAAATCAAAGACGTGAGTGTGTTTTGGGTAGCGATCAGGTGACTGACTTTCAACTAAGCCCCTATAGTGGGATGTGACATAAATTCTGTGGGTAAATACTTATAGCACCACATGGCGCTTCTTAGCGGAATTCGGGAGTGAGCTTAGAAAGTTTGTTTCGATTCCAGTCCAATACATGCCCCAGATGGGAGGCCAGGTAGTAGCGTCGCAAGTCAGGGAGAACCAACCCTCCCTGTTGTTTAGACAATGTCAGCTGTGACCGCTTAAGTCTGGGATTTTTGTGTGTGGGCCCAGTTAAATTGAGTGAGCAAGGATTGAGCTTGCTTAAACAACGGGACTGGAATCTGGATCGGGAGAGCTTGGAAAAGATAAGTAAATTTAGGGAGTATGTTCATTTTAATGAGATTGCATCTCCTGAACCAGGAATGGAGGCCAGAATGCCACCCGTGAAGAAAACTGCGGATCTTATGCCGCGTACACACGGGCGGACTGTATGGCCTACTTAGTCTGCCGAAACACATTTCAGCGGACAGTCCGCTCGTGTGTGGGCTTCAGCGGACTTTTTCAGCGTGCAGTCCGGCGTACTACGTATTTCGGATTTTTCGAAATACTGTCCGTCGTACTCGCATTTCGGCGGACAATCCGCCCGTGTGTATGCCAGTCCGCCGTACTTTTGAAATGAGCGGACTTTTCCCGCCCGGAGAAAAGTCCGCTCATTTCGAGCGGGTATCCAGGTAGGCGGGGCCCGCGAAGGAGACGTCGCTGGCCCCGCCGCCTGGTATGGACTTAAAGGGGAACCCCAACGCCGAAAAAAATCGGCGTGGGGGTCCCCCCAAGTCCACAACAGACCCTTGTCCGAGCACGCTACCCGGGCGGCCAGGAAAGGGGGGCGAGCGAGCGCCCCCCCCCTGAGCCGTACCAGGCCCCGTGCCCTCAACATGGGGGGTGCCTTGGGGAAGGGGGGGCCGCGTGGCCCCCCCACCCCAAAGCACCTTGTCCCCATGTTGATGAGGACAAGGGCCTCTTCTCGACAACCCTGGCCGTTGGTTGTCGGGGTCTGCGGGCGGGGTGCTTATCGGAATCCGGGAGCCCCCTTTAATAAGGGGGCCCCCGGATACCGGCCCCCCACCCTATGTGAATGAGTATGAGGTACAATGTACCCCTACCCATTCACCTGTAAAATAAAAGTACAAAAAAAAACACAACACACGAGATAAAATACTTTATTGAACAGCTCCGGGGGTCTTCCGTCTTCGGGGGTCTTCTCGCCGGACTCCTCCGCTATCTTCTTGTAGCTCTTTTGCTAGCGGAGGAGTCCGGCTTTCTTCCTCGCCGCCGGCCTCTTCTCCCGACTTCGGGGGTCTTGTCCCCCTCTTCGGTTCTTCTGCCGGGCCACCGCGCCTTCTTATAGCTCTTTTACAGACGGTGGCCCGGTCTTCTGTCGTCGCCGCCTTCCGTTCTTCTTCTCCAGGAGATGTTGCCTCGACGATCTCTCCGGCCGGAATGCCAGGGACGCACTGCGCGGCCACTTATATAGGGACAAGGGGCGGTGTCACATGGCTTTATGTCACATGGGTTGGTGTCACATGGTGACCCCGCCCCCTTACGATGTCATAGTCCCCATGTGACATCAACCCATGTGACCAACCCATGTGACATAAAGCCATGTGACACCGCCCCTTGTCCCTATATAAGTGGGCGCGCAGTGCGTCCCTGGCATTCCGGCCGGAGAGATCGTCGAGGCAACATCTCCTGGAGAAGAAGAAGAAGAAGAAGAAGAAGAATGGAAGGCGGCGGCGGCGGCGACAGAAGACCGGGCCACCGCCTGTAAAAGAGCTATAAGAAGGCGCGGTGGCCCGGCAGAAGAACCGAAGAGGGGGACAAGACCCCCGAAGTCAGGAGAAGAGGCCGGCGGCAAGGAAGAAAGCCGGACTCCTCCGCTAGCAAAAGAGCTACAAGAAGATAGTGGAGGAGTCCGGCGAGAAGACCCCCGAAGACGGAAGACCCCCGGAGCTGTGCAATAAAGTATTTTATCTCGTGTGTTGTGTTTTTTTTGTACTTTTATTTAACAGGTGAATGGGTAGGGGTACATTGTACCCCATACTCATTCACATAGGGTGGGGGGCCGGTATCCGGGGGCCCCCTTATTAAAGGGGGCTCCCAGATTCCGATAAGCCCCCCCGCCCGCAGACCCCGACAACCAACGGCCAGGGTTGTCGGGAAGAGGCCCTTGTCCTCATCAACATGGGGATAAGGTGCTTTGGGTTGGGGGGGCCGCGCGGCCCCCAATTCCCCAAGGCACCCCCCCATGTTGAGGGCACGCGGCCTGGTACGGTTTAGGAGGGGGGGCGCTCGCTCGCCCCCCTTTCCTGGCCAGCCGGGTAGCGTGCTCGGACAAGGGTCTGTTGTGGACTTGGGAGAGACCCCCACGCCGTTTTTTTTTGGCGTTGGGGTTCCCCTTTAAGTCCATACCAGGCGGCGGGGTCAGCGACGTCTCCTTCGCGGGCCCCGCCTACCTGGAGACGCGCTCGAAATGAGCGGACTTTCCTCCACGTGTGTGGGCGAGTCTGTTCATTTCAAAAGTAGGGCGGATAGTATGGCGGCCTTAGTACGCCGTATTAGTCCGCTCAAAAAGTGGTGTGTGTGGTCAAGTCCGTTCATTCGAAAGTATGACGGACTGTCCGTCGGATTGTATGACGGACTAAGTAGGCCATACAGTCCGCCCGTGTGTACGCGGCTTAAGTGACAAGGGGTGGGGGGAAGTTCAACATAAACGTACGCGCGATGTCCCTTGAAATGTAAGTACCTAAGTACTTAAGGGCTGTATGGGTCCATTTAAATCGAAAATTGGACTGCAAGTCTATTAACGTTTGCGGGGGGACTGTAACCCCCATGGCCTTTGATTTCAAGAAGTATCCCGTATATCTGGAATTCCCGAAGGAGATTTGGCAAGGAAACTCTGGGATTCGTCAGCGAGAACAGCATGTCATCCGCGTAGGCAGATATCTTGCACTCAATAGTACCCACTTGGAGTCCCGTTATGTCTGAGTTTTGTCGAATTGTGAAGAGAAAGGGTTCCAATGACAGTGCGAATAATAGGGGCGACAGGGGGCAACCTGGTCTGGTCCCATTCCCGATGTCAAGGGGAGATGAGAGAACCCCATTCGCTTTGACTTGAGCTGAAGGGCGTGAGTATACCTTACTTATCCATGCCAGCATCCGTTCACTCAGACCTATATGGTGAAGGACCGAGAACATCAATGTCCTATTGACCCGATTAAAAGCCTTCTCGGCATCAGTACTCATGAAAAGACAAGGGGTCCCAGATGACTTTGCTTTATGGATCAGGGTAAGCACCTTAGTGGTGTTGTCCCTATCTTCCCTGGTGGGAATAAAACCTAACTGGTCAATATGTATAAGGGACTGCAAGTGATGTGCCAATCACGTGGCGAGGATTTTAGAGAATAGTTTTCTGACCGAATTTAGGAGGGAAATGGGTCTGTAGCTCCCACATAGGCCCGGGTCTTTGCCCTCCTTAGGTATCAACGAGATGTGGGCTCTAAATGTATCCTCAGGAAAATCCCCATTCGAGCTCAGAGTATTAAATAAATTCACCAAGCGCGGGCCGAGAATAGGGAGGAAGGTCTTAAAGTATTGTGCGGTATATCCGTCAGGGCCCGGAGCCTTACCCACCTTCGGAGGTCCCACGGCCGTCTGGACTTCTTCCAGTGTGATCGGGTTCTCCAAGTACTCCCGTGATTCCGATGAGAGGGTTGGTAGACCAGAACCGGTTACATATCTGTCTATATTGTCCTGTCCAGACCCTGAATCGGGCAGGTTGTAGAGATCAGAGTAACATTTTTCAAAGACTTCAGCTATTTGGGTTGGGGTAGAGGCCCTCTGGCCATTCTTATCTATCAACTGTGGTATGTAAGAGCCAGATTTCAACTCCTTTACCGACCTGGCTAAGATTTTTCCACATTTGTCCCCTGACTCCTACGTCAGTTTACGACAAAACTGGAGTGCCGTTTTCGCTTTATAATGGAGTAGGTCAGCAATATGGGTAAGGAGTGTCCCCAATTCAATCTCTAAGGTCCGTGAGGGGGCATGTTTATGTTTCGCTTCCACAGAGGCAAGTTCACGAAACAGATTAGCAAGCTGTTCCTTCCGTGTTCGTTTGATGCGCGCCCCGTGCCTGATAAGTACCCTGCGGAGTACTGACTTGTGAGCCTCCCAAATTATCCCCGGGTCACAGTCCTGCGTTTAGTTTTCTTGGAAATAAAGGTCCAATTCCCTGGTCACATCTGCTAAAACTTCCGGTATCTGGAGGAGGCTCTCATTAAGGTGCCAGAATAGAGACCTAGGTGAGGGGTTCCTAGAGAGGGTGTAGGTAAGGGCTACAGGAGCGTGGTCGGACCAAGTAATATGGCCGATGGAGGAAGAGCTCACCAAGTGCAGTTGGTCATGTGGAATCAAGAAGAAGTCTATCCTCAAGTATGATTTGTGAGGGGAAGAGCAAAAAGAGTAGTCCCTTTCCCCAGAGTGTTGCAGACGCCAGACATCAACTAATTGGTCATTCAGTAAACACTTAGTAATCCGCTTTCTAGAGGAAATGAGGAGCGAGGAGCAAGAGGCAGAAGTGTCAACCGATGGCGAAAGGGGACATTAAAGTCCCCACCTAATATCAACTGGCCCCCCCGAAAGTCACATAATCTGTGCAGGGTAGTTCTGAGGAACGTGTCTTGGTGATCATTGGGAGCGTACACAGTGGCAAATGTAAAAAGGCGCTCTCCAATGTGGCCCCTAAGAAAAAGATATCGGCCCCCAGGGTCCACCAGAGAATCCTGGAGAACCCAGGGGAGCCTGCTAGAGATCAGAATGGAGACTCCCTTGGTCTTAGAGGAGGGGTTAGTAGAGTGGTAGACCTTAGGGAAGAATCTCGACCATAGAAAGGGGAGGCTAGTATTTTTAAAATGTGTTTCTTGTATAAAGGCCACATCAGTACAGGAAGTCTTCAGTCCTCACAGGAGGATCCACCGTTTTTCAGGGGAGTTCAGTCCCTTAACGTTTGGAGAGGTGACCTTGACTGAGTCTGTCATCGCTCCTCGGGGAGGGGGAGGGGGACGTCAGAGAAAAGCAAAGAAAGTTGAACCAAGGTAGGTTTTGGGTAGGTAATGCATGGCGGGAACTAAGGGGGAGAAAGGAAGGGCAAATGGAAGGAAAGGTAAAGGGAAAAAGAGGCCGGGCACCTCAACCCCAGGGGGAGAGGGAAATTAAGGGTTGTCCGCACTCAACAGTACAGGAAGGGTATACTAAAACAGCACAATTATGCTATAGCGCTTACCAGATGTACACTGGGTTTAAAGCGCTGTCCTACTTGGGTTGGTGGGTAGACAGGTCGGAGAGGGAGCCCCCGAATCCTAGTCTCCCCAGTCCCGGCAGTGGTAAACCCCTAAAGTACCCCATACCCCTAAAGTACTTGCAGTCCCCGAACAAATGCATTTCTCCCTTTGGCAGATTGTCCTCTCCTTACCCCCTCTCCCCCGCCCACGCCCCGGGGGGAAAAGGGGCAGGGAAGGGGGAAGGAGGAGTGGAAGGGGGGAAGGGAGGGGGGAAACAGGGGAGAGGGGACAAACATGTGGAAATGTCAAGTCCTTTAGCGCACTCCCACCAGCAAACACCCGGACCCCATAAATTTCAACTCCTCCCCTCCATGGTCACCACATCAAGATGAAAGAGGAGCAGCCCTGGTCGGTGCATGGAAAATCCGGCAGGCAAGGGCCTGGGGCCACCATCCCTCCATCCAACGGGAGACTTCACCCGAGCAGCAGTCCTGGGGCCCGCCAATTAGTGTCTCTCCTGCATCGCCATTGGGGGCTGTGTAGAGCATCCAGTAAGGGGTAAATCCTCCAGGGGGATCCAGAGTCACCCTGGAGGGAAGCAGTGTCTCGTACCAATAGGCTCAATAAATAAGTCATCCAGGGTCCCCGAAAGCTGCAGAAGGCAATGTCGGCAAAGAGTAGGTGGGAGCCAGAGGGGGGGATGAGGGGCACAACCAGGGGGAGGAGACACATATGCGGGAATGTCAACCCCTTCCAGTACAGCGCAATAGGTATCACTCCGACCCCCCAAAGTGCAACTCCCCCATCTAAGGTCAAGACTCCAGAAGGGAAGATGAGCCGCCCTGGTCTGTACATGAAAGAACCTGCTGCCAAGGGGTTGGGGCCATCATCCCTTCCTCCAATGGGAGATGCCACCGGCATGACAGCCCCGTGTCCTGTCAAGTGGTGCCCCTCTGACAATGTCGTTGTGGTATATGTGGAGCATCCAGGGAGAGGCAGGGACCACCCAAACAGTGAGGGGTAAAGCCTCCAAGGGGGACCGGTGTCAGACAGGAGGATAGCGGTGTCTTGTACAAGTTGGTTAATTAGACAAGTCATCCAGTGTGTTCCTGTGAGCAGCGGAAGGAAAGGTCGGTAAGGATTATGAATGGGTGGGGGCCAGGGAGTGCATAAAACTGCCACCAGATGACCGGGGCAGAGAGGGCAAGGGGATGAAAGTCAGATCTGGTAGGTGGGGGCGGGGGTGAGGAGTGTCCCTCATATTACTCACGTTAGCCATACCTTGAAGCTGAGCGCTCTGCATACCCAGGACTTTCTTCTGTATAATCTAGCCTATCTGTATACATTAGCCTGTCTTTTGTACACATTAGTCGTCATCTGTATACACTAGTCTGTCTGTATACACTAGTGTATACAGATAGGCTAGATTATACAGAAGAACATCCTGGGTATGCAGAGATGGAGGCTAGGGTATACAGAGAGAGAGGCTAGAGTATGCATACTTGCTAGTGTATACAGACGGACTAGTGTATACAGAAGACCGGCTAGTTTATATAGGGAGGCTAATGTGTGCAAAAGACAGGCTAGTGTATATAAAAAGGCTAGATTATAGATAAGAACATCTTGGGTATGCAGAGAGAGAGGCTGGGTTACACAGAGAGGCTGGTGTATGCAGGCTTGCTAGTGTATACAGACGGACTAGTGTATACAGAGAGGCTTGGGTATACAGAGAGCTAATGTATAAAGAGCAGCTAGTGTATACAAAAGACATCCAAGGGTATACAGAGAGACTTGTGTATGCAGAAGACCGGCTAGTTTATACAGAGAGGCTAAAGTGTACAAAACACAGGCTAGTGTATATAGATAGGCTAGATTATACAGAAGAACGTCCTGGGTATGCAGAGATGGAGGCTAGGGTATACAGAGAGAGAGACTGTGTTACACAGAGAGGCTAGAGTATGCAGACTTGCTAGTGTATACAGACGGACTAGTGTATACAGAAGACCAGCTAGTTTATACAGAGAGGCTAATGTGTACAAAAGACAGGCTAGTTTATACAGATAGGCTAGATTATACAGAAGAACGTCCTGGGTATGCAGAGATGGAGGCTAGGGTATACAGAGAGAGAGACTGTGTTACACAGAGAGGCAGGAGTATGCAGACTTGCTAGTGTATACAGATGGACTAGTGTATACAGTAGACCGGCTAGTTTACACAGAGAGGCTAATGTGTACAAAAGACAGGCTAGTGTATACAGATAGGCTAGATTATACAGAAAAACGTCCTGGGTAGGCAGAGATGTGGAGGCTAGGGTATACAGAGAGAGAGTGAGGCTGGGTTACACAGAGAGGCAGGAGTATGCAGACTTGCTAGTGTATACAGATGGACTAGGGTATACAGTAGACCGGCTAGTTTACACAGAGAGGCTAATGTGTACAAAAGACAGGCTAGTGTATACAGATAGGCTAGATTATACAGAAGAAGGTCTGGTTTATGCAAGAGATGGAGGCTAGGGTATGCAGAGAGAGAGGCTTGGTTACACAGACTTGCTAGTGTATACAGACGGACTAGTGTATACAGAGGACCGGCTAGTTTATACAGAGAGGCTAATGTGTACAAAAGACAGGCTAGTGTATACAGATAGGCTAGATTATACAGAAGAACGTCCTGGGTATGCAGAGATGGAGGCTAGGGTATACAGAGAGAGAGGCTAGAGTATGCATACTTGCTAGTGTATACAGGCGGACTAGTGTATACAGAAGACCGGTTAGTTTATACAGGGAGGCAAATGTGTACAAAAGACAGGCTAGTGTATACAGATAGGCTAGATTATACAGATAGGCTAGATTATACAGTAGAACGTCCTGGGTATGCAGAGATGGAGGCTAAGGTATACAGAGAGAGAGGCTAGAGTACGCATACTTGCTAGTGTATACAGATGGACTAGTGTATACAGAGGACCGGCTAGTTCATACAGAGAGGCTAATGTGTACAAAAGACAGGCTAGTGTATACAAATAGGCTAGATTATAGAGACGAACGTCCTGGGTATGCAGAGATGGAGGCTGGGTTACACAGAGAGGCTAGTGTATGCAGGCTTGCTAGTGTATACAGACGGACTAGTGTATACAGTAGACCAGCTAGTTTATACAGGGAGGCTAATGTCTACAGAAGACCGGCTAGTGTATACACATAGGCTAGATTATAGAGAAGAACGTCCTGGGTATGCAGAGATGGAGGCTAAGGTATACAGAGAGAGAAGTTGGGCTACAAAGAGAGACTAGTGTATGCAGACTTGCTAGTGTATACCGGTGGACTAGTGTATACAGAGAGGCTTGGGTATACAGAGAGCTAATGTATAAAGAGATGCTAGTGTATACAAAAGACAACCAAGAGTAGACAGTGAGGCTCGTGTATACAGAAGACCGGCTACAGAGAAGCTAATTTGTACAAAAGACAGGCTAGTGTATACAGATAGGCTAGATTATACAGAGGAAGGTCCTGGGTATGCAGAGATGGAGGCTAGGGAATCCAGAGAGTGACTGTGTTACACAGAGAGGCTAGAGTATGCAGAAGACCGGCTATTTTTTTTACAGAAGACAGTCTGGGGAATTCAGTGAGGCTGGTGTATGCAGAGAGGCTGGGACACCGAGACTATTGTAAAAAAAAGGCAGGCTAGTGTATATAAATTACGGGCACGTGTATACAGAAGACAGAGAGGCTAGTCTATATGGCTGGTGTACACAGAGAGATTAATGTATACAGAAAAGCTAGCGTGTAAACAAGACAGGACTTTATTTTTTGCTAATGCCACTACTTCTGAAACATGTAAAGTGCTTTTTTCATATTTTGGTGCTGTTAAAAAGTGGTGTGTTGTCAGTGGTGATATCAATGTGACAGTTAATGTGGAGAACTACAACTATACAAAATAGAGCAAAAGAGTGCTAAGTTTATTTTGTTAAGTCATTGACTGATAGACGTTAAGTAATTGGCCGTTATTGGTTTGGCAGTACATGGTTTATTTTGATGTAAGATAGTTTTATTCTCTACTTATAGCCGAGTTTTAGACGGCTATATTATTAGCATTATTAGCATTATTCGCATTATTTATATATATTATGCAGAGTGTAAGTATTGCAGTAAGACGATATTGCTTTTGAAAGATTTGTATTATTATACATAGCATTGTTAGCAGACCAATAGGACAATTTACATGGCTTAATATTGCAGAGCGTAATTTATCAGGAAAGAGATCCAAAGCGTTAGTTGCAGTAGCTTCATAAAACTGAGAAATCGTTGCATTACTCTAAATTTAAAAGTTGTTCCGGTAGCACTGAAAAGACGATATTAGATGAGTGATCTACACATTTCGTTTACTATTGCAGAGAGATACCGGCTAAATGTTAATATGTTAATATGTGCTGCGTCTAAGGTAGAAATTAGATGGTTTAGTGTGAGCTGGTTTACCAGGATTTAGAGATAGTAATCTGTTTATACTAATAATAAATATAGCAAAATAACTCTAAAATTAATATTGAGACAGTATATACAGGTCGGGTTTAAGTGGAAATACACGAAATAACAGCAACGACGTGTGTAGGTTTTTATCAATCAGGTTCATTACGTGTCTTTAATCATGTAGTGAATATTCCCCAAATATAGCACAAGGATGAGAATGCATAATAACTAACCGAGGATGACATATCAATAAGACAAACTGCATTAAAAATGTGAATATGAATTAGAGATGAAATGCCAATCTCCACGGCTACGTACAGCAAAGTGTGAGCTAAGCAGCTAAATATTCTGCAATAGCAGAGATTAAGTATTGCAGTCGAAATGAGATCGGAAGCGTTAGTTGCAGTAGCTCCAAAATGACTGAGAAATCATTTCATTACTCTAAATGTAAAAGTTAACCCGGTAGCACTGAGTGGACTGATATTAGATGAGTGATCGTTGTAGTACAAATTCAATTTCCTATAGCAGAGAGATACCAGCTAAATGTGAGACGAGCAATTAAACTGTTCACGGTAGCATTGCATTACTCTTAATATGTGCAGCTTGCAAAGAAGCAATAAGATGGTTTTGTATTACCCTAAAATTAGCAGTATACGTAATAAAGGTCAGTAGGTAACCTGGATTTAGACATAGCAAACTCTACAATCTAATTTAGCAAAATTAGAAAGGATAATATTGAGACAGTATATATTGGTCGAGTTTAAGTGGAAATACACAAAATATCTAGCTTACCTTTACAATTAGATGAGATGATTGCTGTAATCATGAAATATCAGCAACGACTAGGTTTCTAGAAAGTATAATAACTGGCAAAGTATGACATGGCAAAGAGACAAATTGCATTAGAGATGTGAGATGGACATGAAATGTCAATCCCCATTGGTTACTTACATGTAAACGCGGCTACATACAGCAAAGTGTGAGCTAAGCAGCTAAAGGGTATTTAAGAGTAAATTGACGTAGCTTGAAAATTCTAACGTGTAAATCGTTCAATTAATTTTGTTACGCACGAAGACGGCTTACACTGACTGTTTTCCGTTTCCACTGGTTATCAGCATAATGTATCAGTAACCATGAACATTAATAGTGACAAATTAGGAAAATATTGAGGCAGTATATATAGGTCGAGATAAAGTGAATACACAAAAGGGATCAAGGGATAGTTGCAAAGTAATATCCTCATTAAGGCAGAATGTCGGAATAGCAATGAGATTCGATGGTTGCAACATAAAACGAAATATGAGCACGGCTAAAATACAGAACAACAGTACATAATTTAAGAGTACAGTAGAATATAGTATAAATTATTTAAGATTAAATAGACTTAGAATGAAAAACATCTAAGTTTAAATCGTTGAGTAAATCTTTGATTAAATCGTAAATTTATCAGCTAAGTTAACGCTGAGATTATGATTAATTTCACAGTTCCATTACGCGGTCCTTTTCCACTGGTATAGTCATAATGTAATATCAGTAATTGCTATCAGTAAATGTTAAAATTGTAAGACGGTTCACGGTTATGTGGAATTGATATGGATTTAAAAGCGGTACATTAATTTTCTGAAGCATATGGCAGAAAGACGGCTTACACTGCTTTTCTCACATTTTGCTGCGGTAAAAAGAAATGTTTTGTCACTGTGTTTTAACTGTGACAGTTAAGGTGGAGGAAAAGAAGTAATACAGAAAATAGAGTCAAACAGTGGAAACGTTTATTTGTCATGACAGCTGATACTGGTTGAGCAATAAAACTGTTTTATTAAGATGTAAGACTAGTTTTATTCTCTACATATAGGCTTTTCAGAGAGTTGTATAATATAGGCGACCAATAGGACATTTAAATGGCTTAATATTGTAGGGAGGAAGTGTCGCTGTTCAAAGGTAAGAGATTGAAAGCATAGCTTGAAAATGGCCGAGAAATAGTTGCGTTAGTCTAAATTTAAAGGAAATGCCGGTGCCAATGAGAAAGCTTATATTAGACTAGTTGATCTTTGCATTACACAATCCTATTATTAATATTATTATTATTATTATTAAGATCATAGTGCAGAGAGATACTCAGTTAATGTCAGAGATAGTCGGTTAATGTCAGAAAAGCAATAAAACTGTTTACATCGTTAGCGAGCGATAGTTACATTACTCTTAGTATGTGCAGCATGTCTGGTAGCAAATGGATGGTTTTGTGAACATTTTGCATTACTGTACAATTAGCAGTAGAACTCATCGAAGTGAATAGATTTAAGCGGATTTTGAGATAGTACTCTCTATTTCTAATAAGAAATAAAGAAAAATAAGTCAGGATGGAGTGTCGGGACTGTCACATACTCAATGTGACAGTTGATGTGGAGAATTACAAATATGCAAAATAGAGCAAAAGAGTACATGGTTTATTTTGATGTATGATAGTTTTATTGCATGCTTGATGTGGATGATTAAAATCGTGTAGTGATCTATATTTAGCATAAGAATGAAAAGGCATAACATGGCAATGAGACAAACTCCATTAGAGATGTGAGCTAGATGAAATGATGAAATGTCTCTGTATAGCCCAGATTGTCTTCTGTTATCACTTAGCCTACCCTCTAAATTCACTAGCCTCTCTATATACACCAGCACTAGCCAGTCTTCTGCATACAATAGCCTGTCTTTGATATACACTAGCCTATGTTCTGAATACACCCGCCCGTCCTCTGTCTTCTGTATGCCTTAGCCTGTCTTCTGTATACATTAGTCTCTCTGTATAAACTAGCATCTCTGTATACCCCAAACTGTCTTCTGTAAAAACTTGTCTCTCTTTATAGCCTGTCTAGCCTTTCTTCTGTACACACTAGCTTCTCTGTATACACTAACCAGGCTTCTATATACAATAGCTTCACTCTATGCACTAGCCTCTCTGTATAATCTAGCCTCTCTATATACCCTAGATAGTGTTCTGCATACACTAGCCTCTCCGTAGAAGCAAGCCTTTATTCTGTATTCACTAGCCTTTCTTCTGTATGCTGTAGTCTTCTATATATACTAGCTTCTCTGTACACCCATGCATCTCTGTAATACACTAAACCCTTTGTATACCACAGCCTGTCTTCTGTATACACTAGACTGTAAAAACTAGCTAGAATACACCAGCTTGTCTTCTGTACCCACTAGACTCTCTGTATACACTACCCAGTCTTCTGTATACACTGTCAGCTTGGATGTATACCCAAGCCTGTCTTTTGTAAACACTAGTCTCTCTATATGCACTGTCCTATCTGTATACACTCGACTCTCTCTATACACTAACCTCTCTATATACACTAACATCTTTGTATATACTAGCTTCTCTTTAAACTAGCCTCTCTGTGTACCCCAGCCTCATTGTTTACTTTAGCATCTCTGTATACTCAAGCCTATCTGCATACACGAGTCTGTATTCTTGGTATTTGTCAAGAGGGTTGAGAGTGTCTAAATAGAACACCTATGGCCACATCACCCTGAAAGCGCACAATCTCATCTGATCTCGGAGGCCTAGCAGTGTACGGCCTGGTTAATACCTGTATGGGAGACGATCTGTGAATACCAGGTGCCGTAGGCTTCTTTTTATGTTGTTGGCTTTGAACTGTTTTACCTGTTTATTTTCGCTTGTTTCCCAAGGTGAGCATCTTGGCGTTTAACAAGAGGGTTGAGAGTTCCTAAAGAGATCACCTACGGCCCCATCACCCTGAAAGCGCCCAATCTCATCTGATCTCAGAGGCTAAACAGTGTCGGGCCTGGTTAGTACCTGGATGGGAGACCGCCTGGAAATATCAGGTTCCATAGGCTTCTTTTTATGTTGTTGGCTTTGAACTGTTTTTTTTGCTTGTTTCTCAAGGCGACCATCTTGGCGTTTGTCAAGAGGGTTGGGTGTGTCTTGAAGAGAACGCTTACGGCCACATCACCCTGAAAGCACCCAATCTCGTCTGATTTCAGAAGCTTAGCAGCGTCAGGCCTGGTTAGTACCTGGATGGGAGACTGCCTGGGAAGACCAGGTGACATAGAAAGATCTGGCCTGGTTAGTGTCTTGATTGGGAGATCGCCTGGGAATACCGGATGCCGTAGGATTCTTTTTATGTTGTTGGCTTTGACCTGTTTTTTTCCCTTGTTTCCCAAGGTGACCATCTTGGCATTTGTCAAGAGGGTTGAGATTGCACAAAGAAATTTCCTACCGGCACAACACCCTGAAAGCGCCCAATCTCGTTTGGTCTCAGAGGCTAAGCAGGGTTGGGCCTGGTTTGTACCTGGATGGGATACCGCCTGGGTTTTCCAGAGCCGGTCATGTCCAGAACCCTGGGGTTCTTCTGGTTCCCGAAGGCTAGTAAGGAGACAAGGCATAGTCAAAAGGGAGGACGGCGGAAGAAGAGAGTGCAAAGACGGAGAGAGAGCAGGTGGGGGGATGGCGGCGGGGAAAAAAAGAAAAATAAAGACAAAAAGGGAGGGGGGGAATGCCACCCAGGGCAGACATGGCCTACGTAGGTAAACGTTAGATGTTCAGTTGTTTTCTGGGACAGAGGCACTGCTCACCTCCCGAATGTAGTCTCGAGTACCAGTAAAATACCTACAGGGCCTCCATGTAACACTAAATGCCTCTTCAGTGTTGTGAAGGGTGGCGGTCAATTCTTCCATCCGGAGAATATGATTGACTTTGGAATACCACAGCACCTTGGATGGGGGCTGAGGCTGCCTCCACAGTGCGGGAATGCAGGCCCAGGCGGCATTCAGGAGTTGCATCGTGAGGGTTTTTTTGTATTTTCGAACAGGCTGTTGGGTCAAGTGTAGAAGGCATGCTGCTGGGAACCCAAAAGTTCCTCAAGGCCGGGCATGCCCAGAAAATGTGTCCCATGGTCCCCGTATCTGAATTTCACCTCCAACAAACATCCGGGATCGATCTATTCATTTTATTCAGAAGGTATGGGACTCTATACCAGCGTGAGACTATCTTGTATTCTGATTCTTGATATCGGTTTGTGATGGAAGCTTTATATACTAATGTCAGGATCTTCCCTATCTGTTGTGGGGTAAATGTGATGCCAAAGTCCCTCTCCCATTTGTGGATAAATGGTGGGGTCGACTCCTCCTCCTGACTACTTAATAGGTTGTACAGGAGGGAGAGGGTGTGTCGCACAGGTTCCTTTTTGTGACAGATGGATTCATAGGGCGTCAGGTCTCTAGGAGTGTAGGGGGCCCTTTGTATGGCCAAAAGGAAGTGATGAAGTTGATAAGCACTAAACAAGTCAAGCGGAGGGTCAGAAAGCTCGGCGACAGTTTGCAAGGTCAGGAGCCCTCCCGAGGGCCACACCTCTCCCAGACGCTGTTTCCCCACCACTGTCAACTGTCGCAGTTTCTTGTTGGTAAATCCCAGTGGGAAGTCTGGATTACCTATAACCGGAGTCATTGGTGACGGCAGGGGAGCAAAGTGTGTGCAGCGGAACAACCTCCGCACAACAGCCAACGTATCTCCCACTACGGGGTGATCTCTGAGGTCTTTTGGTAGGGAGGACAGGAGCCACGGGGAGGTCAATAGGGGAATGGATCCATCCTCAATCTCCTTCTCCACCCACTGCTTGTGTGGGCCATTACAATGCCAATCAACGACTCTCGCTAGCAGAGTCACTCTGTAGTATTGTCTGAGATCTGGGAGACCCAGACCCCCCCTTGTCCTTTGGTCTGGCAAACAATTGCAAACGGACTCTGGGCGGCCAAATAAAGTCCCGGAGCAGCACCTGCAGTTGTCTGAAAAAAATTGGGGGTAACCGGATCGGTAATGTCTGGAACATGTATAAGATCCGCGGGAGGGCCGTCATTTTGAATGCATTACAGCGCCCGAACCAGGTCAGTGTTAAAGCATGCCAGTTTCCCAAATCAGATTTCAGTCTATCCAGGAGAGGGACAAAATTAAGCGGGTACAATTGCGCTAAATCCGCTGCGATGTCAATGCCCAGGTAACGTATAGATTTTTCAGCCCAGTAGAATGGAAAAGCGGAGCGGAGCCTCTTGGCCTCACCATCCGGGACCGATATATTCAATACAGCCGACTTGGCGCAATTGATTTTATAGTTTGATAGGCTGCCGTATCGCTGTAGAGATGCAAGTATATTGGGAAGCAAAATGTGTGGATTGGAGACGGAAAAAATTAGATCGTCAGCGTACGCCGCAATTTTGTGGTGTGCCGAGGGTTTGGCTATGCCAGTAATATTCGGGTCATTCCGAACGTGACACATAAGTGGTTCCAGTGTCAGAATAAAAATTAGGGGAGACAGAGGGCACCCCTGCCTCGTCCCATTAGTGATGGGGAAAGAGTCCGAGCATCACTCGTTCACCCGTACCGCTGCCGACGGCGTGGAGTAAAGCGTGGTCTAGTTATTAAAAGATGGGACCCACTAGCTCTGTCATGGTTCGGACGCTGTAATGTGTTGAAGATGAACGCGATGCCACAACTTCTGTATCTACTACAAGCCTTACCTATTAAAATACCCCAGACTTTCTTTCATGCGGTTCGCTCAATCTTTATTAAGTTCCTCTGGCGCGGAAAACATATGCGTATTGGTAGGGCAATGCTATTGCGACCGAAATTGCGGGGAGGTATTGGCTTCCCGGACCCTGCTCTATATTACACAGCAATGCACATGACACCGGTGGTTGACTGGTGCCGGAGTTCTGCCATATACTGTCCGGCCATGATATAGTGTCCGCGCCGTACTGCGCATGCGCAGTACGGAGCAGACGAAGCTTCGGAAAATCTCCGAAGCTGAACGGCGCCTGCGCGGTGAGTGGAGGTGGTAGCCCCACCATCCAAGCGGACATAGGGTTGTGAATATTAGAGGGCCCCTCGCAGGCGAGCTTCGCTCGCCACGCTTTGGGCTCAGCCTCGCTGCGCTCGGCTCTTTTATATTCTTACTCTGTGTCCACTTGGATAGTGGGGATAGAACCTGGACTCAGTGCGCAGGCGCCGTTCATGCTCTGCAATTTTCGGAATCTGTGTTGCTGTGTACTGCGCATGCGCAGTACACAGCGGACACTATCCGATGGGGGACCATATGTGATAAGACACCGGCATGGGGAACTGAAGCTATGGGTCAAGCTAGTGCAGGAGATGGCGCGGGTTCCACTGGCTGGTCTGCCTTGGGCGGGGAGGCCATTGGAGCCCTGTGTGACTACTCACCCGTTAATTGGCCCCTCGCTCGCCGAGATAGATAGTTTTTTTCACCTTTCCCACCTGACTAACTTCCCTTCTCCTATGACCCCAATTATTGGACATCCTAGATTCCCTCCGGGCCTGTCTGACCAGGCCTTTACCAGGCAAGCCCCGAAAGGGCTTCTGAGAGCAGCCCTATTTCTTGGACCCACGGGCTTGATTCCCATGGGGACCATACTGCTAGAGCAAGTACCTGTTGAACTGGATAGCTGGAGAGCTAGACAGCGAATCCATTTCCTTGGATCACTACCTAACCATTCGTTCTTCTCTAGACAATTCCACCCCTTCGAGGAACTTTGCCTGGATGATGGCCCAATTCGTGGTTCCCTCTCTAGGTCCTACCAAATCCTGACAGACGCACAATCCTCCACGGATCCACCCTTCCTAGCTAAATGGAAAAGGGACTTACAAACTACATTCTCCAAACCACAGAAGGACAGAATACTCTTTTTCGCCCATAAGTCGTCACTCTGCAGTAAATATCAGGATATCTCATATAAGCTGATCACACGCTGGTATCGTACACCGGTGGTGTTGGCCAAAATATTCCCCGGTCAATCTGACCGCTGCTGTCGCTGTGGGCAACAGGCTGGCACCATTCTCCACATTTTCTGGGAATGCCCTAAATTGCAAACATTCTGGCAGCCTGTCCTGAGACTCATCCACAAGTTCACAGACATTTCCTTAGCCAATGATCCCGCAGCAGTTCTTCTCAATCGAACTCCTATGTCGAGAAAGCGTTATCATAAGTCCTTACTTAAACATCTCCTCAATGCAGCTAGGGCCTGCATCCCAAGTCAGTGGAAAGAGCAATCTGCTCCAATGGTGACCCAGTGGTTCGCAAGGGTAAATGATATTGAACGAATGGAAGACCTGACTGCCACAATGAGGGATAAAACGGAGGAGCATGGGAACAGTTGGTTCTACTGGACCCAGTTTCGCTTTTCCGAAGAATACCTCCGCGAGACATAGTAAGCTCATGATGATCGTTGGAGATCGCTGTTCCAAACGTTGGACAGCTGATGAGCTGGTGAGCCGAGGGCGTCTCTTGCTCCCTGAGAGGGGACCCCACCCTATCCACTCTACCCACGACACCCCCTTACCCCTTCTTTTCCTTTTCTGCCATTTCCTTCCCCAATCTTCTCTTTCCCCTTCTCCCTCCTTTCAGTTCTACTATTTCCCTTCTTAACTCAAAAAAGGGAAAAGAAAATGGTATGTTCCGACCCCAATTGACTACTACACAATACTCTTCCCCTATCTATGGATATCTAAACTCTTCGAGGGTAGCAGGGCTAGTATCAATAATATTTTAAGTGGTAGAGGATCCCAACGAGATGGAGCTTTAATCTCATCTTGATATGACCGCAAAGCTGTACATGTGCTATTCTCCTCAGACTTCTTACCATTGGCTCTGATATCCATGCAATATGATCGTTTGTTTGTAACTATTTGTATCACACATTCTGTGAAGTTGCCTTTGCATTGTATGTCGCATACTACAAAAAAAAAGAAAAAAAAGAAGAAGCCTGTGGCACCTGGTATTCCCAGGCGGTCTCCCATCCAGGTACTAACCAGGCCCGACACTGTTTAGCATCCGAGATCAGACGAGATTGGGCGCTTTCAGGGTGATGGGGCCGTAGGTGATCTCTTCGGGCACTCTCAACCCTCTTGACAAACGCCAAGATGGTCACCTTGGGAAACAAGTGAAAAAAAAAAACAGGTCAAGGCCAACAACATAAAAAGAAGCCTACAGCACCTAGTATTCCCAGGTGGTCTCCAATCCAGGTACTAGCAAGGCCCAACCCTGTTTAGCTTCTGAGATCAGAGGAGATCGGGCGCTTTCAGGGTTATGTGCCCATAGGCAATCTCTTTGGGCATTCTCAACCCTTCTGACAAATGCCAAGATAGTCACCTTGAGATACAAGCGAAAAAAAACAGGTCAATGTCAACAACATAAAAAGAAGAATACGGCACCTGGTATTCCAACGCCATCTCCCATCCAGGTACTAACTAGGCCCAACCCTTCTTAGCCTCAGAGAAGAGAAGAGATAGGGCTCTTTCAGGGTGATGCTGCTGTAAGCGATCTCTTTGGGCACTCTCAACCCTTTTGACAAATGCCAAAATGGTCACCTTGGGAAACAAGCAAAAAAAAAAACGAATCAACGCCAACAACATAAAAAGAAGCCTACAATAACTGGTATTCCCAGGTGGTCTCCCATCCAGGTACTAACCAGGCCCGACTCTTCTTAGCCTCCAAGATCAGACGAGATTGGGTGCTTTCAGAGTGATGTGGCCATAGGCAATCTCTTCAGGCACTCTCAACCCTCTTGACAAACACCAAGATGGTCACTTTGGGAAACAAGCGGAAAAAAAAACAGGTCAACGCCAACAACATAAAAAGAAGTCTACGACACCTGGTATTTCCAGGCGGTCTCCCATCCCGGTACTAACAAGGCCCGACTCTTCTTAGCCTCCAACATCAAATGAGATCGGGTGCTTTCAGGGTGATGTGCCCATAGGAAATCTCTTCAGGCACTTTCAAACCTCTTGACAAACGCCAAGATGGTCACCTTGGGAAACAAGTGAAAAAAAAAAACAGGTCAAGGCCAACAACATAAAAAGAAGCCTACAGCACCTAGTATTCCCAGGTGGTCTCCAATCCAGGTACTAGCAAGGCCCAACCCTGTTTAGCTTCTGAGATCAGAAGAGATCGGGCGCTTTCAGGGTTATGTGCCCATAGGCAATCTCTTTGGGCATTCTCAACCCTCTTGACAAATGCCAAGATAGTCACCTTGAGATACAAGCGAAAAAAAACAGGTCAATGTCAACAACATAAAAAGAAGAATACGGCACCTGGTATTCCAACGCCATCTCCCATCCAGGTACTAACTAGGCCCAACCCTTCTTAGCCTCAGAGAAGAGAAGAGATAGGGCTCTTTCAGGGTGATGCTGCTGTAAGCGATCTCTTTGGGCACTCTCAACCCTCTTGACAAATGCCAAAATGGTCACCTTGGGAAACAAGCAAAAAAAAAACGAATCAACGCCAACAACATAAAAAGAAGCCTACAATAACTGGTGTTCCCAGGTGGCCTCCCATCCAGGTACTAACCAGGCCCGACTCTTCTTAGCCTCCAAGATCAGACGAGATTGGGTGCTTTCAGAGTGATGTGGCCATAGGCAATCTCTTCAGGCACTCTCAACCCTCTTGACAAACACCAAGATGGTCACTTTGGGAAACAAGCGGAAAAAAAACAGGTCAACGCCAACAACATAAAAAGAAGTCTACGACACCTGGTATTCCCAGGCGGTCTCCCATCCCGGTACTAACAAGGCCCGACTCTTCTTAGCCTCCAACATCAAATGAGATCGGGTGCTTTCAGGGTGATGTGCCCATAGGAAATCTCTTCAGGCACTTTCAACCCTCTTGACAAACGCCAAGATGGTCACCTTGGGAAACAAGTGAAAAAAAAAACAGGTCAAGGCCAACAACATAAAAGGAAGCCTACAGCACCTAGTATTCCCATGTGGTCTCCAATCCAGGTACTAGCAAGGCCCAACCCTGTTTAGCTTCTGAGATCAGAGGAGATCGGGCGCTTTCAGGGTTATGTGCCCATAGGCAATCTCTTTGGGCATTCTCAACCCTCTTGACAAATGCCAAGATAGTCACCTTGAGATACAAGCGAAAAAAAACAGGTCAATGTCAACAACATAAAAAGAAGAATACGGCACCTGGTATTCCAACGCCATCTCCCATCCAGGAACTAACTAGGCCCAACCCTTCTTAGCCTCAGAGAAGAGAAGAGATAGGGCTCTTTCAGGGTGATGCTGCTGTAAGCGATCTCTTTGGGCACTCTCAACCCTCTTGACAAATGCCAAGATGGTCACCTTGGGAAACAAGCGGAAAAAAAAACGAATCAACGCCAACAACATAAAAAGAAGCCTACAATAACTGGTATTCCCAGGTGGTCTCCCATCCAGGTACTAACCAGGCACGACTCTTCTTAGCCTCCAAGATCAGACGAGATTGGGTGCTTTCAGAGTGATGTGGCCATAGGCAATCTCTTCAGGCACTCTCAACCCTCTTGACAAACACCAAGATGGTCACCTTGGGAAACAAGCGAGAAAAAAAAACTAATCAACGCCAACAACATAAAAAGAAGCCTACAATAACTGGTATTCCCAGGTGGTCTCCCATGCAGGTACTAACCAGGCCTGACTCTTCTTAGCCTCCAAGATCAGACGAGATTGGGTGCTTTCAGAATGCTCAGACTCTTTCCCCATCACTAATGGGACGAGGCAGGGGTGCCCTCTGTCTCCCCTAATTTTTATTCTGACACTGGAACCACTTATGTGTCACGTTCGGAATGACCCAAATATTACTGGCATATCCAAACCCTCGGCACACCACAAAATTGCGGCGTACGCTGACAATCAAATTTTTTTCGTCTCCAATCCACACATTTCGCTTCCCAATATACTCGCGGCTCTCCGGCGATACGGCACCCTATCAAACTATAAAATCAATTGCACCGTCGGCTGTATTGAATATGTCGGTCCCGGATGGTGAGGCCAAGAGGCTACGCTCCGCTTTTCCATTCTACTTAGCTGAACAATCTATACTTTACCTGGGCGTTGACATCGCAGCGGATTTGGTGCAATTGTACCCGCTTAATTTTGTCCCTCTCCTGAATAGACTGAAATCTGATTTGGGAAACTGGCATGCTTTAACACTGACCTGGTTCGAGCGCTGTAATGCATTCAAAATGACGGCCCTCCCGCGGATCTTATACTTGTTCCAGACATTACCGATCCGGTTACCCCCAATTTTTTTCAGACAACTGCAGGTGCTGCTCCAGGACTTTATTTGGGCGCGCAAACTGCCCAGAGCCCGTTTGCAATTGCTTGCCAGACCAAAGGACAAGGGGGGTCTGGGTCTCCCAGATCTGAGACAATACTACAGAGCGACTCTGCAAGCGAGAGTCGTTGATTGGCATTGTAATGGCCCACACAAGCAGTGGGTGGAGATGGAGATTGAGGATGGATCAATTCCCCTATTGACCTCCCCGTGGCTCCTGTCCTCCCTACCAAAAGACCTCAGAGATCACCCCGTAGTGGGAGCTACGTTGGCTGTTGTGCGGAGGTTGTTCCGCTGCACACACATTGCTCCCCTGCCGTCACCAATGACTCCGGTTATAGGTAATCCAGACTTCCCACCGGGATTTACCAACAAGAAACTGCGACAGTTGACAGTGGTGGGGAAACAGTGTCTGGGAGAGGTGTGGCCCTCGGGAGGGCTCCCGACCACCCAAACTGTCGCCGAGCTTTCTGACCCTCCGCTTGACTTGTTTAGTGCTTATCAACTTCATCACTTTCTTCTGGCCATACAAAGGGCCCCCTACACTCCTAGAGACCTGACGCCCTATGAATCCATCTGTCACAAAAAGGAACGACACACCCTCTCCCTCCTGTACAACCTATTAAGTAGTCAGGAGGAGTCGACCCCACCATTTATCCACAAATGGCATCACATTTACCCCACAACAGATAGGGAAGATCCTGACATTAGTACATAAAGCTTCCATCGCAAACCAATATCAAGAATCAGGATACAAGATAGTCTCACGCTGGTATAGAGTCCCATACCTTCTGAATAAAATGAATAGATCGATCCCGGATGTTTGTTGGAGGTGCAATTCAGATACGGGGACCATGGGACACATCTTCTGGGCATGCCCGGCCTTGAGGAACTTTTGGGTGGAGGTGACCGGGACGATAAAAACTCTCAGAAATGTAGATATCACAGACAACCCAGCAGCGTGCCTTCTACACTTGACCAAACAGCCTGTTCGAAAATACAAAAAAACCCTCACGATGCAACTCCTGAACGCCGCCCGGGCCTGCATTCCCACACTGTGGAGGAAGCCTCAGCCCCCATCCAAGGTGCTGTGGTATTCCAAAGTCAATCATATTCTCCGAATGGAAGAATTGACCGCCACCCTTCACAACACTGAAGAGGCATTTAGTGTTACATGGAGGCCCTGGAGGTATTTTACTGGTACTTGAGACTACATTCGGGAGGTGAGCAGCGCCCCTGTCCCAGAAAATGACTGAACATCTAACGTTTACCTACGTAGGCCATGTCTGCCTTGGGTGGCATTCCCCCCCCTCCCTTTTTGTCTTTATTTTTCTTTTTTTCCCCGCCGCCATCCGTCTTTGCACTCTCTTCTTCCCCCGTCCTCCCTTTTGACTATGCCTTGTCTCCTTACTAGCCTTTGGGACCCAGAAGAACCCCAGGGTTCTGGACATGACCGGCTCATATTTTACTCTGGTTCACATAGGTCATGATAAGCTGGCTCGCTGTGGTCCCAGTTGTTCTCCATGATTACATTTGTCCGAACGGAGCTGCATTAGTTATACTGTACTACATGTCGGAGGTGGGGTTTCTCTCTTTTCTGCATGAAACTCTAGGACTCCGCTCTGAGAACCCAGAGTTATTTGGCTGCCTATGTTATGTTCCCATGTAATTGTGACCCTGGGTCATGCTGTATGGTTGACTGTTATATTTATGTTGTTCTACTTATACTTAATAAAAGAATAAAAAAAAAAAAAAAGAAGTCAATGCCAACAACTTAAAAAAAAAGCCTATGGCATCGAGAAATCCCAGGCAGTCTCCCATCCAGGTACTAACCAGGTCCCAACCCTGCTTAGCCTCTGAGATCAAATGAGATTTGGCTCTTTCAGGGTGATGCAGCCATAGTAGATTTTTTCAGGCATGCTCAACCCTCTTGACAAACGCCAAGATAGTCACCTTGGGAAACAAACAAAAAAAACAAGTCAACGCCAACAACATAAAAAGAAGCCTAACGCACCTAGTATTTCCAGGCGGTCTCCCATCCAGGTATTAACAAGGCGCGACCCTTTCTAGCCTCTGAGATCAGCGGAGATTGGGCGCTTTCAGGGTGATGTGCCCATAGGCAATCTCTTTGGGCACTCTCATCCCTCTTGAAAAATGCCAAGATAGTCACCCTGGGAAACAAGCGAAAAAAAACAGGTCAACGCCAACAACATAAAAAGAAGAATACGGCACCTGGTATTCCAAGGCCGTCTCCCATTCAAGTACTAACTAGGCCCAACCCTTCTTAGCCTCTGAGATCAGAAGAGATAGGGTGCTTTCAGGGTGATGCGGCTGCAAGCTATCTCCTTAGGCACTCTCAACCCTCTTGACAAATGCCAAGATGATCACTTTGGGAAACAAGCGAAAAAAACAGGTCAACACCAACAACATAAAAATAAGCCTGCGGCATCTGGAAAACCCAGACGGTCTCCCATCCAGGTACAAACCAGGCCCAACCCTGCTTAGTCTCTGAGACCAAACGAGATTGGGCGCTTTCAGGGTGTTGTGCTCGTAGGCAATTTCTTTGTGCACTCTCAACCCTCTTGACACATGCCAAGATGGTCACCTTGAGAAACAAGGGAAAAAAAACAGGTCAACGCCGACAACATAATGAGAAGCCTACGGCACCTGGTATTCCCAAGCTGTCTCCCATCCAGGTACTAACCAGGCCCATCGCTGCTTAGCCTCCGAGATGAGATGAGATTGGGCTCTTTCATGGTGATTTGGCCGTAGGCACTGTCTTTGGGCACTCTGAAGCCTCTTGACAAAGGCCAAGATGGTCACCTTGGGAAACAAGCTAAAAAAAACAGGTCAAAGCCAACAACATAAAAAGAAGCCTACGGCATCCAGTATTCCCAGGCGATCTCCCAATCAAGACACTAACCAGACCAGATCCTTCTATGGCACCTGGTCTTCCCAGGCAGTCTCCCATCCAGGTACTAACCAGGCCTGACGCTGCTTAGCCTCTGAAATCAGACGAGATCGGGTGCTTTCAGGTTGATGTGGCCGTAAGCGTTCTCTTCAAGACACGCCCAACCCTCTTGACAAACGCCAAGATGGTCGCCTTGAGAAACAAGCAAAAAAAACAGGTCAAAGCCAACAACATAAAAAGAAGCCTATGGGCTTAGGCCGCGTACCCCCCGGCGGACTGTTCGCCCAACTTAGTTTGTCAAACAATCCGACAAACAGTCCGCTCAAAATTTGCATGAGCGGACTTGACCACACACGATGAACGAACAGTCCGCTGAAAGCGTGCGCGATGACGTGAACGGCACGTACGACGGGACGAGAAATTCGACGTCCAATACACTGCAATGCAACCTTCGCCGTGTAAATCCTTTCTGAGCATGCGCGAAACTTAGTTTGTCTAACAAGCCTACACATGAGCGGACTGTCCGCTGAAACCAAGTTTCAGCGGACTGTCTTACGGAAATTCCGAAAAACTTTGTTCGACAGACTGTCCGCTGAAACTGTCCGCTGAAGCCCACACACGAGCGGACTGTCCGCTGAAACACTGTTCAGCGGACAAAGTTGGGCGAACAGTCCGCCCGTGTGTACGCGGCCTTACAGCGGACCTTAAAAGATGGGACCCACTAGCTCTGTCATGGTTCGGACGCTGTAATGTGTTGAAGATGAACGCGATACCACGACTTCTGTATCTACTACAAGCCTTACCTATCAAAATACCCCAAACTTTCTTTCATGCGGTTCGCTCAATCTTTATCAAGTTCCTCTGGCGCGGAAAACATATGCGTATTGGTAGGGCAATGCTATTGCGACCGAAATTGCGGGGAGGTATTGGCTTCCCGGACCCGGCTCTATGTTACACAGCGACGCACATGACACCGGTGGTTGACTGGTGCCGGTGTTCTGCCATATACTGCCCGGCCATGATATAGTGTCTGCGCCGTACTGCACATGTGCAGTACGGAGCAGACGAAGCTTCGGAAAATCTCCGAAGCTGAACGGCACCTGCGCGGTGAGTGGAGGTGGTAGCCCCACCATCCAAGCGGACATAGGGTTGTGAATATTAGAGGGCCCCTCGCAGGCGAGCTTCGCTCGCCACGCTTCGGGCTCGGCGTCGCTGCGCTCGGCTCTTTTATATTCTTACTCTATGTCCACTTGGATAGTGGGGATAGAACCTGGACTCAGTGCGCAGGCGCCGTTCATGCTCTGCAATTTTCGGAATCTGTGTTGCTGTGTACTGCGCATGCGCAGTACACAGCGGACACTATCCGATGGGGGACCATATGTGATAAGACAGCGGCATGGGGAACTGAAGCTATGGGTCAAGCTAGAGCAGGAGATGGCGCGGGTTCGCAAGGGTAAATGATATTGAACGAATGGAAGACCTGACTGCCACAATGAGGGATAAAACGGAGGAGCATGGGAACAGATGGTTCTACTGGACCCAGTTTCGCTTTTCCGAAGAATACCTCCGCGAGACATAGTAAGCTCATGATGATCGTTGGAGATCGCTGTTCCAAACGTTGGACAGCTGATGAGCTGGTGAGCTGAGGGCGTCTCTTGCTCCCTGAGAGGGGACCCCACCCTATCCACTCTACCCACGACACCCCCTTACCCCTTCTTTTCCTTTTCTGCCATTTCCTTCCCCAATCTTCTCTTTCCCCTTCTCCCTCCTTTCAGTTCTACTATTTCTCTTCTTAACTCAAAAAAGGGAAAAGAAAATGGTATGTTCCGACCCCATTTGACTACTACACAATACTCTTCCCCTATCTATGGATATCTAAACTCTTCGAGGGTAGCAGGGCTGGTATCAATAATATTTTAAGTGGTAGAGGATCCCAATGAGATGGAGCTTTAATCTCATCTTGATATGACCGCAAAGCTGTACACGTGCTATTCTCCTCAGACTTCTTACCATTGGCTCTGATATCCATGCAATATGATCGTTTGTTTGTAACTATTTGTATCACACATTCTGTGAAGTTGCCTTTGCATTGTATGTCGCATACTACTAAATAAAAAAATAAAATAAAAAAGAAGCCTATGGCACCTGGTATTCCCAGGCGGTCTCCCATCCAGGTACTAACCAGGCCCGACACTGTTTAGCATCCGAGATCAGACGAGATTGGGCGCTTTCAGGGTGATGGGGCCGTAGGTGATCTCTTCGGGCTCTCTCAACCCTCTTGACAAACGCCAAGATGGTCACCTTGGGAAACAAGTGGAAAAAAAACAGGTCAAGGCCAACAACGTAAAAAGAAGCCTACAGCACCTAGTATTCCCAGGTGGTCTCCAATCCAGGTACTAGCAAGGCCCAACCCTGTTTAGCTTCTGAGATCAGAGGAGATCGGGCGCTTTCAGGGTTATGTGCCCATAGGCAATCTCTTTGGGCATTCTCAACCCTCTTGACAAATGCCAAGATAGTCACCTTGAGATACAAGCGAAAAAAAACAGGTCAATGTCAACAACATAAAAAGAAGAATACGGCACCTGGTATTCCAACGCTATCTCCCATCCAGGTACTAACTAGGCCCAACCCTTCTTAGACTCAGAGAAGAGAAGAGATAGGGCTCTTTCAGGGTGATGCTGCTGTAAGCGATCTCTTTGGGCACTCTCAACCCTCTTGACAAATGCCAAAATGGTCACCTTGGGGAACAAGCATAAAAAAAAAAAACGAATCAACGCCAACAACATAAAAAGAAGCCTACAATAACTGGTATTCCCAGGTGGTCTCCCATCCAGGTACTAACCAGGCCCGACTCTTCTTAGCCTCCAAGATCAGACGAGATTGGGTGCTTTCAGAGTGAAGTGGCCATAGGAATTTCTCTTCAGGCACTCTCAACCCTCTTGACAAACACCAAGATGGTCACTTTGGGAAACAAGCGGAAAAAAAACAGGTCAACGCCAACAACATAAAAAGAAGTTTACGACACCTGGTATTCCCAGGCGGTCTCCCATCCAGGTACTAACAAGGCCCGACTCTTCTTAGCCTCCAACATCAAACGAGATCGGGTGCTTTCAGGGTGATGTGCCCGTAGGCAATCTCTTCCGGCACTTTCAACCCTCTTGACAAACACCAAGATGGTCACCTTGGGAAACAAGTGAAAAAAAAAACAGGTCAAGGCCAACAACATAAAAGGAAGCCTAAAGCACCTAGTATTCCCATGTGGTCTCCAATCCAGGTACTAGCAAGGCCCAACCCTGTTTAGCTTCTGAGATCAGAGGAGATCGGGCGCTTTCAGGGTTATGTGCCCATAGGCAATCTCTTTGGGCATTCTCAACCCTCTTGACAAATGCCAAGATAGTCACCTTGAGATACAAGCGAAAAAAAACAGGTCAATGTCAACAACATAAAAAGACCTTGGGACCTTGGTCACCTTGGGAAACAAGCAAAAAAAATAAAAATAAGTCGGAAGCTAGAGACAATACGGCCCGAGTCCTCAATTTAATCCATGCGGCGCATGTACAGGGAAGGCCCTTGCTTATGTTGTCAACGGACGCGGAGAAGGCCTTTGACAGGGTGGCCTGGCACTTTATGCAGGCCACCCTGGAACATATAGGTCTTGGCCCCAACATGATGAGCTGGGTAATGTCGCTTTACTCCACGCCGTCGGCAGCGGTACGGGTGAACGAGTGGTGCTCGGACTCTTTCCCCATCACTAATGGGACGAGGCAGGGGTGCCCTCTGTCTCCCTTAATTTTTATTCTGACACTGGAACCACTTATGTGTCACGTTCGGAATGACCCGAATATTACTGGCATATCCAAACCCTCGGCACACCACAAAATTGCGGCGTAGACATTACCGATCCGGTTACCCCCAATTTTTTTCAGACATCTGCAGGTGCTGCTCCGGGACTTTATTTGGGCGTGCAAACCGCCCAGAGCCCGTTTGCAATTGCTTGCCAGACCAAAGGACAAGGGGGGTCTGGGTCTCCCAGATCTCAGACAATACTACAGAGTGACTCTGCTAGCGAGAGTCGTTGATTGGCATTGTAATGGCCCACACAAGCAGTGGATGGAGATGGAGATTGAGGATAGATCCCCTATTGACCTCCCCGTGGCTCCTGTCCTCCCTACCAAAAGACCACAGAGGTCACCCCGTAGTGGGAGCTACGTTGGCTGTTGTGCGGAGGTTGTTCCGCTGCACACACATTGCTCCCCTGCCATCACCAATGACTCCGGTAATAGGTAATCCAGACTTCCCACCGGGATTTACCAACAAGAAACTGCGACAGTTGACAGTGGTGGGGAAACAGCGTCTGGGAGAGGTGTGGCCCTCGGGAGGGCTCCCGACCATGCAATCTGTCGCCGAGCTTTCTGACCCTCCGCTTGACTTGTTTAGTGCTTATCAACTTCGTCACTTTCTTCTGGCCATACAAAGGGCCCCCTACACTCCTAGAGACCTGACGCCCTATGAATCCATCTGTCACAAAAAGGAACCTGTGCGACACACCCTCTCCCTCCTGTACAACCTATTGAGTAGTCAGGAGGAGGAGTCGACCCCCCACCATTTATCCACAAATGGGAGAGGGACTTAGGCATCACATTTACCCCACAACAGATAGGGAAGATCCTGACCTTAGTACATAAAGCTTCCATCGCAAACCAATATCAAGAATAAGGATACAAGATAGTCTCACGCTGGTATAGAGTCCCATACCTTCTGAATAAAATGGATAGATTGATCCCGGATGTTTGTTGAAGGTGAAATTCAGATACGGGGACCATGGGACAACTTTTCTGGGCATGCCCGGCCTTGAGGAACTTTTGGGTTCCCAGCAGCATGCCTTCTACACTTGACCCAACAGCCTGTTCGAAAATACAAAAAAACCCTCACGATGCAACTCCTGAATGCCGCCTGGGCCTGCATTCCCGCACTTTGGAGGCAGCCTCAGCCCCCATCCAAGGTGCTGTGGTATTCCAAAGTCAATCATATTCTCCGGATGGAAGAATTGGCCGCCACCCTTCACAACACTGAAGAGGCATTTAGTGTTACATGGAGGCCCTGGAGGTATTTTACTGGTACTCGAGACTACATTCGGGAGGTGAGCAGTGCCTCTGTCCCAGAAAACAACTGAACATCTAACGTTTACCTACGTAGGCCATGTCTGCCCTGGGTGGCATTCCCCCCCCCTCCCTTTTTGTCTTTATTTTTCTTTTTTTCCCCGCCACCATCCCCCCACCTCCTCTCTCTCCGTCTTTGCACTCTCTTCTTCCCCCATCCTCCATTTTGACTATGCCTTGTCTCCTTACTAGCCTTCGGGACCCAGAAGAACCCCAGGGTTCTGGACATGACCGGCTCTGGAAAACCCAGGCGGTCTCCCATCCAGGTACAAACCAGGCCCAACCCTGCTTAGCCTCTGAGACCAAACGAGATTGGGCGCTTTCAGGGTGTTGTGCCCGTAGGAAATTTCTTTGTGCACTCTCAACCCTCTTGACAAATGCCAAGATGGTCACCTTGGGAAACAAGGGAAAAAAAACAGGTCAAAGCCAACAACAAAAAAAGAATCCTATGGCATCCAGTATTCCCAGGCGATCTCCCAATCAAGACACTAACCAGGCCAGATCCTTCTATGTCACCTGGTCTTCCCAGGCAGTCTCCCATCCAGGTACTAACCAGGCCTGACGCTGCTAAGCCTCTGAAATCAGACGAGATTGGGTGCTTTCAGGGTGATGTGGCCGTAAGCGTTCTCTTCAAGACACGCCCACCCCTCTTGACAAACGCCAAGATGGTCGCCTTGAGAAACAAGCAAAAAAAACAGTTCAAAGCCAACAACATAAAAAGAAGCCTATGGAACCTGGTATTTTCAGGTTGTCTCCCATCCAGGTACTAACCAGGCCCGACACTGTTTAGCCTCTGAGATCAGATGAGATTGGGCGCTTTCAGGGTGATGGGGCCGTAGGTGATCTCTTTGGGCACTCTCAACCCTCTTGTTAAACGCCAAGTTGGTCACCTTGGGAAACAAGCGAAAATAAACAGGTAAACGCCAACAACATAAAAAGAAGCCTACGGCACCTGGTATTCAAAGATGGTCTCCCATACAGGTATTAACCAGGCCGTTCACTGCTAGGCCTCCGAGATCAGATGAGATTGTGCGCTTTCAGGGTGATGTGGCCATAGGTGTTCTATTTAGACACTCTCAACCCTTTTGACAAATACCAAGATGGTTATCTTGGGAAACAAGTGAAAAAAAACAGGTCAACGCCAACAACATAGACCCTGGCGGTCTCCCATCTGACCCAGACCCTGCTTAGCCTCTGAGATCGGGCGCTTTCAGGGTGATGTGACCTCAGGCAAACGCTTTGGGACATACTCAAAACTCTTGACTGATGCTAAAATGGTCACCTTGGGAAACAAGCGAAAGAAAAACAGGTCAAAGCCAACAATATAAAAAGATTCCTACGGCACCTTTAATTAGGTACTATCCAGGCCGGACCCTGCTTAGCCTCTCAGATCAGATGAGATCGGGCACTTTCAGGGGGATGTGGCCGTAGGAGATTTCTTTGGGCTCTCTCAGCCCTCTTGACAAATGCCAAGATGATCACCTTGGGAAACAAGCGGAAAAAAAAACCATGTCAACGCCAACAACATAAAAAGAATCCTATGGCACCTGGTATTCCCAGTTTGTCTCCCATCCAGTTACTAATCAGGCCCAACAATGCTTAGCCTCCGAGATCAGACAAGATCAGGCACTTTCAAGGTGATGGGGCCATAGGCGATCTCTTCGGGCACTCTCAACCATCTTGACAAACGCCAACATGGTCATCTTGGGAAACAAGCGAAAAAAAACAAGTCATTGCCAACATTGGAGGCTAAGCAGGGTTGGGCAATCAGTTTCCTTGCCTGAAATAGGCATTTCAGAACTGCCATCTGGCTACTTCCCGGGTTTCCAACTCCTTCAACTAATCCCAGGAGACAATACTTTGCCTCCATCCTGGTGGAGGTTCCAAACACCCGATCAATGGTTCCTGTCACCTCTGTCCAGTAGCGGATCAACTTTGGGCATCTCCAAAACATGTGCATCATGTCTCCCTCCATGTTCCCGCATCGGGGGCAACTTGCGTCCGGCCAAACTGAAAAAGTTTACGAGGAGCATAATAGGTTCTATATAATAAGAACAGATGTAACATCCTCTGTGAGGAGAGCCACAATTCACCACAGGCAGGATTCCTGTGGCCAATTATAGCTCAGGGGGGTTTAGTACACACCCCACACTATATAAGGCCGCCAGCGCGGCGGCCTTGTATAGTGTGTTGCGGTGGTCAGGGAAAGAGGACGATAGGCAGGGACAGTGTCTTTACTGCTTGGGAACCTAGCACTGTTACAGTGGGTTTTATGTGCCTCCTGCACAGTACACACCTGAAGCTACCCTTTATTACTGGTGTTCAATTTCTGCAATACATGCATCTGCAGTGCAGAAGTTAGAGTGGGTGTTGTGTGCCTCCTGCACAGTATACACCTTATTGCTGGTGTTCTGTTTCTGTAATACAGGAACCTAGCACTGTTACAGTGCTAGGGTGTACAGAGAAGCTGGTATATATAGAAAACTACAGCATACAGAAGAAAGGCTAGTGAATACACAATACAGACTCGTGTATGTAGATAGGCTTGAGTATACAGAGATGCTAGAGTCAACAGTGAGGCTGGGGTACACAGAGAGGCTAATTTAAAGAGAGGCTAGTATATACAAAGATGTTAGTGTATATAGAGAGGTTAAAGTATAGAGAGGGTCGAGAGTATACAGAAAGGACAGTGCATATAGAGAAACTAGTGTATACAGAAGACAGGCTTGGGTATACATCAAAGCTGACAGTGTATACAGAAGACTGGGTAGTGCATATAGTGTAAACCTGCTGGTGTAAATAGAGAGGCTAGTGAATTTAGAGGGTAGGCTAAGTGATAACAGAAGACAATCTGGGCTATACAGAGACATTTCATCATTTCATCTAGCTCACATCTCTAATGGAGTTTGTCTCATTGCCATGTTATGCCTTTTCATTCTTATGCTAAATATAGACCACTACACGATTTTAATCATCCACATCAAGCATGCAATAAAACTATCATACATCAAAATAAACCATGTACTCTTTTGCTCTATTTTGCATATTTGTAATTCTCCACATCAACTGTCACATTGAGTATGTGACAGTCCTGACACACCATCCTGACTTATTTTTCTTTATTTCTTATTATAAATCGAGAGTACTATCTCAAAATCCACTTAAATCTATTCACTTCGATAAGTTATACCGCTAATTGTACGGTAATGCAAAATGTTCACAAAACCATCCATTTTCTACCAGACATGCTGCACATACTAAGAGTAATGTAACTATCGCTCGCTAACGATGTAAACAGTTTTATTGCTTTTCTGACATTAACCGAGTATCTCTGACATTAACTGAGTATCTCTCTGCACTATGATCTTAATAATAATAATAATAAGATTGTGTAATGCAAAGATCAACTAGTCTAATATAAGCTTTCTCATTGGTACCGGCATATCCTTTAAATTTAGACTAACGCAACTATTTCTCGGCCATCTTCAAGCTAAGCTTTCAATCTCTTTCCTTTGAACAGCGATACTTCCTCCCTACAATATTAAGCCATTTAAATGTCCTATTGGTCGCCTATATTATACAACTCTCTGAAAAGCCTATATGTAGAGAATAAAACTAGTCTTACATCTTAATAAAACAGTTTTATTGCTCAACCAGTATCAGCTGTCATGACAAATAAACATTTCCACTGTTTGACTCTATTTTCTGTATTACTTCTTTTTCTCCACCTTAACTGTCACAGTTAAAACACAGTGACAAAACATTTCTTTTTACCGCAGCAAAATGTGAGAAAAGCAGTGTAAGCCGTCTTTCTGCCATATGCTTCAGAAAATTAATGTACCGCTTTTAAATCCATATCAATTCCACATAACCGTGAACCGTCTTACAATTTTAATATTTACTGATAGCAATTACTGATATTAAATTATGACTAAACCAGTGGAAAAGGACCGCGTAATGGAACTGTGAAATTAATCATAATCTCAGCGTTAACTTAGCTGATAAATTTACGATTTACTCAACGATTTACTCAACGATTTAAACTTAGATTTTTTTCATTCTAAGTCTATTTAATCTTAAATAATTTATACTATATTCTACTGTACTCTTAAAGTATGTACTGTTTTTTTGTATTTTAGCCGTGCTCATATTTCGTTTTATGTTGCAACCATCGAATCTCATTGCTATTCCGACATTCTGCCTTAATGAGGATATTACTTTGCAACTATCCCTTGATCCCTTTTGTGTATTCATTTTATCTCGACCTATATATACTGCCTCAATATTTTCCTAATTTGTCAATATTAATGTTCATGGTTACTGATACATTATGCCGATAACCAGTGGAAACGGAAAACAGTCATTGTAAGCCGTCTTCGTGCGTAACAAAATTAATGGAACGATTTACACGTTGGAATTTTCAAGCTACGTCAATTTACTCTTAAATACCCTTTAGCTGCTAACTCACACTTTGCTGTATGTAGCCGCGTTTACATGTAAGTAACTAATGGGGATTGACATTTCATGTCCATCTCACATCTCTAATGCAATTTGTCTCTTTGCCATGTCATACTTTGCCAGTTATTATACTTTCTCATCCGATAGAAACCTAGTCGTTGCTGATATTTCATGATTACAGCAATCATCTCATCTAATTGCTATTCCGACATTCTGCCTTACTTTGCAACGCTATATTGAACAATGTAAAGGTAAGCTAGATATTTCGTGTATTTCCACTTAAACTCGACCAATATATACTGTCTCATTATTATCCTTTCTAATTTTGCTAAATTAGATTATAGAGTTTGCTATGTCTAAATCCAGGTTACCTACTCACCTTTATTACGTATACTGCTAATTTTAGGATAATACAAAACCATCTTACTGCTTCTTTACACGCTGCACATATTAAGAGTAATTTTGGAGCTACTGCAACTAACGCTTCCGATCTCATTTCGACTGCAATACTTAATCTCTGCTATTGCAGAATATTTAGCTGCTTAGCTCACACTTTGCTGTACGTAGCCCTTGGGATTTGGCATTTTATCTCTAATTCATATTCACATATTCACATTTCTAATGCAGTTTGTCTTTTTGCCATGTTAGTTATTATGCTTTCTCATCCTTGTGCTATATTTGGGGTATATTCACTACATGATTAAAGACACGTAATGAACCTGATTGATAAAAACCTACACATCGTTGCTGTTATTTCGTGTATTTCCACTTAAACCCGACCTGTATATACTGTCTCAATATTAATTTTAGAGTTATTTTGCTATATTTATTATTAGTATAAACAGATTACTATCTCTAAATCCTGGTAAACCAGCTCACACTAAACCATCTAATTTCTACCTTACACGCAGCACATATTAACATATTAACATTTAGCCGGTATCTCTCTGCAATAGTAAACGAAATGTGTAGATCACTCATCTAATATCGTCTTTTCAGTGCTACCGGAACAACTTTTAAATTGAGAGTAATGCAACGATTTCTCAGTTTTATGAAGCTACTGCAACTAACGCTTTGGATCTCTTTCCTGATAAATTACGCTCTGCAATATTAAGCCATGTAAATTGTCCTATTGGTCTGCTAACAGTGCTATGTATAATAATACAAATCTTTCAAAAGCAATATCGTCTCACTGCAATACTTACACTCTGCAAAATAAACTTAGCACTCTTTTGCTCTATTTTGTATAGTTGTAGTTCTCCACATTAACTGTCACATTGATATCACCACTGACAACACACCACTTTTTAACAGCACCAAAATATGAAAAAATCACTTTACATGTTTCAGAAGTAGTTGCATTAGCAAAAAATAAAGTCCTGTCTTCTTTACACGCTAGCTTGTCTGTATACATTATTCTCTCTGTGTACACCAGCCACTGAATATAGACTAGCCTCTCTGTCTTCTGTATACACGTGCCCGTAATCTATATACACTAGCCTGCCTTCTTTTTAAAATAGTCTCGGTGTCCCAGCCTCTCTGCATACACTAGCCTCACTGAATTCCCTAGACTGTCTTCTGTATACACAAGCCTATCTGTAAAAAAAAAATAGCCGGTCTTCTGCATACTCTAGCCTCTCTGTGTAACACAGTCTCTCTCTGGATTCCCTAGCCTCCATCTCTGCATACCCAGGACCTTCCTCTGTATAATCTAGCCTATCTGTATACACTAGCCTGTCTTTTGTACAAATTAGCTTCTCTGTAGCCGGTCTTCTGTATACACGAGCCTCACTGTCTACTCTTGGTTGTCTTTTGTATACACTAGCATCTCTTTATCCATTAGCTCTCTGTATACCCAAGCCTCTCTGTATACACTAGTCCACCGGTATACACTAGCAAGTCTGCATACACTAGTCTTTCTTTGTAACCCAACTTCTCTCTCTGTATACCTTAGCCTCCATCTCTGCATACCCAGGACAATCTTCTCTATAATCTAGCCTATGTGTATACACTAGCCGGTCTTCTGTAGACATTAGCCTCCCTGTATAAACTAGCTTGTCTACTGTATACACTAGTCCGTCTGTATACACTAGCAAGCCTGCATACACTAGCCTCTCTGCGTAACCCAGTCTCCATCTCTGCATACCCAGGACGTTCTTCTCTATAATCTAGCCTATTTGTATACACTAGCCTGTCTTTTGTACACATTAGCCTCTCTGTATAAACTAGCCGGTCCTCTGTATACACTAGTCCATCTGTATACACTAGCAAGTATGCGTACTCTATCCTCTCTCTCTGTATACCTTAGCCTCCATCTCTGCATACCCAGGACGTTCTTCTGTATAATCTAGCCTATCTGTATAATCTAGCTTATCTGTATACACTAGCCTGTCTTTTGTACACATTTGCCTCTCTGTATAAACTAATCGGTCTTCTGTATACATTAGTCCGCCTGTATACACTAGCAAGTATGCATACTCTAGCCTCTCTCTCTGTATACCCTAGCCTCCATCTCTGCATACCCAGGACGTTCTTCTGTATAATCTAGCCTATCTGTATACACTAGCCTGTCTTTTGTACACATTAGCCTCTCTGTATAAACTAGCCGGTCCTCTGTATACACTAGTCCGTCTGTATACACTAGCAAGTCTGTGTAACCAAGCCTCTCTCTCTGCATACCCTAGCCTCCATCTCTTGCATAAACCAGGACCTTCTTCTGTATAATCTAGCCTATCTGTATACACTAGCCTGTCTTTTGTACACATTAGCCTCTCTGTGTAAACTAGCCGGTCTACTGTATACACTAGTCCATCTGTATACACTAGCAAGTCTGCATACTCCTGCCTCTCTGTGTAACCCAGCCTCACTCTCTCTCTGTATACCCTAGCCTCCACATCTCTGCATACCCAGGACGTTCTTCTGTATAATCTAGCCTATCTGTATAAACTAGCCTGTCTTTTGTACACATTAGCCTCTCTGTATTAACTAGCCGGTCTACTGTATACACTAGTTCATCTGTATACACTAGCAAGTCTGCATACTCCTGCCTCTCTGTGTAACCCAGCCTCTCTCTCTCTCTCTGTATACCCTAGCCTCCATCTCTGCATACCCAGGACGTTCTTCTGTATAATCTAGCCTCTCTGTATAAACTAGCTGGACTTCTGTATACACTAGTCCGTCTGTATACTCTAGCAAGTCTGCATACTCTAGCCTCTCTGTGTAACACAGTCTCTCTCTATGTATACCCTAGCCTCCATCTCTGCATACCCAGGACGTTCTTCTGTATAATCTTGCCTCTCTGTATAAACTAGCCGGTCTTCTGCATACACGAGTCTCTCTGTATACCCTTGGATGTCTTTTGTTTACACTAGCTGCTCTTTATACATTAGCTCTCTGTATACCCAAGCCTCTCTGTATACACTAGTCCGTCTGTATACACTAGCAAGTCTGCATACACCAGCCTCTCTGTGTAACCCAGCCTCTCTCTCTGCATACCCAAGATGTTCTTATCTATAATCTAGCCTATTTGTATACACTAGCCTGTCTTTTGCACACATTAGCCTCCCTATATAAACGAGCCGGTCTTCTGTATACACTAGTCCGTCTGTATACACTAGCAAGCATGCATACTCTAGCCTCTCTCTCTGTATACCCTAGCCTCCATCTCTGCATACCCAGGACGTTCTTCTGTATAATCTAGCCTATCTGTATACACTAGTGTATACAGACAGACTAGTGTATACAGAGGACCGACTAATGTGTACAAAAGACAGGCTAATGTATACAGATAGGCTAGATTATACAGAAGAACATCCTGGGTATGCAGAGCGCTCAGCTTCAAGGTATGGCTAACGTGAGTAATATGAGGGACACTCCTTACCCCCGCCCCCACCTACCAGATCTGACTTTCATCCCCTTGCCCTCTCTGCCCCGATCATCTGGTGGCAGTTTTATGCACTCCCTGGCCCCCACCCATTCATAATCCTTACCGACCTTTCCTTCCGCTGCTCACAGGATCACACTGGATGACTTGTCTAATTAACCAACTTGTACAAGACACCGCTATCCTCCTGTCTGACACCGGTCCCCCTTGGAGGCTTTACCCCTCACTGTTTGGGTGGTCCCTGCCTCTCCCTGGATGCTCCACATATACCACAACGACATTGTAGGAGGGGCACCACTTGACAGGACACGGGGCTGTCATGCCGGTGGCATCTCCCATTGGAGGAAGGGATGATGGCCCCAACCCCTTGGCAGCAGGTTCTTTCATGTACAGACCAGGGCGGCTCATCTTCCCTTCTGGAGTCTTGACCTTAGATGGGGGAGTTGCACTTTGGGGGGTCTGAGTGATACCTAGTGCGCTGTACTGGAAGGACTTGACATTCCCGCATATGTGTCCCCTCCCCCTGGTTGCGCCCCTCATCCCCCCCTCTGGCTCCCACCTACTGTTTGCCGGCATTGCCTTCTGCAGCTTTCGGGGACCCTGGATGACTTATTTATTGAGCCTATTGGTACGAGACACTGCTTCCCTCCAGGGTGACTCTGGACCCCCCTGGAGGATTTACCCCTTACTGGATGCTCTACACAGCCCCCGATGGCGATGCAGGAGAGACACTAATTGGTGGGCCCCAGGACTGCTGCTCGGGTGAAGTCTCCCGTTGGATGGAGGGATGGTGGCCCCAGGCCCTTGCCTGCCGGATTTTCCATGCACCGACCAGGGCTGCTCCTCTTTCATCTTGATGTGGTGACCATGGAGGGGAGGAGTTGAAATTTATGGGGTCCGGGTGTTTGCTGATGGGAGTGCGCTAAAGGACTTGACATTTCCACATGTTTGTCCCCTCTCCCCTGTTTCCCCCCTCCCCCCCCTTCCCACCCTTCCCTCCTTTCCCTCCCCATTTCCCCCCTTCCACTCCCCCTTCCACTCCTCCTTCCCCCCTTCCCTGCCCCTTTTCCCCCCCGGGGCGTGGGCGGGGGAGAGGGGGTAAGGAGAGGACAATCTGCCAAAGGGAGAAATGCATTTGTTCGGGGACTGCATGTACTTCTTTAGGGGTATGGGACGGGGGGTGGTGGATCCCATTCTGTGATGCCTTTTCTGTTGTGACGGGCTTCTGTTGTGTTCTGCTCCCTCGTGCATGCCTATGTTTAGGGCGAGCCGAGGAGACCCCTCAGTGCTGACAGTTATATGCTCTACCTCTGTTTTGGTTATACTATTGTTTTTTGGTTCTATGATGTTACTGATTGTCTTTTATTTGCATACTGGTATCAGACGTGACATTTACCACTGCCGAGACTGGGGGGACTAGGATTCGGGGGCTCCCTCTCCGACCTGTCTATCCACCAACCCAAGTAGGACAGCGCTTTAAACCCAGTGTACATCTGGTAAACGCTATAGCATAATTGTACTGTTTTAGTATACCCTTCCTGTACTGTTGAGTGCGGACAACCCTTAATTTCCCTCTCCCCCTGGGGTTGAGGTGCCCGGCCTCTTTTTCCCTTTACCTTTCCTTCCATTTGCCCTTCCTTTCTCCCCCTTAGTTCCCGCCATGCATTACCTACCCAAAACCTACCTTGGTTCAACTTTCTTTGCTTTTCTCTGACGTCCCCCTCCCCCTCCCCGAGGAGCGATGGCAGACTCAGTCAAGGTCACCTCTCTAAACGTTAAGGGACTGAACTCCCCTGAAAAACGGTGGATCCTCCTGTGAGATCTGAAGACTTCCTGTACTGATGTGGCCTTTATACAAGAAACACATTTTAAAAATACTAGCCTCCCCTTTCTATGGTCGAGATCCTTCCCTAAGGTCTACCACTCTACTAACCCCTCCTCTAAGACCAAGGGAGTCTCCATTCTGATCTCTAGCAGGCTCCCCTGGGTTCTCCAGGATTCTCTGGTGGACCCTGGGGGCTGATATCTTTTTCTTAAGGGCCACATTGGAGAGCGCCTTTTTACATTTGCCACTGTGTACGCTCCCAATGATCCCCAAGACACGTTCCTCAGAACTACCCTGCACAGATTATGTGACTTTCGGGAGGGCCAGTTGATATTAGGTGGGGACTTTAATGTCCCCTTTCGCCATCGGTTGACACTTCTGCCTCTTGCTCCTTGCTCCTCATTTCCTCTAGAAAGCGGATTACTAAGTGTTTACTGAATGACCAATTAGTTGATGTCTGGCGTCTGCAACACTCTGGGGAAAGGGACTACTCTTTTTGCTCTTCCCCTCACAAATCATACTTGAGGATAGACTTCTTCTTGATTCCACATGACCAACTGCACTTGGTGAGCTCTTCCTCCATCGGCCATATTACTTGGTCCGACCAGGCTCCTGGGGCGCGTATTGGACTGGAATCGAAACAAACTTTCTAAGCTCACTCCCGAATTCCGCTAAGAAGCGCCATGTGGTGCTATAAGTATTTACCCACAGAATTTATGTCACATCCCACTATAGGGGCTTAGTTGAAAGTTAGTCACCTGATCGCTACCCAAAACACACTCATGTCTTTGACTTCCCCCCTATTCCCTATACGTGGCCATTCAACCTTTGAACTGGGGACCCACTTAGAAATTCCAACCTAGACAATGCGTCTAAATTCGTCATTGATGGAAAATGGCCTTCTTTCTCAACCCTAAGGCCGCGTACACACGCGCGGACTGTTTGCCCAACCTTGTTCGTCAAACAGTTTCGGCAAACAGTCCGCTCAAAATTTGCATGAGCGGACTTGCCCACACACGAGCGGACTGTTTGACGAACAAGGTTGGGCAAACAGTTCGCTCAACTTTTGAAATGAACGGACTCGCCCACGTAAGGAGGAGGCAAATCCGCCCATTTCGAGCGCGTGTACAGGTAGGCGGGGCCCGCGAAGGAGACGTCGCGGGCTCCGCCGCCTGGAATGGGCTTAAAGGGGAACCCCAACGCCGAAAAAAATCGGCGTGGGGGTTCCCCCCAAGTCCACACCAGACCCTTGTCCGAGCACGCTACCCGGCCGGCCAGGAAAGGGGGGCGAGCGAGCGCGCCCCCCCTCCTGAGCCGTACCAGGCCGCGTGCCCTCAACATGGGGGGTGCCTTGGGGAAGGGGGGGCCGCGCGGCCCCCCCACCCCAAAGCACCTTGTCCCCATGTTGATGAGGACAAGGGCCTCTTCCCGACAACCCTGGCCGTTGGTTGTCGGGGTCTGCGGGCGGGGGGCTTATCGGAATCCGGGAGCCCCCTTTAAGAAGGGGGCCCCCGGATACCGGCCCCCCCACCCTATGTGAATGAGTATGGGGTACAATGTACCCCTACCCATTCACCTGTGAAATAAAGTACAAAAAAAAACACAACACATGGAAAAAGTATTTTATTGCACAGCTCCGGGGGTCTTCCGTCTTCGGGGGTCTTCTCGCCGGACTCCTCCGCTATGTGTGTGTAGCTCTTTTACTAGCGGAGGAGTCCGGCTTTCTTCCTCCCCGCCGCCGGCCTCTTCTCCCGACTTCGGGGGTCTTGTCCCCTCTTCGGTTCTTCTGCCGGGCCACCGCGCCTGGTCCGGTGGCCCGGTCTTCTGTCGCCGTCTTCCGTTCTTCTGTCGCCGCCTTCGGTTCTTCTGCCGGGCCACCGCGCCTTCTTGTAGCTCTTTTACAGGCGGTGGCCCGGTCTTCTGTCGCCGCTGCCTTCCGTTCTTGTTCTTCTTCTTGTTCTTCTTCTTCTTCTCCTGGAGATGTTGACTCGACGATCTCTCCGGCCGGAATGCCAGGGACACGCTCCGCTGCCACTTATATAGTGACAATGGGGCGGTGTCACATGGTATATGTCACATGGGTTGGTCACATGGGTTGATGTCACATGGGGACTATGACATCGTAAGGGGGCGGGGTCACCATGTGACATATACCATGTGACACCGCCCCATTGTCACTATATAAGTGACCGCACAGCGCGGCTCTGGCATTCCGGCTGGAGAGCTCGTCGAGTCAACATCTCCAGGAGAAGAAGAAGAACAACAAGAAGAAGAACAAGAACGGAAGGCGGCGGCGGCGGCGACGACAGAAGACCGGGACACCGCCTGTAAAAGAGCTACAAGAAGGCGCGGTGGCCCGGCAAAAGAACCGAAGGCGGCGACAGAAGAACGGAAGACGGCGACAGAAGACCGGGCCACCGGACCAGGCGCGGTGGCCCGGCAGAAGAACCAAAGAGGGGGACAAGACCCCCGAAGTCGGGAGAAGAGGCCGGCGGCGGGGAGGAAGAAAGCCGGACTCCTCCGCTAGTAAAAGAGCTACACACACATAGCGGAGGAGTCCGGCGAGAAGACCCCCGAAGACGGAAGACCCCCGGAGCTGTGCAATAAAATACTTTTTCCATGTGTTGTGTTTTTTTTTGTACTTTATTTCACAGGTGAATGGGTAGGGGTACATTGTACCCCATACTCATTCACATAGGGTGGGGGGGCCGGTATCCGGGGGCCCCCTTCTTAAAGGGGGCTCCCGGATTCCGATAAGCCCCCCGCCCGCAGACCCCGACAACCAACGGCCAGGGTTGTCGGGAAGAGGCCCTTGTCCTCATCAACATGGGGACAAGGTGCTTTGGGGTGGGGGGGCCGCGCGGCCCCCCCTTCCCCAAGGCACCCCCCATGTTGAGGGCACGCGGCCTGGTACGGCTCAGGAGGGGGGGCGCGCTCGCTCGCCCCCCTTTCCTGGCCGGCCGGGTAGCGTGCTCGGACAAGGGTCTGGTGTGGACTTGGGGGGAACCCCCACGCCGATTTTTTTCGGCGTTGGGGTTCCCCTTTAAGCCCATTCCAGGCGGCGGAGCCCGCGACGTCTCCCTCGCGGGCCCCGCCTACCTGTACACGCGCTCGAAATGGGCGGACTTTCCGAGCGGGAACAGTCCGCTCATTTCGAAAGTACAGCGGACAGGCCCACACACGGGCGGACTGTTCGCTCAAACACAGTTTCAGCGGACAGTTTTTCGGAATTTCCGAAAGACTTTGTCCGTCCAACTGTCCGCTGAAACTGTCCGCTGAAAGCCCACACACGAGCGGACTGTCCGCCCAAACACTGTTCAGCGGACAAGGTTGGGCGAACAGTCCGCCCGTGTGTACGCGGCCTAACAGATCCGACAGGGCTTTTCCAACTGCCTTTTTGGAGAGCAGCGCAACGACATCATTTTCTCCATTCCATCCCCAATTCTTAAACGTTCGCCCGCCCTCAGACGGAGTTTGAGACTCTATGCAGGAGCGAAGGCCCTTTGGCCCACATTCTCTCTCAAACAGATTACCCACACTTAACCTGTCTGTCCAACTGGGAAAAGGACCTTAATTGCTAATTTTCCCCAGCACAGAGACAACGCATTATCACTTTGGCTCTCAAAATGTCGCTGTGCACGAAGATACAGGAGACAAATTTTAAACTTCTCACCAGGTGGTATTTGACACCATCAAAGCTGCAGAAATGTTTCCCCTCTTCCTCGAACATATGCTGGAGGTGTGGAGAAGAAGAGGGTACGTTGCTGCACATTTTTTGGTCCTGCCCCAGCTTGGTGGACTCCTGGACAGAGATCCGATGCATAACACAAAAATTCACAGACTTCTCCATCCAGGAAGAGGCTGCATTCTTTCTCTTGCACCATTCACAGATTCCCATTAAGAAGTACAAAAAAATTAAATTTTACGGCATGTGATAAATGGGGCGAAATCCTGCATCCCTCTCTATTGGAAAAAAATGTTCCCCCCCTTTCATTACTCACTGGCTTAGGAAAATAGAGGACATTAAAAAAAATGGAGGACTTGATCCTCACATCACAAGGTAAACAAGAATTTTTTAAACAAACCTGAGACATCTGGAATACCTTTATATTCTCGCTGGAAGGATGTCGCCTGCTATCGCCTTAGTGCTCTGAGCTTTCCTTGACTGGCCCCTTGGACAGTGGCTGCCATCGTGTCTCGTCCCCTCTTCTCCTTTTCTGATCTTTCAACCCTTCTCTTTTCTGTCCAGCCAATCACTTGCATCCGCCGGAGAATCAAAGAACCTGACCGAGCCGTTATGGGGGACCCTGAGGCGGCTGGGGTACAGCATGCTGTATTTAATGCCCTTTTCACGTAGGCGCTTACGGACATCATTGAAGGACTTCCTCTTGCGCTGCAGGTCGGCGGAGAAATCCGGAAACAATAGGATTGATGAGTTGCCGTATGGTAGCGACCTGGGGTTTGTGTGACCCTGGATCTTGGTACAGTACTTTATCCGTGCCTCGAATCATTGTGATTGATGGAAGGCAGATTCACAGTTGCGAATATACCTGTATCAAGTATTGTTAAGGTGCTTTTTGTTCCGTATTTCTCTGTTGCATTATGTACTCGGGGGACCGTCTTCCCCTATTTGGAGAAAAAATTATATTTGAAAAAAAAAGAAGCCTACGACACCTGGTATTCCCAGGCGGTCTCCCATCCAGGCATTAACCAGGCCCGACCCTGTTTAACCTCCAAGATCAGATGAGATGGAACAGATTCAGGGTGATGTGGCCGTAGCCAATATCTTCAGGCACTCTCAACTCTCTTAAAAAGCACCAAGATGGTCACCTTGGAAACAAGCGGAAAAAAATAGGTCAACGACAACAACATAAAAAGAAGCCTACGGCATCTGGAAATCCCAGGCGGTCTCCCATCCAGGTACTAAACTGGTCCCAACCCTGCTTAGCCTCTGAGATCAGATGAGATTGGGCTCTTTCAGGGTGGTGTGGCCATAGGAGATTTCTTCAGGCACTCTCAACCTTGACTAACGCCAATATGGTCACCTTGGGAAACAAACAAAAAAATCAAGTCAACGTCAACAACATGAGAAGAAGACTACAACAGCACCTAGTATTCCCAGGTGGTCTCCCATCCAGGTATTAACAAGGCCCGACCCTGTTTAGTCTCTGAGATCAGACGAGATCTGGTGCTTTCAGGGTTATGTGGCCATAGGCGAGCTCTTCAGGCACTCTCAACCCTCTTGACAAACACCAAGATGGTCACCTTGGTAAACAAACAAAAAAAAAAAACAAGTCAACGCCAACAACATAAAAAGAAGCCTGCAGCACCTAGTATTCCCAGGTGGTCTCCAATCCAGGTACTAGCAAGGCCAGACCCTGTTTAGCCTCTGAGATCAGAGGAGATCGGGCGCTTTCAGGCTTATATGCCCATAGGCAATCTCTTTGGGCACTCTCAACCCTCTTGACAAATGCCAAGATAGTCATCTTGGGAAACAAGCGAAAAAATAACAGGTCAATGTCAACAACATAAAAAGAAGACTACGGCACCTGGTATTCCAAAGCCATCTCCCATCCAGGGACTAACTAGGCCCAACCCTTCTTAGCCTCAGAGATGAGAAGAGATAGGGCTCTTTCAGGGTGATGCTGCTGTAAGCGAACTCTTTGGGCACTCTCAACCCTCTTGACAAATGCCAAGATGGTCACCTTGGGAAACAAGCGAAAAAAAAAAAACGAATCAACGCCAACAACATAAAAAGAAGCCTACAATAACTGGTATTCCCAGGTGGTCTCCCATCCAGGTACTAACCAGGCCTGACTCTTCTTAGCCTCCAAGATCAGACGAGATTGGGTGCTTTCAGAGTGCTCGGACTCTTTCCCCATCACTAATGGGACGAGGCAGGGATGCCCTCTGTCTCCCCTAATTTTTATTCTGACACTGGAACCACTTATGTGTCACGTTCGGAATGACCCGAATATTACTGGCATATCCAAACCCTCGGCACACCACACAATTGCGGCGTACGCTGACGATCTAATTTTTTTCGTCTCCAATCCACACATTTCGCTTCCCAATATACTCGCGGCTCTCCGGCGATACGGCAGCCTATCAAACTATAAAATCAATTGCACCGTCGGCTGTATTGAATATATCGGTCCCGGATGGTGAGGCCAAGAGGCTACGCTCCGCTTTTCCATTCTACTGAGCTGAAAAATCTATACGTTACCTGGGCGTTGACATCGCAGCGGATTTGGCGCAATTGTACCCGCTTAATTTTGTCCCTCTCCTGAATAGACTGAAATCTGATTTGGGAAACTGGCATGCTTTAACACTGACCTGGTTCTGGCGCTTTAATGCATTCAAAATGACGGCCCTCCCGCGGATCTTATACTTGTTCCATACATTACCGATCCGGTTACCCCCAATTTTTTTCAGACAACTGCAGGTGCTGCTCCGGGACTTTATTTGGGCGCGCAAACCGCCCAGAGCCCATTTGCAATTGCTTGCCAGACCAAAGGACAAGGGGGGTCTGGGTCTCCCAGATCTGAGACAATACTACAGATCGACTCTACTAGCGAGAGTCGTTGATTGGCATTGTAATGGCCCACACAAGCAGTGGGTGGAGATGGAGATTGAGGATGGATCCATTCCCCTATTGACCTCCCCGTGGCTCCTGTCCTCCCTACCAAAAGACCTCAGAGATCACCCCGTAGTGGGAGCTACGTTGGCTGTTGTGCGGAGGTTGTTCCGCTGCACACACATTGCTCCCCTGCCGTCACCAATGACTCCGGTTATAGGTAATCCAGACTTCCCACCAGGATTTACCAACAAGAAACTGCGACAGTTGACAGTGGTGGGGAAACAGCGTCTGGGAGAGGTGTGGCCCTCGGGAGGGCTCCCGACCACGCAAACTGTCGCCGAGCTTTCTGACCCTCCACTTGACTTGTTTAGTGCTTATCAACTTCGTCACTTTCTTCTGGCCATACAAAGGGCCCCCTACACTCCTAGAGACCTGACGCCCTATGAATCCATCTGTCACAAAAAGGAACCTGTGCGACACACCCTCTCCCTCCTGTACAACCTATTAAGTAATCAGGAGGAGGAGTCGACCCCACCATTTATCCACAAATGGGAGAGGGACTTTGGCATCACATTTACCCCACAACAGATAGGGAAGATCCTGACATTAGTACATAAAGCTTCCATCGCAAACCAATATCAAGAATCAGGATACAAGATAGTCTCACGCTGGTATAGAGTCCCATACCTTCTGAATAAAATGAATAGATCGATCCCGGATGTTTGTTGGAGGTGCAATTCAGATACGGGGACCATGGGACACATTTTCTGGGCATGCCCGGCCTTGAGGAACTTTTGGGTGGAGGTGACCGGGACGATAAAAACTCTCAGAAATGTAGATATCGCAGACAACCCAGCAGCGTGCCTTCTACACTTGACCGAACAGCCTGTTCGAAAATACAAAAAAACCCTCACGATGCAACTCCTGAATGCCGCCCGGGCCTGCATTCCCACACTGTGGAGGCAGCCTCAGCCCCCATCCAAGGTGCTGTGGTATTCCAAAGTCAATCATATTCTCCGAATGGAAGAATTGACCGCCACCCTTCACAACACTGAAGAGGCATTTAGTGTTACATGGAGGCCCTGGAGGTATTTTACTGGTACTTGAGACTACATTCGGGAGGTGAGCAGCGCCCCTGTCCCAGAAAAAGACTGAACATCTAACGTTTACCTACGTAGGCCATGTCTGCCCTGGGTGGCATCCCCCCCCCCCCCTTTTTGTCTTTATTTTTCTATTTTTCCCTGCCGCCAACCCCCCCCCCCCTCCTCTCTCTCCGTCTTTGCACTCTCTTCTTCCCCCGTCCTCCCTTTTGACTATGCCTTGTCTCCTTACTAGCCTTTGGGACCCAGAAGAACCCCAGGGTTCTGGACACGACCGGCTCATATTTTACTCTGGTTCACATAGGTCATGATAAGCTGGCTCGCTGTGGTCCCTGTTGTTCTCCATGATTACATTTGTCCGAACGGAGCTGCATTAGTTATACTGTACTACATGTCTGAGGTGGGGTTTCTCTCTTTTCTGCATGAAACTCTAGGACTCCACTCTGAGAACCCAGAGTTATTTGGCTGCCTATTTTTTGTTACCATGTAATTGTGACCCTGGGTCATGCTGTATGGTTGACTGTTATATTTATGTTGTTCTACTTATACTTAATAAAAGAATAAAACAAAAAAATAAAAATAAGTCAATGCCAACAACTTAAAAAAAAAGCCTATGGCATCGAGAAATCCCAGGCGGTCTCCCATCCAGGTACTAACCAGGTTCCCACCCTGCTTAGCCTCTGAGATCAAATGAGATTTGGCTCTTTCAGGGTGATGCAGCCATAGTAGATTTTTTCAGGCACGCTCAACCCTCTTGACAAACGCTAAGATGGTCACCTTGGGAAACAAACAAAAAAACAAGTCAACGCCAACAACATAAAAAGAAGCCTACCGCACCTAGTATTTCCAGGCGGTCTCCCATCCAGGTATTAACAAGGCGCGACCCTTTCTAGCCTCTGAGATCAGCGGAGATTGGGCGCTTTCAGGGTGATGTGCCCATAGACAATCTCTTTGGGCACTCTCATCCCTCTTGAAAAATGCCAAGATAGTCACCCTGGGAAACAAGCGAAAAAAAACAGGTCAACGCCAACAACATAAAAAGAAGAATACGGCACCTGGTATTCCAAGGCCGTCTCCCATTCAAGTACTAACTAGGCCCAACCCTTCTTAGCCTCTGAGATCAGAAGAGATAGGGTGCTTTCAGGGTGATGCGGCTGTAAGCGATCTCTTTAGGCACTCTCAACCCTCTTGACAAATGCCAAGATGATCACTTTGGGAAACAAGCGAAAAAAACAGGTCAACACCAACAACATAAAAATAAGCCTGCGGCATCTGGAAAACCCAGGCGGTCTCCCATCCAGGTACAAACCAGGCCCAAACGCTGCTTAGCCTCTTAGACCAAACGAGATTGGGCGCTTTCAGGGTGTTGTGCTCGTAGGCAATTTCTTTGTGCACTCTCAACCCTCTTGACACATGCCAAGATGGTCACCTTGGGAAACATGGGAAAATAAAACAGGTCAATGCCGACAACATAATGAGAAGCCTACGGCACCTGGTATTCCCAAGCTGTCTCCCATCCAGGTACTAACCAGGCCCATCGCTGCTTAGCCTCCGAGATCAGATGAGATTGAACTCTTTCAGGGTGATTTGGCCGTAGGCACTCTCTTTGGGCACTCTGAAGCCTCTTGACAAAGGCCAAGATGGTCACCTTGGGAAACAAGCTAAAAAAACAGGTCAAAGCCAACAACATAAAAAGAAGCCTACGGCATCCAGTATTCCCAGGCGATCTCCCAATCAAGACACTAACCAGACCAGATCCTTCTATGGCACCTGGTCTTCCCAGGCAGTCTCCCATCCAGGTACTAACAAGGCCTGACGCTGCTTAGCCTCTGAAATCAGACGAGATCGGGTGCTTTCAGGTTGATGTGGCCGTAAGCATTCTCTTCAAGACATGCCCAACCCTCTTGACAAACGCCAAGATGGTCGCCTTGAGAAACAAGCAAAAAAAACAGGTCAAAGCCAACAACATAAAAAGAAGCCTATGGGCTTACAGCGGACCCTAAAAGATGGGACCCACTAGCTCTGTCATAGTTCGGACGCTGTAATGTGTTGAAGATGAACGCGATGCCACGACTTCTGTATCTACTACAAGCCTCACCTATCAAAATACCCCAGACTTTCTTTCATGCGGTTTGCTCAATCTTTATCAAGTTCCTCTGGCGTGGAAAACATATGCGTATTGGTAGGGCAATGCTATTGCGACCGAAATTGCGGAGAGGTATTGGCTTCCCGGACCCTGCTCTATATTACACAGCGACGCACATGACACCGGTGGTTGACTGGTGCCGGTGTTCTGCCATATACTGTCCGGCCATGATATAGTGTCTGCGCCGTACTGCGCATACGCAGTACGGAGCAGACGAAGCTTCGGAAAATCTCCGAAGCTGAACGGCGCCTGCGCGGTGAGTGGAGGTGGTAGCCCCACGATCCAAGCGGACATAGGGTTGTGAATATTAGAGGGCCCCTCGCAGACGAGCTTCGCTCGCCACGCTTCGGGCTCGGCCTCGCTGCGCTCGGCTCTTTTATATTCTTAGTCTATGTCCACTTGGATAGTGGGGATAGAACCTGGACTCAGTGCACAGGCGCCGTTCATGCTCGGCAATTTTCGGAATCTGTGTTGCTGTGTACTGCGCATGCGCAGTACGCAGAGGACACTATCCGATGGGGGACCATATGTGATAAGACACCGGCATGGGGAACTGAAGCTATGGGTCAAGCTAGAGCAGGAGATGGTGCGGGTTCCACTGGCTGGTCTGCCTTGGGTGGGGAGGCCATTGGAGCCCTGTGTGACTACTCACCCGTTAATTGGCCCCTCGCTCGCCGATATGGATAGTTTTTTTCACCTTTCCCACCTGACTAACTTCCCTTCTCCTATGACCCCAATTATTGGACATCCTAGATTCCCTCCGGGCCTGTCTGACCAGGCCTTTACCAGGCAAGCCCCGAAAGGGCTTCTGAGAGCAGCCCTATTTCTTGGACCCACGGGCTTGATTCCCATGGGGACCATACTGCTAGAGCAAGTACCTGTTGCATTGGATAGCTGGAGAGCTAGACAGCTAATCCATTTCCTCGGATCACTACCTAACCATTCGTTCTTCTCTAGACAATTCCACCCCTTCGAGGAACTTTGCCTGGATGATGGCCCAATTCGTGGTTCCCTCTCTAGGTCCTACCAAATCCTGACAGACGCACAATCCTCCACGGATCCACCCTTCCTAGCTAAGTGGAAAAGGGACTTACAAACTACATTCTCCAAACCACAGAAGGACAGAATACTCTTTTTCGCCCATAAGTCATCACTCTGCAGTAAATATCAGGAGATCTCATATAAGCTGATCACACGCTGGTATCGTACACCGGTGGTGTTGGCCAAAATATTCCCCGGTCAATCTGACCGCTGCTGTCGCTGTGGGCAACAGGCTGGCACCATTCTCCACATTTTCTGGGAATGCCCTAAATTACAAACATTCTGGCAGCCTATCCTGAGACTCATCCACAAGTTCACAGACATTTCCTTAGCCAATGATCCCGCAGCAGTTCTTCTCAATCTAACTCCTATGTCGAGAAAGCGTTATCATAAGTCCTTACTTAAACATCTCCTCAATGCAGCTAGGGCCTGCATCCCAAGTCAGTGGAAACAGCAATCTGCTCCAATGGTGACCCAGTGGTTCGCAAGGGTAAATGATATTGAACGAATGGAAGACCTGACTGCCACAATGAGGGATAAAACAGAGGAGCATGGGAACAGATGGTTCTACTGGACCCAGTTTCGCTTTTCGGAAGAATACCTCCGCGAGACATAGTAAGCTCACGGTGATCGTTGGAGATCACTGTTCCAAACGTTGGACAGCTGATGAGCTGGTGAGCCGAGGGCGTCTCTTGCTCCCTGGGAGGGGACCCCACCCTATCCACTCTACCCACGACACCCCCTTACCCCTTCTTTTCCTTTTCTGCCATTTCCTTCCCCAATATTCTCTTTCCCCTTCTCCCTCCTTTCAGTTCTACTATTTCCCTTCATAACTCAAAAAAGGGAAAAGAAAATGGTATGTTCCGACCCCATTTGACTACTACACAATACTCTTCCCCTATCTATGGATATCTAAACTCTTCGAGGGTAGCAGGGCTAGTATCAATAATATTTTAAGTGGTAGAGGATCCCAACGAGATGGAGCTTTAATCTCATCTTGATATGACCGCAAAGCTGTACACGTGCTATTCTCCTCGGACTTCTTACCATTGGCTCTGATATCCATGCAATATGATCGTTTGTTTGTAACTATTTGTATAACACATTCTGTGAAGTTGCCTTTGCATTGTATGTCGCATACTACTAAATAAAAAAAAATTAAAAAAAAAGAAGCCTATGGCACCTGGTATTCCCAGGCGGTCTCCCATCCAGGTACTAACCAGGCCCGACACTGTTTAGTATCCGAGATCAGACGAGATTGGGGGCTTTCAGGGTGATGGGGCCGTAGGTGACCTCTTCCGGCACTCTCAACCCTCTTGGCAAACGCCAAGATGGTCACCTTGGGAAACAAGTGAAAAAAAAACAGGTCAAGGCCAACAACATAAAAAGAAGCCTACAGCACCTAGTATTCCCAGGTGGTCTCCAATCCAGGTACTAGCAAGGCTCAACCCTGTTTAGCTTCTGAGATCAGAAGAGATCGGGTACTTTCAGGGTTATGTGCCCATAGGCAATCTCTTTGGGCATTCTCAACCCTCTTGACAAATGCCAAGATAGTCACCTTGAGATACAAGCGAAAAAAAACAGGTCAATGTCAACAACATAAAAAGAAGACCGATGGGGGCGTGGCCTGGCTGAGCTTGATGGCGGTCGCTTAAGCTCTTAGCTCCGACATCCCAGGACGAAAGTTACTGCTTACCGCAGGTATTCTCGCCGCAGCTTTCCCCCTAACGATGGGTACAGCATCCCGCTCGTCCTCCGCATCCAGATCCCGCTCCCCGAGGGAGAATTCGGCCGGACAGCCGCCTCACAACATCCCGGAGATGTTCAGGTCGCAACGAGGAAACATGGCGCCTTCCCGCCACAGCGCATCCCAGGCCACAGACTCTCGTCCTCACTCACAGGGGACGATTGTCCTATCTGACAATCTTGTGGCTGAGAACGCAGCGGCTCAGAGACTGAATGATCATTCCCCACAGATGACTTCCTCTTCGCAACCGATCAGCATGAATGACCTCCGTTCTATCGCCTCAGATATCAAGGACACGTTATCTGCAGCCATTGCCGAACTCAGGGTGGACATTAGAGGCCTTTCGGATCGTATGCACACTGTGGAACAAATCACAGACCAGCATGAAATATCGCTCCGCAAGACCACAAGGAAACTGGACTCGCACTCTTTACAAATGAGGGATATTCAGCGACATTTAGAGGATTTGGACAACAGGGGGAGGCGTCATAACCTGAGGGTTAGAGGCCTCCCTGAATCAGTTGAAGCTGACCAAATCACCTCAGCAGTCACCTCCATCTTTAATGATATCCTGGGAAGACAACCTCAATCTAACATTGAATTTGAACGCATCCACCGCGCTCTAAGACCGAAGGGAAGGGACACTGATCCTCCAAGGGACATTGTGTGTTGCCTGGTCAACTATCACCTCAAAGAGGACATTTTAAAAGCTGCCAGAACAAGGCAGACCATAACTTTTGGCTCTACCCCATCCAGATCTTTCAGGACCTCTCTGGAATAACTTTACAACACCGCAGGGATTTGCGCCCCCTGCTGGACGTTCTGAAGACTCATGGCATACAGTACAAGTGGAAGTTCCCTTTCTGCCTTGCAGCGTCCGACTCAGGCCGTACTGCACACCTGAAGGTGCCGGAAGACTTGCCAAACTTCTGCTCTATTCTGAATATCCCCATGGTAGAGCTCCCTAACTGGTACGCTTCCTTCTGCCCGATGATACCTAAAGTGCCCCGACAACGCGCGGATCCGATGGATACTCAAGATGCCTCTTTCCACAGACGAAGATCCCCCTCGGGACCAAGAGGTCGGCGCCCACCTGACATCGCTCGCGGGGATCACAGTCCCTCTTCTTCTCCACGCGCCGTCGGGCGAGAAGAGAATACTGAATGAGGTGCCGTCCTCTTCTCTTCACTTCCCCGATCTGATCGGACCTCCACGCCTGGTTCTGTTGCCTGCCACTTTTCTGCCAGGATGGACTGTTTTCATTGCCCGTGACTGTCTGCAGTAAGTTGCTAGTTACCATACGTTCATGGTGACTCGGTTTTGGTTATTTCTTCCTTTTTGCTCCTTGCCTCAGCACGTCTACGGTATACGAACACTTTCAGTCCCGCTGGCCACCTAACATAGATCTAGTAAAGACTCGGACCCTACGTGCCTCTTGGTCGCTACTCAATCCACTGACGAGCGATCTGCGATCGATCTTGGCTGAAGCCCTTCGATTGGTAATGCTTCCAGGATATAGAAACGTGCAACAGCTCGCACTCCACAAGAGGAACTTTTCGATCTTGCCTGCCTTCAGGACACTGTTCGTTATCGGTTACTGACGAGTCTGTTCCATGCCATTCCACGCTGAATGTCCACACGACCTTCTCCTACACATCTATCACTCCGATGTTCACCATCTGTGCCTTGAGCAGATTAATTGTACTATCTTCCTCGCAGAACTGCTGACTGTTACATATCCTGGAATCGTTCGTCTGTTCCTAAACCCACTCGCTTGAAACTCCCTAAATGGCACTGACGGACTGCAATGCACCCGTCGCGTATGACTGGATCTTTTTTTTTTCTTTTCTTCGCAGGCCCCCCAGTGGATAAGTATTATTACCCTGATCTGTTGATGTTATATTGTGGTTACATGGTTGTGATTTACAAGCTTATTCTCTCTAATTTAACATTTTTTGCGATCGACTCCGGGAGGCGACTAACTGTTCCTACGTCGCCTGCGGATTCGGACACGCTTAACAAACATCTTGAGGGTTTTTCTTTTTTGTTTTTCTTTTTTATGCATGCTAAACATGCGGTCGTACCTTTATAAACAGTAGCTGCTTATTAACAACTTTCTATATGTGTGTAGTCGAGTGATCCCCTGGTGCGTACTGTGTTATGCAATTGCAAGTATTTACTTAATTTGTTCGCACATTGGGATCCTTCGTAAACTGTTCTCCCTTCGTTAGCTCATTTTCGTGCATGCCATTCATGCTGTAGACCTGCTCCCACCAAACACATCTCAAAGTCCTGGGATGCCGTGCAGATATCCACTCGACGAACTCCCTGTGATCCGTTGTTGGGCTGAGTTTTAGCCAACCCCACTGTAGGGTGACGTCTGGGACTCCCTTCGTACAGTGTCGGGGAATCCTTGACCCATCCTACTCTATTTTACTTCTCGTACCACCGAACAAGTGGTCTGACTCTTTCCGCCCCTTCCCCCCCCCCATCCCCCGCACGCGCCCTTCTTCTCTCCACAGTGTCAGGAATTCGCCCCTTTGCGCCCAGCAACGTTCTAACTACTGATCGGTCTGTGCTTACCCTCCTAGCTCCCCCCCCCCCAATTCCCGTTGATCTGACTTACTTGCACCTCACTGAACATGACCGAAGCACATTCTTCTCGAGACGATCGTACTTCTCCACCTGATTTTACCACCGGTACTAAATTTTACTCGGTTAATATTAGAGGTTTAAACACTCCCGAGAAGAGATCAAAACTGCTTTTTGCTTTACATAGAGCACGCGCTCAATTCTATACCCAAATTACATGACGCGCGCTATCCAACGGTATATCACGCCACGTCGGCTGAATCCAAATCCAAAGGAGTCTCTATATTGGTATCAAAACATTGCCCTCTCACTGTCACGGAAGTCCGGTCAGACCCAATGGGCCGATATCTCTTCCTCAAAGGATACCTGTACAATAGACCTATTACTGTAGCTAACATATATGCTCCAAATACTAGACATGTACCGTTCTTCCGAGATACCCTTTCTCAACTCACCACCTTCCACCACGGGATGCTCGTCCTAGGGGGAGACTTTAATATCCCGTTTTCCCCAGACATCGATACTTCCAATGGTACCTCCTGTATCACATACAGGGCATTGCAGGCCATCAAAATGGAACTCCAATCCCTTACACTACACAACACCTGGCGTATGTTACATCCGACCACTAAAGATTTCACATTCTTCTCCCCGCCTCATAACAAATATTCAAGAATTGATCACCTCTTTCTTACACAAAACGACGTAGGCTGCTTGATGCAAGCCACCATGGAACCTGCATTTCTCTCAGATCACAATCCGATCACTATCTCTCTTAACCTGACGACTACGCCCCAACGTCCACTGGTTTGGAGACTGGATGACTCTCTACTTCTAGATCTTGACCACAAACAAGCCACCCTGGAATGTTTACAAAACGACTTTTCAGACAACTCCGGCGCTGACTCCTCTATAGAAACCATATGGGCTGCGCACAAATGTGTAGTGAGGGGACTGTTCATTTCTCTAGCTGCTAAACGGAAAAAATTTAGAGAGGCTCGCATCGCGGAGTTACACCGTCGAATACGCACGTTAGAACGGACACATAAACGCACCCTTGCGACCTCCAATCTCACCGAACTTACTAAAGCCAGGGAGAAGCTTTTAGAGGAATTACAATTGTCAGTCAAACGTAAATTTGCTCTCACGCACAAAATGTTTTATGAATTTGGAAACAAGGCCGGCAAATTTTTTGCGACGGCTCTAAAGAATAAGAGAATGCAATATACCATACATAAGATTACGACCCCCACAGGGACTCCTATTGTAGCACCTGATGCCATAGCAAAACACTTTGTTGAATATTTTCAATCATTATACAATTTACCTCGAGCTTCTCATACTGCTGACCCCACGCCCCGGGCTGACATTATTCATGACTTTCTATCAAAATATGCCCCGTCCACCTTAAATAACATAGACATCTCCTCGCTGGATGCCCCTATCTCGTTGTTAGAAATCAAGGAAACAATTAAGCAACTGAAGTCCGGGAAGAGCCCGGGCCCGGACGGATTAACGGCGGCATACTATAAATCCTTCCCTGATCTATTGTCCCCACACTTGGCTGAGACCTTTAATGCCCTTCCACAATCCACGAGAAATAATTCGGACCTCCTAGAAGCACATATTACCTTAATTCCCAAACCAGGTAAGGACCCTTCATTAGTCACTAATTACCGCCCTATTTCTTTACTCAATGTAGATTTGAAAATATACACCAAAATTTTAGCAAATCGCCTGTCACCCTTACTCCCTGATCTGATATCCACTGACCAAGTAGGCTTTGTCCCTGGCAGAGAAGCCAGGGACAATACCATTAAAGCAATAAATATTCACCATTGGCTCACCACGTCCCAATCAGAAGGCTTTTTCCTGTCCCTAGATGCAGAGAAGGCGTTCGACAGAGTGGCCTGGGATTATATGATCTCCACTTTGCAATATATTGGAATCCCTCCTAGACTGCTACAAATGATACGGCTTTTATACTCAGCTCCGTCCGCGAGGGTCAAGGTTAATGGCCACCTGTCGAACGCCTTCTCTATCACCAATGGCACACGCCAAGGTTGCCCTCTTTCCCCACTCATCTTTGTGCTCACTCTGGAGCCTGTCCTTAACATGCTCAAAGACAATCAAAACATAGTGGGGATATCGATCAACGATAAAACATACAAACTCGCCGCCTACGCGGATGACATTTTGCTCTTTCTCTCCAACCCGATCATATCAATTCCCAACCTCCTGCGAGGCTTAGACTCTTTCCATACAATATCCAATTTAAAGATCAACTTTGATAAATCTAAAGCATTACCGGTCACCCTGTCGGAACGCCTTGTAACACAATGTAAAGGTAACTACCCTTTCCAATGGGAACGTAACACATTGACATACTTGGGAATCAAACTCCCAAATACGCTCTCCCATCTTTATGACTGTAATTTCGGCCCTGTTCTTCTAACCACACAAGAGGACCTCCTGAAATGGCACAGGACGTCTTTTTCGTGGTTTGGGAGGATTGCTATTTTAAAAATGAATGTGCTCCCAAGGTTGTTATATCTTTTGCAGGCTATACCCATTGATCTCCCCAAAAGGTTTTTCAACGCTTACAAACAGATGTGTAGAACTTTTATATGGTCTCATAGATCCCCTCGTCTAAGCTGGGCAAAGCTAATCCTTCCTAAAACAAAAGGAGGCCTAGGATTGCCAGACATTCACACCTATTACCACGCCAACCTCCTACAGAGAGTACTAGATTGGCATTTGCACCATAATTCCAAAGCTTGGGTTCAGTTAGAACAAGCACTGAGTCCTCTCCCGCTGATAAATTTATCGTGGATTCCCAAATCTAGTATCCCCGCGTCGTGCATGAAACACCCTTCGATTGGACCCTCAATCAGGGTGGTTCACCAGACATCCAACACACTTGGCTTACATCTTCCTAATGGTCCGATGACCCCTTTGTCTACCAACCCGGCCTTTCCACCGGGGGTCATGTCTAATGACCCCCCGACTCCACAACCCCAGCCTTCTTATAGGGCGTACCAATTCTTTCGACGTAAGACATTGCTCTCTTACCCAGAGATGACAGCCGAATTTCCAGAATTACACTTACCATTTTTTAAATATTTACAAATCCGACACTTTTTCTATTCCACTAGGCCTCTTTCAAATTGGTGTAGAGATTAACCCCTTTTGAAAATTTGTGCAATAGTCAGGAACCCCAGACGCATATTATTTCTCAGATTGCGGCTCTACTCACTACAGGCAGTACATTGTACGCCCCCTCTCGACAATTGTGGGAGACTGAACTTAGTGCTATCTGGTCTAATGACGATTGGGCATCTATTTATTACCACACGCATAAGGGATCCCTTAGTGTTTCCACACAGGAAAACAGATACAAACTGTGCTCTAGATGGTACCACACCCCAGATAAGGTACATAAAATATTCCCAGATGTGTCCCCAATGTGTTGGCGATGTGACTCAGCAGTGGGCTCCTTTCTCCACATCTGGTGGGACTGCCCAGCGATTCAAACCTTTTGGAAAAAAGTTCACGACAAAATCACTCAAATAACGACTTTTCAACCAGAATACTCTCCAGCCCAATACCTCTTACATCACACTCCCATACCTTTCTGTAGCTATAAACGCTCACTAGTTCTACATTTGATTAACGCAGCTACACAGTGCATTCCCAGACGGTGGAAGTCCAAATCAAACCCCACTTTGGAAGACTGGTACCGACAGATTAATAGGACTGAAGAAATGGAAAGACTCATTTTGCAATCACACGACAAACATGATAAGTTTACCCAAATTTGGCCTTGCTGGATACATTTTCGATCTACTTCCACTACCTCTCTCACTCATTTCGACTTGAGACACCCTACTCCTCAGTAACTCCGTCACCCCTGTCACTTTAGTCACCCCCTTTATCTCCTTAACCCGCCCTCCCCTTCTTCCTCTCCCTTATGACCCCTACAATGAAATCTTTCTGCTTACTCCGACCTCTCTGTACCCACTCCCTCATAATGCGAAATAGGCGGTTTATGACTACACATAGTGATGTTCAGAAATCCTGTCCCATAACCGATAGGTCTACAGCAGTGTACCTTTCACATCCACAGTGAGTTCCCATTAGGGGTGGATGGTTGAAAGATACACATGTTATCCCCGTTGGTACACGGTTTCTTTCCAGGGACCTCCTTTAGTTAGTTCGCCCCAGTTTTTTTCCCTTGGCCCCATACTCCACACTCCAACTTAACCTGACTTACATGACTTGGATGGTGGAGACATAAATAATTGAATGCTTATGATAATGATACTGCTTGACTCCGATTGTGTTTCTTTACCAATTCCTGTTATTATTTGATGGGAGATATTCCCGACTGTGATTGTATTAAGCATATTGTATTGTATCAGTATTGCATAAATTTGGCTTGTATTGTAATGTAATACTCCTTATACTTTAATAAAATGTTTGAAACAAAAAGAAGACCGATCCGGTTACCCCCAATTTTTTTCAGACAACTGTAGGTGCTGCTCCGGGACTTTATTTGGGTGCGCAAACCGCCCAGAGCCCGTTTGCAATTGCTTGCCAGACCAAAGGACAAGGGGGGTCTGGGTTTCCCAGATCTCAGACAATACAACAGAGCGACTCTGCTAGCGAGAGTCGTTGATTGGCATTGTAATGGCCCACACAAGCAGTGGGTGGAGATGGAGATTGAGGATGGATCCATTCCCCTATTGACCTCCCCGTGGCTCCTGTCCTCCCTACCAAAAGACCTCAGAGATCGCCCCGTAGTGGGAGCTACGTTGGCTGTTGTGCGGAGGTTGTTCCGCTGCACACACATTGCTCCCCTGCCGTCACTAATGACTCCGGTTATAGGTAATCCAGACTTCCCACCGGGATTTACCAACAAGAAACTGCGACAGTTGACAGTGGTGGGGAAACAGCGTCTGGGAGAGGTGTGGCCCTCAGGAGGGCTCCCGACCACGCAAACTGTCGCCAAGCTTTCTGACCCTCCGCTTGACTTGTTTAGTGCTTATCAACTTCGTCACTTTCGTCTGGCCATACAAAGGGCCCCCTACACTCCTAGAGACCTGACGCCCTATGAATCCATCTGTCACAAAAAGGAACCTGTGCGACACACCTTCTCCCTCCTGTACAACCTATTAAGTAGTCAGGAGGAGGAGTCGACCCCACCATTTATCCACAAATGGGAGAGGGACTTTGGCATCACATTTACCCCACAACAGATAGGGAAGATCCTGACATTAGTACATAAAGCTTCCATCGCAAACCAATATCAAGAATCAGGATACAAGATAGTCTCACGCTGGTATAGAGTCCCATACCTTCTGAATAAAATGAATAGATCGATCCCGGATGTTTGTTGGAGGTGCAATTCAGATACGGGGACCATGGGACAAATTTTCTGGGCATGCCCGGCCTTGAGGAACTTTTGGGTGGAGGTGACCAGGATGATAAAAACTCTCAGAAATGTAGATATCGCAGACAACCCAGCAGCGTGCCTTCTACACTTGACCGAACAGCCTGTTCGAAAAATACAAAAAAACCCTCACGATGCAACTCCTGAACGCCGCCCGGGCCTGCATTCCCACACTGTGGAGGCAGCCTCAGCCCCCATCCAAGGTGCTGTGGTATTCCAAAGTCAATCATATTCTCCGGATGGAAGAATTGACCGCCACCCTTCACAACACTGAAGAGGCATTTAGTGTTACATGGAGGCCCTGGAGGTATTTTACTGGTACTCGAGACTACATTCGGGAGGTGAGCAGCACCCCTGTCCCAGAAAAAGACTGAACATCTAACGTTTACCTATGTAGGCCATGTCTGCCCTGGGTGGCATTCCCCCCCCCCTCCCTTTTTGTCTTTATTTTTCTATTTTTCCCCGCCGCCATCCCCCCCCCCCTCATCTCTCTCCGTCTTTGCACTCTCTTCTTCCCCCGTCCTCCCTTTTCACTATGCCTTGTCTTCCTACTAGCCTTTGGGACCCAGAAGAACCCCAGGGTTCGGACACGACCGGCTCATATTTTACTCTGGTTCACATAGGTCATGATAAGCTGGCTCGCTGTGGTCCCAGTTGTTCTCCATGATTACATTTGTCCAAACGGAGCTGCATTAGTTATACTGTACTACATGTCGGAGGTGGGGTTTCTCTCTTTTCTGCATGAAACTCTAGGACTCCCCTCTGAGAACCCAGAGTTATTTGGTTGCCTATTTTTTGTTACTATGTAATTGTGACCCTGGGTCATGCTGTATGGTTGACTGTTATATTTATGTTGTTCTACTTATACTTAATAAAAGAATAAAACAAAAAAAAAAAATAAGTCAATGCCAACAACTTAAAAAAAAAGCCTATGGCATCGAGAAATCCCAGGCGGTCTCCCATCCAGGTACAAACCAGGCCCAACCCTGCTTAGCCTCTGAGACCAAACGAGATTGGGCGCTTTCAGGGTGTTGTGCTCGTAGGCAATTTCTTTGTGCACTCTCAACCCTCTTGACACATGCCAAGATGGTCACTAGTGTATACAGATAGGCTAGATTATACAGAAGAACGTCCTGGGTATGCAGAGATGGAGGCTGGGTTACACAGAGAGGCTAGTGTATGCAGGCTTGCTAGTGTATACAGACGGACTAGTGTATACAGTAGACCAGCTAGTTTATACAGGGAGGCTAATGTCTACAGAAGACCGGCTAGTGTATACACATAGGCTAGATTATAGAGAAGAACGTCCTGGGTATGCAGAGATGGAGGCTAAGGTATACAGAGAAAGAAGTTGGGTTACAAAGAGAGGCTAGTGTATGCAGACTTGCTAGTGTATACCGGTGGACTAGTGTATAAAGAGATGCTAGTGTATACAAAAGACAACCAAGAGTGAGGCTCGTGTATACAGAAGACCGGCTACAGAGAAGCTAATTTGTACAAAAGACAGGCTACTGTATACAGATAGGCTAGATTATACAGAGGAAGGTCCTGGGTATGCAGAGATGGAGGCTAGGGAATCCAGAGAGAGACTGTGTTACACAGAGAGGCTAGAGTATGCAGAAGACCGGCTATTTTTTTTTACAGATAGGCTTGTGTATACAGAAGACAGTCTGGGGAATTCAGTGAGGCTAGTGTATGCAGAGAGGCTGGGACACCGAGACTATCCATTAGATGAGATGATTGCTGTAATCATGAAATATCAGCAACGACGTGACCAGGTTTCTATCGTTTTTCAGGATCCTTACGTGTCTTTAAGGATAAGTAAGTATAATAACTGGCAAAGTATGACAATGGCAAAGAGATAAATTGCATTATCTAAGCAGCTAAATATTACTTAATATTGCATAGATTAAGTATTGCAGTTTAAAAGAGATCGGAAGCGTTAGTTGCAGTAGCTCCAAAATGACTAAGAAATCATTTCATTACTCTAAATGTAAAAGTTATCCCGTAGATGAGTGATCGTTGTGGTACAAATTCAGTTTCCTATAGCAGAGAGATACCAGCTAAATGTGAGAAGAGCAATTAAACTGTTCACATCGGTAGCATTGTATTACTCTTAATATGTGCAGCGTGTAAAGAAGCAATAAGATGGTTTTGTATTATACTAAAATTAGGTAACCTGGATTTAGACATAGCAAACTCTATAATCTAATTTAGCAAAATTAGAAAGGATAATATTGAGACAGTATATATTGGTCAAGTTTAAGTGGAAATACACAAAATATCTAGCTTACCTTTACATTGTTCAATAGAGCGTTGCAAAGTAATACCAAGGCAGAATGTCGGAATAGCAATTAGATAAGATGATTGCTGTAATCATGAAATATCAGCAACGACTAGGTTTCTATCGGATGAGAAAGTATAATAACTGGCAAAGTATGACATGGCAAAGAGACAAATTGCATTAGAGATGTGAGATGGACATGAAATGTCAATCCCCATTGGTTACTTACATGTAAACGCGGCTACATACAGCAAAGTGTGAGCTAAGCAGCTAAAGGGTATTTAAGAGTAAATTGACGTAGCTTGAAAATTCCAACGTGTAAATCGTTCCATTAATTTTGTTACGTATGAAGACGGCTTACACTGACTGTTTTCCGTTTCCACTGGTTATCGGCATAATATATCAGTATAACTTATTACAATGATTTAGAGATAGTAATCTCTATAAAATAATAATAATAAGTATAGCAAAACAAATTAGGAAAATATTGAGGCAGTATATTTAGGTCGAGATATAGTGAATACACAAAAGGGACCAAGGGATAGTTGCAAAGTCAAGGGATAGTTGCAAAGGTACATTATTTAAGAGTAAATTGACGTAGCTTGCAAATTCCAACGTGTAAATCGTTCCATTAATTTTGTTACGCACGAAGACGGCTTACACTGACTGTTTTCCGTTTCCACTGGTTATCGGCATAATATATCAGTAACCATGAACATTAATAGTGATAGACAGCTTACATTAGGATGTATGCATGATGTGAATGTAAAATAGTTGCATTATGTGTTATTAATGTAATCAAACTGTATTGCTATGCTTTGCTACTGCAACCACTTCTCAATCAAGTAAATCGTCCCACTGCTTTTCTCACATTTTGCTGCTGTTAAAAAATGTGTTGCACGTGTTATGTGTTACAAATGGTTATCAGTGTGACAGTTAATGTGGAGAAGAAGTAATACACAAAATAGAGTCAGAAAGAGAATCCTATTGCATAGAGGTAGCGAGAGATGGTTGCATTACTCTTAATGTGCAGTGTGTAAAAGGTTTTAAAAAAGATGGTTTTGTGTGACTTTTGCTTTAACGTAAAATGAGCTGTAGACATTATAACTTGTTACAATGATTTAGAGATAGTAACCTCTATAAAATAATAATAATAATAAGTATAGCAAAACAAATTAGGAAAATATTGAGGCAGCATGTATAGGTCGAGATATAGTGAATACACAAAAGGGATCAAGGGATAGTTGCAAAGTCAAGGGATAAATGCAAAGGTACATTATTTAAGAGTAAATTGACTTAGCTTGCAAATTCCAACGTGTAAATCGTTCCATTAATTTTGTTGCGCACGAAGACGGCTTACACTGACTGTTTTCCGTTTCCACTGGAAAGAGAATCCTATTGCTTAGAGGTAGCGAGAGATGGTTGCATTACTCTTAATGTGTAAAGGTTTTAAAACGATGGTTTTGTGTGAATTTTGCTTTAACGTAAAATTAGCTGTAGACATTATAACTATGGGTATTACAATGATTTAGAGTTAGTAATCTCTATAATATAATAATTACAGAGTATATGTATAAGTATAGCAAAACAAATTAGGAAAATATTGAGGCAGTGGAAACGTTTATTTGTCATGACAGCTGATACTGGTTGAGCAATAAAACAGTTTTATTAAGATGTAAGACTAGTTTTATTCTCTACATATAGGCTTTTCAGAGAGTTGTATAATATAGGCGACCAATAGGACATTTAAATGGCTTAATATTGTAGGGAGGAAGTATCGCTGTTCAAAGGTAAGAGATTGAAAGCTTAGCTTGAAAATGGCCGAGAAATAGTTGCGTTCGTCTAAATTTAAAGGATATGCCGGTAATAATGAGAAAGCTTATATTAGACTAGTTGATCTTTGCATTACACAATCCTATTATTATTATTATTATTAAGATCATAGTGCAGAGAGATACTCAGTTAATGTCAGAGATACTCGGTTAATGTCAGAAAAGCAATAAAACTGTTTATATCGTTAGCGAGCGATAGTTACATTAATCTTAGTATGTGCAGCATGTCTGGTAGCAAATGGATGGTTTTGTGAACATTTTGCATTACCGTACAATTAGCGGTAGAACTCATCGAAGTGAATAGATTTAAGCGGATTTTGAGATAGTACTCTCTATTTCTAATAAGAAATAAAGAAAAATAAGTCAGGATGGTGTGTCAGGACTGTCACATACTCAATGTGACAGTTGATGTGGAGAATTACAAATATGCAAAATAGAGCAAAAGAGTACATGGTTTATTTTGATGTATGATAGTTTTATTTCATGCTTGATGTGGATGATTAAAATCGTGTAGTGATCTATATTTAGCATAAGAATGAAAAGGCATAACATGGCAATGAGACAAACTCCATTAGAGATGTGAGCTAGATGAAATGATGAAATGTCTCTGTATAGCCCAGATTGTCTTCTGTTATCACTTAGCCTACCCTCTAAATTCACTAGCCTCTCTATATACACCATCATGTTTACACTAGCCGATCTTCTGCATACAATAGCCTGTCTTCGATATACACTAGCCTATGTTCTGAATACACTAGCCCGTCTTCTGTCTTCTGTATGGCCTAGCCTGTCTTCTGTATACATTAGTCTCTCTGTATAAACTAGCATCTCTGTATACCCCAAACTGTCTTCTGTAAAAACTTGTCTCTCTTTATAGCCTGTCTAGCCTTTCTTCTGTACACACTAGCTTCTCTGTATACACTAACCAGGCTTCTATATACAATAGCTTCACTCTATGCACTAGCCTCTCTGTATAATCTAGCCTCTCTATGCACCCTAGATAGTGTTCTGCATACACTAGCCTCTCCGTAGAAGCAGCCTTTATTCTGTATTCACTAGCCTTTCTTCTGTATGCTGTAGTCTTCAATATATACTAGCTTCTCTGTACACCCTTGCATCTCTGTAATACACTACCACAGCCTGTCTTCTGTATATGCTAGACTGTAAAAACTAGCTAGAATACACCAGCCTGTCTTCTGTACCCACTAGACTCTCTGTATACACTACCCAGTCTTCTGTATACACTGTCAGCTTGGATGTATACCCAAGCCTGTCTTCTGTATACACTAGTCTCTCTATATGCACTGTCCTATCTGTATACACTCGACTCTCTCTGGTGTTCTGTTTCTGTAATACAGGAACCTAGCACTGTTACAGTGCTAGGGTGTACAGAGAAGCTGGTATATATAGAAGACTACAGCATACAGAAGAAAGGCTAGTGAATACAGAATACAGACTCGTGTATGTAGATAGGCTTGAGTATACAGAGATGCTAGAGTAAACAGTGAGGCTGGGGTACACAGAGAGGCTAGTTTAAAGAGGCTAGTATATACAAAGATGTTAGTGTATATAGAGAGGTTAGTGTATAGAGAGAGTCGAGTGTATACAGAAAGGACAGTGCATATAGAGAAGCTAGTGTATACAGAAGACAGGCTTGGGTATACATCAAAGCTGACATTCTATACAGAAGACTGGGTAGTGTATGCAGAGAGTCGAGTGGGTACAGAAGACAGGCTGGTGTATTCTAGCTAGTTTTTACAGTCTAGTGTATACAGAAGACAGGCTGTGGTATACAGAGAGTTTAGTGTATTCAGAGAGTCTAGTGTATACAGTCGGCGAGGGTATACATAAGACTGGCTAGTTTACACAGTGTTTACAGAGATGCAAGGGTGTACAGAGAAGCTAGTATATATAGAAGACAGAAGAAAGGCTAGTGAATACAGAATACAGACTCGTGTATGCAGATAGGCTTGAGTATACAGAGATGCTAGAGTAAACAATGAGGCTGGGGTACACAGAGAGACTAGCTTAAAGAGAAACTAGTATATACAAAGATGTTAGTGTATATAGAGAGGTTAGTGGGGTGTGTACTAAACCCTCCTGAGCTATAATTGGCCACAGGAATCCTGCCTGTGGTGAATTGTGGCTCTCCTCACAGAGGATGTCACATCTTTTCTTATTATATAGAACCTATTATGCTCCTCGTAAACTTTTTCAGTTTGGCCGGACGCAAGTTGCCCCCGGTGCGGGAACATGGGGGGAGACATGATGCACATGTTTTGGAGATGCCCGAAGTTGATCCGCTACTGGACAGAGGTGACAGGAACCATTGATCGGGTGTTTGAAACCTCCACCAGGATGGAGGCGAAGTATTGTCTCCTGGGATTAGTTGAAGGAATTGGAAACCCGGGAAGTAGCCAGATGGCAGTTCTGAGATGCCTATTTCAGGCAAGGAAACTGATTGTCCAACCCTGCTTAGCCTCCAATGTTGGCAATGACTTGGTTTTTTTCGCTTGTTTCCCAAGATGACCATGTTGGCGTTTGTCAAGATGGTTGAGAGTGCCCGAAGAGATCGCCTATGGCCCCATCACCTTGAAATTGCCTGATCTTGTCTGATCTCGGAGGCTAAGCATTGTCGGGCCTGATTAGTAACTGGATGGGAGACCAACTGGGAATACCAGGTGCCGTAGGATTCTTTTTATGTTGTTGGCGTTGACATGGTTTTTTTTTTCCACTTGTTTCCCAAGGTGGTCATCTTGGCATTTGTCAAGAGGGCTGAGAGAGCCCAAAGAAATCTCCTACGGCCACATCCCCCTGAAAGCGCCCGATCTCATCTGATCTCAGAGGCTAAGCAGGGTCCGGCCTGGATAGTACCTAATTAAAGGTGCCATAGGAATCTTTTTATATTGTTGGCTTTGACCTGTTTTTCTTTCGCTTGTTTCCCAAGGTGACCCTTTTAGCATCAGTCAAGAGTTTTGAGTATGTCCCAAAGCGTTCGCCTGAGGTCACATCACCCTGAAAGCGCCCGATCTCAGAGGCTAAGCAGGTCCTGGGTCAGATGGGAGACCGCCAGGGTCTATGTTGTTGGCGTTGACCTGTTTTTTTTCACTTGTTTCCCAAGATAACCATCTTGGTATTTGTCAAGAGGGTTGAGAGTGTCTAAATAGAACACCTATGGCCACATCACCCTGAAAGCGCACAATCTCATCTGATCTCGGAGGCCTAGCAGTGTACGGCCTGGTTAATACCTGTATGGGAGACCATCTGTGAATACCAGGTGCCGTAGGCTTCTTTTTATGTTGTTGGCGTTTACCTGTTTATTTTCGCTTGTTTCCCAAGGTGACCATCTTGGCGTTTAACAAGAGGGTTGAGAGTGCCCAAAGAGATCACCTACGGCCCCATCACCCTGAAAGCGCCCAATCTCATCTGATCTCAGAGGCTAAACAGTGTCGGGCCTGGCTAGTACCTGGATGGGAGACCGCCTGGAAATACCAGGTGCCATAGGCTTCTTTTTATGTTGTTGGCTTTGAACTGTTTTTTTCGCTTGTTTCTCAAGGCGACCATCTTGGCGTTTGTCAAGAGGGTTGGGTGTGTCTTGAAGAGAACGCTTACGGCCACATCACCCTGAAACCACCGGAACTCGTCTGATTTCAGAGGCTTAGCATCGTCAGGCCTGGTTAGTACCTGGATGGGAGACTGCCTGGGAAGACCAGGTGACATAGAAGGATCTGGCCTGGTTAGTGTCTTGATTGGGAGATCGCTTGGGAATACCGGATGCCGTAGGATTCTTTTTATGTTGTTGGCTTTGACCTGTTTTTTTTCCCTTGTTTCTCAAGGTGACCATCTTGGCATTTGTTAAGGAGGTTGAGAGTGCACAAAGAAATTGCCTATGGGCACAACACCCTGAAAGCGCCCAATCTCGTTTGGTCTCAGAGGCTAACCAGGGTTGGGCCTGGTTTGTACCTGGATGGGAGACCGCCTGGGTTTTCCAAATGCCGCAGGCTTCTTTTTATGTTGTTGGCGTTGACTTGTTTTTTTTGTTTGTTTCCCAAGGTGACCATCTTGGCGTTTGTCAAGAGGGTTGAGCGTGCATTTGATCTCAGATACTAAGCAGGGTTGGGACCTGGTTAGTACCTGGATGGGAGACCGCCTGGGATTTCTCGATGCCATAGGCTTTAGTTTTAAGTTGTTGGTATTGACTTATTTTTTTTATTTTTATTATTCTTTTATTAAGTAGAACAACATAAATATAACAGTCAACCATACAGCATGACCCAGGGTCACAATTACATGGTAACAAAAAATAGGCAGCCAAATAACTCTGGGTTCTCAGAGGGGAGTCCTACAGTTTCATGCAGAAAAGAGAGAAACCCCACCTCCGACATGTAGTACAGTATAACTAGTGCAGCTCCGTTCGGACAAATGTAATCATGGAGAACAACTGGGACCACAGCGAGCCAGCTTATCATGACCTACGTGAACCAGAGTAAAATATGAGCCGGACATGTCCAGAACCCTGGGGTTCTTCTGGGTCCCAAAGGCTAGTAAGGAGACAAGGCATAGTCAAAAGGGAGGACGGGGGAAGAAGAGAGTGCAAAGACGGAGAGAGAGGAGGTGGGGGGATGGCGGCGGGGAGAAAAAGAAAAATAAAGACAAAAAGGGAGGGGGGGAATGCCACCCAGGGCAGACATGGCCTACGTAGGTAAACGTTAGATGTTCAGTCGTTTTCTGGGACAGAGGCACTGCTCACCTCCCGAATGTAGTCTCGAGAACCAGTAAAATACCTCCAGGGCCTCCATGTAACACTAAATGCCTCTTCAGTGTTGTGAAGGGTGGCGGTCAATTCTTCCATCCGGAGAATATGATTGACTTTGAAATACCACAGCACCTTGGATGGGGGCTGAGGCTGCCTCCACAGTGCGGGAATGCAGGCCCGGGCGGCATTCAGGAGTTGCATTGTGAGGTTTTTTTTGTATTTTCGAACAGGCTGTTCGGTCAAGTGTAGAAGGCACGCTGCTGGGAACCAAAAAGTTCCTCAAGGCTGGGCATGCCCAGAAAAGGTGTCCCATGGTCCCCGTATCTGAATTTCACCTCCAACAAACATCCGGGATCGATCTATCCATTTTATTCAGAAGGTATGGGACTCTATACCAGCGTGAGACTATCTTGTGTCCTGATTCTTGATATTGGTTTGCGATGGAAGCTTTATGTACTAAGGTCAGGATCTTCCCTATCTGTTGTGGGGTAAATGTGATGCCTAAGTCCCTCTCCCATTTGTGGATAAATGGTGGGGGTCGACTCCTCCTCCTGACTACTCAATAGGTTGTACAGGAGGGAGAGGGTGTGTCGCACCGTTTCCCTTTTGTGACAGATGGATTCATAGGGTGTCAGGTCTCTAGGAGTGTAGGGGGCCCTTTGTATGGCCAGAAGAAAGTGACGAAGTTGATAAGCACTAAACAAGTCAAGCGGAGGGTCAGAAAGCTCGGCGATAGTTTGCGTGGTCGGGAGCCCTCCCGAGGGCCACACCTCTCCCAGACGCTGTTTCCCCACCACTGTCAACTGTCTCAGTTTCTTGTTGGTAAATCCCGGTGGGAAGTCTGGATTACCTATAACCGGAGTCATTGGTGATGGCAGGGGAGCAATGTGTGTGCAGCGGAACAACCTCCGCACAACAGCCAACGTAGCTCCCACTATGGGGTGACCTCTGAGGTCTTTTGGTAGGGAGGACAGGAGCCACGGGGAGGTCAATAGGGGAATGGATCCATCCTCAATCTCCATCTCCACCCACTGCTTGTGTGGGCCATTACAATGCCAATCAACGACTCTCGCTAGCAGAGTCACTCTGTAGTATTGTCTGAGATATGGGAGACCCAGACCCTCCTTGTCCTTTGGTCTGGCAAGCAATTGCAAACGGGCTCTGGGTGGTTTGCGCGCCCAAATAAAGTCCCGGAGCAGCACCTGCAGTTGTCTGAAAAAAATTGGGGGTAACCGGATCGGTAATGTCTGGAACATGTATAAGATCCACGGGAGGGCCGTCATTTTGAAGGCATTACAGCGCCCGAACCAGGTCAGTGTTAAAGCATGCCAGTTTCCCAAATCAGATTTCAGTCTATCCAGGAGAGGGACAAAATTAAGCGGGTACAATTGCGCTAAATCCGCTGCGATGTCAACGCCCAGGTAACGTATAGATTTTTCAGCCCAGTAGAATGGAAAAGCGGAGCGGAGCCTCTTGGCCTCACCATCTGGGACCGATATATTCAATACAGCCGACTTGGCACAATTGATTTTATAGTTTGATAGGCTGCCGTATCGCTGTAGAGACGCAAGTATATTGGGAAGCAAAATGTGTGGATTGGAGACAGAAAAAATTAGATCGTCAGTGTACGCTGCAATTTTGTGGTGTGCCGAGGGTTTGGATACGCCAGTAATATTCGGGTCATTCCGAACGTGACACATAAGTGGTTCCAGTGTCAGAATAAAAATTAGGGGAGACAGAAGGCACCCCTGCCTCGTCCCATTAGTGATGGGGAAAGAGTCCAAGCACCACTTGTTCACCCGTACCGCTGCCGACGGCGTGGAGTAAAGCGACATTACCCAGATCATCATGTTGGGGCCAAGACCTATATGTTCCAGGGTGGCCTGCATAAAGTGCCAGGCCACCCTGTCAAAGGCCTTCTCCGCGTCCGTTGACAACATAAGCAAGGGCCTTCCCTGTACATGCGCCGCATGGATTAAATTGAGGACTCGGGCCGTATTGTCTCTAGCTTCCGACTTATTTTTTATTTTTTTGCTTGTTTCCCAAGGTGACCATCTTGGCGTTTGTCAAGAGGGTTGAAAGTGCCTGAAGAGATTGCCTACGGGCACATCACCCTGAAAGCACCCGATCTCGTTTGATGTTGGAGGCTAAGAAGAGTCGGGCCTTGTTAGTACCTGGATGGGAGACCGCCTGGGAATACCAGGTGTCGTAGACTTCTTTTTATGTTGTTGGCGTTGACCTGTTTTTTTTTCGCTTGTTTCCCAAAGTGACCATCTTGGTGTTTGTCAAGAGGGTTGAGAGTGCCTGAAGAGATTGCCTATGGCCACATCACTCTGAAAGCACCCAATCTCATCTGATCTTGGAGGCTAAGAAGAGTCGGGCCTGGTTAGTACCTGGATGGGAGATGGCGTTGGAATACCAGGTGCCGTATTCTTCTTTTTATGTTGTTGACATTGACCTGTTTTTTTTCGCTTGTATCTCAAGGTGACTATCTTGGCATTTGTCAAGAGGGTTGAGAATGCCCAAAGAGATTGCCTATGGGCACATAACCCTGAAAGCACCCGATCTCCTCTGATCTCAGAAGCTAAACAGGGTTGGGCCTTGCTAGTACCTGGATTGGAGACCACCTGGGAATACTAGGTGCTGTAGGCTTCTTTTTATGTTGTTGGCCTTGACCTGTTTATTTTTTTTCACTTGTTTCCCAAGGTGACCATCTTGGCGTTTGTCAAGAGGGTTGAGAGTGCCCAAAGAGATCACCTACGGCCCCATCACCCTAAAAGCACCCAATCTCATCTGATCTCGGATGCTAAACAGTGTCAGGCCTGGTTAGTACCTGGATGGGAGACCGCCTGGGAATACCAGGTGCCATAGGCTTCTTTTTTTTTTCTTTTTTTTTATTTAGTAGTATGCGACATACAATGCAAAGGCAACTTCACAGAATGTGTGATACAAATAGTTACAAACAAACGATCATATTGCATGGATATCAGAGCCAATGGTAAGAAGTCCGAGGAGAATAGCACGTGTACAGCTTTGCGGTCATCTCAAGATGAGATTAAAGCTCCATCTCGTTGGGATCCTCTACCACTTAAAATATTATTGATACTAGCTCTGCTACCCTCAAAGAGTTTAGATATCCATAGATAGGGGAAGAGTATTGTGTAGTAGTCAAATGGGGTCGGAACATACCATTTTCTTTTCCCTTTTTGAGTTAAGAAGGGAAATAGTAGAACTGAAAGGAGGGAGAAGGGGAAAGAGAAGATTGGGGAAGGAAATGGCAGAAAAGGAAATGAAGGGGTAAGGGGGTGTCGTGGGTAGAGTGGATAGGGTGGGACCCCCAGGGAGCAAGAGATGTCCTCGGCTCACCAGCTCATCAGCTGTCCAAAGTTTGGAACAGTGATCTCCAACGATCACCATGAGCTTACTATGTCTCGCGGAGGTATTCTTCCGAAAAGCGAAACTGGGTCCAGTAGAACCATATGTTCCCATGCTCCTCCCTTTTATGTCTCATTGTGGCAGTCAGGTCTTCCATTCGTTCAATATCATTTACCCTTGCGAACCACTGGGTCACCATTGGAGCAGATTGCTCTTTCCACTGACTTGGGATGCAGGCCCTAGCTGCATTGAGGAGATGTTTAAGTAATGACTTATGATAACGCTTTCTCGACATAGGAGTTAGATTGAGAAGAACTGCTGCGGGATCATTGGCTAAGGAAATGTCTGTGAACTTGTGGATGAGTCTCAGGATAGGCTGCCAGAATGTTTGTAATTTAGGGCATTCCCAGAAAATGTGGAGAATGGTGCCAGCCTGTTGCCCACAGCGACAGCAGCAGTCAGATTGACCAGGGAATATTTTGGCCAACACCACCGGTGTACGATACCAGCGTGTGATCAGCTTATATGAGATCTCCTGATATTTACTGCAGAGTGACGACTTATGGGCGAAAAAGAGTATTCTGTCCTTCTGTGGTTTCGAGAATGTAGTTTGTAAGTCCCTTTTCCATTTAGCTAGGAAGGGTGGATCCGTGGAGGATTGTGCGTCTGTCAAGATTTGGTAGGACCTAGAGAGGGAACCACGAATTGGGCCATCATCCAGGCAAAGTTCCTCGAAGGGGTGGAATTGTCTAGAGAAGAACGAATGGTTAGGTAGTGATCCGAGGAAATGGATTAGCTGTCTAGCTCTCCAGCTATCCAATGCAACAGGTACTTGCTCTAGCAGTATGGTCCCCATGGGAATCAAGCCCGTGGGTCCAAGAAATAGGGCTGCTCTCAGATTCCCAAGCAGTAAAGACACTGTCCCTGCCTATCGTCCTCTTTCCCTGACCACCGCAACACACTATACAAGGCCGCCGCGCTGGCGGCCTTATATAGTGTGGGGTGTGTACTAAACCCCCCTGAGCTATAATTGGCCACAGGAATCCTGCCTGTGGTGAATTGTGGCTCTCCTCACAGAGGATGTCACATCTGTTCTTATTATATAGAACCTATTATGCTCCTCGTAAACTTTTTCAGTTTGGCCGAACGGCCGGACGCAAGTTGCCCCCGGTGCGGGAACATGGGGGGAGACATGATGCACATGTTTTGGAGATGCCCGAAGTTGATCCGCTACTGGACAGAGGTGACAGGAACCATTGATCGGGTGTTTGGAACCTCCACCAGGATGGAGGCGAAGTATTGTCTCCTGGGATTAGTTGAAGGAGTTGGAAACCCGGGAAGTAGCCAGATGGCAGTTCTGAGATGCCTATTTCAGGCAAGGAAACTGATTGCCCAACCCTGCTTAGCCTCCAATGTTGGCAATGACTTGGTTTTTTTCGCTTGTTTCCCAAGATGACCATGTTGGCGTTTGTCAAGATGGTTGAGAGTGCCCAAAGAGATCGCCTATGGCCCCATCACCTTGAAAGTGCCTGATCTTGTCTGATCTCGGAGGCTAAGCATTGTCGGGCCTGATTAGTAACTGGATGGGAGACCAACTGGGAATACCAGGTGCCGTAGGATTCTTTTTTTTTTTTTCAAATATAGACTTTATTTATTTAAACAATGCCCAACCTGGGCGCACATATAACATAAGACATACAGTTGGGATACATGGGGGGAAGGAAGGGAAAGTGCCCAGTAAGTTCGATACAGAGATAGAGGGGGAGGCAGACATAGCTTACATACAGTACATCTTAAATTAACATGAGTTCTTGTAAGGTCACGTTCATCATCATTCCGGCTACCACAGCCCATGTGGGCCGAAGCACTGCGCGAAGTAACCATGGACTCACTAGACGCCTAATTCTGAGCCGCCTCCCCCCTCTTCCCCACACCAGAACCCCATTGCCCCGGTAAACAATCAAACGTCCGAGGTCAGAGTCTAACAGTAAAGGGGACAAGGACACACAAGGGAGGAAGGCCGGGGAAGGCTGGGGGAGAGAGAGAGGAAAAAAAAAAAAAAGAAGGGGGGGAAAGGGGGGAGAGATCTGGTTGATTCCGGAACACCGCGCCATATACTTGGACCAGGTTGCAAACTATCTCACAGGGTCCTCAGGGAAACTCCTTCAGGGGAGAGAATAAACTGATGCCAGAGAGCCCACGTGGTTTTAAATCTTTCCTGTTGTTGCCTCCCAGATAGCACCAGGTCCTCTAGTTTACTAACGTCCTCCACCCTTCGAATCCAGGACACCACCGACGGTGGGGCCTGGCTTTTCCAGTGAAGCGGAATGCAGGCTCTGGCTGCATTCACCAGGTGACACAGAATGGACTTTTTGTATTTTTTAGTAGACATGGTATTATCATGTAGGAGAAAAAAGGCCGGGTCATCGGGGACGTTGTATTCCGTGAATTTTTGGGTAATGGACCTGACTATAGACCAGAAATGGGACAACTTCGGACAGGACCAAAATATGTGTAACAATGTGCCCTGCCCCTGACCACACCTCCAGCAAAGTGGCGAGGTGTTCGGATAGAAGGAGTGCAGTACCTGAGGGGTTAAGTACCACCTCGTCAGGAGTTTGTAGTTAGTTTCCTGTATTTTGGTACAAATGGTAGATTGTAGGGCAAAGGTTAACATACGTTGAGTCTGGCTCGAAGTAAATGTGCAGTTCAGCTCCTTCTCCCATTTAGTCAAGAAGGTTAAGTGAGTGTCATCGACCGGGGCGATAAGGAGGTTGTACATTGTTGACAATGTCCTCGGGAGTGCCCCGCATCCCGAACAGTGTTCCTCAAATGTAGTCAAAGGTACACCAAACTGCTGCGGAGATGGGAGGGCCCGAAGAAAATGTCTAAGCTGGACTGCAGTCCAGAAAGCCAGTTTGTAGGGGCCCGACGCGTCACACAGCATCTCTATAGAAGGCCAGTCTCCATTCGTCTGGAAGTGCCTCGCTTGTGTGCAGTTCCTAGTAAACATAGCTGACATAATTTGGCGGTCCAATCCTGGAGGGAATCGAGGGTTCCCCAGAATGGGATAGAGCGGAGAGTTAGACGTGGATAGTGGCCCGTCTGAACAGTACGTCGATCCCACCCGCAGCGTTACCCCTATCAGGGGATGATTTTTCATATTCTTAGGGAGGTGTGCATAGCACCAGATAGCTCCCTGTAGTGGCACCTGCGTTTGGGCTTGTTCTAACCGGGTCCACAGCTTGAAATCCCGGTGGCGACCCCAGTCAATAATCCTACCGAGATGAACCGCATGGTAGTATTTCTTCACATCCGGGACTGCGAGGCCCCCGTGAAGTTTGGGTAGGGAGAGTAGAGTCCGGGCCAGTCTCGGTTTTTTATTTGCCCAGATAAATCTAGTAAACATCCCATGTACCTGTCGAAAGAACGAGGCGGGGACCAGGACGGGCAGTGCATGCAGTAAATATAAAAATTTGGGTAAGATGCACATCTTGATAAGGTTGCACCTGCCAAACCAAGAGTGTAGGCCTTTATGCCAGGACTCCAGCAAGGTGCGGGCTCTAGTCAACAGGGGTGGAAAATTAAGCTTAAAGATGTGGTCTAGATTCGCAGGAATCAAGGTCCCCAAATATGTCAGTGCCACGGTTGTCCATTTAAAATTAAAACTGGAGTGGAGTGTGTTCATGGCGACTTGCGGGAGTGCTACTCCCATAGCCTCCGATTTAGTGTAGTTAATTTTCAGGTTAGAGATCCGTCCGTACTCCTCAAATTCCCTGAGGAGATTCGGGAGGGATATTGCCGGGTTCGAAAGGGAAAACATCAAGTCGTCCGCATAAGCGGAGACCTTGTATTGGACACCCCCCGCTATCAGGCCTTGGATATCAGGATTGTTTCTAATTTTGCATAAGAAAGGTTCCAGGGAAAGGGCAAAGAGAAGGGGGGACAATGGGCAGCCCTGTCTAGTTCCATTTTTAATAGAAAGGGGGTCTGACAGGACCCCATTCACTTTAATTTGTGCTGTCGGGGCAGCATATATCTGGGTAATCCAATGAATCATTTTTTCACCTAGTCCCACGTGCCGGAGAACCGCGAACAGGTACTCCCAGTTAACCCTATCAAAGGCTTTTTCTGCATCGGTGTTTAAAAATACGGAAGGTGTGCTGGTTTGATTAGCAATATATATTAAGTTCAACACTTTAGTCGTGCTGTCTCTAGCTTCCCTCGAAGGGACAAAACCCACCTGGTCTAGGTGAACCAGGGTCTGTAAGTGACGGGCTAACCGGGTCGCTAAAATTTTAGTAAACAGCTTGAGATCAGTGTTCAGCAGCGAGATTGGTCTGTAGCTACCACAAACCAAGGGGTCCTTACCGTCTTTAGGGATGACCGTGATATGGGCCCTGGTGGTGTCATGAGCGAAGGTGGCCGTGTTCCCTATAGCATTAAAGAAACCCACCATATGAGAGCTAAGGGCCGGGAGCAGGGTCTTATAGTATGCAAGGGTAAAGCCATCTGGCCCAGGTGCCTTTCCAGGTTTAGTCAGCTTAAGCGCCAGTTCCAGCTCGTCTGTAGTGATCGGGGCCTCTAGTTCAGCTATGTTTTCAGGGGACAGAGTAGGGGTCTGGCTGGATGATATATAAGCCTCCATCTGGGGTTGTCCCCCCTGCGGGGTCGGTAGGTTATAGAGAGTGTCGTAGAAATCTTTAAATGTTCCCGCAATCTGATGCGGGAGGCCGACGGTTGCGTTCGCTGTCGTCTTAATCCGGGGGATATAGGTCCGCGTCTTAATGTCTTTGACCGCCCTAGCTAGGATGCGACCGCATTTATTCCCGGATTCGTATGCCATGAGCCTACATTTTTGTAATGCAGCCTTAGCTTTATGTCCCAGAAGGACATTGATCTGACTCCGGAGAGAGGACAGTTCAGCCTCCACATGAGGATCCGGGGAAGCTTTGTGGTGCGACTCCATGACTTTGAGTTTAGCCAGAAGCGACTCCAGAAGTGTCCCGGTTTCTTTTTTGATACGCGAGCCGTGTTTTATCAGGATACCCCTAATAACTGTCTTATGGGCTTCCCAAACTGCTCCCGGTGAGGAATCGGTCGTTGTGTTAGTCTGAAAATAATAAATAAGTTCCCTAGTCACCTCCTCTAAGACCTCCGGCTGCTGCAGAAGGCTTTCATTTAGGCGCCAAAATCGCGTCCTCTGGGACGGGTTATTGGAGAGTTTATAGGTCAACGTAATGGGCGCATGATCCGACCATGTCCGCTGACCTATAGTGGAGGCGTGAACCGCATGGAGTTGACCGTGGGGTACAAGGAAGTAATCTATTCTCGTGTATATTTTATGGGGGGAGGAATAGAACGTGTAGTCCCGTTCTCCCGGGTGTTGAAGTCGCCAAATATCGATCAACTGCGTCTCATGCAGACATTTAATAATGCGTTTACGGGTTCCCGCAGGCATAGAGGATACACCCGACGACGTGTCGACGTTAGGGGCCAGGGGTATATTCCAGTCTCCCCCCAGGATCAATTGGCCCTCTTGAAATTCCGACAGTTTAGCAAGCGTGCGTCGCAGAAAAACATCCTGGCCGTCATTTGGGGCATAGACGTTCGCCAACGTCAACTGAACATCCCCAATGCGACCCTTGAGGAACACATAGCGACCTCCCGGATCGATCCTAGAATCCTGAAGAGTCCAGGGTATTCTACTGGAGATAAGAATGGAGGCCCCCCGAGATTTCGTTTTATTGGTGGAATGGTACGTCAGGGGGAAAAATCTGTTTTTGAGGACCGGCAACCTATCCTCCCTGAAATGAGTTTCCTGGATATAGACTATATCGCTGCGATCCCGCCTCAAGTCATGCAGCAACATACGCCGCTTCTTAGGGATATTGAGGCCTTTCGCATTCAAGGAGTATATTCAGAGGCTCTCCATCCTCAACCAGAAGGGGAGGGTGAGAAAGGGGAAAGAAGAAAAAAAAAGGGGATATATATATATATATATATATAGAAAGGGGAGAGGGTCACCCCAGCCACCCAACCAGGAGCGTCACCAGGGAAAAAGGGGGGGGAAGGGCAAGGTAAGGCACGAACAGAGGGGATTAAGGGAAGGGAAGGGAAGGGTACTAGCTAAGGGCAAGCAAAAAGCTTGCGTGGCACGTCTCCACCCAAAACGGCTGAGGACGTGCCGGCCTACGTGAGGGAAGTGGCTTGAAACAACTGAGGAGGGGCGCTTCCGGCCCTCCCCGACACCCCGGGGCCCCAGGAGCAGCTAAAGTATGGTCCAACGGCACCAATAAGATCACCCTCCCCCGCAGCCCCACGGCCTAGCCGCGGGGGGGGGAAACCCCGAGGGCATCAGGAGGGGGGCCATCAACTCCACTCCGAGGGCTCCGCCCCATCATGCTCTAAAAGCGGCTAACCGCCCCAATAACAACGGAGCACAGAGCAGGACCCCTGGGCTCCCAAGGGGCGGGGGAGCAAGTATGGCACATCCCCGGGAGGGGTGTAGGTCCCCCATCTACAGTCCAGCACCCGACCCACCTAGAAGCCAGGCTCCCTATCAGGAGGCGGCTCCCGATAGGCACGCCGGTGCCAACATCTACCATTCTCCCGGCGTGCAGAGAGATTAAACTGAACCCGCCAGGAACAAGGGGGGATCCAAAATAACACATAAAACAATATAGTAAAATAAACACATAACAACATGGAACATTGCGTATCTGGGGAGGGTCCCCAACCGAGCATCAACAGTCCCCCCTGAGTCAAAAAGGGGGCAGCTACCCCAACTGGGGAAGGGGGGCAAAACCCCCAAAAAGGCCCCTCCCCCCGAGACAGGGGCGAACGGATTCTGCAACTGAAAAAAGGTTGTGAAAGCAATGTCCCAAAGTCCCTCAGCTGCCCCCCAGTGCATCAAAGAAAAATACCCACATGTCTCCCTGGGCTCCACATCTCAGCCAGGCGTAGTCCAGTGTTCCCAACAGACCTCGGGCATGGGGGAGGGGGCAATCCTTGGTACACATGGGAGTTGCAGTGTTAAATCCTCCAGTCACCGACATAGCAGGTACGGGGGGGTTCACCAGCCCAGCAGACCACCCCCCCAGCAATCTGTCTCAACATAGTCACCCCCGCAGGCCTAAAAGGCCGGATTGTCTGTCCCTCCCGAAGGGGTCCCCCGGGCAAGACGGCCAGGACAGTCAGTAGCCCCCACCTCCCAAGCGTCCCAAGTCCATCTCCAGCACAGAGTGGGACACAGTAAAGCCATCGCAGCGAACTGCACTCACGCAGCCCGGGGGGGGGGAATGGTGCAGCGTAGGGGCAGCAAACAGGGCAGGATTGTACCTCATACAGCGAGCTGCCTGTGCTCACAACTCACGTGCCCTCTCCGGCGTAGTCGTCCTGGAGCCACGGCAACGTCTCTGTGGTCTCGGTTGGGCAGACCCCCACGAGGATTGCAGTCCGGAGCGGCCCCCCGGCGGAGGAAGGAACATCAGCCAATTCGGAATTCTGAAAGGATCCACACCCAGGAACGTGAATAGAGCAGGTAGGTCTCCCGGAGAGCGAAGGTGGAACGACTGCTGGTCTCTTCTAAAAGTAACTGCGAGTGGGTACCCCCAGCGATAGGTGACACCACGCCGGCGGGCAGCTTCTAGCACAGGGCGAAGCATGGCTCTTCTCTGCAGCGTTGCACGGGAAAGATCAGGCAGGATTCTAACATCTGCTCCGTCAAAGTCCACAGTCCCAGCCTCCCATGCCCTGCGGAGGATTAACTCCTTATACTAGTAACGATGGAGGCGGCAGATGACATCTCGCGGCCTATTGACGTCCTGTGGCTTTGGTCCCAGCGCTCGATGGATCCGGTCGAACTCCAGGGTCTGCGGAAGGGGCTCGCCTGGTAGTCTGCGGAAAATGGCGGTGGCTGTAGCGGCCAAGTCCTCCGAACCAGTCGCCTCCGGGAGTCCTCGCAGACGGATATTATTCCGTCTGCTTCTGTCTTCTATCTCCTCCTGATGGAGTTGAAGTAGGGTAGCCGCATCAATGTGTGCTTCCTGAAGGCGCTCCAGCGCACTGACCCTGCATTCCATGTCCGCCGCTGCGGTTTCCCCATCAGGCGCACCGTGATAGAGCTCAGTTCACCCCTCACCTCTTTCATATCCTGACGGTGCTGTGCCTCCAGTCTGCTAATAAGGGATTCGATGTCCGATTTAGTCGGGAGAGCCCGGAGGAGCGTCCAAAGCTCCGCATTACCTCCACTTCCCATAGAAGACATCAGTGGGGCTTCCGAGCCCGATTGCAGGTCAGGCGGAGTGTCCGCAAGCGAGTCAGAGCCCAGCGAGACTGCCGGCGAGGGCGGCCCGCTCACCAGCGCCGCGCTCCTCTCTCCATGTGTGTCCGCCATCTTAGGGGGAACAGAAGGCAGCTGCGGCTGAAGCGGTGAGAAAAATTGAGCGATCTGCCCCCCGGAGCCTCTCGGTCTCTCGCGCCTGGATTGCCCCTTGGTCTTCCTCCACTTAGCAGACATGCCGTGATCTCAAAACAGTCCGGTGATCATAATAGGCGCCGGTAGTCGGGGAAAGGACGGGAGCACGGAACACACGCGTCCTCACCCAGCCATGTCCAGGCCACGCCCCCCGTAGGATTCTTTTTATGTTGTTGGCGTTGACATGGTTTTTTTTTTCCGCTTGTTTCCCAAGGTGGTCATCTTGGCATTTGTCAAGAGGGCTGAGAGAGCCCAAAGAAATCTCCTACGGCCACATCCCCCTGAAAGCGCCCGATCTCATCTGATCTCAGAGGCTAAGCAGGGTCCGGCCTGGATAGTACCTAATTAAAGGTGCCGTAGGAATCTTTTTATATTGTTGGCTTTGACCTGTTTTTCTTTCGCTTGTTTCCCAAGGTGACCATTTTAGCATCAGTCAAGAGTTTTGAGTATGTCCCAAAGCGTTCGCCTGAGGTCACATCACCCTGAAAGCGCCCGATCTCAGACGCTAAGCAGGTTCTGGGTCAGATGGGAGACCGCCAGGGTCTATGTTGTTGGCGTTGACCTGTTTTTTTTCACTTGTTTCCCAAGATAACCATCTTGGTATTTGTCAAGAGGGTTGAGAGTGTCTAAATAGAACACCTATGGCCACATCACCCTGAAAGCGCACAATTTCATCTGATCTCAGAGGCCTAGCAGTGTACGGCCTGGTTAATACCTGTATGGGAGACCATCTGTGAATACCAGGTGCCGTAGGCTATTTTTATGTTGTTGGCGTTTACCTGTTTATTTTCGCTTGTTTCCCAAGGTGACCATCTTGGCGTTTAACAAGAGGGTTGAGAGTGCCCAAAGAGATCACCTACGGCCCCATCACCCTGAAAGCGCCCAATCTCATCTGATCTCAGAGGCTAAACAGTGTCGGGCCTGGTTAGTACCTGGATGGGAGACCGCCTGGGAATACCAGGTGCCATAGGCTTCTTTTTATGTTGTTGGCTTTGAACTGTTTTTTTCGCTTGTTTCTCAAGGCGACCATCTTGGCGTTTGTTAAGAGGGTTGGGCGTGTCTTGAAGAGAACGCTTACGGCCACATCACCCTGAAAGCACCCGATCTCGTCTGATTTCAGAGGCTTAGCAGCGTCAGGCCTGGTTAGTACCTGGATGGGAGACTGCCTGGGAAGACCAGGTGACATAGAAGGATCTGGCCTGGTTAGTGTCTTGATTGGGAGATCGCCTGGGAATACCGGATGCCGTAGGATTCTTATTATGTTGTTGGCTTTGACCTGTTTTTTTTCCCTTGTTTCCCAAGGTGACCATCTTGGCATTTGTCAAGAGGGTTGAGAATGCACAAAGAAATTGCCTACGGGCACAACACCCTGAAAGCGCCCAATCTCGTTTGGTCTCAGAGGCTAAGCAGGGTTGGGCCTGGTTTGTACCTGGATGGGAGACCGCCTGGGTTTTCCAAATGCTGCAGGCTTCTTTTTATGTTGTTGGCGTTGACTTGTTTTTTTTGTTTGTTTCCCGAGGTGACCATCTTGGCGTTTGTCAAGAGGGTTGAGCATGCATTAGATCTCAGAGGCTAAGCAGGGTTGGGACCTGGTTAGTACCTGGATGGGAGACCGCCTGGGATTTCTCGATGCCATAGGCTTTAGTTTTAAGTTGTTGGCATTGACTTATTTTTTTTATTTTTATTATTCTTTTATTAAGTAGAACATAAATATAACAGTCAACCATACAGCATGACCCAGGGTCACAATTACATGTAAAACAAAAAATAGGCAGCCAAATAACTCTGGGTTCTCAGAGGGGAGTCCTACAGTTTCATGCAGAAAAGAGAGAAACCCCACCTCCGACATGTAGTACAGTAGTACTGAGTAACAGAGTAGTGCAGCTCTGTTCAGACAAATGTAATCATGGAGAACAACTGGGACCACAGCAAGCCAGCTTATCATGACCTACGTGAACCAGAGTAAAATATGAGCCTGTCATGTCCAGAACCCTGGGGTTCTTCTGGGTCCCGAAGGCTAGTAAGGAGACAAGGCATAGTCAAAAGGGAGGACGGGGGAAGAAGAGAGTGCAAAGACGGAGAGAGAGGAGGTGGGGGGATGGCGGCGGGGAAAAAAAGAAAAATAAAGACAAAAAGGGAGGGGGGGGAATGCCACCCAGGGCAGACATGGCCTACGTAGGTAAACGTTAGATCTTCAGTCGTTTTCTGGGACAGAGGCACTGCTCACCTCCCGAATGTAGTCTCGAGTACCAGTAAAATACTTCCAGGGCCTCCATGTAACACTAAATGCCTCTTCAGTGTTGTGAAGGGTGGCGGTCAATTCTTCCATCCGGAGAATATGATTGACTTTGGAATACCACAGCACCTTGGATGGGGGCTGAGGCTGCCTCCACAGTGCGGGAATGCAGGCCCAGGCGGCATTCAGGAGTTGCATCGTGAGGGTTTTTTTGTATTTTCGAACAGGCTGTTCGGGCAAGTGTAGAAGGCACGCTGCTGGGAACCCAAAAGTTCCTCAAGGCCGGGCATGCCCAGAAAAGGTGTCCCATGGTCCCCGTATCTGAATTTCACCTCCAACAAACATCCGGGATCGATCTATCCATTTTATTCAGAAGGTATGGGACTCTATACCAGCGTGAGACTATCTTGTATCCTGATTCTTGATATTGGTTTGCGATGGAAGCTTTATGTACTAAGGTCAGGATCTTCCCTATCTGTTGTGGGGTAAATGTGATGCCTAAGTCCCTCTCCCATTTGTGGATAAATGGTGGGGGTCGACTCCTCCTCCTGACTACTCAATAGGTTGTACAGGAGGGAGAGGGTGTGTCGCACCGTTTCCCTTTTGTGACAGATGGATTCATAGGGTGTCAGGTCTCTAGGAGTGTAGGGGGCCCTTTGTATGGCCAGAAGAAAGTGACGAAGTTGATAAGCACTAAACAAGTCAAGCGGAGGGTCAGAAAGCTCAGCGACAGTTTGCGTGGTCGGGAGCCCTCCCGAGGGCCACACCTCTCCCAGACGCTGTTTCCCCACCACTGTCAACTGTCGCAGTTTCTTGTTGGTAAATCCCGGTGGGAAGTCTGGATTACCTATAACCGGAGTCATTGGTGATGGCAGGGGAGCAATGTGTGTGCAGCGGAACAACCTCTGCACAACAGCCAACATAGCTCCCACTACGGGGTGACCTCTGAGGTCTTTTGGTAGGGAGGACAGGAGCCACGGGGAGGTCAATAGGGGAATGGATCCATCCTCAATCTCCATCTCCACCCACTGCTTGTGTGGGCCATTACAATGCCAATCAACGACTCTCGCTAGCAGAGTCACTCTGTAGTATTGTCTGAGATCTGGGAGACCCAGACCCCCCTTGTCCTTTGGTCTGGCAAGCAATTGCAAACGGGCTCTGGGCGGTTTGCGCGCCAAAATAAAGTCCCGGAGAAGCACCTGCAGTTGTCTGAAAAAAATTGGGGGTAACCGGATCGGTAATGTCTGGAACATGTATAAGATCTGCGGGGGGGCCGTCATTTTGAATGCATTACAGCGCCCGAACCAGGTCAGTGTTAAAGCATGCCAGTTTCCCAAATCAGATTTCAGTCTATCCAGGAGAGGGACAAAATTAAGCGGGTACAATTGCGCTAAATCCGCTGCGATGTCAACGCCCAGGTAACGTATAGATTTTTCAGCCCAGTAGAATGGAAAAGCGGAGCGTAGCCTCTTGGCCTCACCATCCGGGACCGATATATTCAATACAGCTGACTTGGCGCAATTGATTTTATAGTTTGATAGGCTGCCGTATCGCTGTAGAGACGCAAGTATATTGGGAAGCAAAATGTGTGGATTGGAGACGGAAAAAATTAGATTGTCAGCGTACGCCGCAATTTTGTGGTGTGCCGAGGGTTTGGATATGCCAGTAATATTCGGGTCATTCCGAACGTGACACATAAGTGGTTCCAGTGTCAGAATAAAAATTAGGGGAGACAGAGGGCACCCCTGCCTCGTCCCATTAGTGATGGGGAAAGAGTCCGAGCACCACTCGTTCACCCGTACCTCTGCCGACGGCGTGGAGTAAAGCGACATTACCCAGCTCATCATGTTGGGGCCAAGACCTATATGTTTCAGGGTGGCCTGCATAAAGTGCCAGGCCACCCTGTCAAAGGCCTTTTCCGCGTCCATTGACAACATAAGCAAGGGCCTTCCCTGTACATGCGCCGCATGGATTAAATTGAGGACTCGGGCCGTATTGTCTCTAGCTTCCGACTTATTTTTATTTTTTTTGCTTGTTTCCCAAGGTGACCATCTTGGCGTTTATCAAGAGGGTTGAAAGTGCCTGAAGAGATTGCCTACGGGCACATCACCCTGAAAGCACCCGATCTCGTTTCATGTTGGAGGCTAAGAATAGTCAGGCATTGTTAGTACCTGGATGGGAGACTGCCTGGGAATACCAGGTGTCATAGACTTCTTTTTATGTTGTTGGCGTTGACCTGTTTTTTTTTCGCTTGTTTCCCAAAGTGACCATCTTGGTGTTTGTCAAGAGGGTTGAGAGTGCCTGAAGAGATTCCCTATGGCCACATCACTCTGAAAGCACCCAATCTCGTCTGATCTTGGAGGCTAAGAAGAGTCGGGCCTGGTTAGTACCTGGATGGGAGACCACCTGGGAATACCAGTTATTGTAGGCTTCTTTTTATGTTGTTGGCGTTGATTCGTTTTTTTTTTTGCTTGTTTCCCAAGGTGACCATCTTGGCATTTGTCAAGAGGGTTGAGAGTGCCCAAAGAGATCGCTTACAGCAGCATCACCCTGAAAGAGCCCTATCTCTTCTCTTCTCTGAGGCTAAGAAGGGTTGGGCCTAGTGGGTACCTGGATGGGAGATGGCGTTGGAATACCAGGTGCCGTATTCTTCTTTTTATGTTGTTGACATTGACCTGTTTTTTTTATGCTTGTATCTCAAGGTGACTATCTTGGCATTTGTCAAGAGGGTTGAGAATGCCCAAAGAGATTGCCTATGGGCACATAACCCTGAAAGCGCCCGATCTCCTCTGATCTCAGAAGCTAAACAGGGTTGGGCCTTGCTAGTACCTGGATTGGAGACCACCTGGGAATACTAGGTGCTGTAGGCTTCCTTATATGTTGTTGGCCTTGACCTGTTTTTTTTTTTCACTTGTTTCCCAATGTGACCATCTTGGCGTTTGTCAAGAGGGTTGAAAGTGCCTGAAGAGATTGCCTACGGGCACATCACCCTGAAATCACCCGATCTCGTTTCATGTTGGAGGCTAAGAAGAGTCGGGCCTTGTTAGTACCTGGATGGGAGACCGCCTGGGAATACCAGGTGTCGTAGACTTCTTTTTATGTTGTTGGCGTTAACCTGTTTTTTTTTCGCTTGTTTCCCAAAGTGACCATCTTGGTGTTTTTCAAGAGGATTGAGAGTGCCTGAAGAGATTGCCTATGGCCACATCACTCTGAAAGCACCCAATCTCGTCTGATCTTGGAGGCTAAGAAGAGTTGGGCCTGGTTAGTACCTGGATGGGAGACCACCAGGGAAAACCAGTTATTGTAGGCTTCTTTTTATGTTGTTGGCGTTGATTCGTTTTTTTTTTTTGCTTGTTTCCGAAGGTGACCATCTTGGCATTTGTCAAGAGGGTTGAGAGTGCCCAAAGAGATCGCTTACAGCAGCATCACCCTGAAAGAGCCCTATCTCTTCTCTTCTCTGAGGTTAAGAAGGGTTGGGCCTAGTGGGTACCTGGATGGGAAATGGCGTTGGAATACCAGGTGCCGTATTCTTCTTTTTATGTTGTTGACATTGACCTGTTTTTTTTTATGCTTGTATCTCAAGGTGACTATCTTGGCATTTGTCAAGAGGGTTGAGAATGCCCAAAGAGATTGCCTATGGGCACATAACCCTGAAAGCGCCCGATCTCCTCTGATCTCAGAAGCTAAACAGGGTTGGGCCTTGCTAGTACCTGGATTGGAGACCACCTGGGAATACTAGGTGCTGTAGGCTTCCTTATATGTTGTTGGCCTTGACCTGTTTTTTTTTTTCACTTGTTTCCCAAGGTGACCATCTTGGCGTTTGTCAAGAGGGTTGAAAGTGCCTGAAGAGATTGCCTACGGGCACATCACCCTGAAATCACCCGATCTCGTTTCATGTTGGAGGCTAAAAAGAGTCGGGCCTTGTTAGTACCTGGATGGGAGACCACCTGGGAATACCAGGTGTCGTAGACTTCTTTTTATGTTGTTGGCGTTAACCTGTTTTTTTTTCGCTTGTTTCCCAAAGTGACCATCTTGGTGTTTTTCAAGAGGATTGAGAGTGCCTGAAGAGATTGCCTATGGCCACATCACTCTGAAAGCACCCAATCTCGTCTGATCTTGGAGGCTAAGAAGAGTCGGGCCTGGTTAGTACCTGGATGGGAGACCACCAGGGAAAACCAGTTATTGTAGGCTTCTTTTTATGTTGTTGGCGTTGATTCGTTTTTTTTTTTTGCTTGTTTCCCAAGGTGACCATCTTGGCATTTGTCAAGAGGGTTGAGAGTGCCCAAAGAGATCGCTTACAGCAGCATCACCCTGAAAGAGCCCTATCTCTTCTCTTCTCTGAGGCTAAGAAGGGTTGGGCCTAGTGGGTACCTGGATGGGAGATGGCGTTGTAATACCAGGTGCCGTATTCTTCTTTTTATGTTGTTGACATTGACCTGTTTTTTTTTATGCTTGTATCTCAAGGTGACTATCTTGGCATTTGTCAAGAGGGTTGAGAATGCCCAAAGAGATTGCCTATGGGCACATAACCCTGAAAGTGCCCGATCTCCTCTGATCTCAGAAGCTAAACAGGGTTGGGCCTTGCTAGTACCTGGATTGGAGACCACCTGGGAATACTAGGTGCTGTAGGCTTCCTTATATGTTGTTGGCCTTGACCTGTTTTTTTTTTTCACTTGTTTCCCAAGGTGACCATCTTGGCGTTTGTCAAGAGGGTTGAAAGTGCCTGAAGAGATTGCCTACGGGCACATCACCCTGAAATCACCCGATCTCGTTTCATGTTGGAGGCTAAGAAGAGTCGGGCCTTGTTAGTACCTGGATGGGAGACCGCCTGGGAATACCAGGTGTCGTAGACTTCTTTTTATGTTGTTGGCGTTAACCTGTTTTTTTTTCGCTTGTTTCCCAAAGTGACCATCTTGGTGTTTTTCAAGAGGATTGAGAGTGCCTGAAGAGATTGCCTATGGCCACATCACTCTGAAAGCACCCAATCTCGTCTGATCTTGGAGGCTAAGAAGAGTCGGGCCTGGTTAGTACCTGGATGGGAGACCACCAGGGAAAACCAGTTATTGTAGGCTTCTTTTTATGTTGTTGACATTGACCTGTTTTTTTTTATGCTTGTATCTCAAGGTGACTATCTTGGCATTTGTCAAGAGGGTTGAGAATGCCCAAAGAGATTGCCTATGGGCACATAACCCTGAAAGCGCCCGATCTCCTCTGATCTCAGAAGCTAAACAGGGTTGGGCCTTGCTAGTACCTGGATTGGAGACCACCTGGGAATACTAGGTGCTGTAGGCTTCCTTATATGTTGTTGGCCTTGACCTGTTTTTTTTTTTCACTTGTTTCCCAAGATGACCATCTTGGCGTTTGTGAAGAGGGTTGAGAGTGCCCGAAGAGACCACCTACAGCCCCATCTGATCTCGGATGCTAAACAGTGTCGGGCCTGGTTAGTACCTGGATGGGAGACCGCCTGGGAATACCAGGTGCCATAGGCTTCTTTTTTTTTTATTTTTTTTTATTTAGTAGTATGCGACATACAATGCAAAGGCAACTTCACAGAATGTGTTATACAAATAGTTACAAACAAACGATCATATTGCATGGATATCAGAGCCAATGGTAAGAAGTCCGAGGAGAATAGCACGTGTACAGCTTTGCGGTCATATCAAGATGAGATTAAAGCTCCATCTTGTTGGGATCCTCTACCACTTAAAATATTATTGATACTAGCCCTGCTACCCTCGAAGAGTTTAGATATCCATAGATAGGGGAAGAGTATTGTGTAGTAGTCAAATGGGGTCGGAACATACCATTTTCTTTTCCCTTTTTTGAGTTAAGAAGGGAAATGGTAGAACTGAAAGGAGGGAGAAGGGGATAGAGAAGATTGGGGAAGGAAATGGCAGAAAAGGAAAAGAAGGGGTAAGGGGGTGTCGTGGGTAGAGTGGATAGGATGGGGTCCTCTCCCAGGGAGCAAGAGACGCCCTCGGCTCACCAGCTCATCAGCTGTCCAACGTTTGGAACAGCGATCTCCAACGATCACCATGAGCTTACTATGTCTCGCGGAGGTATTCTTCCGAAAAGTGAAACTGGGTCCAGTAGAACCATCTGTTCCCATGCTCCTCCGTTTTATCCCTCATTGTGGCAGTCAGGTCTTCCATTCGTTCAATATCATTTACCCTTACGAACCACTGGGTCACCATTGGAGCAGATTGCTCTTTCCACTGACTTGGGATGCAGGCCCTAGCTGCATTGAGGAGATGTTTAAGTAAGGACTTATGATAACGCTTTCTCGACATAGGAGTTAGATTGAGAAGAACTGCTGCGGGATCATTGGCTAAGGAAATGTCTGTGAACTTGTGGATGAGTCTCAGGATAGGCTTTTCCATTTAGCTAGGAAGGGTGGATCCGTGGAGGATTGTGCGTCTGTCAGGATTTGGTAGGACCTAGAGAGGGAACCACAAATTGGGCCATCATCCAGGCAAAGTTCCTCGAAGGGGTGGAATTGTCTAGAGAAGAACGAATGGTTAGGTAGTGATCCGAGGAAATGGATTAGCTGTCTAGCTCTCCAGCTATCCGATGCAACAGGTACTTGCTCTAGCAGTATGGTCCCCATGGGAATCAAGCCCGTGGGTCCAAGAAATAGGGCTGCTCTCAGAAGCCCTTTCGGGGCTTGCCTGGTAAAGGCCTGGTCAGACAGGCCCGGAGGGAATCTAGGATGTCCAATAATTGGGGTCATAGAAGAAGGGAAGTTAGTCAGGTGGGAAAGGTGAAAAAAACTATCCATCTCGGCGAGCGAGGGGCCAATTCACGGGTGAGTAGTCACACAGGGCTCCAATGGCCTCCCCGCCCAAGGCAGACCAGCCAGTGGAACCCGCGCCATCTCCTGCTCTAGCTTGACCCACAGCTTCAGTTCCCCATGCCGGTGTCTTATCCCATATGGTCCCCCATCGGATAGTGTCCGCTGTGTACTGCGCATGCGCAGTACACAGCAACACAGATTCCGAAAATTGCCGAGCATGAACGGCGCCTGCGCACTGAGTCCAGGTTCTATCCCCACTATCCAAGTGGACATAGAGTAAGAATATAAAAGAGCCGAGCGCAGCGAGGCCGAGCACGAAGCGTGGCGAGCGAAGCTCACCTGCGAGGGGCCCTCTAATATTCACAACCCTATGTCCGCTTGGATGGTGGGGCTACCACCTCCACTCACCGCGCAGGCGCCGTTCAGCTTCGGAGATTTTCCGAAGCTTCGGCTGCTCCGTACTGCGCATGCACAGTACGGCGCAGACACTATATCATGGCCGGACAGTATATGGCAGAACACCGGCACCAGTTAACCACCGGTGTCATGTGCATCGCTGTGTAATATAGAGCAGGGTCCGGGAAGCCAATACCTCCCCGCAATTTCGGTCGCAATAGCATTGCCCTACCAATACGCATATGTTTTCCGCGCCAGAGGAACTTGATAAAGATTGAGCGAACCGCATGAAAGAAAGTCTGGGGTATTTTGATAGGTAAGGCTTGTAGTAGATACAGAAGTCGTGGCATCGCGTTCATCTTCAACACATTACAGCGTCCGAACCATGACAGAGCTAGTGGGTCCCATCTTTTAAGGTCCACTGTAAGCCCATAGGCTTCTTTTTATGTTGTTGGCTTTGACCTGTTTTTTTTGCTTGTTTCTCAAGGCGACCATCTTGGCGTTTGTCAAGAGGGTTGGGCGTGTCTTGAAGAGAAAGCTTACGGCCACATCAACCTGAAAGCACCCGATTTCGTCTGATTTCAGAGGCTAAGCAGCGTCAGGCCTGGTTAGTACCTGGATGGGAGACTGCCTGGGAAGACCAGGTGCCATAGAAGGATCTGGTCTGGTTAGTGTCTTGATTGGGAGATCGCCTGGGAATACTGGATGCCGTAGGCTTCTTTTTATGTTGTTGGCTTTGACCTGTTTTTTTTAGCTTGTTTCCCAAGGTGACCATCTTGGCCTTTGTCAAGAGGATTCAGAGTGCCCAAAGAGAATGCCTATGGCCAAATCACCCTGAAGGAGCCCAATCTCATCTGATCTCGGAGGCTAAGCAGCGATGGGCCTGGTTAGTACCTGGATGGGAGACAGCTTGGGAATACCAGGTGCCGTAGGCTTCTCATTATGTTGTCAGCGTTGACCTGTTTTTTTTCCCTTGTTTCCCAAGGTGACCATCTTGGCATGTGTCAAGAGGGTTGAGAGTGCACAAAGAAATTGCCTACGAGCACAACACCCTGAAAGCGCCCAATCTCGTTTGGTCTTAGAGGCTAAGCAGGGTTGGGCCTGGTTTGTACCTGGATGGGAGACCGCCTGGGTTTTCCAGATACCGCAGGCTTATTTTTATGTTGTTGGTGTTGACCTGTTTTTTTCGCTTGTTTCCCAAAGTGATCATCTTGGCATTTGTCAAGAGGGTTGAGAGTGCCTAAAGAGATCACTTACAGCCGCATCACCCTGAAAGCACCCTATCTCTTCTGATCTCAGAGGCTAAGAAGGGTTGGGCCTAGTTAGTACTTGAATGGGAGACGGCCTTGGAATACCAGGTGCCGTATTCTTCTTTTTATGTTGTTGGCGTTGACCTGTTTTTTTTCGCTTGTTTCCCAGGGTGACTATCTTGGCATTTTTCAAGAGGGATGAGAGTGCCCAAAGAGATTGCCTATGGGCACATCACCCTGAAAGCGCCCAATCTCCGCTGATCTCAGAGGCTAGAAAGGGTCGCGCCTTGTTAATACCTGGATGGGAGACCGCCTGGAAATACTAGGTGCGGTAGGCTTCTTTTTATGTTGTTGGCGTTGATTCGGTTTTTTTTTCCCTTGTTTCCCAAGGTGACCATCTTGGCATTTGTCAAGAGGGTTGAGAGTGCCCAAAGAGATCGCTTACAGCAGCATCACCCTGAAAGAGCCCTATCTCTTCGCTTCTCTGAGGCTAAGAAGGGTTGGGCCTAGTGGGTACCTGGATGGGAGATGGCGTTGAAATACCTGGTGCCGTATTCCTCTTTTTATGTTGTTGACATTGACCTGTTTTTTTTCGCTTTTATCTCAAGGTGATTATCTTGGCATTTGTCAAGAGGGTTGAGAATGCCCAAAGAGATTGCCTATGGGCACATAACCCTGAAAGCGCCCGATCTCCTCTGATCTCAGAAGCTAAACAGGGTTGGGCCTTGCTAGTACCTGGATTGCCAACCCAAATAGCCGAAGTCTTTGAAAAATGTTACCCTGATCTCTACAACCTGCCCGATTCAGGGTCTGGACAGGACAATATAGACAGATATGTAACCGGTTCTGGTCTACCAACCCTCTCATCGGAATCACGGGAGTACTTGGAGGACCCGATCACACTGGAAGAAGTCCAGACGGCCGTGGGACCTCCGAAGGTGGGTAAGGCTCCGGGCCCTGACGGATATACTGCACAATACTTTAAGACCTTCCTCCCTATTCTCGGCCCGCGCTTGGTGAATTTATTTAATACTCTGAGCTCAAATGGGGATTTTCCTGAGGATACCCTTAGAGCCCACATCTCGTTGATACCTAAGGAGGGCAAAGACCCGGGCCTATGTGGGAGCTACAGACCCATTTCCCTCCTAAATTCGGTCCTAAAACTATTCTCTAAAATCCTCGCAAAGTGATTGGCACATCACTTGCAGGCCCTTATACATATTGACCAGTTAGGTTTTATTCCCACCAGGGAAGATAGGGACAACACCATTAAGGTGCTTACCCTGATCCATAAAGCAAAGTCATCTGGGACCCCTTGTCTTTTCATGAGTACTGATGCTGAGAAGGCTTTTGATCGGGTCAAATGGACATTGATGTTCTCGGTCCTTCGCCATATAGGTCTGAGTGAACGGATGCTGGCATGGATAAGTAAGATATACTCACGCCCTTCAGCTCAAGTCAAAGCAAATGGGGTTCTCTCATCTCCCCTTGACATCGGGAATGGGACCAGACAAGGTTGCCCCCTGTCGCCCCTATTATTCGCACTGTCATTGGAAACCTTTCTCTCCACAATTCGACAAAACTCAGACATAACGGGACTCCAAATGGGTACTATTGAGTGCAAGATATCTGCCTACGCGGATGACATGCTGTTCTCGCTGACGAATCCCAGAGTTTCCTTGCCAAATCTCCTTCGGGAATTCCAGATATACGGGATACTTCTTGAAATCAAAGGCCATGGGGGTTACAGTCCCCCCGCAAACGTTAATAGACTTGCAGTCCAATTTTCGATTTAAATGGACCCATACAGCCCTTAAGTACTTAGGTACTTACATTCCACCGGACATCGCGCGTACGTTTATGTTGAACTTCCCCCCTCCCCTTGTCACTAAGATCCACAGTTTTCTTCACGGGTGGCATTCTGGCCTCCATTCCTGGTTCAGGAGATGCAATCTCATTAAAATGAACATACTCCCTAAATTAACTTATCTTTTCCAAGCTCTCCCGATCCAGATTCCAGTCCCGTTTTTTAAGCAAGCTCAATCCTTGCTCACTCAATTTAACTGGGCCCACAAAAATCCCAGACTTAAGCGGTCACAGCTGACATTGTCTAAACAACAGGGAGGGTTGGTTCTCCCTGACTTGCGACGCTACTACCTGGCCTCCCATCTGGGGCATGTATTGGACTGGAATCGAAACAAACTTTCTAAGCTCACTCCCGAATTCCGCTAAGAAGCGCCATGTGGTGCTATAAGTATTTATTTACCCACAGAATTTATGTCACATCCCACTATAGGGGCTTAGTTGAAAGTCAGTCACCTGATCGCTACCCAAAACACACTCACGTCTTTGACTTCCCCCCTATTCCCTATACGTGGCCATCCAACCTTTGAACTGGGGACCCACTTAGAAATTCCAACCTAGACAATGCGTCTAAATTCGTCATTGATGGAAAATGGCCTTCTTTCTCAACCCTAACAGATCCGACAGGGCTTTTCCAACTGCCTTTTTGGAGAGCAGCGCAACGACATAATTTTCTCCATTCCATCCCCAATCCTCAAACGTTCACCCGCCCTCAGACAGAGTTTGAGACTCTATGCAGGAGCGAAGGCCCTTTGGCCCACATTCTCTCTCAAACAGATTACCCACACTTAACCTGTCTGTCCAACTGGGAAAAGGACCTTAATTGCTCATTTTCCCCAGCACAGAGACAACGCATTATCACTTTGGCTCTCAAAATGTTGCTGTGCACGAAGATACAGGAGACGAATTTTAAACTTCTCACCAGGTGGTATTTGACACCATCAAAGCTGCAGAAATGTTTCCCCTCTTCCTCGAACATATGCTGGAGGTGTGGAGACGAAGAGGGCACGTTTCTGCACATTTTTTGGTCCTGCCCCAGCTTGGTGGACTTCTGGACTGAGATCCGATGCATAACACAAAAATTCACAGACTTCTCCATCCAGGAAGAGGCTGCATTCTTTCTCTTGCACCATTCACAGATTCCCATTAAGAAGTACAAAAAAATCTATTTTACGGCATGTGATAAATGCCGCGAAATCCTGCATCCCTCTCTATTGGAAAAAATGTTCCCCCCCTTTCATTACTCACTGGCTTAGGAAAATAGAGGACATTAAAAAAAATGGAGGACTTGATCCTCACATCACAAGGTAAACAACAATTTTTTAAACAAACCTGAGACATCTGGAATACCTTTATATTCTCGCTGGAAGGATGTCGCCTGCTATCGCCTTAGTGCTCTGAGCTTTCCTTGACTGGCCCCTTGGACAGTGGCTGCCATCGTGTCTCGTCCCCTCTTCTCCTTTTCTGATCTTTCAACCCTTCTCTTTTCTGCCTTCCTCCCCTATCTCTCACCCCCTCCACCCCCTCTCTCTTTTGGAAAGAGTGGAAAATTGGGAATGACGGCCCCACACCCCCCTCTGGATGGATTATGCCGGAGGGACCTGGGGTTTGTGTGACCCTGGATCTTGGTACAGTACTTTATCCGTGCCTCGAATCATTGTGATTGATGGAAGGCAGACTCACAGTTGCAAATATCCCTTTATCAAGTATTGTTCAGCTGCTTTTTGCTCTGTATTTCTCTGTTGCATTATGTACTCGGGGGACCGTCTTCCCCTATTTGGAGATATCAAGATGAGATTAAAGCTCCATCTCGTTGGGATCCTCTACCACTTAAAATATTATTGATACTAGCCCTGCTACCCTCGAAGAGTTTAGATATCCATAGATAGGGGAAGCGTATTGTGTAGTAGTCAAATGGGGTCGGAACATACCATTTTCTTTTCCCTTTTTGAGTTAAGAAGGGAAATAGTAGAACTGAAAGGAGGGAGAAGGGGAAAGAGAAGATTGGGGAAGGAAATGGCAGAAAAGGAAAAGAAGGGGTAAGGGGGTGTCGTGGGTAGAGTGGATAGGATGGGGTCCCCTCCCAGGGAGCAAGAGATGCCCTCGGCTCACCAACTCATTAGCTGTCCAACGCTTGGAACAGCGATCTCCAACGATCACCATGAGCTTACTACGGCATCTGGAAATCCCAGGCAGTCTCCCATCCAGGTACTAAACTGGTCCCAACCCTGGTTAGCCTCTGAGACCAGATGAGATTGGGCTCTTTCAGGGTGGAGTGGCCGTAGGAGATTTCTTCAGGCACTCTCAACCTTGACTAACGCCAATATGGCCACCTTGGGAAACAAACAAAAAAATCAAGTCAACGCCAAGAACATGAGAAGAAGTCTACAGCACCTAGTATTCCCAGGTGGTCTCCCATCCAGGTATTAACAAGGCCCGACCCTGTTTAGTCTCTGAGATTAGACGAGATCTGGTGCTTTCAGGGTTATGTGGCCATAGGCGAGCTCTTCAGGCACTCTCAACCCTCTTGACAAACACCAAGATGGTCACCTTGGTAAACAAAAAAAAACAAAAAAACAAGTCAACGCCAACAACATAAAAAGAAGCCTTCAGCACCTAGTATTCCCAGGTGGTCTCCAATCCAGGTACTAGCAAGGCCCGACCCTGTTTAGCCTCTGAGATCAGAGGAGATTGGGCGCTTTCAGGCTTATGTGCCCATAGGCAATCTCTTTGGGCACTCTCAACCCTCTTGACAAATGGCAAGATAGTCACCTTGGGAAACAAGCAAAAAAAAAACAGGTCAATGTCAACAACATAAAAAGAAGACTACGGCACCTGGTATTCCAAAGCCATCTCCCATCCAGGGACTAATTAGGCCCAACCCTTCTTAGCCTCAGAGATGAGAAGAGATAGGGCTCTTTCAGGGTGATGCTGCTGTAAGCAAACTCTTTGGGCACTCTCAACCCTCTTGACAAATGCCAAGATGGTCACCTTGGGAAACAAGCGAAAAAAAACAAAAACGAATCAACGCCAACAACATAAAAAGAAGCCTACAATAACTGGTATTCCCAGGTGGTCTCCCATCCAGGTACTAACCAGGCCTGACTCTTCTTAGCCTCCAAGATCAGACGAGATTGGGTGCTTTCAGAGTGCTCGGACTCTTTCTCCATCACTAATGGGACGAGGCAGGGGTGCCCTCTGTCTCCCCTAATTTTTATTCTGACACTGGAACCACTTATGTGTCACGTTCGGAATGACCCGAATATTACTGGCATATCCAAACCCTCGGCACACCACAAAATTGCGGCGTACGCTGACGATCTAATTTTTTTCGTCTCCAATCCACACATTTCGCTTCCCAATATACTCGTGGCTCTCCGGCGATACGGCAGCCTATCAAACTATAAAATCAATTGCACCGTCGGCTGTATTGAATATATCGGTCCCGGATGGTGAGGCCAAGAGGCTACGCTCCGCTTTTCCATTCTACTGAGCTGAAAAATCTATACGTTACCTGGGCGTTGACATCGCAGCGGATTTGGCGCAATTGTACCCGCTTAATTTTGTCCCTCTCCTGAATAGACTGAAATCTGATTTGGGAAACTGGCATGCTTTAACACTGACCTGGTTCGGGCGCTGTAATGCATTCAAAATGACGGCCCTCCCGCGGATCTTATACTTGTTCCAGACATTACCGATCCGGCTACCCCCAATTTTTTTCAGACAACTGCAGGTGCTGCTCCGGGACTTTATTTGGGTGCGCAAACCGCCCAGAGCCCGTTTGCAATTGCTTGCCAGACCAAAGGACAAGGGGGGTCTGGGTCTCCCAGATCTGAGACAATACAACAGAGCGACTCTGCTAGCGAGAGTCGTTGATTGGCATTGTAATGGCCCACACAAGCAGTGGGTGGAGATGGAGATTGAGGATGGATCCATTCCCCTATTGACCTCCCCGTGGCTCCTGTCCTCCCTACCAAAAGACCTCAGAGATCACCCCGTAGTGTGAGCTACGTTGGCTGTTGTGCGGAGGTTGTTCCGCTGCACACACATTGCTCCCCTGCCGTCACCAATGACTCCGGTTATAGGTAATCCAGACTTCCCACCGGGATTTACCAACAAGAAACTGCGACAGTTGACAGTGGTGGGGAAACAGCGTCTGGGAGAGGTGTGGCCCTCGGGAGGGCTCCCGACCACGCAAACTGTCGCCGAGCTTTCTGACCCTCCGCTTGACTTGTTTAGTGCTTATCAACTTCGTCACTTTCTTCTGGCCATACAAAGGGCCCCCTACACTCCTAGAGACCTGACGCTCCAATGAATCCATCTGTCACATTAAGGAACCTGTGCGACACACCCTCTCCCTCCTGTACAACCTATTGAGTAGTCAGGAGGAGGAGTCGACCCCCACCATTTATCCACAAATGGGAGAGGGACTTAGGCATCACATTTACCCCACAACAGATAGGGAAGATCCTGAACTTAATACATAAAGCTTCCATCGCAAACCAATATCAAGAATCAGGATACAAGATAGTCTCACGCTGGTATAGAGTCCCATACCTTCTGAATAAAATGGATAGATCGATCCCGGATGTTTGTTGGAGGTGAAATTCAAATACGGGGACCATGGGACACCTTTTTTGGGCATGCCCGGCCTTGAGGAACTTTTGGGTTCCCAGCAGCGTGCCTTCTACACTTGACCGAACAGCCTGTTCGAAAATACAAAAAAACCATCACGATGCAACTCCTGAATGCCGCCCGGGCCTGCATTCCCGCACTGTGGAGGCAGCCTCAGCCCCCATCCAAGGTGCTGTGGTATTCCAAAGTCCATCATATTCTCCGGATGGAAGAATTGAACGCCACCCTTCACAACACTGAAGAGGCATTTAGTGTTACATGGAGGCCCTGGAGGTATTTTACTGGTTCTCAAGACTACATTCGGCAGGTGAGCAGTGCCTCTGTCCCAGAAAACGACTGAACATCTAATGTTTACCTACGTAGGCCATGTCTGCCCTGGGTGGCATTCCCCCCCCTCCCTCTTTGTCTTTATTTTTCTTTTTTTCCCCGCCGCCACCCCCCCACCTCCTCTCTCTCCATCTTTGCACTCTCTTCTTCCCCCGTCCTCCCTTTTGACTATGCCCTGTCTCCTTACTAGCCTTCGGGATCCAGAAGAACCCCAGGGTTCTGGACATGACCGGCTCATATTTTACTCTGGTTCACGTAGGTCATGATAAGCTGGCTCGCTGTGGTCCCAGTTGTTCTCCATGATTACATTTGTCCGAACGGAGCTGCACTAGTTATACTGTACTACATGTCGGAGGTGGGGTTTCTCTCTTTTCTGCATGAAACTGTAGGACCCCCCTCTGAGAACCCAGAGTTATTTGGCTGCCTATTTCTTGTTAGCATGTAATTGTGACCCTGGGTCATGCTGTATGGTTGACTGTTATATTTATGTTGTTCTACTTAATAAAAGAATAATAAAAATAAAAAAAATAAGTCAATGCCAACAACTTAAAACTAAAGCCTATGGTATCGAGAAATCCCAGGCGGTCTCCCATCCAGGTACTAACCAGGTCCCAACCCTGCTTAGCCTCTGAGATCAAATGCACGCTCAACCCTCTTGACAAACGCCAAGATGGTCACCTTGGGAAACAAACAAAAAAAACAAGTCAACGCCAACAACATAAAAAGAAGCCTGCGGCATTTGGAAAACCCAGACGGTCTCCCATCCAGGTACAAACCAGGCCCAACCCTGCTTAGCCTCTGAGACCAAACGAGATTGGGCGCTTTCAGGGTGTTGTGCCCGTAGGCAATTTCTTTGTGCACTCTCAACCCTCTTGACAAATGCCAAGATGGTCACCTTGGGAAACAAGGGGAAAAAAACAGGTCAAAGCCAACAACATAAAAAGAATCCTATGGCATTCGGTATTCCCAGGCGATCTCCCAATCAAGACACTAACCAGGCCAGATCCTTCTATGTCACCTGGTCTTCCCACGCAGTCTCCCATCCAGGTACTAACCAGGCCTGACGCTGCTAAGCCTCTGAAATCAGATGAGATCGGGTGCTTTCAGGGTGATGTGGTCGTGAGCGTTCTCTTCAAGACACGCCCAACCCTCTTGACAAACGCCAAGATGGTCGCCTTGAGAAACAAGCGAAAAAAACAGTTCAAAGCCAACAACATAAAAAGAAGCCTATGGCACCTGGTATTTCCTGGCGGTCTCCCATCCAGGTACTAACCAGGCCCGACACTGTTTAGCCTCTGAGATCAGATGAAATTGGGCGCTTTCAGGGTGATGGGGCCGTAGGTGATCTCTTTGGGCACTCTCAACCCTCTTGTTAAACGCCAAGATGGTCACCTTGGTAAACAAGTGAAAATAAACAGGTAAACGCCAACAACATAAAAAGAAGCCTACGGCACCTGGTGTTCACAGATGGTCTCCCATACAGGTATTAACCAGGCTGTACACTGCTAGGCCTCCGAGATCAGATGAGATTGTGCGCTTTCAGGGTGATGTGGCCATAGGTGTTCTATTTAGACACTCTTAACCCTCTTGACAAATACCAAGATGGTTATCTTGGGAAACAAGTGAAAAAAAACAGGTCAACGCCAACAACATAGACCCTGGCGGTCTCCCATCTGACCCAGACCCTGCTTAGCTTCTGAGATCGGGCGCTTTCAGGGTGATGTGACCTCAGGCCAACGCTTTGGGACGTACTCAAAACTCTTGACTGATGCTAAAATGGTCACCTTGGGAAACAAGTGAAAGAAAAACAGGTCAAAGCCAACAATATAAAAAGATTCCTACGGCACCTTTAATTAGGTACTATCCAGGCCGGACCCTGCTTAGCCTCTGAGATCAGATGAGATAGGGCGCTTTCAGGGGGATGTGGCCGTAGGAGATTTCTTTGGGCTCTCTCGGCCCTCTTGACAAATGCCAAGATGATCACCTTGGGAAACAAGCGGAAAAAAAAAAACATGTCAACGCCAACAACATAAAAAGAATCCTACGGCACCTGGTATTCCCAGTTGGTCTCCCATCCAGTTACTAATCAGGCCCGACAATGCTTAGCCTCCGAGATCAGACAAGATCAGGCACTTTCAAGGTGATCTCTTCGGGCACTCTCAACCATCTTGACAAACGCCAACATGGTCATCTTGGGAAATAAGCGAAAAAAAACAAGTCATTGCCAACATTGGAGGCTAATCAGGGTTGAGCAATCAGTTTCCTTGCCTGAAATAGGCATCTCAGAACTGCCATCTGGCTACTTCCCGGGTTTCCAACTCCTTCAACTAATCCCAGGAGACAATACTTTGCCTCCATCCTGGTGGAGGTTCCAAACACCCGATCAATGGTTCCTGTCACCTCTGTCCAGTAGCGGATCAACTTGGGGCATCTCCAAAACATGTGCATCATGTCTCCCCCCATGTTCCCGCACCGGGGGCAACTTGCGTCCGGCCGTTCGGCCAAACTGAAAAAGTTTACGAGGAGCATAATAGGTTCTATATAATAAGAACAGATGTGACATCCTCTGTGAGGAGAGCCACAATTCACCACAGGCAGGATTCCTGCACAGTATAAACCTTATTGCTGGTTTTCTGTTTCTGTAATAAAGGAACCTAGCACTGTTACAGTGCTAGGGTGCACAGAGAAGCTGGTATATATAGAAGACTACAGCATACAGAAGAAAGGCTAGTGAATACAGAATACAGACTCGTGTATGTAGATAGGCTTGAGTATACAGAAGACAGGCTTGGGTATACATCAAAGCTGACATTCTATACAGACTGGATAGTGTATACAGAGAGTCTAGTGGGTACAAAAGACAGGCTGGGATGCAAGGGTGTACAGAGAAGCTGGTATATATAGAAGACTACAGCATACAGAAGAAATGCTAGTGAATACAGAATACAGACTCGAGTATGTAGATAGGCTTGAGTATACAGAGATGCTAGAGTAAAGGCTGGGGTACACAGAGAGGCTAATTTAAAGAGAGGCTAGTATATACAAAGATGTTAGTGTATATAGAGAGGTTAATGTATAGAGAGGGTCGAGAGTATAAAGAAAGGACAGTGCATATAGCACTAGTGTATACAGAAGACAGGCTTGGGTATACATCAAAGCTGACAGTGTATACAGAAGACTGGGTAGTGCATACAGAGAGTCTAGTGGGTAAAGAAGACAGGCTGGTGTATTCTAGCTAGTTTTTACAGTCTAGTGTATACAGAAGACAAGCTGTGGTATACTGAGGGTTTAGTGTATTCAGAAAGTCTAGTGTATACAGTCGGTGAGTGTATACATAATACTGGCTAGTTCAGACAGTGTTTACAGAGATGCGAGGGTGTACAGAGAAGCTAGTATATATAGAAGACAGAAGAAAGGCTAGTGAATACAGAATACAGACTCATGTATGCAGATAGGCTTGAGTATACAGAGATGCTAGAGTAAACAATGAGGCTGGGGTACACAGAGAGGCTAGTTTAAAGAGAAGCTAGACAGTGTATACAGAAGACTGGGTAGTGTATACAGAGATTCTAGTGGGTACAGAAGACAGGCTGGTGTATTCTAGCTAGTTTTTACAGTCATGTGTATACAGAAGACAGGCTGTGGTAAACAGAGGGTTTAGTGTATTACAGAGATGCAAGTGTGTACAGAGAAGCTAGTATATATAGAAGACTACAGCATGCAGAAGAAAGGCTAGTGAATACAGAATAAAGGCTGGCTTCTACGGAGAGGCTAGTGTATGCAGAACACTATCTAGGGTATATAGAGAGGCTAGATTATACAGAGAGGCTAGTGCATAGAGTGAAGCTATTGTATATAGAAGCCTGGTTAGTGTATACAGAGAAGCTAGTGTGTACAGAAGAAAGGCTAGACAGGCTATAAAGAGAGACAAGTTTTTACAGAAGACAGTTTGGGGTATACAGAGATGCTAGTTTATACAGAGAGACTAATGTATACAGAAGACAGGCTAGGGCATACAAAAGACAGAAGACGGGCTAGTGTATTCAGAACATAGGCTATTGTATATCGAAGACAGGCTATTGTATGCAGAAGACCGGCTAGTGTAAACATGTTGGTGTATATAGAGAGGCTAGTGAATTTAGAGGGAAGGCTAAGTGATAACAAAAGACAATCTGGGCTATACAGAGACATTTCATCATTTCATCTAGCTCACATCTCTAATGGAGTTTGTCTCATTGCCATGTTATGCCTTTTCATTCCTATGCTAAATATAGTACTCACTACACGATTTTAATCATCCGCATCAAGCATGCAATAAAACTATCATACATATAAATAAACCATATACTCTTTTGCTCTATTTTGCATATTTGTAATTCTCCACATCAACTGTCACATATGTGACAGTCCTGACACACCATCCTGACTTATTTTTCATTATTTCTTATTAGAAATAGAGAGTACTATCTCAAAATCCGGTTAAATCTATTCACTTCGATGAGTTCTAACGCTAATTGTACGGTAATGCAAAATGTTCACAAAACCATAAATTTGCTTCCAGACATGCTGCACATACTAAGAGTAATGTAACTATCGCTCGCTAACGATATAAACAGTTTTATTGCTTTTCTGACATTAACTGAGTATCTCTCTGCACTATGATCTTAATAATAATAATAATAATAGGATTGTGTAATGCAAAGATCAACTATTTCTCGGCCATTTTCAAGCTAAGCTTTCAATCTCTTACCTTTGAACAGCGATACTTCCTCCCTACAATATTAAGCCATTTAAATGTCCTATTGGTCGCCTATATTATACCACTCCCTGAAAAGCCTATATGTAGAGAATAAAACTAGTCTTACATCTTAATAAAACAGTTTTATTGCTCAACCAGTATCAGCTGTCATGACAAATAAACGTTTCCACTGTTTGACTCTATTTTCTGTATTACTTCTTTTCTCCACCTTAACTGTCACAGTTAAAACACAGTGACAAAACATTTTTTTTTACCGCAGCAAAATGTGAGAAAAGCAGTGTAAGCCGTCTTTCTGCCATATGCTTCAGAAAATTAATGTACCGCTTTTAAATCCTTATCAATTCCACATAACCGTGAACCGTCTTACAATTTTACATTTACTTATAGCAATTACTGATATTACATTATGACTATACCAGTGGAAAAGGACTGCGTAATGGAACTGTTAACTTCGCTGATAAATGTACGATTTACTCAACGATTTACTCAACGATTTCAACTTAGATTTTTTTCATTCTAAGTCTATTTAATCTTAAATAATTTATTCTACTGTACTCTTAAATTATGTACTATTGTTCTGTATTTTAGCCGTTCTCATATTTCGTTTTATGTTGCAACCATTGAATCTCATTGCTATTCCGACATTCTGCCTTAATGAGGATATTACTTTGCAACTATCCCTTGATCCCTTTTGTTTATCTCGACCTATATATACTGCCTAAATATTTTCCCAATTTGTTTTGCTATACTTATTATTATTATATTATAGAGATTACTAACTCTAAATCATTGTAATAAGTTATAATGTCTACAGCTAATTTTACGTTAAAGCAAAAGTCACACAACACCCTCTTTTTAAAACCTTTTACACACTGCACATTAAGAGTAATGCAACCACCTCTTGCTACCTCTATGCAATAGGATTCTCTTTCTGACTCTATTTTGTGTATTACTTCTTCTCCACATTAAGTGTCACACTGATAACCATTTGTAACACATAACACTTGCAAACACATTTTTTAACAGCAGCAAAATGTTTAGAAAATCAGTGGAACGGTTTACTTGATTGAGAAGTGGTTGCAGTAGCAAAGCATAGCAATACAGTTTGATTACATTAATAACACATAATGCAACTATTTTACATTCACATCATGCATGCATCCTAATGTAAGCTGTCTATCACTATTAATGTTCATGGTTACTGATATATTATGCCGATAACCAGTGGAAACGGAAAACAGTCAGTGTAAGCCGTCTTCGTGCGTAACACAATTAATGGAACGATTTACACGTTGGAATTTTCAAGCTACGTCAATTTACTCTTAAATACCCTTTAGCTGCTTAGCTCACACTTTGCTGTATGTAGCCGCGTTTACATGTAAGTAACCAATGGGGATTGACATTTCATGTCCATCTCACATCTCTAATGCAATTTGTCTCTTTGCCATGTCATACTTTGCCAGTTATTATACTTTCTCATCTGATAGAAACCTAGTCGTTGCTGATATTTCATGATTACAGCAATCATCTCATCTAATTGCTATTCCGACATTCTACCTTGGTAATACATTGCAACGCTCTATTGAACAATGTAAAGGTAAGCTAGATATTTTGTGTATTTCCACTTAAACCCGACCTGTATACACTGTCTCAATATTATCCTTTCTAATTTTGCTAAATTAGAGTATAGAGTTTGCTATGTCGAAATCCAGGTTACCCACTCACCTTTATTACGTATACTGCTAATTTTAGGATAATACAAAACCATCTTATTCTTTCGTTACACGCTGCACATATTAAGAGTAATACAATGTGAACAGTTTAATTGCTCTTCTCACATTTTGCTGGTATCTATCTGCTTTAGGAAACTGAATTTGTACCACAACGATCACTCATCTAATATCAGTCCACTCAGTGCTACCGGGATAACTTTTACATTTAGTGTAATGAAATGATTTCTCAGTCATTTTGAAGCTACTGCAACCAACGCTTCTGATCTCATTTCGACTGCAATACTTAATCTCTGCTATTGCAGAATATTTAGCTGCTTAGCTCACACTTTGCTGTACGTAGCCGTGGGGATTGGCATTTCATGTCTAATTCATATTCACATTTCTAATGCAGTTTGTCTTTTTGCCATGTCATCCTTTGCCAGTTATTATCCTTTCTCATGCTTATACTATACACTTTTTAACAGCACCAAAATATGAAAAAAGCACTTTACATGTTTCAGAAGTAGTTGCATTAGCAAAAAATAAAGCCCTGTCTTCTTTACACGCTAGCTTTTCTGTATACATTGATCTCTCTGTGTACACCAGCCACCCTATATAGACTAGCCTCTCTGTCTTCTGTATACACGTGCCCGTAATCTATATACCTGCCTTCTTTTTACAATAGTCTCGGTGTCCCAGCCTCTCTGCATACACTAGCCTCACTGAATTCCCCAGACTGTCTTCTATATACACAAGCCTATCTGTAAAAAAAATAGCCGGTCTTCTGCCTCTCTGTGCCTCACAGTCTCTCTCTGGATTCCCTAGCCTCCATCTCTGCATACCCAGGACCTTCCTCTGTATAATCTAGCCTATCTGTATACACTAGCCTGTCTTTTGTACAAATTAGCCTCTCTGTAGCCGGTCTTCTGTATACACGAGCCTCACTGTCTACTCTTGGTTGTCTTTTGTATACACTAGCATCTCTTTATACATTAGCTCTCTGTATACCCAAGCCTCTCTGTATACACTAGTCCACCGGTATACACTAGCAAGTCTGCATACACTAGCCTCTCTTTGTAACCCAACTTCTCTCTCTCTATACCTTAGCCTCCATCTCTGCATACCCAGGAGGTTCTTCTGTATAATCTAGCCTATCTGTATAATCTAGCCTATCTGTATACACTAGCCTGTCTTTTGTACACATTTGCCTCTCCGTATAAACTAACAAGTATGCATACTCTAGCCTCTCTCTCTGTATACCCTAGCCTCCATCTCTGCATACCCAGGACGTTCTTCTGTATAATCTAGCCTATCTGTATACACTAGCCTGTCTTTTGTACACATTAGCCTCTCTGTATAAACTAGCCTGTCCTCTGTATACACTAGTCCGTCTGTATACACTAGCAAGTTTGTGTAACCAAGCCTCTCTCTCTGCATACCCTAGCCTCCATCTCTTGCATAACAAGGACCTTCTTCTGTATAATCTAGCCTATCTGTATACACTAGCTTGTCTTTTGTACACATTAGCCTCTCTGTATAAACTAGCCGGTCTACTGTATACACTAGTCCATCTGTATACACTAGCAAGTCTGCATACTCCTGCCTCTCTTTGTAACCCAGCCTCTCTCTCTCTGTATACCCTAGACGTTCTGCATACCCAGGACGTTCTTCTGTATAATCTAGCCTATCTGTATAAACTAGCCTGTCTTTTGTACACATTAGCCTCTGTGTATAAACTAGCTGGTCTTCTGTATACACTAGTCCTGTGTAACACAGTCTCTCTCTCTGTATACCCTAGCCTCCATCTCTGCATACCCAAGATGTTCTTCTGTATAATCTAGCCTATCTATATACACTAGCCTGTGTTTTGTACACTTTAGCCTCTCTGTATAAACTAGCCGGTCTTCTGCATACACGAGTCTCTCTGTATACCCTTGGATGTCTTTTGTATACACTAGCTGCTCTTTATACATTAGCTCTCTGTATACCCAAGCCTCTATGTATACACTAGTCCGTCTGTATACACTAGCAAGTCTGAGATACCAGCCTCTCTGTGTAAGAGATACCAGCCTCTCTGTGTAACCCAGCCTCTCTCTCTGCATACCCAAGATGTTCTTCTCTATAATCTAGCCTATTTGTATACACTAGCCTGTCTTTTGCACACATTAGCCTCCCTATATAAACTAACCGGTCTTCTGTATACACTAGTCCGTCTGTATACACTAGCAAGTATACATACTCTAGCCTCTCTCTCTGTATACCCTAGCCTCCATCTCTGCATACCCAGGACGTTCTTCTGTATAATCTAGCCTATCTGTACACACTAGTGTATACAGACAGACTAGTGTATACAGAGGACAGACTAATATGTACAAAAGACAGGCTAATGTATACAGATAGGCTAGATTATACAGAAGAACGTCCTGGGTATGCAGAGCGCTCAGCTTCAAGGTATGGCCAACGTGAGTAATATGAGGGACACTCCTCACCCCCGCCCCCACCTACCAGATCTGACTTTCATCCCCTTGCCCTCTCTGCCCCGGTCATCTGGTGGCAGTTTTATGCACTCCCTGGCCCCCACCCATTCATAATCCTTACCGACCTTTCCTTCCGCTGCTCACAGGAACACACTGGATGACTTGTCTAATTAACCAACTTGTACAAGACACCGCTATCCTTCTGTCTGACACTGGTCCCCCTTGGAGGCTTTACCCCTCACTGTTTGGGTGGTCCCTGCCTCTCCCTGGATGCTCCACATATACCACAACGACATTGTCAGAGGGGCACCACTTGACAAGACACGGGGCTGTCATGCCGGTGGCATCTCCCATTGGAGGAAGGGATGATGGCCCCAACCCCTTGGCAGCAGGTTCTTTCATGTACAAACCAGGGCGGCTCAACTTCCCTTCTGGAGTCTTGACCTTAGATGGGGGAGTTGCACTTTGGGGGGTCTGAGTGATACCTAGTGCGCTGTACTGGAAGGGCTTGACATTCTCGCAATCACCCTGGTTGCGCCCCTCGCCCCCCCCTCTGGCTCCCACCTACTCTTTGCCGACATTGCCTTCTGCAGCTTTCGGGGACCCTGGATGACTTATTTATTGAGCCTATTGGTACGAGACACTGCTTCCCTCCAGGGTGACTCTGGACCCCCCTGGAGGATTTACCCCTTACTGTTTGGGCGGTCCCATCCTCCCTCTGGATGCTCTACACAGCCCCCGATGGCAATGCAGGAGAGACACTAATTGGCTTGCCCCAGGACTGCTGCTCGGGTGAAGTCTCCCGTTGGATGGAGGGATGGTGGCCCCAGCCCCTTGCCTGACGGATTTTCCATGCACCGACCAGGGCTGCTCCTCTTTCATCATGGAGGGGAGGAGTTGAAATTTATGGGGTCCGGGTGTTTGCTGGTGGTAGTGCGCTAAAGGACTTGACATTTCCACATGTTTGTCCCCTCTCCCCTGTTTCCCCCCTCCCTTCCCTCCCTTCCCCCCCTTCCCACCCTTCCCTCCTTTCCGTCCCCCTTTCCCCCCTTCCACTCCCCCTTTCCCCCCTTCCACTCCTCCTTCCCCCCTTCCCTTCCCCTTTTCCCCCCAGGGCGTGGGCGGGGGAGAGGGGGTAAGGAGAGGACAATCTGCCAAAGGGAGAAATGCAATTGTTCGGGGACTGCATGTACTTTAGGGGTGTGGGACGGGGGGTGGTGGATCCCATTCTGTGATGCCTTTTCTGTTGTGACGGGCTCCCTCATGCATGCCTATATTTAGGGCGAGCCGAGGAGACCCCTCAGTGCTGACCTCTGTTTTGGTTATACTATTGTTTTTTGGTTCTATGATGTTACTGATTGTCTTATATTTGCATACTGGTATCAGACTTGACATTTACCACTGCCGGGACTGGGGGGACTAGGATTCGGGGGCTCCCTCTCCGACCTGTCTACCCACCAACCCAAGTAGGACAGCGCTTTAAACCCAGTGTACATCTGGTAAGCGCTATAGCATAATTGTGCTGTTTTAGTATACCCTTCCTGTACTGTTGAGTGCGGACAACCCTTAATTTCCCTCTCCCCCTGGGGTTAAACGTACGCGCGATGTCCGGTGGAATGTAAGTACCTAAGTACTTAAGGGCTGTATGGGTCCATTTAAATCGAAAATTGGACTGCAAGTCTATTAACGTTTGCGGGGGGACTGTAACCCCCATGGCCTTTGATTTCAAGAAGTATCCCGTATATCTGGAATTTCCGAAGGAGATTTGGCAAGGAAACTCTGGGATTCATCAGCGAGAACAGCATGTCATCCGCGTAGGCAGATATCTTGCACTCAATAGTACCCATTTGGAGTCCCGTTATGTCTGAGTTTTGTCGAATTGTGGAGAGAAAGGGTTCCAATGACAGTGCGAATAATAGGGGCGACAGGGGGCAACCTTGTCTGGTCCCATTCCCGATGTCAAGGGGAGATGAGAGAACCCCATTCGCTTTGACTTGAGCTGAAGGGCGTGAGTATATCTTACTTATCCATGCCAGCATCCGTTCACTCAGACCTATATGGCGAAGGACCGAGAACATCAATGTCCATTTGACCCGATCAAAAGCCTTCTCGGCATCAGTACTCATGAAAAGACAAAGGGGTCCCAGATGACTTTGCTTTATGGATCAGGGTAAGCACCTTAATGGTGTTGTCCCTATCTTCCCTGGTGGGAATAAAACCTAACTGGTCAATATGTATAAGGGACTGCAAGTGATGTGCCAATCACGTTGCGAAGATTTTTGAGAATAGTTTTAGGACCGAATTTAGGAGGGAAATGGGTCTGTAGCTCCCACATAGGCCAGGGTCTTTGCCCTCCTTAGGTCTCAACGAGATGTGGGCTCTAAGGGTATCCTCAGGAAAATCCCCATTCGATCTCAGAGTATTAAATAAATTCACCAAGCGCGGGCTGAGAATAGGGAGGAAGGTCTTAAAGTATTGTGCGGTATATCCGTCAGGGCCCGGAGCCTTACCCACCTTCGGAGGTCCCACGGCCGTCTGGACTTCTTCCAGTGTGATCGGGTCCTCCAAGTACTTCCGTGATTTCCGATGAGAGGGTTGGTAGACCAGAACCGGTTACATATCTGTCTATATTGTCCTTTCCAGACCCTGAATCGGGCAGGTTGTAGAGATCAGAGTAACATTTTTCAAAGACTTCGGCTATTTGGGTTGGGGTAGAGGCCCTCTGGCCATTCTCATCTATCAACTGTGGTATGTAAGAGCCAGATTTCAACTCCTTTACCGACCTGGCTAAGATTTTTCCGCATTTGTCCCCTGACTCCTACGTCAGTTTACGACAAAACTGGAGTGCCGCTTTCGCTTTATAATGGAGTAGGTCAGCAATATGGGTACGGAGTGTCCCCAATTCAATCTCTAAGGTCCGTGAGGGGGCATGTTTATGTTTCGCTTCCACAGAGGCAAGTTCACGAAACAGATTAGCAAGCTGTTCCTTCCGTGTTCGTTTGATGCGCGCCCCGTGCCTGATAAGTACCCTGCGGAGTACTGACTTGTGAGCCTCCCAAATTATCCCCGGGTCACAGTCCCGCGTTTAGTTTTCTTGGAAATAAAGGTCCAATTCCCTGGTCACATCTGCTAAAACTTCCGGTATCTGGAGGAGGCTCTTATTAAGGTGCCAGAATAGAGACCTAGGTGAGGGGTTCCTAGAGAGGGTGTAGGTAAGGGCTACAGGAGCGTGGTCGGACCAAGTAATATGGCCGATGGAGGAAGAGCTCACCAAGTGCAGTTGGTCATGTGGAATCAAGAAGAAGTCTATCCTCAAGTATGATTTGTGAGGGGAAGAGCAAAAAGAGTAGTCCCTTTCCCCAGAGTGTTGCAGACGCCAGACATCAACTAACTTCCCCCCACCCCTTGTCACTAAGGTCCGCAGTTTTCTTCACGGGTGGCATTCTGGCCTCCATTCCTGGTTCAGGAGATGCAATCTCATTAAAATGAACATACTCCCTAAATTTACTTATCTTTTCCAAGCTCTCCCGATCCAGATTCTAGTCCCGTTTTTTAAGCAAGCTCAATCCTTGCTCACTCAATTTAACTGGGCCCACAAAAATCCCAGACTTAAGCGGTCACAGCTGACATTGTCTAAACAACAGGGAGGGTTGGTTCTCCCTCACTTGCGACGCTACTACCTGGCCTCCCATCTGGGGCATGTATTGGACTGGAATCGAAACAAACTTTCTAAGCTCACTCACGAATTCCGCTAAGAAGCGCCATGTGGTGCTATAAGTATTTACCCACAGAATTTATGTCACATCCCACTATAGGGGCTTAGTTGAAAGTCTACCCAAAACACACTCACGTCTTTGACTTCCCCCCTATTCCCTATACGTGGCCATCCAACCTTTGAACTGGGGACCCACTTAGAAATTCCAACCTAGACAATGCGTCTAAATTCGTCATTGATGGAAAATGGCCTTCTTTCTCAACCCTAACAGATCCGACAGGGCTTTTCCAACTGCCTTTTTGGAGAGCGGCGCAACGACATCATTTTCTCCATTCCATCCCCAATCCTCAAACGTTCGCCCGCCCTCAGACGGAGTTTGAGACTCTATGCAGGAGCGAAGGCCCTTTGGCCCACATTCTCTCTCAAACAGATTATCCACACTTAACCTGTCTGTCCAACTGGGAAAAGGACCTTAATTGCTCATTTTCCCCAGCACAGAGACAACGCATTATCACTTTGGCTCTCAAAATGTCGCTGTGCACGAAGATACAGGAGACGAATTTTAAACTTCTCACCAGGTGGTATTTGACACCATCAAAGCTGCAGAAATGTTCCCCTCTTCCTCGAACATATGCTGGAGGTGTGGAGAAGAAGAGGGCACGTTGCTGCACATTTTTTGGTCCTGCCCCAGCTTGGTGGACTTCTGGACAGAGATCCGATGCATAACACAAAAATTCACAGACTTCTCCATCCAGGAAGAGGCTGCATTCTTTCTCTTGCACCATTCACAGATTCCCATTAAGAAGTACAAAAAAATCTATTTTACGGCATGTGATAAATGCCACGAAATCCTGCATCCCTCTCTATTGGAAAAAATGTTCCCCCCCCTTTCATTACTCACTGGCTTAGGAAAATAGAGGACATTAAAAAAAATGGAGGACTTGATCCTCACATCACAAGGTAAACAAGAATTTTTTAAACAAACCTGAGACATCTGGAATACCTTTATATTCTCGCTGGAAGGATGTCGCCTGCTATCGCCTTAGTGCTCTGAGCTTTCCTTGACTGGCCCCTTGGACAGTGGCTGCCATCGTGTCTCGTCCCCTCTTCTCCTTTCCTGATCTTTCAACCCTTCTCTTTTCTGCCTTCCTCCCCTATCTCTCACCCCCTCCACCCCCGATCTCTTTTGGAAAAAGTGGAAAATTGGGAATGATGGCCCCACACCCCCCTCTGGATGGATTATGCCGGAGGGACCTTTGGTTTGTGTGACCCTGGATCTTGGTACAGTACTTTATCCGTGCCTCGAATCATTGTGATTGATGGAAGGCAGACTCACAGTTGCGAATATACCTGTATCAAGCATTGTTCAGCTGCTTTTTGCTCTGTATTTCTCTGTTGCATTATGCACTCGGGGGACCGTCTTCCCCTATTTGGAGAAAAAATTATTTTTGAAAAAAAAAAGAAGACTACGACACCTGGTATTCCCAGGCGGTCTCCCATCCAGGCATTAACCAGGCCCGACCCTGCTTAGCCTCCAAGATCAGACGAGATGGAACAGATTCAGGGTGATGTGGCCGTAGCCAATATCTTCAGGCACTCTCAACTCTCTTGACAAACACCAAGATGGTCACCTTGGAAACAAGCGGAAAAAAATAGGTCAATGGCAACAACATAAAAAGAAGCCTACGGCATCTGGAAATCCCAGGCGGTCTCCCATCCAGGTACTAAACTGGTCCCAACCCTGCTTAGCCTCTGAGATCAGATGAGATTGGGCTCTTTCAGGGTGGTGTGGCCGTAGGAGATTTCTTCAGGCACTCTCAACCTTGACAAACGCCAATATGGTCACCTTGGGAAACAAACAAAAGAATCAAGTCAACGATAACAACATGAGAAGAAGTCTACAGCACCTACTATTCCCAGGTGGTCTCCCATCCAGGAAAGGCCCGACCCTGTTTAGTCTCTGAGATCAGACGAGATCTGGTGCTTTCAGGGTTATGTGGCCATAGGCGAGCTCTTCAGGCACTTTCAACCCTCTTGACAAACACCAAGATGGTCACCTTGGTAAACAAACAAAAAAAAAACAAGTCAACGCCAACAACATAAAAAGAAGCCTTCAGCACCTAGTATTCCCAGGTGGTCTCCAATCCAGGTACTAGCAAGGCCCGACCCTGTTTAGCCTCTGAGATCAGAGAAGATAGGGCGCTTTCAGTCTTATGTGCCCATAGGCAATCTCTTTGGGCACTCTCAACCCTCTTGACAAATGCCAATAGTCACCTTGGGAAACAAGCGGAAAAAAAACAGGTCAATGTCAACAACATAAAAAGAAGACTACAGCACCTGGTATTCCAAAGCCATCTCCCATCCAGGGACTAACTAGGCCCAACCCTTCTTAGCCTCAGAGATGAGAAGAGATAGGGCTCCTTCAGGGTGATGCTGCTGTAAGCGAACTCTTTGGGCACTCTCAACCCTCTTGACAAATGCCAAGATGGTCACCTTGGGAAACAAGCGAAAAAAAAACAAAAACGAATCAACGCCAACAACATAAAAAGAAGCCTACAATAACTGGTATTCCCAGGTGGTCTCCCATCCAGGTACTAACCAGGCCTGACTCTTCTTAGCCTCCAAGATCAGGCGAGATTGGGTGCTTTCAGAGTGCTCGGACTCTTTCCCCATCACTAATGGGACGAGGCAGGGGTGCCCTCTGTCTCCCCTAATTTTTATTCTGACACTGGAACCACTCACGTTCGGAATGACCGAATATTACTGGCATATCCAAACCCTCGGCACACCACAAAATTACGGCGTACGCTGACGATCTAATTTTTTTCGTCTCCAATCCACACATTTCGCTTCCCAATATACTCGTGGCTCTCCGGCGATACGGCAGCCTATCAAACTATAAAATCAATTGCACCGTCGGCTGTGTTGAATATATCGGTCCCGGATGGTGAGGCCAAGAGGCTACGCTCCGCTTTTCCATTCTACTGAGCTGAAAAATCTATACGTTACCTGGGCGTTGACATGGCAGCGGATTTGGCACAATTGTACCCGCTTAATTTTTTCCTTCTCCTGAATAGACTGAAATCTGATTTGGGAAACTGGCATGCTTTAACACTGACCTGGTTCGGGTGCTGTAATGCATTCAAAATGACGGCCCTCCCGTGGATCTTATACTTGTTCCAGACATTACCGATCCGGTTACCCCCAATTTTTTTCAGACAACTGCAGGTGCTGCTCCTGGGCGCGCAAACCGCCCAGAGCCCGTTTGCAATTGCTTGCCAAACCAAAGGACAAGGGGGGTCTGGGTCTCCCAGATCTGAGACAATACTACAGAGCGACTCTGCTAGCGAGAGTCATTGATTGGCATTGTAATGGCCCACACAAGCAGTGGGTGGAGATGGAGATTGAGGATGGATCCATTCTCCTATTGACCTCCCCGTGGCTCCTGTCCTCCCTACCAAAAGACCTCAGAGATCACCCCGTAGTGGGAGCTACATTGGCTGTTGTGCGGAGGTTGTTCCGCTGCACACACATTTCTCCCCTGCCGTGCCCAATGACTCCGGATATAGGTAATCAAGACTTCCCACCGGGATTTACCAACAAGAAACCTGCGACAGTTGACAGTGGTGAGGAAACAGCGTCTGGGAGAGGTGTGGCCCTCGGGAGGGCTCCCGACCACGCAAACTGTCACCGAGCTTTCTGACCCTCCGCTTGACTTGTTTAGTGCTTATCAACTTCGTCACTTTCTTCTGGCCATACAAAGGGCCCCCTACACTCCTAGAGACCTGACGCCCTATGAATCCATCTGTCACAAAAAGGAACCTGTGCGACACACCCTCTCCCTCCTGTACAACCTATTAAGTAGTCAGGAGGAGGAGTCGACCCCACCATTTATCCACAAATGGGAGAGGGACTTTGGCATCACATTTACCCCACAACAGATAGGGAAGATCCTGACATTAGTACATAAATCTTCCATCGCAAACCAATATCAAGAATCAGGATACAAGATAGTCTCACGCTGGTATAGAGTCCCATACCCTCTGAATAAAATGGATAGATCGATCCCGGATGTTTGTTGGAGGTGAAATTCAAATACGGGACCATGGAACACATTTTCTGGGCATGCCCGGCCTTGAGGAACTTTTGGGTGGAGGTGACCGGGACGATAAAAACTCTCAGAAATGTAGATATCGCAGACAACCCAGCAGCGTGCCTTCTACACTTGACCGAACAGCCTGTTCGAAAATACAAAAAAACCCTCACGATGCAACTCCTGAACGCCGCCCGGGCCTGCATTCCCACACTGTGGAGGCAGCCTCAGCCCCCATCCAAGGTGCTGTGGTATTCCAAAGCAAATCATATTCTCCGGATGGAAGAATTGACCGCTACCCTTCACAACACTGAAGAGGCATTTAGTGTTACATGGAGGCCCTGGAGGTATTTTACTGGTACTTGAGACTACATTCGGGAGGTGAGCAGCGCCCCTGTCCCAGAAAAAGACTGAACATCTAACGTTTACCTACGTAGGCCATGTCTGCCCTGGGTGGCATTCCCACCCCCCCTCCCTTTTTGTCTTTATTTTTCTATTTTTCCCCGCCGCCACCCCCCCCCCCCCTCCTCTCTCTCCGTCTTTGCACTCTCTTCTTCCCCCGTCCTCCCTTTTGACTATGCCTTGTCTCCTTACTAGCCTTTGGGACCCAGAAGAACCCCAGGGTTCTGGACACGACCGGCTCATATTTTACTCTGGTTCACATAGGTCATGATAAGCTGGCTCGCTGTGGTCCCAGTTGTTCTCCATGATTACATTTGTCCGAACGGAGCTGCATTAGTTATACTGTACTACATGTCCGAGGTGGGGTTTCTCTCTTTTCTGCATGAAACTCTAGGACTCCCCTCTGAGAACCCAGAGTTATTTGGCTGCCTATTTTTTGTTACCATGTAATTGTGACCCTGGGTCATGCTGTATGTTTGACTGTTATATTTATGTTGTTCTACTTTTACTTAACACAAGAATAAAACAAAAAAAACAAAAAATATGTCAATGCCAACAACTTAAAAAAATGCCTATGGCATCGAGAAATCCCAGGCGGTCTCCCATCCAGATACTAACCAGGTCCCAACCCTGCTTAGCCTCTGAGATCAAATGAGATTTGGCTCTTTCAGGGTGATGCAGCCATAGTAGATTTTTTCAGGCACGCTCAACCCTCTTGACAAACGCCAAGATGGTCACCTTGGGAAACAAACAAAAAAAACAAGTCAACGCCAACAACATAAAAAGAAGCCTACCGCACCTAGTATTTCCAGGCGATCTCCCATCCAGGTATTAACAAGGCGCGACCCTTTCTAGCCTCTGAGATCAGCGGAGATTGGGCGCTTTCAGGGTGATGTGCCCATAGACAATCTCTTTGGGCACTCTCATCCCTCTTGAAAAATGCCAAGATAGTCGCCCTGGGAAACAAGCGAAAAAAAACAGGTCAACGCAAACAACATAAAAAGAAGAATACGGCACCTGGTATTCCAAGGCCGTCTCCCATTCAAGTACTAACTAGGCCCAACCCTTCTTAGCCTCTGCGATCAGAAGAGATAGGGTGCTTTCAGGGTGATGCGGCTGTAAGTGATCTCTTTAGGCACTCTCAACCCTCTTGACAAATGCCAAGATGATCACTTTGGGAAACAAGCGAAAAAAACAGGTCAACACCAACAACATAAAAATAAGCCTGCGGCATCTGGAAAACCCAGGAGGTCTCCCATCCAGGTACAAACCATGCCCAACCCTGCTTAGCCTCTGAGACCAAACGAGATTGGGCGCTTTCAGGGTGTTGTGCTCGTAGGCAATTTCTTTGTGCACTCTCAACCCTCTTGACACATGCCAAGAAGGTCACTAGTGTATACAGATAGGCTAGATTATACAGAAGAACGTCCTGGGTATGCAGTGATGGAGGCTAGGGTATACAGAGAGAGAGGCTAGAGTATGCATACTTTCTAGTGTATACAGGCGGACTAGTGTATACAGAAGACCGGTTAGTTTATACAGAGAGGCAAATGTGTACAAAAGACAGGCTAGTGTATACACATAGGCTAGATAATAGAGAAGAACGTCCTGGGTATGCAGAGATGGAGGCTAAGGTATACAGAGAGAGAAGTTGGGTTACCAAGAGAGGCTAGTGTATGCAGACTTGCTAGTGTATACCGGTGGACTAGTGTATACAAAGAGGCTTGGGTATACAGAGAGCTAATGTATAAAGAGATGCTAGTGTATACAAAAGACAACCAAGAGTAGACCGTGAGGCTCGTGTATACAGAACACCGGCTACAGAGAGGCTAATTTGTACAAAAGACAGGCTAGTGTATACAGATAGGCTAGATTATACAGAGGAAGGTCCTGGGTATGCAGAGATGGAGGCTAGAGAATCCAGAGAGAGACTGTGTTACACAGAGAGGCTAGAGTATGCAGAAGACCGGCTATTTTTTTTTACAGATAAGCTTGTGTATACAGAAGACAGTCTGGGGAATTCGGTGAGGCTGGTGTATGTAGAGAGGCTGGGACACCGAAACTATTGTAAAAAGAAGGCAGGCTAGTGTATATAGATTACGGGCACGTGTATACAGAAGACAGAGAGGCTAGTCTATATTGAGTGGCTGGTGTACCCAGAGAGATTAATGTATACAGAAAAGCTAGCGTGTAAAGAAGACAGGACTTTATTTTTTGCTAATGCAACTACTTCTGAAACATGTAAAGTGCTTTATTTCATATTTTGGTGCTGTTAAAAAGTGGTGTGTTGTCAGTGGTGATATCAATGTGACAGTTAATGTGGAGAACTACAACTATACAAAATAGAGCAAAAGGTTGCTAAGTTTATTTTGTTAAGTCATTGACTGACGTTAAGTAATTGGCCGTTATTGGTTTGGCAGTACATGGCTTATTTTGATGTAAGATAGTTTTATTCTCTACTTACAGCCGAGTTTTAGACGACTTTATTATTAGCATTATTATCATTATTCGCATTATTCATATATATTATGCAGAGTGTAAGTATTGCAGTGAGACGATATTGCTTTTGAAAGATTTGTATTATTATACATAGCATTGTTAGCAAGGACAATTTACATGGCTTAATATTGCAAAGCGTAATTTATCAGGAAAGAGATCCAAAGCGTTAGTTGCAGTAGCTTCATAAAACTGAGAAATCACTGAAAAGCACTGAAAAGACGATATTAGATGAGTACACATTTCGTTTACTTATGCAGAGAGATACCGGTTAAATGTTAATATGTTAATATGTGCTGCGTGTAAGGTAAAAATTAGATGGTTTAGTGTGAGCTGGTTTACCAGGATTTAGAGATAGTAATCTGTTTATACTAATAATAAATATAGCAAAATAATTCTAAAATTAATATTGAGACAGTATATACAGGTCGGATTTAAGTGGAAATACAAGAAATAACAGCAACGACGTGTGTAGGTTTTTATCAATCAGGTTCATTACGTGTCTTTAATCATGTAGTGAATATACCCCAAATATAGCACAAGGATGATAAAGCATAATAACTAACAGAGGATGACATGGCAAAAAGACAAACTGCATTAGAAATGTGAATATGAATTAGAGATGAAATGCCAATCCCCACGGCTAAGTACAGCAAAGTGTGAGCTAAGCGGCTAAATATTCTGCAATAGCAGAGATTAAGTATTGCAGTCGAAATGAGATCGGAAGCGTTAGTTGCAGTAGTACTCTAAATGTAAAAGTTATCCCGGTAGCACTGAGTGGACTGATATTAGATAAGTGATCGTTGTGGTACAAATTCAGTTTCCTATAGCAGAGAGATACCAGCTAAATGTGAGAAGAGCAATTAAAATGTTCACATCGGTAGCATTGTATTACTCTCAATATGTGCAGCGTGTAAAGAAGCAATAAGATGGTTTTGTATTATCCTAAAATTAGCAGTATACGTAATATATACTGGATTTAGACATAGCAAACTCTATAATCTAATTTAGCAAAATTAGAAAGGATAATATTGAGACAGTATATATTGGTCGAGTTTAAGTGGAAATACACAGAATATCTAGCTTACCTTTACATTGTTCAATAGGGCGTTGCAAAGTAAAACCAAGGCAGAATGTCGGAATAGCAATTAGATGAGATGATTGCTGTAATCATGAAATATCAGCAACGACTCGGATGAGAAAGTATATTAACTGGCAAAGTATGACATGGCAAAGAAGACAAATTGCATTAGAGATGTGAGATGGACATGAAATGTCAATCCCCATTGGTTACTTGTAAACGCGGCTACATACAGCAAAGTGTCAGCTAAGCAGCTAAAGGGTATTTAAGAGTAAATTGACGTAGCTTGAAAATTCCAACGTGTAAATCGTTCCATTAATTTTGTTACGCACGAAGATGGCTTACACTGACTGTTTTCCGTTTGCACTGGTTATCGGCATAATGTATCAGTAACCATGAACATTAATAGTGATAGACAGCTTAAATTAGGATGTATGCATGATGTGAATGTAAAATAGTGGCATTATGTGTTATTAATGTAATCAAACTGTATTGCTATGCTTTGCTACTGCAACCACTTCTCAATCAAGTAAACCGTCCCACTGCTTTTCTCACATTTTGCTGCTGTTAAAAAATGTGTTGCAAGTGTTATATGTGTTACAAATGGTTATCAGTGTGACAGTTAATGTGGAGAAGAAGTAATACACAAAATAGAGTCAGAAAGAGAATCCTATTGCATAGAGGTAGCGAGAGATGGTTGCATTACTCTTAATGTGCAGTTTTGCTTTAACGTAAAATTAGCTGTAGTCATTCTAACTTGTTACAATGATTTAGAGATAGTAATCTCTATAAAATAATAATAATAAGTATAGCAAAACAAATTATTAAAATATTGAGGCAGTATGTCTAGGTCGAGAAAGGGATCAAGGGATTGTTGCAAAGTCAAGGGATAAATGCAAAGGTACATTATTTAAGAGTAAATTGACGTAGCATGCAAATTCCAACGTGTAAATTGTTCCATTAATTTTGTTGCGCACGAAGACGGCTTACACTGACTGTTTTCCGTTTCCACTGGAAGGAGAATCCTATTGCTTAGAGGTAGCGAGAGATGGTTGCATTACTCTTAATGTGTAAAGGTTTTAAAAAGATGGTTTTGTGTGAATTTTGCTTTAACGTAAAATTAGCTGTAGACATTATAACTATGGTTAGGTTTACAATGATTTAGAGTTAGTAATCTCTATAATATAATAATTACAGAGCAAAGTATAGCAAAACAAATTAGGAAAATATTGAGGCAGTATATATAGGTCGAGATAAAGTGAATACACAAAAGGGATCAAGGGATAGTTGCAAAGTAATATCCTCATTAAGGCAGAATGTCGGAAGAGCAAGAGATTCGATGGTTGCAACATAAATCGAAATATGAGCACAGCTAAAATACAGAACAACAGTACATAATTTAAGAGTACAGTAGAATATAGTATAAATTATTTAAGATTAAATAGACTTAGAATGAAAAAAAATTTAAGTTTAAATCGTTGAGTAAATCCTTGAGTAAATCGTAAATTTTTCAGCTAAATTAAAGCTGAAATTATGATTAATTTAACAGTTCCATTACGCGGTCCTTTTCCACTGGTATAGTCATAATTTAATATCAGTAATTGCTATCCATAAATATTAAAATTGTAAGACGGTTATGTAGAATTGATATAATGAGCGGTACATTATTTTTCTGAAGCATATGGCAGAAAGACGGCATACACTGCCTTTCTCACATTTTGCTGCGGTAAAAAGAAATGTTTTGTCACTGTGTTTTAACTGTGACAGTTAAGGTGGAGAAAAAGAAGTAATACAGAAAATAGTCAAACAGTGGAAACGTTTATTTGTCATGACAGTTGATACTGGTTGAGCAATAAAACTGTTTTATTAAGATGTAAGACTAGTTTTATTCTCTACATATACGCTTTTCAGAGAGTTGTATAATATAGGCGACCAATAGGACATTTAAATGGCTTAATATTGTAGGGAGGAAGTATCGCTGTTCAAAGGTAATAGATTGAAAGCTTAGCTTGAAAATGGCCGAGAAATAGTATCGTTAGTCTAAATTTAAATTATATGCCGGTCCAATGAGAAAGCTTATATTAGACTAGTTGATCTTTGCATTACACAATCCTATTATTTTTATTATTATTATTATTAAGATCATAGTGCAGAGAGATACTCAGTTAATGTCAGAGATACTCGGTTATTGTCAGAAAAGCAATAAAACTGTTTATATCGTTAGCGAGCGATAGTTACATTACTCTTAGTATGTGCAGCATGTCTGGTAGCAAATGCATGGTTTTGTGAACATTTTGCATTACCGTACAATTAGCGGTAGAACCCATTGGAGTGAATAGATTTAAGCGGATTTTGAGATAGTACTCTCTATTTCTAATAAGAAATAAAGAAAAATAAGTCAGGATGGTGTGTCAGGACTGTCACATACTCAATGTGACAGTTGATGTGGAGAATTACAAATATGCAAAATAGAGCAAAAGAGTACATGGTTTATTTTGATGTATGATAGTTTTATTGCATGCTTGATGTGGATGATTAAAATCGTTTAGTGATTTAGCATAAGAATGAAAAGGCATAACATGGCAATGAGACAAACTCCATTAGAGATGTGAGCTAGATGAAATGATGAAATGTCTCTGTATAGCCCAGATTGTCTTCTGTTATCACTTAGCCTACCCTCTAAATTCACTAGCCTCTCTATATACACCAGCATGTTTACACTAGCCGGTCTTCTGCATACAATAGCCTGTCTTCGATATACACTAGCCTATGTTCTGAATACACTAGCCCGTCTTCTGTCTTCTGTATGGCCTAGCCTGTCTTCTGTATACATTAGTCTCTCTGTATAAACTAGCATCTCTGTATACCCCAAACTGTCTTCTGTAAAAACTTGTCTATCTTTATAGCCTGTCTAGCCTTTCTTCTGTACACACTAGCTTCTCTGTATACACTAACCAGGCTTCTATATACAATAACTTCACTCTATGCACTAGCTTCTCTGTATAATCTAGCCTCTCTATATACCCTAGATAGTTTTCTGCATACACAAACCTCTTCGTAGAAGCCTTTATTCTGTATTCACTAGCCTTTCTTCTGTATGCTCTAGTCTTCTATATATACTAGCTTCTCTGTACACCCTTACATCTCTGTAATACACTAAACCCTCTGTATACCACAGCCTGTCTTCTGTATACACTAGACTGTAAAAACTAGCTAGAATACGCCAGCCTGTCTTCTTTACCCACTAGACTCTCTGTATACACTACCCAGTCTTCTGTATACACTGTCAGCTTGGATGTATACCCAAGCCTGTCTTCTGTATACACTAGCTTCTCTATATGCACTGTCCTTTCTCGACTCTCACACTCGACTCTCTCTATACACTAACCTCTCTATATACACTAACATCTTTGTATATACTAGCCTCTCTTTAAACTAGCCTCTCTGTGTACCCCAGCTTCACTGTTTACTCTAGCATCTCTGTATACTCAAGCCTATCTACATACACGAGTCTGTATTCTGTATTCACTAGCCTTTCTTCTGTATGCTGTAGTCTTCTATATATACGAGCTTCTCTGTACACCCTAGCACTGTAACAGTGCTAGGTTCCTGTATTACAGAAACAGCACACCAGCAATAAGGTGTATACTGTGCAGGAGGCACACAACACCCACTCTAACTTCTGCACTGCAGATGCATGTATTGCAGAAATTGAACACCAGTAATAAAGGGTAGCTTCAGGTGTGTACTGTGCAGGAGGCACATAACACCCACTGTAACAGTGCCCGGTTCCCAAGCAGAAAAGACACTGTCCCTGCCTATCGTCCTCTTTCCCTGACCACCGCAACACACTATACAAGGCCGCCGCGCTGGCGTCCTTATATAGTGTGGGGTGTGTACTAAACCCTCCTGAGCTATAATTGGCCACAGGAATCCTGCCTGTGGTGAATTGAGGCTCTCCTCACAGAGGATGTCACATCTGTTCTTATTATATAGAACCTATTATGCTCTTCGTAAACTTTTTCAGTTTGGCCGAACGGCCGGACGCAAGTTGCCCCCGGTGCGGGAACATAGGGGGAGACATGATGCACATGTTTTGGAGATGCCCGAAGTTGATCCGCTACTGGACAGAGGTGACAGGAACCATTGATCGGGTGTTTGGAACCTCCACCAGGATGGAGGCGAAGTATTGTCTCCTGGGATTAGTTGAAGGAATTGGAAACCCGGGAAGTAGCCAGATGGCAGTTCTGAGATGCCTATTTTAGGCAAGGAAACTGATTGCCCAACCCTGCTTAGCCTCCAATGTTGGCAATGACTTGTTTTTTTTCGCTTGTTTCCCAAAATAACCATGTTGGCGTTTGTCAAGATGGTTGAGAGTGCCCGAAGAGATCGCCTATGGCCCCATCACCTTGAAAGTGCCTGATCTTGTCTGATCTCGGAGGCTAAGCATTGTCGGGCCTGATTAGTAACTGGATGGGAGACCAACTGGGAATACCAGGTGCCGTAGTATTCTTTTTATGTTGTTGGCGTTGACATGGTTTTTTTTTCCGCTTGTTTCCCAAGGTGGTCATCTTGGCATTTGTCAAGAGGGCTGAGAGAGCCCAAAGAAATCTCCTACGGCCACATCCCCCTGAAAGCGCCCGATCTCATCTGATCTCAGAGGCTAAGCAGGGTCCGGCCTGGATAGTACCTAATTAAAGGTGCCGTAGGAATCTTTTTATATTGTTGGCTTTGACCTGTTTTTCTTTCGCTTGTTTCCCAAGGTGACCATTTTAGCATCAGTCAGGAGTTTTGAGTATGTCCCAAAGCGTTCGCCTGAGGTCACATCACCCTGAAAGCGCCCGATCTCAGAGGCTAAGCAGGTTCTGGGTCAGATGGGAGACCGCCAGGGTCTATGTTGTTGGCGTTGACCTGTTTTTTTTCACTTGTTTCCCAAGATAACCATCTTGGTATTTGTCAAGAGGGTTGAGAGTGTCTAAATAGAACACCTATGGCCACATCACCCTGAAAGCGCACAATCTCATCTGATCTTGGAGGCCTAGCAGTGTACGGCCTGGTTAATACCTGTATGGGAGACCATCTGTGAATACCAGGTGCCGTAGGCTTCTTTTTATGTTGTTGGCGTTTACCTGTTTATTTTCGCTTGTTTACCAAGGTGACCATCTTGGCGTTTAACAAGAGGGTTGAGAGTGCCCAAAGAGATCACCTACGGCCCCATCACCCTGAAAGCGCCCAATCTCATCTGATCTCAGAGGCTAAACAGTGTCGGGCCTGGTTATTACCTGGATGGGAGATCGCCTGTAAATACCAGGTGCCATAGGCTTCTTTTTATGTTGTTGGCTTTGACTTGTTTTTTTTGTTTGTTTCCCAAGGTGACCATCTTGGCGTTTGTCAAGAGGGTTGAGCGTGCATTTGATCTCAGATGCTAAGCAGGGTTGGGACCTGGTTAGTACCTGGATGGGATACCGCCTGGGATTTCTCTATGCCATAGGCTTTAGTTTTAAGTTGTTAGCATTGACTTATTTTTTTTATTTGTATTATTCTTTTATTAAGTAGAACATAAATATGACAGTCAACCATACATCATGACCCAGGGTCACAATTACATGGTAACAAAAAATAGGCAGCCAAATAACTCTGGGTTCTCAGCGGGGAGTCCTACAGTTTCATGCAGAAAAGAGAGAAACCCCACCTCCGAAATGTAGTACAGTAGTACTGAGTAACGGAGTAGTGCAGCTCCGTTGAGACAAATGTAATCATGGAGAACAACTGGGACCACAGCGAGCCAGCTTATCATGACCTACGTGAACCAGAGTAAAATATGAGCCGGTCATGTCCAAAACCCTGGGGTTCTTCTGGGTCCCGAAGGCTAATAAGGAGACAAGGCATAGTCAAAAGGGAGGACGGGGGAAGAAGAGAGTGCAAAGACGGAAAGAGAGGAGGTGGGGGGATGGCGGCGGGGAAAAAAAGAAAAATAAAGACAAAAAGGGAGGGGGGGAATGCCACCCAGGGCAGACATGGCCTACGTAGGTAAACGTTAGATGTTCAGTTGTTTTCTGGGACAGAGGCACTGCTCACCTCCCGAATGTAGTCTCGAGTACCAGTAAAATACCTACAGGGCCTCCATGTAACACTAAATGCCTCTTCAGTGTTGTGAAGGGTGGCGGTCAATTCTTCCATCCTGAGAATATGATTGACTTTGGAATACCACAGCACCTTGGATGGGGGCTGAGGCTGCCTCCACAGTGCGGGAATGCAGGCCCAGGCGGCATTCAGGAGTTGCATCGTGAGGGTTTTTTTGTATTTTCGAACAGGCTGTTCGGTCAAGTGTAGAAGGCATGCTGCTGGGAACCCAAAAGTTCCTCAAGGCCGGGCATGCCCAGAAAAGGTGTCCCATGGTCCCCGTATCTGAATTTCACCTCCAACAAACATCCGGGATTGATCTATCCATTTTATTCAGAAGGTATGGGACTCTATACCAGCGTGAGACTATCTTGTATCCTGATTCTTGATATTGGTTTGCGATGGAAGCATTATGTACTAAGGTCAGGATCTTCCCTATCTGTTGTGGGATAAATGTGATGCCTAAGTCCCTCTCCCATTTGTGGATAAATGGTGGGGATCGACTCCTCCTCCTGACTACTCAATAGGTTGTACAAGAGGGAGAGGGTGTGTCGCACAGGTTCCCTTTTGTGACAGATGGATTCATAGGGTGTCAGGTACATGCGCCGCATGGATTAAATTGAGGACTTGGGCCGTATTGTCTCTAACTTCCGACTTATTTGTATTTATTTTGCTTGTTTCCCAAGGTGACCATCTTGGCGTTTGTTAAGAGGGTTGAAAGTGCCTGAAGAGATTTCCTGCGGGCACATCACCCTGAAAGCACCCGATCTCGTTTGATGTTGGAGGCTAAGAAGAGTCGGGCCTTGTTAGTACCTGGATGGGAGACTGCCTGGGAATACCAGGTGTCATAGACTTCTTTTTATGTTGTTGGCGTTGACCTGTTTTTTTTTCGCTTGTTTCCCAAAGTGACCATCTTGGTGTTTGTCAAGAGGGTTGAGAGTGCCTGAAGAGATTGCCTATGGCCACATCACTCTGAAAGCACCCAATCTCGTCTGATCTTGGAGGCTAAGAAGAGTCGGGCCTGGTTAGTACCTGGATGGGAGACCACCTGGGAATACCAGTTATTGTAGGCTTCTTTTTATGTCGTTGGCGTTGATTCGTTTTTTTTTTTTGCTTGTTTCCCAAGGGGACCATCTTGGCATTTGTCAAGAGGGTTGAGAGTGCCCAAAGAGATCGCTTACAGCAGCATCACCCTGAAAGAGCCCTATCTCTTCTCTTCTCTGAGGCTAAGAAGGGTTGGGCCTAGTGGGTACCTGGATGGGAGATGGCGTTGGAATACCAGGTGCCGTATTCTTCTTTTTATGTTGTTGACATTGACCTGTTTTTTTTTCGCTTGTATCTCAAGGTGACTATCTTGGCATTTGTCAAGAGGGTTGAGAATGCCCAAAGAGATTGCCTATGGGCACATAACCCTGAAAGCGCCCGATCTCCTCTGATCTCAGAAGCTAAACAGGGTGGGGCCTTGCTAGTACCTGGATTGGAGACCACCTGGGAATACTAGGTGCTGTAGGCTTCCTTTTATGTTGTTGGCCTTGACCTGTTTTTTTTTTCACTTGTTTCCCAAGGTGACCATCTTGGCGTTTGTCAAGAGGGTTGAAAGTGCCTGAAGAGTATGCCTACGGGCACATCACCCTGAAAGCACCCGATCTCGTTTGATGTTGGAGGCTAAGAAGAGTCGGGCCTTGTTAGTACCTGGATGGGAGACCGCCTGGGAATACCAGGTGTCGTAGACTTCTTTTTATGTTGTTGGCGTTGACCTGTTTTTTTTCCGCTTTTTTCCCAAAGTGACCATCTTGGTGTTTGTCAAGAGGGTTGAGAGTGCCTGAAGAGATTGCCTATGGCCACATCACTCTGAAAGCACCCAATCTCGTCTGATCTTGGAGGCTAAGAAGAGTCGGGCCTGGTTAGTACCTGGATGGGAGACCACCAGGGAAAACCAGTTATTGTAGGCTTCTTTTTATGTTGTTGCCGTTGATTCGGGTTTTTTTTTGCTTGTTTCCCAAGGTGACCATCTTGGCATTTGTCAAGAGGGTTGAGAGTGCCCAAAGAGATCGCTTACAGCAGCATCACCCTGAAAGAGCCCTATCTCTTCTCTTCTCTGAGGCTAAGAAGGGTTGGGCCTGGTTTGTACCTGGATGGGAGATATCGTTGGAATACCAGGTGCCGTATTCTTCTTTTTATGTTGTTGACATTGACCTGTTTTTTTTCGCTTGTATCTCAAGGTGACTATCTTGGCATTTGTCAAGAGGGTTGAGAATGCCCAAAGAGATTGCCTATGGGCACATAACCCTGAAAGCACCCAATCTCCTCTGATCTCAGAAGCTAAACAGGGTTGGGCCTTGCTAGTACCTGGATTGGAGACCACCTGGGAATACTAGGTGCTGTAGGCCTCTTTTTATGTTGTTGGCCTTGACCTGTTTTTTTTTTCACTTGTTTCCCAAGGTGACCATCTTGGCGTTTGTCAAGAGGGTTGAGAGTGCCCGAAGAGATCACCTACGGCCCCATCACCCTGAAAGCACCCAATCTCGTCTGATCTCGGATGCTAAACAGTGTCGGGCCTGGTTAGTACCTGGATGGGAGACCGCCTGGGAATACCAGGTGCCATAGGCATCTTTTTTTATATTTTTTTATTTTGTAGTATGCGACATACAATGCAAAGGCAACTTCACAGAATGTGTTATACAAATAGTTACAAACAAACGATCATATTGCATGGATATCAGAGCCAATGGTAAGAAGTCTGAGGAGAATAGCACGTGTACAGCTTTGCGGTCATATCAAGATGAGATTAAAGCTCCATCTCGTTGGGATCCTCTACCACTTAAAATATTATTGATACTAGCCCTGCTACCCTCGAAGAGTTTAGCTATCCATAGATAGGGGAAGAGTATTGTGTAGTAGTCAAATGGGGTCGGAACATACCATTTTCTTTTCCCTTTTTTGAGTTAAGAAGGGAAATAGTAGAACTGAAAGGAGGGAGAAGGGGAAAGAGAAGATCGGGGAAGGAAATGTCAGAAAAGCAAAAGAAGGGGTAAGGGGGTGTTGTGGGTAGAGTGGATAGGATGGGGTCCCCTCCCAGGAAGCAAGAGACGCCCTCGGCTCACCAGCTCATCAGCTGTCCAACGTTTAGAACAGCGATCTCCAACGATCACCATGAGCTTACTATGTCTCGTGCAGGTATTCTTCCGAAAAGCGAAACTGGGTCCAGTAGAACCATCTGTTCCCATGCTCCTCCGTTTTATCCCTCATCGTGGCAGTCAGGTCTTCCATTCGTTCAATATCATTTACCCTTGCGAACCACTGGGTCACCATTGGAGCAGATTGCTCTTTCCACTGACTTGGGATGCAGGCCCTAGCTGCATTGAGGAGATGTTTAAGTAAGGACTTATGATAACGCTTTCTCGACATAAGAGTTAGATTGGGAAGAACTGCTGCGGGATCATTGGCTAAGGAAATGTCTGTGAACTTGTGGATGAGTCTCAGGACAGGCTGCCAGAATGTTTGTAATTTAGGGCATTCCCAGAAAATGTGGGTGCCAGCCTGTTGCCCACAGCGACAGCAGCGGTCAGATTGACCGGGGAATATTTTGGCCAACACCACCGGTGTACGATACCAGCGTGTGATCAGCTTATATGAGATCTCCTGATATTTACTGCAGAGTGACGACTTATGGGCGAAAAAGAGTATTCTGTCCTTCTGTGGTTTGGAGAATGTAGTTTGTAAGTCCCTTTTCCATTTAGCTAGGAAGGGTGGATCCGTGGAGGATTGTGCGTCTGTCAGGATTTGGTAGGACCTAGAGAGGGAACCACGAATTGGGCCATCATCCAGGCAAAGTTCCTCGAAGGGGTGGAATTGTCTAGAGAAGAACAAATGGTTAGGTAGTGATCCGAGGAAATGGATTAGCTGTCTAGCTCTCCAGCTATCCAATGCAACAGGTACTTGCTCTAGCAGTATGGTCCCCATGGGAATCAAGCCCGTGGGTCCAAGAAATAGGGCTGCTCTCAGAAGCCCTTTCGGGGCTTGCCTGGTAAAGGCCAGGTCAGACAGGCCCGGAGGGAATCTAGGATGTCCAATAATTGGGGTCATAGGAGAAGGGAAGTTAGTCAAGTGGGAAAGGTGAAAAAAACTATCCATCTCGGCGAGCGAGGGGCCAATTAACGGGTGAGTAGTCACACAGGGCTCCAATGGCCTCCCCGCCCAAGGCAGACCAGCCAGTGGAACCCCCGCCATCTCCTGCTCTAGCTTGACCCATAGCTTCAGTTCCCCATGCCGGTGTCTTATCACATATGGTCCCCCATCGGATAGTGTCCGCTGTGTACTGCGCATGCGCAGTACATAGCAACACAGATTCCGAAAATTGCCGAGCATGAACGGCGCCTGCGCACTGAGTCCAGGTTCTATCCCCACTATCCAAGTGGACATAGAGTAAGAATATAAAAGAGCCGAGCGCAGCGAGGCCGAGCCCGAAGCGTGGCGAGCGAAGCTCGCCTGCGAGGGGCCCTCTAATATTCACAACCCTATGTCCGCTTGGATGGTGGGGCTACCACCTCCACTCACCACGCAGGCGCCGTTCAGCTTCAGAGATTTTCCGAAGCTTCGTCTACTCCGTGCTGCGCATGCGCAGTACGGCGCAGAGACTATATCATGGCCGGACAGTATATGGCAGAACACCGGCACCAATCAACCACCGGTGTCATATGCGTCGCTGTGTAATATAGAGCAGGGTCCGGGAAGCCAATACCTCCCCGCAATTTCGGTCGCAATAGCATTGCCCTACCAATACGCATATGTTTTCTGCGCCAGAGGAACTTGATAAAGATTGAGCGAACCGCATGAAAGAAAGTCTGGGGTATTTTGATAGGTAAGGCTTGTAGTAGATACAGAAGTCGTGGCATCGCGTTCATCTTCAACACATTACAGCGTCCGAACCATGTAAGCCCATAGGCTTCTTTTTATGTTGTTGGCTTTGACCTGTTTTTTTTGCTTGCTTCTCAAGGCGACCACCTTGGCGTTTGTCAAGAGGGTTGGGCGTGTCTTGAAGAGAATGCTTACGCCCACATCAACCTGAAAGCACCCGATCTCGTCTGATTTCAGAGGCTAAGCAGCATCAGGCCTGGTTAGTACCTGGATGGGAGACTGCCTGGGAAGACCAGGTGCCATAGAAGGATCTGGTCTGGTTAGTGTCTTGATTGGGAGATCGCCTGGGAATACTGGATGCCATAGGCTTCTTTTTATGTTGTTGGCTTTGACCTGTTTTTTTTAGCTTTTTTCCCAAGGTGACCATCTTGGCCTTTGTCAAGAGGCTTTAGAGTGCCCAAAGAGAGTGCCTACGGCCAAATCACCCTGAAAGAGGCCAATCTCATCTGATCTCGGAGGCTAAGCAGTGATGGGCCTGGTTAGTACCCGGATGGGAGACAGCTTGGGAATACCAGGTGCCGTAGGCTTCTCATTATGTTGTCGGCGTTGACCTGTTTTATTTTCCCTTGTTTCCCAAGGTGACCATCTTGGCATGTGTCAACAGGGTTGAGAGTGAACAAATTGCCTACGAGCACAACACCCTGAAAGCGCCCAATCTCGTTTGGTCTCAGAGGCTAAGCAGGGTTGGGCCTGGTTTGTACCTGGATGGGAGACTGCCTGGGCTTTCCAGATGCCGCAGGCTTATTTTTATGTTGTTGGTGTTGACCTGTTTTTTTGCTTCTTTCCCAAAGTGATCATCTTGGCATTTGTCAAGAGGGTTGAGAGTGCCTAAAGAGATCACTTACAGCCGCATCACCCTGAAAGCACCCTATCTCTTCTGATCTCAGAGGCTAAGAAGGGTTGGGCCTAGTTAGTACTTGAATGGTAGACGGCCTTGGAATACCAGGTGCCGTATTCTTCTTTTTATGTTGTTGGCGTTGACCTGTTTTTTTTCGCTTGTTTCCCAGGGTGACTATCTTGGCATTTTTCAAGAGGGATGAGAGTGCCCAAAGAGATTGCCTATGGGCACATCACCCTGAAAGCGCCCAATCTCCGCTGATCTCAGAGGCTAGAAAGGGTCGCGCCTTGTTAATACCTGGATGGGAGACCGCCTGGAAATACCAGGTGCGGTAGGCTTCTTTTTATGTTGTTGGCGTTGACTTGTTTTTTTTGTTTGTTTCCCAAGGTGACCATCTTGGCGTTTGTCAAGAGGGTTGAGCGTGCCAGAAAAAATCTACTATGGCTGCATCACCCTGAAAGAGCCAAATCTCATTTGATCTCAGAGGCTAAGCAGAGTTGGGACCTGGTTAGTACCTGGATGGGAGACCGCCTGGGATTTCTCAATGCCATAGGCTTTTTTTTTAAGTTGTTGGCATTGACTTATTTTTAAAAAATAAAAATAAAGACAAAAAGGGAGGGGGGGGGGAATGCCACCCAGGGCAGACATGGCCTACGTAGGTAAACGTTAGATGTTCAGTCGTTTTCTGGGACAGGGGCACTGCTCACCTCCTGAATGTAGTCTCAAGTACCAGTAAAATACCTCCAGGGCCTCCATGTAACACTAAATGCCTCTTCAGTGTTGTGAAGGGTGGCGGTCAATTCTTCCATCCGGAGAATATGATTGACTTTGGAATACCACAGCACCTTGGATGGGGGCTGAGGCTTCCTCCACAGAGTGGGAATGCAGGCCCGGGCGGCGTTCAGGAGTTCGTGAGGGTTTTTTTGTATTTTCGAACAGGCTGTTTGGTCAAGTGTAGAAGGCACGCTGCTGGGTTGTCTGCGATATCTACATTTCTGAGAGTTTTTATCGTCCCGGTCACCTCCACCCAAAAGTTCCTCAAGGCCGGGCATGCCCAGAAAATGTGTCCCATGGTCCCCGTATCTGAATTGCACCTCCAACAAACATCCGGGATCGATCTATTCATTTTATTCAGAAGGTATGGGACTCTATACCAGCGTGAGACTATCTTGTATCCTGATTCTTGATATTGGTTTGCGATGGAAGCTTTATGTACTAATGTCAGGATCTTCCCTATCTGTTGTGGGGTAAATGTGATGCCAAAGTCCCTCTCCCATTTGTGGATAAATGGTGGGGTCGACTCCTCCTCCTGACTACTCAATAGGTTGTACAGGAGGGAGAGGGTGTGTCGCACAGGTTCCTTTTTGTGACAGATGGATTCATAGGGCGTCAGGTCTCTAAAAGTGTAGGGGGCCCTTTGTATGGCCAGAAGAAAGTGACGAAGTTGATAAGCACTAAACAAGTCAAGCGGAGGGTCAGAAAGCTCGGCGACAGTTTGCGTGGTCGGGAGCCCTCCTGAGGGCCACACCTCTCCCAGACGCTGTTTCCCCACCACTGTCAACTGTCGCAGTTTCTTGTTGGTAATTCCCGGTGGGAAGTCTGGATTACCTATAACCGGAGTCATTGGTGACGGCAGGGGAGCAATGTGTGTGCAGCGGAACAACCTCCGCACAACAGCCAACGTGGCTCCCACTACGGGGTGATCTCTGAGTTCTTTTGGTAGGGAGGACAGGAGCCACGGGAAGGTCAATAGGGGAATGGATCCATCCTCAATCTCCATCTCCACCCACTGCTTGTGTGGGTCATTACAATGCCAATCAACGACTCTCGCTAGCAGAGTCGCTCTGTAGTATTGTCTCAGATCTGGGAGACCCAGACCCCCCCTTGTCCTTTGGTCTGGCAAGCAATTGCAAATGGGCTCTGGGCGGTTTGCGCGCCCAAATAAAGTCCTGGAGCAGCACCTGCAGTTGTCTGAAAAAAATTGGGGGTAACCGGATCGGTAATGTCTGGAACAAGTATAAGATCCGCGGGAGGGCCGTCATTTTGAATGCATTACAGCGCCCGAACCAGGTCAGTGTTAAAGCATGCCAGTTTCCCAAATCAGATTTCAGTCTATTCAGGAGAGGGACAAAATTAAGCAGGTACAATTGCGCCAAATCCGCTGCGATGTCAATGCCCAGGTACCTTATAGATTTTTCAGCTCAGTAGAATGGAAAAGCGGAGCGTAGCCTCTTGGCCTCACCATCCGGGACCGATATATTCAATACAGCCGACGGTGCAATTGATTTTATAGTTTGATAGGGTGCCATATCGCCGGAGAGCCACGAGTATATTGGGAAGCGAAATGTGTGGATTGGAGACGAAAAAAATTAGATCGTCAGCGTACGCCGCAATTTTGTGGTGTGCCGAGGGTTTGGATATGCCTGTAATATTCGGGTCATTCCGAACGTGACACATAAGTGGTTCCAGTGTCAGAATAAAAATTAGGGGAGACAGAGGGCACCCCTGCCTCGTCCCATTAGTGATGGGGAAAGAGTCTGAGCACTCTGAAAGCACCCAATCTCGTCTGATCTTGGAGGCTAAGAAGAGTCAGGCCTGGTTAGTACCTGGATGGGAGACCACCTGGGAATACCAGTTATTGTAGGCTTCTTTTTATGTTGTTGGCGTTGATTCGTTTTTTTTTCCGCTTGTTTCCCAAGGTGATCATCTTGGCATTTGTCAAGAGGGCTGAGAGAGCCCAAAGTGTTCTCCTACGGCCACATCCTCCTGAAAGTGCCCGATCTCATCTGATCTCAGAGGCTAAGCAGGGTCCGGCCTGGATAGTACCTAATTAAAGGTGCCGTAGGAATCTTTTTACATTGTTGGCTTTGACCTGTTTTTCTTTCGCTTGTTTCCCAAGGTGACCATTTTAGCATCAGTCAAGAGTTTTGAGTATGTCCCAAAGCATTTGCCTGTGGTCACATCACCCTGAAAGCGCCCGATCTCAGAGGCTAAGCAGGGTCTGGGTCAGATGGGAGACTGCCATGGTCTATGTTGTTGGCGTTGACCTGTTTTTTTTCACTTGTTTCCCAAGATAACCATCTTGGTATTTGTCAAGAGGGTTGAGAGTGTCTAAATAGAACACCTATGGCCACATCACCCTGAAAGCGCACAATCTCATCTGATCTCGGAGGCCTAGCAGTGTACGGCCTGGTTAATACCTGTATGGGAGACCATCTGTGATACCAGGTGCCGTAGGCTTCTTTTTATGTTGTTGGCGTTTACCTGTTTATTTTCGCTTGTTTCCCAAGGTGACCATCTTGGCGTTTAACAAGAGGGTTGAGAGTGCCCAAAGAGATCACCTACGGCCCCATCACCCTGAAAGCACCCAATCTCATCTGATCTCAGAGGCTAAACAGTGTCGGGCCTGGTTAGTACCTGGATGGGAGACTGCCTGGGAATACCAGGTGCCATAGGCTTCTCTTTATGTTGTTGGCTTTGAACTGTTTTTTTCGCTTGTTTCTCAAGGCGACCATCTTGGCGTTTGTCAAGAGGGTTGGGCGTGTCTTGAAGAGAACGCTTACGGCCACATCACCCTGAAAGCACCCGATCTCGTCTGATTTCAGAGGCTTAGCAGCGTCAGGCCTGGTTAGTTCCTGGATGGGAGACTGCCTGGGAAGACCAGGTGACATAGAAGGATCTGGCCTGGTTAGTGTCTTGATTGGGAGATCGCCTGGGAATACCGGATGCCGTAGGATTCTTTTTATGTTGTTGGCTTTGACATGTTTGACATGTTTGACTGTTTTTTTTCCCTTGTTTCCCAAGGTGACCATCTTGGCATTTGTCAAGAGGGTTGAGAGTGTACAGAGAAATTGCCTACGGGCACAACACCCTGAAAGCGCCCAATCTCGTTTGGTCTCAGAGGCTAAGCAGGGTTGGGCCTGGTTTGTACCTGGATGGGAGACCGCCTGGGTTTTCCAAATGCCGCATGCTTCTTTTTATGTTGTTGGCATTGACTTGTTTTTTTTGTTTGTTTCCCAAGGTGACCATCTTGGCGTTTGTCAAGAGTGTTGAGCGTGCATTTGATCTCAGAGGCTAAGCAGGGTTGGGACCTGGTTAGTACCTGGATGGGAGACCGCCTGGGATTTCTCAATGCCATAGGCTTTAGTTTTAAGTTGTTGGCATTGACTTATTTTTTTTATTTTTATTATTCTTTTATTAAGTAGAACAACATAAATATAACAGTCAACCATACAGCATGACCCAGGGTCACAATTACATGGTAACAAAAAATAGGCAGCCAAATAACTCTGGGTTCTCAGAGGGGAGTCCTAGAGTTTCATTCAGAAAAGAGAGAAACCCCACCTCCGACATGTAGTACAGTATAACTAATGCAGCTCCGTTCGGACAAATGTAATCATGGAGAACAACTGGGACCACAGCGAGCCAGCTTATCTTGACCTACGTGAACCAGAGTAAAATATGAGCCGGTCATGTTCAGAACCCTGGGGTTCTTCTGGGTCCCGAAGGCTAGTAAGGAGACAAGGCATAGTCAAAAGGGAGGACGGGGGAAGAAGAGAGTGCAAAGACGGAGAGAGAGGAGGTGGGGGGATGGCGGCGGGAAAAAAAGAAAAATAAAGACAAAAAGGGAGGGGGGGAATGCCACCCAGGGCAGACATGGCCTACGTAGTTAAACGTTAGATGTTCAGTCGTTTTCTGGGACAGAGGCAGTGCTCACCTCCCGAATGTAGTCTCGAGTACCAGTAAAATACCTCCAGGGCCTCCATGTAACACTAAATGCCTCTTCAGTGTTGTGAAGGGTGGCGGTCAATTCTTCCATCCTGAGAATATGATTGACTTTGGAATACCACAGCACCTTCACAGTGCAGGAATGCAGGCCCGGGCGGCATTCAGGAGTTGCATCGTGAGGTTTTTTTTTGTATTTTCGAACAGGCTGTTCGGTCAAGTGTAGAAGGCACGCTGCTGGGAACCCAAAAGTTCCTCAAGGCCGGGCATGCCCAGAAAAGGTGTCCCATGGTCCCCGTATCTGAATTTCACCTCCAACAAACATCCGGGATTGATCTATCCATTTTATTCAGAAGGTATGGGACTCTATACCAGCGTGAGACTATCTTGTATCCTGATTCTTGATATTGGTTTGCGATGGAAGCTTTATGTACTAAGGTCAGGATCTTCCCTATCTGTTGTGGGGTAAATGTGATGCCTAAGTCCCTCTCCCATTTGTGGATAAATGGTGGGGGTCGACTCCTCCTCCTGACTACTCATTAGGTTGTACAGGAGGGAGAGGGTGTGTCGCACAGGTTCCCTTTTGTGACAGATGGATTCATAGGGTGTCAGGTCTCTAGGAGTGTAGGGGGCCCTTTGTATGGCCAGAAAAAAGTGACGAAGTTGCTAAGCACTAAACAAGTCAAGCGGAGGGTCAGAAAGCTCGGCAACAGTTTGTGTGGTCGGGAGCCCTCCCGAGGGCCACACCACTCCCAGATTGCTGTTTCCCCACCACTGTCAACTGTCGCAGTTTCTTGTTGGTAAATCCCGGTGGGAAGTCTGGATAGGTAATCCAGTCATTGGTAATGGCAGGGGAGCAATGTGTGTGCAGCGGAACAACCTCCGCACAACAGCCAACGGCCAATGTAGCTCCCACTACGGGGTGACCTCTGAGGTCTTTTGGTAGGGAGGACAGGAGCCACGGGGATGTCAATAGGGGAATGGATCCATCCTCAATCTCCATCTCCACCCACTGCTTGTGTGGGCCATTATAATGCCAATCAACGACTCTCGCTAGCAGAGTCACTCTGTAGTATTGTCTGAGATCTGGGAGACCCAGACCCCCCTTGTCCTTTGGTCTGGCAAGCAATTGCAAACGGGCTCTGGGCGGTTTGCGCGCGAAAATAAAGTCGCGGAGCAGCACCTGCAGTTGTCTGAAAAAAAATTGGGGGTAACCGGATCGGTAATGTCTGGAACATGTATAAGATCCGCGGGAGAAGGGGGCGGGGTCTCGGCATGCAGCGGTGAGGACGCATTGTCCCTGAGCTCCGGCACTGACCCCGGTATTTTAGCACATATTAACCGCATGATCCACTCCACTCGTCCGGGAACGATGGGGAGGAGAACTGGCAAGTCCCTGCCGAAGAAGAGCGGGCCGGAGGGATCGATCAAACGGTTCCTGGCGGAGCCTGACGAGGTGGGAGACATGGATGGCCTAGGCCGCTCTCCGCTCGCCACGAGCACGGCCGCGGGCTCCGCCCCCCGCTCCAGGCCTATGCACAGGTCGCAGTCCCCGGCCTCGTCGGCGGGCTCTGACGGGGAGGAAGGTGAACCTAACCGGTCGGATGTGGCGGCGCTGGTGAGCGGACTCCCTACAAAATCGGACCTGGCATCGATGCTCCTGGGGCTTGAAAAGTCCATTAAGAAGGAAGTGTCCGCAGTACGATCGGATCTCGCGCAGGTGTTGGATCGTGTGGAGGAGTCCGAGCAGCGGCTAGACTGACACGCTATTGCCATTAGGTCACTGCAAGCTACTACCCGCTCTCTTGCTGTCGCCCATCGGTCTGCCCTCTATAAGATTGAGGACCAGGAGAACCGTAACCGATAGAACAACATTCGGATTCGAGGGCTCCCGGAGGCCACCGGAGATGAAGATCTCCTACCGTCTGTAAGGGGTATTTTTAACGGCCTACTGGGGAACGCAGCGGACTACCCTTTGAAAATTGATCGGGTGCACAGAGCCCTCCGCCCTCGTAACCTAACGGCGGACACTCCGCGTAATGTGATCTGCAGAGTGCATTACTATGAGGAGAAGGAACGCATCATGAAAAAACTCAAGGAGACTCCGGTTTTGGATTTTGATGGTGCATCGCTCTCTTTTTTTCCTGACCTAGCCAGGGAAACTCTGGAAAGGCGCAGGGCCCTGCGTCCCCTAACGGAAAAGCTGCGCCTATCTTCCATCAGCTACCGGTGGAGTTTCCTCGCCGCCCTGATTGCTCACAGAGATGGGAAGACGGCGGTTCTGCGTTTCCCAGAAGATCTGGAGAAATTCTGCATGGATGTGAACATAACCCCGCCGGAATTGCCTGGTTGGCAGGAGGGCATACCACCCTTGCCGAATACTCCTGAGGAGCAGTGGCAGCGAGTGTCTCGCAAGCAACGTGTCCCTTCTTCTGGCCTGGCTACTTCGCACGCTTAGATGGCGCTCTAGATGCTGCTATGCGGCCTAATAATCCACACTGTTGATAAGGCCCCCCAGGTCCCGCAAGTATGCCGCGCTGTTTTAAAGGTTATCTTTTGTTTGCAGTTTTATTTTTGTTCTGGCGGTCACCGCTATACTCCCTACTCTGCCCATAGGGGACATGCCTTATTGGAACCGTAATGAGGGAGTGTCAGCGAGCGGATATCTACTGGGGGCGTTTGAGTTGTGAGTTTTGCCTTCGCCTGTCTCAGCTTCATGACATTGGGATCCTACATGGAGTGCATTGGCGATCAGTGCTATAAGTTCTGTTGTATGCATAACTGTACATGATGTTTGTGCTAGCTATTCTTACTTAATGGTTGTTATCTGTTTTGTAATTTGGGGTTGGAGCTGGAGCTGCGACCTGCGACTTCTGTTCTGAACGGTTGCGGGTCGCTGCTACCTGGCCACATGTGTTTTTCCCCTGGGGGGCGTCGGGTGGGTCCTGGCCCTCGGGCCCCAGCCGTTTCGATGGCTGGGGCTGCGGGGGTGGGGGCTTGGCCAATTGCCTCCTTGCTGCCTTACACCCTGCTGTCTGCGTGCGCTCCATCAGGCCCCATTGGGGCTTGAGCGCGTGTGCTGCAGGGTTTGCGGGCCATGATTGGTAAATACTATCTTATCTCTGCTTTCCTCTTATTTCCTTTTCTTTTCCCACTCTTTCTGCCTCCCTCCTGCCCTCTATCTCCTCTGCCTCAGGTCCTGTTCCAAGGTAATGTGTTGTACTTTGAGTTCTCTGTCGGATCCCCATGGCCGCGGTGGAATTATTATCATTGAATGTGCGGGGCCTCCATGCCCCGGGTAAACGACATAACATTTATAGGGAGCTGAGTCGCCTGCGGGGGGATATTGTCTTTCTGCAGGAGACCCACCTTACCCAAACCACTTCGGTGAAGTTATTTTCCCCCCATTACCCAACCTGGTACTATAGTCTCTCTGATGTGCACAAGGCTAAGGGCGTGGCCATTGGGTTCCGAAGAGGTACCCCGTTTAATATGGTTGAGATGTTGAGTGACCCTCTCGGACGCTTTCTGTTTCTCAAGGGCAGCCTAGGTGGAATGCAATGCACGTTGGCGACCCTTTATGCTCCTAATAGAGATCAGGCCTCTGTTATTGCTGCTACGCTTGGGAGGCTACGGGACTTTGCTACCGGATGTGTTATCCTGGCGGGAGACTTTAATGTCCCTTTGGAACCAGTGTTTGATACGTCTCTAGGCAGGTCTTCGGTTTCCTGTAGGCGTCTTGCATATATTCGCAAACGCCTGCATGACGCCCAATTGATGGACGTATGGAGGATAATGCATCCGAGAGCGAGGGACTATTCAAGCGTCCACCACTCCTACTCCAGGATTGATTTTTTTTTTCTAGATCACCATCACCTTTCCCTAGTATCACGCTCCGAAATTGCTTCATCTCCTATCTCGGATCATGCCCCCATCTTGCTCACTATTAATATCTCCTCGTTGCCCCGTAAATCAACTTCCTGGAAGTTGAACGAGAACCTAATATGTGAGGAGGCAGACAAAACATACATGCAAGGGGAACTAAATCAATATTTTCTAGATAACACCCACCCGGATATTTCCCCGGGAGTGTTATGGGAGGCCCATAAAGCTCATATGAGAGGTAAATTTATAGAATTGGGCTCCAGAAGGAAAAAGGAAGTGGCGCAACAACATTCTAACTTGTTGGCAGAAATTAGTTCTCTTGAATCGCAACACAAGGCCAGTCTCGCCCACGCAACATTGCATACTCGAACACTTAAGAGCGAGGAGCTGAAAGCTATGTACCATGCACAATGGAAGTGGGAGGCTCGCAGGGTGCCACAAAAGTTCCATGAATGGGGTAATAAGCCGGGAAGGCTTCTGGCTCGCTCCTTACAGCAGGCAAAAACCAGGGCTTTCATTGCGAAAATCAAGACAGCTTCTGACACACTCACGCATGAAACCTCGTCTATTGCCAGGGAATTTCACGCCTTTTACCAACGCTTGTACCATGTCACCCCTGCGGTGCCTGACTCGGGGGTTAGACGAACCCTGATTCAGGAGTACCTGACCCAGGCAAATCTACCCGCACTGGACTTGGAGACCCTTGCCTCACTGGACGGAGAGTTTTCGGTCAGGGAGTTCAAGGTAGCTCTGAAGGCTATGGCTGGTGGCAAGGCCCCGGGACCGGATGGTCTGACGGCACTTTATTATAAGTCCTTCGCGGAGACCTTGCTTCCGCGCCTCACTTCTTATGCCAATGCGATCTCTCAGGGGGGAACATTTCGCCCGGAGACGTTGCATGCTCACATCTCGGTGCTGCCCAAGCCGGGGAAGGACCCCAGTCTATGCGGGAGTTATCGACCTATATCTCTCCTGAATTTAGACGCCAAATTGTATGCCAAGGTTTTAGCGAACAGGCTACTTCCCCTACTCCCTCGCTGGGTTTCTAGTGACCAGACAGGGTTTATCCCGGGTCGGGAAGCGCGCGACAATGCTCTCCGCACTCTGTCCTTGATGGCTTGTGCTAGGGGGTCTGCCCAACCCACCCTGTTACTCTCTATGGATGCAGAAAAAGCATTTGACAGGGTGGGTTGGGAATATCTTATGGCGACCCTGACACATTTGGGAATCAGTCAGACCTTTATGTCCCACATTTCAGCGCTATACCATTCCCCGACTGCTCAGATTCGTGTGAACGGTACTCTAAGCGACTCCTTTGCACTCCAAAATGGTACTCGCCAGGGTTGCCCCCTTTCACCTATTTTATTTGCCCTCTCTCTGGAGCCCTTCCTCTCTACAATTAGACACAATCCAAATATCCATGGGATTACAGTTGGTGCTCGAGAACATAAATATGCTGCTTACGCAGATGATATTTTGTTCTACGTACAGCAGCCTCGGATTACACTCCCCAACCTGATGTCTGCCTTCTTGCAATTTGGTCGTATCTCTAATTTTAAAATTAACATGTCCAAATCAGAGATCCTTAATGTTTCTGTCCCCAGGGCAACTGTAGCTCATCTTAAAGAATCCTTCCCTTTTAGTTGGCAACCGCACAAAATGAAATATTTAGGCATATTTCTCACATCAAACCCACTGAAGTTATTCCGAGTTAATTATATGCCCCTCCTTAACGCTATTCGTGCCGATTTACAGAAATGGTCCCAAGTTGCACATTCCTGGCTAGGGAAAATCAGTGTGATTAAAATGAATATCTTACCTCGCATCTTGTTTCTATTCCAGATGATCCCTGTGGGTATTCCAGCTAGTTTTTTAAGCTCATAGATTCATTGATAAGCAAATACGTGTGGAGCAGAAAGCGTCCGAGATTGTCCCGAGCACTCCTGTCCAGACCTAAACGGATGGGTGGCTTGGCTTTACCTAATGTGAAATTGTATTTTTTAGCTGTTGTTCTAAACAGGATATCAGATTGGAAATATCATAGACACTCTAAACTCTGGGTTGCTCTTGAACTGGCTCTCAGTGGTACGGACCTTTACACCCAGGTATGGGTTCCCAGAAAATATAGGTCACTGGCTCCCAGCTCCTCGCCGCTCACCTACTCTACTTTGCGGATATGGGACTCGATATGCAAACAGCATAGATGGTTATCTCTCTCTCCCATTATGCCCCTAACGGGACACAATTACTTTCCACCAGGCAATATGGACCCCAGAATTTACTCTTGGAACTTGGGGGAAACTCCTCTGCTACACCACGTCACCAACCAAGATGGCATTGTGCCATTATCTCAATTGATTCCTCCCGCACGGACGACACCTATGGACCACTGGACTTACCGCCAATTAGCTGCCTTTGTTCGCTCCTTGCCGAAGCCATTGCGTTCAATGGCTGAGTTGACGCTGGTTGAATCGGCTTTCGTTGAGGCTCAGCCAGTTGAAAGACCATTATCCTTTTTTTACCATGCTCTGCAACTTATGTTGATTAAGAACTTTCCCTCCTTCTTGTCCAACTGGGAGAAAGATTTGCGCAGTGAGATTTCAGAGGCACAAAAGTCAACTATTCTGTCGATGGCTCATCTATCATCCACAGCATCCCAAGCGGCTGAAGTGAACTATAAATTACTAACACGTTGGCACTACACCCCAGCCGCTCTACATAAGCTGTTCCCTCAGGCCTCGGATCTTTGTTGGAGAGGCTGTGGGGAACGTGCCACCCATGCTCATATATGGTGGTTCTGTCCTCTTATACGGCCGTACTGGCTAACTATTTTATATTGGATAAATGTTATTTTAGGATACGAGTTACCCAATGACCCGTGGGTCGTACTTTTTCATAGTGCAGGTTCTCCAGCAGGGCCATACAGAAAGTCTTTGACCCCTCATCTGCTTAATGCGGCAAAGGCTCTCATTCCCCGTAGTTGGAAGCAACCCGCGGCTCCCTCTTTGCGACAGTGGTTGATGGAGGTGGACCGTGTATATTATTTAGAGGATCTCACCTACTCTTTACAAAATAAATCGGATTTGGGGAAAAGGATTTGGTCCTGCTGGTTAGCCTTCAAATATACAAAGGAGTACGCGAACATTATGTCACAGGTGGATAAAGTAAGTATACCCTCATAGGTTCCTTTTTTGCTGGTGGGAACAGGACCGGGGTGGACCCTTCCCTTTTCCTCTCCTTCCCCCTCTATTTCTTCCTGGTTTCTGTTCTTTCCTTCTTATACTGCTCTTTCCACTCTTTTCTCCCCACGCTTTCTTATTAGTTACTTGGTACAACATTGTTTGTCTGCTGCATTTGGGGACCTTGCAGTCTAGCATCCGCAGTCCCACATGTGGGAAGGTGGATGCTCTTCGTGTTACGCTGGTAGGCTTAGAACATACTCGGTTATTTTATTTATTTTATTTTTTTTTTGTTTGTGAGCTGTGAAGAGCTTTTATGTCATTGACCGTGTAGCATAACCTCTGCAATCCCTGTCCTATTTTGCACTTGATGATACATGTGCCAAGCTTTCTGTTATTATCTCTGTGATACCTGTCTTTTCTTTTCATTCAATAAACATATATTAAACAAAAAAAAAAAAAAGATCAGCGGGAGGGCCGTCATTTTGAATGCATTACAGCGCCCGAACCAGGTCAGTGTTAAAGCATGCCAGTTTCCCAAATCAGATTTCAGTCTATCCAGGAGAGGGACAAAATTAAGCGGGTACAATTGCGCTAAATCCGCTGCGATGTCAACGCCCAGGTAACGTATAGATTTTTCAGCCCAGTAGAATGGAAAAGCGGAGCGGAGCCTCTTAGCCTCACCATCCGGGACCGATATATTCAATACAGCCGACTTGGCGCAATTGATTTTATAGTTTGATAGGCTGCCATATCGCTGTAGAGACGCAAGTATATTGGGAAGCAAAATGTGTGGATTGGAGACGGAAAAAATTAGATTGTCAACGTACGCCGCAATTTTGTGGTGTGCCGAGGGTTTGGCTATGCCAGTAATATTCGGGTCATTCCGAACGTAACACATAAGTGGTTACAGTGTTAGGCCGCGTACACACGGACGGACTGTTCGTCCAACTTTGTCCGCTGAACAGTGTTTGGGCGGACAGTCCGCTCGTGTGTGGGCTTTCAGCGGACAGTTTCAGCGGACAGTTGGACGGACAAGGTTTTTCGGAAATTCCGTAAAACTGTCCGCTGAAACCTTGTTTCAGCGAACAGCCCGCTCGTGTGTAGGCTTGTTCGTCAAACAAAGTTGCGCGCATGCTCAGAAAGGATTTTCACGCCGAAAGCTATAATGCAGTGTATAGGACGTCGTATTTTTCGTCCCGTCGTACGTGCCGTTCACGTCATCGCGCACGGTTTCAGCAAACTGTTCGTTCGCCGTGTGTGGCCATGTCCGTCCATGCTAAGTTTGAGCGGACTGTTTGCCGAAACTGTTGGACGGACAAAGTTGGGCGAACAGTCCGCGCGTGTGTACGCGGCCTCAGAATAAAAATTAGGGGAGACAGAGGGCACCCCTGCCTCGTCCCATTAGTGATGGGGAAAGAGTCCGAGCATCACTCGTTCACCCGTACCGCTGCCGACGGCGTGGAGTAAAGCGTGGTATAGTTATTAAAAGATGGGACCCACTAACTCTGTCATGGTTCGGACGCTGTAATGTGTTGAAGATGAACGCGATGCCACAACTTCTGCATCTACTACAAGCCTTACCTACCAAAATACCCCAGACTTTCTTTCATGCGGTTCGCTCAATCTTCATCAAGTTCCTCTGGCGCGGAAAACATATGCGTATTGGTAGGGCAAGGCTATTGCGACCGAAATTGCGGGGAGGTATTGGCTTCCCGGACCCTGCTCTATATTACACAGCGCACATGACACCGGTGGTTGACTGGTGCCGGTGTTCTGCCATATACTGTCCGGCCATGATATAGTGTCCGCGCTGTACTGCGCATGCGCTGTACGGAGCAGACGAAGCTTCGGAAAATCTCCGAAGCTGAACGGCGCCTGCGCGGTGAGTGGAGGTGGCAGCCCCACCATCCAAGTGGACATAGGGTTGTGAATACTAGAGGGCCCCTCTCAGGCGAGCTTCGCTCGCCATGCTTCGCTCGCCACGCTTCGGGCTCGGCCTCGCTGCGCTCGGCTCTTTTATATTCTTACTCTATGTCCACTTGGATAGTGGGGATAGAACCTGGACTCAGTGCGCAGGCGCCGTTCATGCTCGGCAATTTTCGGAATCTGTGTTGCTGTGTACTGCGCATGAGCAGTACACAGCGGACACTATCCGATGGGGGACCATATGTGATAAGACACCGGCATGGGGAACTGAAGCTATGGGTCAAGCTAGAGCAGGAGATGGCACGGGTTCCACTGGCTGGTCTGCCTTGGGCGGGGAGGCCATTGGAGCCCTGTGTGACTACTCACCCGTTAATTGGCCCCTCGCTCGCCGAGATGGATAGTTTTTTTCACCTTTCCCACCTGACTAACTTCCCTTCTCCTATGACCCCAATTATTGGACATCCTAGTTTCCCTCCGGGCCTGTCTGACCAGGCCTTTACCAGGCAAGCCCCGAAAGGGCTTCTGAGAGCAGCCCTATTTCTTGGACCCACGGGCTTGATTCCCATGGGGACCATACTGCTAGAGCAAGTACCTGTTGCATTGGATAGCTGGAGAGCTAGACAGCTAATCCATTTCCTCGGATCACTACCTAACCATTCGTTCTTCCACCCTTCCTAGCTAAATGGAAAAGGGACTTACAAAATACATTCTCCAAACCACAGAAGGACAGAATACTCTTTTTCGCCCATAAGTCGTCACTCTGCAGTAAATATCAGGAGATCTCATATAAGCTGATCACACGCTGGTATCGTACACCGGTGGTGTTGGCCAAAATGTTCCCCGGTCAATCTGACCGCTGCTGTCGCTGTGGGCAACAGGCTGGCACCATTCTCCACATTTTCTGGGAATGCCCTAAATTACAAACAGTCTGGCAGCCTGTCCTGAGACTCATCCACAAGTTCACAGACATTTCCTTAGCCAATGATCCCGCAGCAGTTCTTCTCAATCTAACTCCTATGTCGAGAAAGCGTTATCATAAGTCCTTACTTAAACATCTCCTCAATGCAGCTAGGGCCTGCATCCCAAGTCAGTGGAAAGAGCAATCTGCTCCAATGGTGACCCAGTGGTTCGCAAGGGTAAATGATATTGAACGAATGGAAGACCTGACTGCCACAATGAGGGATAAAACGGAGGAGCATGGGAACAGATGGTTCTACTGGACCTAGTTTCGCTTTTCGGAAGAATACCTCCGCGAGACATAGTAAGCTCATGGTGATCGTTGGAGATCGCTGTTCAAAACGTTGGACAGCTGATGAGCTGGTGAGCCGAGGGCGTCTTTTGCTCCCTGGGAGAGGACCCCATCCTATCCACTCTACCCACGACACCCCCTTACCCCTTCTTTTCCTTTTCTGCCATTTCCTTCCCCAATCTTCTCTTTCCCCTTCTCCCTCCTTTCAGTTCTACTATTTCCCTTCTTAACTCAAAAAAGGGAAAAGAAAATGATATGTTCCGACCCCATTTGACTACTACACAATACTCTTCCCCTATCTATGGATATCTAAACTCTTCGAGGGTAGCAGTGCTAGTATCAATAATATTTTAGGTGGTAGAGGATCACAACGAGATGGAGCTTTAATCTCATCTTGATATGACCGCAAAGCTGTACACGTGCTATTCTCCTTGGACTTCTTACCATTGGCTCTGATATCCATGCAATATGATCGTTTGTTTGTAACTATTTGTATCACACATTCTGTGAAGTTGCCTTTGCATTGTATGTCGCATACTACTAAATAAAAAAAAAAAAAAAAAAAGAAGCCTATGGCACCTGGTATTCCCAGGCGGTTTCCCATTAAGGTACTAACCAGGCCTGACACTGTTTAGCATCCGAGATCAGACGAGATTGGGCGCTTTCAGGGTGATGGGGCCGTAGGTGATCTCTTCGGGCACTCTCAACCCTCTTGACAAACGCCAAGATGGTCACCTTGGGAAACAAATGAAAAAAAAACAGGTCAAGGCCAACAACATAAAAAGAAGCTTACAGCACCTAGTATTCCCAGGTGGTCTCCAATCCAGGTACTAGCAAGGCCCAACCCTGTTTAGCTTCTGAGATCAGAGGAGATCGGGTGCTTTCAGGGTTATGTGCCCATAGGCAATCTCTTTGGGCATTCTCAACCCTCTTGACAAATGCCAAGATAGTCACCTTGAGATACAAGCGAAAAAAAACAGGTCAATGTCAACAACATAAAAAGAAGAATACGGCACCTGGTATTCCAACGCCATCTCCCATCCAGGTACTAACTAGGCCCAAACCTTCTTAGCCTCAGAGAAGATAAGAGATAGGGCTCTTTCAGGGTGATGCTGCTGTAAGCGATCTCTTTGGGCACTCTCAACCCTCTTGACAAATGCCAAGATGGTCACCTTGGGAAACAAGCAAAAAAAAAAAAAACGAATCAACGCAACATAAAAAGAAGCCTACAGTAACTGGTATTCCCTGGTGGTCTCCCATCCAGGTACTAACCAGGCCCGACTCTTCTTAGCCTCCAAGATCAGACGAGATTGGGTGCTTTCAGAGTGATGTGGCCATAGGCAATCTCTTCAGGCACTCATAACCCTCTTGACAAACACCAAGATGGTCACTTTGGGAAACAAGCGGAAAAAAAACAGGTCAACGCCAACAACATAAAAAGAAGTCTACGACACCTGGTATTCCCAGGCGGTCTCCCATCCAGGTACTAACAAGGCCCGACTCTTCTTAGCCTCCAACATCAAACGAGATCGGGTGCTTTCAGGGTGATGTGCCCATAGGCAATCTCTTTAGGCACTTTCAACCCTCTTGACAAACGCCAAGATGGTCACCTTGGGAAACAAGCAAAAAAAATTAAAATAAGTCGGAAGCTAGAGACAATACGGCCCGAGTCCTCAATTTAATCCATGCGGCGCATGTACAGGGAAGGCCCTTGCTTATGTTGTCAACGGACGCGGAGAAGGCCTTTGACAGGGTGGCCTGGCACTTTATGCAGGCCACCCTGGAACATATAGGTCTTGGCCCCAACATGATGAGTTGGGTAATGTCGCTTTACTCCATGCCGTCGGCTGCGGTACGGGTGAACGAGTGGTGCTCGGACTCTTTCCCCATCACTAATGGGACGAGGCAGGGGTGCCCTCTGTCTCCCTTAATTTATATTCTGACACTGGAACCACTTATGTGTCACGTTCGGAATGACCCGAATATTACTGGCATATCCAAACCCTCGGCACACCACAAAATTGCGGCGTACGCTGACGATCTAATTTTTTCCGTCTCCAATCCACACATTTTGCTTCCCAATATACTTGCGTCTCTACAGCGATACGGCAGCCTATCAAACTATGAAATCAATTGCGCCAAGTCGGCTGTATTGAATATATCCCCGGATGGTGAGGTCAAGAGGCTCCGCTCCGCTTTTCCATTCTACTGGGCAGAAAAATCTATACGTTACGATTTAGCGCAATTGTACCCGCTTAATTTTGTCCCTCTCCTGGATAGACTGAAATCTGATTTGGGAAACTGGCATGCTTTAACACTGACCTGGTTCGGGCGCTGCAATGCATTCAAAATGACGGCCCTCCCGTGGATCTTATACATGTTCCAGACATTACCGATCCGGTTACCCCCAATTTTTTTCAGACAACTGCAGGTGCTGCTCCTGGACTTTATTTGGGCGCGCAAACCGCCCAGAGCCCGTTTGCAATTGCTTGCCAGACCAAAGGACAAGGGGGGTCTGGGTCTCCCAGATCTCAGACAATACTACAGAGTGACTCTGCTAGCGAGAGTCGTTGATTGGCATTGTAATGGCCCACACAAGCAGTGGGTGGAGATGGAGATTGAGGATGGATCCATTCCCCTATTGACCTCCCCGTGGCTCCTGTCCTTCCTACCAAAAGACCTCAGAGTTCACCCCGTAGTGGGAGCTACGTTGACTGTTGTGCGGAGGTTGTTCCGCTGCACACACATTGCTCCCCTGCCATCACCAATGACTCCGGTTATAGGTAATCCAGACTTCCCACCGGGATTTACCAACAAGAAACTGCGACAGTTGACAGTGGTGGGGAAACAGCGTCTGGGAGAGGTGTGGCCCTCGGGAGGGCTCCCGACAACGCAAACTGTCGCCGAGCTTTCTGACCCTCCGCTTGACTTGTTTAGTGCTTATCAACTTCGTCACTTTCTTCTGGCCATACAAAGGGCCCCCTACACTCCTAGAGACCTGACGCCCTATGAATCCATCTGTCACAAAAGGGAACCTGTGCGACGCACCCTCTCCCTCCTGTACAACCTATTGAGTAGTCAGGAGGAGGAGTCGACCCCCACCATTTATCCACAAATGGGAGAGGGACTTAGGCATCACATTTACCCCACAACAGATAGGGAAGATCCTGACCTTAGTACATAAAGCTTCCATCGCAAACCAATATCAAGAATCAGGATACAAGATAGTCTGATGCTGGTATAGAGTCCCATACCTTCTGAATAAAATGGATAGATCGATCCCGGATGTTTGTTGGAGGTGAAATTCAGATACAGGGACCATGGGACACCTTTTCTGGGCATGCCCGGCCTTGAGGAACTTTTGGGTTCCCAGCAGCATGCCTTCTACACTTGACCCAACAGCCTGTTCGAAAATACAAAAAAACCCTCACGATGCAAATCCTGAATGCCGCCTGGGCCTGCATTCCCGCACTGTGGAGGCAGCCTCAGCCCCCATCCAAGGTGCTGTGGCATTCCAAAGTCAATCATATTCTCCGGATGGAAGAATTGACCGCCACCCTTCACAGCACTGAAGAGGCATTTAGTGTTACATGGAGGCCCTGGAGGTATTTTACTGGTACTCGAGACTACATTCGGGAGGTGAGCAGTGCCTCTGTCCCAGAAAACAACTGAACATCTAACGTTTACCTACGTAGGCCATGTCTGCCCTGGGTGGCATTCCCCCCCCCTCCTTTTTTGTCTTTATTTTTCTTTTTTTCCCCGCCGCCTCCCCCCCCCCCTCCTCTCTCTCCGTCTTTGCACTCTCTTCTTCCCCCGTCCTCCCTTTTGACTATGCCTTGTCTCCTTACTAGCCTTCGGGACCCAGAAGAACCCCAGGGTTCTGGACATGACCGGCTCTGGAAAACCCAGGCGGTCTCCCATCCAGGTACAAACCAGGCCCAACCCTGCTTAGCCTCTGAGACCAAACGAGATTGGGTGCTTTCAGGGTGTTGTGCCCGTAGGAAATTTCTTTGTGCACTCTCAACCCTCTTGACAAATGCCAAGCTGGTCACCTTGGAAAACAAGGGAAAAAAAACAGGTCAAAGCCAACAACATAAAAAGAATCCTACGGCATCTGGTACTCCCAGGCGATCTCCCAATCAAGACACTAACCAGGCCAGATCCTTCTATGTCACCTGGTCTTCCCAGGCAGTCTCCCATCCAGGTACTAACCAGGCCTGACGCTGCTAAGCCTCTGCTAAGCCTCTGAAATCAGACGAGATTGGGTGCTTTCAGGGTGATGTGGCCGTAAGCGTTCTCTTCAAGACACGCCCAACCCTCTTGACAAACGCCAAGATGGTCGCCTTGAGAAACAAGCAAAAAAAAACAGTTCAAAGCCAACAACATAAAAAGAAGCCTATGGAACCTGGTATTTCCAGGCGGTCTCCCATCCAGGTACTAACCAGGCCCGACACTGTTTAGCCTCTGAGATCAGATGAGATTGGGCGCTTTCAGGGTGATGGTCACCTTGGGAAATAAGCGAAAATAAACAGGTAAACGCCAACAACATAAAAAGAAGCCTACGGCACCTGGTATTCACAGATGGTCTCCCATACAGGTATTAACCAGGCCGTACACTGCTAGGCCTCCGAGATCAGATGAGATTGTGCGCTTTCAGGGTGATGTGGCCATAGGTGTTCTATTTAGACACTCTCAACCCTCTTGACAAATACCAAGATGGTTATCTTGGGAAACAAGTGAAAAAAAACAGGTCAACACCAACAACATAGACCCTGGCGGTCTCCCATCTGACCCAGACCCTGCTTAGCCTCTGAGATTGGGCGCTTTCAGGGTGATGTGACCTCAGGCGAACGCTTACTCAAAACTCTTGACTGATGCTAAAATGGTTACTTTGGGAAACAAGCGAAAGAAAAACAGGTCAAAGCCAACAATATGAAAAGATTCCTACGGCACCTTTAATTAGGTACTATCCAGGCCGGACCCTGCTTAGCCTCTGAGATCAGATGAGATCGGGCGCTTTCAGGGGGATGTGGCCGTAGGAGATTTCTTTGGGCTCTCTCAGCCCTCTTGACAAATGCCAAGATGATCACCTTGGGAAACAAGCGGAAAAAAAAACATGTCAACGCCAACAACATAAAAAGAATGCTATGGCACCTGGTATTCCCAGTTGGTTTCCCATCCAGTTACTAATCACGCCCGACAATGCTTAGCCTCCGAAATCAGAAAAGATCAGGCACTTTCAAGTTGATGGGGCCATAGGCGATCTCTTCGGGCATTCTCAACCATCTTGACAAACGCCAACATGGTCATCTTGGGAAACAAGCGAAAAAAAACAAGTCATTGCCAACATTGGAGGCTAAGCAGGGTTGGGCAATCAGTTTCCTTGCCTGAAATAGGCATCTCAGAACTGCCATCTGGCTACTTCCCGGGTTTTCAACTCCTTCAACTAATCCCAGGAGACAATACTTCGCCTCCATCTTGGTGGAGGTTCCAAACACCCGATCAATGGTTCCTGTCACCTCTGTCCAGTAGCGGATCAAGTTCGGGCATCTCCAAAACATGTGCATCATGTCTCCCCCCATGTTCCCGCACCGGGGGCAACTTGCGTCCGGCCGTTCGGCCAAACTGAAAAAGTTTACGAGGGGCATAATAGGTTCTATATAATAAGAACAGATTTAACATCCTCTGTGAGGAGAGCCACAATTCACCACAGGCAGGATTCCTGTGGCCAATTATAGCTCAGGGGGGTTTAGTACACACCCCACACTATATAAGGCCGCCAGCGCGGCGGCCTTGTATAGTGTGTTGCGGTGGTCAGGGAAAGAGGACGATAGGCAGGGACAGTGTCTTTACTGCTTGGGAACCTAGCACTGTTACAGTGGGTGTTATGTGCCTCCTGCACAGTACACACCTGAAGCTACCCTTTATTACTGTAAAGGGAAAACTAGTGCGCTTCACCTAATATGTTATAGGAAGGCTAAATATAAAATAGATGTACATAGGAAGCAGCCAGCATAAAAGCAGTGATCTCAGCACCAAATTTTAATAATTCATACCCTTTATTACTGGTGTTCAATTTCTACAATACATGCATCTGCAGTGCAGAAGTTAGAGTGGGTGTTGTGTGCCTTCTGCACAGTATACACCTTATTGCTGGTGTTCTGTTTCTGTAATACAGGAACCTAGCACTGTTACAGTGCTAGGGTGTACAGAGAAGCTGGTATATATAGAAGACTACAGCATACAGAAGAAAGGCTAGTGAATACAGACTCGTGTATGTAGATAGGCTTGAGTATACAGAGATGCTAGAGTAAACAGTGAGGCTGGGGTACACAGAGAGGCTAATTTAAAGCGAGGCTAGTATATACAAAGATGTTAGTGTATATAGAGAGGTTAATGTATAGAGAGGGTCGAGAGTATACAGAAAGGACAGTGCATATAGAGAAACTAGTGTATACAGAAGACAGGCTTGGGTATACATCAAAGCTGACAGTGTATACAGAAGACTGGGTAGTGCATACGGAGAGTCTAGTGGGTAAAGAAGACATGCTGGTGTATTCTAGCTAGTTTTTACAGTCTAGTGTATACAGAATACAGGCTGTGGTATACAGAGGGTTTAGTGTATTCAGAGAGTCTAGTGTATACAGTCGGTGAGTGTATACATAATACTGGCTAGTTCAGACAGTGTTTACAGAGATGCAAGGGTGTACAGAGAAGCTAGTATATATAGAAGACTACCGCATACAGAAGAAAGGCTAGTGAATACAGAATAAAGGCTTGCTTCTACGGAGAGGCTAGTGTATGCAGAACACTATCTAGGGTATATAGAGAGGCTAGATTATACAGAGAGGCTAGTGCATAGAGTGAAGCTATTGTATATAGAAGCCTGGTTAGTGTATACAGAGAAGCTAGTGTGTACAGAAGAAAGGCTAGACAGGCTATAAAGAGAGACACGTTTTTACAGAAGACAGTTTGGGGTATACAGAGATGCTAGTTTATACAGAGAGACTAATGTATACAGAAGACAGGCTAGGGCATACAGAAGACAGAAGACGGGCAAATGTATTCAGAACATAGGCTAGTGTATATCGAAGACAGGCTATTGTATGCAGAAGAACGGCTAGTGTAAACATGTTGGTGTATATAGAGAGGCTAGTGAATTTAGAGGGTAGGCTAAGTGATAACAGAAGACAATCTGGGTTATACAGAGACATTTCATAATTTCATCTACCTCACATCTCTAATGGAGTTTGTCTCATTGCCATGTTATGCCTTTTCATTCTTATGCTAAATATAGATCACTACACGATTTTAATCATCCACATCAAGCATGCAATAAAACTATCATACATCAAAATAAACCATGTACTCTTTTGCTCTATTTTTCATATTTGTAATTCTCCACATCAACTGTCACATTGAGTATGTGACAGTCCTGACACACCATCCTGACTTATTTTTCTTTATTTCTTATTAGAAATAGAGAGTACTATCTCAAAATCCGCTTAAATCTATTCACTTCGATGAGTTCTACCGCTAATGCATTATGTTCACAAAACCATCCATTTGCTGCCAGACATGCTGCACATACTAAGAGTAATGTAACTATCGCTCGCTAACGATGCAAACCGTTTTATTGCTTTGCTGACATTAACCGAGTATCTCTGACATTAACTGAGTATCTCTCTGCACATGATCTTATTAATAATAATAATAATAATAATAGGATTGTGTAATGCAAAGATCAACTAGTCTAATATAATCTTTCTCATTGGTACCAGCATATCCTTTAAATTTAGACTAACGCAACTATTTCTCGGCCATTTTCAAGCTAAACTTTCAATCTCTTAACTGTGAACCGCGATACTTCCTCCCTAAAATATTAAGCTATTTAAATGTCCTATCGTTCGCCTATATTATACAACTCTCTGAAAAGCCTATATGTAGAGAACAAAACTAGTCTTACATCTTAATAAAACAGTTTTATTGCTCAACCAGTATCAGCTGTCATGACAAATAAACGTTTCCACTGTTTGACTCTATTTTCTGTATTACTTCTTTTTCTCCACCTTAACTGTCACAGTTAAAACACAGTGACAAAACATTTCTTTTTACCGCAGCAAAATGTGAGAAAAGCAGTGTAAGCCGTCTTTCTGCCATATGCTTCAGAAAATCAATGTACCGCTTTTAAATCCATATGAATTCCACATAACCGTGAACCGTCTTACAATTTTAACATTTACTGATAGCAATTACTGATATTAAATTATGACTATACCAGTGGAAAAGGACCGCGTAAGGGAACTTTGAAATTAATCATAATCTCAGCGTTAACTTAGCTGATAAATTTACGATTTACTGAACCTTTTACTCAACGATTTAAACTTAGATTTTTTTCATTCTAAGTCTAATTAATCTTAAATAATTTATACTATATTCTACTGTACTCTTAAATTATGTACTGTTGTTCTGTATTTTAGCCGTTCTCATATTTCATTTTATGTTGCAACCACCGAATCTCATTGCTATTCCGACATTCTGCCTTAATGAGGATATTACTTTGCAACTATCCCTTGATCCCTTTTGTGTATTCACTTTATCTCGACCTATATATACTGCCTCAATATTTTCCTAATTTGTTTTGCTATACTTATTATTATTATTTTATAGAGATTACTATCTCTAAATTTACGTTAAAGCAAAAGTCACACAAAACCATGTTTTTAAAACCTTTTACACACTGCACATTAAGAGTAATGAAACCATCTCTCGCTACCTCTATGCAATAGGATTCTCTTTCTGACTCTATTTTGTGTATTACTTCTTCTCCACATTAACTGTCACACTGATAACCATTTGTAACATATAACACTTGCAACACATTTTTAACAGTAGCAAAATGTGAGAAAAGCAGTGGGACGGTTTTCTTGATTGAGAAGTGGTTGCAGTAGCAAAGCATAGCAATACAGTTTGATTACATTAATAACACATAATGCAACTAGTTTACATTCAAATCGTGCATACATCCTAATGTAAGCTGTCTATCACTATTAATGTTCATGGTTACTGATACATTATGCCGATAACTAGTGGAAACGGAAAACAGTCAGTGGAAGCCGTCTTCGTGCGTAACAAAATTAATGGAACGATTTACACGAATTTTCAAGCTACGTCAATTTACTCTTAAATACCCTTTAGCTGCTTAGCTCACACTTTGCTGTATGTAGCCGGGTTTACATGTAAGTAACCAATGGGGATTGACATTTCATGTCCATCTCTAATGCAATTTGTCTCTTTGCCATGTCATACTTTGCCAGTTATTATACTTTCTCATCCGATAGAAACCTAGTCGTTGCTGATATTTCATGATTATTGCAATCATCTCATCTAATTGCTATTCCGACATTCTGCCTTGGTATTACTTTGCAATGCTCTATTGAACAATGTAAAGGTAAGCTAGATATTTTGTGTATTTCCACTTAAACTCGATCAATATATACTGTCTGAATATTATCCTTTCTAATTTTGCTAAATTAGATTATAGAGTTTATACCTTATACCTTTATTACGTATACTGCTAATTTTATGATAATGATAATAATAATATTAATAATGATAATAATTATAATAATGATAATTTTATGATAATACAAAACCATCTTAAGAACCATCTTTAAACGCTGCACATATTAAGAGTAATACCGATGTGAACAGTTTAATTACTCTACTCACATTTAGCTGGTATCTCTCTGCTATAGGAAACTGAATTTGTACCACAAAGATCACTCATCTAATATCAGTCCACTCAGTGCTACCGGGATAACTTTTACATTTAGAGTAATGAAATTATTTTTCAGTCATTTTGGAGCTACTGCAACTAACGCTTCCGATCTCTTTTAAACTGCAATACTTAATCTCTGCTTTTGCAGAATATTTAGCTGCTTAGCTCCCACTTTGCTGTACGTAGCCGTGGGGATTGGCATTTCATCTCTAATTCATATTCACATTTCTAATGCAGTTTGTCTTTTTGCCATGTCATCCTCTGTTAGTTATTATGCTTTCTCATCCTTTTGCTATATTTGGGGTATATTCACTACATGATTAATGAACCTGATTGATAAAAACCAACACACGTCGTTGCTGTTATTTCGTGTATTTCCACTTAAACCCGACCTGTATATACTGTCTCAATATTAATTTTAGAGTTATTTTTCTATATTTATTATTAGTATAAACAGATTACTATCTCTAAATCCTGGTAAACCAGCTCACACTATCACTAACCATCTAATTTCTACCTTACACGCAGCACATATTAACATATTATGATTTATCTCTCTGCAATAGTAAACGAAATGTGTAGATCACTCATCTAATATCGTCTTTTCAGTGCTACCGGAACAACTTTTAAATTTAGAGTAATGCAACGATTTCTCAGTTTTATGAAGCTACTGCAACTAACGCTTTGGATCTCTTCCCTGATAAATTACGCACTGCAATATTAAGCCATGTAAATTGTCCTATTGGTCTGCTAACAATGCTATGTATAATAATACAAATCTTTCAAAAGCAATATCGTCTCACTGCAATACTTACACTCTGCATAATATATATGAATAATGCGAATAATGATAATAATGCTAATAATAAAGTCGTCTAAAACTCGGCTATAAGTAGAGAATAAAACTATCTTACATCAAAATAAACCATGTACTGCCAAACCAATAACGGCCAATTACTTAACGTCTATCAGTCAATGACTTAACAAAATAAACTTAGCACTCTTTTGCTCTATTTTGTATAGTTGTAGTTCTCCACATTAACTGTCACATTGATATCACCACTGACAACTCACCACTTTTTAACAGCACCAAAATATGAAAAAAACACTTTACATGTTTCAGAAGTAGTTGCATTAGCAAAAAATAAAGTCCTGTCTTCTTTACACGCTAGCTTTTCTGTATACATTAATCTCTTTGTGTACACCAGCCACTCAATATAGACTAGACTCTCTGTCTCCTGTATACACGTGCCCGTAATCTATATACACTAGCCTGCCTTCTTTTTACAACAGTCTCGGTGTCCCAGCCTCTCTGCATACACGAGCCTCACTGAATTCCCCAGACTGTCTTCTGTATACATAAGCCTATCTGTAAAAAAAAATAGCCGGTCTTCTGCATACTCTAGCCTCTCTGTGTAACACAGTCTCTCTCTGGATTCCATAGCCTCCATCTCTGCATACCCAGGACCTTCCTCTGTATAATCTAGCCTATCTGTATACACTAGTACTAGTGTATACAGTATACACTGTGTACAAATTAGCTTCTCTGTAGCCGGTCTTCTGAATACACGAGCCTCACTGTCTACTCTTGGTTATCTTTTGTATACACTAGCATCGCTTTATACATTAGCTCTCTGTATAGCCAAGCCTCTCTGTATACACTAGTCCACCGGTATACACTAGCAAGTCTGCATACACTAGTCTCTCTTTGTAACCCAACTTCTCTCTCTGTATACCTTAGCCTCCATCTCTGCATACCCAGGACGTTCTTCTCTATGATCTAGCCTATGTGTATACACTAGCCGGTCTTCTGTAGACATTAGCCTCCCTGTATAAACTAGCTGGTCTACTGTATACACTAGTCCGTCTGTATACACTAGCAAGCCTGCATACACTAGCCTCTCTGTGTAACCCAGCCTCCATCTCTGCATACCCAGGACGTTCTTCTCTATAATCTAGCCTATTTGTATACACTAGCCTGTCTTTTGTACACATTAGCCTCTCTGTATAAACTAGCCGGTCCTCTGTATACACTAGTCCATCTGTATACACTAGCAAGTATGCGTACTCTAGCCTCTCTCTCTGTATACCTTAGCCTCCATCTCTGCATACCCAGGACGTTCTTCTGTATAATCTAGCCTATCTGTATAATCTAGCCTATCTGTATACACTAGCCTGTCTTTTGTACACATTTGCCTCTCTGTACAAACTAACCGGTCTTCTGTATACACTAGTCCGCCTGTATACACTAGCAAGTATGCATACTCTAGCCTCTCTCTCTGTATACCCTAGCCTCCATCTCTGCATACCCAGGACGTTCTTCTGTATAATCTAGCCTATCTGTATACACTAGCCTGTCTTTTGTACACATTAGCCTCTCTGTATAAACTAGCCGGTCCTCTGTATACACTAGTCCGTCTGTATACACTAGCAAGTCTGTGTAACCAAGCCTCTCTCTCTGCATACCCTAGCCTCCATCTCTTGCATAAACCAGGACCTTCTTCTGTATAATCTAGCCTATCTGTATACACTAGCCTGTCTTTTGTACACATTAGCCTCTCTGTATTATCTAGCCGGTCTACTGTATACACTAGTCCATCTGTATACACTAGCAAGTCTGCATACTCCTGCCTCTCTGTGTAACCCAGCCTCACTCTCTCTCTGTATACCCTAGCCTCCACATCTCTGCATACCCAGGACGTTCTTCTGTATAATCTAGCCTATCTGTATAAACTAGCCTGTCTTTTGTACACATTAGCCTCTCTGTATAAACTAGCTGGTCTTCTTTATACACTAGTCCGTCTGTATACACTAGCAAGTCTGCATACTCTAGCCTCTCTGTGTAACACAGTCTCTCTCTCTGTATACCCTAGCCTCCATCTCTGCATACCCAGGACGTTCTTTCTGTTTAATCTAGCCTATCTATATACACTAGCCTGTGTTTTGTACACTTTAGCCTCTCTGTATAAACTAGCCGGTCTTCTGCATACACGAGTCTCTCTGTATACCCTTGGATGTCTTTTGTATACACTAGCTGCTCTTTATACATTAGCTCTCTGTATACCCAAGCCTCTCTGTATACACTAGTTCGTCTGTATACACTAGCAAGTCTGCATACACCAGCCTCTCTGTGTAACCCAGCCTCTCTCTCTGCATACCCAAGATGTTCTTCTCTATAATCTAGCCTATTTGTATACGCTAGTCTTTTGCACACATTAGCCTCCCTATATAAACTAACAGGTCTTCTGTATACACTAGTCCGTCTGTATACACTAGCAAGTATGCATACTCTAGCCTCTCTCTCCGTATACCCTAGCCTCCATCTCTGCATACCCAGGACGTTCTTCTGTATAATCTAGCCTATCTGTATACACTAGTGTATACAGACAGACGAGTGTATACAGAGGACCGACTAATGTGTACAAAAGACAGGCTAATTTATACAGATAGGCTAGATTATACAGAAGAACGTCCTGGGTATGCAGAGCGCTCAGCTTCAAGGTATGGCCAACGTGAGTAATATGAGGGACACACCTCACCCCCGCCCCCACCTACCAGATCCGACTTTCATCCCCTTGCCCTCTCTGCCCCGGTCATCTGGTGGCAGTTTTATGCACTCCCTGGCCCCCACCCATTCATAATCCTTACCGACCTTTCCTTCCGCTGCTCACAGGAACACACTGGATGACTTGTCTAATTAACCAACTTGTACAAGACATGCTATCCTCCTGTCTGACACCGGTCTCCCTTGGAGGCTTTACCCCTCACTGTTTGGGTGGTCCCTGCCTTTCCGTGGATGCTCCACATATACCACAACGACATTGTCAGAGGGGCACCACTTGACAGGGCACGGGGCTGTCATGCCGGTGGCATCTCCCATTGGAGGAAGGGATGATGGCTCCACCCCTTGGCAGCAGGTTCTTTCATGTACAGACCAGGGCGGCTCATCTTCCCTTCTGGAGTCTTGACCTTAGATGGGGGAGTTGCACTTTGGGGGGTCTGAGTGATACCTAGTGCGCTGTACTGGAAGGGCTTGACATTCCCGCATATGTGTCCCCTCCCCCTGGTTGCGCCCCTCGTCCCCCCCTCTGGCTCCCACCTACTCTTTGCCGACATTGCCTTCTGCAGCTTTCGGGGACCCTGGATGACTTATTTATTGAGCCTATTGGTACGAGACACTGCTTCCCTCCAGGGTGACTCTGGACCCCCCTGGAGGATTTACCCCTTACTGGATGCTCTACACAGCCCCCGATGGCGATGCAGGAGAGACACTAATTAGCGGGCCCCAGGACTGCTGCTCGGGTGAAGTCTCCCGTTGGATGGAGGGATGGTGGCATGTTCCATGCACCGACCAGGGCTGCTCCTCTTTCATCTTGATGTGGTGACCATGGAGGGGAGGAGTTGAAATTGATGGGGTCCGTTTGTTTGCTGGTGGGAGTGCGCTAAAGGACTTGACATTTCCGCATGTTTGTCCCCTCTCCCCTGTTTCCCCCCTCCCTTCTCCCCCCTTCCCACCCTTCCCTCATTTCCCGCCCCCTTTCCCCCCTTCCACTCCCCCTTTCCCCCCTTCCACTCCCCCTTTCCCCCCTTCCCTGCCCCTTTTCCCCCCGGGGCGTGGACGGGGGAGAGGGGGTAAGGAGAGGACAATCTGCCAAAGGGAGAAATGCATTTGTTCGGGGACTGCATGTACTTTAGGGGTATGGGACGGGGGGTGGTAGATCCCATTCTGTGATGCCTTTTCTGTTGTGACGGGCTCCCTCGTGCATGCCTACATTTAGGGCGAGCCGAGGAGACCCCTCAGTGCTGACAGTTATATGCTCTACCTCTGTTTTGGTTATACTATTGTTTTTTGGTTCTATGATGTTACTGATTGTCTTTTATTTGCATACCGGTATCAGATGTGACATTTACCACTGCCGGGACTGGGGGGACTAGGATTCGGGGGCTCCCTCTCCGACCTGTCTACCCACCAACCCAAGTAGGACAGCGCTTTAAACCCAGTGTACATCTGGTAAGGGCTATAGCATAATTGTGCTGTTTTAGTATACCCTTCCTGTACTGTTGAGTGCGGACAACCCTTAATTTCCCTCTCCCCCTGGGGTTGAGGTGCCCGGCCTCTTTTTCCCTTTACCTTTCCTTCCATTTGCCCTTCCTTTCTCCCCCTTAGTTCCCGCCATGCATTACCTACCCAAAACCTACCTTGGTTCAACTTTCTTTGCTTTTCTCTGACGTCCCCCTCCCCGAGGAGCAATGGCAGACTCAGTCAAGGTCACCTCTCTAAACGTTAAAGGACTGAACTCCCCTGAAAAACGGTGGATCCTCCTGTGAGGACTGAAGACTTCCTGTACTGATGTGGCCTTTATACAAGAAACACATTTTAAAAATACTAGCCTCCCCTTTCTATGGTCGAGATCCTTCCCTAAGGTCTACCACTCTACTAACCCCTCCTCTAAGACCAATGGAGTCTCCATTCTGATCTCTAGCAGGCTCCCCTGGGTTCTCCAGGATTCTCTGGTGGACCCTGGGGGCCGATATCTTTTTCTTAGGGGCCACATTGGAGAGCGCCTTTTTACATTTGCCACTGTGTACGCTCCCAATGATCACCAAGACACGTTCCTCAGAACTACCCTGCACAGATTATGTGACTTTCGGGAGGGCCAGTTGATATTAGGTGGGGACTTTAATGTCCCCTTTCGCCATCGGATGACACTTCTGCCTCTTGCTCCTCGCTCCTCATTTCCTCTAGAAAGCGGATTACTAAGTGTTTACTGAATGACCAATTAGTTGATGTCTGGCGTCTGCAACACTCTGGGGAAAGGGACTACTCTTTTTACTCTTCCCCTCACAAATCATACTTGAGGATAGACTTCTTCTTGATTCCACATGACCAACTGCACTTGGTGAGCTCTTCCTCCATCGGCCATATTACTTGGTCCGACCACGCTCCTGTAGCCCTTACCTACTAGACATGTGCAGAGTAAAATATTTCGTTTCGGAATTTCGTTTTCGTCCGAAAACTTAATTTATTTAGTTACTCCTGAAATTCGTTTTTATTTATTTCGTTTTTCGTTCAAAAATTGCATTCGTCCGAAAATCCACATGAATTACGGTCGAATCTGTCTTTGAAGGCTTATGGTGTCTGTCGAATGTATAAAGAAGATTCGACGGAGCTAGTATATAGCATACTTTAGAACCCTATTAAAGTCTATGGGACTCCAACGTTCAAAATCTAAAGTGCTAATTTTAAAGGCTAATTTGCAAGTTACTGTCCTAAAAAGTGTTTGGGGACCCGGGTCCTGCCCCAGGGGACATGTATCAATGCAAAAAAAAGTTTTAAAAACGGCCGTTTTTTCGGGAGCAGTGATTTTAATAATGATTAAAGTGAAACAATAAAAGTGTAATATTCCTTTAAATTTCGTAGGGGGGGGGTTGTCTATAGTATGCCTGTGAAGGGGCGCATGTTTCCCGTGCTTAGAATTGTCCCTGCACAAAGTGTCATTTATGCAGGAAAAAAAAGTCCTTTAAAATCACTCGCAGCTATTATGAATTGTCGGCTCCCGTAATACAGAGAACACTCATTGAAAGTCATTGATAAAAAAATAAATAAATAAATAAATAAAAAAAGCGTGGGGGTCCCCCAAATTCAATTACCAGGCCCTTCAGGTCTGGTATGGATATTAAGGGGAACCCTGCCTCAAATTTAAGAAAAAATTTGACGTGGGGTTCCCCCTAAATATCCATAACCAGACCCTTCAGGTCTGGTATGGATATTAAGGGGAACCCCGCGTCAAATTTAAAAAAAAATTGACGTGGGGTTCCCCCTAAAAATCCATACCAGACCCTTTATCCGAGCACGCAACCTGGCAGGCCGCAGGAAAAGAGGGGGGGACGAGAGAGCGCCCCCCCCTCCCTCCTGAACCGTACCAGGCCACATGCCCTCAACATTGGGAGGATGCTTTGGGGGTCTGTGACCCCTCAAAGCACCATGTCCCCATGTTGATGAGGACAAGGGCCTCATCTCCACAACCCTGGCCGGTGGTTGTGGAGGTCTGCGGGCGGGGGGCTTATCAGAATCTGGAAGCCCCCTTTAACAAGGGGACCCCCAGATCCCGGCCCCCCCCCTGTTTGAAATGGTAAGGGGGTACAAAAGTACCCCTACCATTTCACAAAGAAAGTGTAAAAAATGGTTAAATGAAACAAACACACTTTTGAAAAATTCTTTTATTAAAAATAAAAAAATAAAAAAAAGATTCCAGCGGCGGTAATCCACTCTTCCTATCCAGCGACGGACGATCATCTCCAGCGATGTCTCATCTCATCCAGCGCAGCGAATCCTTCGTTCTTCTGTCTCCGCAGAGGAGACAATGCAAGGATTCCGGCTCCCTGACGTTTCTTATATACGGTGGGCGGGGCCACCCGTCACCTGACCCCGCCCCCCTCTGACGCAAGAGGAAACCCGGGGTTCCCCGTGACGTATGGGTGACCCCGCCCCCCTCTGATGTAACGGAAACCTGCCTGTGTTACATCAGAGGGGTGCGGGGTCACCCATACGTCACAGGGAACCCCGGGTTTCCCCTTGCGTCAGAGGGGGGCGGGGTCAGGTGACGGGTGGCCCCGCCCTCCGTATATAAGAAACGTCAGGCAGCCGGAATCCTTGCATTGTCTCCTCTGCGGAGACAGAAGAAGGACGGAGGATTCGCTGCGCTGGAGAGATGAGACATCCCTGGAGAGATGACCGTCCGTCGCTGGATAGCAAGAGTGGATTACCGCCGCTGGAATCTTTTTTTTATTTTTAATAAAGGAATTTTTCAAAAGTGTGTTTGTTTTATTTAACCATTTTTTTACACTTTCTTTGTGAAATGGTAGGGGTACTTTTGTACCCCCTTACCATTTCAAACAGGGGGGGGGCCGGGATCTGGGGGTCCCCTTGTTAAAGGGGGCTTCCAGATTCTGATAAGCCCCCCGCCCGCAGACCTCCACAACCACCGGCCAGGGTTGTGGAGATGAGGCCCTTGTCCTCATCAACATGGGGACAAGGTGCTTTGAGGGGTCACAGACCCCCAAAGCATCCTCCCAATGTTGAGGGCATGTGGCCTGGTACGGTTCAGGAGGGAGGGGGGGCCGCTCTCTCGTCCCCCCCTCTTTTCCTGCGGCCTGCCAGGTTGCGTGCTCGGATAAAGGGTCTGGTATGGATTTTTAGGGGGAACCCCACGTCAATTTTTTTTTTAATTTGACGCGGGGTTCCCCTTAATATCCATACCAGACCTGAAGGGTCTGGTTATGGATATTTAGGGGGAACCCCACGTCAAATTTTTTCTTAAATTTGAGGCAGGGTTCCCCTTAATATCCATACCAGACCTGAAGGGCCTGGTAATTGAATTTGGGGGACCCCCACGCTTTTTTTTTATTTATTTATTTATTTTTTTATCAATGACTTTCAATGAGTGTTCTCTGTATTACGGGAGCCGACAATTCATAATAGCTGCGAGTGATTTTAAAGGACTTTTTTTCCTGCATAAATGACACTTTGTGCAGCGACAGTTCTAAGCCCCAGAAACATGAGCCCCTTCACAGGCATACTATAGACAACCCCCCCCCCTACGAAATTTAAAGGAATATTACACTTTTATTGTTTCACTTTAATCATTATTAAAATCACTGCTCCCGAAAAAACGGCCGTTTTTAAAACTTTTTTTTGCACTGATACATGTCCCCTGGGGCAGGACCCGGGTCCCCAAACACTTTTTAGGACAGTAACTTGCAGAATCTTTTCTCTCCGTCAAATCTTTTCTCTGTCGAATATTTTCTCTATATAATCTTGGACTAATAGAGGTAAGGTTAGGCACATTCGACCATAGGTTCTATAGACACGTTGTCAGAGTCATGTCGAATCTCCTATTCTATATCGAACTGTTGTAACAACGAAAACGAAAATAAAGCATTTATTTATGTCGGATCTTTCGTTTTTCGGATTTTGTGCTTTCGTTATCGTTTGTCAAAACGAAAACGAAAATAGCTGAAATTCGGACGAAAATGCATTCGGACGAAAACGAATGCACATGTCTATTACCTACACCCTCTCTAGGAACCCCTCACCTAGGTCTCTATTCTGGCACCTTAATGAGAGCCTCCTCCAGATACCGGAAGTTTTAGCAGATGTGACCAGGGAATTGGACCTTTATTTCCAAGAAAACTAAAAGCAGGACTGTGACCCGGGGATAATTTGGGAGGCTCACAAGTCAGAACTCCGCAGGGTACTTATCAGGCACGGGGCGCGCATCAAACGAACATGGAAGGAACAGCTTGCTAATCTGTTTCGTGAACTTGCCTCTGTGGAAGCGAAACATAAACATGCCCCCTCACGGACCTTAGAGATTGAATTGGGGACACTCCGTACCCATATTGCTGACCTACTCCATTATAAAGCGAAAGCGGCACTCCAGTTTTGTCGTAAACTGACGTAGGAGTCAGGGGACAAATGCAGAAAAATCTTAGCCAGGTCGGTAAAGGAGTTGAAATCTGGCTCTTACATACCACAGTTGATAGATGAGAATGGCCAGAGGGCCTCTACCCCAACCCAAATAGCCAAAGTCTTTGAAAAATGTTACTCTGATCTCTACAACCTGCCCGATTCAGGGTCTGGACAGGACAATATAGACAGATATGTAACCGGTTCTGGTCTACTAACCCTCTCATGGGAATCATGGGTGTACTTGGAGGACCCGATCACACTGGAAGAAGTCCAGACGGCCGTGGGACCTCCGAAGGTGGGTAAGGCTCCGGGCCCTGACGGATATACCGCACAATACTTTAAGACCTTCCTCCCTATTCTCGGCCCGCGCTTGGTGAATTTATTTAATACTCTGAGCTCGAATGGGGATTTTCCTGAGGATACCCTTAGAGCCCACATCTCGTTGATACCTAAGGAGGGCAAAGACCCGGGCCTATGTGGGAGCTAAAGACCCATTTCCCTCCTAAATTTGGTCCTAAAACTATTCTCTAAAATCCTCGCAACGTGATTGGCACATCACTTGCAGTCCCTTATACATATTGACCAGTTAGGTTTTATTCCCACCAGGGAAGATAGGGACAACACCATTAAGGTGCTTACCCTGATCCATAAAGCAAAGTCATCTGGGACCCCTTGTCTTTTCATGAGTACTGATGCCGAGAAGGCTTTTGATCGGGTCAAATGGACATTGATGTTCTCGGTCCTTCGCCATATAGGTCTGAGTGAACGGATGCTGGCATGGATAAGTATGATATACTCACGCCCTTCAGCTCAAGTCAAAGCGAATGGGGTTCTCTCATCTCCCCTTGACATCGGGAATAGGACCAGACAAGGTTGCCCCCTGTCGCCCCTATTATTCGCACTGTCATTGGAACCCTTTCTCTCCACAATTCGACAAAACTCAGACATAACGGGACTCCAAATGGGTACTATTGAGTGCAAGATATCTGCCTACGCGGATGACATGCTGTTCTCGCTGACGAATCCCAGAGTTTCCTTGCCAAATCTCCTTCGGGAATTCCAGATATACGGGATACTTCTTGAAATCAAAGGCCATGGGGGTTACAGTCCCCCCGCAAACGTTAATAGACTTGCAGTCCAATTTTCGATTTAAATGGACCCATACAGCCCTTAAGTACTTAGGTACTTACATTCCACCGGACATCGCGTGTACGTTTATGTTGAACTTCCCCCCACCCCTTGTCACTTAGATCCACAGTTTTCTTCACAGGTGGCATTCTGGCCTCCATTCCTGGTTCAGGAGATGCAATCTCATTAAAATGAACATACCCCCTAAATTTACCATCTTTTCCAAGCTCTCCCGATCCAGATTCCAGTCCCGTTTTTTAAGCAAGCTCAATCCTTGCTCACTCAATTTAACTGGGCCCACACACAAAAATCCCAGACTTAAGCGGTCACAGCTGACATTGTCTAAACAACAGGGAGGGTTGGTTCTCCCTGACTTGCGACGCTACTACCTGGCCTCCCATCTGGGGCATGTATTGGACTGGAATCGAAACAAACTTTCTAAGCTCACTCCCGAATTCCGCTAAGAAGCGCCATGTGGTGCTATAAGTATTTACCCACAGAATTTATGTCACATCCCACTATAGGGGCTTAGTTGAAAGTCAGTCACCTGATCGTTACCCAAAACACACTCACGTCTTTGACTTCCCCCCTATTCCCTATACGTGGCCATCCAACCTTTGAACTGGGGACCCACTTAGAAATTCCAACCTAGACAATGCGTCTAAATTCGTCATTGATGGAAAATGGCCTTCTTTCTCAACCCTAACAGATCCGACAGGGCTTTTCCAACTGCCTTTTTGGAGAGCGGCGCAACGACATCATTTTCTCCATTCCATCCCCAATCCTCAAACGTTCGCCCGCCCTCAGACGGAGTTTGAGACTCTATGCAGGAGCGAAGGCCCTTTGGCCCACATTCTCTCTCAAACAGATTATCCACACTTAACCTGTCTGTCCAACTGGGAAAAGGACCTTAATTGCTAATTTTCCCCAGCACAGAGACAACGCATTATCACTTTGGCTCTTAAAATGTCGCTGTGCACGAAGATACAGGAGACGAATTTTAAACTTCTCACCAGGTGGTATTTGACACCATCAAAGCTGCAGAAATGTTTCCCCTCTTCCTCGAACATATGCTGGAGGTGTGGAGAAGAAGAGGGCACGTTGCTGCACATTTTTTGGTCCTGCCCCAGCTTGGTGGACTTCTGGACAGAGATCCGATGCATAACACAAAAATTCACAGACTTCTCCATCCAGGAAGAGGCTGCATTCTTTCTCTTGCACCATTCACAGATTCCCATTAAGAAGTACAAAAAAATCTATTTTACGGCATGTGATAAATGCCGCGAAATCCTGCATCCCTCTCTATTGGAAAAAATGTTCCCCCCCCTTTCATTACTCACTGGCTTAGGAAAATAGAGGACATTAAAAAAAATGGAGGACTTGATCCTCACATCACAAGGTAAACAAGAATTTTTTAAACAAACCTGAGACATCTGGAATACCTTTATATTCTCACTGGAAGGATGTCGCCTGCTATTGCCTTAGTGCTCTGAGCTTTCCTTGACTGGCCCCTTGGACAGTGGCTGCCATCGTGTCTCGTCCCCTCTTCTCCTTTCCTGATCTTTCAACCCTTCTCTTTTCTGCCTTCCTCCCCTATCTCTCACCCCCTCCACCCCCTCTCTCTTTTGGAAAAAGTGGAAAATTGGGAATGACGGCCCCACACCCCCCTCTGGATGGATTATGCCGGAGGGACCTGGGGTTTGTGTGACCCTGGATCTTGGTACAGTACTTTATCCGTGCCTCGAATCATTGTGATTGATGGAAGGCAGACTCACAGTTGCGAATATACCTGTATCAAGTATTGTTCAGCTGCTTTTTGCTCTGTATTTCTCTGTTGCATGGACCGTCTTCCCCTATTTGGAGAAAAAATTATATTTGAAAAAAAAAAGAAGCCTACGACACCTGGTATTCCCAGGCGGTCTCCCATCCAGGCATTAACCAGGCCCGACCCTGCTTAGCCTCCAAGATCAGACGAGATGGAACAGATTCAGGGTGATGTGGCCATAGCCAATATCTTCAGGCACTCTCAACTCTCTTGACAAACACCAAGATGGTCACCTTGGAAACAAGCGGAAAAAAATAGGTCAATGGCAACAACATAAAAAGAAGCCTACGGCATCTGGAAATCCCAAGCGGTCTCCCATCCAGGTACTAAACTGGTCCCAACCCCGCTTAGCCTCTGAGATCAGATGAGATTGTGCTCTTTCAGGGTGGTGTGGCCGTAGGAGATTTCTTCAGGCACTCTCAACCTTGACTAACGCCAATATGGTCACCTTGGGAAACAAACAAAAAAATCAAGTCAACGCCAACAACATGAGAAGAAGTCTACAGCAGCTAGAATTCCCAGGTGGTCTCCCATCCAGGTATTAACAAGGCCCGACCCTGTTTAGTCTCTGAGATCAGACGAGATCTGGTGCTTTCAGGGTTATGTGGCCATAGGCGAGCTCTTCAGGCACTCTCAACCCTCTTGACAAACACCAAGATGGTCACCTTGGTAAACAAACAAAAAAAAAACAACAAGTCAACGCCAACAACATAAAAAGAAGCCTTCAGCACCTAGTATTCCCAGGTGGTCTCCAATCCAGGTACTAGCAAGGCCCGACCCTGTTTAGCCTCTGAGATCAGAGGAGATTGGGCGCTTTCAGGCTCATGTGCCCATAGGCAATCTCTTTGGGCACTCTCAACCCTCTTGACAAATGCCAAGATAGTCACCTTGGGAAACAAGCGGAAAAAAAACCAGGTCAATGTCAACAACATAAAAAGAAGACTACGGCACCTGGTATTCCAAAGCCATCTCCCATCAAGGGACTAACTAGGCCCAACCCTTCTTAGCCTCAGAGATGAGAAGAGATAGGGCTCTTTCAGGGTGATGCTGCTGTAAGTGAACTCTTTGGGCACTCTCAACCCTCTTGACAAATGCCAAGATGGTCACCTTGGGAAACAAGCGAAAAAAAAAAACGAATCAACGCCAACAACATAAAAAGAAGCCTACAATAACTGGTATTCCCAGGTGGTCGCCCATCCAGGTACTAACCAGGCCTGACTCTTCTTAGCTTCCAAGATCAGACGAGATTGGGTGCTTTCAGAGCGCTTGGACTCTTTCCCCATCACTAATGGGACGAGGCAGGAGTGCCTTCTGTCTCCCCTAATTTTTATTCTGACACTGGAACCACTTATGTGTCACGTTCGGAATGACCCGAATATTACTGGCATATCCAAACCCTCGGCACACCACAAAATTGCGGCGTACGCTGACGATCTAATTTTTTTCGTCTCCAATCCACACATTTCGCTTCCCAATATACTCGCGGCTCTCCGGCGATACGGCAGCCTATCAAACTATAAAATAAATTGCACCGTCGGCTGTATTGAATATATCGGTCCCGGATGGTGAGGCCAAGAGGCTACGCTCCCCTTTTCCATTCTACTGAGCTGAAAAATCTATACGTTACCTGGGCGTTGACATCGCAGCGGATTTGGCGCAATTGTACCCGCTTAATTTTCTCCCTCTCCTGAATAGACTGAAATCTGATTTGGGAAACTGGCATGCTTTAACACTGACCTGGTTCGGGCGCTGTAATGCATTCAAAATGACGGCCCTCCCGCGGATCTTATACTTGTTCCAGACATTACCGATCCGGTTACCCCCAATTTTTTTCAGACAACTGCAGGTGCTGCTCCGGGACTTTATTTGGGCGCGCAAACCGCCCAGAGCCCGTTTGCAATTGCTTGCCAGACCAAAGGACAAGGGGGGTCTGGGTCTCCCAGATCTGAGACAATACAACAGAGCGACTCTGCTAGCGAGAGTCGTTGATTGGCATTGTAATGGCCCACACAAGCAGTGGGTGGAGATGGAGATTGAGGATGGATCCATTCCCCTATTGACCTCCCCGTGGCTCCTGTCCTCCCTACCAAAATACCTCAGAGATCACCCCGTAGTGGGAGCTACGTTGGCTGTTGTGCGGAGGTTGTTCCGCTGCACACACATTGCTCCCCTGCCGTCACCAATGACTCCGGTTATAGGTAATCCAGACTTCCCACCGGGATTTACCAACAAGAAACTGCGACAGTTGACAGTGGTGGGGAAACAGCATCTGGGAGAGGAGGGCTCCCGACCACGCAAACTGTCGCCGAGCTTTCTGACCCTCCGCTTGACTTGTTTAGTGCTTATCAACTTCGTCACTTTCTTCTGGCCATACAAAGGGCCCCCTACACTCCTAGAGACCTGACGCCCTATGAATCCATCTGTCACAAAAAGGACCCTGTGCGACACACCCTCCCTAGTCAGGAGGAGGAGTTGACCCCACCATTTATCCACAAATGGGAGAGGGACTTTGGCATCACATTTACCCCACAACAGATAGGGAAGATCCTGACATTAGTACATAAAGCTTCCATCGCAAACCAATATCAAGAATCAGGATACAAGATAGTCTCACGCTGGTATAGAGTCCCATACCTTCTGAATAAAATGAATAGATCGATTCCGGATGTTTGTTGGAGGTGCAATTCAGATACGGGGACCACGGGACACATTTTCTGGGCATGCCCGGCCTTGAGGAACTTTTGGGTGGAGTTGACCGGGACGATAAAAACTCTCAGAAATGTAGATATCGCAGACAACCCAGCAGCGTGCCTTCTACACTTGACCGAACAGCCTGTTCGAAAATACAAAAAAACCCTCACGATGCAACTCCTGAACGCCGCCCGGGCCTGCATTCCCACACTGTGGAGGCAGCCTCAGCCCCCATCCAAGGTGCTGTGGTATTCCAAAGTCAATCATATTCTCCGGATGGAAGAATTGACTGCCACCCTTCACAACACTGAAGAGGCATTTAGTGTTACATGGAGGCCCTGGAGGTATTTTACTGATACTTGAGACTACATTCGGGAGGTGAGCAGCGCCCCTGTCCCAGAAAACGACTGAACATCTAACGTTTACCTACGTAGGCCAAGTCTGCCCTGGGTGGCATTCCCCCCTCCCTTTTTGTCTTTATTTTTCTTTTTTTCCCCGCCGCCATCCCCCCCCCCCTCTCTGTCTTTGCACTCTCTTCTTCCCCCGTCCTCCCTTTTCACTATGCCTTGTCTCCTTACCAGCCTTTGGGACCCAGAAGAACCCCAGGGTTCTGGACACGACCGGCTCATATTTTACTCTGGTTCACATAGGTCATGATAAGCTGGCTCGCTGTGGTCCCAGTTGTTCTCCATGATTACATTTGTCTGAACGGAGCTGCATTAGTTATACTGTACTACATGTCGGAGGTGGGGTTTCTCTCTTTTCTGCATGAAACTCTAGGACTCCCCTCTGAGAACCCAGAGTTATTTGGCTGCCTATTTTTTGTTACCATGTAATTGTGACCCTGGGTCATGCTGTATGGTTGACTGTTATATTTATGTTGTTCTACTTATACTTAATAAAAGAATAAAACAAAAAAAAAAATAAGTCAATGCCAACAACTTAAAAAAAAAGCCTATGGCATTGAGAAATCCCAGGCGGTCTCCCATCCAGGTACTAACCAGGTCCCAACCCTGCTTAGCCTCTGAGATCAAATGAGATTTGGCTCTTTCAGGGTGATGCAGCCATAGTAGATTTTTTCAGGCACGCTCAACCCTCTTGACAAACGCCAAGATGGTCACCTTGGGAAACAAACAAAATAAACAAGTCAACGCCAACAACATAAAAAGAAGCCTACCGCACCTAGTATTTCCAGGCGGTCTCCCATCCAGGTATTAACAAGGCGCGACCCTTTCTATCCTCTGAGATCAGCGGAGATTGGGCGCTTTCAGGGTGATGTGCCCATAGGCAATCTCTTTGGGCACTCTCATCCCTCTTGAAAAATGCCAAGACAGTCACCCTGGGAAACAAGTGAAAAAAAACAGGTCAACGCCAACTACATAAAAAGAAGAATACGGCACCTGGTATTCCAAGGCCGTCTCCCATTCAAGTACAAACCAGGCCCAACCCTGCTTAGCCTCTGAGACCAAACGAGATTGGGCGCTTTCAGGGTGTTGTGCTCGTAGGCAATTTCTTTGTGCACTCTCAACCCTCTTGACACATGCCAAGATGGTCACCTTGGGAAACAAGGGAAAATAAAACAGGTCAACGCCGACAACATAATGAGAAGCCTATGGCACCTGGTATTCCCAAGCTGTCTCCCATCCACGTACTAACCAGGCCCATCGCTGCTTAGCCTCTGAGATCAGATGAGATTGGGCTCTTTCAGGGTGATTTGGCCGTAGGCACTCTCTTTGGGCACTCTGAAGCCTCTTGACAAAGGCCAAGATGGTCACCTTGGGAAACAAGCTAAAAAAAACAGGTCAAAGCCAACAACATAAAAAGAAGCCTACGGCATCCAGTATTCCCAGGCGATCTCCCAATCCAGACACTAACCAGACCAGATCCTTCTATGGAACCTGGTCTTCCCAGGCAGTCTCCCATCCAGGTACTAACCAGGCCTGACGCTGCTTAGCCTCTGAAATCAGACGAGATTGGATGCTTTCAGGTTGATGTGGCCGTAAGCGTTCTCTTCAAGACACGCCCAACCCTCTTGACATGCGCAGTACATGCGCAGTACGGAGCAGACGAAGCTTCGGAAAATCTCCGAAGCTGAACGGCACCTGCGCGGTGAGTGGAGGTGGTAGCCCCACCATCCAAGTGGACATAGGGTTGTGAATATTAGAGGGCCCCTCGCAGGCGAGCTTTGCTCGCCACGCTTTGGGCTCGGCCTCGCTGCGCTCGGCTCTTTTCTATTCTTACTCTATGTCCACTTGGATAGTGGGGATAGAACCTGGACTCAGTGCGCAGGCGCCGTTCATGCTCAGCAATTTTCGGAATCTGTGTTGCTGTGTACTGCGCATGCGCAGTACACAGCGGACACTATCCCATGGGGGACCATATGTGATAAGACACCGGCATGGGGAACTGAAGCTATGGGTCAAGCTAGAGCAGGAGATGGCGCGGGTTCCACTGGCTGGTCTGCCTTGGGCAGGGAGGCCATTGGAGCCCTGTGTGACTACTCACCCGTTAATTGGCCCCTCGCTCGCCGAGATGGATAGTTTTTTTCACCTTTCCCACCTGACTAACTTCCCTTCTCCTATGACCCCAATTATTGGACATCCTAGATTCCCTCCGGGCCTGTCTGAACAGGCCTTTACCAGGCAAGCCCCGAAAGGGCTTCTGAGAGCAGCCCTATTTCTTGGACCCACGGGCTTGATTCCCATGGGGACCATACTGCTAGAGCAAGTACCTGTTGCATTGGATAGCTGGAGAGCTAGACAGCTAATCCATTTCCTCGGATCACTACCTAACCATTCGTTCTTCTCTAGACAATTCCACCCCTTCGAGGAACTTTGCCTGGATGATGGCCCAATTTGTGGTTCCCTCTCTAGGTCCTACCAAATCCTGACAGACGCACAATCCTCAACGGATCCACCCTTCCTAGCTAAATGGAAAAGGGACTTACAAACTACATTCTCCAAACCACAGAAGGACAGAATACTCTTTTTCGCCCATAAGTCGTCACTCTGCAGTAAATATCAGGAGATCTCATATAAGCTGATCACACGCTGGTATCGTACACCAGTGGTGTTGGCCAAAATATTCCCCGGTCAATCTGACCGCTGCTGTCGCTGTGGGCAACAGGCTGGCACCATTCTCCACATTTTCTGGGAATGCCCTAAATTACAAACATTCTGGCAGCCTGTCCTGAGACTCATCCACAAGTTCACAGACATTTCCTTAGCCAATGATCCCGCAGCAGTTCTTCTCAATCTAACTCCTATGGCGAGAAAGCGTTATCATAAGTCCTTACTTAAACCTCTCCTCAATGCAGCTAGGGCCTGCATCCCAAGTCAGTGGAAAGAGCAATCTGCTCCAATGGTGACCCAGTGGTTCGCAAGGGTAAATGATATTGAACGAATGGAAGACCCGACTGCCACAATGAGGGATAAAACGGAGGAGCATGGGAACAGATGGTTCTACTGGACCCAGTTTCGCTTTTTGGAAGAATACCTCCGCGAGACATAGTAAGCTCATGATGATCGTTGGAGATCGCTGTTCCAAACGTTGGACAGCTGATGAGCTGGTGAGCCGAGGGCGTCTCTTGCTCCCTGAGAGGGGACCCCACCCTATCCACTCTACCCACGACACCCCCTTACCCCTTCTTTTCCTTTTCTGCCATTTCCTTCCCCAATCTTCTCTTTCCCCTTCTCCCTCCTTTCAGTTCTACTATTTCCCTTCTTAACTCAAAAAAGGGAAAAGAAAATGGTATGTTCCGACCCCATTTGACTACTACACAATACTCTTTCCCTATCTATGGATATCTAAACTCTTCGAGGGTAGCAGGGCTAGTATCAATAATATTTTAAGTGGTAGAGGATCCCAACGAGATGGAGCTTTAATCTCATCTTGATATGACCGCAAAGCTGTACACGTGCTATTCTCCTCGGACTTCTTACCATTGGCTCTGATATCCATGCAATATGATCGTTTGTTTGTAACTATTTGTATAACACATTCTGTGAAGTTGCCTTTGCATTGTATGTCGCATACTACTAAATAAAAAAAAAAAAAAAGAAGAAGCCTATGGCACCTGGTATTCCCAGGCGGTCTCCCATCCAGGTACTAACCAGGCACGACACTGTTTAGCATCCGAGATCAGACGAGATTGGGTGCTTTCAGGGTGATGGGGCCGTAGGTGATCTCTTCGGGCACTCTCAACCCTCTTGACAAACGCCAAGATGGTCACCTTGGGAAACAAGTGAAAAAAAAAACAGGTCAAGGCCAACAACATAAAAAGAAGCCTACAGCACCTAGTATTCCCAGGTGGTCTCCAATCCCGGTACTAGCAAGGCCCAACCCTGTTTAGCTTCTGAGATCAGAGGAGATCGGGTGCTTTTAGGGTTATGTGCCCATAGGCAATCTCTTTGGGCATTCTCAACCCTCTTGACAAATGCCAAGATAGTCACCTTGAGATACAAGCGAAAAAAAACAGGTCAATGTCAACAACATAAAAAGAAGAATACGGCACCTGGTATTCCAACGCCATCTCCCATCCAGGTACTAACTAGGCCCAACCCTTCTTAGCCTCAGAGAAGAGAAGAGATAGGGCTCTTTCAGGGTGATGCTGCTGTAAGCGATCTCTTTGGGCACTCTCAACCCTCTTGACAAATGCCAAGATGGTCACCTTGGGAAACAAGCAAAAAAAAAAAAACGAATCAACGCCAACAACATAAAAAGAAGCCTACAATAACTGGTTTTCCCTGGTGGTCTCCCATCCAGGTACTAACCAGGCCCGACTCTTCTTAGCCTCCAAGATCAGACGAGATTGGGTGCTTTCAAAGTGATGTGGCCATAGGCAATCTCTTCAGGCACTCTCAACCCTCTTGACAAACACCAAGATGGTCACTTTGGGAAACAAGCGAAAAAAAAACAGGTCAACGCCAACAACATAAAAAGAAGTCTACGACACCTGGTATTCCCAGGCGGTCTCCCATCCAGGTACTAACAAGGCCCGACTCTTCTTAGCCTCCAACATCAAACGAGATCGGGTGCTTTCAGGGTGATGTGCCCATAGGCAATCTCTTCAGGCACTTTCAACCCTCTTGACAAACGCCAAGATGGTCACCTTGGGAAACAAGCAAAAAAAATAAAAATAAGTCGGAAGCTAGAGACAATACGACCCGAGTCCTCAATTTAATCCATGCGGCGCATGTACAGGGAAGGCCCTTGCTTATGTTGTCAATGGATGCAGAAAAGGCCTTTGACAGGGTGGCCTGGCACTTTATGCAGGCCACCCTGGAACATATAGGTCTTGGCCCCAACATGATGAGCTGGGTAATGTCGCTTTACTCCACGCCGTCGGCAGCGGTACGGGTGAACGAGTGGTGCTCGGACTCTTTCCCCATCACTAATGGGACGAGGCAGGGGTGCCCTCTGTCTCCCCTAATTTTTATTCTGACACTGGAACCACTTATGTGTCACGTTCGGAATGACCCGAATATTACTGGCATATCCAAACCCTTGGCACACCACAAAATTGCGGCGTACGCTGACAATCTAATTTTTTCCGTCTCCAATCCACACATTTTGCTTCCCAATATACTTGCGTCTCTACAGCGATACGGCAGCCTATCAAACTATAAAATCAATTGTGCCAAGTCAGCTGTATTGAATATATCGGTCCTGGATGGTGAGGCCAAGAGGCTCCGCTCCGCTTTTCCATTCTACTGGGCTGAAAAATCTATACGTTACCTGGGCGTTGACATCGCAGCGGATTTAGCGCAATTGTACCCACTTAATTTTGTCCCTCTCCTGGATAGACTGAAATCTGATTTGTGAAACTGGCATTCTTTAACACTGACCTGGTTCGGGCGCTGTAATGCATTTAAAATGACGGCCCTTCCGCGGATCTTATACATGTTCCAGACATTACCGATCCGGTTACCCCCAATTTTTTTCAGACAACTGCAGGTGCTGCTCCGGGACTTTATTTGGGCGCGCAAACCGCCCAGAGCCCGTTTGCAATTGCTTGCCAGACCTAAGGACAAGGGGGGTCTGGGTCTCCCAGATCTGAGACAATACTACAGAGTGACTCTGCTAGCGAGAGTCGTTGATTGGCATTGTAATGGCCTACACAAGCAGTGGGTGGAGATGGAGATTGAGGATGGATCCATTCCCCTATTGACCTCCCCGTGGCTCCTGTCCTCCCTACCAAAAGACCTCAGAGGTCACCCCGTAGTGGGAGCTACGTTGGCTGTTGTGCGGAGGTTGTTCCGCTGCACACACATTGCTCCCCTGCCATCACCAATGACTACGGTTATAGGTAATCCAGACTTCCCACCGGGATTTACCAACAAGAAACTGCGACAGTTGACAGTGGTGGGGAAACAGCGTCTGGGAGAGGTGTGGCCCTCGGGAGGGCTCCCGACCACGCAAACTGTCGCCGAGCTTTCTTACCCTCCGTTTGACTTGTTTAGTGCTTATCAACTTCGTCACTTTCTTCTGGCCATACAAAGGGCCCCCTACACTCCTACAGACCTGACACCCTATGAATCCATCTGTCACAAAAGGGAACCTGTGCGACACACCCTCTCCCTCCTGTACAACCTATTGAGTAGTCAGGAGGAGGAGTCGACCCCCACCATTTATCCACAAATGGGAGAGGGACTTAGGCATCACATTTACCCCACAACAGATAGGGAAGATCCTGACCTTAATACATAAAGCTTCCATCGCAAACCAATATCAAGAATCAGGATACAAGATAGTCTCACGCTGGTATAGAGTCCCATACCTTTTGAATAAAATGGATATATCGATCCCGGATGTTTGTTGGAGGTGAAATTCAAATACGGGGACCATGGGACACCTTTTCTGGGCATGCCCGGCCTTGAGGAACTTTTGGGTTCCCAGCAGCGTGCCTTCTACACTTGACCGAACAGCCTGTTCGAAAATACAAAAAAACCCTCACGATTCAACTCCTGAATGCCGCCCGGGCCTGCATTCCCGCACTGTGGAGGCAGCCTCAGCCCCCATCCAAGGTGCTGTGGTATTCCAAAGTCAATCATATTCTCCGGATGGAAGAATTGACCGCCACCCTTCACAACACTGAAGAGGCATTTAGTGTTACATGGAGGCCCTGGAGGTATTTTACTGGTTCTCGAGACTACATTCGGGAGGTGAGCAGTGCCTCTGTCCCAGAAAACGACTGAACATCTAATGTTTACCTACATAGGGCATGTCTGCCCTGGGTGGCATTCCCTTTTTGTCTTTATTTTTATTTTTTTCCCCGCCGCCATCCCCCCACCTCCTCTCTCTCCATCTTTGCACTCTCTTCTTCCCCCGTCCTCCCAAGGCATAGGCCTTGTCTCCTTACTAGCCTTCGGGACCCAGAAGAACCCCAGGGTTTTGGACATGACCGGCTCATATTTTACTCGGTTCACGTAGGTCATGATAAGCTGGCTCGCTGTGGTCCCAGTTGTTCTCCATGATTACATTTGTCCGAACGGAGCTGCACTAGTTATACTGTACTACATGTCGGAGGTGGGGTTTCTCTCTTTTCTGCATGAAACTGTAGGACTCCCCTCTGAGAACCCAGAGTTATTTGGCTGCCTATTTTTTGTTACCATGTAATTGTGACCCTGGGTCATGCTTTATGGTTGACTGTTATATTTATGTTGTTCTACTTAATAAAAGAATAATAAAAATAAAAAAAATAAGTCAATGCCAACAACTTAAAACTAAAGCCTATGGCATCGAGAAATCCCAGGCGGTCTCCCATCCAGGTACTAACCAGGTCCCAACCCTGCTTAGCCTCTGAGATCAAATGCACGCTCAACCCTCTTGACAAACGCCAAGATGGTCACCTTGGGAAACAAACAAAAAAAACAAGTCAACGCCAACAACATAAAAAGAAGCCTGCGGCATTTGGAAAACCCAGGCGGTCTCCCATCCAGGTACAAACCAGGCCCAACCCTGCTTAGCCTCTGAGACCAAACGAGATTGGGCGCTTTCAGGGTGATTTGGCCGTAGGCAATTTCTTTGTGCACTCTCAACCCTCTTGACAAATGCCAAGATGGTCACCTTGGGAAACAAGGGAAAAAAAACAGGTCAAAGCCAACAACATAAAAAGAATCCTACGGCATCCGGTATTCCCAGGCGATCTCCCAATCAAGACACTAACCAGGCCAGATCCTTCTATGTCACCTGGTCTTCCCAGGCAGTCTCCCATCCAGGTACTAACCAGGCCTGACGCTGCTAAGCCTCTGAAATCAGATGAGATCGGGTGCTTTCAGGGTGATGTGGCCGTAAGCGTTCTCTTCAAGACACGCCCAACCCTCTTGACAAACGCCAAGATGGTCGCCTTGAGAAACAAGCGAAAAAAACAGTTCAAAGCCAACAACATAAAAAGAAGCCTATGGCACCTGGTATTTCCGGGCGGTCTCCCATCCAGGTACTAACCAGGCCCGACACTGTTTAGCCTCTGAGATCAGATGAGATTGGGCGCTTTCAGGGTGATGGTCACCTTGGGAAATAAGCGAAAATAAACAGGTAAACGCCAACAACATAAAAAGAAGCCTACGGCACCTGGTATTCACAGATGGTCTCCCATACAGGTATTAACCAGGCTGTACACTGCTAGGCCTCTGAGATCAGATGAGATTGTGCGCTTTCAGGGTGATGTGGCCATAGGTGTTCTATTTAGACACTCTCAACCCTCTTGACGAATACCAAGATGGTTATCTTGGGAAACAAGTGAAAAAAAAAAGGTCAACGCCAACAACATAGACCCTGGCAGTCTCCCATCTGACCCAGACCCTGCTTAGCCTCTGAGATCGGGCGCTTTCAGGGTGATGTGACCTCAGGCGTACGCTTTGGGACATACTCAAAACTCTTGACTGATGCTAAAATGGTCACCTTGGGAAACAAGCGAAAGAAAAACAGGTCAAAGCCAACAATATAAAAAGATTCCTACGGCACCTTTAATTAGGTACTATCCAGGCCAGACCCTGCTTAGCCTCTGAGATCAGATGAGATCGGGCGCTTTCAGGGGGATGTGGCCGTAGGAGATTTCTTTGGGCTCTCTCGGCCCTCTTGACAAATGCCAAGATAATCACCTTGGGAAACAAGCGGAAAAAAAAAAACCATGTCAACGCCAACAACATAAAAAGAATCCTACGGCACCTGGTATTCCCAGTTGGTCTCCCATCCAGTCACTAATCAGGCCCGACAATGCTTAGCCTCCGAGATCAGACAAGATCAGGCACTTTCAAGGTAATGGGGCCATAGGCGATCTCTTCGGGCACTCTCAACCATCTTGACAAACGCCAACATGGTCATCTTGTGAAATAAGTGAAAAAAACCAAGTCATTGCCAACATTGGAGGCTAAGCAGGGTTGGGCAATCAGTTTCCTTGCCTGAAATAGGCATCTCAGAACTGCCATCTGGCTACTTCCCGGGTATCCAACTCCTTCAACTAATCCCAGGAGACAATACTTCGCCTCCATCCTGGTGGAGGTTCCAAACACCCGATCAATGGTTCCTGTCACCTCTGTCCAGTAGCGGATCAACTTCGGGCATCTCCAAAACATGTGCATCATGTCTCCCCCCATGTTCCCGCACCGGGGCAACATGCGTCCGGCTGTTCGGCCAAACTGAAAAAGTTTACGAGGAGCATAATAGGTTCTATATAATAAGAACAGATGTGACATCCTCTGTGAGGAGAGCCACAATTCACCACAGGAATCCTGGCCAATTATAGCTCAGGGGGGTTTAGTACACACCCCACACTATATAAGGCCACCAGCGCGGCGGCATTGTATAGTGTGTTGCGGTGGTCAGGGAAAGAGGACGATAGGCAGGGACAGTGTCTTTACTGCTTGGGAACCTAGCACTGTTACAGTGGGTGTTATGTGCCTCCTGCACAGTACACACCTGAAGCTACCCTTTATTACTGGTGTTCAATTTCTGCAATACATGCATCTGCAGTGCAGAAGTTAGAGTGGGTGTTGTGTGCCTCCTGCACAGTATACACCTTATTGCTGGTTTTCTGTTTCTGTAATACAGGAACCTAGCACTGTTACAGTGCTAGGGTGTACAGAGAAGCTGGTATATATAGAAGACTACAGCATACAGAAGAAAGGCTAGTGAATACAGAATACAGACTCATGTATGTAGATAGGCTTGAGTATACAGAAGACAGGCTTGGGTATACATCAAAGCTGACATTCTATACAGAAGACTGTATAGTGTATACAGAGAGTCTAGTGGGTACAAAAGACAGGCTGGTGTATTCTAGCTAGTTTTTACAGTCTAGTGTATACAGAAGACAGGCTGTGGTATACTGAGGGTTTAGTGTATTCAGAGAGTCTAGTGTATACAGTCGGTGAGTGTATACATAATACTGGCTAGTTCAGACAGTGTTTACAGAGATGCAAGGGTGTACAGAGAAGCTAGTATATATAGAAGACAGAAGAAAGGCCAGTGAATACAGAATACAGACTCATGTATGCAGATAGACTTGAGTATACAGAGATGCTAGAGTAAACAATGAGGCTGGGGTACACAGAGAGGCTAGTTTAAAGAGAAGCTAGACAGTGTATACAGAAGACTGGGTAGTGAATACAGAGATTCTAGTGGGTACAGAAGACAGGCTGGTGTATTCTAGCTAGTTTTTATAGTCTAGTGTATACAGAAGACAGGCTGTGGTATACAGAGGGTTTAGTGTATTACAGAGATGCAAGGGTGTACAGAGAAGCTAGTATATATAGAAGACTACAGCATACAGAAGAAAGGCTAGTGAATACAGAATAAAGGCTGGCTTCTACGGAGAGGCTAGTGTATGCAGAACACTATCTAGGGTATATAGAGAGGCTAGATTATACAGAGAGGCTAGTGCATAGAGTGAAGCTATTGTATGTAGAAGCCTGGTTAGTGTATACAGAGAAGCTAATGTGTACAGAAGAAAGGCTATACAGGCTATAAAGAGAGACAAGTTTTTACAGAAGACAGTTTGGGGTATACAGAGATGCTAGTTTATACAGAGAGACTAATGTAAACAGAAGACAGGCTAGGGCATACAGAAGACGGGCTAGTGTATTCAGAACATAGGCTAGTGTATATCGAAGACAGGCTATTGTATGTAGAAGACCGGCTAGTGTAAACATGCTGGTGTATAAAGAGAGGCTAGTGAATTTAGAGGGTAGGCTAAGTGATAACAGAAGACAATCTGGGCTATACAGAGACATTTCATCATTTCATCTAGCTCACATCTCTAATGGAGTTTGTCTCATTGCCGTGTTATGCCTTTTCATTCTTATGCTAAATATAGATAACTACACGATTTTAAGCATGCAATAAAACGATCATACATCAAAATAAACCATGTACTCTTTTGCTCTATTTTGCATATTTGTAATTCTCCACATCAACTGTCACATTGAGTGACACACCATCCTGACTTATTTTTCTTTATTTCTTATTAGAAATAGAGAGAACTATCTCAAAATCCGCTTAAATCTATTCACTTCGATGAGTTCTACCGCTAATTTTACGGTAATGCAAAATGTTCACAAAATCATCCATTTGCTACCAGACATGCTGCACATACTAAGAGTAATGTAACTATCGCTCGCTAACGATGTAAACAGTTTTATTGCTTTTCTGACATTACCCGAGTATCTCTGACATTAACTGAAATAAAGACTACAGCATACAGAAGAAAGGCTAGTGAATACAGAATAAAGGCTGGCTTCTACGGAGAGGCTAGTGTATGCAGAACACTATCTAGGGTATATAGAGAGGCTAGATTATACAGAGAGGCTAGTGCATAGAGTGAAGCTATTGTATATAGAAGCCTGGTTAGTGTATACAGAGAAGCTAGTGTGTACAGAAGAAAGGCTAGACAGGCTATAAAGAGAGACAAGTTTTTACAGAAGACAGTTTGGGGTATACAGAGATGCTAGTTTATACAGAGAGACTAATGTATACAGAAGACAGGCTAGGGCATACAGAAGACAGAAGACGGGCTAGTGTATTCAGAACATAGGCTAGTGTATATCGAAGACAGGCTATTGTATGCAGAAGACCGGCTAGTGTAAACATGCTGGTGTATATAGAGAGGCTAGTGAATTTAGAGGGTAGGCTAAGTGATAACAGAAGACAATCTGGGCTATACAGAGACATTTCATCATTTCATCTAGCTCACATCTCTAATGGAGTTTGTCTCATTGCCATGTTATGCCTTTTCATTCTTATGCTAAATATAGATTATACTCACTACACGATTTTAATCATCCACATCAAGCATGCAATAAAACTATCATACATATAAATAAACCATGTACTCTTTTGCTCTATTTTGCATATTTGTAATTCTCCACATCAACTGTCACATTGAGTATGTGACAGTCCTGACACACCATCCTGACTTATTTTTCTTTATTCCTTATTAGAAATAGAGAGAACTATCTCAAAATCCGGTTACATCTATTCACTTCGATGAGTTCTACCGCTAATTGTACGGTAATGCAAAATGTTCACAAAACCATCCATTTGCTACCAGACATGCTGCACATACTAAGAGTAATGTAACTATCGCTCGCTAACGATGTAAACAGTTTTATTGCTTTTCTGACATTAACCGAGTATCTCTGACATTAACTGAGTATCTCTCTGCACTATGATCTTAATAATAATAATAATAATAATAATAGGATTGTGTAATGCAAAGATCAACTAGTCTAATATAAGCTTTCTCATTGGTACCGGCATATACTTTAATTTAGACTAACGCAACTATTTCTCGGCCATTTTCAAGCTAAGCTTTCAATCTCTTACCTTTGAACAGCGATACTTCCTCCCTACAATATTAAGCCATTTAAATGTCCTATTGGTCGCCTATATTATACAACTCTCTGAAAAGCCTATATGTAGAGAATAAAACTAGTCTTACATCTTAATAAAACAGTTTTATTGCTCAACCAGTATCAGCTGTCATGACAAATAAACGTTTCCACTGTTTGACTCTATTTTCTGTATTACTTCTTTTTCTCCACCTTAGCTGTCACAGTTAAAACACAGTGACAAAACATTTCTTTTTACCGCAGCAAAATGTGAGAAAAGCAGTGTAAGCCAAACAAAATTAATGGAATGATTTACACGTTGGAATTTGCAAGCTACGTCAATTTACTCTTAAATAATGTACCTTTGCAACTATCCCTTGACTTTGCAACTATCCCTTGATCCCTTTTGTGTATTCACTATATCTCGACCTATATATACTGCCTCAATATTTTCCTAATTTGTTTTGTTATACTTATTATTATTATATTATAGAGATTACTAACTCTAAATCATTGTAAACCTAACCATAGTTATAATGTCTACAGCTAAGTTTACGTTAAAGCAAAATTCACACAAAACCATCTTTTTAAAACCTTTACACATTAAGAGTAATGCAACCATCTCTCGCTACCTCTATGCAATAGGATTCTCTTTCCAGTGGAAACGGAAAACAGTCAGTGTAAGCCGTCTTCGTGCGTAACAAAATTAATGGAACGATTTACACGTTGGAATTTGCAAGCTACGTCAATTTACTCTTAAATAATGTACCTTTGCAACTATCCCTTGACTTTGCAACTATCCCTTGACCCCTTTTGTGTATTCACTATATCTCGACCTATATATACTGCCTCAATATTTTCCTAATTTGTTTTGCTATACTTATTATTATTATTTTATAGAGATTACTATCTCTAAATCATTGTAATAAGTTATAATGTCTACAGCTAATTTTACGTTAAAGCAAAAGTCACACAACACCCTCTTTTTAAAACCTTTTACACACTGCACATTAAGAGTAATGCAACCATCTTTCGCTACCTCTATGCAATAGGATTCTCTTTCTGACTCTATTTTGTGTATTACTTCTTCTCCACATCAACTGTCACACTGATAACCATTTGTAACACATAACACTTGCAACACATTTTTTAACAGCAGCAAAATGCGAGAAAGGCAGTGGGATGGTTTACTTGATTGAGAAGTGGTTTCACTAGCAAAGCATAGCAATACAGTTTGATTACATTAATAACACATAATGCAACTATTTTACAACTATTTTACATTCACATCATGCACACATCCTAATGTAAGCTGTCTATCACTATTAATGTTCATGGTTACTGATATATTATGCCTATAACCAGTGGAAACGGAAAACAGTCAGTGTAAGCCGTCTTCGTGCGTAACAAAATTAATGGAACGATTTACACCTTGGAATTTTCAAGCTACGTCAATTTACTCTTAAATACCCTTTAGCTGCTTAGCTCACACTTTGCTGTATGTAGCCGCGTTTACATGTAAGTAACCAATGGGGATTGACATTTCATGTCCATCTCACATCTCTAATGCAATTTGTCTCTTTGCCATGTCATACTTTGCCAGTTATTATACTTTCTCATCCGATAGAAACCTAGTCGTTGCTGATATTTCATGATTACAGCATGATTACAGCATGATTATTGGTGAGCTGTATACACTAGTCCATCTGTATACCCAGGACGTTCTTCTGTATAATCTAGCCTATCTGTATAATCTAGCCTATCTGTATACACTAGCCTGTCTTTTGTACACATTTGCCTCTCTGTATAAACTAACCGGTCTTCTGTATATACTAGTCCATCTGTATACACTAGCAAGTATGCATACTCTAGCCTCTCTCTCTGTATACCCTAGCCTCCATCTCTGCATACCCAGGACGTTCTTCTGTATACACTAGCCTGTCTTTTGTACACATTTGCCTCTCTGTATAAACTAACCTGTCTTCTGTATACACTAGTCCGCCTGTATACACTAGCAAGTATGCATACTCTAGCCTCTCTCTCTGTATACCCTAGCCTCCATCTCTGCATACCCAGGACGTTCTTCTGTATACACTAGCCTGTCTTTTGTACACATTTGCCTCTCTGTATAAACTAACCTGTCTTCTGTATACACTAGTCCGCCTGTATACACTAGCAAGTATGCATACTCTAGCCTCTCTCTCTGTATACCCTAGCCTCCATCTCTGCATACCCAGGACGTTCTTCTGTATAATCTAGCCTATCTGTATAAACTAGCCTGTGTTTTGTACACTTTAGCCTCTCTGTATAAACTAGCTGGTCTTCTGTATACACTAGTCCGTCAGTATACACTAGCAAGTCTGCATACTCTAGCCTCTCTGTGTAACACAGTCTCTCTCTCTGTATACCCTAGCCTCCATCTCTGCATACCCAGGACGTTCTTCTGTATAATCTAGCCTATCTATATACACTAGCCTGTGTTTTGTACACTTTAGCCTCTCTGTATAAACTAGCCGGTCTTCTGCATACACGAGTCTCTCTATACCCTTGGATGTCTTTTGTATACACTAGCTGCTCTTTATACATTAGCTCTCTGTATACCCAAGCCTCTCTGTATACACTAGTCCGTCTGTTTACACTAGCAAGTCTGCATACACCAGCCTCTCTGTGTAACCCAGCCTCTCTCTCTGCATACCCAAGATGTTCTTCTCTATAATCTAGCCTATTTGTATACACTAGCCTGTCTTTTGCACACATTAGCCTCCCTATATAAACAAGCCGGTCTTCTGTATACACTAGTCCGTCTGTATACACTAGCAAGTATGCATACTCTAGCCTCTCTCTCTGTATACCCTAGCCTCCATCTCTGCATACCCAGGACGTTCTTCTGTATAATCTAGCCTATCTGTATACACTAGTGTATACAGACAGACTAGTGTATACAGAGGACCGACTAATGTGTACAAAAGACAGGCTAATGTATACAGATAGGCTTAGATGGGGGAGTTGCACTTTGGGGGGTCTGAGTGATACCTAGTGCGCTGTACTGGAAGGGCTTGACATTCCCGCATATGTGTCCCCTCCCCCTGGTTGCGCCCCTCGTCCCCCCCTCTGGCTCCCACCTACTCTTTGCCGACATTGCCTTCTGCAGCTTTCGGGGACCCTGGATGACTTATTTATTGAGCCTATTGGTACGAGACACTGCTTCCCTCCAGGGTGACTCTGGACCCCCCTGGAGGATTTACCCCTTACTGTTTGGGCGGTCCCAGCCTCCCTCTGGATGCTCTACACAGCCCCTGATGGCGATGCAGGAGAGACACTAATTGGCGGGCCCCAGGACTGCTGCTCGGGTGAAGTCTCCCTTTGGATGGAGGGATGGTGGCCCCAGTCCCTTGCCTGACGGATTTTCCATGCACCGACCAGGGCTGCTCCTCTTTCATCTTGATGTGGTGACCATGGAGGGGAGGAGTTGAAATTTATGGGGTCCGGGTGTTTGCTGGTGGGAGTGCGCTAAAGGACTTGACATTTCCGCATTTTTGTCCCCTCTCCCCTGTTTCCCCCCTCCCTTCCCCCCCTTCCCACCCTTCCCTTCCCTCCTTTCCCTTCCCTCCTTTCCCTCCCCCTTTCCCCCCTTCCACTCCCCCTTTCCCCCCTTCCCTGCCCCTTTCCCCCCCCCCCCGGGGTGTGGACGGGGGAGAGGGGGTAAGGAGAGGACAATCTGCCAAAGGGAGAAATGCATTTGTTCGGGGACTGCATGTACTTTAGGGGTATGGGACGGGGGGTGGTTCCCATTCTGTGATGCCTTTTCTGTTGTGATGGGCTCCCTCGTGCATGCCTACATTTAGGGCGAGCCGAGGAGACCCCTCAGTGCTGACAGTTATATGCTCTACCTCTGTTTTGGTTATACTATTGTTTTTTGGTTCTATGATGTTACTGATTGTCTTTTATTTGCATACCGGTATCAGACGTGACATTTACCACTGCCGGGACTGGGGGGACTAGGATTCGGGGGCTCCCTCTCCGACCTGTCTACCCACCAACCCAAGTAGGACAGTGCTTTAAACCCAGTGTACATCTGGTAAGCGCTATAGCATAATTGTGCTGTTTTAGTATACCCTTCCTGTACTGTTGAGTGTGGACAACCCTTAATTTCCCTCTCCCCTGGGGTTGAGGTGCCCGGCCTCTTTTTCCCTTTACCTTTCCTTCCATTTGCCCTTCCTTTCTCCCCCTTAGTTCCCGCCATGCATTACCTACCCAAAACCTACCTTGGTTCAACTTTCTTTGCTTTTCTCTGACGTCCCCCTCCCCCTCCCCGAGGAGCGATGGCAGACTCAGTCAAGGTCACCTCTCTTTTTTTTTTTTTTAAATCAAATAAGTTTTTATTGCAAAACACACATGGTACAAACCAAACATAGAAACAAAGTACAGTCGTACAGCAGCATTGGTTTTTTACATCCAAAGGTATACAAGGAACACAAGTACAAATTGACCCGGTTTGTAAACCACTGAGACATAGAAAATGTCAACGAAACAAAAAAAATAAATAAGAAAAATGAACCAAGAATAGAAATAAAAGTAGCAGTCTCTCAAAGATCACATTGCATCAGGAGACATCCATATAATTACAATGACTATGCTCTGCGGTCAGCGTCCCTCCACCCAGTCCTGCTGATGTCTCCCTACACCCCCTACAAACACCGGGTGACGGAGAGACTTAGAAGTAGCCCCTTAACGAGGTCAAGAGTGTCTATGTGCCTCCATGCATATGGCCCTGGACCCACATTCAGCCCTGTAAAAGTCTGTCCTGTATAAGTTGGTGGGGGGCTAGCCCCGGAAACCTCGAGCCAGTCCCTCCACATAGCATTAAATTTGTGCGGTGCATTTCTGTGTTGGTATGTTAGCTTTTCCCTGATCAGCATCTGGTTCACCTGGTCTGTCCATTGCTGCCTGGTGGGAACCCTGTGTGTTATCCACAATCGTGCTATCAATTTCCTGGCTACGTATAGTAACCTAATAATGGCAGTATGAACCGAAGGCGTTAACGATTCTTCATCCAGGGCCCCCAGCAGGCAGACCAACGGACACCGCGGAATACCAACAGAGAACACAGAAGAGATAGTGTCAAGGATCTCATCCCAATACCGTTTGAGTTTCGGGCACCTCCAGAACATATGCATGAGATCCCCATGGTCCCGCATACATTTAGGGCAAAGGGGGGATCCCCTAACACCCCAACTGTGCAGTTTAACCGGTGTCCTATAAACCCTGTAAGTATTTAAAAAAGTCCCTACGTGGTATGCCAAACTCAGCCTGTATTTCCATGAAGGACTTCAGCACCCGGCCACTATACAACTGCGAGAGGTACCGGAGACCTCTCCTTCTCCAGTTACCAAATCCCTTGAGCTTAAAAAGCTCACCATAATTAGCATTCCGCCAGATAGGGGTGAGCGCAAGGAAGCCACGTATTCGCAATAGTCGTTTAACATGGGACCACAGGGTATTCAGCAGTATAATAGTCGGGGAACTCCTGTCCATATGAGGGAAGCCCGCCTCCAACCTGGATAATGCTATGTCCGGGGCGACAGTGTCATCAAGTATCCTCCGTATCGGGTCCAGGGGATCATCCAACCCCCAACCACCCAAGTGTTGGAGCTGCGAAGCCAAAAAATATAGCCTAGCATGTGGAAGTGCCAACCCCCCTTCGTCCTTATTATATTGCAGGGTAAGTAAACTAATCCTGGCCGTCTTTCTACACCATATTAGTTCCCTAAACTGAGAGTCAATTTTATCGAACCAACGTTTCGGAATCCAGGTCGGCAAGTTATGACAAACGTAGAGCAACTGCGGGGCCCATACCATTTTAATGAGGTTCACCCTTCCCACTACCGATAGCGGTAATTTACACCAAATTTTACACTTTTCTCTGAACTTAAGTAATAGCGGTAAAAGATTCAGATTGGCATAGTTCGTCACCTCAGGGGATATCTGCACCCCCAGGTATTTAAACGACGCAACCGTCTAGATCATGTTTGCACATGGGGGTAGAGGTGCCGTTAGAGGGGACAAGGGCATTAACACAGACTTATGCCAGTTTATCTTAAAACCGGATAATGTACCAAATAAGGTAATCAAGTGCATAGTTGCTGTGAGGGAACCCTGTGTGTCCCCCAGGTATATAAGCGTGTCATCCGCGTATAGTGAAACCACATCCGTCCCAGTGGGCCTGCAGAATCCAACAATGTCCGGAGCCGATCTCATTCTGGCTGCCAGTGGCTCAAGCGCCATGGCAAAGAGCAGGGGTGACAAAGGGCACCCCTGTCTCGTGCCTCTATACAGCAGAAATGGGTCGGAGAGCTCCGCATTAGCTCTAATTCTAGCCGTAGGCTTCGCATATAGCAGTTGGACCCAGCTAATAAAGGTACTGCCCAGCCCCATCCTCTCCATCACTTTCCACAGATAAGGCCATTCAACACTATCAAAGGCCTTAGCCGCGTCCAGCGAGAGGACGGCCTGATTCCCGGGGTTATCCACAGGGACCTGTAAGTTTAGGGATAAACGGCGAATATTTAGGGCTGTCGACAGCGAGGGAATAAACCCTGATTGATCCCTATGAATAAGTTTGTGTGTTACCAGGGACAATCTCGTAGCCAAGACCCGAGCCAATAGTTTAACGTCTGTCGTGAGCAAGGAGATGGGCCTATATGCGTCCGGTGATGTCGCTACCTTACCCGGTTTTAGAAGTACAATTATGATTGCTTCGTTCATAGAAGCAGGCAGAACCCCCGTCTCTAGGGCGTTGTTAAACACTTTCAAAAGGGTGGGCAAAAGAACACCAGCGTAACGCCTGTATACCTCGGATGGGAGGCCATCCGCCCCCGGAACTTTGTTATTATGGGAACGTTCCAGTGCAGAAGCCAATTCATCCTCCGTTATGGGGGCGTTCAACAGCTCCCCATCCGACGCAGACAGGCATGGGATATCACATCCATCTAAAAAGTCCACAATCTCCCCGTCACCCGGCTACACCTTGGATGAGTACAAGTCTGGGTAAAAGGACCGAAATACCTGCAAGATCCCAGGGGTGTCCGTATGGGTCACCCCCTGCGAGTCGCACAGCGAATGAACCATAGGTGCAGAACCCTGAGCCTTTGCCAGCAGAGCCAGCATATGGCCTGTCGATTCCCCCTCCTCAAAGTGTGTTTGTTGCAGGAAAAATCGTTTATTTTCTGCCAGTTGTAAAGCCACCTGTCTGGACATAGACTGTGCCCCCAGCCAAGTTCTCTTAGTGTCCTCTGAGGGGTTGGTAACATAGGCCTGCTCTGACTCTCTGAGTGCTCTACTGACCTCCATTTCCCAGGCTTTAGTGTTCCGTTTTATACCATTTATAGCAGTGATAAATTGCCCTCTAAGGAAGGCCTTAGCTGCATCCCAGACTACGCCTATAGAGGCCGAGCCTAAATTGTCCTGCAGGAAGAGTTTAAGGGCACTTGCTATGGGGTCAGGTTGCGGAAAAAGTGCAAGCCAAAAGGGGTTAAGCTTCCAACTCCTAGGTGCAAGGTCAGCAGACAGGGATATCTCAATCCACAAAGAAGAGTGGTCGGACACATGTCTAACCCCATAGCCAGAGTCACTAATTAGGGGAAGAAGGGCGGAGTTCCCCAGTCCCAAGTCTATTCTAGACAAGCTCCCAAACGCTGGAGAGCAACAGGAGTACAAACGGGTGTGGGGGTGGGCTCTCCGCCAGACATCTACCAGCCCAAGTTCGGCTAATAGGGCTGCAAAGGGAGTATCGCCATTAGGGCGGGAGGGGACTACAGGAGGAGTTGGAATCTTATCCCACAGGCCATTAACATAGTTATTAAATCACCCATTGCCAGCAGGGGTATGCCAGGGAACTGTGCCATGAACCCAGCTAGGCGCCTAAGAATCTCCGCTGAGTACGGAGGCGGGATATAAATGTTGGCAATAATGCAGTGTACAGTAGCAATCTTACACAGCAAGAAGATGTACCGCCCCCCAGGGTCAATAACTTGTTGGGAGCAAGAGAATTGAGTATGGTGTCTAATCAGGATACTCACTCCTCTTGCATAAACAGAGTATGTAGAGTGGAATTGCTGGGTATACAGCCTAGACCCAAGGCTATGTGTACCAGCAGGAGCAAAATGCGTCTCCTGCAGACACACAATACCAGCCTTCATATCTTTAAGGTGCCGCAACACCGCCAGCCTCTTTACCGGGCTGCCCAGTCCCCTGACATTCCAAGAAAGAAATCTAACCTTAGCCATCAGGAATACAAAACATAAGTGCAGATAGGAGTGACCATGTTAACATTCGTAAACAACCAGGGAGGAAAAATGCAGTTAACACATATAGAACAGCAACAAGCGACTGGGAAGTCGCATCACCTGAGATGCTCCAAAATAGGGGGGAAAAAAGTCCGGCACGAGCAGCAGCATCTAGGAAGAAGCGCCCAAACGGGCGCAGGCAGACCTGGATATAGTCTTTGTCCATTGTGATCCTGAGAGAGAGAAAATTAAGTAAAAGGAAAAAGAAAATAAAAACAGTTAAACAGCAAAAAACCGTGGTATCTTCTGTATTGAAGCCCGCGGGGCTCCCACACGGGAAAAGTAGCAAACTAATAGCCCCCATCCAGAACTCTGGGGCAGGGGGAAGGCCAAGGAAACACCCATAGAAGACTCTTCTAGATGACAAACAGGGTTTCACATGTGCAGGCATACTGTAGCTCTAAAGGGATTGCAATGGAGCCAAAAACCTCTGCCTTCCGCCGGACCTGAAGAATTGTAAGTCCAGTCATCTTGTCTGAAAGTGTCATTATCGTGGAGGAGATCTTTGGAGCTTGGCGGCTTTGAGTGCGTTGTGCTCCTGGTCAAGCCACTGTGCCGCCGCCGCAGGGCGATCAAAAAAGTGCGTGGAGCCCAGAGCCGTAACCCTGAGCCTGGCCGGATACAGCATACCATATTGAACGTTAAGGTCCCGAACGCGTCTCTTAACCTCAAGAAATGTTGCACGCTTTTTCTGAAGCTCTGCTGAAAAGTCCGGGAATAGCGAAATCCTGGAGTTCTCAATCTCCATTTTGTCTGACAACCCCCGCGCTTTAGAGAGAATGGTGTCCCTGTCTCTATAGTTGAGGAGTTTAAACAAGAAGGGCCTGGGGCGGTTGCCCGGAGGTAGGGGGGCGAGACGGCACCCGATGGGCGCGTTCCACAGCAAAAAGCGGTGATAAGGATTCTTTCCCAAAGGTGGCGATCAACCAATTTTCAATAAAGTCAACCGGGTTTTTACCCTCAACACGTTCTGGGATCCCCAAAGCGCGAATATTATTGCGTCTCATGCGATTTTCCATCTCATCAAGTCGCATAGCGTGCTGTTCAGTAAGATGGCAATTATATTTCAGATCCCGTTGCATGGGGGCCAGATCATCTTCTACTGTACTCAGTCTGCCTTCCAGGGCAGCTGTCCTCTCCCTGAGCTTTTGCATGTCATGGCGAACAAAAGTGATTTCAGCTTTAACCCCTTTAATGTCCTCAGAGAGGGCTGCAATAGAGTGATTACAGGAGGTGACAGCAGCAAATATGTCCCTTAGTGTAGGCTCTCCCTCCAGCACTGGAGAAGGGATGGCCTGTGCCTCAGGCCTAGCACTGTCTCTAGGTGTACTCACTGTGTGCCATGCTGCAGACAATCCATCCTCATCCTCCAAGGGGACCGTGTCATCTGCCTCAGGAGAACCGCTAGGGGTAGCTTGGGAAGAGGGCTGGCCAGCCAGGGCATCCTTATACGATTTACCACCATAGAGGAGCTTTTGTGCCGCTTCCTTGTATTGGTCTCTGGCTGCACGCCGCGCGCCGGCGCCATCTTGGCCTGGGGGGTCCGTCAGCCCCTTCCCTCCGGTATGGCGTCTGGACATCACAGCGGGGGTCCCAAGATATACCGCGGTGGTCCGGAATGCTTCTCCTAGCGTGGCAGAAGGTAAGGGCTCCAAAAACAGTGTTTCAGAGCAGACTGTAAGGATGTAAGCACGGATGGCCGGCGGAGCTCAGGGCATGCACGTCTTCCTACATCAGCCGCTAAGCCACGCCCCAAGGTCACCTCTCTAAACGTTAAGGGACTGAACTCCCCTGAAAAACGGTGGATCCTCCTGTGAGAACTGAAGACTTCCTGTACTGATGTGGCCTTTATACAAGAAACACATTTTAAAAATACTAGCCTCCCCTTTCTATGGTCGAGATCCTTCCCTAAGGTCTACCACTCTACTAACCCCTCCTCTAAGACCAAGGGAGTCTCCATTCTGATCTCTAGCAGGCTCCCCTGGGTTCTCCAGGATTCTCTGGTGGACCCTGGGGGCCGATATCTTTTTCTTAGGGGCCCCATTGGAGAGTGCATTTTTACATTTGCCACTGTGTACGCTCCCAATGATCACCAAGACACGTTCCTCAGAACTACCCTTCACAGATTATGTGACATTCGGGAGGGCCAGTTGATATTAGGTGGGGACTTTAATGTCCCCTTTCGCCATCGGTTGACACTTCTGCCTCTTGCTCCTCGCTCCTTATTTCCTCTAGAAAGCGGATTACTAAGTGTTTACTGAATGACCAATTAGTTGATGTCTGGCGTCTGCAACACTCTGGGGAAAGGGACTACTCTTTTTGCTCTTCCCCTCACAAATCATACTTGAGGATAGACTTCTTCTTGATTCCACATGACCAACTGCACTTGGTGAGCTCTTCCTCCATCGGCCATATTACTTGGTCCGACCACGCTCCTGTAGCCCTTACCTACACCCTCTCTAGGAACCCCTCACCTAGGTCTCTATTCTGGCACCTTAATGAGAGCCTCCTCCAGATACCGGAAGTTTTAGCAGATGTGACCAGGGAATTGGACCTTTATTTCCAAGAAAACTAAACACAGGACTGTGACCCGGGGATAATTTGGGAGGCTCACAAGTCAGTACTCCGCAGGGTACTTATCAGGCACGGGGCGCGCATCAAACGAACACGGAAGGAACAGCTTGCTAATCTGTTTCATGAACTTGCCTCTGTGGAAGCGAAACATAAACATGCCCCCTCACGGACCTTAGAGATTGAATTGGGGACACTCCGTACCCATATTGCTGACCTACTCCATTATAAAGCGAAAGCGGCACTCCAGTTTTGTCGTAAACTGACGTAGGAGTCAGGGGACAAATGCGGAAAAATCTTAGCCAGGTCGGTAAAGGAGTTGAAATCTGGCTCTTACATACCACAGTTGATAGATGAGAATGGCCAGAGGGCCTCTACCCCAACCCAAATAGCCGAAGTCTTTGAAAAATGTTACTCTGATCGCTACAACCTGCCCGATTCAGGGTCTGGAGAAGACAATATAGACAGATATGTAACCGGTTCTGGTCTACCAACCCTCTCATCGGAATCACGGGAGTACTTGGAGGACCCGATCACACTGGAAGAAGTCCAGACGGCCGTGGGACCTCCGAAGGTGGGTAAGGCTCCGGGCCCTGACGGATATACTGCACAATACTTTAAGACCTTCCTCCCTATTCTCGACCCGCGCTTGGTGAATTTATTTAATACTCTGAGCTCGAATGGGGATTTTCCTGAGGATACCCTTAGAGCCCACATCTTGTTGATACCTAAGGAGGGCAAAGACCCGGGCCTATGTGGGAGCTACAGACCCATTTCCCTCCTAAATTCGGTCCTAAAACTATTCTCTAAAATCGTCGCAACGTGATTGGCACATAACTTGCAGTCCCTTATACATATAGACCAGTTAGGTTTTATTTCCACCAGGGAAGATAGGGACAACACCATTAAGGTGCTTACCCTGATCCATAAAGCAAAGTCATCTGGGACCCCTTGTCTTTTCATGAGTACTGATGCCGAGAAGGCTTTTGATCGGGTCAAATGGACATTGATGTTCTCGGTCCTTCGCCATATAGGTCTGAGTGAACGGATGCTGGCATGGATAAGTAAGATATACTCACGCCCTTCAGCTCAAGTCAAAGCGAATGGGGTTCTCTCATCTCCCCTTGACATCAGGAATGGGACCAGACAAGGTTGCCCCCTGTCGCCCCTATTATTCGCACTGTCATTGGAACCCTTTCTCTCCACAATTCGACAAAACTCAGACATAACGGGACTCCAAATGGGTACTATTGAGTGCAAGATATCTGCCTACGTGGATGACATGCTGTTCTCGCTGACGAATCCCAGAGTTTCCTTGCCAAATCTCCTTCGGGAATTCCAGATTTACGGGATACTTCTTGAAATCAAAGGCCATGGGGGTTACAGTCCCCCCGCAAACGTTAATAGACTTGAAGTCCAATTTTCGATTTAAATGGACCCATACAGCCCTTAAGTACTTAGGTACTTACATTCCACCGGACATCGCGCGTACGTTTATGTTGAACTTCCCCCCACCCCTTGTCACTAAGATCCGCAGTTTTCTTCACGGGTGGCATTCTGGCCTCCATTCCTGGTTCAGGAGATGCAATCTCATTAAAATGAACATACTCCCTAAATTGACTTATCTTTTCCAAGCTCTCCCGATCCAGATTCCAGTCCCGTTTTTTAAGCAAGCTCAATCCTTGCTCACTCAATTTAACTAGGCCCACAAAAATCCCAGACTTAAGCGGTCACAGCTGACATTGTCTAAACAACAGGGAGGGTTGGTTCTCCCTGACTTGCGACGCTACTACCTGGCCTCCCATCTGGGGTATGTATTGGACTGGAATCGAAACAAACTTTCTAAGCTCACTCCCGAATTCCGCTAAGAAGCGTCATGTGGTGCTATAAGTATTTACCCACAGAATTTATGTCACATCCCACTATAGGGGCTTAGTTGAAAGTCAGTCACCTGATCGCTACCCAAAACACACTCACGTCTTTGACTTCCCCCCTATTCCCTATACGTGGCCATCCAACCTTTGAACTGGGGACCCACTTAGAAATTCCAACCTAGACAATGCGTCTAAATTCGTCATTGATGGAAAATGGCCTTCTTTCTCAACCCTAACAGATCCGACAGGGCTTTTCCAACTGCCTTTTTGGAGAGCGGCGCAACGACATCATTTTCTCCATTCCATCCCCAATCCTCAAACGTTCGCCCGCCCTCAGACGGAGTTTGAGACTCTATGCAGGAGCGAAGGCCCTTTGGCCCACATTCTCTCTCAAACAGATTACCCATACTTAACCTGTCGCTGTGCACGAAGATACAGGAGACGAATTTTAAACTTCTCACCAGGTGGTATTTGACACCATCAAAGCTGCAGAAATGTTTCCCCTCTTCCTCGAACATATGCTGGAGGTGTGGAGAAGAAGAGGGCACAATGCTGCACATTTTTTGGTCCTGCCCCAGCTTGGTGGACTTCTGGACAGAGATCCGATGCATAACACAAAAATTCACAGACTTCTCCATCCAGGAAGAGGCTGCATTCTTTCTTTTGCACCATTCACAGATTCCCATTAAGAAGTACAAAAAAATCAATTTTACGGCATGTAATAAATGCGGCGAAATCCTGCATCCCTCTCTATTGGAAAAAATGTTCCCCCCCTTTCATTACTCACTGGCTTAGAAAAATAGAGGACATTAAAAAAAATGGAGGACTTGATCCTCACATCACAAGGTAAACAAGAATTTTTTAAACAAACCTGAGACATCTGGAATACCTTTATATTCTCGCTGGAAGGATGTCGCCTGCTATCGCCTTAGTGCTCTGAGCTTTCCTTGACTGGCCCCTTGGACAGTGGCTGCCATCGTGTCTCGTCCCCTCTTCTCCTTTCCTGATCTTTCAACCCTTCTCTTTTCTGCCTTCCTCCCCTATCTCTCACCCCCTCCACCCCCTCTCTCTTTTGGAAAAAGTGGAAAATTGGGAATGACGGCCCCACACCCCCCTCTGGATGGATTATGCCGGAGGGACCTGGGGTTTGTGTGACCCTTGATCTTGGTACAGTACTTTATCCGTGCCTCGAATCATTGTGATTGATGGAAGGCAGACTCACAGTTGCGAATATACCTGTATCAAGTATTGTTCAGCTGCTTTTTGCTCTGTTTTTCTCTGTTGCATTATGTGCTCGGGGGACCGTCTTCCCGTATTTGGAGAAAAAATTATATTTGAAAAAAAAAAGAAGCCTACGACACCTGGTATTCCCAGGCGGTCTCCCATCCAGGCATTAACCAGGCCCGACCCTGCTTAGCCTCCAAGATCAGACGAGATGGAACAGATTCAGGGTGATGTGGCCGTAGCCAATATCTTCAGGCACTCTCAACTCTCTTGACAAATACCAAGATGGTCACCTTGGAAACAAGCGGAAAAAAATAGGTCAACGGCAACAACATAAAAAGAAGCCTACGGCATCTGGAAATCCCAGGCGGTCTCCCATCCAGGTACTAAACTGGTCCCAACCCTGCTTAGCCTCTGAGATCAGATGAGATTGGGCTCTTTCAGGGTGGTGTGGCCGTAGGAGATCTCTTCAGGCACTCTCAACCTTGACTAACGCCAATATGGTCACCTTGGGAAACAAACAAAAAAATCAAGTCAACGCCAACAACATGAGAAGAAGTCTACAGCACCTAGTATTCCCAGGTGGTCTCCCATCCAGGTATTAACAAGGCCCGACCCTGTTTAGTCTCTGAGATCAGACGAGATCTGGTGCTTTCAGGGTTATGTGGCCATAGGCGAGCTCTTCAGGCACTCTCAACCCTCTTGACAAACACCAAGATGGTCACCTTGGTAAACAAACAAAAAAAAAAAAACAAGTCAACGCCAACGCCAACGCCTTCAGCACCTAGTATTCCCAGGTGGTCTCCAATCCAGGTACTAGCAAGGCCCGACCCTGTTTAGCCTCTGAGATCAGAGGAGATCGTGCGTTCAGGCTTATGTGCCCATAGGCAATCTCTTTGGGCACTCTCAACCCTCTTGACAAATGCCAAGATAGTCACCTTGGGAAACAAGCGAAAAAAAAACAGCTCAATGTCAACAACATAAAAAGAAGACTACGGCACCTGGTATTCCAAAGCCATCTCCCATCCAGGGACTAACTAGGCCCAACCCTTCTTAGCCTCAGAGATGAGAAGAGATAGGGCTCTTTCAGGGTGATGCTGCTGTAAGCGAACTCTTTGGGCACTCTCAACCCTCTTGACAAATGCCAAGATGGTCACCTTGGGAAACAAGCGAAAAAAAAAAAAACGAATCAACGCCAACAACATAAAAAGAAGCCTACAATAACTGGTATTCCCAGGTGGTCTCCCATCCAGGTACTAACCAGGCCTGACTCTTCTTAGCCTCCAAGATCAGACGAGATTGGGTGCTTTCAGAGTGCTCGGACTCTTTCCCCATCACTAATGGGACGAGGCAGGGGTGCCCTCTGTCTCCCCTAATTTTTATTCTGACACTGGAACCACTTATGTGTCACGTTCGGAATGACCCAAATATTACTGGCATATCCAAACCCTCGGCACACCACAAAATTACAGCGTATGCTGACGATCTAATTTTTTTCGTCTGCAATCCACACATTTCGCTTCCCAATATACTCGCGGCTCTCCGGCGATACGGCAGCCTATCAAACTATAAAATCAATTGCACCGTCGGCTGTATTGAATATATCGGTCCCGGATGGTGAGGCCAAGAGGCTACGCTACGCTTTTCCATTCTACTGAGCTGAAAAATCTATACGTTACCTGGGCGTTGACATCGCAGCGGATTTGGCGTAATTGTACCCGCTTAATTTTGTCCCTCTCCTGAATAGACTGAAATCTGATTTGGGAAACTGGCATGCTTTAACACTGACCTGGTTCGGGTGCTGTAATGCATTCAAAATGACGGCCCTCCCGCGGATCTTATACTTGTTCCAGACATTACCGATCCGGTTACCCCCAATTTTTTTCAGACAAATGCAGGTGCTGCTTCGGGACTTTATTTGGGCGTGCAAACCGCCCAGAGCCCGTTTGCAATTGCTTGCCAGACCAAAGGACAAGGAGGGTCTGGGTCTCCCAGATCTGAGACAATACAACAGAGCGACTCTGCTAGCGAGAGTCATTGATTGGCATTGTAATGGCCCACACAAGCAGTGGGTGGAGATGGAGATTGAGGATGGATCCATTCCCCTATTGACCTCCCCGTGGCTCCTGTCCTCCCTACCAAAAGACCTCAGAGATCACCCCGTAGTGGGAGCTACGTTGGCTGTTGTGCGGAGGTTGTTCCGCTGCACACACATTGCTCCCCTGCCGTCACCAATGACTCCGGTTATAGGTAATCCAGACTTCCCACCGGGTTTTACCAACAAGAAACTGCGACAGTTGACAGTGGTGGGGAAACAGCGTCTGGGAGAGGTGTGGCCCTCGGGAGGGCTCCCGACCACGCAAACTGTCGCCGAGCTTTCTGACCCTCCGCTTGACTTGTTTAGTGCTTATCAACTTCGTCACTTTCTTCTGGCCATACAAAGGGCCCCCTACACTCCTAGAGACCTGACGCCCTATGAATCCATCTGTCACAAAAAGGAACCTGTGCGACACACCCTCTCCCTCCTGTACAACCTATTAAGTAGTCAGGAGGAGGAGTCGACCCCACCATTTATCCACAAATGGGAGAGGGACTTTGGCATCACATTTACCCCACAACAGATAGGGAAGATCCTGACATTAGTACATAAAGCTTCCATCGCAAACCAATATCAAGAATCAGGATACAAGATAGTCTCACGCTGGTATAGAGTCCCATACCTTCTGAATAAAATGAATAGATCGATTCCGGATGTTTGTTGGAGGTGCAATTCAGATACGGGGACCATGAGACACATTTTCTGGGCATGCCTGGCCTTGAGGAACTTTTGGGTGGAGGTGACCGGGACGATAAAAACTCTCAGAAATGTAGATATCGCAGACAACCCAGCAGCGTGCCTTCTACACTTGACCGAACAGCCTGTTCGAAAATACAAAAAAACCCTCACGATTCAACTCCTGAACGCCGCCCGGGCCTGCATTCCCACACTGTGGAGGCAGCCTCAGCCCCCATTCAAGGTGCTGTGGTATTCCAAAGTCAATCATATTCTCCGGATGGAAAAATTTACCGCCACCCTTCACAACACTGAAGAGGCATTTAGTGTTACATGGAGGCCCTGGAGGTATTTTACTGGTACTTGAGACTACATTCGGGATGTGAGCAGCGCCCCTGTCCCAGAAAACGACTGAACATCTAACGTTTACCTACGTAGGCCAAGTCTGCCCTGGGTGGCATTCCCCCCCTCCCTTTTTGTCTTTATTTTTCTTTTTTTCCCCGCTGCCACCCCCCCCCCCCCTCTCTCCGTCTTTGCACTCTCTTCTTCCCCCGTCCTCCCTTTTCACTATGCCTTGTCTCCTTACCAGCCTTTGGGACGCAGAAGAACCCCAGGGTTCTGGACACGACCGGCTCATATTTTACTCTGGTTCACATAGGTCATGATAAGCTGGCTCGCTGTGGTCCCAGTTGTTCTCCATGATTACATTTGTCCGAACGGAGCTGCATTAGTTATACTGTACTACATGTCGGAGGTGGGGTTTCTCTCTTTTCTACATGAAACTCTAGGACTCCCCTCTGAGAACCCAGAGTTATTTGGCTGCCTATTTTTTGTTACCATGTAATTGTGACCCTGGGTCATGCTGTATGGTTGACTGTTATATTTATGTTGTTCTACTTATACTTAATAAAAGAATAAAATAAAAAAATAAAAAATAAGTCAATGCCAACAACTTAAAAAAAAAGCCTATGGCATTGAGAAATCCCAGGCGGTCTCCCATCCAGGTACTAACCAGGTCCCAACCCTGCTTAGCCTCTGAGATCAAGTGAGATTTGGCTCTTTCAGGGTGATGCAGCCATAGTAGATTTTTTCTGGCACGCTCAACCCTCTTGACAAACGCCAAGATGGTCACCTTGGGAAACAAACAAAAAAAACAAGTCAACGCCAACAACATAAAAAGAAGCCTACCGCACCTAGTATTTCCAGGCGGTCTCCCATCCAGGTATTAACAAGGCGCGACCCTTTCTAGCCTCTGAGATCAGCGGAGATTGGGCGCTTTCAGGGTGATGTGCCCATAGGCAATATCTTTGGGCACTCTCATCCCTCTTGAAAAATGCCAAGATAGTCACCCTGGGAAACAAGCGAAAAAAAACAGGTCAACGCCAACAACATCAAAAGAAGAATACGGCACCTGGTATTCCAAGGCCGTCTCCCATTCAAGTACTAACTAGGCCCAACCCTTCTTAGCCTCTGAGATCAGAAGAGATAGGGTGCTTTAAGGGTGATGCGGCTGTAAGCGATCTCTTTAGGCACTCTCAACCCTCTTGACAAATGCCAAGATGATCACTTTGGGAAACAAGCGAAAAAAACAGGTCAACACCAACAACATAAAAAGAAGCCTGCGGCATCTGGAAAACCCAGGCGGTCTCCCATCCAGGTACAAACCAGGCCCAACCCTGCTTAGCCTCTGAGACCAAACGAGATTGGGCGCTTTCAGGGTGTTGTGCCCGTAGGCAATTTGTGCACTCTCAACCCTCTTGACACATACCAAGATGGTCACCTTGGGAAACAAGGGGAAAAAAACAGGTCAACGCCGACAACATAATGAGAAGCCTACGGCACCTGGTATTCCCAAGCTCCCATCCAGGTACTAACCAGGCCCATCGCTGCTTAGCATCCGAGATCAGATGAGATTGGGCTCTTTCAGGGTGATTTGGCCGTAGGCACTCTCTTTGGGCACTCTGAAGCCTCTTGACAAAGGCCAAGATGGTCACCTTGGGAAACAAGCTAAAAAAAACAGGTCAAAGCCAACAACATAAAAAGAAGCCTACGGCATCCAGTATTCCCAGGCGATCTCCCAATCAAGACACTAACCAGGCCAGATCCTTCTATCGCACCTGGTCTTCCCAGGCAGTCTCCCATCCAGGTACTAACCAGGCCTGACACTGCTTAGCCTCTGAAATCAGACGAGATCGGGTGCTTTCAGGTTGATGTGGCCGTAAGCGTTCTCTTCAAGACACGCCTAACCCTCTTGACAAACGCCAAGATGGTTGCCTTGAGAAACAAGCAAAAAAACAGGTCAAAGCCAACAACATAAAAAGAAGCCTATGGTCTTACAGCGGACCTTAAAAGATGGGACCCACTAGCTCTGTCATGGTTCGGACGCTGTAATGTGTTGAAGATGAACGCGATGCCACGACTTCTGTATCTACTACAAGCCTTACCTATCAAAATACCCCAGACTTTCTTTCATGCGGTTCGCTCAATCTTTATCAAGTTCCTCTGGCGCAGAAAACATATGCGTATTTGTAGGGCAATGCTATTGCGACCAAAATTGCGGGAAGGTATTGGCTTCCCGGACCCTGCTCTATATTACACAGCGACGCACATGACACCGGTGGTTGACTGGTGCCGGTGTTCTGCCATATACTGTCCGGCCATGATATAGTACAGTCGAAGCTTCGGAAAATCTCCGAAGCTGAACGGCGCCTGCGCGGTGAGTGGAGGTGGTAGCCCCACCATCCAAGCGGACATAGGGTTGTGAATATTAGAGGGCCCCTCGCACGCTTCGGGCTCGGCCTCGCTGCGCTCGGCTCTTTTATATTCTTACTCTATGTCCACTTGGATAGTGGGGATAGAACCTGGACTCAGTGCGCATGCGCCGTTCATGCTCGGCAATTTTCGGAATCTGTGTTGCTGTGTACTGCGCATGCGCAGTACACAGCGGACACTATCCGATGGGGGACCATATGTGATAAGACACCGGCATGGGGAACTGAAGCTATGGGTCAAGCTAGAGCAGGAGATGGCGCGGGTTCCACTGGCTGGTCTGCCTTGGGCGGGGAGGCCATTGGAGCCCTGTGTGACTACTCACCCGTTAACTGGCCCCTCGCTCGCCGAGATGGATAGCTTTTTTCACCTTTCCCACCTGACTAACTTCCCTTCTCCTATGACCCCAATTATTGGACATCCTAGATTCCCTCCGGGCCTGTCTGACCAGGCCTTTACCAGGCAAGCCCCGAAAGGGCTTCTGAGAGCAGCCCTATTTCTTGGACCCACGGGCTTGATTCCCATGGGGACCATACTGCTAGAGCAAGTACCTATTGCATTGGATAGCTGGAGAGCTAGACAGCTAATCCATTTCCTCGGATCACTACCTAACCATTCGTTCTTCTCTAGACAATTCCACCCCTTCGAGGAACTTTGCCTGGATGATGGCCCAATTCGTGGTTCCCTCTCTAGGTCCTACCAAATCCAGACAGACGCACAATCCTCCACGGATCCACCCTTCCTAGCTAAATGGAAACAAACTACATTCTCCAAACCACAGAAGGACAGAATACTCTTTTTCGCCCATAAGTCGTCACTCTGCAGTAAATATCAGGAGATCTCATATAAGCTGATCACACGCTGGTATCGTACACCGGCTAGCCTGTCTTTTGTACACATTAGCCTCTCTGTATAAACTAGCCGGTCCTCTGTATACACTAGTCCGTCTGTATACACTAGCAAGTCTGTGTAACCAAGCCTCTCTCTCTGCATACCCTAGCCTCCATCTCTTGCATAACCAGGACCTTCTTCTGTATAATCTAGCCTATCTGTATACACTAGCCTGTCTTTTGTACACATTAGCCTCTCTGTATAAACTAGCCGGTCTACTGTATACACTAGTCCATCTGTATACACTAGCAAGTATGCATACTCCGGCCTCTCTGTGTAACCCAGCCTCTCTCTCTCTCTGTATACCCTAGCCTCCATCTCTGCATACCCAGGACGTTCTTCTGTATAATCTAGCCTATCTGTATACACTAGCCTGTGTTTTGTACACTTTAGCCTCTCTGTATAAACTAGCCGGTCTTCTGCATACACGAGTCTCTCTGTATACCCTTGGATGTCTTTTGTATACACTAGCTGCTCTTTATACATTAGCTCTCTGTATACCCAAGCCTCTCTGTATACACTAGTCCGTCTGTTTACACTAGCAAGTCTGCATACACCAGCCTCTCTGTGTAACCCAGCCTCTCTCTCTGCATACCCAAGATGTTCTTCTCTATAATCTAGCCTATTTGTATACACTAGCCTGTCTTTTGCACACATTAGCCTCCCTATATAAACTAGCCGGTCTTCTGTATACACTAGTCCGTCTGTATACACTAGCAAGTATGCATACTCTAGCCTCTCTCTCTGTATACCCTAGCCCCCATCTCTGCATACCCAGGACGTTCTTCTGTATAATCTAGCCTATCTGTATACACTAGTGTATACAGACAGACTAGTGTATACAGAGGACCGACTAATGTGTACAAAAGACAGGCTAATGTATACAGATAGGCTAGATTATACAGAAGAACGTCCTGGGTATGCAGAGCGCTCAGCTTCAAGGTATGGCCAACGTGAGTAATATGAGGGACACTCCTCACCCCCGCCCCCACCTACCAGATCTGACTTTCATCCCCTTGCCCTCTCTGCCCCGGTCATCTGGTGGCAGTTTTATGCACTCCCTGGCCCCCACCCATTAATAATCCTTACCGACCTTTCCTTCCGCTGCTCACAGGAACACACTGGATGACTTGTCTAATTAACCAACTTGTACAAGACACCGCTATCCTCCTGTCTGACACCGGTCCCCCTTGGAGGCTTTACCCCTCACTGTTTGGGTGGTCCCTGCCTCTCCGTGGATGCTCCACATATACCACAACGACATTGTCAGAGGGGCACCACTTGACAGGACACGGGGCTGTCATGCCGGTGGCATCTCCCATTGGAGGAAGGGATGATGGCTCCACCCCTTGGCAGCAGGTTCTTTCATGTTCAGACCAGGGCGGCTCATCTTCCCTTCTGGAGTCTTGACCTTAGATGGGGGAGTTGCACTTTGGGGGGTCTGAGTTATACCTAGTGCGCTGTACTGGAAGGGCTTGACATTCCCGCATATGTGTCCCCTCCCCCTGGTTGCGCCCCTCGTCCCCCCCTCTGGCTCCCACCTACTCTTTGCCGACATTGCCTTCTGCAGCTTTCGGGGACCCTGGATGACTTATTTATTGAGCCTATTGCCACTGCTTCCCTCCAGGGTGACTCTGGACCCCCCTGGAGGATTTACCCCTTACTGGATGCTCTACACAGCCCCCGAATGGCGATGCAGGAGAGACACTAATTGGCGGGCCCCAGGACTGCTGCTCGGGTGAAGTCTCCCGTTGGATGGAGGGATGGTGGCATGTTCCATGCACCGACCAGGGCTGCTCCTCTTTCATCTTGATGTGGTGACCATGGAGGGGAGGAGTTGAAATTTATGGGGTCCGTTTGTTTGCTGGTGGGAGTGCGCTAAAGGACTTGACATTTCCGCATGTTTGTCCCCTCTCCCCTGTTTCCCCCCTCCCTTCTCCCCCCCTTCCCACCCTTCCCTCATTTCCCTCCCCCTTTCCCCCCTTCCACTCCCCCTTTCCCCCCTTCCCTGCCCCTTTTCCCCCCGGGGCGTGGACGGGGGAGAGGGGGTAAGGAGAGGACAATCTGCCAAAGGGAGAAATGCATTTGTTCGGGGACTGCATGTACTTTAGGGGTATGGGACGGGGGGTGGTAAATCCCATTCTGTGATGCCTTTTCTGTTGTGACGGGCTCCCTCGTGCATGCCTACGTTTAGGGCGAGCCGAGGAGACCCCTCAGTGCTGACAGTTATATGCTCTACCTCTGTTTTGGTTATACTATTGTTTTTTGGTTCTATGATGTTACTGATTGTCTTTTATTTGCATACCGGTATCAGATGTGACATTTACCACTGCCGGGACTGGGGGGACTAGGATTCGGGGGCTCCCTCTCCGACCTGTCTACCCACCAACCCAAGTAGGACAGCGCTTTAAACCCAGTGTACATCTGGTAAGGGCTATAGCATAATTGTGCTGTTTTAGTATACCCTTCCTGTACTGTTGAGTGCGGACAACCCTTAATTTCCCTCTCCCCCTGGGGTTGAGGTGCCCGGCCTCTTTTTCCCTTTACCTTTCCTTCCATTTGCCCTTCCTTTCTCCCCCTTAGTTCCCGCCATGCATTACCTACCCAAAACCTACCTTGGTTCAACTTTCTTTGCTTTTCTCTGACGTCCCCCTCCCCGAGGAGCAATGGCAGACTCAGTCAAGGTCACCTCTCTAAACGTTAAAGGACTGAACTCCCCTGAAAAACGGTGGATCTTCCTGTGAGGACTGAAGACTTCCTGTACTGATGTGGCCTTTATACAAGAAACACATTTTAAAAATACTAGCCTCCCCTTTCTATGGTCGAGATCCTTCCCTAAGGTCTACCACTCTACTAACCCCTCCTCTAAGACCAATGGAGTCTCCATTCTGATCTCTAGCAGGCTCCCCTGGGTTCTCCAGGATTCTCTGGTGGACCCTGGGGGCCGATATCTTTTTCTTAGGGGCCACATTGGAGAGCGCCTTTTTACATTTGCCACTGTGTACGCTCCCAATGATCACCAAGACACGTTCCTCAGAACTACCCTGCACAGATTATGTGACTTTCGGGAGGGCCAGTTGATATTAGGTGGGGACTTTAATGTCCCCTTTCGCCATCGGTTGACACTTCTGCCTCTTGCTCCTCGCTCCTCATTTCCTCTAGAAAGCGGATTACTAAGTGTTTACTGAATGACCAATTAGTTGATGTCTGGCGTCTGCAACACTCTGGGGAAAGGGACTACTCTTTTTGCTCTTCCCCTCACAAATCATACTTGAGGATAGACTTCTTCTTGATTCCACATGACCAACTGCACTTGGTGAGCTCTTCCTCCATCGGCCATATTACTTGGTCCGACCACGCTCCTATAGCCCTTACCTACACCCTCTCTAGGAACCCCTCACCTAGGTCTCTATTCTGGCACCTTAATGAGAGCCTCCTCCAGATACCGGAAGTTTTAGTAGATGTGACCAGGGAATTGGACCTTTATTTCCAAGAAAACTAAACGCAGGACTGTGACCCGGGGATAATTTGGGAGGCTCACAAGTCAGTACTCCGCAGGGTACTTATCAGGCACGGGGCGCATCAAACGAACATGGAAGGAACAGCTTGCTAATCTGTTTCGTGAACTTGCCTCTGTGGAAGCGAAACATAAACATGCCCCCTCATGGACCTTAGAGATTGAATTGGGGACACTCCGTACCCATATTGCTGACCTACTCCATTATAAAGCGAAAGCGGCACTCCAGTTTTGTCGTAAACTGACGTAGGAGTCAGGGGACAAATGCAGAAAAATCTTAGCCAGGTCGGTAAAGGAGTTGAAATCTGGCTCTTACATACCACAGTTGATAGATGAGAATGGCCAGAGGGCCACTACCCCAACCCAAATAGCCGAAGTCTTTGAAAAATGTTACTCTGATCTCTACAACCTGCCCGATTCAGGGTCTGGACAGGACAATATAGACAGATATGTAACCGGTTCTGGTCTACCAACCCTCTCATCGGAATCACGGGTGTACTTGGAGGACCCGATCACACTGGAAGAAGTCCAGGCGGCCGTGGGACCTCCGAAGGTGGGTAAGGCTCCGGGCCCTGACGGATATACCGCACAATACTTTAAGACCTTCCTCCCTATTCTCGGCCCGCGCTTGGTGAATTTATTTAATACTCTGAGCTCGAATGGGGATTTTCCTGAGGATACCCTTAGAGCCCACATCTCGTTGATACCTAAGGAGGGCAAAGACCCGGGCCTATGTGGGAGCTACAGACCCATTTCCCTCCTAAATTTGGTCCTAAAACTATTCTCTAAAATCCTCGCAACGTGATTGGCACATCACTTGCAGTCCCTTATACATATTGACCAGTTAGGTTTTATTCCCACCAGGGAAGATAGGGACAACACCATTAAGGTGCTTACCCTGATCCATAAAGCAAAGTCATCTGGGACCCCTTGTCTTTTCATGAGTACTGATGCCGAGAAGGCTTTTGATCGGGTCAAATGGACATTGATGTTCTCGGTCCTTCGCCATATAGGTCTGAGTGAACGGATGCTGGCATGGATAAGTATGATATACTCACGCCCGTCAGCTCAAGTCAAAGCGAATGGGGTTCTCTCATCTCCCCTTGACATTGGGAATGGGACCGGACAAGGTTGCCCCCTGTCGCCCCTATTATTCGCACTGTCATTGGAACCCTTTCTCTCCACAATTCGACAAAACTCAGACATAACGGGACTCCAAATGGGTACTATTGAGTGCAAGATATCTGCCTACGCGGATGACATGCTGTTCTCGCTGACGAATCCCAGAGTTTCCTTGCCAAATCTCCTTCGGGAATTCCAGATATACGGGATACTTCTTGAAATCAAAGGCCATGGGGGTTACAGTCCCCCCGCAAACGTTAATAGACTTGCAGTCCAATTTTTGATTTAAATGGACCCATACAGCCCTTAAGTACTTAGGTACTTACATTCCACCGGACATCGCGTGTACGTTTATGTTGAACTTCCCCCCACCCCTTGTCACTAAGATCCACAGTTTTCTTCACGGGTGGCATTCTGGCCTCCATTCCTGGTTCAGGAGATGCAATCTCATTAAAATGAACATACTCCCTAAATTTACTTATCTTTTCCAAGCTCTCCCGATCCAGATTCCAGTCCCGTTTTTTAAGCAAGCTCAATCCTTGCTCACTCAATTTAACTGGGCCCACACACAAAAATCCCAGACTTAAGCGGTCACAGCTGACATTGTCTAAACAACAGGGAGGGTTGGTTCTCCCTGACTTGCGACGCTACTACCTGGCCTCCCATCTGGGGCATGTATTGGACTGGAATCGAAACAAACTTTCTAAGCTCACTCCCGAATTCTGCTAAGAAGCGCCATGTGGTGCTATAAGTATTTACCCACAGAATTTATGTCACATCCCACTATAGGGGCTTAGTTGAAAGTCAGTCACCTGATCGTTACCCAAAACACACTCACGTCTTTGACTTCCCCCCTATTCCCTATACGTGGCCATCCAACCTTTGAACTGGGGACCCACTTAGAAATTCCAACCTAGACAATGCGTCTAAATTCGTCATTGATGGAAAATGGCCTTCTTTCTCAACCCTAACAGATCCGACAGGGCTTTTCCAACTGCCTTTTTGGAGAGCGGCGCAACGACATCATTTTCTCCATTCCATCCCCAATCCTCAAACGTTCGCCCGCCCTCAGACGGAGTTTGAGACTCTATGCAGGAGCGAAGGCCCTTTGGCCCACATTCTCTCTCAAACAGATTATCCACACTTAACCTGTCTGTCCAACTGGGAAAAGGACCTTAATTGCTCATTTTCCCCAGCACAGAGACAACGCATTATCACTTTGGCTCTCAAAATGTCGCTGTGCACGAAGATACAGGAGACGAATTTTAAACTTCTCACCAGGTGGTATTTGACACCATCAAAGCTGCAGAAATGTTTCCCCTCTTCCTCGAACATATGCTGGAGGTGTGGAGAAGAAGAGGGCACGTTGCTGCACATTTTTTGGTCCTGCCCCAGCTTGGTGGACTTCTGGACAGAGATCCGATGCATAACACAAAAATTCACAGACTTCTCCATCCAGGAAGAGGCTGCATTCTTTCTCTTGCACCATTCACAGATTCCCATTAAGAAGTACAAAAAAATCTATTTTACGGCATGTGATAAATGCCACGAAATCCTGCATCCCTCTCTATTGGAAAAAATGTTCCCCCCCCTTTCATTACTCACTGGCTTAGGAAAATAGAGGACATTAAAAAAAATGGAGGACTTGATCCTCACATCACAAGGTAAACAAGAATTTTTTAAACAAACCTGAGACATCTGGAATACCTTTATATTCTCACTGGAAGGATGTCGCCTGCTATTGCCTTAGTGCTCTGAGCTTTCCTTGACTGGCCCCATGGACAGTGGCTGCCATCGTGTCTCGTCCCCTCTTCTCCTTTCCTGATCTTTCAACCCTTCTCTTTTCTGCCTTCCTCCCCTATCTCTCACCCCCTCCACCCCCTCTCTCTTTTGGAAAAAGTGGAAAATTGGGAATGATGGCCCCACACCCCCCTCTGGATGGATTATGCCGGAGGGACCTGGGGTTTGTGTGACCCTGGATCTTGGTACAGTACTTTATCCGTGCCTCGAATCATTGTGATTGATGGAAGGCAGACTCACAGTTGCGAATATACCTGTATCAAGTATTGTTCAGCTGCTTTTTGCTCTGTATTTCTCTGTTGCATTATGTACTCGGGAGACCGTCTTCCCCTATTTGGAGAAAAAATTATATTTGAAAAAAGAAGCCTACGACACCTGGTATTCCCAGGCGGTCTCCCATCCAGGCATTAACCAGGCCCGACCCTGCTTAGCCTCCAAGATCAGACGAGATGGAACAGATTCAGGGTGATGTGGCCGTAGCCAATATCTTCAGGCACTCTCAACTCTCTTGAGAAACACCAAGATGGTCACCTTGGAAATAAGCGGAAAAAAATAGGTCAACGGCAACAACATAAAAAGAAGCCTACGGCATCTGGAAATCCCAGGCGGTCTCCCATCCAGGTACTAAACTGGTCCCAACCCCGCTTGGCCTCTGAGATCAGATGAGATTGGGCTCTTTCAGGGTGGTGTGGCCGTAGGAGATTTCTTCAGGCACTCTCAACCTTGACTAACGCCAATATGGTCACCTTGGGAAACAAACAAAAAATCAAGTCAACGCCAACAACATGAGAAGAAGTCTACAGCACCTAGTATTCCCAGGTGGTCTCCCATCCAGGTATTAACAAGGCCCGACATTGTTTAGTCTCTGAGATCAGACGAGATCTGGTGCTTTCAGGGTTATGTGGCCATAGGCGAGCTCTTCAGGCACTCTCAACCCTCTTGACAAACACCAAGATGGTCACCTTGGTAAACAAACAAAAAAAAAAAAACAAGTCAACGCCAACAACATAAAAAGAAGCCTTCAGCACCTAGTATTCCCAGGTGGTCTCCAATCCAGGTACTAGCAAGGCCCGACCCTGTTTAGCCTCTGAGATCAGAGGAGATTGGGCGCTTTCAGGCTTATGTGCCCATAGGCAATCTCTTTGGGCACTCTCAACCCTCTTGACAAATGCCAAGATACTAAAGATATGTTGGTATTGCGCTGTCCCTATATTAAATAACCCTCCGAGGGTGATAAGTATAATGCCTAATTACATAAATCAATAGTGTAATATAAAAATATATATCTATAAATGTCTACTAAATAGTATCAAAAAGTGCAAAGTGCTACATTAAATAAAATAAAATAAACACACCACAAAGGTGATAGAATCCAAATAAATGAAAATCAAGTGAACAAAGGTAAGTAACTAAAAACAGTCTCTTAGAAAATTACTATTTTGATAAAGTGCAGAAAAAAAAAAAAAAAAAAAAAGTAAACGCACTACAGAGTCAATTGAAAACCTCCACAGAAACACAACTGCTTCAATTGAGTGCAAAGCCACAAAACAGTGAATTGATCATAAAGTGCCAAGTGCGTCTTATAAATGTGCAAATAAGTAAACACTCTCCAGAGGTGATATAAGTGAACCACCCTAATAATAAACAAATGATATACAAGAAAATAAGAGAGTATACCTAGACCAAAAAGAGGGTACCCTCTCCTGATCACATAGGAATAAACTTTAGAATAAACAAAAAAAAAAAAAATAATAATATATATATAGTAAATGCACTACAGAGCCGGCTGCAACATATGTTATATCAGAATGAATCCGGCCTCTATAGATTAAATATACATATTGAAATCCATCAAAAATAAAAAGATATAAATATTCAAGTCCATAAATAAACAACAGTCTCCTTTAAGTGCAAGTGCTTTGTGCAAACTTGTGCAAATTCAACTGAGGTGCGGATCTCCCAGTGCTTAATCCCGCTGTGATCACACTTTAGTGGGCAGTGGCCCCTTACCTATAGCAAGGAGGGATTCACATAGAGGTATATAGATTTCTTTATATGTCTTCTCTCCTGGTAAATTCGGTCACCTTCTCCTTTGAATTTTATTCTTATTGCTCCAGAGGACCCAATAGATTAATAGAGAGGGAATACCATAGTGTAGTATCTCACAGATAGCATTTATTAAAAATTTACATACACAGGGTGCTCACACATTAATAGATAGAAAAAAGCCTTTTTCTAGCAATCAGCAGCAAGTGCATCCACAGTCCTAGGGACGGGAAGGAAGCTGACTGTGGATGCACTTGCTGCTGATTGCTAGAAAAAGGCTTTTTTCTATCTATTAATGTGTGAGTACCCTGTGTATGTAAATTTTTAATAAATGCTATCTGTGAGATACTACACTATGGTATTCCCTCTCTATTAATCTATTGGGTCCTCTGGAGCAATAAGAATAAAATTCAAAGGAGAAGGTGACCGAATCCATCTGTCACAAAAAGGACCCTGTGCGACACACCCTCTCCCTCCTGTACAACCTATTAAGTAGAGGAGTTGACCCCACCATTTATCCACAAATGGGAGAGGGACTTTGGCATCACATTTACCCCACAACAGATAGGGAAGATCCTGACATTAGTACATAAAGCTTCCATCGCAAACCAATATCAAGAATCAGGATACAAGATAGTCTCACGCTGGTATAGAGTCCCATACCTTCTGAATAAAATGAATAGATCGATTCCGGATGTTTGTTGGAGGTGCAATTCAGATACGGGGACCATGGGACACATTTTCTGGGCATGCCCGGCCTTGAGGAACTTTTGGGTGGAGGTGACCGGGACGATAAAAACTCTCAGAAATGTAGATATCGCAGACAACCCAGCAGCGTGCCTTCTACACTTGACCGAACAGCCTGTTCGAAAATACAAAAAAACCCTCACGATGCAACTCCTGAACGCCGCCCGGGCCTGCATTCCCACACTGTGGAGGCAGCCTCAGCCCCCATCCAAGGTGCTGTGGTATTCCAAAGTCAATCATATTCTCCGGATGGAAGAATTGACCGCCACCCTTCACAACACTGAAGAGGCATTTAGTGTTACATGGAGGCCCTGGAGGTATTTTACTGATACTTGAGACTACATTCGGGAGGTGAGCAGCGCCCCTGTCCCAGAAAACGACTGAACAGCTAACGTTTACCTACGTAGGCCAAGTCTGCCCTGGGTGGCATTCCCCCCTCCCTTTTTGTCTTTATTTTTCTTTTTTTCCCCGCCGCCATCCCCCCCCCCTCTCTCTCTGTCTTTGCACTCTCTTCTTCCCCCGTCCTCCCTTTTCACTATGCCTTGTCTCCTTACCAGCCGTTGGGACCCAGAAGAACCCCAGGGTTCTGGACACGACCGGCTCATATTTTACTCTGGTTCACATAGGTCATGATAAGCTGGCTCGCTGTGGTCCCAGTTGTTCTCCATGATTACATTTGTCCGAACGGAGCTGCATTAGTTATACTGTACTACATGTCGGAGGTGGGGTTTCTCTCTTTTCTGCATGAAACTCTAGGACTCCCCTCTGAGAACCCAGAGTTATTTGGCTGCCTATTTTTTGTTACCATGTAATTGTGACCCTGGGTCATGCTGTATGGTTGACTGTTATATTTATGTTGTTCTACTTATACTTAATAAAAGAATAAAACAAAAAAAAAAAAATAAGTCAATGCCAACAACTTAAAAAAAAAGCCTATGGCATTGAGAAATCCCAGGCGGTCTCCCATCCAGGTACTAACCAGGTCCCAACCCTGCTTAGCCTCTGAGATCAAATGAGATTTGGCTCTTTCAGGGTGATGCAGCCATAGTAGATTTTTTCAGGCACGCTTAACCCTCTTGACAAACGCCAAGAAAACGCCTTGGGAAACAAACAAAAAAAACAAGTCAACGCCAACAACATAAAAAGAAGCCTACCGCACCTAGTATTTCCAGGCGGTCTCCCATCCAGGTATTAACAAGGCGCGACCCTTTCTATCCTCTGAGATCAGCGGAGATTGGGCGCTTTCAGGGTGATGTGCCCATAGGCAATCTCTTTGGGCACTCTCATCCCTCTTGAAAAATGCCAAGACAGTCACCCTGGGAAACAAGTGAAAAAAAACAGGTCAACGCCAACTACATAAAAAGAAGAATACGGCACCTGGTATTCCAAGGCCGTCTCCCATTCAAGTACAAACCAGGCCCAACCCTGCTTAGCCTCTGAGACCAAACGAGATTGGGCGCTTTCAGGGTGTTTTGCTCGGAGGCAATTTCTTTGTGCACTCTCAACCCTCTTGACACATGCCAAGATGGTCACCTTGGGAAAAAAGGGAAAATAAAACAGGTCAACGCCGACAACATAATGAGAAGCCTATGGCACCTGGTATTCCCAAGCTGTCTCCCATCCAGGTACTAAGCAGGCCCATCACTGCTTAGCCTCTGAGATCAGATGAGATTGGGCTTTTTCAGGGTGATTTGGCCGTAGGCACTCTCTTTGGGCACTCTGAAGCCTCTTGACAAAGGCCAAGATGGTCACCTTGGGAAACAAGCTAAAAAAAACAGGTCAAAGCCAACAACATAAAAAGAAGCCTACGGCATCCAGTATTCCCAGGCGATCTCCCAATCCAGACACTAACCAGACCAGATCCTTCTATGGAACCTGGTCTTCCCAGGCAGTCTCCCATCCAGGTACTAACCAGGCCTGATGCTGCTTAGCCTCTGAAATCAGACGAGATCGGATGCTTTCAGGTTGATGTGGCCGTAAGCGTTCTCTTCAAGACACGCCCAACCCTCTTGACATGCGCAGTACATGCGCAGTACGGAGCAGACAAAGCTTCGGAAAATCTCCGAAGCTGAATGGCACCTGCACGGTGAGTGGAGGTGGTAACCCCACCATCCAAGTGGACATAGGGTTGTGAATATTAGAGGGCCCCTCGCAGGCGAGCTTTGCTCGCCACGCTTCGGGCTCGGCCTCGCTGCGCTCGGCTCTTTTATATTCTTACTCTATGTCCACTTGGATAGTGGGGATAGAACCTGGACTCAGTGCGCAGGCGCCGTTCATGCTCGGCAATTTTCGGAATCTGTGTTGCTGTGTACTGCGCATGCGCAGTACACAGCGGACACTATCCCATGGGGGACCATATGTGATAAGACACGGGGAACTGAAGCTATGGGTCAAGCTAGAGCAGGAGATGGCGCGGGTTCCACTGGCTGGTCTGCCTTGGGCAGGGAGGCCATTGGAGCCCTGTGTGACTACTCACCCGTTAATTGGCCCCTCGCTCGCCGAGATGGATAGTTTTTTTCACCTTTCCCACCTGACTAACTTCCCTTCTCCTATGACCCCAATTATTGGACATCCTAGATTCCCTCCGGGCCTGTCTGAACAGGCCTTTACCAGGTAAGCCCCGAAAGGGCTTCTGAGAGCAGCCCTATTTCTTGGACCCACGGGCTTGATTCCCATGGGGACCATACTGCTAGAGCAAGTACCTGTTGCATTGGATAGCTGGAGAGCTAGACAGCTAATCCATTTCCTCGGATCACTACCTAACCATTCGTTCTTCTCTAGACAATTCCACCCCTTCGAGGAACTTTGCCTGGATGATGGCCCAATTTGTGGTTCCCTCTCTAGGTCCTACCAAATCCTGACAGACGCACAATCCTCAACGGATCCACCCTTCCTAGCTAAATGGAAAAGGGACTTACAAACTACATTCTCCAAACCACAGAAGGACAGAATACTCTTTTTCGCCCATAAGTCGTCACTCTGCAGTAAATATCAGGAGATCTCATATAAGCTGATCACACGCTGGTATCGTACACCGGTGGTGTTGGCCACAACATTCCCCGGTCAATCTGACCGCTGCTGTCGCTGTGGGCAACAGGCTGGCACCATTCTCCACATTTTCTGGGAATGCCCTAAATTACAAACATTCTGGCAGCCTGTCCTGAGACTCATCCACAAGTTCACAGACATTTCCTTAGCCAATGATCCCGCAGCAGTTCTTCTCAATCTAACTCCTATGTCAAGAAAGCGTTATCATAAGTCCTTACTTAAACATCTCCTCAATGCAGCTAGGGCCTGCATCCCAAGTCAGTGGAAAGAGCAATCTGCTCCAATGGTGACCCAGTGGTTCGCAAGGGTAAATGATATTGAACGAATGGAAGACCCGACTGCCACAATGAGGGATAAAACGGAGGAGCATGGGAACAGATGGTTCTACTGGACCCAGTTTCGCTTTTCGCAAGAATACCTCCGCGAGACATAGTAAGCTCATGGTGATCGTTGGAGATCGCTGTTCCAAACGTTGGACAGCTGATGAGTTGGTGAGCCGAGGGCGTCTCTTGCTCCCTGGGAGGGGACCCCACCCTATCCACTCTACCCACGACACCCCCTTACCCCTTCTTTTCCTTTTCTGCCATTTCCTTCCCCAATCTTCTCTTTCCCCTTCTCCCTCCTTTCAGTTCTACTATTTCCCTTCTTAACTCAAAAAAGGGAAAAGAAAATGGTATGTTCCGACCCCATTTGACTACTACACAATACTCTTTCCCTATCTATGGATATCTAAACTCTTCGAGGGTAGCAGGGCTAGTATCAATAATATTTTAAGTGGTAGAGGATCCCAACGAGATGGAGCTTTAATCTCATCTTGATATGACCGCAAAGCTGTACACGTGCTATTCTCCTCGGACTTCTTACCATTGGCTCTGATATCCATGCAATATGATCGCTTGTTTGTAACTATTTGTATAACACATTCTGTGAAGTTGCCTTTGCATTGTATGTCGCATACTACTAAATAAAAAAAAAAAAAGGAGCCTATGGCACCTGGTATTCCCAGGCGGTCTCCCATCCAGGTACTAACCAGGCCCGACACTGTTTAGCATCCGAGATCAGACGAGATTGGGTGCTTTCAGGGTGATGGGGCCGTAGGTGATCTCTTCGGGCACTCTCAACCCTCTTGACAAACGCCAAGATGGTCACCTTGGGAAACAAGTGAAAAAAAAAACAGGTCAAGGCCAACAACATAAAAAGAAGCCTACAGCACCTAGTATTCCCAGGTGGTCTCCAATCCCGGTACTAGCAAGGCCCAACCCTGTTTAGCTTCTGAGATCAGAGGAGATCGGGTGCTTTTAGGGTTATGTGCCCATAGGCAATCTCTTCGGGCATTCTCAACCCTTTTGACAAATGCCAAGATAGTCACCTTGAGATACAAGTGAAAAAAAACAGGTCAATGTCAACAACATAAAAAGAAGAATACGGCACCTGGTATTCCAACGCCATCTCCCATCCAGGTACTAACAAGGCCCAACCCTTCTTAGCCTCAGAGAAGAGAAGAGATAGGGCTCTTTCAGGGTGATGCTGCTGTAAGCGATCTCTTTGGGCACTCTCAACCCTCTTGACAAATGCCAAGATGGTCACCTTGGGAAACAAGCAAAAAAAAAAAACGAATCAACGCCAACAACAGTAAAAAGAAGCCTACAATAACTTGTTTTCCCTGGTGGTCTCCCATCCAGGTACAAACCAGGCCCGACTCTTCTTAGCCTCCAAGATCAGACGAGACTGGGTGCTTTCAGAGTGATGTGGCCATAGGCAATCTCTTCAGGCACTCTCAACCCTCTTGACAAACACCAAGATGGTCACTTTGGGAAACAAGCGGAAAAAAAACAGGTCAACGCCAACAACATAAAAAGAAGTCTACGACACCTGGTATTCCCAGGCGGTCTCCCATCCAGGTACTAACAAGGCCCGACTCTTCTTAGCCTCCAACATCAAACGAGATCGGGTGCTTTCAGGGTGATGTGCCCGTAGGCAATCTCTTCAGGCACTTTCAACCCTCTTGACAAACGCCAAGATGGTCACCTTGGGAAACAAGCAAAAAAAATAAAAATAAGTCGGAAGCTAGAGACAATACGGCCCGAGTCCTCAATTTAATCCATGCGGCGCATGTACAGGGAAGGCCCTTGCTTATGTTGTCAATGGACGCAGAAAAGGCCTTTGACAGGGTGGCCTGGCACTTTATGCAGGCCACCCTGGAACATATAGGTCTTGGCCCCAACATGATGAGCTGGGTAATGTCGCTTTACTCCACGCCGTCGGCAGCGGTACGGGTGAACGAGTGGTGCTCGGACTCTTTCCCCATCACTAATGGGACGAGGCAGGGGTGCCCTCTGTCTCCCCTAATTTTTATTCTGACACTGGAACCACTTATGTGTCACGTTCGGAATGACCCGAATATTACTGGCATATCCAAACCCTTGGCACACCATAAAATTGCGGCGTACGCTGACAATCTAATTTTTTCCGTCTCCAATCCACACATTTTGCTTCCCAATATACTTGCGTCTCTACAGCGATACGGCAGCCTATCAAACTATAAAATCAATTGCGCCAAGTCAGCTGTATTGAATATATCGGTCCTGGATGGTGAGGCCAAGAGGCTCCGCTCCGCTTTTCCATTCTACTGGGCTGAAAAATCTATATGTTACCTGGGCGTTGACATCGCAGCGGATTTAGCGCAATTGTACCCGCTTAATTTTGTCCCCCTCCTGGATAGACTGAAATCTGATTTGGGAAACTGGCATGCTTTAACACTGACCTGGTTCGGGTGCTGTAATGCATTTAAAATGACGGCCCTCCCACGGATCTTATACATGTTCCAGACATTACCGATCCGGTTACCCCCAATTTTTTTCAGACAACTGCAGGTGCTGCTCCGGGACTTTATTTGGGCGCGAAAACCGCCCAGAGCCCGTTTGCAATTGCTTGCCAGACCAAAGGACAAGGGGGGTCTGGGTCTCCCAGATCTGAGACAATACTACAGAGCGACTCTGCTAGCGAGAGTCGTTGATTGGCATTGTAACGGCCCACACAAGCAGTGGGTGGAGATGGAGATTGAGGATGGATCCATTCCCCTATTGACCTCCCCGTGGCTCCTGTCCTCCTTACCAAAAGACCTCAGAGGTCACCCCGTAGTGGGAGCTACGTTGGCTGTTGTGCGGAGGTTGTTCCGCTGCACACACATTGCTCCCCTGCCATCACCAATGACTCCGGTTATAGGTAATCCAGACTTCCCACCGGGATTTACCAACAACAAACTGCGACAGTTGACAGTGGTGGGGAGACAGCGTCTGGGAGAGGTGTGGCCCTCGGGAGGGCTCCCGACCACGCAAACTGTCGCCGAGCTTTCTGACCCTCCGCTTGACTTGTTTAGTGCTTATCAACTTCGTCACTTTCTTCTGGCCATACAAAGGGCCCCCTACACTCCTAGAGACCTGACACCCTATGAATCCATCTGTCACAAAAGGGAACCTGTGCGACACACCCTCTCCCTGCTGTACAACCTATTGAGTAGTCAGGAGGAGGAGTCGACCCCCACCATTTATCCACAAATGGGAGAGGGACTTAGGCATCACATTTACCCCACAACAGATAGGGAAGATCCTGACCTTAATACATAAAGCTTCCATCGCAAACCAATATCAAGAATCAGGATACAACATAGTCTCACGCTGGTATAGAGTCCCATACCTTTTGAATAAAATGGATATATCGATCCTGGATGTTTGTTGGAGGTGAAATTCAAATACGGGGACCATGGGACACCTTTTCTGGGCATGCCCGGCCTTGAGGAACTTTTGGGTTCCCAGCAGCGTGCCTTCTACACTTGACCGAACAGCCTGTTCGAAAATACAAAAAAAACCTCACGATGCAACTCCTGAATGCCGCCCGGGCCTGCATTCCCGCACTGTGGAGGCAGCCTCAGCCCCCATCCAAGGTGCTGTGGTATTCCAAAGTCAATCATATTCTCCGGATGGAAGAATTGACCGCCACCCTTCACAACACTGAAGAGGCATTTAGTGTTACATGGAGGCCCTGGAGGTATTTTACTGGTTCTCGAGACTACATTCGGGAGGTGAGCAGTGCCTTTGTCCCAGAAAACGACTGAACATCTAATGTTTACCTACATAGGGCATGTCTGCCCTGGGTGGCATTCCCCCCCTCCCTTTTTGTCTTTATTTTTCTTTTTTTCCCCGCCGCCATCCCCCCACCTCCTCTCTCTCCATCTTTGCACTCTCTTCTTCCCCCGTCCTCCCTTTTGACTATGCCTTGTCTCCTTACTAGCCTTCGGGACCCAGAAGAACCCCAGGGTTCTGGACATGACCGGCTCATATTTTACTCTGGTTCACGTTGGTCATGATAAGCTGGCTCGCTGTGGTCCCAGTTGTTCTCCATGATTACATTTGTCCGAACGGAGCTGCACTAGTTATACTGTACTACATGTCGGAGGTGGGGTTTCTCTCTTTTCTGCATGAAACTGTAGGACTCCCCTCTGAGAACCCAGAGTTATTTGGCTGCCTATTTTTTGTTAGCATGTAATTGTGACCCTGGGTCATGCTGTATGGTTGACTGTTATATTTATGTTGTTCTACTTAATAAAAGAATAATAAAAATAAAAAAAATAAGTCAATGCCAACAACTTAAAACTAAAGCCTATGGCATCGAGAAATCCCAGGCGGTCTTCCATCCAGGTACTAACCAGGTCCCAACCCTGCTTAGCCTCTGAGATCAAATGCACGCTCAACACTCTTGACAAACGCCAAGATGGTCGCCTTGAGAAACAAGCGAAAAAAACAGTTCAAAGCCAACAACATAAAAAGAAGCCTATGGCACCTGGTTTTTCCGGGCGGTCTCCCATCCAGGTACAAACCAGGCCCAACCCTGCTTAGCCTCTGAGACCAAACGAGATTGGGTGCTTTCAGGGTGTTGTGCCCGTAGGCAATTTCTTTGTGCACTCTCAACCCTCTTGACAAATGCCAAGATGGTCACCTTGGGAAACAAGGGAAAAAAAACAGGTCAAAGCCAACAACATAAAAAGAATCCTACGGCATCCGGTATTCCCAGGCGATCTCCCAATCAAGACACTAACCAGGCCAGATCCTTCTATGTCACCTGGTCTTCCCAGGCAGTCTCCCATCCAGGTACTAACCAGGCCTGACGCTGCTAAGCCTCTGAAATCAGATGAGATAGGGTGCTTTCAGGGTGATGTGGCCGTAAGCGTTCTCTTCAAGACACGCCCAACCCTCTTGACAAACGCCAAGATGGTCGCCTTGAGAAACAAGCGAAAAAAACAGTTCAAAGCCAACAACATAAAAAGAAGCCTATGGCACCTGGTTTTTCCGGGCGGTCTCCCATCCAGGTACTAACCAGGCCCGACACTGTTTAGCCTCTGAGATCAGATGAGATTGGGCGCTTTCAGGGTGATGGGGCCGTAGGTGATCTCTTTGGGCACTCTCAACCCTCTTGTTAAACGCCAAGATGGTCACCTTGGGAAACAAGCGAAAATAAACAGGCCAACAACATAAAAAGAAGCCTACGGCACCTGGTATTCACAGATGGTCTCCCATACAGGTATTAACCAGGCAGTACACTGCTAGGCCTCTGAGATCAGATGAGATTGTGCGCTTTCAGGGTGATGTGGCCATAGGTGTTCTATTTAGACACTCTCAACCTTCTTGACAAATACCAAGATGGTTATCTTGGGAAACAAGTGAAAAAAAACAGGTCAACGCCAACAACATAGACCCTGGCGGTCTCCCATCTGACCCAGACCCTGCTTAGCCTCTGAGATCGGGCGCTTTCAGGGTGATGTGACCTCAGGCGTACGCTTTGGGACATACTCAAAACTCTTGACTGATGCTAAAATGGTCACCTTGGGAAACAAGCGAAAGAAAAACAGGTCAAAGCCAACAATATAAAAAGATTCCTACGGCACCTTTAATTAGGTACTATCCAGGCCGGACCCTGCTTAGCCTCTGAGATCAGATGAGATCGGGCGCTTTCAGGGGGATGTGGCCGTAGGAGATTTCTTTGGGCTCTCTCGGCCCTCTTGACAAATGCCAAGATGACCACCTTGGGAAACAAGCGGAAAAAAAAAACCATGTCAACGCCAACAACATAAAAAGAATCCTACAGCACCTGGTATTCCCAGTTGGTCTCCCATCCAGTTACTAATCAGGCCCGACAATGCTTAGCCTCCGAGATCAGACAAGATCAGGCACTTTCAAGGTAATGGGGCCATAGGCGATCTCTTCGGGCACTCTCAACCATCTTGACAAACGCCAACATGGTCATCTTGGGAAATAAGCGAAAAAACCAAGTCATTGCCAACATTGGAGGCTAAGCACACGCCCCACACTATATAAGGCCGCCAGCGCGGCGGCCTTGTATAGTGTGTTGCGGTGGTCAGGGAAAGAGGACGATAGGCAGGGACAGTGTCTTTACTGCTTGGGAACCTAACACTGTTACAGTGGGTGTTTTGTGCCTCCTGCACAGTACACACCTGAAGCTACCCTTTATTACTGGTGTTCAATTTCTGCAATACATGCATCTGCAGTGCAGAAGTTAGAGTGGGTGTTGTGTGCCTCCTGCACAGTATACACCTTATTGCTGGTGTTCTGTTTCTGTAATACAGGAACCTAGCACTGTTACAGTGCTAGGGTGTACAGAGAAGCTGGTATATATAGAAGACTACAGCATACAGAAGAAAGGCTAGTGAATACAGAATACAGACTCGTGTATGTAGATAGGCTTGAGTATACAGAAGACAGGCTTGGGTATACATCAAAGCTGACATTCTATACAGAAGACTGGGTAGTGTATACAGAGAGTCTAGTGGGTACAGAAGACAGGCTGGTGTATTCTAGCTAGTTTTTACAGTCTAGTGTATACAGAAGACAGGCTGTGGTTTACAGAGAGTTTAGTGTATTCAGAGAGTCTAGTGTATACAGTCGGCGAGTGTATACATAAGACTGGCTAGTTTACACAGTGTTTACAGAGATGCAAGGGTGTACAAAGAAGCTGGAATATATAGAACATACAGAAGAAAGGCTAGTGAATACAGAATACAGACTCGTGTATGTAGATAGGCTTGAGTATACAGTGAAGCTGGGGTACACAGAGAGGCTAATTTAAAGAGAGGCTAGTATATACAAAGATGTTAGTGTATATAGAGAGGTTAATGTATAGAGAGGGTCGAGAGTATACAGAAAGGACAGTGCATATAGAGAAACTAGTGTATACAGAAGACAGGCTTGGGTATACATCCAAGCTGACAGTGTATACAGAAGACTGGGTAGTGTATACAGAGATTCTAGTGGGTACAGAAGACAGGCTGGTGTATTCTAGCTAGTTTTTACAGTCTACAAAGCTGGGGTACACAGAGAGGCTAATTTAAAGAGAGGCTAGTATATACAAAGATGTTAGTGTATATAGAGAGGTTAATGTATAGAGAGGGTCGAGAGTATACAGAAAGGACAGTGCATATAGAGAAACTAGTGTATACAGAAGACAGGCTTGTTTTAGTGTATACAGTCGGTGAGTGTATACATAATACTGGTTAGTTCAGACAGTGTTTACAGAGATGCAAGGGTGTACAGAGAAGCTAGTATATATAGAAGACAGAAGAAAGGCTAGTGAATACAGAATACAGACTCGTGTATGCAGATAGGCTTGAGTATACAGAGATGCTAGAGTAAACAATGAGGCTGGGGTACACAGAGAGGCTAGTTTAAAGAGAAGCTAGTATATACAAAGATGTTAGTGTATATAGAGAGGTTAGTGTATAGAGAGAGTCGAGTGTATACAGATAGGACAGTGCATATAGAGAGACTAGTGTATACAGAAGACAGGCTTGGGTATACATCCAAGCTGACAGTGTATACAGAAGACTGGGTAGTGTATACAGAGATTCTAGTGGGTACAGAAGACAGGCTGGTGTATTCTAGCTAGTTTTTACAGTCTAGTGTATACAGAAGACAGACTGTGGTATACAGAGGGTTTAGTGTATTTCAGAGATGCAAGGGTGTACAGAGAAGCTAGTATATATAGAAGACTACAGCATACAGAAGAAAGGCTAGTGAATTATACAGAGAGGCTAGTGCATAGAGTGAAGCTATTGTATATAGAAGCCTGGTTAGTGTATACAGAGAAGCTAGTGTGTACAGAAGAAAGGCTAGACAGGCTATAAAGAGAGGCAAGTTTTTACAGAAGACAGTTTGGGGTATACAGAGATGCTAGTTTATACAGAGAGACTAATGTATACAGAAGACAGGCTAGGGCATTACAGAAGACGGGCTAGTGTATTCAGAACATAGGCTAGTGTATATCGAAGACAGGCTATTGTATGCAGAAGACCGGCTAGTGTAAACATGCTGGTGTATATAGAGAGTGATAACAAAAGACAATCTGGGCTATACAGAGACATTTCCTCATTTCATCTAGCTCACATCTCTAATGGAGTTTGTCTCATTGCCATGTTATGCCTTTTCATTCTTATGCTAAATATAGATTATACTCACTACACGATTTTAATCATCCACATCAAGCATGCAATAAAACTATCATACATATAAATAAACCATGTACTCTTTTGCTCTAATTTGCATATTTGTAATTCTCCACATCAACTGTCATATTGAGTATGTGACAGCCCTGACACACCATTTTTTCTTTATTTCTCATTAGAAATAGAGAGTACTATCTCAAAATCCGGTTAATCTATTCACTTCGATGAGTTCTACCGCTAATTGTACGGTAATGCAAAATGTTCACAAAACCATCCATTTGCTACCAGACATGCTGCACATACTAAGAGTAATGTAACTATCGCTCGCTAACGATGTAAACAGTTTTATTGCTTTTCTGACATTAACCGAGTATCTCTGACATTAACTGAGTATCTCTCTGCACTATGATCTTATTAATAATAATAATAATAATAATAATTAGTGTTATAGTGTAATGCAAAGTGTATATAGTGTAATGCAAAGATCAACGTATGGTACCGGCATATCCTTTAAATTTAGACTAACGCAACTATTTATCGGCCATTTTCAAGCTAAGCTTTCAATCTCTTACCTTTGAACAGCGATACTTCCTCCCTACAATATTAAGCCATTTAAATGTCCTATTGGTCTGTATTACTTCTTTTTCTCCACCTTAACTGTCACAGTTAAAACACAGTGACAAAACATTTCTTTTTACCGCAGCAAAATGTGAGAAAAGCAGTACACTGTTAATTTTCTGAAGCATATGGCAGAAAGACGGCTTACAAGAGTAATGAAATGATTTCTCAGACATTTTGAAGCTATTGCAACCAACGCTTCCGATCTCTTTTCAACTGCAATACTTAATCTCTGCAATATTAAGTAATATTTAGCTGCTTAGCTCACACTTTGCTGTACGTAGCCGTGTTAACTGTATTAATGGTAACCTGTAAGTAACCAATGGGGATTGACATTCCATCTCTAATTCACATTCACATTTCTAATGCAGTTTGTCTCTTTGCATTGTCATACTTTGCCAGTTATTATACGTTCTCATCCTTAAAGACACGTAAGTATACTGAAAACGATAGAAACCTTGTCACGTCATTGCTGATATTTCATGATTACAGCAATCCTCTCATCTAATTGCTATTCCGACATTCTGCCTTGGTATTACTTTGCAACGCTCTATTGAACAATGTAAAGGTAAGCTATATATTTTGTGTATTTCCACTTAAACTCGTCCTGTATATACTGTCTCAATATTATCCTTTCTGATTTTGCTAAATTAGATTATAGAGTTTGCTATGTCTAAATCCAGGTTACCTACTCACCTTTATTACGTATACTGCTAATTTTAGGATAATACAAAACCATCTTATTGCTTCGTTACACGCTGCACTTATTAAGAGTTATACAATGCTACCGATGTGAACAGTTTAATTGCTCTTCTCACATTTAGCTGGTATCTCTCTGCTTTAGGAAACTGAATTTGTACTACAGCGATCACTCATCTAATATCAGTCCGCTCAGTGCTACCGGATTAACTTTTACATTTAGAGTAATGAAATGATTTCTCAGTCATTTTGGAGCTACTGCTACTGCTACTGCTTCCGATCTCATTTCGACTGCAATACTTAATTTCTGCTTAGCTCACACTTTGCTGTACGTAGCCGTGGGGATTGGCATTTCATGTCTAATTCATATTCACATTTCTAATGCAGTTTGTCTTTTTGCCATGTCATCCTCTGCCAGTTATTATCCTTTCTCATCCTTATGCTATACACTTTTTAGCAGCACCAAAATGTGAAAAAAGCACTTTACATGTTTCAGAAGTAGTTGCATTAGCAAAAAATAAAGTCCTGTCTTCTTTAAACGCTAGCTTTTCTGTATACATTAATCTCTCTGTGTACACCAGCCACTCTATATAGAGTAGCCTCTCTGTCGTCTGTATACACGTGCCCGTAATCTATATACACTAGCCTGCCTTCTTTTTACAATAGTCTCGGTGTCCCAGCCTCTCTGCATACACTAGCCTCACTGAATTCCCCAGACTGTCTTCTGTATACTCAAGCCTATCTGTAAAAAAAAAATATCCGGTCTTCTGCATACTCTAGCCTCTCTGTGTAACACAGTCTCTCTCTGGATTCCCTAGCCTCCATCTCTGCATACCCAGGACCTTCCTCTGTATAATCTAGCCTATCTGTATACACTAGCCTGTCTTTTGTACAAATTAGCCTCTCTGTAGCCGGTCATCTGTATACACGAGCCTCACTGTCTACTCTTGGTTGTCTTTTGTATACACTAGCATCTCTTTATACATTAGCTCTCTGTATACCCAAGCCTCTCTGTATACACTAGTCCACCGGTATACACTAGCAAGTCTGCATACACTAGCCTCTCTTTGTAACCCAACTTCTCTCTCTGTATACCTTAGCCTCCATCTCTGCATACCCAGGACGTTCTTCTCTATAATCTAGCCTATGTGTATACACTAGCCGGTCTTCTGTAGACATTAGCCTCCCTGTATAAACTAGCTGGTCTACTGTATACACTAGTCCGTCTGTATACACTAGCAAGCTTGCATACACTAGCCTCTCTGTGTAACCCAGCCTCCATCTCTGCATACCCAGGACGTTCTTCTCCATAATCTAGCCTATTTGTATACACTAGCCTGTCTTTTGTACACATTAGCCTCTCTGTATAAACTAGCCGGTCCTCTGTATACACTAGTCCATCTGTATACACTAGCAAGTATGCATACTCTAGCCTCTCTCTCTGTATACCTTAGCCTCCATCTCTGCATACCCAGGACGTTCTTCTGTATAATCTAGCCTATCTGTATAATCTAGCCTATCTGTATACACTAGCCTGTCTTTTGTACACATTTGCCTCTCTGTATAAACTAACCGGTCTTCTGTATATACTAGTCCGCCTGTATACACTTGCAAGTATGCATACTCTAGCCTCTCTCTCTGTATACCCTAGCCTCCATCTCTGCATACCCAGGACGTTCTTCTGTATAATCTAGCCTATCTGTATACACTAGCCTGTCTTTTGTACACATTAGCCTCTCTGTATAAACTAGCCGGTCCTCTGTATACACTAGTCCGTCTGTATACACTAGCAAGTCTGTGTAACCAAGCCTCTCTCACTGCATACCCTAGCCTCCATCTCTTGCATAAACCAGGACCTTCTTCTGTATAATCTAGCCTATCTGTATACACTAGCCTGTCTTTTGTACACATTAGCCTCTCTGTGTAAACTAGCCGGTCTACTGTATACACTAGTCCATCTGTATACACTAGCAAGTCTGCATACTCCTGCCTCTCTGTGTAACCCAGCCTCTCTCTCTCTGTATACCCTAGCCTCCATCTCTGCATACCCAGGACGTCCTTCTGTATAATCTAGCCTATCTGTATAAACTAGCCTGTCTTTTGTACACATTAGCCTCTCTGTATAAACTAGCTGGTCTTCTGTATACACTAGTCCGTCAGTATACACTAGCAAGTCTGCATACTCTAGCCTCTCTGTGTAACACAGTCTCTCTCTCTGTATACCCTAGCCTCCATCTCTGCATACCCAGGACGGTCTTCTGTATAATCTAACCTATCTATATACACTAGCCTGTGTTTTGTACACTTTAGCCTCTCTGTATAAACTGGCCGGTCTTCTGCATACACGAGTCTCTCTGTATACCCTTGGATGTCTTTTGTATACAGTAGCTGCTCTTTATACATTAGCTCTCTGTATACCCAAGCCTCTCTGTATACACTAGTCCGTCTGTATACACTAGCAAGTCTGCATACACCAGCCTCTCTGTGTAACCCAGCCTCTCTCTCTGCCTACCCAAGATGTTCTTCTCTATAATCTAGCCTATTTGTATACACTAGCCTGTCTTTTGCACACATTAGCCTCCCTATATAAACTAGCCGGTCTTCTGTATACACTAGTCCGTCTGTATACACTAGCAAGTATGCATACTCTAGCCTCTCTCTCTGTATACCCTAGCCTCCATCTCTGCATACCCAGGACGTTCTTCTGTATAATCTAGCCTATCTGTATACACTAGTGTATACAGACAGACTAGTGTATACAGAGGACCGACTAATGTGTACAAAAGACAGGCTAATGTATACAGATAGGCTAGATTATACAGAAGAACATCCTGGGTATGCAGAGCGCTCAGCTTCAAGGTATGGCCAACGTGAGTAATATGAGGGACACTCCTCACCCCCGCCCCCACCTACCAGATCTGACTTTCATCCCCTTGCCCTCTCTGCCCCGGTCATCTGGTGGCAGTTTTATGCACTCCCTGGCCCCCACCCATTCATAATCCTTACCGACCTTTCCTTCCGCTGCTCACAGGAACACACTGGATGACTTGTCTAATTAACCAACTTGTACAAGACACCGCTATCCTTCTGTCTGACACCGTTCCCCCTTGGAGGCTTTACCCCTCACTGTTTGGGTGGTCCCTGCCTCTCCCTGGTTTCTCCACATATACCACAACGACATTGTCAGAGGGGCACCACTTGACAGGACACGGGGCTGTCATGCCGGTGGCATCTCCCATTGGAGGAAGGGATGATGGCCCCAACCCCTTGGCAGCAGGTTCTTTCATGTACAGACCAGGGCGGCTCATCTTCCCTTCTGGAGTCTTGACCTTAGATGGGGGAGTTGCACTTTGGGGGGTCTGAGTGATACCTAGTGCGCTGTACTGGAAGGGCTTGACATTCCCGCATATGTGTCCCCTCCCCCTGGTTGCGCCCCTCGTCCCCCCCTCTGGCTCCCACCTACTCTTTGTCGACATTGCCTTCTGCAGCTTTCGGGACCCTGGATGACTTATTTAATGAGCCTATTGGTACGAGACACTGCTTCCCTCCAGAGTGACTCTGGACCCCCCTGGAGGATTTACCCCTTACTGTTTGGGCGGTCCCAGCTTCCCTCTGGATGCTCTACACAGCCCCCGATAGCGATGCAGGAGAGACACTAATTGGCGGGCCCCAGGACTGCTGCTCGGGTGAAGTCTCCCTTTGGATGGAGGGATGGTGGCCCCAGCCCCTTGCATGCCGGATTTTCCATGCACCGACCAGGGCTGCTCCTCTTTCATCTTGATGTGGTGACCATGGAGGGGAGCAGTTGAAATTTATGGGGTCCGGGTGTTTGCTGGTGGGAGTGCGCTAAAGGACTTGACATTTCCGCATGTTTGTCCCCTCTCCCCTGTTTCCCCCCTCCCTCCCCCCCCTTCCCACCCTTCCCTTCCTTCCTTTCCCTCCCCTTTCCCCCCTTCCACTCCCCCTTTCCCCCCTTCCCTGCCCCTTTTCCCCCCGGGGCGTGGACGTTGGAGAGGGGGTAAGGAGAGGACAATCTGCCAAAGGGAGAAATGCATTTGTTCGGGGACTGCATGTACTTTAGGGGTATGGGATGGGGGGTGGTGGATCCCATTCTGTGATGCCTTTTCTGTTGTGACGGGCTCCCTCGTGCATGCCTATGTTTAGGGCGAGCCGAGGAGACCCCTCAGTGCTGACAGTTATATGCTCTACCTCTGTTTTGGTTATACTATTGTTTTTTGGTTCTATGATTGTCTTTTATTTGCATACCGGTATCAGACGTGACATTTACCACTGCCGGGACTGGGCGGACTAGGATTCGGGGGCTCCCTCTCCGACCTGTCTACCCACCAACCCAAGTAGGACAGCGCTTTAAACCCAGTGTACATCTGGTAAGCGCTATAGCATAATTGTGCTTTTTTAATATACCCTTCCTGTACTGTTGAGTGTGGACAACCCTTAATTTCCCTCTCCCCCTGGGGTTGAGGTGCCCGGCCTCTTTTTCCCTTTACCTTTCCTTCCATTTGCCCTTTCTTTCTCCCCCTTAGTTCCCGCCATGCATTACCTACCCAAAACCTACCTTGGTTCAACTTTCTTTGCTTTTCTCTGACGTCCCCCTCCCCCTCCCCGAGGAGCGATGGCAGACTCAGTCAAGGTCACCTCTCTAAACGTTAAGGGACTGAACTTCCCTGAAAAACGGTGGATCCTCCTGTGAGAACTGAAGACTTCCTGTACTGATGTGGCCTTTATACAAGAAACACATTTTAAAAATACTAGCCTCCCCTTTCTATGGTCGAGATCCTTCCCTAAGGTCTACCACTCTACTAACCCCTCCTCTAAGACCAAGGGAGTCTCCATTCTGATCTCTAGCAGGCTCCCCTGGGTTCTCCAGGATTCTCTGGTGGACCCTGGGGGGCCGATATCTTTTTCTTAGGGGCCACATTGGAGAGTGCCTTTTTACATTTGCCACTGTGTACGCTCCCAATGATCACCAAGACACGTTCCTCAGAACTACCCTGCACAGATTATGTGACTTTCGGGAGGGCCAGTTGATATTAGGTGGGGACTTTAATGTCCCCTTTCGCCATCGGTTGACACTTCTGCCTCTTGCTCCTCGCTCCTCATTTCCTGTAGAAAGTGGATTACTAAGTGTTTACTGAATGACCAATTAGTTGATGTCTGGCGTCTGCAACACTCTGGGGAAAGGGACTACTCTTTTTGCTCTTCCCCTCACAAATCATACTTGAGGATAGACTTCTTCTTGATTCCACATGACCAACTGCACTTGGTGAGCTCTTCCTCCATCGGCCATATTACTTGGTCCGACCACGCTCCTGGGGCGCGTATTGGACTGGAATCGAAACAAACTTTCTAAGCTCACTCCCGAATTCTGCTAAGAAAGGCCATGTGGTGCTATAAGTATTTACCCACAGAATTTATGTCACATCCCACTATAGGGGCTTAGTTGAAAGTCAGTCACCTGATCGCTACCTAAAACACACTCACGTCTTTGACTTCCCCCCTATTCCCTATACGTGGCCATCCAACCTTTGAACTGGGGTTAGAAATTCCAACCTAGACAATGCGTCTAAATTCGGTATTGATGGAAAATGGCCTTCTTTCTCAACCCTAACAGATCCGACAGGGCTTTTCCAACTGCCTTTTTGGAGAGCGGCGCAACAACATCATTTTCTCCATTCCATCCCCAATCCTCAAACGTTCACCCGCCCTCAGACGGAGTTTGAGACTCTATGCAGGAGCGAAGGCCCTTTGGCCCACATTCTCTCTCAAACAGATTACCTACACTTAACCTGTCTGTCCAACTGGGAAAAGGACCTTAATTGCTAATTTTCCCCAGCACAGAGACAACGCATTATCACTTTGGCTCTCAAAATGTCGCTGTGCACGAAGATACAGGAGACGAATTTTAAACTTCTCACCAGGTGGTATTTGACTCCATCAAAGCTGCAGAAATGTTTCCCCTCTTCCTCGAACATATGCTGGAGGTGTGGAGAAGAAGAGGGCACGTTGCTGCACATTTTTTGGTCCTGCCCCAGCTTGGTGGACTTCTGGACAGAGATCCGATGCATAACACAAAAATTCACAGACTTCTCCATCCAGGAAGAGGCTGCATTCTTTCTCTTGCACCATTCACAGATTCCCATTAAGAAGTACAAAAAAATCTATTTTACGGCATGTGATAAATGCGGCGAAATCCTGCATCCCTCTCTATTGGAAAAAATGTTCCCCCCCTTTCATTACTCACTGGCTTAGGAAAATAGAGCACATTAAAAAAAATGGAGGACTTGATCCTCACATCACAAGGTAAACAAGAATTTTTTAAACAAACCTGAGACATCTGGAATACCTTTATATTATCGCTGGAAGGATGTCGCCTGCTATCGCCTTAGTGCTTTGAGCTTTCCTTGACTGGCCCCTTGGACAGTGGCTGCCATCGTGTCTCGTCCCCTCTTCTCCTTTCCTGATCTTTCAATCCTTCTCTTTTCTGCCTTCCTCCCCTATCTCTCACCCCCTCCACCCCCTCTCTCTTTTGGAAAAAGTGGAAAATTGGGAATGATGGCCCCACACCCCCCTCTGGATGGATAATGCTGGAGGGACCTGGAGTTTGTGTGACCCTGGATCTTGGTACAGTACTTTATCCGTGCCTCGAATCATTGTGATTGATGGAAGGCAGACTCACAGTTGCGAATATACCTGTATCAAGTATTGTTCAGCTGCTTTTTGCTCTGTATTTCTCTGTTACATTATGTACTCGGGGGACCGTCTTCCCCTATTTGGAGAAATAATTATATTTGAAAAAAAATAGAAGCCTACGACACCTGGTATTCCCAGGCAGTCTCCCATCCAGGCATTAACCAGGCCCGACCCTGCTTAGCCTCCAAGATCAGACGAGATGGAACAGATTCAGGGTGATGTGGCCGTAGCCAATATCTTCTGGCACTCTCAACTCTCTTGACAAACACCAAGATGGTCACCTTGGAAACAAGTGGAAAAAAATAGGTCAATGGCAACAACATAAAAAGAAGCCTACGGCATCTGGAAATCCCAGGCGGTCTCCCATCCAGGTACTAAACTGGTCCCAACCCTGCTTAGCCTCTGAGATCAGATGAGATTGGGCTGTTTCAGGGTGGTGTGGCTGTAGGAGATTTCTTCAGGCACTCTCAACCTTGACTAACGCCAATATGGTTACCTTGGGAAACAAACAAAAAAATCAAGTCAACGCCAACAACATGAGAAGAAGTCTACAGCACCTAGTATTCCCAGGTGATCTCCCATCCAGGTATTAACAAGGAGACTGTTTAGTCTCTGAGATCAGACGAGATCTGGTGCTTTCAGGGTTATGTGGCCATAGGCGAGCTCTTCAGGCACTCTCAACCCTCTTGACAAACACCTTGGTAAACAAAACAAAAAAAAAACAAGTCAACGCCAACAACATAAAAAGAAGCCTTCAGCACCTAGTATTCCCAGGTGGTCTCCAATCCAGGTACTAGCAAGGCCCGACCCTGTTTAGCCTCTGAGATCAGAGGAGATCGGGCGCTTTCAGGCTTATGTGCCCATAGGCAATCTCTTTGGGCACTCTCAACCCTCTTGACAAATGCCAAGATAGTCACCTTGGGAAACAAGCAAAAAAAAAAAAACAGGTCAATGTCAACAACATAAAAAGAAGACTACGGCACCTGGTATTCCAAAGCCATCTCCCATCCAGGGACTAACTAGGCCCAACCCTTCTTAGCCTCAGAGATGAGAAGAGATAGGGCTCTTTCAGGGTGATGCTGCTGTAAGCGAACTCTTTGTGCACTCTCAACCCTCTTGACAAATGCCAAGATGGTCACCTTGGGAAACAAGCGAAAAAAAAAAAAACTATTCAATGCCAACAACATAAAAAGAAGCCTACAATAACTGGTATTCCCAGGTGGTCTCCCATCCAGGTACTAACCAGGCCTGACTCTTCTTAGCCTCCAAGATCAGATGAGATTGGGTGCTTTCAGAGTGCTCGGACTCTTTCCCCATCACTAATGGGACGAGGCAGGGGTGCCCTCTGTCTCCCCTAATTTTTATTCTGACACTGGAACCACTTATGTGTCACGTTCGGAATGACCGAATATTACTGGCATATCCAAACCCTCAGCACACCACAAAATTACGGCGTACGCTGACGATCTAATTTTTTTAGTCTCCAATCCACACATTTCGCTTCCCAATATACTCGCGGCTCTCCGGCGATACGGCAGCCTATCAAACTATAAAATCAATTGCACCGTCGGCTGTATTGAATATATCGGTCCCGGATGGTGAGGCCAAGAGGCTACGCTCCGCTTTTCCATTCTACTGAGCTGAAAAATCTATACGTTACCTGGGCGTTGACATCGCAGCGGATTTGGCACAATTGTACCCGCTTAATTTTGTCCCTCTCCTGAATAGACTGAAATCTGATTTGGGAAACTGGCATGCTTTAACACTGACCTGGTTCGGGTGCTGTAATGCATTCAAAATGACGGCCCTCCCGTGGATCTTATACTTGTTCCAGACATTACCGATCCGGTTACCCCCAATTTTTTTCAGACAACTGCAGGTGCTGCTGCGGGACTTTATTTGGGCGCGCAAACCGCCCAGAGCCCGTTGGCAATTGCTTGCCAGACCAAAGGACAAGGGGGGTCTGGGTCTCCCAGATCTGAGACAATACTACAGAGCGACTCTGCTAGCGAGAGTCATTGATTGGCATTGTAATGGCCCACACAAGCAGTGGGTGGAGATGGAGATTGAGGATGGATCCATTCCCCTATTGACCTCCCCGTGGCTCCTGTCCTCCCTACCAAAAGACCTCAGAGATCACCCCGTAGTGGGAGCTACATTGGCTGTTGTGCGGAGGTTGTTCCGCTGCACACACATTGCTCCCCTGCCGTCACCAATGACTCCGGTTATAGGTAATCCAGACTTCCCACCGGGATTTACCAACAAGAAACCTGCGACAGTTGACAGTGGTGGGGAAACAGCGTCTGGGAGAGGTGTGGCCCTCGGGAGGGCTCCCGACCACGCAAACTGTCGCCGAGCTTTCTGACCCTCCGCTTGACTTGTTTAGTGCTTATCAACTTCGTCACTTTCTTCTGGCCATACAAAGGGCCCCCTACACTCCTAGAGACCTGACGCCCTATGAATCCATCTGTCACAAAAAGGAACCTGTGCGACACACCCTCTCCCTCCTGTACAACCTATTAAGTAGTCAGGAGGAGGAGTCGACCCCACCATTTATCCACAAATGGGAGAGGGACTTTGGCATCACATTTACCCCACAACAGATAGGGAAGATCCTGACATTAGTACATAAAGCTTCCATCGCAAACCAATATCAAGAATCAGGATACAAGATAGTCTCACGCTGGTATAGAGTCCCATACCTTCTGAATAAAATGGATAGATCGATCCCGGATGTTTGTTGGAGGTGAAATTCAAATACGGGACCATGGGACACATTTTCTGGGCATGCCCGGCCTTGAGGAACTTTTGGGTGGAGGTGACCGGGACGATAAAAACTCTCAGAAATGTAGATATCGCAGACAACCCAGCAGCGTGCCTTCTACACTTGACCGAACAGCCTGTTCGAAAATACAAAAAAACCCTCACGATGCAACTCCTGAACGCCGCCCGGGCCTGCATTCCCACACTGTGGAGGCAGCCTCAGCCCCCATCCAAGGTGCTGTGGTATTCGAAAGCAAATCATATTCTCCGGATGGAAGAATTGACCGCCACCCTTCACAACACTGAAGAGGCATTTAGTGTTACATGGAGGCCCTGGAGGTATTTTACTGGTACTTGAGACTACATTCGGGAGGTGAGCAGCGCCCCTGTCCCAGAAAAAGACTGAACATCTAACGTTTACCTACGTAGGCCATGTCTGCCCTGGGTGGCATTCCCACCCCCCCTCCCTTTTTGTCTTTATTTTTCTATTTTTCCCTCTCTCTCCGTCTTTGCACTCTCTTCTTCCCCCGTCCTCCCTTTTGACTATGCCTTGTCTCCTTACTAGCCTTTGGGACCCAGAAGAACCCCAGGGTTCTGGACACGACCGGCTCATATTTTACTCTGGTTCACATAGGTCATGATAAGCTGGCTCGCTGTGGTCCCAGTTGTTCTCCATGATTACATTTGTCCGAACGGAGCTGCAATAGTTATACTGTACTACATGTCCGAGGTGGGGTTTCTCTCTTTTCTGCATGAAACTCTAGGACTCCCCTCTGAGAACCCAGAGTTATTTGGCTGCCTATTTTTTGTTACCATGTATTTGTGACCCTGGGTCATGCTGTATGGTTGACTGTTATATTTATGTTGTTCTACTTTTACTTAATAAAAGAATAAAACAAAAAAAACAAAAAATAAGTCAATGCCAACAACTTAAAAAAAAATGCCTATGCCATCGAGAAATCCCAGGCGGTCTCCCATCCAGGTACTAACCAGGTCCCAACCCTGCTTAGCCTCTGAGATCAAATGAGATTTGGCTCTTTCAGGGTGATGCAGCCATAATAGATTTTTTCAGGCACGCTCAACCCTCTTGACAAACGCCAAGATGGTCACCTTGGGAAACAAACAAAAAAAACAAGTCAACGCCAACAACATAAAAAGAAGCCTACCGCACCTAGTATTTTCAGGCGATCTCCCATCCAGGTATTAACAAGGCGCGACCCTTTCTAGCCTCTGAGATCAGCGGAAATTGGGCGCTTTCAGGGTGATGTGCCCATAGGCAATCTCTTTGGGCACTCTCATCCCTCTTGAAAAATGCCAAGATAGTCACCCTGGGAAACAAGCGGAAAAAAAAAGGTCAACGCCAACAACATAAAAAGAAGAATACGGCACCTGGTATTCCAAGGCCGTCTCCCATTCAAGTACTAACTAGGCCCAACCCTTCTTAGCCTCTGAGATCAGAAGAGATAGGGTGCTTTCAGGGTGATGCGGCTGTAAGTGATCTCTTTAGGCACTCTCAACCCTCTTGACAAATGCCAAGATGATCACTTTGGGAAACAAGCGAAAAAAACAGGTCAACACCAACAACATAAAGATAAGCCTGCGGCATCTGGAAAACCCAGGCGGTCTCCCATCCAGGTACAAACCAGGCCCAACCCTGCTTAGCCTCTGAGACCAAACGAGATTGGGCGCTTTCAGGGTGTTGTGCTCGTAGGCAATTTCTTTGTGCACTCTCAACCCTCTTGACACATGCCAAGATGATCACCTTGGGAAACAAGGGAAAATAAAACAGGTCAACGCCGACAACATAATGAGAAGCCTACGGCACCTGGTATTCCCAAGCTGTCTCCCATCCAGGTACTAACCAGGCCCATCACTGCTTAGCCTCCGAGATCAGATGAGATTGGGCTCTTTCAGGGTGATTTGGCCGTAGGCACTCTCTTTGGGCACTCTGAAGCCTCTTGACAAAGGCCAAGATGGTCACCTTGGGAAACAAGCTAAAAAAAACAGGTCAAAGCCAACAACATAAAAAGAAGCCTACGGCATCCAGTATTCCCAGGCGATCTCCCAATCAAGACACTAACCAGACCAGATCCTTCTATGGCACCTGGTCTTCCCAGGCAGTCTCCCATCCAGGTACTAACCAGGCCTGATGCTGCTTAGCCTCTGAAATCAGATGAGATCGGGTGCTTTCAGGTTGATGTGGCCGTAAGCGTTCTCTTCAAGACACGCCCAACCCTCTTGACAAACGCCAAGATGGTCGCCTTGAGAAACAAGCAAAAAAAAACAGGTCAAAGCCAACAACATAAAAAGAAGCCTATGGGCTTACAGCGGACCCTAAAAGATGGGACCCACTAGCTCTGTCATGGTTCGGACGCTGTAATGCGTTGAAGATGAACGCGATGCCACGACTTCTGTATCTACTACAAGCCTTACCTATCAAAATGCCCCAGACTTTCTTTCATGCGGTTCGCTCAATCTTTATCAAGTTCCTCTGGCGCAGAAAACATATGCGTATTGGTAGGGCAATGCTATTGCGACCGAAATTGCGGGGAGGTATTGGCTTCCCGGACCCTGCTCTATATTACACAGCGACGCACATGACACCGGTGGTCGACTTGTGCCGGTGTTCTGCCATATACTGTCCGGCCATGATATAGTGTCTGCGCCGTACTGCGCATGCGCAGTACGGAGTAGACGAAGCTTCGGAAAATCTCCGAAGCTGAACGGCGCCTGCGCGGTGCGCGGTGAGTGGAGGTGGTAGCCCCACCATCCAAGCGGACATAGGGTTGTGAATAAAAAAGAGAGGCTAGTGTATGCAGACTTGCTAGTGTATACCGGTGGACTAGTGTATACAGAGAGGCTTGGGTATACAGAGAGCTAATGTATAAAGAGATGCTAGTGTATACAAAAGACAACCAAGAGTAGACAGTGAGGCTCGTGTATACAGAAGACCGGCTACAGAGAGGCTAATTTGTACAAAAGACAGACTAGTGTATACAGATAGGCTAGATTATACAGAGGAAGGTCCTGGGTATGCAGAGATGGAGGCTAGGGAATCCAGAGAGAGACTGTGTTACACAGAGAGGCTAGAGTATGCAGAAGACCGGCTATTTTTTTTTACAGATAGGCTTGTGTATACAGAAGACAGTCTGGGGAATTCAGTGAGGCTAGTGTATGCAGAGAGGCTGGGACACCGAGACTATTGTAAAAAGAAGGCAGGCTAGTGTATAAAGATTACGGGCACGTGTATACAGAAGACAGAGAGGCTAGTCTATATAGAGTGGCTGGTGTACACAGAGAGATTAATGTATACAGAAAAGCTAGCGTTTAAAGAAGACAGGACTTTATTTTTTGCTAATGCAACTACTTCTGAAACATGTAAAGTGCTTTTTTCATATTTTGGTGCTGTTAAAAAGTGTATAGCATAAGGATGAGAAAGGATAATAACTGGCAGAGGATGACATGGCAAAAAGACAAACTGCATTAGAAATGTGACTATGAATTAGACATGAAATGCCAATCCCCACGGCTACGTACAGCAAAGTGTGAGCTAAGCAGCTAAATATTCTGCAATAGCAGAGATTAAGTATTGCAGTCGAAATGAGATCGGAAGCGTTAGTTGCAGTAGCTCCAAAATGACTGAGAAATCATTTCATTACTCTAAATGTAAAAGTTATCCCGGTAGCACTGAGTGGACTGATATTAGATGAGTGATCGTTGTAGTACAAATTCAGTTTCCTATAGCAGAGAGATACCAGCTAAATGTAAGACGAGCAATTAAACTGTTCACGGTAGCACGGCATTACTTTTAATATGTGCAGCGTTCAAAGAAGCAATAAGATGGTTTTGTTTTATCCTAAAATTAGCAGTATACGTAATAAAGGAGAGTAGGTAACCTGGATTTAGACATAGCAAACTCTATAATCTAATTTAGCAAAATTAGAAAGGATAATATTGAGACAGTATATACAGGTCGAGTTTAAGTGGAAATACACAAAATATATAGCTTACATTTACCTTGTTCAATAGAGCGTTGCAAAGTAATACCAAGGCAGAATGTCGGAATAGCAATTAGATGAGATGATTGCTGTAATCATGAAATATCAGCAACAACGTGACTAGGTTTCTATAGTTTTCAGGATCCTTACGTGTCTTTAAAGTATGACATGGCAAAGAGACAAACTGCATTAGAAATGTGAATGTGAATTAGAGATGAAATGTCAATCCCCATTGGTTACTTACAGGTTACCATTAATACAGTTAACACGGCTACGTACAGCAAAGTGTGAGCTAAGCAGCTAAATATTACTTTGTTTTTTTTCCCACATCAGAAATTCTATTCTAGAGACTCAATCACCTTACAGCTCATTTATATCTCAGCATGGTTCCTCATCATCGTGGCTTAAAATTATTATTTTCACTATTCTTTATTACGTTTTCCATCAAAAATTACAAATCGTCCTAAAATACAGCTACACAACAACAGCCTAATTTTATTACTTATCCTTTTCCCACCTTACCCCTACCCTCCCTTCCCCCTCCCCCTCACCCCCCCCCCCCCCCACCACCTCCTTCCCCCTTCACGCACAGAAGCACAGAAACAGCAGTGAACCGCCACTATAACACCTATATCTCCCTCTACTCATTCTTTCTAATCTATAGGGTATCCCAACTCATTTATCCATGGCCTCCAGATTTCTTTCCACTCTCTAAAATTCCCTCTCTTTACATATAGTGTCTTCTCTTTCCATATTAGTTCATTAATGCTTTAGGTCCATTCTCCCACCAAAGGGGCCCTCTCAGCTTGCCATCTTTGCGCAATCAGTCTACGCGCTTGATATAAACAGCGTACCACTGCCACCGTAGTATTTTTTCGTTCTCTCTGCTCTTGCCTACAGCCCAGCACACACAGGATCGGGTCCATTACCAGTTCTAACTTAAAGATCTTATTAATACTCTCCACCACGTCTCTCCAATACCGAAATAACTTCGGGCAGCGCCACACCATGTGCAAAAGGTCTCCCTGTCCCCGACATCTAGGGCAACTGTCATCTGGTCTCCTACCGAACAAACATAATCTCTTAGGCGTGTAATAAGCCCTATGTACCAGCATCAGTTGTGAGATCTTTTGTGAGGGGGAGACCGACGTCACCGGCCCCAGCTCCATTATTCTCCTCCACTGCACATCTGATATTTCCCCTATATCCTCTTCCCACTTCCTCTTCAAATTCGGATGATCAATTTCCTGGTTGGAATTCATACCCAGCTGCTTATATATTCCTGAAATACACCCACTTGCCCTATCTGTTGTAAGTAACTTCCAAAGTAAAGGTGTTTTATCCCACTGTGGCGTATTTACCCCAAACTGTGCTGCTAAAGCGTGTCTCACCTGTAGGTAACTAAAAAATGATTGTTGTGGTATATCGTAGATCTTTTTTAAATCCAAAAATGTCCTTAAGACACCGCCGTCATAAAGTTGAATCAATTTGGTTATACCATTCCTTTCCCACGTTTTAACCTTACCTATTATAAATAATTCCGGTAAATTTTTATTGTCCCAAAGAGGTGTCAATTCTGGAAGTCCTGTATAGCCCATTTTTAATTTCACCGCTTTCCATATCTTACCCAACATTTTAGTTACCGAGTTATTATACTGAAAGGAGTCTTCCTCCAGAACCTCCGCTATAAGTTCATGTGGGGCTCCTATCATTCTGATCCCTCCTTTTAAATTTCTTCCCTGATCCGAGTCGCAACCCGCCAGATGCTGCAGCTGCACCGCCAGGTAATAATTCCTAGGGTGTGGCACCGCCAGGCCTCCTCTATCTATTGGCAGCTGCAGCGTCTGGAGTCGTACCCTGGCCGTGCCTTTCCTCCAAATAAGCTCCCGGAAGAGGGTCTCCAATTTCTTGCTTCAAAATGCAGCTTTATTAAACATAAGAGACAGGTTAATGACAGCATTGCCTGGCGCAACAGGCGCCACTAACACAAACAGGTGCATTTCACATACAAGTGTTGGAAACATACAGGTAGTTGCAAGAGTAACTCATGAGACACAAAGCAGTGAGAAGACTGTTTGACAGAGGTTGACATTAAGAAGGGGGATACAGTCCCTGCGGGAGATCCGCTGGCACAGCAGACTAAGAACAACTAGCCCTCGACGCTACAAGTGGAGGGGTCTTCCAACCACCCGTCCCAAATTTTATTAAATTTATGGGGGCAGCCTCTGTGAGAGTATAGCATTTTCTTATGGGGGAGAGTAACATTAATCGCTCTTATCCATTGTTGTATAGTATGGGGATTTCCTCTCAACCATGTTCTGGCTATCTGCATTCTGGCCTGAAATAAGGTTTCTTGTAGAAAAATGTTAAGGTATTTATCGCTGTCAGATAGGGAGAGGAGCCCCAGAAGGCATTGTCTAGGGCATAACGACAGTGGGGAGCCCATGCGGTCATGGAGGAACTGGACAACCTGTGCCCAGTATCCCTGTATGATCAGACATGCCCAAATTAGATGGTAAAAGGAGGCGTCCAAGGAAGTGCAGCGGGGGCAGCGGGGATCATAATCAGGCCTGTACTTGGCTATACGATGGGGTGTAAGGTAGGACCTGTGGAGGACATAAAGGTGGGTAAGGTGGTCCGAGAGCCTAGGCGACACAATTTTGTGGTTCGCCAAAGCCTCGTCCCAGTCTTCAACCGATACCGCTCCGAGATCACCCTCCCACCGAGAACGGACCTGAGAGGCAACAGTCAAGGCAATGGGAGTCAACAGGTAAGTATACAGCCGTGAAATCAACTGTGCGTGCTCGAGACCCAACACTATATCAACCAAAACCGGAGTTCCAAGTCTCGGGATATGATTGGCGAATTGGGTGTGGAGCGCGTGTCGGAGTTGAAGATAGCGGAATAGCATATAATTGGGGAGATCAAATTCATCTTTAAGGGCCTGGAACAATTTAACCATCCCGTTGGACACTACCTGCGAGAGATAAATGACCCCCCTACTTGCCCACAGCCCAGGATCCGGGATGAGGGCAAGTTCTGGCATATCAGGATTGTCACAAAGGGGCGTGTGAGAGTGGGGGGAGGGAGCCTGACCCAGCCGTGTTGCGAGGTGCCAGACTTTACAGTGGTGCAAAAGCATAGGGTGCCCGTGCCTTGAAGTGAGGGGGAGGGGGGGCCGCAAAACAAAAGTTGAAAAGGGTGGGTCAGCGGGCCAGGGATCTGCGAACATACCAGGGCGGTGTATCGGGAACTGTCTGAGTGATGAAAGTGAAAAAAGTGGGAGAGCTGTGACGCGAGGTAATAAAGGAACAGGTCTGTGAGGGCAGTCCCTCCAGAATCTGGAGGGCATTTTAAAACCCGCTATGGCAGTTTGTGTCGGGACGAGCCCCAGACGAACGTGTTAAGGATCGATTCTAGAGATTTAAATATACGAAGGGGGATGCGTATTGGTGCCTGCCAAAAAACGTATAAAAGCTTGGGGAGGAGTATCATCTTAACTAAATTTATTCGGCCCATCACCCCCAGGGGGAGACGGGACCACACTTGCGTTTTGGATTTTAGGGTATCAAATAGGGGCTCGACATTAAGGGCGAGGAAATCTAAGAGGGACCTGGAGACGTGCACTCCAAGATATTTAATGGTGCTTGCCCTAGCAAGCGGGAGAGCCGTCTGTTCGGCGGTGGGAGGCCCCAGGTCAAGTGGCAAAATTTGGGACTTGGTCCAATTGATCTGGAGCCCAGAAAAGGCTCCAAAGGCCGTGATGGTTCGCAGGGCCGCCTGCAATGAGGGGCCAGCGTCCGCTAAACAAAGGAGCATATCGTCCGCGTAGAGACTGACCACCTCATGCAGACCGCCACAGCGAAGACCACGGATGTCAGGGTGAATCCTGAGGGCTCCAGCCAAATCCACCGCCAAAGCGTAAAGGAGCAGCGAGATGGGGCAGCCCTGACGAGTCCCCCTGGAGAGTGAGAAGGGAGGGGAGATCCTGCCGTTTACCTGAATACGTGCCATGGGAGCATAATAAAGTAGTTGGAGCCATTTAATAAAGTTGGGGCCTATACCGAATCTGCGCAGGCATTTCCACAGGTAACACCACTCGACAGTATCAAACGCCTTGGCGGCGTCCAGGCTGACAACCACCCTGGAGCCAATGTCAGAGTGTTGGGCTTGTATATTCATGTGGAGTCTCCGAAGATTGAATGCCGTGTTTCTCTGGGGCATAAACCCGGTCTGGTCGGGGTGTATCAAGGAGTGAATGACTTTATTCAGGCGTAGGGCAAGGATTTTGGCCAAGATCTTAACAACTAGTTGGAGCAGGGAAATGGGTCGGTAAGACTCGGGAAGCAGCGGGTCTTTGCCTGGTTTGGGGATAAGGACTATTAGGGCCTCGCCCATGGACCTAGGGAGGGTGGCGGAGTCAAATATGTGTGAGTATAATTTAGTCAATTGGGGGATCAGAGTCTTGCTAAACTGGGCATAGAACTCCAAGGGTAGGCCGTCGGACCCCGGGGCCTTGGAAGTAGGAAGTAGTGACAGGGCCTCCGCTACACAGTCAGAGGTGACTTCAAGTTGTAATTTTTGCTCAGGCGTGAGGGAAGGGAAGGGAACAGTGTCAAGGAACGCTTCGAGCTCATCCTGGGTGTACTGTGCAGTGGAGGAGTACAGGCCCGAGTAAAAAGACCCAAACTCCTCCGCCACCATGTCGGAATCAGTAATAATTCTCCCACCGGTGTCCCTAAGGGACACCACCACCGGGGGCCTATGATCTAGGTGGGCCATGTATGCGAGTAATTTGCCCGCGCGCTCCCCGAATTCAAACAGGCGCTGTTTAGCGTAGAAAATACCTCTCCTGGCCTTTTCGTGATGGAGGTGGTCTGTAACCCTAGCCTGTAGTTTCAGCAGGGAGGCATTAGCCTCCGACGGGTCAGCCCGAAAGGCCTGCTCAAGTGCATGCAGACTCTCCTCCGCTTGTTCAAGTAGGCGCTTGGAGGAAGCCTTATGTCTGGAGATGCGCGAGGAGAGAATCATACGGGCATGCACCTTGAAGGCCTCCCAGACGGAGCCGTACGAGGCGGTGCCATCGTTGGTGTGGAAAAAAAGGTCCCATTCACGCTGGACAGAGTCCAGGTCCGGCAGGACGGTAAGCCAGAAAGGATTAAGTTTCCAGCCGCGGGGTCCAGGAGGGTTTGGCAGACGCAACCGGACCCAGTAAGGGGAGTGGTCGGAGAGCACCCGGGCCCCAAACCCCACGTCCAGGAGATGGGGAAGGAGAGGGGGCGAAATGAGGATCAGGTCTATGCGGGACATGGCTGAACGGGATGGAGTAAAGCAGGAGTAGTGTGCTAGTGAGGGATGTCTGTGTCTCCATGTGTCCGTGAGGGCAAACTTCCCCAGGAACCTCCCAAACCTAGTAACAACCGGGGACGGAAGTGAAGAGGTCAGCAGGCGCAGCCTATCAAGCAGGGGATTTATAACCATATTGAAATCACACGCCCAAACAGCGGGCACCAGGGGGTACTGGGCCATAAATGTGACACCTTGCTGCAAAACGGTAAAGGGGAATGGTGGGGGAATGTAGAAAGCAAGGATAAGGAGTTCCAAGCCACCAATAGTGCCATGGAGAAATAGGAAGCGGCCCTGAGGGTCCGATTGCAAGCTATGTAGTTGGAACTGAGCCGTTTTTGCAATCAGGACCGCCACACCCCTAGAATTCGAGGTGTGGGGGGCCTGATAGAGCCAGCCCACCCATGGTTTTTTAAGGCATAACTGTGTTTGTCCCACCAGGTGAGTTTCAACCAGGATGTAACCTCCGCCCGCTGCGACTTAATATGAGACAGGACCGCAGCCCGCTTAGCTCGGTCACCCAGACCCCTCACATTCCACGTCAAGATCTTAAGGGATGCCATGTTGCGTGCAATGAGTGTATGTACCCACGGATTTCCCCACCTCCAATAGCAGTAGTACGGGTCTCCAATTTCTTAAACCCTTTTTTACATATCCATACCGGTGCGTTATGTAAAACGTATAGCAGCTGTGGCATCCAAATCATCTTAATCAGGCTGCAACGACCCATCACTGATAACGGAAGTTTACTCCAGACGTCGCACTTGCACTTAAATTTATTCAAAAGTGGAATTAAATTTTTATTAATATACTGATCGGGATTCACTGTCAAATATATACCAAGATACTTCATAGCATCTACCACCCTCACCTGTAGCCCCCCCCAGCGCAGCCGCAGCATCCAGGGAGTCCACCCGGAGCAGCTCGGACTTCCCCCAATTTATAGCCAGCCCCAAAAAATTTCCAAAGCCCTCTACTAGGGTAACTGCCTACTCCAGGGACGGACCAGTGTCTCCCAAGAAAAGTAAAACGTCATCCGCGTATAACGCAATCTTTTCCTGTCTCTCTCCCCTTCTTTGGAATCCCTTAATCCCCGGGTTGGCCCTAATCGCTATTGCTAATGGCTCTATGGCCAGCGCAAAGAGCAGAGGAGACAAGGGGCAACCTTGCCTTGTCCCTCTGCTCATTTCGATCTTTTCAGAGTATCTACCATTAACCCTTACCCTGGCACTAGGGGCATTATACATCCTTTTGACCCAGCCAATAAAGGAGGGGCCCATTCCTATTTTCTCCAACACCCGCCAAAGATACTTCCACTCCAGGCTATCAAAAGCCTTTGTTACATCCAAAGACATTATAGCCCTCGCCCCCATGTTCTCTGAGGGAATCTGCAAGTTTAAAAAAGTCCTGATATTCATACTGGTGGACCTTCCCAAGATAAATCCCGTTTGGTCTGGGTGTACTAACTTTGTAATGAGTTGATTCAACCTGTTTGAAAGTACCTTGGCTAAGATTTTTTCATCCGAATTCAATAGCGAGATTGGCCTGTATGAGGCCACTTCCAGCGGGTCCTTATCCGTTTTGGGGATCACTATAATAGTTGCCTCTGTCATTGATACAGGTAGTTGTCCCCCCTCCACTGTATCTATTAATGTCTTATACAACTCAGGGAGCAGCAATTCTCCATAATATTTATATATTTCTACCGGGAGCCCGCCCGGACCTGGGGCCTTTTGATTAGGCATCCCAGCCACTGCCTGTTGTAATTCATTAATGGTTATCGGGGCGTCTAATGCTTCCCTTTCCTCCTGAGTAAGAGTCGCCATTTCCAGACCTTCCAGGAATCTATCCATTTCCCCTTCCTCCCCTATTCCTTGGACCGGTACAGCTCCCTATAATAATTTCCAAAGGTTTCTACTATCTCCTCCCCCCTACCGGGTGGTACCCCGTTTGAGGTTCTAATGCTGGAAATGACTGAGGGAGGGGAATTTGTTTTAACCAGCTGTGCGAGCAGTCTACCCACCCCCTCTCCTTCTCCAAAATAACGCTGTTTCAGAAATATTCGTTTACTTTCTTCTTTTTTTATAATTGCTGTTTTATAACCTTGTTGTTTATTTAACCATATTTTTTGTTTTTCTGGGGTTGGATCCTTTACATAATCATTTTCTGCCTCTAACAATTCCTTCCTAATACTCTCCTCCCACCGCCTAGATTTTCGCTTCATTCTTGCTACCTGCTGGATCAATATACCCCTAAGAAAAGCCTTTAAGGTATCCCAGATTACATTAGTTGGCGCAGTGCCCGCATTAAAACTTATAAACTCTCGTAGTCTTAGTTTAACCTCCACTTCATCCTTCATGAGTTCCAGCGAAAATGGACTGATCTTCCAGCTCACTTGAGTTTTTTTCACCCCCGTGTTTAATACTACCCTTACCAGGGAATGGTCTGAGATCCCTCTAGGCATATATTCTATGTCCCTTATATTTTGTGCCATTTCTGTGTTTCCTATAGCCATATCTATCCTAGAAAGGGTACCATAGGATCCTGACAAGCAAGAATATTGTTTAACTCTCGGGTATCTCTCTCTCCACAGGTCCATTAGCCCTATTTCCTTCAAAAAGCAGCTCAGCCTGGTTTCTCCCGCGTCCCAGGGCCGCACCTTGGGGGGGAACCTATCAATATCTACGTCAAGAACTTCATTGAAGTCTCCCATCGCTATAATCGGGATACCTTCTTTATCCCCAATAAATTCCATCAGTTTATACACGACTTCCATTTTAAACGGTGGGGGCATATATATATTTGCCAGAATGCAATAACTACCCTCTAATTTACCGTACAAAAAAACATATCGGCCCAACTCGTCAATACTGACCTGTCTGCAGGAGAAACTCACCCCCTCTTTTATTATCACACTCACCCCCCTTGAATAAGAAGAGTATACTGAGTGATACTGCTGTTGATATTTCCTATTATTTAGTTGTAATTTAGACATATTGGTTAAGTGAGTATCCTGCAGGCAGGCCAGTCCAACGTCAAATCTCTCCAACATAGCAAAAACTGTCGCCTTTTTAACCGAGGTGCCCAGGCCCCTCACATTCCAGGACCCAATATTAAGAATTTTAGCCTGTGTCATCTGCACAATCAAGCAGAAAAGAAAACAGGCTAACAAGAGGAAAGCGCCACACGACTAAGTGATGCAGATATACATAATACTTGTAATATGTAGACCCAACCGGTGTACCAATATTCAAAAAGTGCTCCAACCCCAGTTTCATCATCCGTTGAATTTTCCATACTTTGTGTATTTGTGGCTTAAGATTAAATTTAACCCTTATATGTGATACCTTGTAATAATGCTTAGTGTTATTTATCTTGTTCTCCTGTGCATTTATCGTGCTATATTCGAATTCTCCCTTCACGTGATTTCTTTTTTTAAACAGTTTTCCCCTCCAACCCACCACACCATCCCCCCAATACCCCCCTCGTCCCCCAACCCGCCCTACCCTCCCATTTAATACCACCCCCTCCCTCCCTTCCCTCCACCTAACAAGGTGCTCCCTACGGGAGTTTAACGTGACCGTAACATCCATAACCCACCTATTACCCAAACTCACAGACACCACCCCCGTTGTCTCCCCCCCATCCTACCAACGCTTAACTTCCAAATCTGACTAAGTATTTGTCAGTCATCTTATAACCACCCCCCTCCCTTGCTATCTACCCTCCCTTTCCCCCTGGCTACTCTGTAGAGACTCCTTATTAGCTTCCAGCCAATGTAATGCCCCCTCTGCAGAGTCAAAAATCTGTACCCCATCCGGGGTCGTCACACGCAGTCTTGCTGGGTATAAAAGTGCATATGTTACTTTATATGTCTGCAGGGTGGCTTTAATTGTCCGGAATTCCGCTCTGCGTCTCTGCAAATCGGGAGAATAATCTGGATAAAGTGAAATCTTTGAACCTTTAAAGGAGATGTCCTCCGTCTCCCTCGCCTTGCGCATTAGTGTCACCTTATCCTTGTAATTAAAGATCTTCAGCAGCATGGGTCTGGGACGCCCTCCGGGCAGCGGAGCTCTAAAGGGAAACCGATGAGCTCGTTCTATCGCAAAGAAAGGTGAAAAACCTTCTTTTCCGAACATGTCTACAAACCAAGACTCCAAAAATTTTATAGCATCAGGGCCTTCACTTTTCTCAGGTAACCCCAACATCCTGATGTTATCCCTACGGGATCTATTTTCTAATTCATCCATTTTAGTAGCATAGCTGTCCAATTGCTTTTTCATACTCTTAACCTCCACCTCAATTGGATATATGTAATCTTCCAGTTGACTTATTCTCGTTTCCAGCACCGTTGTTCTTTCAACTACTTTTTGAATATCTTGACGAACTAGTGATATTTCCTCCTTCATTCCTGTTAGCTGAACTGCAAGGTCTCCCAAGGACAATTTACATGCGTTTACCGCTTGTAGGACATCCTTCAGTGTTGGGGCCTCCTCCACCAGTGGGCTGTCACTCACATCTGGCTCCAGGTCACCTTGGGTACCCCCCTGGCTCTTATTACTTTTGCTCTTACACTCAGATACTGCCATGGCCAGAGAAGCCGATTGGCCTTGGCTTTTTCTATCAGCAGGACCCCCATGCTGGGTTTTAGCTTGTACCATCTGTCCCCCCTTTGTTGGTGTTTGGGCCGGGGTATGCACAAACCGCTCTAATTTTGCTGCAGCTGACATTGCTGCCTGATTACTTTTTTCCTTATCTTTGGAAGAGCGGAGGTGTTGTGTCCCCGTGCCCTCCTGATGCGACTGTTCCGCGCCTCGTCGCCTTGACATTTTAACTTATGTATGGAGGGAGGAGAAATAAAAAAGGGGCTGATGGGCCCCATCAGATATAGGGGGGGAGTGACCGGATGTGCGTGGGGCATGGTGTGCGGAGTGAGGATGCGGCTGGGTGAGCGAGACGCCGCCACGCTGTCTCTCCCCCGTCGGATCTGTAATCGGCGGGCTGCGGAAAGTTCGATGAGTATCTGGGGGAGGAGTCTGGCCGGAGTGCTCCAGGAGAGCTGAGGGGCCGGTATATGCCGAAGTTGGCCGAAAGCGGCCGAAGATATACCGACGCAAGCCGAGGCCGGCCGAGGACATCCCAGGCAGTGCAGGAGCGGAGACGCCGATATACGCCAGCCATGGTACCCTGCGGGGGAAAATAGGCTAGGAGAAGCCCCCCCTGAGGTGAGGAAAAGCAAAACGGACGTTGTACTGGAGGCGCCCGGTCAGCAGACTGTAATAGCTGTTTCACCTGGTATATGGGAGTTAAGGCAGCAGGATATAGGTCACCCTCTTTTTGCCTTGTTATGCACTTTTTTTTTTCCCCAGCTGTAAAGGATCTAAGAGCTACAGCTTTAACTGAAGGAACCGAAAGGGTATACATGCTTACATTGTTATCTGTCAGGTTGTTATTCGTTTTGGTATCTCTCTGGAAGATAAGAGTTTTCTCACTACCTGTTTGAATGACATCCTAGTGACATTCTCTAAATGGTTCGCCTCCCTAATTGTATACTCATTTAAATGACCTACAAACGTAGTAACGGACGATACAGTTAAGAATTTTTAAAAAACAGAAACCAGGTTATATCCTGGTAGTAAGTACCAGCAAACAGCAGCCTGTAAGAAAACATTTTTTTCTCTCCCCCCTTCCTTTTTCCCTTTACGCAGCACGGAATTATAGGTACGCTTGAAGGGTCTTAATACCAAGGTCTCATTTTAGGCTTTACTTGGGGTAATTACTGTACATAGCATCTGTGTCTCTGGTCCCCCCCTTATTTTTTCTATTTTTTTTTTTTTACTTCTCCTTGTTTCCTCATACTTGTCTGGAATTAGACGGGGGAACCCCCCTTTTTTATTTCTCCTCCCTCCATACATAAGTTAAAATATTACTTAATATTGCAGAGATTAAGTATTGCAGTTGAAAAGAGATCGGAAGCGTTGGTTGCAGTAGCTTCAAAATGACTGAGAAATCATTTCATTACTCTAAATGTAAAAGTTATCCCGGTAGCACTGAGTGGACTGATATTAGATGAGTGATCCTTGTGGTACAAATTCAGTTTCCTAAAGCAGAGAGATACCAGCTAAATGTGAGAAGAGCAATTAAACTGTTCACATCGGTAGCATTGTATTACTCTTAATATGTGCATCGTGTAACGAAGCAATAAGATGGTTTTGTATTATCCTAAAATTAGCAGTATACCTAGAAAAGGTGAGTAGGTAACCTGGATTTAGACATAGCAAACTCTATAATCTAATTTAGCAAAATTAGAAAGGATAATATTGAGACAGTATATACAGGTCGAGTTTAAGTGGAAATACACAAAATATCTAGCTTACCTTTACATTGTTCAATAGAGCGTTGCAAAGTAATACCAAGGCAGAATGTCGGAATAGCAATTAGATGAGATGATTGCTGTAATCATGAAATATCAGCAACGACTATGTTTCTATCAGATGAGAAAGTATAATAACTGGCAAAGTATGACATGGCAAAGAGATAAATTGCATTAGAGATGTGAGGTGGACATGAAATGAAAAGTAATATCCTCATTAAGGCAGAATGTCGGAATAGCAATGAGATTCGATGGTTGCAACATAAAACGAAAGCTGAGAACGGCTAAAATACAGAACAGTACATAATTTAAGAGTACAGTAGAATATAGTATAAATTATTTAAGATTAAATAGACTTAGAATGAAAAAAATCTAAGTTTAAATCGTTGAGTAAATCGTTGAGTAAATCGTAAATTTATCAGCTAAGTTAACGCTGAAATTATGATTAATTTCACAGTTCCATTACGCTGTCCTTTTCCACTGGTATAGTCATAATGTAATATCAGTAAATAAAATTGTAAGACGGTTCACGGTTATGTGGAATTGATATGGATTTAAAAGCGGTACATTAATTTTCTGAAGCATATGGCAGAAAGATGGCTTACACTGCTTTTCTCACATTTTGCTGCGGTAAAAAGAAATGTTTTGTCACTGTGTTTTAACTGTGACAGTTAAGGTGGAGAAAAAGAAGTAATACAGAAAATAGAGTCAAACAGTGGAAACGTTTATTTGTCATGACAGCTGATACTGGTTGAGCAATAAAACTGTTTTATTAAGATATAAGACTAGTTTTATTCTCTACATATAGGCTTTTCATAGAGTTGTATAATATAGGCGACCAATAGGACATTTAAATGGCTTAATATTGTAGGGAGAAAGTATCGCTGTTCAAAGGTAAGAGATTGAAAGCTTAGCTTGAAAATGGCCGAGAAATAGTTGCGTTAGTCTAAATTTAAAGGATATGCCGGTACCAATGAGAAAGCTTATATTAGACTAGTTGATCTTTGCATTACACAATCCTATTATTATTATTATTATTATTATTAATAAGATCATAGTGCAGAGAGATACTTAGTTAATGTCAGAGATACTTGGTTAATGTCAGAAAAGCAATAAAACTGTTTACATCGTTAGCGAGCGATAGTTACATTACTCTTAGTATGTGCAGCATGTCTGGTAGCAAATGGATGGTTTTGTGAACATTTTGCATTACCGTACAATTAGCGGTAGAACTCATCGAAGTGAATAGATTTAACCAGATTTTGAGATAGTACTCTCTATTTCTAATAAGAAATAAAGAAAAATAAGTCAATGCTACAGTTGATGTGGAGAATTACAAATATGCAAAATAGAGCAAAAGAGTACATGGTTTATTTTGATGTATGATCGTTTTATTGCATGCTTGATGTGGATGATTAAAATCGTGTAGTGAGTATAATCTATATTTAGCATAAGAATGAAAAGGCATAACATGGCAATGAGACAAACTCCATTAGAGATGTGAGCTAGATGAAATGATGAAATGTCTCTGTATAGCCCAGATTGTCTTTTGTTATCACTTAGCCTACCCTCTAAATTCACTAGTCTCTCTATATACAGCAGCATGTTTACACTAGCCGGTCTTCTGCATACAATAGCCTGTCTTCGATATACACTAGCCTATGTTCTGAATACACTAGCCCGTCTTCTGTCTTCTGTATGCCCTAGCCTGTCTTCTGTATACATTAGTCTCTCTGTACAAACTAGCATCTCTGTATACCCCAAATTGTCTTCTGTAAAAACTCGTCTCTCTTTATAGCCTGTCTAGCCTTTCTTCTGTACACACTAGCTTCTATGTATACACTAACCAGGCTTCTATATACAATAGCTTCACTCTATGCACTAGCCTCTCTGTATAATCTAGCCTCTCTATATACCCTAGATAGTGTTCTGCATACACTAGCCTCTCCGTAGAAGCCAGCCTTTATTCTGTATTCACTAGCCTTTCTTCTGTATGCTGTAGTCTTCTATATATACTAGCTTCTCTGTACACCCTTGCATCTCTGTAATACACTAAACCCTCTGTATACCACAGCCTGTCTTCTGTATACACTAGACTATAAAAACTAGCTAGAATACACCAGCCTGTCTTCCGTACCCACTAGAATCTCTGTATACACTACCCAGTCTTCTGTATACACTGTCAGCTTGGATGTATACCCAAGCCTGTCTTCTGTATACACTAGTCTCTCTATATGCACTGTCCTATCTGTATACACTTGACTCTCTCTATACACTAACCTCTCTATATACACTAACTCTCTATATACACTAACTCTTTGTATATACTAGCTTCTCTTTAAGCTAGCCTCTCTGTGTACCCCAGCCTCATTGTTTACTCTAGCATCTCTGTATACTCAAGCCTATCTGCATACACGAGTCTGTATTCTGTATTCACTAGCCCTTCTTCTGTCTTCTATATATACTAGCTTCTCTGTACACCCTTGCATCTCTGTAAACACTGTCTGAACTAGCCAGTATTATGTATACACTCACCGACTGTATACACTAGACTCTCTGAATACACTAAACCCTCAGTATACCACAGCCTGTCTTCTGTATACACTAGACTGTAAAAACTAGCTAGAATACACCAGCCTGTCTTCTTTACCCACTAGACTCTCTGTATGCACTACCCAGTCTTCTGTATACATTGTCAGCTTTGATGTATACCCAAGCCTGTCTTCTGTATACACTAGTTTCTCTATATGCACTGTCCTTTCTGTATACTCTCGACCCTCTCTATACATTAACCTCTCTATATACACTAACATCTTTGTATATACTAGCCTCTCTTTAAATTAGCCTCTCTGTGTACCCCAGCCTCACTGTTTACTCTAGCATCTCTGTATACTCAAGCCTATCTACATACACGAGTCTGTATTCTGTATTCACTAGCCTTTCTTCTGTATGCTGTAGTCTTCTATATATACCAGCTTCTCTGTACACCCTTGCATCTCTGTAAACACTGTGTAAACTAGACAGTCTTATGTATACACTCGCCGACTGTATACACTAGACTCTCTGAATACACTAAACTCTCTGTATACCACAGCCTGTCTTCTGTATACACTAGACTGTAAAAACTAGCTAGAATACACCAGCCTGTCTTCTGTACCCACTAGACTCTCTGTATACACTACCCAGTCTTCTGTATAGAATGTCAGCTTTGATGTATACCCAAGCCTGTCTTCTGTATACTCAAGCCTATCTACATACACGAGTCTGTATTCTGTATTCACTAGCCTTTCTTCTGTATGCTGTAGTCTTCTATATATACCAGCTTCTCTGTACCCCCTAGCACTGTAACAGTGCTAGGTTCCTGAAACACAACACCAGCAATAAGGTGTATACTGTGCAGGAGGCACACAACACCCACTCTAACTTCTGCACTGCAGATGCATGTATTGCAGAAATTGAACACCAGTAATAAAGGGTAGCTTCAGGTGTGTACTGTGCAGGAGGCACAAAACACCCACTGTAAAAGTGCTAGGTTCCCAAGCAGTAAAGACACTGTCCCTGCCTATCATCCTCTTTCCCTGACCACCGCAACATATTATACAAGGCCACCGTGCTGGCGGCCTTATATAGTGTGGGGTGTGTACTAAACCCCCCTGAGCTATAATTGGCCACAGGAATCCTGCCTGTGGTGAATTGTGGCTCTCCTCACAGAGGATGTCACATCTGTTCTTATTGTATAGAACCTATTATGCTCCTCGTAAAATTTTTAAGTTTGGCCGAACGGCCGGACGCAAGTTGCCCCCGGTGCGGGAACATGGGGGGAGACATGATGCACATGTTTTGGAGATGCCCGAAGTTGATCCGCTACTGGACAGAGGTGACAGGAACCATTGATCGGGTGTTTGGAACCTCCACCAGGATGGAGGCGAAGTATTGTCTCCTGGGATTAGTTGAAGGAGTTGGAAACCCGGGAAGTAGCCAGATGGCAGTTCTGAGATGCCTATTTCAGGCAAGGAAACTGATTGCCCAACCCTGCTTAGCCTCCAATGTTGGCAATGACTTGTTTTTTTTTCGCTTGTTTCCCAAGATGACCATGTTGGCGTTTGTCAAGATGGTTGAGAGCGCCCGAAGAGATCGCCTATGGCCCCATCACCTTGAAAGTGCCTGATCTTGTCTGATCTCGGAGGCTAAGCATTGTCGGGCCTGATTAGTAACTGGATGGGAGACCAACTGGGAATACCAGGTGCCGTAGGATTCTTTTTATGTTGTTGGCGTTGACATGGTATTTTTTTTCCGCTTGTTTCCCAAGGTGGTCATCTTGGCATTTGTCAAGAGGGCTGAGAGAGCCCAAAGAAATCTCCTACGGCCACATCCCCCTGAAAGTGCCCGATCTCATCTGATCTCAGAGGATAAGCAGGGTCCGGCCTGGATAGTACCTAATTAAAGGTGCCGTAGGAATCTTTTTATATTGTTGGCTTTGACCTGTTTCTCTTTCGCTTGTTTCCCAAGGTGACCATTTTAGCATCAGTCAAGAGTTTTGAGTATGTCCCAAAGCGTTCGCCTGAGGTCACATCACCCTGATTCCTGGATGGGAGACCGCCTGGGAATACCAGGTGTCGTAGACTTCTTTTTATGTTGTTGGCGTTGACCTGTTTTTTTTTTCGCTTGTTTCCCAAAGTGACCATCTTGGTGTTTGTCAAGAGGGTTGAGAGTGCCTGAAGAGATTGCCTATGGCCACATCACTCTGAAAGCACCCAATCTCGTCTGATCTTGGAGGCTAAGAAGAGTCTGGCCTGGTTAGTACCTGGATGGGAGACTACCTGGGAATACCAGTTATTGTAGGCTTCTTTTTATGTTGTTGGCGTTGATTCGTTTTTTTTTTTTTTTGCTTGTTTCCCAAGGTGACCATTTTGGCATTTGTCAAGAGGGTTGAGAGTGCCCAAAGAGATCGCTTACAGCAGCATCACCCTGAAAGAGCCCTATCTCTTCTCTTCTCTGAGGCTAAGAAGGGTTGGGCCTAGTTAGTACCTGGATGGGAGATGGCGTTGGAATACCAGGTGCCGTGTTCTTCTTTTTATGTTGTTGACATTGACCTGTTTTTTTTCGCTTGTATCTCAAGGTTACTATCTTGGCATTTGTCAAGAGGGTTGAGAATGCCCAAAGAGATTGCCTATGGGCACATAACCCTGAAAGCGCCCGATCTCCTCTGATCTCAGTAGCTAAACAGGGTTGGAGACCACCTGGGAATACTAGGTGCTGTAGGCTTCATTTTATGTTGTTGGCCTTGACCTGTTTTTTTTTTCACTTGTTTCCCAAGGTGACCATCTTGGCGTTTGTCAAGAGGGTTGAGAGTGCCCGAAGAGATCACCTACGGCCCCATCACCCTGAAAGCGCCCAATCTCGTCTGATCTCGGATGCTAAACAGTGTCGGGCCTGGTTAGTACCTGGATGGGAGGCCGCCTGGGAATACCAGGTGCCATAGGCTTCTTTTTTTTTTTTTGTAGTAGTAGTATGCGACATACAATGCAAAGGCAACTTCACAGAATGTGTGATACAAATAGTTACAAACAAACGATCATATTGCATGGATATCAGAGCCAATGGTAAGAAGTCAGAGGAGAATAGCACGTGTACAGCTTTGCGGTCATATCAAGATGAGATTAAAGCTCCATCTCGTTGGGATCCTCTACCACTTAAAATATTATTGATACTAGCCCTGCTACCCTCGAAGAGTTTAGATATCCATAGATAGGGGAAGAGTATTGTGTAGTAGTCAAATGGGGTCGGAACATACCATTTTCTTTTCCCTTTTTTGAGTTAAGAAGGAAATAGTAGAACTGAAAGGAAGGAGAAGGGGAAAGAGAAGATTGGGGAAGGAAATGGCAGAAAAGGAAAAGAAGGGGTAAGGGGGTGTCGTGGGTAGAGTGGATAGGGTGGGGTCCCCTCCCAGGGAGCAAGAGATGCCCTCAGCTCACCAGCTCATTAACTGTCCAACGTTTGGAACAGCGATCTCCAACGATCACCATGAGCTTACTATGTCTCGCGGAGGTATTCTTCCGAAAAGCGAAACTGGGTCCAGAAGAACCATCTGTTCCCATACTCCTTCGTTTTATCCCTCATTGTGGCAGTCAGGTCTTCCATTTGTTCAATATCATTTACCCTTGCGAACCACTGGGTCACCATTGGAGCAGATTGCTCTTTCCACTGACTTGGGATGCAGGCCCTAGCTGCATTGAGGAGATGTTTAAGTAAGGACTTATGATAACGCTTTCTCGACATAGGAGTTAGATTGAGAAGAACTGCTGCGGGATCATTGGCTAAGGAAATGTCTGTGAACTTGTGGATGAGTCTCAGGACAGGCTGCCAGAATGTTTGAAAATTTAGGGCATTCCCAGAAAATGTGGAGAATGGTGCCAGCCTGTTGCCCACAGCGACAGCAGCGGTCAGATTGACCGGGGAACATTTTGGCCAACACCACCGGTGTACGATACCAGCGTGTGATCAGCTTATATGAGATCTCCTGATATTTACTGCAGAGTGACGACTTATGGGCGAAAAAGAGTATTCTGTCCTTCTGTGGTTTGGAGAATGTAGTTTGTAAGTCCCTTTTCCATTTAGCTAGGAAGGGTGGATCCGTGGAGGATTGTGCGTCTGTCAGGATTTGGTAGGACCTAGAGAGGGAACCACGAATTGGGCCATCATCCAGGCAAAGTTCCTCGAAGGGGTGGAATTGTCTAGAGAAGAACAAATGGTTAGGTAGTGATGCGAGGAAATGTATTAACTGTCTAGCTCTCCAGCTATCCAATGCAACAGGTACTTGCTCTAGCAGTATGGTCCCCATGGGAATCAAGCCCGTGGGTCCAAGAAATAGGGCTGCTCTCAGAAGCCCTTTCGGGGCTTGCCTGGTAAAGGCCTGGTCAGACAGGCCCGGAGGGAATCTAGGATGTCCAATAATTGGGGTCATAGGAGAAGGGAAGTTAGTCAGGTGGGAAAGGTGAAAAAAACTATCCATCTCGGCGAGCGAGGGGCCAATTAACGGGTGGGTAGTCACACAGGGCTCCAATGGCCTCCCCGCTCAAAGCAGACCAGCCAGTGGAACCCGCGCCATCTCCTGCTCTAGCTTGACCCATAGCTTCAGTTCCCCATGCCGGTGTCTTATCACATATGGTCACCTATCGGATAGTGTCCGCTGTCCGCTGTCCGCAGATTCCGAAAATTGCAGCGCATGAACGGCGCCTGCGCACTGAGTCCAGGTTCTATCCCCACTATCCAAGTGGACATAGAGTAAGAATATAAAAGAGCCAGCGAGGCCGAGCCCGAAGGCTTATTTTTATGTTGTTGGTGTTGACCTGTTTTTTTCGCTTGTTTCCCAAAGTGATCATCTTGGCATTTGTCAAGAGGGTTGAGAGTGCGTAAAGAGATCGCTTACAGCCGCATCACCCTGAAAGCACCCTATCTCTTCTGATCTCAGAGGCTAAGAAGGGTTGGGCCTAGTTAGTACTTGAATGGGAGACGGCCTTGGAATACCAGGTGCCGTATTCTTCTTTTTATGTTGTTGGCGTTGACCTGTTTTTTTTCGCTTATTTCCCAGGGTGACTATCTTGGCATTTTTCAAGAGGGATGAGAGTGCCCAAAGAGGTTGCCTATGGGCACATCACCATGAAAGCGCCCAATCTCCGCTGATCTCAGAGGCTAGAAAGGGTCATGCCTTGTTAATACCTGGATGGGAGACCGCCTGGAAATACTAGGTGCGGTAAACTTCTTTTTATGTTGTTGGCGTTGACTTGTTTTTTTTGTTTGTTTCCCAAGGTGACCATCTTGGCGTTTGTCAAGAGGGTTGAGCATGCCTGAAAAAATCTACTATGGCTGCATCACCCTGAAAGAGCCAAATCTCATTTGATCTCAGAGGCTAAGAAGGGTTGGGACCTGGTTAGTACCTGGATGGGAGACCGCCTGGGATTTCTCGATGCCATAGGCTTTTTTTTTAAGTTGTTGGCATTGACTTATTTTTTTTTTTTGTTTTATTCTTTTATTAAGTATAAGTAGAACAACATAAATATAACAGTCAAACATACAGCATGACCCAGGGTCACAATTACATGGTAACAAAAAATAGGCAGCCAAATAACTCTGGGTTCTCAGACGGGAGTCCTAGAGTTTCATGCAGAAAAGAGAGAAACCCCACCTCCGACATGTAGTATAGTATAACTAATGCAGCTCCGTTCGGACAAATGTAATCATGGAGAACAACTGGGACCACAGCGAGCCAGCTTATCATGACCTATGTAAACCAAAGTAAAATATGAACCAGTCGTGTCCAGAACCCTGGGGTTCTTCTGGGTCCCAAAGGCTAGTAAGGAGACAAGGCATAGTCAAAAGGGAGGACTGGGGAAGAAGAGAGGGCAATGACGGAGAGAGAGGAGGTGGGGGGATGGCGGCGGGAAAAAAAGAAAAATAAAGACAAAAAGGAGGGGGGGGGATGCCACCCAGGGCAGACATGGCCTACGTAGGTAAACGTTAGATGTGCAGTCCTTTTCTGGGACAGAGGCACTGCTCACCTCCCGAATGTAGTCTCGAGTACCAGTAAAATACCTCCAGGGCCTCCATGTAACACTAAATGCCTCTTCAGTGTTGTGAAGGGTGGCGGTCAATTCTTCCATCCGGAGAATATGATTGACTTTGGAATACCACAGCACCTTGGATGGGGGCTGAGGCTTCCTCCACAGTGTGGGAATGCAGGCCCGGGCGGCGTTCAGGAGTTGCATCGTGAGGGTTTTTTTGTATTTTCGAACAGGCTGTTTGGTCAAGTGTAAGCAGGCACGCTGCTGGGTTGTCTGCGATATCTACATTTCTGAGAGTTTTTATCGTCCCGGTCACCTCCACCCAAAAGTTCCTCAAGGCCGGGCATGCCCAGAAAAGGTGTCCCATGGTCCCCGTATCTGAATTGCACCTCCAACAAACATCCGGGATCGATCTATTCATTTTATTCAGAAGGTATGGGACTCTATACCAGCGTGAGACTATCTTGTATCCTGATTCTTGATATTGGTTTGCGATGGAAGCTTTATGTACTAATGTCAGGACCTTCCCTATCTGTTGTGTGGTAAATGTGATGCCAAAGTCCCTCTCCCATTTGTGGATAAATGGTGGGGTCGACTCCTCCTCCTGACTACTCAATAGGTTGTACAGGAGGGAGAGGGTGTGTCGCACAGGTTCCTTTTTGTGACAGATGGATTCATAGGGCGTCAGGTCTCTAGGAGTGTAGGGGGCCCTTTGTATGGCCAGAAGAAAGTGATGAAGTTGATAAGCACTAAACAAGTCAAGCGGAGGGTCAGAAAGCTCTGCGAAAGTTTGCGTGGTCAGGAGCCCTCCCGAGGGCCACACCTCTCCCAGACGCTTTTTCCCCACCACTGTCAACTGTCGCAGTTTCTTGTTGGTAAATCCCGGTGGGAAGTCTGGATTACCTATAACCGGAGTCATTGGTGACGGCAGGGGAGCAATGTGTGTGCAGCGGAACAACCTCCGCACAACAGCCAATGTAGCTCCCACTACGGGGTGATCTCTGAGGTCTTTTGGTAGGGAGGACAGGAGCCACGGGGAGGTCAATAGGGGAATGGATCCATCCTCAATCTCCATCTCCACCCACTGCTTGTGTGGGCCATTACAATGCCAATCAACGACTCTCGCTAGCAGAGTCGCTCTGTAGTATTTTCTCAGATCTGGGAGACCCAGACCCCCCTTGTCCTTTGGTCTGGCAAGCAATTGCAAATGGGCTCTGGGCGGTTTGCGCGCCCAAATAAAGTCCCGGAGCAGCACCTGCAGTTGTCTGATAAAAATTGGGGGTAACCGGATCGGTAATGTCTGGAACAAGTATAAGATCCGCGGGAGGGCCGTCGTTTTGAATGCATTACAGCGCCCGAACCAGGTCAGTGTTAAAGCATGCCAGTTTCCCAAATCAGATTTCAGTCTATTGAGGAGAGGGACAAAATTAAGCGGGTACAATTGCGCCAAATCCGCTGCGATGTCAACGCCCAGGTAACGTATAGATTTTTCAGCTCAGTAGAATGGAAAAGCGGAGCGTAGCCTCTTGGCCTCACCATCCGGGACCGATATATTCAATACAGTCGACGGTGCAATTGATTTTATAGTTTGATAGGCTGCCGTATCGCCGGAGAGCCGCGAGTATATTGGAAAGCGAAATGTGTAACTCCCCCATCTAAGGTTAAGACTCCAGAAGGGAAGATGAGCCGCCCTGGTCTGTACATGAAAGAACCTGCTGCCAAGGGGTTGGGGCCATCATCCCTTCCTCCAATGGGAGATGCCACCGGCATGACAGCCCCGTGTCCTGTCAAGTGGTGCCCCTCTGACAATGTAGTTGTGGTATATGTGGAGCATCCAGGGAGAGGCAGGGACCACCCAAACAGTGAGGGGTAAAGCCTCCAAGGGGGACCGGTGTCAGACAGAAGGATAGCGGTGTCTTGTACAAGTTGGTTAATTAGACAAGTCATCCAGTGTGTTCCTGTGAGCAGCGGAAGGAAAGGTCGGTAAGGATTATGAATGGGTGGGGGCCAGGGAGTGCATAAAACTGTCACCAGATGACCGGGGCAGAGAGGGCAAGGGGATGAAAGTCAGATCTGGTAGGTGGGGGCGGGGGTGAGGAGTGTCCCTCATATTACTCACGTTGGCCATACCTTGAAGCTGAGCGCTCTGCATACCCAGGACGTTCTTCTGTATAATCTAGCCTATCTGTATACATTAGCCTGTCTTTTGTACACATTAGTCGGTCCTCTGTATACACTAGTCTGTCTGTATACACTAGTGTATACAGATAGGCTAGATTATACAGAAGAACGTCGTGGGTATGCAGAGATGGAGGCTAGGGTATACAGAGAGAGACGCTAGAGTATGCATACTTGCTAGTGTATACAGACGGACTAGTGTATACAGAAGACCGGCTAGTTTATATAGGCAGGCTAATGTGTGCAAAAGACAGGCTAGTGTATACAAATAGGCTAGATTATAGAGAAGAACATCTTGGGTATGCAGAGAGAGAGGCTGGGTTACACAGAGAGGCTGGTGTATGCAGACTTGCTAGTGTATACAGAAGGACTAGTGTATACAGAGAGGCTTGGGTATACAGAGAGCTAATGTATAAAGAGCAGCTAGTGTATACAAAAGACATCCAAGGGTATACAGAGAGACACATGTATGCAGAAGACCGGGTAGTTTATACAGAGAGGCTAAAGTGTACAAAACACAGCCAAGTGTATATAGATAGGCTAGATTATACAGAAGAACGTCCTGGGTATGCAGAGATGGAGGCTAGGGTATAGAGAGAGAGAGAGACTGTGTTTCACAGAGAGGCTAGAGTATGCAGACTTGCTAGTGTATACTGACGAACTAGTGTATACAGAAGACCAGCTAGTTTATACAGAGAGGCTAATGTGCATTTCTCCCTTTGGCAGATTGTCCTCTCCTTACCCCCTCTCTCCCATCCACGCCCCGGGGGGAAAAGGGGCAGGGAAGGGGGGAAAGGGGGAGTGGAAGGGGGGAAAGGGGGAGGGAAAGGAGGGAAGGGAAGGGTGGGAAGGGGGGGGGAAGGGAAGGGGGGGAAGGGAAGGGTGGGAAGGGAGGGGAAAACAGGAGAGAGGGGACAAACATGCGGAAATGTCAAGTCCTTTAGATAGGCTAGATTATACAGAAGAACGTCCTGGGTATGCAGAGATGGAGGCTAGGGTATACAGAGAGAGTGAGAGAGGCTGGGTTACAAAGAGAAGCAGGAGTATGCAGACTTGCTAGTGTATACAGATGGACTAGTGTATACAGTAGACCGGCTAGTTTATACAGAGAGGCTAATGTGTACAAAAGACAGGCTAGTGTATACAGAAGAACGTCCTGGGTATGCAGAGATGGAGGCTAGGGTATACAGAGAGAGAGTATGCATACTTGCTAATGTATACAGGCGGACTAGTATATACAGAAGACCGGATAGTTTATATAGGGAGGCTAATGTGTATACAAATAGGCTAGATTATAGAGAAGAACATCTTGGGTATGCAGAGAGAGAGGCTGGGTTACACAGAGAGGCTGGTGTATGCAGACTTGCTAGTGTATACAGGCGGACTAGTGTATACAGAGGACCGGCTAGTTTATACAGAGAGAGAGGCTAGAGTACGCATACTTGCTAGTGTTTAGAGATGGACTAGTGTTTACAGAGGACCGGCTAGTTTATACAGAGAGGCTAATGTGTACAAAAGACAGGCTAGTATATACAAATAGGCTAGATTATAGAGAAGAACGTCCTGACTATGCAGAGATGGAGGCTGGGTTACACAGAGAGGCTAGTGTATGCAAGCTTGCTAGTGTATACAGACGGACTAGTGTATACAGTAGACCAGCAAATTTATACAGGGAGGCTAATGTCTACAGAAGACCGGCTAGTGTATACACATAGGCTAGATAATAGAGAAGAACGTCCTGGGTATGCAGAGATGGAGGCTATGGTATACAGAGAGAGAAGTTGGGTTACAAAGAGAGGCTAGTGTATGCAGACTTGCTAGTGTATACCGGTGGACTAGTGTATACAAAGAGACTTGGGTATACAGAGAGCTAATGTATAAAGAGATGCTAGTGTATACAAAAGACACCCAAGAGTAGACCGTGAGGCTCGTGTATACAGAACACCGGCTACAGAGAGGCTAATTTGTACAAAAGACAGGCTAGTGTATACAGATAGGCTAGATTATACAGAGAAAGGTCCTGGGTATGCAGAGATGGAGGCTAGGGAATCCAGAGAGAGACTGTGTTACACAGAGAGGCTAGAGTATGCAGAAGACCGGCTATTTTTTTTTTACAGATAGGCTTGTGTATACAGAAGACAGTCTGGGGAATTCAGGTAGGCTAGTGTATGCAGAGAGGCTGAGACACCGAGACTATTGTAAAAAGAAGGCAGGCTAGTGTATATAGATTACGGGCACGTGTATACAGAAAACAGAGAGGCTAGTCTATATAGAGTGGCTGGTGTACACAGAGAGATCAATGTATACAGAAAAGCTAGCGTGTAAAGAAGACAGGACTTTACTTTTTTGCTAATGCAACTACTTCTGAAACATGTAAAGTGCTTTTTTCATATTTTGGTGCTGTTAAAAGTGTATAGCATAAGGATGAGAAAGGATAATAACTGGCAGATGATGACATGGCAAAAAGACAAACTGCATTTGAAATGTGAATATGAATTAGACATGCAATGCCAATCCCCACGGCTACGTACAGCAAAGTGTGAGCTAAGCAGCTAAATATTCTGCAATAGCAGAGATTAAGTATTGCAGTCGAAATGAGATCGGAAGCGTTAGTTGCAGTAGCTCCAAAATGACTGAGAAATCATTTCATTACTCTAAATGTAAAAGTTATCCCGGTAGCACTGAGTGGACTGATATTATATGAGTGATCGTTGTAGTACAAATTCAGTTTCCTATAGCAGAGAGATACCAGCTAAATGTGAGACTAGCAATTAAACTGTTCACGGCATTACTTTTAATATGTGCAGCGTTCAAAGAAGCAATAAGATGGTTTTGTTTTATCCTAAAATTAGCAGTATACGTAATAAAGGAGAGTAGGTAACCTGGATTTAGACATAGCAAACTCTATAATCTAATTTAGCAAAATTAGAAAGGATAATATTGAGACAGTATATACAGGTAGAGTTTAAGTGGAAATACACAAAATATATAGCTTACCTTTACATTGTTCAATAGAGCGTTGCAAAGTAATACCAAGGCAGAATGTCGGAATAGCAATTAGATGAGATGATTGCTGTAATCATGAAATATCAGCAACGACTAGGTTTCTATCGGATGAGAAAGTATAATAACTGGCAAAGTATGACATGTTAAAGAGACAAATTGCATTAGAGATGTGAGATGGACATGAAATGTTAATCCCCATTGGTTACTTACATGTAAACGCGGCTACATACAGCAAAGTGTGAGCTAAGCAGCTAAAGGGTATTTAAGAGTAAATTGACGTAGCTTGAAAATTCCAACGTGTAAATCGTTCCATTCATTTTGTTACGCACGAAGATGGCTTACACTGACTGTTTTCCGTTTCCACTGGTTATCTGCATAATATAAATGTAACCATGAACATTAATAGTGATAGACAGCTTACATTAGGATGTATGCATGATGTGAATGTAAAATAGTTGCATTATGTGTTATTAATGTAATCAAACTGTATTGCTATGCTTTGCTACTGCAACCACTTCTTAATCAAGTCCCACTGCTTTTTTTCACATTTTGCTGCGGTTAAAAAATGTGTTGCAAGCAGGCTAGTGTATATAGATTACGGGCACGTGTATACAGAAAACAGAGAGGCTAGTCTATATAGAGTGGCTGGTGTACACAGAGAGATCAATGTATACAGAAAAGCTAGCGTGTAAAGAAGACAGGACTTTACTTTTTTGCTAATGCAACTACTTCTGAAACATGTAAAGTGCTTTTTTCATATTTTGGTGCTGTTAAAAGTGTATAGCATAAGGATGAGAAAGGATAATAACTGGCAGATGATGACATGGCAAAAAGACAAACTGCATTTGAAATGTGAATATGAATTAGACATGCAATGCCAATCCCCACGGCTACGTACAGCAAAGTGTGAGCTAAGCAGCTAAATATTCTGCAATAGCAGAGATTAAGTATTGCAGTCGAAATGAGATCGGAAGCGTTAGTTGCAGTAGCTCCAAAATGACTGAGAAATCATTTCATTACTCTAAATGTAAAAGTTATCCCGGTAGCACTGAGTGGACTGATATTATATGAGTGATCGTTGTAGTACAAATTCAGTTTCCTATAGCAGAGAGATACCAGCTAAATGTGAGACGAGCAATTAAACTGTTCACGGCATTACTTTTAATATGTGCAGCGTTCAAAGAAGCAATAAGATGGTTTTGTTTTATCCTAAAATTAGCAGTATACGTAATAAAGGAGAGTAGGTAACCTGGATTTAGACATAGCAAACTCTATAATCTAATTTAGCAAAATTAGAAAGGATAATATTGAGACAGTATATACAGGTCGAGTTTAAGTGGAAATACACAAAATATATAGCTTACCTTTACATTGTTCAATAGAGCGTTGCAAAGTAATACCAAGGCAGAATGTCGGAATAGCAATTAGATGAGATGATTGCTGTAATCATGAAATATCAGCAACTACGTGACAAGGTTTCTATCGTTTTCAGGATACTTACGTGTCTTTAAGGATGACAACGTATAATAACTGGCAAAGTATGACATGGCAAAGAGACAAACTGCATTAGAAATGTGAATGTGAATTAGAGATGAAATGTCAATCCCCATTGGTTACTTACAGGTTACCATTAATACAGTTAACACGGCTACGTACAGCAAAGTGTGAGCTAAGCAGCTAAATATTACTTAATATTGCAGAGATTAAGTATTGCAGTTGAAAAGAGATAGGAAGCGTTGGTTGCAGTAGCTTCAAAATGACTGATAAATCAATTCATTACTCTAAATGTAAAAGTTATCCCGGTAGCACTGAGTGGACTGATATTAGATGAGTGATCGTTGTGGTACAAATTCAGTTTCCTAAAGCAGATAGATACCAGCTAAATGTGAGAAGAGCATTTAAACTGTTCACATCGGTAGCATTGTATTTCTCTTAATATGTGCAGCGTGTAACGAAGCAATAAGATGGTTTCGTATTATCCTAAAACTAGCAGTATACGTAATAAAGGTGAGTAGGTAACCTGGATTTAGACATAGCAAACTCTATAATCTAATTTAGCAAAATTAGAAAGGATAATATTGAGACAGTATATACAGGTAGAGTTTAAGTGGAAATACACAAAATATATAGCTTACCTTTACATTGTTCAATAGAGCGTTGCAAAGTAATACCAAGGCAGAATGTCGGAATAGCAATTAGATGAGATGATTGCTGTAATCATGAAATATCAGCAACGACTAGGTTTCTATCGGATGAGAAAGTATAATAACTGGCAAAGTATGACATGTTAAAGAGACAAATTGCATTAGAGATGTGAGATGGACATGAAATGTTAATCCCCATTGGTTACTTACATGTAAACGCGGCTACATACAGCAAAGTGTGAGCTAAGCAGCTAAAGGGTATTTAAGAGTAAATTGACGTAGCTTGAAAATTCCAACGTGTAAATCGTTCCATTCATTTTGTTACGCACGAAGATGGCTTACACTGACTGTTTTCCGTTTCCACTGGTTATCTGCATAATATAAATGTAACCATGAACATTAATAGTGATAGACAGCTTACATTAGGATGTATGCATGATGTGAATGTAAAATAGTTGCATTATGTGTTATTAATGTAATCAAACTGTATTGCTATGCTTTGCTACTGCAACCACTTCTTAATCAAGTCCCACTGCTTTTTTTCACATTTTGCTGCGGTTAAAAAATGTGTTGCAAGTGGTATGTGTTACAAATGGTTATCAGTGTGACAGTTAATGTGGAGAAGAAGTAATAGAGGTAGCGAGAGATGGTTGCATTACTCTTAATGTGCAGTGTGTAAAAGGTTTTAAAAAGATGGTTTTGTGTGACTTTTGCTTTAACGTAAAATTAGCTGTAGACATTATAACTTGTTACAATGATTTAGAGATAGTAATCTCTATAAAATAATAATAATAAATATAGCAAAACAAATTAGGAAAATATTGAGGCAGTATATATAGGTCGAGATAAAGTGAATACACAAAAGGGATCAAGGGATAGTTGCAAAGTAATATCCTCATTAAGGCAGAGTGTCGGAATAGCAATGAGATTCGATGGTTGCAACATAAAACGAAATATGAGCACGGCTAAAATACAGAACCACAGTACATAATTTAAGAGTACAGTAGAATATAGTGTAAATTATTTAAGTTTAAATAGACTTAGAATGAAAAAAATCTAAGTTTAAATCGTTGAGTAAATCGTGGAGTAAATCGTAAATTTATCAGCTAAATTAACGCTGAGATTATGATTAATTTCACAGTTCCATTACGCGGTCCTTTTCCACTGGTATAGTCATAGTTTAATATCAGTAATTGCTATCAGTAAATATTAAAATTGTAAGACGGTTCACGGTTATGTGGAATTGATATGGATTTAAAAGCGGTACATTAATTTTCTGAAGCATATGGCAGAAAGATGGCTTACACTGCTTTTCTCACATTTTGCTGCGGTAAAAAGAAATTTTTTGTCACTGTGTTTTAACTGTGACAGTTAAGGTGGAGAAAAAGAAGTAATACAGAAAATAGAGTCAAACAGTTGAAACGTTTATTTGTCATGACAGCTGATACTGGTTGAGCAATAAAACTGCTTTTATTAAGATGTAAGACTAGTTTTATTCTCTACATATAGGCTTTTCAGAGAGTTGTATAATATAGGCGACCAATAGGACATTTAAATTGCTTAATATTGTAGGGAGGAAGTATCGCTGTTCAAAGGTAAGAGATTGAAAGCTTAGCTTGAAAATGGCCGAGAAATAGTTGCGTTAGTCTAAATTTAAAGGATATGCCGGACTAGTTGATCTTTGCATTACACAATCCTATTATTATTAAGATCATAGTGCAGAGAGATACTCAGTTAATGTCAGAGATACTCGGGTAATGTCAGAAAAGCAATAAAACTGTTTACATCGTTAGCGAGCGATAGTTACATTACTCTTAGTATGTGCAGCATGTCTGGTAGCAAATGGATGATTTTGTGAACATTTTGCATTACCGTAAAATTAGCGGTAGAACTCATCGAAGTGAATAGATTTAAGCGGATTTTGAGATAGTTCTCTCTATTTCTAATAAGAAATAAAGAAAAATAAGTCAGGATGGTGTGTCACTCAATGTGACAGTTGATGTGGAGAATTACAAATATGCAAAATAGAGCAAAAGAGTACATGGTTTATTTTGATGTATGATCGTTTTATTGCATGCTTAAAATCGTGTAGTTATCTATATTTAGCATAAGAATGAAAAGGCATAACACGGCAATGAGACAAACTCCATTAGAGATGTGAGCTAGATGAAATGATGAAATGTCTCTGTATAGCCCAGATTGTCTTCTGTTATCACTTAGCCTACCCTCTAAATTCACTAGCCTCTCTTTATACACCAGCATGTTTACACTAGCCGGTCTTCTACATACAATAGCCTGTCTTCGATATACACTAGCCTATGTTCTGAATACACTAGCCCGTCTTCTGTATGCCCTAGCCTGTCTTCTGTTTACATTAGTCTCTCTGTATAAACTAGCATCTCTGTATACCCCAAACTGTCTTCTGTAAAAACTTGTCTCTCTTTATAGCCTGTATAGCCTTTCTTCTGTACACACTAGCTTCTCTGTATACACTAACCAGGCTTCTACATACAATAGCTTCACTCTATGCACTAGCCTCTCTGTAAAATCTAGCCTCTCTATATACCCTAGATAGTGTTCTGCATACACTAGCCTTTCCGTAGAAGCCAGCCTTTATTCTGTATTCACTAGCCTTTCTTCTGTATGCTGTAGTCTTCTATATATACTAGCTTCTCTGTACACCCTTGCATCTCTGTAATACACTAAACCCTCTGTATACCACCGCCTGTTTTCTGTATACACTAGACTGTAAAAACTAGCTAGAATACACCAGCCTGTCTTCTGTACCCACTAGACTCTCTATATACACTACCCAGTATACACTGTCAGCTTGGATGTATACCCAAGCCTGTCTTCTGTATACACTAGTCTCTCTATATGCACTGTCCTATCTGTATACACTCGACTCTCTCTATACACTAACCTCTCTATATACACTAACATCTTTGTATATACTAGCTTCTCTTTAAACTAGCCTCTCTGTGTATCCCAGCCTCATTGTTTACTCTAGCATCTCTGTATACTCAAGCCTATCTACATACACAAGTCTGTATTCTGTATTCACTAGCCTTTCTTCTGTATGCTGTAGTCTTCTCTATATACCAGCTTCTCTGTACACCCTTGCATCTCTGTAAACACTGTGTAAACTAGCCAGTCTTATGTATACACTCGCCGACTGTATACACTAAACTCTCTGTATACCACAGTCTGTCTTCTGTATACACTAGACTGTAAATACTAGCTAGAATACACCAGCCTGTCTTCTGTACCCACAAGACTCTCTGTATACACTACCCAGTCTTCTGTATAAAATGTCAGCTTTGATGTATACCCAAGCCTGTCTTCTGTATACACTAGCTTCTCTATATGCACTGTCCTTTCTGTATACACTCGACTCTCTCTATACATTAACCTCTCTATATACACTAAGATCTTTGTATATACTAGCCTCTCTTTAAATTAGCCTCTTTGTGTACCCCAGCCTCACTGTTTACTCAAGCATCTCTGTATACTCAAGCCTATCTACATACACGAGTCTGTATTCTGTATTCACTAGCCTTTCTTCTGTATGCTGTAGTCTTCTATATATACCAGCTTCTCTGTACACCCTAGCACTGTAACAGTGCTAGGTTCCTGTATTACAGAAACAGAACACCAGCAATAAGGTGTATACTGTGCAGGAGACACACAACACCCACTCTAACTTCTGCACTGCAGATGCATGTATTTGCAGAAATTGAACACCAGTAGTAAAGGGTAGCTTCAGGTGTGTACTGTGCAGGAGGCACATAACACCCACTGTAACAGTGCTAGGTTCCCAAGCATTAAAGACACTGTCCCTGCCTATCGTCCTCTTTCCCTGACCACCGCAACACACTATACAAGGCCGCTGCGCTGGCGGCCTTATATAGTGTGGGGTGTGTACTAAACCCCCCTGAGCTATAATTGGCCACAGGAATCCTGCCTGTGGTGAATTGTGGCTCTCCTCACAGAGGATGTTCCATCTGTTCTTATTATATAGAACCTATTATGCTCCTCGTAAACTTTTTCAGTTTGGCCGAACGGCCGGACGCAAGTTGCCCCCGGTGCGGGAACATGGGGGGAGACATGATGCACATGTTTTGGAGATGCCCGAAGTTGATCCGCTACTGGACAGAGGTGACAGGAACCATTGATCGGGTGTTTGGAACCTCCACCAGGATGGAGGCGAAGTATTGTCTCCTGGGATTAGTTGAAGGAGTTGGAAACCCGGGAAGTAGCCAGATCGTTCGTAGCCGACACGTCACGTTTGACCCCTGCGATTTCATGTCGCAAGGTCGTTTCAATCCTGGCTGCCATACAGCTAAAGTCTGCTTTAGTGGGAAGGTTTTGGAGTAAAGCTAGGATGGCCTTGTCCCCCAATAATGCCGGTGCTGGTGGCAGCGGTGGGTCCCCCTGTGTGTCTGAGGCGAGAGCAGCCTGGCCATTCGGTCCTGGGATGAGGCTGGGATGAGGGTCTCTGGGACAGTTGGGAGTTGTGAGGGAACCAGGGTGGCAGGCCGCTATGGTCCGGGCTGTCAAGCGAGGCCATGGACAGTGAGCGTGGGAGACACGGGGACAAGTCACTAGGCGGGGAGAACGGGGGCATGTCGTGTCCCTGCATAGCAGTCTGCTCACCTTCCCTCTGTGCCTGGAGCGCCGGAGGCCGCGGGCGCCATCTTGGCTGGATCCGGCGTGGAGGCCGGAGGCTGCAGCGGGACCAAGTACCTGTCCATGGCAGCAGCGGCGGACCCCGCTCGGCTGGCTGTGTTCCGCCGAAGCGCGGGGATGTCGGCGATGCCGAAATATGCAACCAGACTGTGGTAAAGGGGTGCGGAGGGGTCACGGACCGGGAGCTCCGGAAAAGAGCGTCCTCACTCCTTCATGCCTAGGCCACGCCCCCCTGGTTAGTGTCTTGATTGGGAGATCGCCTGGGAATACTGTGCGTAAAATTAGCTGTAGACATTATAACTATGGTTAGGTTTACAATGATTTAGAGTTAGTAACCTCTATAATATAATAATAAGTATAGCAAAACAAATTAGGAAAATATTGAGGCATTATATATAGGTCGAGATAAAGTGAATACACAAAAGGGATCAAGGGATAGTTGCAAAGTCAAGGATAAATGCAAAGGTACTCTATTTAACAGTAAATTGACGTAGCTTGCAAATTCCAACGTGTAATTTTGTTACGCACGAAGACGGCTTACACTGACTGTTTTCCGTTTCCACTGGAAAGAGAATCCTATTGCATAGAGGTAGCGAGAGATGGTTGCATATGGCAGAAAGACGGCTTATACTGCTTTTCTCACATTTTGCTGCGGTAAAAAGAAATGTTTTGTCACTGTGTTTTAACTGTGACAGATAAGGTGGAGAAAAAGAAGTAATACAGAAAATAGAGTCAAACAGTGGAAACGTTTATTTGTCATGACAGCTGATACTGGTTGAGCAATAAAACTGTTTTATTAAGATTTAAGACTAGTTTTATTCTCTACATATAGGCTTTTCAAAGAGTTGTATAATATAGGCGACCAATAGGACATTTAAATGGCTTAATATTGTAGGGTGGAAGAATCGCTGTTCAAAGGTAAGAGATTGAAAGCTTAGCTTGAAAATGGCCGAGAAATAGTTGCGTTAGTCTAAATTTAAAGGATATGCCGGTACCAATGAGAAAGCTTATATTAGACTAGTTGATCTTTGCATGACACAATCCTATTATTATTATTATTATTAATAAGATCATAGTGCAGAGAGATACTCAGTTAATGTCAGAGATACTCAGTTAATGTCAGAGATACTCGGTCAATGTCAGAAAAGCAATAAAACTGTTTACATCGTTAGAGAGCGATAGTTACATTACTCTTAGTATGTGCAGCATGTCTGGTAGCAAATGGATGGTTTTGTGAACATTTTGCATTAAGGTACAATTAGAGGTAGAACTCATGGAAGTGAATAGATTTAAGCGTATTTTGAGATAGTACTCTCCATTTCTAATAAGAAATAAAGAAAAATAAGTCAGGATGGTGTGTCAGGACTGTCACATACTCACAGTCCCGGTACAAATATGCAAAATAGAGCAAAAGAGTACATGGTTTATTTTGATGTATGATAGTTTTATTGCATGCTTGATGTGGATGATTAAAATCGTGTCGTGATCTATATTTAGCATAAGAATGAAAAGGCATAACATGGCAATGAGACAAACTCCATTAGAGATGTGAGCTAGATGAAATGATGAAATGTCTCTGTATAGCCCAGATTGTCTTCTGTTATCACTTAGCCTACCCTCTAAATTCACTAGCCTCTCTATATACACCAGCATGTTTACACTAGCCGGTCTTCTGCATACAATAGCCTGTCTTCGATATACACTAGCCTATGTTCTGAATACACTAGCCCGTCTTCTGTCTTCTGTATGCCCTAGCCTGTCTTCTGTATAAATTAGTCTCTCTGTATAAACTAGCATCTCTGTATACCGAAACTGTCTTCTATAAAAACTTGTCTCTCTTTATAGCCTGTCTAGCCTTTCTTCTGTACACACTAGCTTCTCTGTATACACTAACCAGGCTTCTATATACAATAGCTTCACTCTATGCACTAGCCTCTCTGTATAATCTAGCCTCTCTATATACCCTAGGTATTGTTCTGCATCTCCGTAGTGGTAGCCTCTCCGTAGAAGCCAGCCTTTATTCTGTATTCACTAGCCTTTCTTCTGTATGCTGTAGTCTTCTATATATACTAGCTTCTCTGTACACCCTTGCATCTCTGTAATACACTAAACCCTCTGTATACCACAGCCTGTCTTCTGTATACACTAGACTGTAAACACTAGATAGAATACACCAGCCTGTCTTCTGTACCCACTAGAATCTCTGTATACACTACCCAGTCTTCTGTATACACTGTCAGCTTGGATGTATACCCAAGCCTGTCTTCTGTATACACTAGTTTCTCTATATGCACTGTCCTTTCTGTATACTCTCGACCCTCTCTATACATTAACCTCTCTATATACACTAACATCTTTGTATATACTAGCCTCTCTTTAAATTAGCCTCTCTGTGTACCCCAGCCTCACTGTTTACTCTAGCATCTCTGTATACTCAAGCCTATCTACATACACGAGTCTTCTGTATTGTGTATTAACTAGCCTTTCTTCTGTATGCTGTAGTCTTCTATATATACCAGCTTCTCTGTACACCCTTGCATCTCTGTAAACACTGTGTAAACTAGCCAGTCTTATGTATACACTCGCCGACTGTATACACTAGACTCTCTGAATACACTAAACTCTCTGTATACCACAGCCTGTCTTCTGTATACACTAGACTGTAAAAACTAGCTAGAATACACCAGCCTGTCTTCTGTACCCACTAGACTCTCTGTATACACTACCCAGTCTTCTGTATAGAATGTCAGCTTTCATGTATACCCTTTCTGTATACACTAGCTTCTCTATATGCACTGTCCTTTCTGTATACACTCGACTCTCTCTATACACTAACCTCTCTATATACACTAACATCTTTGTATTTGTCTTTAAACTAGCCTCTCTGTGTACCCCAGCCTCACTGTTTACTCTAGCATCTCTGTATACTCAAGCCTCTCTACATACACGAAACCTGTATTCTGTATTCACTAGCCTTTCTTCTGTATGCTGTAGTCTTCTATATATACCAGCTTCTCTGTACACCCTAGCACTGTAACAGTACTAGGTTCCTGTATTACAGAAACAGAACACCAGCAATAAGGTGTATACTGTGCAGGAGGCACACAACACCGACTCTAACTTCTGCACTTGAGTATACAGAGATGCATGTATTGCAGAAATTGCAGAAATTGAACACCAGTAATAAAGGGTAGCTTCAGGTGTGTACTGTGCAGGAGGCACATAACACCCACTGTAACAGTGCTAGGTTCCCAAGCAGTAAAGAGCGTCCTCTTTCCCTGACCACCGCAACACACTATACAAGGCCGCCATGCTGGCGGCCTTATATAGTGTGGGGTGTGTACTAAACCCCCCTGAGCTATAATTGGCCACAGGAATCCTGCCTGTGGTGAATTGTGGCTCTCCTCACACAGGATGTCACATCTGTTCTTATTATATAGAACCTATTATGCTCCTCGTAAACTTTTTCAGTTTGGCCGAACGGCCGGACGCAAGTTGCCCCCGGTGCGGGAACATGGGGGGAGACATGATGCACATGTTTTGGAGATGCCCGAAGTTGATCCGCTACTGGACAGAGGTGACAGGAACCATTGATCGGGTGGTTGGAACCTCCACCAGGATGGAGGCGAAGTATTGTCTCCTGGGATTAGTTGAAGGAGTTGGAAACCCGGGAAGTAGCCAGATGGCAGTTCTGAGATGCCTATTTCAGGCAAGGAAACTGATTGCCCAACCCTGCTTAGCCTCCAATGTTGGCAATGACTTGTTTTTTTTCGCTTGTTTCCCAAGATGACCATGTTGGCGTTTGTCATGATGGTTGAGAGTGCCCGAAGAGATCGCCTATGGCCCCATCCCCTTGAAAGTGCCTGATCTTGTCTGATCTCGGAGGCTAAGCATTGTCGGGCCTGATGTAACTGGATGGGAGACCAACTGGGAATACCAGGTGCCGTAGCATTCTTTTTATGTTGTTGGCGTTGACATGGTTTTTTTTTTCCGCTTGTTTCCCAAGGTGATCATCTTGGCATTTGTCAAGAGGGCTGAGAGAGCCCAAAGAAATCTCCTACGGCCACATCCCCCTGAAAGTGCCCGATCTCATCTGATCTCAGAGGCTAAGCAGGGTCCGGCCTGGATAGTACCTAATTAAAGGTGCCGTAGGAATCTTTTTATATTGTTGGCTTTGACCTGTTTTTCTTTCGCTTGTTTCCCAAGGTGACCATTTTAGCATCAGTCAAGAGTTTTGAGTATGTCCCAAAGCGTTCGCCTGAGGTCACATCACCCTGAAAGCGCCCGATCTCAGAGGCTAAGCAGGGTCTGGGTCAGATGGGAGACCGCCAGGGTCTATGTTGTTGGCGTTGACCTTTTTTTTTTTCACTTGTTTCCCAAGATAACCATCTTGGTATTTGTCAAGAGGGTTGAGAGTGTCTAAATAGAACACCTATGGCCACATCACCCTGAAAGTGCACAATCTCATCTGATCTCGGAGGCCTAGCAGTGTACAGCCTGGTTAATACCTGTATGGGAGACCATCTGTGAATACCAGGTGCCGTAGGCTTCTTTTTATGTTGTTGGCTTTTACCTGTTTATTTTCGCTTGTTTCCCAAGGTGACCATCTTGGTGTTTAACAAGAGGGTTGAGAGTGCCCAAAGAGATCACCTACGGCCCCATCACCCTGAAAGCGCCCAATCTCATCTGATCTCAGAGGCTAAACAGTGTCGGTCCTGGTTAGTACCTGGATGGGAGACCGCCTGGAAATACCAGGTGCCATAGACTTCTTTTTTTGTTGTTGGCTTTGAACTGTTTTTTTCGCTTGTTTCTCAAGGCGACCATCTTGGCGTTTGTCAAGAGGGTTGGGCGTGTCTTGAAGAGAACGCTTACGGCCACATCACACTGAAAGCACCCGATCTCGTCTGATTTCAGAGGCTTAGGAGCATCAGGACTGGTTAGTACCTGGGTGGGAGACTGCCTGGAAAGACCAGGTGACATAGAAGGATCTGGTCTGGTTAGTGTCTTGATTGGGAGATCGCCTGGGAATACCGGATGCCGTAGGATTCTTTTTATGTTGTTGGCTTTGACCTGTTTTTTTTCCCTTGTTTCCCAAGGTGACCATCTTGGCATTTGTCAAGAGGGTTGAGAGTGCACAAAGAAATTGCCTACGGGCACAACACCCTGAAAGCGCCCAATCTCGTTTGGTCTCAGAGGCTAAGCAGGGTTGGGCCTGGTTTGTACCTGGATGGGAGGCCGCCTGGGTTTTCCAGATGCCGCAGGCTTCTTTTTATGTTGTTGGCGTTGACTTGTTTTTTTTGTTTGTTTCCCAAGGTGACCATCTTGGCGTTTGTCAAGAGGGTTGAGCGTGCATTTGATCTCAGAGGCTAAGCAGGGTTGGGACATGGTTAGTACCTGGATGGGAGACCGCCTGGGATTTCTCGATGCCATAGGCTTTAGTTTTAAGTTGTTGGCATTGACTTATTTTCTTTATTTTTATTATTCTTTTATTAAGTAGAACAACATAAATATAACCATACAGCATGACCCAGGGTCACAATTACATGCTAACAAAAAATAGGCAGCCAAATAACTCTGGGTTCTCAGAGGGGAGTCCTACAGTTTCATGCAGAAAATAGAGAAACCCCACCTCCGACATGTAGTACAGTATAACTAGTGCAGCTCCGTTCGGACAAATGTAATCATGGAGAACAACTGGGACCACAGCGAGCCAGCTTATCATGACCTACGTGAACCAGAGTAAAATATGAGCCGGTCATGTCCAGAACCCTGGGGTTCTTCTGGGTCCCGAAGGCTAGTAAGGAGACAAGGCATAGTCAAAAGGGAGGACGGGGGAAGAAGAGAGTGCAAAGACGGAGAGAGAGGAGGTGGGGGGATGGCGACGGGGAAAAAAAGAAAAATAAAGACAAAAAGGAGGGGGGGAATGCCACCCAGGGCAGACATGGCCTACGTAGGTAAACGTTAGATGTTCAGTCATTTTCTGGGACGGAGGCACTGCTCACCTCCCGAATGTAGTCTCGAGTACCAGTAAAATACCTCCAGGGCCTTCATGTAACACTAAATGCCTCTTCAGTGTTGTGAAGGGTGGCGGTCAATTCTTCCATCCGGAGAATATGATTGACTTTGGAATACCACAGCACCTTGGATGGGGGCTGAGGCTGCCTCCACAGTGCGGGAATGCAGGCCCGGGCGGCATTCAGGAGTTGCATCGTGAGGGTTTTTTTGTATTTTCGAACAGGCTGTTCGGTCAAGTGTAGAAGGCACGCTACTGGGAACCCAAAAGTTCCTCAAGGTCGGGCATGCCCAGAAAAGGTGTCCCATGGTCCCCATATCTGAATTTCACCTCCAACAAACATCCGGGATCGATCTATCCATTTTATTCAGAAGGTATGGGACTCTATACCAGCGTGAGACTATCTTGTATCTTGATATTGGTTTGCGATGGAAGCTTTATGTACTAAGGTCAAGATCTTCCCTATCTGTTGTGGGGTAAATGTGATGCCTAAGTCCCTCTCCCATTTGTGGATAAATGGTGGGGGTCGACTCCTCCTCCTGACTACTCAATAGGTTGTACAGAAGGGAGAGGGTGTGTCGCACAGGTTCCCTTTTGTGACAGATGGATTTATAGGGTGTCAGGTCTCTAGGAGTGTAGGGGGCCCTTTGTATGGCCAGAAGAAAGTGACGAAGTTGATAAGCACTAAACAAGTCAAGCGGAGGGTCAGAAAGCTCGGCGACAGTTTGCGTGGTCGGGAGCCTTCCCGTGGGCCACACCTCTCCCAGACGCTGTTTCCCCACCACTGTCAACTGTCGCAGTTTCTTGTTGGTAAATCCCGATGGGAAGTCTGGATTACCTATAACCGGAGTCATTGGTGATGGCAGGGGAGCAATGTGTGTGCAGCGGAACAACCTCCGCACAACAGCCAACGTAGCTCCCACTACGGGGTGACCTCTGAGGTCTTTTGGTAGGGAGGACAGGAGCCACGGGGAGGTCAATAGGGGAATGGATCCATCCTCAATCTCCATCTCCACCCACTGCTTGTGTGGGCCATTACAATGCCAATCAACGACTCTCGCTAGCAGAGTCACTCTGTAGTATTGTCTGAGATCTGGGAGACCCAGACCCCCTTGTCCTTTGGTCTGGCAAGCAATTGCAAACGGGCTCTGGGCGGTTTGCGCGCCAAAATAAAGTCCCGGAGCAGCACCTGCAGTTGTCTGAAAAAAATTGGGGGTAACCGGATCGGTAATGTCTGGAACATGTATAAGATCCGAGGGAGGGCCATCATTTTTAATGCATTACAGCGCCCGAACCAGGTCAGTGTTAAAGCATGCCAGTTTCCCAAATCAGATTTCAGTCTATCCAGGAGAGGGACAAAATCAAGCAGGTACAATTGCGCTAAATCCGCTGCGATGTCAACGCCCAGTTAACGTATAGATTTTTCAGCCCAGTAGAATGGAAAAGAGGAGCGGAGCCTCTTGGCCTCACCATCCGGGACCGATATATTCAATACAGCCGACTTGGCGCAATTGTTTTTATAGTTTGATAGGCTGCCGTGTCGCTGTAGAGACGCAAGTATTTTGGGAAGCAAAATGTGTGGATTGGAGATGGAAAAAATTAGATCATCAGCGTACGCCGCAATTTTGTGCTGTGCCGAGGGTTTGGATATGCCAGTAATATTCGGGTCATTCCGAACGTGACACATAAGTGGTTCCAGTGTCAGAATAAAAATTAGGGGAGACAGAGGGCACCCCTGCCTCGTCCCATTAGTGATGGGGAAAGAGTCCGAGCACCACTCGGTCACCCGTACCGCTGCCGATGGCGTGGAGTAAAGCGACATTACCCAGCTCATCATGTTGGGGCCAAGACCTATATGTTCCAGGGTGGCCTGCATAAAGTGCCAGGCCACCCTGTCAAAGGCCTCCTCCGCGTCTGTTGACAGCATAAGCAAGGGCCTTCCCTGTACATGCGCCGCATGGATTAAATTGAGGACTCGGGCCGTATTGTCTCTAGCTTCCGACTTATTTTTATTTTTTTGCTTGTTTCCTAAGGTGACCATCTTGGCATTTGTCAAGAGGGTTGAAAGTGCCTGAAGAGATTGCCTACGGGCACATTACCCTGAAAGCACCCGATCTCGTTTGATGTTGGAGGCGAATAGAGTCGGGCCTTGTTAGTACCTGGATGGGAGACCGCCTGGGAATACCAGGTGTCGTAGACTTCTTTTTATGTTGTTGGCGTTGACCTGTTTTTTTTTCGCTTATTTCCCAAAGTGACCATCTTGGTGTTTGTCAAGAGGGTTGAGAGTGCCTGAAGAGATTGCCTATGGCCACATCACTCTGAAAGCACCCAATCTCATCTGATCTTGGAGGCTAAGAAGAGTCGGGCCTGGTTAGTACCTGGATGGGAGACCACCTGGGATTACCAGTTATTGTAGGCTTCTTTTTATGTTGTTGGCGTTGATTCGTTTTCTTTTTTTTGCTTGTTTCCCAAGGTGACCATCTTGGCATTTGTCAAGAGGGTTGAGAGTGCCCAAAGAGATCGCTTACAGCAGCATCACCCTGAAAGAGCCCTATCTCTTCTCTTTTCTGAGGCTAAGAAGGGTAGGCATGCGCAGTACACAGCAACACAGATTCCGAAAATTGCCGAGCATGAACGGCGCCTGCGCACTGAGTCCAGGTTCTATCCCCACTATCCAAGTGGACATAGAGTAAGAATATAAAAGATCCGAGCGCAGCGAGGCCGAGCCCGAAGCGTGGCGAGCGAAGCTCGCCTGCGAGGGGCCCTCTAATATTCACAACCCTATGTCCGCTTGGATGGTGGGGCTACCACCTCCACTCACCGCGCAGGCGCCGTTCAGCTTCGGAGATTTTCCGAAGCTTCGTCTGCTCCGTACTGCGCATGCGCAGTACGGCGCGGACACTATATCATGGCCGGACAGTATATGGCAGAACACCGGCACCAGTCAACCACCGGTGTCATGTGCGTCGCTGTGTAATATAGAGCAGGGTCCGGGAAGCCAATACCTCCCCGCAATTTCGGTCGCAATAGCATTGCCCTACCAATACGCATATGTTTTCCGCGCCAGAGGAACTTGATAAAGATTGAGCGAACCGCATGAAAGAAAGTCTGGGGTATTTTGATAGGTAAGGCTTGTAGTAGATACAGAAGTCGTGGCATCGCGTTCATCTTCAACACATTACAGCGTCCGAACCATGACAGAGCTAGTGGGTCCCATCTTTTAAGGTCCGCTGTAAGCCCATAGGCTTCTTTTTATGTTGTTGGCTTTGACCTGTTTTTTTTTGCTTGTTTCTCAAGGTGAGCATCTTGGCGTTTGTCAAGAGGGTTGGGCGTGTCTTGAGGAGAATGCTTACGGCCACATCAATAGTGATAGACAGCTTACATTAGGATGTGAATGTAAAATGAATGTAAAATAGTTGCATTATGTGTTATTAATGTAATCAAACTGTATTGCTTTGCTTTGCTACTGCAACCACTTCTCAATCAAGTAAACCGTCCCACTGCTTTTCTCACATTTTACCGCTGTTAAAAAATGTGTTGCAAGTGTTATGTGTTACAAATGGTTCTCAGTGTGACAGTTAATGTGGAGAAGAAGTAATACACAAAATAGAGTCAGATTCTTGGGTCCAAGAAATAGGGCTGCTCTCAGAAGCCCTTTCGGGGCTTGCCTGGTAAAGGCCTGGTCAGACAGGCCTGGAGGGAATCTAGGATGTCCAATAATTGGGGTCATAGGAGAAGGGAAGTTAGTCAGGTGGGAAAGGTAAAAAAAACTATCCATCTCAGCGAGCGAGGGGCCAATTAATGGGTGAGTAGTCACACAGGGCTCCAATGGCCTCCCCGCCCAAGGCAGACCAGCCAGTGGAACCCGCGCCATCTCCTGCTCTAGCTTGACCCATAGCTTCAGTTCCCCATGCCGGTGTCTTATCACATATGGTCCCCCATCGGATAGTGTCCGCTGTGTACTGCGCATGCGCAGTACACAGCAACACAGATTCCGAAAATTGCGAGCATGAACGGCACCTGCGCACTGAGTACAGGTTCTATCCCCACTATCCAAGTGGACATAGAGTAAGAATATAAAAGAGCCGAGCGCAGCGGAGCCAAGCCCGAAGCGTGGCGAGCGAAGCTCGCCTGCGAGGGGCCCTCTAATATTCACAACCCTATGTCCGCTTGGATGGTGGGGCTACCACCTCCACTCACCGCGCAGGAGCCGTTCAGCTTCGGAGTACACAGTACACAGCTTCGGAGTACACATTTACCCCACAACAGATAGGGAAGATCCTGACCTTAGTACATAAAGCTTCCATCGCAAACCAATATCAAGATACAAGATAGTCTCACGCTGGTATAGAGTCCCATACCTTCTGAATAAAATGGATAGATCGATCCCGGATGTTGGTTGGAGGTGAAATTCAGATATGGGGACCATGGGACACCTTTTCTGGGCATGCCCAACCTTGAGGAACTTTTGGGTTCCCAGTAGCGTGCCTTCTACACTTGACCGAACAGCCTGTTCGAAAATACAAAAAAACCCTCACGATGCAACTCCTGAATGCCGCCCGGGCCTGCATTCCCGCACTGTGGAGGCAGCCTCAGCCCCCATCCAAGGTGCTGTGGTATTCCAAAGTCAATCATATTCTCCGGATGGAAGAATTGACCGCCACCCTTCACAACACTGAAGAGGCATTTAGTGTTACATGGAGGCCCTGGAGGTATTTTACTGGTACTCGAGACTACATTCGGGAGGTGAGCAGTGCCCCCGTCCCAGAAAACGACTGAACATCTAACGTTTACCTACGTAGGCCATGTCTGCCCTGGGTGGCATTCCCCCCCTCCCTTTTTGTCTTTATTTTTCTTTTTTTCCCCGCCGCCATCCCCCCACCTCCTCTCTCTCCGTCTTTGCACTCTCTTCTTCCCCCGTCCTCCCTTTTAACTATGCCTTGTCTACTTACTAGCCTTCAGGACCCAGAAGAACCCCAGGGTTCTGGACATGACCGGCTCATATTTTACTCTGGTTCACGTAGGTCATGATAAGCTGGCTCGCTGTGGTCCCAGTTGTTCTCCATGATTACATTTGTCCGAACGGAGCTGCCCTAGTTATACTGTACTACATGTCGGAGGTGGGGTTTCTCTATTTTCTGCATGAAACTGTAGGACTCCCCTCTGAGAACCCAGAGTTATTTGGCTGCCTATTTTTTGTTAGCATGTAATTGTGACCCTGGGTCATGCTGTATGGTTGACTGTTATATTTATGTTGTTCTACTTAATAAAAGAATAATAAAAATAAAAAAAATAAGTCAATGCCAACAGCTTAAAACTAAAGCCTATGGCATCAAGAAATCCCAGGCGGTCTCCCATCCAGGTACTAACCATGTCCCAACCCTGCTTAGCCTCTGAGATCAAATGCACGCTAAACCCTCTTGACAAATGCCAAGATGGTCACCTTGGGAAACAAACAAAAAAAACAAGTCAACGCCAACAACATAAAAAGAAGCCTGCGGCATCTGGAAAACCCAGGCGGTCTCCCATCCAGGTACAAACCAGGCCCAAGCCTGCTTAGCCTCTGAGACCAAACGAGATTGGGCGCTTTCAGGGTGTTGTGCCCGTAGGCAATTTCTTTGTGCACTCTCAACCCTCTTGACAAATGCCAAGATGGTCACCTTGGGAAACAAGGGAAAAAAAACAGGTCAAAGCCAACAACATAAAAAGGATCCTACGGTATCCAGTATTCCCAGGCGATCTCCCAATCAAGGCACTAACCTGACCAGATCCTTCTATGTCACCTGGTCTTCCCAGGCAGTCTCCCATCCAGGTACTAACCAGGCCTGATGCTGCTAAGCCTCTGAAATCAGACGAGATCAGGTGCTTTCAGGGTGATGTGGCCGTAAGTGTTCTCTTCAAGACACGCCCAACCCTCTTGACAAACGCCAAGATGGTCGCCTTGAGAAACAAGTTCAAAGCCAACAACAAAAAAAGAAGCCTATGGCACCTGGTATTTCCAGGCGGTCTCCCATCCAGGTACTATTCAGGCCCGACACTGTTTAGCCTCTGAGATCAGATGAGATTGGGCGCTTTCAGGGTGATGGGGCCGTAGGTGATCTCTTTGGGCACTCTCAACCCTCTTGTTAAGCGCCAAGATGGTCACCTTGGGAAACAAGCGAAAATAAACAGGTAAACGCCAAAAACATAAAAAGAAGCCTACGGCACCTGGTATTCACAGATGGTCTCCCATACAGGTATTAACCAGGCCGTACACTGCTAGGCCTCCGAGATCAATGAGATTGTGTGCTTTCAGGGTGATGTGGCCATATGTGTTCTATTTAGACACTCTCAACCCTCTTGACAAATACCAAGATGGTTATCTTGGGAAACAAGTGAAAAAAAAAGGTCAACGCCAACAACATAGACACTGCCGGTCTCCCATCTGACCCAGACCCTGCTTAGCCTCTGAGATTGGGCGCTTTCAGGGTGATGTGACCTCAGGCGAACGCTTTGGGACATACTCAAAACTCTTGACTGATGCTAAAATGGTCACCTTGGGAAACAAGCGAAAGAAAAACAGGTCAAAGCCATTAATATAAAAAGATTCCTGCGGCACCTTTAATTAGGTACTATCCAGGCCGGACCCTGCTTAGCCTCTGAGATCAGATGAGATCGGGCGCTTTCAGGGGGATGTGGCCGTAGGAGATTTTTTTGGGCTCTCTCAGCCCTCTTGACAAATGCCAAGATGATCACCTTGGGAAACAAGCGGAAAAAAAAAAACATGTCAACGCCAACAACATAAAAAGAATCCTACGGCACCTGGTATTCCCAGTTGGTCTCCCATCCAGTTACTAATCAGGCCCGACAATGCTTAGCCTCCGAGATCAGACAAGATCAGGCACTTTCAAGGTGATGGGGCCATAGGCGATCTCTTCGGGCACTCTCAACCATCTTGACAAACGCCAACATGGTCATCTTGGGAAACAAGCGAAAAAAACCAAGTCATTGCCAACATTGGAGGCTAAGCAGGGTTGAGCAATCAGTTTCCTTGCCTGAAATAGGCATCTCAGAACTGCCATCTGGCTACTTCCCGGGTTTCAATGAGAGGATACTAGGGGGAAAAAAATACACGGGGGAAAAAAAAAAATAGAGAATAAAAATGAAAATAATAATAAAAAATAAAAAAAAATGGGGGAACGAATAAGGTAAAAATGAAAAAAATAACATATATATGTAGATAAAATTATGTATGAAAGGGACATGAGAGGAAGTATAAAATGTGTCGCCCCTGGCATACACATATATGTGTATACCTACGCACATGTGTATATATATATATATATATATATATATATATATATATATATATATATATATATATGCACACACACATGTAAAAAATATAAAATATAAAAAAATATCTATATATCTATAAATGCATATAATATATAAAATATAGAAAATTTATATAATTGTTATAGAGATTATATGTCTAAATTGAGGGAAACAAATAAGGAACTGGGGAAGGGGGGAGAGAGAGGGGGAAATATATGTATAGTAGTATTGAGGGTGTATTATGGAGATTGGGATGGAAACATTTTTTTGTATGCGGTAAAAAAAATTATGCAAGAGGAAAAATACGGAAAAGGGAGAAAAAAGAGGAGAAACGAGAAAAAGCAAAAGAAAAGGGATAAAAAGAAGAATGAGGCAAAGAAGAAGGGAAAGGGGAGGGACGGCAGCATGGTATGTGAACAATGGGAGTATAGCCTACTATATGCTACCTGTGGTGGTTAGGTAAGTATGGGAAGGAAAAGATGGGGAAAGGGAAGATGATAGCGGAATAATGATTGGTGTCTGTTTACCAGGAAAAAAACACACAGGAAAAAAACACACAGATCGGTCGGTTTGCCATCAATCAACCGATCGATTGGTTATGAAGATCATCACAATAATAATACATAATACATCTTATCAAACAGTCAGATACAGTGAGAGAGCTCACATAATAAAAAAGGCAGGTTTATCAACACAAAAATCCCCTAATTGTGTATAAAATATGTATAAAATAAGGAAAGAACTGTTGTATGTAAAGACTTATTATTTGCACTTTAAATGAGTTTTACTAACATAAAGTGCACGGGCAGTACAAAGGGGGATATATGTATGAGCAACATGCAATAACAGGTCATAATAGTAATAAGCAATAAGTGGGTATGTATACGCAAAATCAGAGGATCGTGGCGATTTCGATGGATTCATTGATTCCCCCCGGGGAGAGAACATCCAGGGAATATATCCAGAATGTTTCACAGGCGCATTATTTTTTGAATCTCTCCGCCGGGGGGAGATGATTTGGAATCTGTTCAATGATCCATACCTTTAGGCCTATTGTAGAGCCTTTATGAAAGTGGGAAAAATGTTGTGGCACACTGTGTGGGTCTGTGCCTCCTTCAATGAGTCTTCTGTGTTCGCCGAAGCGCTGTCTCAGTGTCCTTATGGTTCTCCCCACATAAATGAGACCAAAAGGACAACTCAGTCCATACACCACAAACTCAGACGAACAGTTGAAGAATTCTTTTAGCGTGTATGTTTTGCCTTTTGTAGTGAATTCTTTTTGTCCATGGTCTACAAATTTGCAAGTTTTGCAGAGGGCTTTATGACATTGCGGTATCAGTTTGGGGGCCATGGAGGGGTGTGTTTGTACTTTGAGTTTGCTGGGTGCGAATTTATTTCTTAGGTTGGGGGCCCTGCGATAGGTGACGGAGGGTCGAGCTGGGAGTTCCACTCGCAGGTGGGGATCCTGTTGAAGGATGGCCCAATGTTTTCTCAATATTTTTTCCATGGCTTTGTATTCATTATGAAATGTGGTAATAAATCTGCTGGAGAAGTCGCGTGGGGGGCGGTCAATTTTGGTCATTTTCTCCAGGAGACATTGTTCAAATGCATCGTCTATGAGTGATGCCGGGTAGTTTTTTTCCCGAAATTTTGTTTTCAGGTTTGTACTGGATTCTATGTAGTCCTCTTGTTTAGTGCAGTTTTGTCTAATGCGCCAGAATTGGCCCTTGGGTATGTTGTTAATCCACTTTGGGTAATGGCAGCTGTTATAATGTAGGTATGAATTACCCGCAGTGGGCTTCGTATCGTTTTTAGAAATGATGGTGTGGTCTTCATGTCCTAATTCCAGATCTAGGAAAGCTATCGTATCGGGGTTCATATTAGAAGTGAATGATAGTCCGTAGGGGTTGTTATTGCAATGTTGGATGAAAGGGGGAATTAAATCAACTGCACCGCCCCAGATAATGATAAGGTCATCAATATACCTTCCAAAGAAGATGATATTTTCAGCAAAAGGGTTGTTTTTGTAAATAAAGCGGGATTCCCAAAACCCCATTGCGAGGTTGGCGTAGGAAGGCGCAAAATTTGCGCCCATAGCTGTGCCTTGGATTTGTTGGTAGAATTCTCCATTAAAAGTAAAGTAGTTATGTGTTAAGCAAAAGTTTACAGCTGTTATTAGAAAGTTGGCTTGGCGCATATTTACGAGGGGGTCATTAGTTAGGTAGTCTTCTACCGCTTTGAGGCCATGGGCATGCGGGATGGAGGTGTAAAGCGAGCTAACATCCAGAGAGAGCCATACATACGAGGGCTCCCATCTATATGAGGCCAAGGTTTCAAGGAGGTGACGGCCATCACGGATGTAGGATTGGAGCTGTGTTACCAGTGGCTACAGAAACTGGTCGATATAAAGGCTGAAGCCGGTAGTGACACTATCCATGGCGGCTACAATTGGTCGACCAGGCGGGTGTTGGGGATTTTTGTGCACTTTTGGCAGGTAGTAGAAATATGGAATCTGGTAGAAATTCTTCTGTAGGAAGGCACCTTCCGTCTTGGATAGGATGCCTTCTTGGAGGGCAGATGTAATTAGGACCTCAGCTTCCTTAGCGAAAGCGTTAGTAGGGTCATGTGTCAGTTTTTTATAAGTGATGTTATCCGCAAGGAGACGGAGAGATTCTGCGACATAGTCGGATCTATCCAGCAAGACTATACCACCTCCTTTGTCTGCGGGCTTAATTATGAGGTCTTCTTTGTGTATAAACTTATCTAATGCCTGGGTTTCCGACCAAGTGAGGTTGTTATTGTTAGATTTTGAAGTGGTACTGCACAGTTTGGTTAGGTCAGCATATACCACTCTGTAAAAACTTTCGATGTAAGGGCCCTTTGATTGGGTAGGGAAAAAGATGGATTTAGGTTTTAGTGATGTATGGGTAATGGGAGGGGACGAAGCTAGGTGTTGGGTAAGTATTAGTGATGTGTATCCGTCATTGTTTGAAATTTCACAATTGTCAATGTCAAACGTGAGGTCATCGATGGTAGATTCGGATGGGTCGTGGGTTGGAGGTATAGTGGGCCGGTTGGCAGGTTCTCTTATCTCTTTGGAGTTCTTTTCCTGTTTTATATGAGTGTCTTTTAAGGGTTAAATTGCGTACATAGTTATTGAGGTCTTTGAAGAGGGTGAAGGGGTTGGGTCTATTTAGTGGTGCAAAATTTAGTCCCAGACTGAACAGGGAAATGTCAGCAGGTGATGGGTCATATGAGGATAGGTTGAAAATTTTTATCGTTTTTGGTGTTTCAGTATGTTTGCGTAGCTTATTTGTTCGTCCTCCTCTACAACCTCTTCTGTGAGTTTTCTTTTTTGGGGATTTGAGGTTGGAGGAGGACTTTCCACTAAAAAAAAAAGTGGTGTGGTACAATCTGGCCTTGGGGAAGTGGTTTCTGATTTCTGATTTGTTGGGGGTGGGATGTCAAGGGGTGCCAAGATATTGGGGTTTTTTGTTTTTGGGCTAGTGAGAGTTAACTGAATCCCGTTCACATGCCCATAGTTGGGAGTGTTATTATCATTTTTATTGTTATTGGGGGATTTTATACCTGAATTAGAGGCTGATAACCTCCTAGCTTGACTGGGGCTCGATCTTGTTTTAGGGGTTTCTGTGGGTCTATTGTAAAATTGGTTAAGAGATTGTATTAATCCATCCATCCTAGCTAGGTTCCTAGAATTGTTTTTATTAGAATTATAGTTGTGGTGCTTCTCTGTAATGCCATATTGGTTAAAACCAAGACGAAGAGTTTTTGACGAGGAGATGTGAAAAAAAGAGGGAACGATAGGATCGTATGGATTAATACTCATCAGTGCAGGTGGGGTCTGCCTGAAGGGTTTGTTGGTGGTTGGGTGGATTTTATTATTTCGGGTCGGGATTACTGGCTTGAGAGCGGAGAGGCCTAATTTAGGGGCATCGGGTACTGATAGCCCATGGCTACTTTGGTGGTTCCAGGAAAAAATACGATTCGTATTATAATCGTCTAAATCACGTTTAAATTTACCTATTTTGGTGGAAATGAGATCATTCTCTTGGTTCTTTGTATTTTTCTTTAAAATATCCAACCAGGATGCTGGAATTTTTTCTGAATGGTGTAGGATTTCCTCTACAATTTTTTGGATCTGTGTAATCAATTGATTATATTTCTCGATCCTATGAGATACAAGTATTCCCATCCATTTTGTTGTGCAAAAGTCTGCCACCCCTACCCATTCTTTTTTTCCCCCATCATTTAGGAAGAGGGGAGGGTTTTTCCTAACTCCTAATCCCCTAGGGGAGATCTTAGTTTCTATGTATTTTTCTAGAAAGAACCTATCCCACCATTGTGAGTTGGTCATGTGGATGGTCCTTTCTAGTTGTTTAAATTTTCCACAAAGAGTGTGGCGGATTCTTCCATTGAGTTTAACTACAATGGAAAAATCCAAAGGTGATAGGTGAGAATATAGTTGATCAAGTGTGGTGTATCTATGGTGTGTAATGGCTGAAATGATATCCATTATTAACAAGAACTACCACACCACCACCAAAACATAACAAAAAAAAAAGAAAATGATATGTATAAGTGTATACGTAGACAACAGTAGTAATATTATTTGATATGCAGCACAACGGTTCCACATATATAGTACACAACAAGTAAAGGCACAAAAATCACATAATAATATTCTCAAAGAGGCTGTCTGTATAAAGTTATATAAGACAATAGTACATATGAGATCTTTTGGTTATCAAGTCCCAGGAAAGTGCATTTCGTTCCTTGGATAGGAATTCAACATACAGGGCTGCCACCGCAGGGAGCTGAAACCAGGCTCCTATACTGTTACGGAGATATAAAAGAAGAAGAAGGGGGCGCCTCTGGGTGTAGATTTTTTTAAAAGCAATTTATTCACAAGTCTAAAACAGAGAGATTTTGCACTCACATTTTCCATAAAATAAATGGGCATGTAGAATAAGAGGGGTCATCTGATTTGTCCGTCACTTCTTCAGATGACCCCTCTTATTCTACATGCCCATTTATTTTATGTAAAATGTGAGTGCAAAATCTCTCTGTTTTAGACTTGTGAATAATTTGCTTTTAAAAAAAATCTACACCCAGAGGCGCCCCCTTCTTCTTCTTCTTTTATATCTCCGTAACAGTGTAGGAGCCTGGTTTCAGCTCCCTGCGGTGGCAGCCCTGTATGTTGAATTCCTATCCAAGGAATGAAAGGCACTTTCCTGGGACTTGATAACCAAAAGATCTCATATGTACTATCATCTTTTATAACTTTATACAGACAGCCTCTTTGAGTATATTATTATGTGATTTTTGCGCCTTTACTTGTTGTGTAGTTAGCGGTGTATGCTGGGTTCAGAGCACGCAGACAGCACGCACAATCTCCTACAACTGACTGGAAGCTCTATTTAAAAAAGAGCAAGATAGTTAGCTACATAGGTGGATATAGCGGTGTATGCTGGGTTCAGAGCACGCAGACAGCACGCACAATCTCCTACAACTGACTGCAAGCTCTATTTAAAAAGAGCAAGATAGTTAGCTACATAGGTGGATATAGCGGTGTATGCTGGGTTCAGAGCACGCAGACAGCACGCACAATCTCCTACAACTGACTGCAAGCTCTATTTAAAAAGAGCAAGATAGTTAGCTACATAGGTAGATATAGCGGTGTATGCTGGGTTCAGAGCACACAGACAGCACGCACAATCTCCTACAACTGACTGCAAGCTCTATTTAAAAAGAGCAAGATAGTTAGCTACATAGGTGGATATAGCGGTGTATGCTGGGTTCAGAGCACGCACAATCTCCTACAACTGACTGCAAGCTCTATTTAAAAAGAGCAAGATAGTTAGCTACATAGGTGGATATAGCGGTGTATGCTGGGTTCAGAGCACGCAGACAGCACGCACAATCTCCTACAACTGACTGCAAGCTCTATTTAAAAAGAGCAAGATAGTTAGCTACATAGGTGGATATAGCGGTGTATGCTGGGTTCAGAGCACGCAGAATCTCCTACAACTGACTGCAAGCTCTATTTAAAAAGAGCAAGATAGTTAGCTACATAGGTGGATATAGCGGTGTATGCTGGGTTCAGAGCACGCAGACAGCACGCACAATCTCCTACAACTGACTGCAAGCTCTATTTAAAAAGAGCAAGATAGTTAGCTACATAGGTGGATATAGCGGTGTATACTGGGTTCAGAGCACGCACAATCTCCTACAACTGACTGCAAGCTCTATTTAAAAAGAGCAAGATAGTTAGCTATATGGGTGGATATAGCGGTGTATACTGGGTTCAGAGCACGCAGACAGCACGCAGAATCTCCTACAACTGATAGCAAGCTCTATTAAAAAAGAGAAATATAGCTAGCTATATAGATGGATATAATGGTGTATACTGCGGTCAGGGCACGCAGACAACAGCCACTACAGAAGAGCAAGAACGCAAAATCGGCCGATAACGATCGGTGCATACTGTGCTTAAGGTACACAGAACACCCACTAACTCCTACAGACGCTAACATACTACACCTGGCCGCCGCGCTGGCGGCCTTATATAGTGTGGGGCATGTACTTCACAGCCTGAGCTATGATTGGCCACAGGCATCCTGCCTGTGGCCAATCATGGCTCTCCTCGCTGCCGGCGCTGTGATTGGTCAAGCATGCGGGGTCACAGTGCATGCTTGGTGCACGAATTTGGCGCGAACGGCCCATAACGTTCGGAATTTGCTTAACGGGTGAACAGCCGATGTTCAACTCGAACACGAAGCTCATCCCTAGTGAGGGGTGGGTCTGTGGGGGGGCAGCCCAGCATAGTACATTACACGGGGGGGGGGGAATAGCACAGTACATTACATGGTTGGCACAACACATTACATGGTGGATACATGGATACAGCACATTTAATGGTGGGCAAAGCACAGCAAATTACATAGTGGGCACAGCACGTTACATAGTTGGCACTGCCCAATACAGCACATTACAAGGTAGGCACAGCACATGACATGGTTGGCACAGCACTTGACATGGTTGGTACTGCACAACACAGATAATGCACAAAGTGGGCATAGGACCTAATATGGTGGGCACAGCACATGACATGGCGGGCACAGCTAAGCACATTAAAAGTGAGCACTGCACAGCACATTATATGGTGGGTACAACATATTATATGTTGGGTACTGCACATGGCATAGTGGGCACTGCACAGCACATAACAAGGTGGGCACTGCATGACACCACGTGACATGGTGAGCGCTGCACAACACAGCACATTGCATGGTGGTCACAACACAGCACATGCACAAGGTGGGCACAGGACCTTATATTGTGGTCACAGCACATGGCATGGCGGACACAGCTGAGCACATTACATAGTGAGAACTCCCCATTACAAGTGGGCACTGCACTGCAATTTACATGGTGGGCACTGTACATAACATGGTGGGCACTGCATGACACATCACATTACATTACATTGTGGGCACAGCACATTACATGGTGGGCACAACACATTACATGGTGGGCACTGCATGGCATAGCACATTTCATGGTGGGCAACGCAACTGCACATTACATGTTAGGAATGGCATATTACATGGTGGGCACTGCTGAACAGCACAGCACATTACACAGTGGGCACAACACACTACATTCTGAGCACAACACATGGCAGGGTGGGCACAGAACAGCACATGACAAGGTGGGAACTGCACATGATGTGGTGGGCACTGCATGGAACAGCACATTACATGGTGGGATCACTGCATGGCACAGCACATGACATGGTGGACACGGCAAATTATATAGTGGGCAGTGCAAGGCGCAGCATATGACATGGTGGGCACTGAATGGCACAGCACATGACATGGTGGGCATTGCACATGACATGGTGGACACTGGGTGGCACATCACATGACATGGTGGGCACTGCATATTACATGGCAGGCACTGCATGGCACAGTACATGACATGGCGGGCACTGCATGGTACATCACATGACATGGCGGGCACAGCACATTACATAGTGGGAACAGCACATGACATGGTGGGCACTGCAAGGCACAGCATGACATAGTGGGTACTGCAAGGCACAGCACAACATAGTGGGCACTGCACATCACATGAAGAGCAATGAAATGCACAGCACATTACATGGAGGGCACTGCAATGTACAGCACATGGCATGGTGGGCACTGCACATTACATTGTGAGCACTGCAATGCACAGCAAATTACATACTGGGCACAGGACATTACATGGGGGCACTGCAATGCACATGACATGACATGGTGAGCACAGCATGACATGGTGGGCACTGCACATGACAAGGTGGGCAGTGCACATGACATGGTGGGCACTGCACATTACATAGTGGGCACTGCATTGCACAGCACATGACATGGTGGGAACTGGGTACAAGAGAGCACATGACATGGGGGGAATCAGCAGTGTATCCCCTAGCACAATAATTACACAACACCTCCCTAACAAATTTACTAACCTTATGTCAACAGCATGGGAGATGTCCTTCCTCCTGGGCTCCTGCTGGTTAGGCCAACATTAGCGCCCCTCCCCCAGACAGCTCCCAAACACAGAGGATCTGTGTGAGTGTAACTAGTGATGGGAAGTCCGGATCTTTAAAGTGAATCGGTTCATTTCGAACTGCTCACTGAAATGAACCGATTCAATGAATCGATTCTTCGGTTCACTTGCTGAGTCTACTGACAAGCAAGTGAACCGAAGCTCTGATTCAACCACATTAAATGATTAAAATCAGAAGAGTGATTCACACAGAAGGTTGGCAGGTCCTGGGGACGTTTACTTTGATTTAGTTGATTGGTGCAGAGCACAAGCCTATTGTTGTCACATTAGCTCAGTGTCATGAATTTTGGTGATACACAAACAGCTGTGTTAGGCTGGGTTCACACTTGTGCAATGCGGAAACCCTGCAATTCCACTACGGGTTCCTGCATCGCACCCGACTCGCACAACAGTTTACAATGACATATGCAAACTGCTGGGGAATGTCATACAATGTTAATGACACCCCCATTTCAGCTCACATGTCGCACTGCAAAGTGTCAGTTTGGACATGAATCGGATTGCATGGGTGCCAATGCGATACGATTCTGGTGCGAACCAAAAAAAGGGTCCTGTGCGAGTTTAGTCCAAATGCGATACGATTTCAGCCATACTATCTGTATGGCTGAAATCGCATTGCATGGACATTGCCTGTGATTTGCACTGCAGTGCAAATTGCATGCGATTTTGCACGATGCAGCAGTGTGAACTGGCCCTGAGCCTAGGTTTCCGCAAATTTGATGGATAGCAATGTTAACTGTGAAGTTGCCCCAGAATGCAGTTCACATGCACACAAACCCCACTTTTCATTTAGGCTCTGTTTCCACTTGTGCAACTTGTCCTGTGACTTTGGAATGCAAAGTTGCATGACAAGAAGTACCCGATTTCCAATGAGTACCATTCATATCTGTGCGACTTCAAGTCACAGCGACTTCAAAATAGTCCCTGCACTACTTTGGTCCCATTTTAATGTGACTCGAGGTCCCTAAACCTCCAGAATACACAGGCATTGCTTCAAGTCGCGGCAGAATCGTGCAACTTTCAGGCTTTTTAGGCTAACGCAGCCTGAAAGTTGCACAATTCTGCCGCAATTTTGATGCGACTTTAAAGCAATGCCTGTGTATTCCGGAGGTCTATGGATCTCAAGTTGCATCAAAGTGGGACCAAAGTAGTGCAGGGACTACTTTGAAGTTGCACAGATATGAATAATACTCATTGGAATTCATAGCGTACAAAGTCGCAGGACAAGTTGCACAAGTGGAAGTGGAGCCAAAATGAAAAGTGGGTTTTTGTGCATGTGAACTGCATTCTGATGGGCCAACTTCACAGTTAACATTGATAGCCATCAGATTTGCCCGTAGCCTTTACAGCGCATGCGCAGTAATGATGATCAGATTTTACTACCACTACCATGGGCGAAGTACCCCTGGTAGTAAAATTCAATCGTTAAGGCTATTTTCACACTTCGCATCAAAGTCGGACAAAAGTAGTACAAAAACTACTTTTAAGTCGCACAGATATGAACTAAACTCGTAGGAAATCACGGGTTATGACTTGTCATGTGACTTTGCAGTTTCAAGTCGCAGGACAAGTCGCACGAGTGTGAAAGGGCCTTAGGCTGTCCGTACCACCTTATCACTGCTGCTACCTCATTGGTTTAGGGTATTGTTTTACTGGTGGTGACTTGTGGTTCTTTCAGTGTACTGGGTTCTAAAAACTGATATGATTCTTTAACTCGGTAACTTGTATGATTCTTTAACTTGGTAACTTGTATGATTCTTTAACTTGGTAACTTGTATGATTATTTAACTCGGTGTACTGTGTACTCCTGACTCTTGTTTTAAGTTTGTATCCAGTTCCTGAGTGTCACTGTGCTGCGAGTCAGCTGATTGGTTGCAGGGAGGGGCCGAGGTCTCTCACTCTAGGATCATATTACCAGGCCTGCTCTACTGTGTACTGAGTGCATAGTGAACTGTTTCAAACGAATCAGTTCACTCAGATGAATCGATTCATCCAGTTCACTGAAAAGAATCGATTCAAAAGAACGATTCGTTCATGAACTGGACATCACTAAGTGTAAAAGATCTTGTGATAGGAGTCAGACATCTGCAGAGACAAGCCTTGGCTGCAGTGACTAACACTTGTCTCCTCCATGAGTGCAGTGCACAGAGGGCTCCTCTTCTTTCAAGAAGGAACACCGATATTGATAAGCCACTGGCATGGGCCTATATCGAGGGAGGGGCCTGGAGCTGCAGCTCCACAAGCCCCTATGTTAATCCGGCCCTGTATGTTTGCAAGGGTAATGGTTCGGCCTGCGTAGGAGCCTTTTAGAAAGAGGAACCTGCCTTCTTTATCGGATTGCATGTCGGTGTACTGGAATGGACAATTTTTGTGTATCAGAATGGCCACACCCTTTGTTTTGGCTAATGGGTTCGTAGCATGGTATACTATAGGGAAATGGCGACTAAACAGTTTAGGAATGGCATTAGAGCGGAAGTGAGTTTCTTGAAGGAATACGATATTGGCTTTGTGTTTCTGCATCTCAAGGAGGGTTTGGGAGCATTTTTCCGGGGTATTCAAGCCTTTGACATTCAGTGATATAATTTTTGCAGTTAGACTGGTGGCCAGCTTGGTGGCACTATTACGCTTGAGTGGCATGGCTGATACAAGTAGCTAGATTTACTTAGGTAGGATAGGTGTCAAATAGGGGAGTCTGACTCAGGAGCAGAATTGTGGTTTTGGAGGTAACGCTAAAAGGCTCTCAAGAGCCTATTGGAGGGGGTTCTAGTAAAAAATCGCAGGTATGGGGATGGGGGAACGAGGTGGGTTAAGGGGAGTGTCTCGTGTATCGGTGGTGTCTCTCACCCCTTGATAGGAGGGAGGGAGATACTGCGTGGGTTATACCGATGAAAGTCAGTGGTATACTATGTAATCGTGTTAATGAAAGTGTGGTTACGACCGATGTGTGGGAGGTGACCGGTCTATTGAGAAGATAGATATTCGTTAACTACCAAATATGTCGATTCTGTTCGTCCCACCCTCAGCCCAAACAAAATGTTTCCGTATATAGGCGAGAATGTGTCTCTAATAGCCTTAGAATCAGGAAACTGTATGGGATGGGAAATAAAGAGTGTTCTAAGGCTTGTGAGGGAGTGGGATGTTTATCCCAGAGCGTGTGGAAACCGATGAGCTTTTCCTTAAATAGTTTGTGTGTCTGCATGTTAGAGTGAATGATGTGGAGGGATGTTCGTTTGCGCATACCGAGAAAGGGCCAATGTCACCTTAAGTCAGTCGGTTGAAACATATGAATCAAAAAACAAATAACAGATGCATCATAGTAACTTTTAGAACCATAACCATAACCAAAAAAGAAAAAAGAAAAAACAGCCGTCCAGAATTCAGCTGGGCGGTATTATCTCGTAGAAGAGCTTGATCTCTGGGCACATGTATATAGAAGCCTGTCAGGTGGACGAGCCTGGTTCTGCAAGAAAGCCATAGGTAAGCAGTCCCCAGATAACAGTAATATCTAGCTTCAGTAAACATAACCTGTGAACCTTAGGGACAAGGGGATCCTCTGCAGTGCCTATGGAGCCCATTCGAGTGGTCTCCTACTTCTAGTATGGTCTAGCAGGGATTAACTTTAGCATGATGGAGAGACGTAGTACTCTGATCATGTCTGGTTAGTGTTTGAGATTAACCACTATATTACAATATCGTTATTATATCATATTGTCGTTCCCCAAAGTAAGTTGGGGGTCTGTATTCTATAATGTGCAGCATCCATATAGCGATGGGCAAACAAGTAATGAAATGAATTAACCCTAACCGGGGCTTAGATGGGTGATCCAATATGTATAGTGGCGGCTGTTTGACTAGGGGAAGTGAGAGCTACATAATCCTAACAACTATGGACGGCTTGTATACCCCTGCCCTACACCTGATAGATGTTATAGGTTTGTAAGAGGTGGGTACTGGGGGGGTAGGTTTGCGTAGGCCTAAAAATCATATAAATCATGGCTCCTGTATATCCTGGATCAGGGATAGTAAGGGGGGTATCACTTGATAAATTGACCACCCAATGCCTGCAATATTGTAAGGTAGTAAACGGGCCCCTGCTTTCAGTCACTAAAATATACCAAGTGCTCCGTTCGATGTATACTTTACCGATAGGTGTCTCGGGTCCTTCTGGGCGCTCATTCGGCCGTGGTTGTGTTCAGTTAGAGAGTAAAAGGCTACAACTATATGGGATCCGAGCAGTAATGGTGTCTAGTCGAGTGCGTGCGTTGAATGCTCTCTCGTCTGACAGGTTGGAGGCCCAGGACTGCTCCAGGTAGAAATCATGGTGGTAACCAGAGTCGGGGATATTGAAGCTAGTGTAAGTGTCTGTAGTCTTTCAAGGCAGGCGAGTAAGGGAATGGTCCATATGCACGGCAGAGGAAAGGAGAGCGGCACTAGGCAGGGTATGAAGCATGTAGGCTAATCCATCGTCGCATGGGTGTCCCGGAGCTCTCGTGAGGCGACAGGTCTAGCGGTCCCTGCGTGCTCTGCGAGGTAGCGGGGCCGAAGTCGGGCTCGTCGGTGGGTGACGGGGTCGGTGTCCCCCAAGTGGTCTGAAGGTGGATGGCGACCTATGTCTGCGAGATCTGGACAGTTGAGTTTCGATGAGATCTGCAGTGCTGCGGGTGTTGGGTGAAATGTGGACCCGAAAATCAGCATACCAATTAGGTACTTCAACCAGTGGCAGGTCCAGCGTTTTGCAGAAGGTTTCTAGATCTTCTGGCACCTTTAACCACTTGAGGACCGCCGTATTGCCATTGTACGTCAGCACAATGGCACAGGCAGGCATAATCACGTACATCTACGTGATTGCCTTCCAGCGGGTGGGGGGTCCGATCGGACCCCCTCCCGCTGGTTACGGCGGTCCGATTCGGTCCAGGAGCGCTCCGTGATGAGGGGATGGCCGTTGGTTTTCGGCCACCCCCTCTGGATCGCTCCTGGCCAATGAGAAGCTTCCTCCCCTGTGTATTGTTTACACAGGAAGGAGGAAGTGATGTCATTCTCCTCGGGGCGGTCTTTTTGACCGGACTACGAGGAGAAGAGTAAAAGTAAGTCTGCACGAACACTACACTGACATGTAGGTACACACAGGCACACAAACCCCCCCCCGATCCCCCCCCCGATCGCCCCCCGATCCCCCCCCGCCCCCCCTCCCCCCCAGTCACAGTGTCACTGATTGCATTGATCATTTCTTTACTGATCAATGCATTCAGTGTCAGTTGTGACAGTAAAAACTGTCAGGACAGTTAGTGTTAGGTCCAGGGTAGCCCCCTATCACCCCCCAATAAAGATTTAACCCCCTGATTGCCCCTAGAGTTAACCCTTTCACCCCCTTTTGCCAGTGTCACTAAGCGATCATTTTTCTGATCGCTGCATGTGTCGCTAGTGTCGCTAGGTAGCTAGTTATTTTTTTAGGTTCACCGCCAGGTTTTTATATCGCTAGGTACCCCGATATACTACCCAATAATGTTTTTAACCCCCTGATTGCCGCTAGTTAACCCTTTTACCCCCTTTTGCCAGTGTCACTAAGCGATCGTTTTTCTGATCGCTGCATTAGTGTCGCTACAGTCGCTAGGTAGCTAGTTATTTTTTTAGGTTCACCGCCAGGTTTTTATAGCGCTAGGTACCCCGATATACTACCCAATAATGTTTTTAACCCCCTGATTGCCGCTAGTTAACCCTTTCACCCCCTTTTGCCAGTGTCACTAAGCGATCATTTTTCTGATCGCTGCATGTGTCGCTAGGTAGCTAGTTATTTTTTTAGGTTCACCGCCAGGTTTTTATATCGCTAGGTACCCCGATATACTACCCAATAATGTTTTTAACCCCCTGATTGCCGCTAGTTAACCCTTTCACCCCCTTTTGCCAGTGTCACTAAGCGATCGTTTTTCTGATCGCTGCATTAGTGTCGCTACAGTCGCTAGGTAGCTAGTTATTTTTTTAGGTTCACCGCCAGGTTTTTATAGCGCTAGGTACCCCGATATACTACCCAATAATGTTTTTAACCCCCTGATTGCCGCTAGTTAACCCTTTCACCCCCTTTTGCCAGTGTCACTAAGCGATCATTTTTCTGATCGCTGCATGTGTCGCTAGGTAGCTAGTTATTTTTTTAGGTTCACCGCCAGGTTTTTATATCGCTAGGTACCCCGATATACTACCCAATAATGTTTTTAACCCCCTGATTGCCGCTAGTTAACCCTTTCACCCCCTTTTGCCAGTGTCACTAAGCGATCGTTTTTCTGATCGCTGCATTAGTGTCGCTACAGTCGCTAGGTAGCTAGTTATTTTTTTAGGTTCACCGCCAGGTTTTTATAGCGCTAGGTACCCCGATATACTACCCAATAATGGTTTTAACCCCCTGATTTCCGCTAGTTAACCCTTTCACCCCCTTTTGCCAGTGTCACTAAGCGATAATTTTTCTGAACGCTGCATCAGTGTCGCTAGTGTCGCTAGGTAGCTAGTTAACTAGGCTCCCAAAAAGTCCCCCACATGTGGTATCCCCGTACTCGGGAGAAGCAGCAGAATTTATTTTGGGGTGTAATTTGACTTCTGCCCATAGCATGTGTGAGCAATATATCATTTAGTGACAACTTTGTGCAAAAAAAAAAAAGTTTGTAATATTCCCGCAACTTTTGGCAAAATATAAAATATTCCATGGACTCAACATGCCTCTCAGTAAATAGCTTGGGGTGTCTACTTTCCAAAATGGGGTCATTTGGGGGGGTTTTGTGCTATTTTGGCATTTTATGGCCTTCGAAACTGTGATAGGTAGTGAGGAGTTAAATCAAAAATTTGCACCCTTAGAAATCCTGAAGGTGGTGATTGGTTTTCGGGGTGCCGTGCGTGACTAGACTCCCAAAAAGTCCCACACATGTGGTATCCCCGTACTCGGGAGAAGCAGCAGAATGTATTTTGGGGTGTCATTTCACATATAACCATGGCATGTGTGAGCAATATATCATTTAGTGACAACTTTTTGTAAAAAAATTTTTTTTTTTTTTTTTTGTCATTATTCAATCCCTTAGGACAAAAAAAATAAATATTCAATGGGCTCAACATACCCATCAGCAATTTCCTTGGGGTGTCTACTTTCCAAAATGGGGTCATTTGGGGGGGATTTGTACTGCCCTGCCATTTTAGCACCTCAAGAAATGAGATCGGCAGTCATAAATTAAAAGCTGTGTAAATTCCAGAAAATGTACTCTAGTTTGTAGACGCTATAACTTTTGCGCAAACCAAAAAATATACGCTTATTGACATTTTTTTTACTAAAGACATGTGGCTGAATAAATTTTGCCCTCAATGTATGACTAAAATTTAGTTTATTCGATTTTTCTTATAACAAAAAGAAGAAAATATCTTTTTTTTTCAAAATTTTCGCTCTTTTTCCATTTATATCGCAAAAAAAAAAAATCGCAGAGGCAATCAAATACCATCAAAAGAAAGCTCTATTTGTGGGAAGAAAAGGACGCAAATTTCGTTTGGGTGCAATATTGCATGACCGCGCAATTACCAGTTAAAGCAGCGCAGTGCGAAATTGCAAAAAGACCTCTGGTCCTTAAGGTGTTTATTGGTCCGGAGCTGAAGTGGTTAAGATGGCAGTGCGGCCCTAGTAAGAGGCTTGCAGAGCGAACAGAAACTTCCAGCGATAGAGGATGTCTCTCTGCCTCAGCACGTCAAGTAATGGGCGCAAGTCTCTTCGATATTTCAGCGTGATCGCCGAAAGATCCTGATATATCTGGATCGAATGGCCTTCAAATGTCAGGTTCGGATCACTCCTAGTTTTTTTAAGAACCTCTTCTTTGAGGGTATAGTCGTTAACATAACAGATGACATCCCGTGGGGATCAGAATCTTTGCCCTTAGGCCTAAGGGCTCTATGTATCCGCTCCATAGCTATAGGTGTACCGGAGGGTCAGACTAGCAGCTGGTTGAATTATGGATGTGACCACTGGGAGGATTTGCTCGGGCTCGATTGACTCCGGGAGGCCTCTAATCCTCAGATTGTGTCTTCGTCCCCTATTGTCGATATCTTCGACATGGCGCTGGAGGTCTCTGAGCTGCCAGGTGTGTGTGTCGACTTTGCCTTGAGCCATCTGCAATTCATGCTGTTGTTGCGCCGCCATTAGCTCCATGGAGTTTACTCTCCCTATGATTGCTTGTATCTCGTGGCGGAGGTCCGAGATGGCCGTGGTCAGAGTGCTCTTTATATTGGCTGCGACAGTCCTCAGGTCGTGGATATTTAGTTGTTGGTGATGGGGAGATGGGATGTGGTTAGTGGTGGGAGAACAGGCCGCCATGTCGGCCCCCTGGTTCCTGAAGAGATCCGGTATTGTCTGGGTATTATGGGTTCCCAGGTCCCTTGGTGAGCGGGATCTAGATGCAGAGGGTCCGCGTGAGGAGGTCCCCATGATGTGACAGTGTTTTTCAGGTAAAATCCTCTGTGATCGATCTTTTTTAGGCTGAGGAAAGACGGAGCAAAAAGCTTAAGCAGCCATCCTCTCTCTAGGCAAGCCACGCCCTCCCGGCATTTTTATTTTAATATGTTGTTGACGTCGACGACCTGTTTTATTTTTCTGCTTGTTTGCGAGGTGACCATCTTGGCGTTTGTCAAGAGGGTTGATAGTGGCCAGCAAGATTGCCTACAGCCACATAACCCTGAATGCACCCAATCTTGTCTGATCTTGAATGCTAAGCAGGGTCAGGCTTGGTTAGTACCTGGATGGGAGACCGACTGGGAATACCAGGTGCCGTAGGCATTTTTTTTTTTTTTTTTTTTTGCGTCGACGACCTCTTTTATTTTTCTGCTTGTTTGCAGAGGTGACCATCTTGGTGTTTTTCAAGAGGGTTGAGAGTGGCCAGCAAGATCGCCTACGGCCAGATCACCCTGAATGCGCCCGATCTTGTCTGATCTCGGATGCTAAGCAGAGTCAGGCTTGGTTAGTACCTGGATGGGAGACCGCCTGGGAATACCAGGTGCCGTAGGCTTTTTTTTTAATATGTTATTGGCGTCGACGGCCTGTTTTATTTTTCTGCTTGTTTGCCGAAGTGACCATATTGGCGTTTGTCAAGAGGGTTGAGAGTGGCCAGCAAGATCGCCTACCGCTCTATCACCCGAAATATGCCTGATCTCGTCTGTTCTCGGATGCTAAGCAGGGTTGTGCATGCTTAGTACCTGGATAGGAGACTGCCTGGGAATACCAGATGCTGTAGGCTTTTTTTAATATGTTGTTGACATCGACGACCTGTTTTATTTTTCTGCTTGTTTGCCGAGATGACCATCTTGGCGTTTGTCAAGAGGGTTTAGAGTGGCCAGCAAGTTCGCCTATAGCCACATCACCCTGAATGCTCCCGATCTCGTCTGATCTTGGATGCTAAGCAGGGTCAGTACCTGGAGGGGAGAACGCCTGGGAAAACCATGTGCCGTAGGCTTTTTTTTAATATGTTGTTGGTGTCGACGAGCTGTTTTATTTTTCTACTTGTTTGCTGAGGTGACCATCTTGGCGTTTGTCAAGAGGGTTGAGAGTGGCCAGCAAGATGGGCTATGGCCACATCACCCTGAATGCACCCAATCTCGTCTGATCTTGGATGATAAGCAGGATCAGGCCTGGTTAGTACCTGGATGGGAGACTGCCTGGGAATACCAGGTGCCGTAGGCTTTTTTTTTATTTGTGCTCAGAGACTCTTATAACAATGATGAAATGGGAATGACAGCTACTGAAAGAAAGTGACAAACGCCAAGATGGTCACCTCAGCAAACAAGCAGAAAAATAAAACAGGTCGTCGAAGTCAACAACATATTATAATAAAGCCTACGGCACCTGGTATTCCCAGGCAGTCTCCTATTCAGGTACTAAGCATGCCCAACCCTGCTTAGCATCCGAGATCAGACAAGATCAGGCATATTCCCGGGTGATAGGGCCGTAGGCGATCTTGCTGGCCACTCTCAACCCTCTTGAAAAATGGCAAGATGGTCACCTCTGCAAACAAGCAGAAGAATAAAACAGGTCGTCGACGCCAAAAACATATGAAAAAAAAAGCCTACGGCACCTGGGGTTCCCAGGGGGTGTCCCATCCAGGTGCTAACCAGGCCCGACCCTGCTTAGCACCCAAGATCAGACAAGATCGGGCGCATTCAGGGTGATGTGGCCAAAGGCAATCTTGCTGGCCACTCTCAACCCTCTTGACAAACGCCAATATGGTCACCTCTGCAAACAAGCAGAAAAACAGAACAGGTCGTCGACGCCAAAAACATATAAAAAAAAAAGCCGGGAGGGCGTGGCTTGCCTAGAGAGAGGATGGCTGCTTAAGCTTTTTGCTCTGTCTTACCTCAGCCTAAAAAAGATCGATCACCAAGGATTTTACCTGAAAAACACTGTCACATCATGGGGACCTCCTCGACACACACACCTGGCACCTCAGAGACTTCCAGCGCCGTGTCGAAGATATCGACAATAGGGGACGAAGACACAATCTGAGGATGAGAGGCCTCCCGGAGTCGATCGAGCCTGAGCAAATCCTCCCAGCGGTCACATCCCTATTCAACCAGCTGCTAGTCCGACCCTCCGGTACACCTATAGCTATGGAGCGGATACATAGAGCCCTTAGGCCTAATGGCAAAGATTCTGATCCCCCACAGGATGTCATCTGTTATGTTAACGACTATACCCTCAAAGAAGAGGTTCTTAAAAAAACTAGGAGGGATCCGAACCTGACATTTGAAGGCCATTCGATCCAGATATATCAGGATCTTTCGGCGATCACGCTGAAATATCGAAGAGACTTGCGCCCATTACTTGACGTGCTGAGGCAGAGAGACATCCTCTATCGCTGGAAGTTTCTGTTCGCTCTGCAAGCCTCTTACCAGGGCCGCACTGCCATCTTAAAAGTGCCAGAAGATCTAGAAACCTTCTGCAAAATGCTGGACCTGCCACTGGTTGAAGTACCTAATTGGTATGCTGATTTTCGGGTCCACATTTCACCCAACACCCGCAGCACTGAAGATCTCATGGAAACTCAACTGTCCAGATCTCGCAGACATAGGTCGCCATCCACCTTCAGACCACTTGGGGGACACCGACCCCGCCACCCACCGACGAGCCCGACTTCGGCCACGCTACCTCACAGAGCACGCAGGGACCGCTAGACCTGTCGCCTCACGAGAGCTCCGGGACACCCATGCGACGGTGGATTAGCCTACATGCTTCATACCCTGCCTAGTGCCGCTCTCCTTTCCTCTGCCTTGCATATGGACCATTCCCTTACTCACCTGCCTTGAAAGACTACAGACACTTACACTAGCTTCAATATCCCCGACTCCGGTTACCACCATGATTTCTACCTGGAGCAGTCCTGGGCCTCCAACCCGTCAGACGAGAGAGCATTCAACGCACGCACTCGACTAGACACCATTCCTGCTCGGATCCCATATAGTTGTAGCCTTTTACTCTCTAACGAAACATTACCACGGCCAAATGAGCGCCTAGAAGGACCCGAGACACCTATCGGTAAAGTATACATCGAACAGAGCACTTGGTATATTTTAGTGACTGATCCGATCTTGTGCCCTGCTGCGACATTTATATTGGCACTTACCTCTATGTCTTATATGAACTATTCTTCATATTGCAGACCTCATATCATAATAGAGGAGCTAGTAATTCTATATACTTTACTAAACATCATACTACCCTGAAAGCAGGGGCCCGTTCACTACCTTACAATATTGCAGGCATTGGGTGGTCAATTTATCAAGTGATACCCCCCTTACTAGCCTTATCCCTGATCCAAGATATACAGGAGCCATGATTTATATGATTTTTAGGCCCACCCAAACCTGACCCCCAGTACCCCCCTCTTACAAACCACCTGAGAATACCAGGTGCCATAGGCTATTTTTTTAATATGTTGTTGACGTCGATGACCTGTTTTATTTTTTTGCTTGATTGCAGAGGTGACCATCTTGGCATTTGTCAAGAGGGTTGAGAGTGGCCAGCAAGATTGCCTACGGCCACATCACCCTAAAAGCGCCCGATCTCGTCCGAACTCTGATGCTAAGCAGGGTTGGGCCTGGTTAGTAGAGATGGACAAACTTCCGACTGGACGTTTCGCGAACGCGACCGATAGTTCGCGAACCGTAACGTCCGCGGCGGGCCCCATTGACTTCAATGGGATGCGAAGTTTGCAAACCTACAGGTCAAATTTGCAGCCACAAAATGATTACTAGCTGGCAAACATAGTCCCACCACATGGCCAATGACATAACACATGTATGAGGTGAATCTGGGATCGACAACTACAAGCATTCTTTTTTTATATGTGAAATTGTGACAATTCAGGACTGTGGAGCGCATGAAGGCAATGGAGGAGAGGGAAGGTCAGGGTAGGCAAAGAAGAGGGTGCAGGAGATGATCACCAGCAGCGTGACATACAGCAATGACACCTGTACCGTGATAGAGTCATCTGACACCAGCACCGTGATAGAGAGCACTGACATCAGCAGTGTGACATACAGCAATGACACCTGCACCGTGATAGAGTGATCTGACACCAGCTCCGTGATAGAGAGCACTGACATCAGCAGCGTGACATAAAGCAATGACACCTGTACCGTGATAGAGTGATCTGACACCAGCACCGTGATAGAGAGCACTGACATCAGCAGCGTGATATACAGCAATGACACCTGCACCGTGATAGAGAGCACTGACCTCAGCAGCGTGACATACAGCAATGACACCTGCACCGTGATAGAGAGCACTGACATCAGCAGCGTGACATAAAGCACTGACACCAGCACCGTGATATACAGCACTGACACCAGCACCGTGATATACAGCACTGACACCAGCACTGTGATATACAGCACTGACACCTGCACCGTAAGCAGCCCTAGGAGTAAGTCAGCATAGCACAGGGATGGTGGGAGCCCCTCATAATGAGCATAGCACAGGGATGGTGGGAGCCCCTCATAATGAGCATAGCACAGGGATGGTGGAAGCCCCTCATAATATGCACAGCAGAGGTACAGCCCCAGGAGTAAGTCAGCATAGCACAGGGATGGTGGGAGCCCCTCATAATAAGCAGCCCCAGGAGGAAGTCAGCACAGCACAGGGATGATGGGAGCCCCTCATAATGAGCATAGCACAGGGATGGTGGGAGCCCCTCATAATATGCACAGCAGAGGTACAGCCCCAGGAGGAAGTCAGCATAGCACAGGGATGGTGGGAGCCCTTCATAATAATCGTTCCATTAATTTTGTTACGCACGAAGACGGCTTACACTGACTGTTTTCCGTTTCCACTGGAAAGAGAATCCTATTGCATAGAGGTAGCGAGAGATGGTTGCATTACTCTTAATGTGTAAAGGTTTTAAAAAGATGGTTTTGTGTGAATTTTGCTTTAACGTAAAATTAGCTGTAGACATTATAACTATGGTTAGGTTTACAATGATTTAGAGTTAGTAACCTCTATAATATAATAATAAGTATAGCAAAACAAATTAGGAAAATATTGAGGCATTATATATAGGTCGAGATAAAGTGAATACACAAAAGGGATCAAGGGATAGTTGCAAAGTCAAGGATAAATGCAAAGGTACTCTATTTAACAGTAAATTGACGTAGCTTGCAAATTCCAACGTGTAATTTTGTTACGCACGAAGACGGCTTACACTGACTGTTTTCCGTTTCCACTGGAAAGAGAATCCTATTGCATAGAGGTAGCGAGAGATGGTTGCATATGGCAGAAAGACGGCTTATACTGCTTTTCTCACATTTTGCTGCGGTAAAAAGAAATGTTTTGTCACTGTGTTTTAACTGTGACAGATAAGGTGGAGAAAAAGAAGTAATACAGAAAATAGAGTCAAACAGTGGAAACGTTTATTTGTCATGACAGCTGATACTGGTTGAGCAATAAAACTGTTTTATTAAGATTTAAGACTAGTTTTATTCTCTACATATAGGCTTTTCAAAGAGTTGTATAATATAGGCGACCAATAGGACATTTAAATGGCTTAATATTGTAGGGTGGAAGAATCGCTGTTCAAAGGTAAGAGATTGAAAGCTTAGCTTGAAAATGGCCGAGAAATAGTTGCGTTAGTCTAAATTTAAAGGATATGCCGGTACCAATGAGAAAGCTTATATTAGACTAGTTGATCTTTGCATGACACAATCCTATTATTATTATTATTATTAATAAGATCATAGTGCAGAGAGATACTCAGTTAATGTCAGAGATACTCAGTTAATGTCAGAGATACTCGGTCAATGTCAGAAAAGCAATAAAACTGTTTACATCGTTAGAGAGCGATAGTTACATTACTCTTAGTATGTGCAGCATGTCTGGTAGCAAATGGATGGTTTTGTGAACATTTTGCATTAAGGTACAATTAGAGGTAGAACTCATGGAAGTGAATAGATTTAAGCGTATTTTGAGATAGTACTCTCCATTTCTAATAAGAAATAAAGAAAAATAAGTCAGGATGGTGTGTCAGGACTGTCACATACTCACAGTCCCGGTACAAATATGCAAAATAGAGCAAAAGAGTACATGGTTTATTTTGATGTATGATAGTTTTATTGCATGCTTGATGTGGATGATTAAAATCGTGTCGTGATCTATATTTAGCATAAGAATGAAAAGGCATAACATGGCAATGAGACAAACTCCATTAGAGATGTGAGCTAGATGAAATGATGAAATGTCTCTGTATAGCCCAGATTGTCTTCTGTTATCACTTAGCCTACCCTCTAAATTCACTAGCCTCTCTATATACACCAGCATGTTTACACTAGCCGGTCTTCTGCATACAATAGCCTGTCTTCGATATACACTAGCCTATGTTCTGAATACACTAGCCCGTCTTCTGTCTTCTGTATGCCCTAGCCTGTCTTCTGTATAAATTAGTCTCTCTGTATAAACTAGCATCTCTGTATACCGAAACTGTCTTCTATAAAAACTTGTCTCTCTTTATAGCCTGTCTAGCCTTTCTTCTGTACACACTAGCTTCTCTGTATACACTAACCAGGCTTCTATATACAATAGCTTCACTCTATGCACTAGCCTCTCTGTATAATCTAGCCTCTCTATATACCCTAGGTATTGTTCTGCATCTCCGTAGTGGTAGCCTCTCCGTAGAAGCCAGCCTTTATTCTGTATTCACTAGCCTTTCTTCTGTATGCTGTAGTCTTCTATATATACTAGCTTCTCTGTACACCCTTGCATCTCTGTAATACACTAAACCCTCTGTATACCACAGCCTGTCTTCTGTATACACTAGACTGTAAACACTAGATAGAATACACCAGCCTGTCTTCTGTACCCACTAGAATCTCTGTATACACTACCCAGTCTTCTGTATACACTGTCAGCTTGGATGTATACCCAAGCCTGTCTTCTGTATACACTAGTTTCTCTATATGCACTGTCCTTTCTGTATACTCTCGACCCTCTCTATACATTAACCTCTCTATATACACTAACATCTTTGTATATACTAGCCTCTCTTTAAATTAGCCTCTCTGTGTACCCCAGCCTCACTGTTTACTCTAGCATCTCTGTATACTCAAGCCTATCTACATACACGAGTCTTCTGTATTGTGTATTAACTAGCCTTTCTTCTGTATGCTGTAGTCTTCTATATATACCAGCTTCTCTGTACACCCTTGCATCTCTGTAAACACTGTGTAAACTAGCCAGTCTTATGTATACACTCGCCGACTGTATACACTAGACTCTCTGAATACACTAAACTCTCTGTATACCACAGCCTGTCTTCTGTATACACTAGACTGTAAAAACTAGCTAGAATACACCAGCCTGTCTTCTGTACCCACTAGACTCTCTGTATACACTACCCAGTCTTCTGTATAGAATGTCAGCTTTCATGTATACCCTTTCTGTATACACTAGCTTCTCTATATGCACTGTCCTTTCTGTATACACTCGACTCTCTCTATACACTAACCTCTCTATATACACTAACATCTTTGTATTTGTCTTTAAACTAGCCTCTCTGTGTACCCCAGCCTCACTGTTTACTCTAGCATCTCTGTATACTCAAGCCTCTCTACATACACGAAACCTGTATTCTGTATTCACTAGCCTTTCTTCTGTATGCTGTAGTCTTCTATATATACCAGCTTCTCTGTACACCCTAGCACTGTAACAGTACTAGGTTCCTGTATTACAGAAACAGAACACCAGCAATAAGGTGTATACTGTGCAGGAGGCACACAACACCGACTCTAACTTCTGCACTTGAGTATACAGAGATGCATGTATTGCAGAAATTGCAGAAATTGAACACCAGTAATAAAGGGTAGCTTCAGGTGTGTACTGTGCAGGAGGCACATAACACCCACTGTAACAGTGCTAGGTTCCCAAGCAGTAAAGAGCGTCCTCTTTCCCTGACCACCGCAACACACTATACAAGGCCGCCATGCTGGCGGCCTTATATAGTGTGGGGTGTGTACTAAACCCCCCGGAGCTATAATTGGCCACAGGAATCCTGCCTGTGGTGAATTGTGGCTCTCCTCACACAGGATGTCACATCTGTTCTTATTATATAGAACCTATTATGCTCCTCGTAAACTTTTTCAGTTTGGCCGAACGGCCGGACGCAAGTTGCCCCCGGTGCGGGAACATGGGGGGAGACATGATGCACATGTTTTGGAGATGCCCGAAGTTGATCCGCTACTGGACAGAGGTGACAGGAACCATTGATCGGGTGGTTGGAACCTCCACCAGGATGGAGGCGAAGTATTGTCTCCTGGGATTAGTTGAAGGAGTTGGAAACCCGGGAAGTAGCCAGATGGCAGTTCTGAGATGCCTATTTCAGGCAAGGAAACTGATTGCCCAACCCTGCTTAGCCTCCAATGTTGGCAATGACTTGTTTTTTTTCGCTTGTTTCCCAAGATGACCATGTTGGCGTTTGTCATGATGGTTGAGAGTGCCCGAAGAGATCGCCTATGGCCCCATCCCCTTGAAAGTGCCTGATCTTGTCTGATCTCGGAGGCTAAGCATTGTCGGGCCTGATGTAACTGGATGGGAGACCAACTGGGAATACCAGGTGCCGTAGCATTCTTTTTATGTTGTTGGCGTTGACATGGTTTTTTTTTTCCGCTTGTTTCCCAAGGTGATCATCTTGGCATTTGTCAAGAGGGCTGAGAGAGCCCAAAGAAATCTCCTACGGCCACATCCCCCTGAAAGTGCCCGATCTCATCTGATCTCAGAGGCTAAGCAGGGTCCGGCCTGGATAGTACCTAATTAAAGGTGCCGTAGGAATCTTTTTATATTGTTGGCTTTGACCTGTTTTTCTTTCGCTTGTTTCCCAAGGTGACCATTTTAGCATCAGTCAAGAGTTTTGAGTATGTCCCAAAGCGTTCGCCTGAGGTCACATCACCCTGAAAGCGCCCGATCTCAGAGGCTAAGCAGGGTCTGGGTCAGATGGGAGACCGCCAGGGTCTATGTTGTTGGCGTTGACCTTTTTTTTTTTCACTTGTTTCCCAAGATAACCATCTTGGTATTTGTCAAGAGGGTTGAGAGTGTCTAAATAGAACACCTATGGCCACATCACCCTGAAAGTGCACAATCTCATCTGATCTCGGAGGCCTAGCAGTGTACAGCCTGGTTAATACCTGTATGGGAGACCATCTGTGAATACCAGGTGCCGTAGGCTTCTTTTTATGTTGTTGGCTTTTACCTGTTTATTTTCGCTTGTTTCCCAAGGTGACCATCTTGGTGTTTAACAAGAGGGTTGAGAGTGCCCAAAGAGATCACCTACGGCCCCATCACCCTGAAAGCGCCCAATCTCATCTGATCTCAGAGGCTAAACAGTGTCGGTCCTGGTTAGTACCTGGATGGGAGACCGCCTGGAAATACCAGGTGCCATAGACTTCTTTTTTTGTTGTTGGCTTTGAACTGTTTTTTTCGCTTGTTTCTCAAGGCGACCATCTTGGCGTTTGTCAAGAGGGTTGGGCGTGTCTTGAAGAGAACGCTTACGGCCACATCACACTGAAAGCACCCGATCTCGTCTGATTTCAGAGGCTTAGGAGCATCAGGACTGGTTAGTACCTGGGTGGGAGACTGCCTGGAAAGACCAGGTGACATAGAAGGATCTGGTCTGGTTAGTGTCTTGATTGGGAGATCGCCTGGGAATACCGGATGCCGTAGGATTCTTTTTATGTTGTTGGCTTTGACCTGTTTTTTTTCCCTTGTTTCCCAAGGTGACCATCTTGGCATTTGTCAAGAGGGTTGAGAGTGCACAAAGAAATTGCCTACGGGCACAACACCCTGAAAGCGCCCAATCTCGTTTGGTCTCAGAGGCTAAGCAGGGTTGGGCCTGGTTTGTACCTGGATGGGAGACCGCCTGGGTTTTCCAGATGCCGCAGGCTTCTTTTTATGTTGTTGGCGTTGACTTGTTTTTTTTGTTTGTTTCCCAAGGTGACCATCTTGGCGTTTGTCAAGAGGGTTGAGCGTGCATTTGATCTCAGAGGCTAAGCAGGGTTGGGACATGGTTAGTACCTGGATGGGAGACCGCCTGGGATTTCTCGATGCCATAGGCTTTAGTTTTAAGTTGTTGGCATTGACTTATTTTCTTTATTTTTATTATTCTTTTATTAAGTAGAACAACATAAATATAACCATACAGCATGACCCAGGGTCACAATTACATGCTAACAAAAAATAGGCAGCCAAATAACTCTGGGTTCTCAGAGGGGAGTCCTACAGTTTCATGCAGAAAATAGAGAAACCCCACCTCCGACATGTAGTACAGTATAACTAGTGCAGCTCCGTTCGGACAAATGTAATCATGGAGAACAACTGGGACCACAGCGAGCCAGCTTATCATGACCTACGTGAACCAGAGTAAAATATGAGCCGGTCATGTCCAGAACCCTGGGGTTCTTCTGGGTCCCGAAGGCTAGTAAGGAGACAAGGCATAGTCAAAAGGGAGGACGGGGGAAGAAGAGAGTGCAAAGACGGAGAGAGAGGAGGTGGGGGGATGGCGACGGGGAAAAAAAGAAAAATAAAGACAAAAAGGAGGGGGGGAATGCCACCCAGGGCAGACATGGCCTACGTAGGTAAACGTTAGATGTTCAGTCATTTTCTGGGACGGAGGCACTGCTCACCTCCCGAATGTAGTCTCGAGTACCAGTAAAATACCTCCAGGGCCTTCATGTAACACTAAATGCCTCTTCAGTGTTGTGAAGGGTGGCGGTCAATTCTTCCATCCGGAGAATATGATTGACTTTGGAATACCACAGCACCTTGGATGGGGGCTGAGGCTGCCTCCACAGTGCGGGAATGCAGGCCCGGGCGGCATTCAGGAGTTGCATCGTGAGGGTTTTTTTGTATTTTCGAACAGGCTGTTCGGTCAAGTGTAGAAGGCACGCTACTGGGAACCCAAAAGTTCCTCAAGGTCGGGCATGCCCAGAAAAGGTGTCCCATGGTCCCCATATCTGAATTTCACCTCCAACAAACATCCGGGATCGATCTATCCATTTTATTCAGAAGGTATGGGACTCTATACCAGCGTGAGACTATCTTGTATCTTGATATTGGTTTGCGATGGAAGCTTTATGTACTAAGGTCAAGATCTTCCCTATCTGTTGTGGGGTAAATGTGATGCCTAAGTCCCTCTCCCATTTGTGGATAAATGGTGGGGGTCGACTCCTCCTCCTGACTACTCAATAGGTTGTACAGAAGGGAGAGGGTGTGTCGCACAGGTTCCCTTTTGTGACAGATGGATTTATAGGGTGTCAGGTCTCTAGGAGTGTAGGGGGCCCTTTGTATGGCCAGAAGAAAGTGACGAAGTTGATAAGCACTAAACAAGTCAAGCGGAGGGTCAGAAAGCTCGGCGACAGTTTGCGTGGTCGGGAGCCTTCCCGTGGGCCACACCTCTCCCAGACGCTGTTTCCCCACCACTGTCAACTGTCGCAGTTTCTTGTTGGTAAATCCCGATGGGAAGTCTGGATTACCTATAACCGGAGTCATTGGTGATGGCAGGGGAGCAATGTGTGTGCAGCGGAACAACCTCCGCACAACAGCCAACGTAGCTCCCACTACGGGGTGACCTCTGAGGTCTTTTGGTAGGGAGGACAGGAGCCACGGGGAGGTCAATAGGGGAATGGATCCATCCTCAATCTCCATCTCCACCCACTGCTTGTGTGGGCCATTACAATGCCAATCAACGACTCTCGCTAGCAGAGTCACTCTGTAGTATTGTCTGAGATCTGGGAGACCCAGACCCCCTTGTCCTTTGGTCTGGCAAGCAATTGCAAACGGGCTCTGGGCGGTTTGCGCGCCAAAATAAAGTCCCGGAGCAGCACCTGCAGTTGTCTGAAAAAAATTGGGGGTAACCGGATCGGTAATGTCTGGAACATGTATAAGATCCGAGGGAGGGCCATCATTTTTAATGCATTACAGCGCCCGAACCAGGTCAGTGTTAAAGCATGCCAGTTTCCCAAATCAGATTTCAGTCTATCCAGGAGAGGGACAAAATCAAGCAGGTACAATTGCGCTAAATCCGCTGCGATGTCAACGCCCAGTTAACGTATAGATTTTTCAGCCCAGTAGAATGGAAAAGAGGAGCGGAGCCTCTTGGCCTCACCATCCGGGACCGATATATTCAATACAGCCGACTTGGCGCAATTGTTTTTATAGTTTGATAGGCTGCCGTGTCGCTGTAGAGACGCAAGTATTTTGGGAAGCAAAATGTGTGGATTGGAGATGGAAAAAATTAGATCATCAGCGTACGCCGCAATTTTGTGCTGTGCCGAGGGTTTGGATATGCCAGTAATATTCGGGTCATTCCGAACGTGACACATAAGTGGTTCCAGTGTCAGAATAAAAATTAGGGGAGACAGAGGGCACCCCTGCCTCGTCCCATTAGTGATGGGGAAAGAGTCCGAGCACCACTCGGTCACCCGTACCGCTGCCGATGGCGTGGAGTAAAGCGACATTACCCAGCTCATCATGTTGGGGCCAAGACCTATATGTTCCAGGGTGGCCTGCATAAAGTGCCAGGCCACCCTGTCAAAGGCCTCCTCCGCGTCTGTTGACAGCATAAGCAAGGGCCTTCCCTGTACATGCGCCGCATGGATTAAATTGAGGACTCGGGCCGTATTGTCTCTAGCTTCCGACTTATTTTTATTTTTTTGCTTGTTTCCTAAGGTGACCATCTTGGCATTTGTCAAGAGGGTTGAAAGTGCCTGAAGAGATTGCCTACGGGCACATTACCCTGAAAGCACCCGATCTCGTTTGATGTTGGAGGCGAATAGAGTCGGGCCTTGTTAGTACCTGGATGGGAGACCGCCTGGGAATACCAGGTGTCGTAGACTTCTTTTTATGTTGTTGGCGTTGACCTGTTTTTTTTTCGCTTATTTCCCAAAGTGACCATCTTGGTGTTTGTCAAGAGGGTTGAGAGTGCCTGAAGAGATTGCCTATGGCCACATCACTCTGAAAGCACCCAATCTCATCTGATCTTGGAGGCTAAGAAGAGTCGGGCCTGGTTAGTACCTGGATGGGAGACCACCTGGGATTACCAGTTATTGTAGGCTTCTTTTTATGTTGTTGGCGTTGATTCGTTTTCTTTTTTTTGCTTGTTTCCCAAGGTGACCATCTTGGCATTTGTCAAGAGGGTTGAGAGTGCCCAAAGAGATCGCTTACAGCAGCATCACCCTGAAAGAGCCCTATCTCTTCTCTTTTCTGAGGCTAAGAAGGGTAGGCATGCGCAGTACACAGCAACACAGATTCCGAAAATTGCCGAGCATGAACGGCGCCTGCGCACTGAGTCCAGGTTCTATCCCCACTATCCAAGTGGACATAGAGTAAGAATATAAAAGATCCGAGCGTAGCGAGGCCGAGCCCGAAGCGTGGCGAGCGAAGCTCGCCTGCGAGGGGCCCTCTAATATTCACAACCCTATGTCCGCTTGGATGGTGGGGCTACCACCTCCACTCACCGCGCAGGCGCCGTTCAGCTTCGGAGATTTTCCGAAGCTTCGTCTGCTCCGTACTGCGCATGCGCAGTACGGCGCGGACACTATATCATGGCCGGACAGTATATGGCAGAACACCGGCACCAGTCAACCACCGGTGTCATGTGCGTCGCTGTGTAATATAGAGCAGGGTCCGGGAAGCCAATACCTCCCCGCAATTTCGGTCGCAATAGCATTGCCCTACCAATACGCATATGTTTTCCGCGCCAGAGGAACTTGATAAAGATTGAGCGAACCGCATGAAAGAAAGTCTGGGGTATTTTGATAGGTAAGGCTTGTAGTAGATACAGAAGTCGTGGCATCGCGTTCATCTTCAACACATTACAGCGTCCGAACCATGACAGAGCTAGTGGGTCCCATCTTTTAAGGTCCGCTGTAAGCCCATAGGCTTCTTTTTATGTTGTTGGCTTTGACCTGTTTTTTTTTGCTTGTTTCTCAAGGTGAGCATCTTGGCGTTTGTCAAGAGGGTTGGGCGTGTCTTGAGGAGAACGCTTACGGCCACATCAACCTGAAAGCACCCGATCTCGTCTGATTTCAGAGGCTAAGCAGCGTCAGGCCTGGTTAGTACCTGGATGGGAGACTCCCTGGGAAGACCAGGTGCCATAGAAGGATCTGGTCTGGTTAGTGTCTTGATTGGGAGATCGCCTGGGAATACTGGATGCCGTAGGCTTCTTTTTATGTTGTTGGCTTTGACCTGTTTTTTTTAGCTTGCTTCCCAAGGTGACCATCTTGGCCTTTGTCAAGAGGCTTCAGAGTGCCCAAAGAGAGTGCCTACGACCAAATTACTATACTATATATCTATATCTATAATAATAAATAATATTTTTAGTTATTATATATAAGATACTATATAGGTGATTTGGCCGTAGGCACTCTCTTCGGGCACTCTGAAGCCTCTTGACAAAGGCCAAGATGGTCACCTTGGGAAACAAGCTAAAAAAAAAACAGGTCAAAGCCAACAACATAAATTTACTGTTAAATAGAGTACCTTTGCATTTATCCCTTGACTTTGCTACTATCCCTTGATCCCTTTTGTGTATTCACTATATCTCGACCTATACATACTGCCTCAAAATTTTCCTAATTTGTTTTGCTATGATTGACTGGTTGATCTTTGCATTACACAATCCTATTATTATTATTATTATTATTATTATTATTATTTGAGTCAACCGATGGCGAAAGGGGACATTAAAGTCCCCACCTAATATCAATTGGCCCTCCCGAAAGTCACATAATCTGTGCAGGGTAGTTCTGAGGAACGTGTCTTGGTGATCATTGGGAGCGTACACAGTGGCAAATGTAAAAAGGTGCTCTCCAATGTGGCCCCTAAGAAAAAGATATTGGCCCCCAGGGTCCACCAGAGAATCCTGGAGAACCCAGGGGAGCCTGCTAGAGATCAGAATGGAGAGGAGGGGTTATAAATAAAATAAATAAAATTTGCTTGCAAATTCCAACGTGTAAATCGTTCCATTATTATTATGATTAAATCAAACCTAACCATAGTTATAATGTCCACAGCTAATTTTACGTTAAAGCAAAATTCACAAAAAAACATCTTTTTAAAACCTTTACACATTAAGAGTAATGCAACCATCTCTCGCTACCTCTATGCAATAGGATTCTCTTTCCAGTGGAAACGGAAAACAGTCAGTGTAAGCCGTCTTCGTGAGCAGCAAAATTAATGGAACGATTTACACGTTGGAATTTGCAAGCTACGTCAATTTACTGTTAAATAGAGTACCTTTGCATTTATCATTTGACTTTGCTACTATCCCTTGATCCCTTTTGTGTATTCACTATATCTCGACCTATACATACTGCCTCAAAATTTTCGTAATTTGTTTTGCTATACTTATTATTATTATTTTATAGAGATTACTATCTCTAAATCATTGTAACAAGTTATAATGTCTACAGCTAATTTTACGTTAAAGCAAAAGTCACACAAAACCATCTTTTTAAAACCTTTTACACACTGCACATTAAGATTAATGCAACCATCTCTCGCTACCTCTATGCAATTGGATTCTCTTTCTGACTCTATTTTGTGTATTACTTCTTCTCCACATTAACTGTCACACTGATAACCATTTGTAACACATAACACTTGCAACACATTTTTTAACAGCGGCAAATTGTGAGAAAAGCAGTGGGACGGTTTACTTGATTGAGAAGTGGTTGCAGTAGCAAAGCATAGCAATACAGTTTGATTAAATTAATAACACATAATGCAACTATTTTACATTCACATCATGCATACATCCTAATGTAAGCTGTCTATCACTATTAATGTTCATGGTTACTGATACATTATGCCGATGACCAGTGGAAACGGAAAACAGTCAGTGTAAGCCGTCTTCGTGCGTAACATAATTAATGGAACGATTTACACGTTGGAATTTTCAAGCTACGTCAATTTACTCTTAAATACCCTTTAGCTGCTTAGCTCACACTTTGCTGTATGTAGCCGCGTTTACATGTAAATAACCAATGGGGATTGACATTTCATGTCCATCTCACATCTCTAATGCAATTTGTCTCTTTGCCATGTCATACTTTTCCAGTTATTATACTTTCTCATCCGATAGAAACCTAGTCGTTGCTGATATTTCATGATTACAGCAATCATCTCATCTAATTGCTATTCCGACATTCTGCCTTGGTATTTCTTTGCAACGCTCTATTTAACAATGTAAAGGTAAGCTAGATATTTTGTGTATTTCCACTTAAACTCGACCTGTATATACTGTCTCAATATTATCCTTTCTAATTTTGCTAAATTAGATTATAGAGTTTGCTATGTCTAAATCCAGGTTACCTACTCACCTTTATTACGTATACTGCTAATTTTAGGATAATACAAAACCATCTTATTGCTTCTTTACACGCTGCACATATTAAGAGTAATGCAATGCTACCGTGAACAGTTTAGTTGCTCGTCTCACATTTAGCTGGCATCTGTCTGCTATAGGAAACTGAATTTGTACTAGAACGATCACTCATCTAATATCAGTCCACTCAGTGCTACCGGGATAACTTTTACATTTAGAGTAATGAAATGATTTCTCAGTCATTTTGGAGCAACTAACGCTTCCGATCTCATTTCGACTGCAATACTTAATCTCTGCTATTGCAGAATATTTAGCTGCTTAGCTCACACTTTGCTGTACGTAGCCGTGGCGATTGGCATTTCAACTCTAATTCACATTCACATTTCTAATGCAGTTTGTCTTTTTGCCATGTCATCCTCTGTTAGTTATTATGCTTTCTCATCCTTGTGCTCCAATATTGGGGTATATTCACTACATGATTAAAGACACGTAATGAACTTGATTGATAAAAACCTACACACGTTGTTGCTGTTATTTCGTGTATTTCCACTTAAACCCGTTATAGTTATTTTGCTATATTTATTACTAGTATAAACACTAAACCATCTAATTTCTACCTTACACGCAGCACATATTAACATATTAACATTTAGCCGGTATAGTGAAATAGTAAACGAAATGTGTAGATCACTCATCTAATATCGTCTTTTCAGTGCTGCCGGAACATATTTTAAACTTAGAGTAATGCAACGATTTCTCAGTTTTATGAAGCTACTGCAACTAACGCTTTGAATCTCTTTCCTGATAAATTACGCTCTGCAATATTAAGCCATGTAAATTGTCCTATTGGTCTGCTAACAATGCTATGTATAATAATACAAATCTTTTAAAAGCAATATCGTCTCACTGCAATACTTACACTCTGCATAATATATATGAATAATGCGAATAATGCTAATAATAAAGTTGTCTAAAACTCGGCTATAAGTAGAGAATAAAACTCTCTTACATCAAAATAAACCATGTACTGCCAAACCAATAACGGCCAATTACTTAACATCTATCAGTCAATGACGTAACAAAATAAACTTAGCACTCTTTTGCTCTATTTTGAATAGTTGTAGTTCTCCACATTAACTGTCACATTGATATCACCACTGACAACACACCACTTTTTAACAGCACCAAAATATGAAAAAAGCACTTTACATGTTTCAGAAGTAGTTGCATTAGCAAAAAATAAAGTCCTGTCTTCTTTACACGCTAGCTTTTCTGTATACATTAATCTCTCTGTGTACACCAGCCACTCAATATAGACTAGCCTCTCTGTCTTCTGTATACAGGTGCCCGTAATCTATATACACTAGCCTGCCTTCTTTTTACAATAGTCTCGGTGTCCCAGCCTCTCTGCATACACTAGCCTCACTGAATTCCCCAGACTGTCTTCTGTATACACAAGCCTATCTGTAAAAAAAAAATAGCCGGTCTTCTGCATACTCTAGCCTCTCTGTATAACACAGTCTCTCTCTGGATTTCCTAGCCTACATCTCTGCATACCCAGGACGTTCTTCTCTATAATCTAGCCTATTTGTATACACTAGCCTGTCTTTTGTACACATTAGCCTCTCTGTATAAACTAGCCGGTCCTCTGTATACACTAGTCCATCTGTATACACTAGCAAGTATGCGTACTCTAGCCTCTCTCTCTGTATACCTTAGCCTCCATCTCTGCATACCCAGGACGTTCTTCTGTATAATCTAGCCTATCTGTATAATCTAGCCTATCTGTATACACTAGCCATCCATCTCTGCATACCCAGGACGTTCTTCTCTATAATCTAGCCTATTTGTATACACTAGCCTGTCTTTTGTACACATTTGCCTCTCTGTATAAACTAACCGGTCTTCTGTATACACTAGTCCGCCTGTATACACTAGCAAGTATGCATACTCTAGCCTCTCTCTCTGTATACCCTAGCAAGTCTGCATACTCCTGCCTCTCTGTGTAACCCAGCCTCACTCTCTCTCTCTCTGTATACCCTAGCCTCCATCTCTGCATACCCAGGACGTTCTTTTGTATAATCTAGCCTATCTGTATAAACTAGCCTGTCTTTTGTACACATTAGCCTCTCTATATAAACTAGCCGGTCCTCTGTATACACTAGTCCGTCTGTATACATTAGCAAGTCTGTGTAACCAAGCCTCTCTCTCTGCATACCCTAGCCTCCATCTCTTGCATAACCAGGACCTTCTTATGTATAATCTAGCCCATCTGTATACACTAGCCTGTCTTTTGTACACATTAGCCTCTCTGTATAAACTAGCCGGTCTACTGTATACACTAGTCCATCTGTATACACTAGCAAGTCTGCATACTCCTGCCTCTCTGTGTAACACAGTCTCTCTCTCTGTATACCCTAGCCTCCATCTCTGCATACCCAGGACGTTCTTCTGTATAATCTAGCCTGTGTTTTGTACACTTTAGCCTCTCTGTATAAACTAGCCGGTCTTCTGCATACACGAGTCTCTCTGTATACCCTTGGATGTCTTTTGTATACACTAGCTGCTCTTTATACATTAGCTCTCTGTATACCCAAGCCTCTCTATACACTAGTCCGTCTGTATACACTAGCAAGTCTGCATACACCAGCCTCTCTGTGTAACCCAGCCTCTCTCTCTGCATACTCAAGATGTTCTTCTCTATAATCTAGCCTATCTGTATACATTAGCCTGTCTTTTGTACACATTAGCCGGTCTTCTGTATACACTAGTCCGTCTGTATACACTAGCAAGTATGCATACTCTAGCCTCTCTCTCTGTATACCCTAGCCTCCATCTCTGCATACCCAGGACGTTCTTCTGTATAATCTAGTTTATCTGTATACACTAGTGTATACAGACAGACTAGTGTATGCAGAGGACCGACTAATGTGTACAAAAGACAGGCTAATGTATACAGATAGGCTAGATTATACAGAAGAACGTCCTGGGTATGCAGAGCGCTCAGCTTTGAGGTATGGCCAACGTGAGTAATATGAGGGACACTCCTCACCCCCGCCCCCACCTACCAGATCTGAGTTTCATCCCCTTGCCCTCTCTGCCCCATGGTGGCAGTTTTATGCACTCCCTGGCCCCCACCCATTCATAATCCTTACCGACCTTTCTTTCCGCTGCTCACAGGAACACACTGGATGACTTGTCCAATTAACCAACTTGTACAAGACACCGCTATCCTCCTGTCTGACACCGGTCCCCCTTGGAGGCTTTACCCCTCACTGTTTGGGTGGTCCCTGCCTCTCCCTGGATGCTCCACATATACCACAACGACATTGTCAGAGGGGCACCACTTGACAGGACACGGGGCTTTCATTCCGGTGGCATCTCCCATTGGAGGAAGGGATGATGGCCCCAACCCCTTGGCAGCAGGTTCTTTCATGTACAGACCAGGGCGGCTCATCTTCCCTTCTGGAGTCTTGACCTTAGATGGGGGAGTTGCACTTTGGGGGGTCTGAGTGATACCTAATGCGCTGTACTGGAAGGGCTTGACATTCCCGCATATGTGTCCCCTCCCCCTGGATGCGCCCCTTGTCCCCCCCTCTGGCTCCCACCTACTCTTTGCCGACATTGCCTTCTGCAGCTTTCGGGGACCCTGGATGACTTATTTATTGAGCCTATTGGTACGAGACACTGCTTCCCTCCAGGGTGACTCTGGACCCCCCTGGAGGATTTACCCCTTACTGTTTGGGCGGTCCCAGCCTCCCTCTGGATGCTCTACACAGCCCCCGATGGCGATGCAGGAGAGACACTAATTGGCGGGCCCCAGGACTGCTGCTCGGGTGAAGTCTCCCGTTGGATGGAGGGATGGTGGCCCCAGCCCCTTGCCTGCCGGATTTTCCATGCACCGACCAGGGCTGCTCCTCTTTCATCTTGATGTGGTGACCATGGAGGGGAGGAGTTGAAATTTATGGGGTCCGGGTGTTTGCTGGTGGGAGTGCGCTAAAGGACTTGACATTTCTGCATGTTTGTCCCCTCTCCCCTGTTTCCCCCCTCCCTTCCCCCCCTTCCCACCCTTCCCTTCCCTCCTTTCCCTCCCCCTTTCCCCCTTCCACTCCCCCTTTCCCCCCTTCCACTCCCCCTTTCCCCCCTTCCCTGCCCCTTTCCCCCCCGGGGCGTGGACGGGGGAGAGGGGGGTAAGGAGAGGACAATCTGCCAAAGGGAGAAATGCATTTGTTCGGGGACTGCATGTACTTTAGGGGTATGGGACGGGGGGTGGTGGATCCCATTCTGTGATGCCTTTTCTGTTGTGACGGGCTCCCTCGTGCATGCCTATGTTTAGGGCGAGCCGAGGAGACCCCTCAGTGCTGACAGTTATATGCTCTACCTCTGTTTTGGTTATACTATTGTTTTTTGTTTCTTTGATGTTACTGATTGTCTTTTATTTGCATACCGGTATCAGACGTGACATTTACCACTGCCGGGACTGAGGGGACTAGGATTCGGGGGCTCCCTCTCCGACCTGTCTACCCAATAACCCAAGTAGGACAGCGCTTTAAACCCAGTGTACATCTGGTAAGCGCTATAGCATAATTGTGCTGTTTTAGTATACCCTTCCTGTACTGTTGAGTGCGGACAACCCTTAATTTCCCTCTCCCCCTGGGGTTGAGGTGCCCGGCCTCTTTTTCCCTTTACCTTTCCTTCCATTTGCCCTTCCTTTCTCCCCCTTAGTTCCCGCCATGCATTACCTACCCAAAACCTACCTTGGTTCAACTTTCTTTGCTTTTCTCTGATGTCCCTCCCCGAGGAGCGATGGCAGACTCAGTCAAGGTCACCTCTCTAAACGTTAAGGGACTGAACTTCCCTTAAAAACGGTGGATCCTCCTGTGAGAACTGAACACATCCTGTACTGATGTGGCCTTTATACAAGAAACACATTTTAAAAATACTAGCCTCCCCTTTCTATGGTCGAGATCCTTCCCTAAGGTCTACCACTCTACTAACCCCTCCTCTCCATTCTGATTTCTAGCAGGCTCCCCTGGGTTCTCCAGGATTCTCTGGTGGACCCTGGGGGCCAATATCTTTTTCTTAGGGGCCACATTGGAGAGCGCCTTTTTACATTTGCCACTGTGTACGCTCCCAATGATCACCAAGACACGTTCCTCAGAACTACCCTGCACAGATTATGTGACTTTCGGGAGGGCCAATTGATATTAGGTGGGGACTTTAATGTCCCCTTTCGCCATCGGTTGACACTTCTGCCTCTTGCTCCTCGCTCCCTACCCCTCACCTAGGTCTCTATTCTGGCACCTTAATGAGAGCCTCCTCCAGATACGGGAAGTTTTAGCAGATGTGACCAGGGAATTGGACCTTTATTTCCAAGAAAACTAAAGCAGGACTGTGACCCGGGGATAATTTGGGAGGCTCACAAGTCAGTACTCCGCAGGGTACTTATCAGGCACAGGGCGCGCATCAAACGAACACGGAAGGAACAGCTTGCTAATCTGTTTCGTGAACTTGCCTCTGTGGAAGCGAAACATAAACATACCCCCTTACGGACCTTAGAGATTGAATTGGGGACACTCCATACCCATATTGCTGTCCTACTCCATTATAAAGCGAAAGCGGCACTCCAGTTTTGTCGTAAACTGACGTAGGAGTCAGAGGACAAATGCAGAAAAATCTTAGCCAGGTCGGTAAAGGAGTTGAAATCTGGCTCTTACATACCACAGTTGATAGATGAGAATGGCCAGAGGGCCTCTACCCCAACCCAAATAGTCGAAGTCTTTGAAAAATGTTACTCTGATCTCTACAACCTGCCCGATTCAGGGTCTGGACAGGACAATATAGACAGATATGTAACCGGTTCTGGTCTACCAACCCTCTCATCGGAATCACGGGAGTACTTGGAGGACCCGATCACACTGGAAGAAGTCCAGACGGCCGTGGGACCTTCGAAGGTGGGTAAGGCTCCGGGCCCTGACGGATATACCGCACAATACTTTAAGACCTTCCTCCCTATTCTCGGCCCGCGCTTGGTGAATTTATTTAATACTCTGAGCTCGAATGGGGATACCCTTAGAGCCCACATCTCGTTGATACCTAAGGAGGGCAAAGACCCAGGCCTATGTGGGAGCTACAGACCCATTTCCCTCCAAAATTCGGTCCTAAAACTATTCTCTAACTCCTCGCCACGTGATTGGCACATCACTTGTAGTCCCTTATACATATTGACCAGTTAGGTTTTATTCCCACCAGGGAAGATAGGGACAACACCACTAAGGTGCTTACCCTGATCCGTAAAGCAAAGTCATCTGGGACCCCTTGTCTTTTCATGAGTACTGATGCCGAGAAGGCTTTTGATCGGGTCAAATGGACATTAATGTTCTCGGTCCTTCGCCATATAGGTCTGAGTGAACGGATGCTGGCATGGATAAGTAAGATATACTCACGTACTTACATTCCACCGGACATCGCGCGTACGTTTATGTTGAACTTCCCCCCACCCCTTGTCACTAAGATCCGCAGTTTGCTTCATGGGTGGCATTCTGGCCTCCATTCCTGGTTCAGCAGATGCAATCTCATTAAAATGAACATACTCCCTAAATTTACTTATCTTTTCCAAGCTCTCCCGATCCAGATTCCAGTCCTGTTTTTTAAGCAAGCTCAATCCTTGCTCACTCAATTTAACTGGGCCCACAAAAATCCCAGACTTAAGCGGTCACAGCTGACATTGTCTAAACAACAGGGAGGGTTGGTTCTCCCTAACTTGCGACGCTACTACCTGGCCTCCCATCTGGGGTGTGCATTGGACTGGAATCGAAACAAACTTTCTAAGCTCACTCCCGAATTCCGCTAAGAAGCGCCATGTGGTGCTATAAGTATTTACCCACAGAATTTATGTCACATCCCACTATAGGGGCTTAGTTGAAAGTCAGTCACCTGATCGCTACCCAAAACACACTCACGTCTTTGACTTCCCCCCTATTCCCTATACGTGGCCATCCAACCTTTGAACTGGGGACCCACTTAGAAATTCCAACCTAGACAATGCGTCTAAATTCGTCATTGATGGAAAATGGCCTTCTTTCTCAACCCTAACAGATCCGACAGGGCTTTTCCAACTGCCTTTTTGGAGAGCGGCGCAACGACATCATTTTCTCCATTCCATCCCCAATCCTCAAACGTTCGCCTGCCCTCAGACGGAGTTTGAGACTCTATGCAGGAGCGAAGGCCCTTTGGCCCACATTCTCTCTCAAACAGATTACCCACACTTAACCTGTCTGTCCAACTGGGAAAAGGACCTTAATTGCTAATTTTCCCCAGCAAAGAGACAACGCATTATCACTTTGGCTCTCAAAATGTCGCTGTGCACGAAGATACAGGAGACAAATTTTAAACTTCTCACCAGGTGGTATTTGACACCATCAAAGCTGCAGAAATGTTTCTCCTCTTCCTCGAACATATGCTGGAGGTGTGGAGAAGAAGAGGGCACGTTGCTGCACATTTTTTGGTCCTGCCTCAGCTTGGTGGACTTCTGGACAGAGATCCGATGCATAACACAAAAATTCACAGACTTCTCCATCCAGGAAGAGGCTGCATTCTTTCTCTTGCACCATTCACAGATTCCCATTAAGAAGTACAAAAAATTCTATTTTACGGCATGTGATAAATGCGGCGAAATCCTTCATCCCTCTCTATTGGAAAAAATGTTCCCCCCCTTTCATTACTCACTGGCTTAGGAAAATAGAGGACATTAAAAAAAATGGAGGACTTGATCCTCACATCACAAGGTATACAAGAATTTTTTTAACAAACCTGAGACATCTGGAATACCTTTATATTCTCGCTGGAAGGATGTCGCCTGCTATCGCCTTAGTGCTCTGAGCTTTCCTTGACTGGCCCCTTGGACAGTGGCTGCCATCGTGTCTCGTCCCCTCTTCTCCTTTTCTGATCTTTCAACCCTTCTCTTTTCTGCCTTCCTCCCCTATCTCTCACCCCCCTCCACCCCCTCTCTCTTTTGGAAAGAGTGGAAAATTGGGAATGGCGGCCTCACACCCCCCTCTGGATGGATTATGCCGGAGGGACCTGGGGGTTTGTGTGACCCTGGATCTTGGTACAGTACTTTATCCGTGCCTCGAATCATTGGGATTGATGGAAGGCAGACTCACAGTTGCGAATATACCTGTATCAAGTATTGTTCAGCTGCTTTTTGCTCTGTATTTCTCTGTTGCATTATGTACTCGGGGGACCGTCTTCCCCTATTTGGAGAAAAAATTATATTTGAAAAAAAAAGAAGCCTACGACACCTGGTATTCCCAGGCGGTTTCCCATCCAGGCATTAACCAGGCCCGACCCTGCTTAGCCTCCAAGATCAGACGAGATGGAACAGATTCAGGGTGATGTGGCCGTAGCCGATATCTTCAGGCACTCTCAACTCTCTTGACAAACACCAAGATGGTCACCTTGGAAACAAGCGGAAAAAAATAGGTCAACGGCCACAACATAAAAAGAAGCCTACGGCATCTGGAAATCCCAGGCGGTCTCCCATCCAGGTACTAAACTGGTCCCAACCCTGCTTAGCCTCTGAGATCAGATGAGATTGGGCTCTTTTAGGGTGGTGTGGCCGTAGGAGATTTCTTCAGGCACTCTCAACCTTGACTAACGCCAATATGGTCACCTTGGGAAACAAACAAAAAAATCAAGTCAACGCCAACAACATGAGAAGAAGTCTACAGCACCTAGTATTCCCAGGTGGTCTCCCATCCAGGTATTAACAAGGCCCGACCCTGTTTAGTCTCTGAGATCAGACGAGATCTGGTGCTTTCAGGGTTATGTGGCCATAGGCGAGCTCTTCAAGCACTCTCAACCCTCTTGACAAACACCAAGATGGTCACCTTGGTAAACAAACAAAAAAAAAAAACAAGTCAACGCCAACAACATAAAAATAAGCCTTCAGCACCTAGTATTCCCAGGTGGTCTCCAATCCAGGTACTAGCAAGGCCCGACCCTGTTTAGCCTCTGAGATCAGAGGAGATCGGGCGCTTTCAGGCTTATGTGCCCATAGGCAATCTCTTTGGGCACTCTCAACCCTCTTGACAAATGCCAAGATAGTCACCTTGGGAAACAAGCGGAAAAAAAACAGGTGTCAACAACATAAAAAGAAGACTACGGCACCTGGTATTCCAAAGCCATCTCCCATCCAGGGACTAACTAGGCCCAACCCTTCTTAGCCTCAGAGATGAGAAGAGATAGGGCTCTTTCAGGGTGATGCTGCTGTAAGCGAACTCTTTGGGCACTCTCAACCCTCTTGACAAATGCCAAGATGGTCACCTTGGGAAACAAGCGAAAAAAAAAAAAAACGAATCAAGGCCAACAACATAAAAAGAAGCCTACAATAACTGGTATTCCCAGGTGGTCTCCCATCCATGTACTAACCAGGCCTGACTCTTCTTAGCCTCCAAGATCAGACGAGATTGGGTGCTTTCAGAGTGCTCGGACTCTTTCCCCATCACTAATGGGACGAGGCAGGGGTGCCCTCTGTCTCCCCTAATTTTTATTCTGACACTGGAACCACTTATGTGTCACGTTCGGAATGACCCGAATATTACTGGCATATCCAAACCCTCGGCACACCACAAAATTGCGGCGTACACTGACGATCTAATTTTTTTCATCTCCAATCCACACATTTCGCTTCCCAATATACTCGCGGCTCTCCGGCGATACGGCAGCCTATCAAACTATAAAATCAATTGCACCATCGGCTGTATTGAATATATCGGTCCCGGATGGTGAGGCCAAGAGGCTATGCTCCGCTTTTCCATTCTACTGAGCTGAAAAATCTATACGTTACCTGGGCGTTGACATCGCAGCAGATTTGGTGCAATTGTACCCGCTTAATTTTCTCCCTCTCCTGAATAGACTGAAATCTGATTTGGGAAACAGGCATGATTTAACACTGACCTGGTTCGGGCGCTGTAATGCATTCAAAATGACGGCCCTCCCGCGGATCTTATACTTGTTCCAGACATTACCGATCCGGTTACCCCCAATCTTTTTCAGACATCTGCAGGTGCTGCTCCGGGACTTTATTTGGGCGCGCAAACCGCCCAGAGCCCGTTTGCAATTGCTTGCCAGACCAAAGGACAAGGGGGGTCTGGGTCTCCCAGATATGAGACAATACAACAGAGCGACTCTGCTAGCGAGAGTCGTTGATTGGCATTGTAATGGCCCACACAAGCAGTGGGTGGAGATGGAGATTGAGGATGGATCCATTCCCCTATTGACCTCCCCGTGGCTCCTGTCCTCCCTACCAAAAGACCTCAGAGATCACCCCGTAGTGGGAGCTACGTTGGCTGTTGTGCGGAGGTTGTTCCGCTGCACACACATTGCTCCCCTGCCGTCACCAATGACTCCGGTTATAGGTAATCCAGACTTCCCACCGGGATTTACCAACAAGAAACTGCGACAGTTGATAGTGGTGGGGAAACAGCGTCTGGGAGAGGTGTGGTCCTCGGGAGGGCTCCCGACCACGCAAACTGTCGCCGAGCTTTCTGACCCTCGGTTTGACTTGTTTAATGCTTATCAACTTCGTCACTTTCTTCTGGCCATACAAAGGGCCCCCTACACTCCTAGAGACCTGACGCCCTATGAATCAATCTGTCACAAAAAGGAACCTGTGCAACACACCCTCTCCCTCCTGTACAACCTATTAAGTAGTCAGGAGGAAGAGTCGACCCCACCATTTATCCACAAATGGGAGAGGGACTTTGGCATCACATTTACCCCACAACAGATAGGGAAGATCCTGACATTAGTACATAAAGCTTCCATCGCAAACCAATATCCAGAATCAGGATACAAGATAGTCTCACGCTGGTATAGAGTCCCATACCTTCTGAATAAAATGAATAGATCGATCCCGGATGTTTGTTGGAGGTGCAATTCAGATACGGGGACCATGGGACACATTTTCTGGGCATGCCCGGCCTTGAGGAACTTTTGGGTGGAGGTGACCGGGACGATAAAAACTCTCAGAAATGTAGATATCGCAGACAACCCAGCAGCGTGCCTTCTACACTTGACCGAACAGCCTGTTCGAAAATACAAAAAAACCCTCACGATGCAACTCCTGAACGCCGCCCGGGTCTGCATTCCCACACTGTGGAGGCAGCCTCAGCCCCCATCCAAGGTGCTGTGGTATTCCAAAGTCAATCATATTCTCCGGATGGAAGAATTGACCGCCACCCTTCACAACACTGAAGAGGCATTTAGTGTTACATGGAGGCCCTGGAGGTATTTTACTGGTACTTGAGACTACATTCGAGAGGTGAGCAGCGCCCCTGTCCCAGAAAACGACTGAACATTTAACGTTTACCTACGTAGGCCATGTCTGCCCTGGGTGGCAATTCCCCCCCCCCTCCCTTTTTGTCTTTATTTTTCTATTTTTCCCCGCCGCCATCCCCCCCCCTCCTCTCTCTCCGTCTTTGCACTCTCTTCTTCCCCCGTCCTCCCTTTTGACTATGCCTTGTCTCCTTACTAGCCTTTGGGACCCAGAAGAACCCCAGGGTTCTGGACACGACCGGCTCATATTTTACTCTGGTTCACGTAGGTCATGATAAGCTGGCTCGCTGTGGTCCCAGTTGTTCTCCATGATTACATTTGTCTGAACGGAGCTGCATTAGTTATACTGTACTACATGTCGGAGGTGGGGTTTCTCTCTTTTCTGCATGAAACTCTAGGACTCCCCTCTGAGAACCCAGAGTTATTTGGCTGCCTATTTTTTGTTATCATGTAATTGTGACCCTGGGTCATGCTGTATGGTTGACTGTTATATTTATGTTGTTCTACTTATACTTAGTAAAAGAATAAAACAAAAAAAATAAAATAAGTCAATGCCAACAACTTAAAAAAAAGCCTATGGCATCGAGAAATCCCAGGCGGTCTCCCATCCAGGTACTAACCAGGTCCCAAACCTGCTTAGCCTCTGAGATCAAATGAGATTTGGCTCTTTCAGGGTGATGCAGCCATAGTAGATTTTTTTAGGCACGCTCAACCCTCTTGACAAACGCCAAGATGGTCACCTTGGGAAACAAACAAAAAAAACAAGTCAATGCCAACAACATAAAAAGAAGCCTACCGCACCTAGTATTTCCATGCGGTCTCCCATCCAGGTATTAACAAGGCGCGTCCCTTTCTAGCCTCTGAGATCAGCGGAGATTGGGCGCTTTCAGGGTGATGTGTCCATAGGCAATCTCTTTGGGCACTCTCATCCCTCTTGACAAACACCAAGATGGTCACTTTGGGAAATAAGCGAAAAAAAAACAGGTCAACGCCAACAACATAAAAAGAAGAATACGGCACCTGGTATTCCAAGGCCGTCTCCCATTCAAGTACTACCTAGGCCCAACCCTTCTTAGCCCCTGAGATCAGAAGAGATAGGGTGCTTTCAGGGTGATGTGGCTGTAAGCGATCTCTTTAGGCACTCTCAACCCTCTTGACAAATGCCAAGATGATCACTTTGGGAAACAAGCGAAAAAAACAGGTCAACACCAACAACATAAAAAGAAGCCTGCGGCATCTGGAAAACCCAGGCGGTCTCCCATCCAGGTACAAACCAGGCCCAACCCTGCTTAGCCTCTGATACCAAGCGAGATTGGGCGCTTTCAGGTTGTTGTGCTCGTAGGCAATTTCTTTGTGCACTCTCAACCCTCTTGACACATGCCAAGATGGTCACCTTGGGAAACAAGGGAAAATAAAACAGGTCAACGCCGACAACATAATGAGAAGCCTACGGCACCTGGTATTCCCAAGCTGTCTCCCATCCAGGAACTAACCAGGCCCATCGCTGCTTAGCCTTCGAGATCAGATGAGATTGGGCTCTTTCAGGGTGATTTGGCCGTAGGCACTCTCTTTGGGCACTCTGAAGCCTCTTGACAAAGGCCAAGATGGTCACCTTGGGAAACAAGCTAAAAAAAACAGGTCAAAGCCAACAACATAAAAAGAAGCCTACGGCATCCAGTATTCCCAGGCGATCTCCCAATCAAGACACTAACCAGACCAGATCCTTCTATGGCACCTGGTCTTCCCAGGCAGTCTCCCATCCAGGTACTAACCAGACCTGACGCTGCTTAGCCTCTGAAATCAGACGAGATCGGGTGCTTTCAGGTTGATGTGGCCGTAAGCGTTCTCTTCAAGACACGCCCAACCCTCTTGACAAACGGCAAGATGGTCCCCTTGAGAAACAAGCAAAAAAAACAGGTCAAAGCCAACAACATAAAAAGAAGCCTATGGGCTTACAGTGGACCCTAAAAGATGGGACCCACTAGCTCTGTCATGGTTCGGACGCTGTAATGTGTTGAAGATGAATGCGTTGCCACGACTTCTGTATCTACTACAAGCCTTACCTATCAAAATACCCCAGACTTTCTTTCATGCGGTTCGCTCAATCTTTATCAAGTTCCTCTGGCGCGGAAAACATATGCGTATTGGTAGGGCAATGCTATTGCGACCGAAATTGCGGGGAGGTATTGGCTTCCCGAACCCTGCTCTATATTACACAGCGACGCACATGACACCGGTGTTGACTGGTGCCGGTGTTCTGCCATATACTGTCCTGCCATGATATAGTGTCTGCGCCGTACTGCGCATGCGCAGTACGGAGCAGACGAAGCTTCGGAGATTTTCATGCGCGGTGAGTGGAGGTGGTAGCCCCACCATCCAAGTGGACATAGGGTTGTGAATATTAGAGGGCCCCTCGCAGGCGAGCTTCGCTCGCCACGCTTCGGGCTTTGCCTCGCTGCGCTCGGCTCTTTTATATTCTTACTCTATGTCCACTTGGATAGTGGGGATAGAACCTGGACTGTTCATGCTCGGCAATTTTCGGAATCTGTGTTGCTGTGTACTGCGCATGCGCAGTACACAGCGGACACTATCCGATGGGGGACCATATGTGATAAGACACCGGCATGGGGAACTGAAGCTATGGGTCAAGCTAGAGCAGGAGATGGCGCGGGTTCCACTGGCTGGTCTGCCTTGGGCGGGGAGGCCATTGGAGCCCTGTGTGACTACTCACCCGTTAATTGGCCCCTCGCTCGCCGAGATGGATAGTTTTTTTCACCTTTCCCACCTGACTAACTTCCCTTCTCCTATGACCTCAATTATTGGACATCCTAGATTCCCTCCGGGCCTGTCTGACCAGGCCTTTACCAGGCAAGCCCCGAAAGGGCTTCTGAGAGAAGCCCTATTTCTTGGACCCACGGGCTTGATTCCCATGGGGACCATACTGCTAGAGCAAGTACCTGTTGCATTGGATATATATATATATATATTGGACCTATATGTTCCAGGGTGGCCTGCATAAAGTGCCAGGCTACCCTGTCAAAGGCCTTCTCCACGTCCGTTGACAACATAAGCAAGGGCCTTCCCTGGATTAAATTGAGGACTCGGGCCGTATTGTCTCTAGCTTCCGACTTATTTTTATTTATTTTGCTTGTTTCCCAAGGTGACCATCTTGGCGTTTGTCAAGAGGGTTGAAAGTGCCTGAAGAGATTGCCTACAGGCACATCACCCTGAAAGCACCCGATCACGTTTGATGTTGGAAGCTAAGAAGAGTCAGGCCTTGTTAGTACCTGGAGGGGAGACCGCCTGGGAATACCAGGTGTCGTAGACTTCTTTTTATGTTGCTGGCGTTGACCTGTTTTTTTTCCGCTTGTTTCCCAAAGTGACCATCTTGGTGTTTGTCAAGAGGGTTGAGAGTGCCTGAAGAGATTCCCTATGGCCACATCACTCTGAAAGCACCCAATCTCGTCTGATCTTGGAGGCTAAGAAGAGTCGGGCCTGGTTAGTACCTGGATGGGAGACCACCTGGGAATACCAGTTATTGTAGGCTTCTTTTTATGTTGTTGGCGTTGATTCGTTTTTTTTTTTTCGCTTGTTTCCCAAGGTGACCATCTTGGCATTTGTCAAGAGGGATGAGAGTACACAAAGAGATCGCTTACAGCAGCATCACCCTGAAAGAGCCCTATCTCTTCTCTTCTCTGAGGCTAAGAAGGGTTGGGCCTAGTTAGTACCTGGATGGGAGATGGCGTTGGAATACCAGGTGCCGTATTCTTCTTTTTATGTTTTTGACATTGACCTGTTTTTTTTCGCTTGTATCTCAAGGTGACTATCTTGGCATTTGTCAAGAGGGTTGAGAATGCCCAAAGAGATTGCCTATGGGCACATAACCCTGAAAGCGCCCGATCTCCTCTGATCTCAGAAGCTAAACAGGGTTGGGCCTTGCTAGTACCTGGATTGGAGACCACCTGGGATTACTAGGTGCTGTAGGCTTCTTTTTATGTTGTTGGCCTTGACCTGTTTTTTTTTTCACTTGTTTCCCAAGGTGACCATCTTGGCGTTTGTCAAGAGGGTTGAGAGTGCCCAAAGAGATCACCTACGGCCCCATCACCCTGAAAGCGCCCAATCTCATCTGATCTCGGATGCTAAACAGTGTCGGGCCTGGTTAGTACCTGGATGGGAGACCGCCTGGGAATACCAGGTGCCATAGGCTTTTTTTTTTTTTTTTTATTTATTAGTATGCGACATACAATGCAAAGGCAACTTCACAGAATGTGTGATACAAATAGTTACAAACAAACGATCATATTGCATGGATATCAGAGCCAATGGTAAGAAGTCCGAGGAGAATAGCACGTGTACAGCTTTGCGGTCATATCAAGATGAGATTAAAGCTCCATCTCGTTGGGATCCTCTACCACTTAAAATATTATTGATACTAGCCCTGCTACCCTCGAAGAGTTTAGATATCCATAGATAGAGGAAGAGTATTGTGTAGTAGTCAAATGGGGTCGGAACATACCATTTTCTTTTCCCTTTTTTGACTTAAGAAGGGAAATAGTAGAACTGAAAGGAGGGAGAAGGGGAAAGAGAAGATTGGGGAAGGAAATGGCAGAAAAGGAAAAGAAGGGGTAAGGGGGTGTCGTAGGTAGAGTAGATAGGATGGGGTCCCCTCCCAGGGAGCAAGAGACGCCCTCGGCTCACCAGCTCATCAGCTGTCCAACGTTTGGAACAGCGATCTCCAACGATCTCCATGAGCTTACTATGTCTCGCGGAGGTATTCTTCCGAAAAGCGAAACTGGGTCCAGTAGAACCATCTGTTCCCATGCTCCTCCGTTTTATCCCTCATTGTGGCAGTCAGGTCTTCCATTCGTTCAATATCATTTACCCTTGCGAACCACTGGGTCACCATTGGAGCAGATTGCTCTTTCCATTGACTTGGGATGCAGGCCCTAGCTGCCTTGAGGAGATGTTTAAGTAAGGACTTATGATAACGCTTTCTCGACATAGGAGTTAGATTGAGAAGAACTGCTGCGGGATCATTGGCTAAGGAAATGTCTGTGAACTTGTGGATGAGTCTCAGGACAGGCTGCCCGAATGTTTGTAATTTAGGGCATTCCCAGAAAATGTGGAGAATGGTGCCAGCCTGTTGCACACAGCGACAGCAGCGGTCAGATTGACCGGGGAATATTTTGGCCAACACCACCGGTGTACGATACCAGCGTGTGATCAGCTTATATGAGATCTCCTGATATTTACTGCAGAGTGACGACTTATGGGCGAAAAAGAGTATTCTGTCCTTCTGTGGTTTGGAGAATGTAGTTTGTAAGTCCCTTTTCCATTTAGCTAGGAAGGGTGGATCCGTGGAGGATTGTGCGTCTGTCAGGATTTGGTAGGACCTAGAGAGGGAACCACGAATTGGGCCATCATCCAGGCAAAGTTCCTCGAAGGGGTGGAATTGTCTAGAGAAGAACGAATGGTTAGGTAGTGATCCGAGGAAATGGATTAGCTGTCTAGCTCTCCAGCTATCCAATGCAACAGGTACTTGCTCTAGCAGTATGGTTCCCATGGGAATCAAGCCCGTGGGTCCAAGAAATAGGGCTGCTCTCAGAAGCCCTTTCGGGGCTTGCTTGGTAAAGGCCTGGTCAGACAGGCCCGGAGGGAATCTAGGATGTCCAATAATTGGGGTCATAGGAGAAGGGAAATTAGTCAGGTGGGAAAGGTGAAAAAAACGATCCATCTCGGCGAGCGAGGGGCCAATTAACGGGTGAGTAGTCACACAGGGCTCCAATGGCCTCCCCGCCCAAGGCAGACCAGCCAGTGGAACCCGCGCCATCTCCTGCTCTAGCTTGACCCATAGCTTCAGTTCCCCATGCCGGTGTCTTATCACATATGGTCCCCCATCTGATAGTGTCCGCTGTGTACTGCGCATGCGCAGTACACAGCAACACAGATTCCGAAAATTGCCGAGCATGAACGGCGCCTGCGGTTCAGGTTCACTGAGTCCAGGTTCTATCCCCACTATCCAAGTGGACATAGAGTAAGAATATAAAAGAGCCGATCGCAGCGAGGCCGAGCCCGAAGCATGGCGAGCGAAGCTCGCCTGCGAGGGACCCTCTAATATTCACAACCCTATGTCCGCTTGGATGGTGGGGCTACCACCTCCACTCACCGCGCAGGCGCCGTTCAGCGGAGATTTTCCGAAGCTTCGTCTGCTCCGTACTGCGCATGCGCAGTACAGCGCGGACACTATATCATGGCCGGACAGTATATGGCAGAACACCGGCACCAGTCAACCACCGGTGTCATGTGCGTCGCTGTGTAATATAGAGCAGGGTCCGGGAAGCCAATACCTCCCCGCAATTTCGGTCGCAATAGCATTGCCCTACCAATACGCATATGTTTTCCGCGCCAGAGGAACTTGATAAAGATTGAGCGAACCGCATGAAAGAAAGTCTGGGGTATTTTGATAGGTAAGGCTTGTAGTAGATACAGAAGTCGTGGCATCGCGTTCATCTTCAACACATTACAGCGTCCGAACCATGACAGAGCTAGTGGGTCCCATCTTTTAAGGTCCGCTGTAAGCCCATAGGCTTCTTTTTATGTTGTTGGCTTTGACCTGTTTTTTTTGCTTGTTGCTCAAGGCGACCATCTTGGCGTTTGTCAAGAGGGTTGGGCGTGTCTTGAAGATAACGCTTACGGCCACATCAACCTGAAAGCACCCGATCTCGTCTGATTTCAGAGGCTAAGCAGCGTCAGGCCTGGTTAGTACCTGGATGGGAGACTCCCTGGGAAGACCAGGTGCCATAGAAGGATCTGGTCTGGTTAGTGTCTTGATTGGGAGATCGCCTGGGAATACTGGATGCCGTAGGCTTCTTTTTATGTTGTTGGCTTTGACCTGTTTTTTTTAGCTTGTTTCCCAAGGTGACCATCTTGGCCTTTGTCAAGAGGCTTCAGAGTGCCCAAAGAGAGTGCCTACGGCCAAATCACCCTGAAAGAGCCCAATCTCATCTGATCTCGGAGGCTAAGCAGCGATGGGCCTGGTTAGTACCTGGATGGGAGACAGCTTGGGAATACCAGGTGCCGTAGGCTTCTCATTATGTTGTCGGCGTTGACCTGTTTTATTTTCCCTTGTTTCCCAAGGTGACCATCTTGGCATGTGTCAAGAGGGTTGAGAGTGCACAAAGAAATTGCCTACGAGCACAACACCCTGAAAGCGCCCAATCTCGTTTGGTCTCAGAAGCTAAGCAGGGTTGGGCCTGGTTTGTACCTGGATGGGAGACCGCCTGGGTTTTCCAGATGCCGCAGGCTTATTTTTATGTTGTTGGTGTTGACCTGTTTTTTTCGCTTGTTTCCCAAAGTGATCATCTTGGCATTTGTCAAGAGGGTTGAGAATGCCTAAAGAGATCGCTTACAGCCGCATCACCCTGAAAGCACCCTATCTCTTCTGATCTCAGAGGCTAAGAAGGGTTGGGCCTAGTTAGTACTTGAATGGGAGACGGCCTTGGAATACTAGGTGCCGTAGTCTTCTTTTTATGTTGTTGGCGTTGACCTGTTTTTTTTCGCTTGTTTCCCAGGGTGACTATCTTGGCATTTTTCAAGAGGGATGAGAGTGCCCAAAGAGATTGCCTATGGGCACATCACCCTGAAAGCGCCCAATCTCCGCTGATCTCAGAGGCTAGAAAGGGTCGCGCCTTGTTAATACCTGGATGGGAGACGGTCTGGAAATACTAGGTGCGGTAGGCTTCTTTTTATGTTGTTGGCGTTGACTTGTTTTTTTTTGTTTGTTTCCCAAGGTGACCATCTTGGCGTTTGTCAAGAGGGTTGAGCGTGCCTGAAAAAATCTACTATGGCTGCATCACCCTGAAAGAGCCAAATCTCATTTGATCTCAGAGGCTAAGCAGGGTTGGGACCTGGTTAGTACCTGGATGGGAGAACGCCTGGGATTTCTCGATGCCATAGGCTTTTTTTAAGTTGTTGGCATTGACTTATTTTTTATTTTTTTGTTTTATTCTTTTATTAAGTATAAGTAGAACAACATAAATATAACAGTCAACCATACAGCATGACCCAGGGTCACAATTACATGGTAACAAAAAATAGGCAGCCAAATAACTCTGGGTTCTCAGAGGGGAGTCCTAGAGTTTCATGCAGAAATTAGAGAAACCCCACCTCGGACATGTAGTACAGTATAACTAATGCAGCCCTGTTCGGACAAATGTAATCATGGAGAGCAACTGGGACCACAGCGAGCCAGCTTATCATGACCTATGTGAACCAGAGTAAAATATGAGCCGGTCGTGTCCAGAACCCTGGGGCTCTTCTGGGTCCCAAAGGCTAGTAAGGAGACAAGGCATAGTCAAAAGGGAGGACGGGGGAAGAAGAGAGTGCCAAGACGGAGAGAGAGGAGGGGGGGGATGGCGGCGGGGAAAAATAGAAAAATAAAGACGAAAAGGGAGGGGGGGGGTGGGATGCCACCGAGGGCAGACATGGCCTACGTAGGTAAACGTTAGATGTTCAGTCTTTTTCTGGGACAGGGGCGCTGCTCACCTCCCGAATGTAGTCTCAAGTACCAGAAAAATACCTCCAGGGCCTCCATGTAACACTAAATGCCTCTTCAGTGTTGTGAAGGGTGGCGGTCATTTCTTCCATCCGGAGAATATGATTGACTTTGGAATACCACAGCACCTTGGATGGGGGGCTGAGGCTGCCTCCACAGTGTGGGAATGCAGGCCCGGACGGCGTTCAGGAGTTGCATCGGGAGGGTTTTTTTGTATTTTCGAACAGGCTGTTCGGTCAAGTGTAGAAGGCACGCTGCTGGGTTGTCTGCGATATCTACATTTCTGAGAGTTTTTATCGTCTCGGTCACCTCCACCCAAATGTTCCTCAAGGCCGGGCATGCCCAGAAAATGTGTCCCATGGTCCCCGTATCTGAATTGCACCTCCAACAAACATCCGGGATCGATCTATTCATTTTATTCAGAAGGTATGGGACTCTATACCAGCGTGAGACTATCTTGTATCCTGATTCTTGATATTGGTTTGCGATGGAAGCTTTATGTACTAATGTCAGGATCTTGCCTATCTGTTGTGGGGTAAATGTGATGCCAAAGTCCCTCTCCCATTTGTGGATAAATGGTGGGGTCGACTCCTCCTCCTGACTACTTAATAGGTTGTACAGGAGGGAGAGGGTGTGTCGCACAGGTTCCTTTTTGTGACAGATGGATTCATAGGGTGTCAGGTCTCTAGGAGTGTAGGGGGCCCTTTGTATGGCCAGAAGAAAGTGATGAAGTTGATAAGCACTAAACAAGTCAAGCGGAGGGTCAGAAAGCTTGGCGACAGTTTGCGTGGTCGGGAGCCCTCCCGAGGGCCACACCTCTCCCAGACGCTGTTTCCCCACCACTGTCAACTGTCGCAGTTTCTTGTTGGTAAATCCCGGTGGGAAGTCTGGATTACCTATAACCGGAGTCATTGGTGACGGCAGGGGAGCAATGTGTGTGCAGCGGAACAACCTCCGCACAACAGCCAACGTAGCTCCCACTACGGGGTGATCTCTGAGGTCTTTTGGTAGGGAGGACAGGAGCCACGGGGAGGTCAATAGGGGAATGGATCCATCCTCAATCTCCATCTCCACCCACTGCTTGTGTGGGCCATTACAATGCCAATCAACGACTCTCGCTAGCAGAGTCACTCTGTAGTATTGTCTCAGATCTGGGATACCCAGACCCCCCTTGTCCTTTGGTCTGGCAAGCAATTGCAAACGGGCTCTGGGCGGTTTGCGCGGCCAAATAAAGTCCCAGAGCAGCACCTGCAGTTGTCTGAAAAAAATTGGGGGTAACCGGATCGGTAATGTCTGGAACAAGTATAAAAGCCGCGGGAGGGCCGTCATTTTGAATGCATTACAGCGCCTGAACCAGGTCAGTGTTAAAGCATGCCAGTTTCCCAAATCAGATTTCAGTCTATTCAGGAGAGGGACAAAATTAAGCGGGTACAATTGCGCCAAATCCACTGCGATGTCAACGCCCAGGTAACGTATAGATTTTTCAGCTCAGTAGAATGGAAAAGCGGAGCGTAGCCTCTTGGCCTCACCATCCGGGACCGATATATTCAATACAGCCAAAGGTGCAATTGATTTTATAGTTTGATAGGCTGCCGTATCGCCGGAGAGCCGCGAGTATATTGGGAAGCGAAATGTGTGGATTAGAGACGAAAGAAATTAGATCGTTAGCGTACGCCGCAATTTTGTGGTGTGCCGAGGGTTTGGATATGCCAGTAATATTCGGGTCATTCCGAACGTGACACATAAGTGGTTCCAGTGTCAGAATAAAAATTAGGGGAGACAGAGGACACCCCTGCCTCGTCCCATTAGTGATGGGGAAAGAGTCCGAGCACTCTGAAAGCACCCAATCTCGTCTGATCTTGGAGGCTAAGAAGAGTCAGGCCTGGTTAGTACCTGGATGGGAGACCACCTGGGAATACCAGTTATTGTAGGCTTCTTTTTATGTTGTTGGCCTTGATTCGTTTTGTTTTTTTTCTCGCTTGTTTCCCAAGGTGACCATCTTGGCATTTGTCAAGAGGGTTGAGAGTGCCCAAAGAGTTCGCTTACAGCAGCATCACCCTGAAAGAGCCCTATCTCTTCTCATCTCTGAGGCTAAGAAGGGTTGGGCCTAGTTAGTCCCTGGATGGGAGATGGCTTTGGAATACCAGGTGCCGTAGTCTTCTTTTTATGTTGTTGACATTGACCTGTTTTTTTTCGCTTGTTTCCCAAGGTGACTATCTTGGCATTTGTCAAGAGGGTTGAGAGTGCCCAAAGAGATTGCCTATGGGCACATAAGCCTGAAAGCGCCCGATCTCCTCTGATCTCAGAGGCTAAACAGGGTCGGGCCTTGCTAGTACCTGGATTGGAGACCACCTGGGAATACTAGGTGCTGGAGGCTTATTTTTATGTTGTTGGCGTTGACTTGTTTTTTTGTTTTTTTGTTTACCAAGGTGACCATCTTGGTGTTTGTCAAGAGGGTTGAGAGTGCTTGAAGAGCTCGCCTATGGCCACATAACCCTGAAAGCACCAGATCTCGTCTGATCTCAGAGACTAAACAGGGTCGGGCCTTGTTAATACCTGGATGGGAGACCACCTGGGAATACTAGGTGCTGTAGACTTCTTCTCATGTTGTTGGCGTTGACTTGATTTTTTTGTTTGTTTCCCAAGGTGACCATATTGGCTTTAGTCAAGGTTGAGAGTGCCTGAAGAAATCTCCTACGGCCACACCACCCTGAAAGAGCCCAATCTCATCTGATCTCAGAGGCTAAGCAGGGTTGGGACCAGTTTAGTACCTGGATGGGAGACCGCCTGGGATTTCCAGATGCCGTAGGCTTCTTTTTATGTTGTGGCCATTGACCTATTTTTTTCCGCTTGTTTCCAAGGTGACCATCTTGGTGTTTGTCAAGAGAGTTGAGAGTGCCTGAAGATATTGGCTACGGCCACATCACCCTGAATCTGTTCCATCTCATCTGATCTTGGAGGATAAGCAGGGTCCGGCCTGGTTAATGCCTGGATGGGAGACCGCCTGGGAATACCAGGTGTCGTAGGCTTCTTTATTTTTCAAATATAATTTTTTCTCCAAATAGTGGAAGACGGTCCCCCAAGTACATAATGCAACAGAGAAATACAGAGCAAAAAGCAGCTGAACAATACTTGATACAGGTATATTCGCAACTGTGAGTCTGCCTTCCATCAATCACAATGATTCGAGGCACGGATAAAGTACTGTACCAAGATCCAGGGTCACACAAACCCCAGGTCCCTCCGGCATAATCCATCCAGAGGGGGGTGTGGGGCCGTCATTCCCAATTTTCCACTCTTTCCAAAAGAGAGAGGGGGTGGAGGGGGTGAGAGATAGGGGAGGAAGGCCGAAAAGAGAAGGGTTGAAAGATCAGAAAAGGAGAAGAGGGGACGAGACACGATGGCAGCCACTGTCCAAGGGGCCAGTCAAGGAAAGCTCAGAGCACTAAGGCGATAGCAGGCGACATCCTTCTAGCGAGAATATAAAGGTATTCCAGATGTCTCAGGTTTGTTTAAAAAATTCTTGTTTACCTTGTGATGTGAGGATCAAGTCCTCCATTTTTTTTAATGTCCTCTATTTTCCTAAGCCAGTGAGTAATGAAAGGGGGGGAACATTTTTTCCAATAGAGAGGGATGCAGGATTTCGCCGCATTTATCACATGCCGTAAAATAGATTTTTTTGTACTTCTTAATGGGAATCTGTGAATGGTACAAGAGAAAGAATGCAGCCTCTTCCTGGATGGAGAAGTCTGTGAATTTTTGTGTCATGCATCGGATCTCTGTCCAGAAGTCCACCAAGCTGAGGCAGGACCAAAAAATGTGCAGCAACGTGCCCTCTTCTTCTCCACACCTCCAGCATATGTTCGAGGAAGAGGGGAAACATTTCTGCAGCTTTGATGGTGTCAAATACCACCTGGTGAGAAGTTTAAAATTCGTCTCCTGTATCTTCGTGCACAGCGACATTTTGAGAGCCAAAGTGATAATGCGTTGTCTCTGTGCTGGGGAAAATTAGCAATTAAGGTCCTTTTCCCAGTTGGCCAGACAGGTTAAGTGTGGGTAATCTGTTTGAGAGAGAATGTGGGCCAAAGGGCCTTCGCTCCTGCATAGAGTCTCAAACTCCGTCTGAGGGCGGGCGAACGTTTGAGGATTGGGGATGGAATGGAGAAAATGATGTCGTTGCGCCGCTCTCCAAAAAGGCAGTTGGAAAAGCCCTGTCGGATCTGTTAGGGTTGAGAAAGAAGGCCATTTTCCATCAATGACGAATTTAGACGCATTGTCTAGGTTGGAATTTCTAAGTGGGTCCCCAGTTCAAAGGTTGGATGGCCACGTATAGGGAATAGGGGGGAAGTCAAAGACGTGAGTGTGTTTTGGGTAGCGATCAGGTGACTGACTTTCAACTAAGCCCCTATAGTGGGATGTGACATAAATTCTGTGGGTAAATACTTATAGCACCACATGGCGCTTCTTAGCGGGATTCGGGAGTGAGCTTAGAAAGTTTGTTTCGATTCCAGTCCAATACACGCCCCGGATGGGAGGCCAGGTAGTAGCGTCGCAAGTTAGGGAGAACCAACCCTCCCTGTTGTTTAGACAATGTCAGCTGTGACCGCTTAAGTCTGGGATTTTTGTGGGCCCAGTTAAATTGAGTGAGCAAGGATTGAGCTTGCTTAAAAAACAGGACTGGAATCTGGATCGGGAGAGCTTGGAAAAGATAAGTAAATTTAGGGAGTATGTTCATTTTAATGAGATTGCATCTGCTAAACCAGGAATGGAGGCCAGAATGCCACCCGTGAAACAAACTGCGGATCTTAGTGACAAGGGGTGGGGGGAAGTTCAACATAAACGTACGCGCGATGTCCGGTGGAATGTAAGTACGTGAGTATATCTTACTTATCCATGCCAGCATCCGTTCACTCAGACCTATATGGCGAAGGACCGAGAACATTAATGTCCATTTGACCCGATCAAAAGCCTTCTCGGCATCAGTACTCATGAAAAGACAAGGGGTCCCAGATGACTTTGCTTTACGGATCAGGGTAAGCACCTTAGTGGTGTTGTCCCTATCTTCCCTGGTGGGAATAAAACCTAACTGGTCAATATGTATAAGGGACTACAAGTGATGTGCCAATCACGTGGCGAGGAGTTAGAGAATAGTTTTAGGACCGAATTTTGGAGGGAAATGGGTCTGTAGCTCCCACATAGGCCCGGGTCTTTGCCCTCCTTAGGTATCAACGAGATGTGGGCTCTAAGAGTATCCTCAGGAAAATCCCCATTCGAGCTCAGAGTATTAAATAAATTCACCAAGCGCGGGCCGAGAATAGGGAGGAAGGTCTTAAAGTATTGTGCGGTATATCCGTCAGGGCCCGGAGCCTTACCCACCTTCGGAGGTCCCACGGCCGTCTGGACTTCTTCCAGTGTGATCGGGTCCTCCAAGTACTCCCGTGATTCCGATGAGAGGGTTGGTAGACCAGAACCGGTTACATATCTGTCTATATTGTCATGTCCAGACCCTGAATCGGGCAGGTTGTAGAGATCAGAGTAACATTTTTCAAAGACTTCGACTATTTGGGTTGGGGTAGAGGCCCTCTGGCCATTCTCATCTATCAACTGTGGTATGTAAGAGCCAGATTTCAACTCCTTTACCGACCTGGCTAAGATTTTTCTGCATTTGCCCTCTGACTCCTACGTCAGTTTACGACAAAACTGGAGTGCCGCTTTCGCTTTATAATGGAGTAGGACAGCAATATGGGTATGGAGTGTCCCCAATTCAATCTCTAAGGTCCGTAAGGGGGTATGTTTATGTTTCGCTTACACAGAGGCAAGTTCACGAAACAGATTAGCAAGCTGTTCCTTCCGTGTTCGTTTGATGCGCACCCCGTGCCTGATAAGTACCCTGGGGAGTACTGACTTGTGAGCCTCCCAAATTATCCCCAGGTCACAGTCCTGCTTTAGTTTTCTTGGAAATAAAGGTCCAATTCCCTGGTCACATCTGCTAAAACTTCTGGTATCTGGAGCAGGCTCTCATTAAGGTGCCAGAATAGAGACCTAGGTGAGGGGTAGGGAGCGAGGAGCAAGAGGCAGAAGTGTCAACCGATGGCGAAAGGGGACATTAAAGTCCCCACCTAATATCAATTGGCCCTCCCGAAAGTCACATAATCTGTGCAGGGTAGTTCTGAGGAACGTGTCTTGGTGATCATTGGGAGCGTACACAGTGGCAAATGTAAAAAGGCGCTCTCCAGTGTATAGTTACTATATTAACTATAACTATAACAAAATAACTATAACGGGTTTAAGTGGAAATACACGAAATAACAGCAACAACGTGTGTAGGTTTTTATCAATCAAGTTCATTACGTGTCTTTAATCATGTAGTGAATATACCCCAATATTGGAGCACAAGGATGAGAAAGCATAATAACTAACAGAGGATGACATGGCAAAAAGACAAACTGCATTAGAAATGTGAATGTGAATTAGAGTTGAAATGCCAATCGCCACGGCTACGTACAGCAAAGTGTGAGCTAAGCAGCTAAATATTCTGCAATAGCAGAGATTAAGTATTGCAGTCGAAATGAGATCGGAAGCGTTAGTTGCTCCAAAATGACTGAGAAATCATTTCATTACTCTAAATGTAAAAGTTATCCCGGTAGCACTGAGTGGACTGATATTAGATGAGTGATCGTTCTAGTACAAATTCAGTTTCCTATAGCAGACAGATGCCAGCTAAATGTGAGACGAGCAACTAAACTGTTCACGGTAGCATTGCATTACTCTTAATATGTGCAGCGTGTAAAGAAGCAATAAGATGGTTTTGTATTATCCTAAAATTAGCAGTATACGTAATAAAGGTGAGTAGGTAACCTGGATTTAGACATAGCAAACTCTATAATCTAATTTAGCAAAATTAGAAAGGATAATATTGAGACAGTATATACAGGTCGAGTTTAAGTGGAAATACACAAAATATCTAGCTTACCTTTACATTGTTAAATAGAGCGTTGCAAAGAAATACCAAGGCAGAATGTCGGAATAGCAATTAGATGAGATGATTGCTGTAATCATGAAATATCAGCAACGACTAGGTTTCTATCGGATGAGAAAGTATAATAACTGGAAAAGTATGACATGGCAAAGAGACAAATTGCATTAGAGATGTGAGATGGACATGAAATGTCAATCCCCATTGGTTATTTACATGTAAACGCGGCTACATACAGCAAAGTGTGAGCTAAGCAGCTAAAGGGTATTTAAGAGTAAATTGACGTAGCTTGAAAATTCCAACGTGTAAATCGTTCCATTAATTATGTTACGCACGAAGACGGCTTACACTGACTGTTTCCACTGGTCATCGGCATAATGTATCAGTAACCATGAACATTAATAGTGATAGACAGCTTACATTAGGATGTATGCATGATGTGAATGTAAAATAGTTGCATTATGTGTTATTAATTTAATCAAACTGTATTGCTATGCTTTGCTACTGCAACCACTTCTCAATCAAGTAAACCGTCCCACTGCTTTTCTCACAATTTGCCGCTGTTAAAAAATGTGTTGCAAGTGTTATGTGTTACAAATGGTTATCAGTGTGACAGTTAATGTGGAGAAGAAGTAATACACAAAATAGAGTCAGAAAGAGAATCCAATTGCATAGAGGTAGCGAGAGATGGTTGCATTAATCTTAATGTGCAGTGTGTAAAAGGTTTTAAAAAGATGGTTTTGTGTGACTTTTGCTTTAACGTAAAATTAGCTGTAGACATTATAACTTGTTACAATGATTTAGAGATAGTAATCTCTATAAAATAATAATAATAAGTATAGCAAAACAAATTACGAAAATTTTGAGGCAGTATGTATAGGTCGAGATATAGTGAATACACAAAAGGGATCAAGGGATAGTAGCAAAGTCAAATGATAAATGCAAAGGTACTCTATTTAACAGTAAATTGACGTAGCTTGCAAATTCCAACGTGTAAATCGTTCCATTAATTTTGCTGCTCACGAAGACGGCTTACACTGACTGTTTTCCGTTTCCACTGGAAAGAGAATCCTATTGCATAGAGGTAGCGAGAGATGGTTGCATTACTCTTAATGTGTAAAGGTTTTAAAAAGATGTTTTTTTGTGAATTTTGCTTTAACGTAAAATTAGCTGTGGACATTATAACTATGGTTAGGTTTGATTTAATCATAATAATAATGGAACGATTTACACGTTGGAATTTGCAAGCAAATTTTATTTATTTTATTTATAACCCCTCCTCTCCATTCTGATCTCTAGCAGGCTCCCCTGGGTTCTCCAGGATTCTCTGGTGGACCCTGGGGGCCAATATCTTTTTCTTAGGGGCCACATTGGAGAGCGCCTTTTTACATTTGCCACTGTGTACGCTCCCAATGATCACCAAGACACGTTCCTCAGAACTACCCTGCACAGATTATGTGACTTTCGGGAGGGCCAATTGATATTAGGTGGGGACTTTAATGTCCCCTTTCGCCATCGGTTGACTCAAATAATAATAATAATAATAATAATAATAATAATAGGATTGTGTAATGCAAAGATCAACCAGTCAATCATAGCAAAACAAATTAGGAAAATTTTGAGGCAGTATGTATAGGTCGAGATATAGTGAATACACAAAAGGGATCAAGGGATAGTAGCAAAGTCAAGGGATAAATGCAAAGGTACTCTATTTAACAGTAAATTTATGTTGTTGGCTTTGACCTGTTTTTTTTTTAGCTTGTTTCCCAAGGTGACCATCTTGGCCTTTGTCAAGAGGCTTCAGAGTGCCCGAAGAGAGTGCCTACGGCCAAATCACCTATATAGTATCTTATATATAATAACTAAAAATATTATTTATTATTATAGATATAGATATATAGTATAGTGATTTGGTCGTAGGCACTCTCTTTGGGCACTCTGAAGCCTCTTGACAAAGGCCAAGATGGTCACCTTGGGAAGCAAGCTAAAAAAAACAGGTCAAAGCCAACAACATAAAAAGAAGCCTACGGCATCCAGTATTCCCAGGCGATCTCCCAATCAAGACACTAACCAGACCAGATCCTTCTATGGCACCTGGTCTTCCCAGGGAGTCTCCCATCCAGGTACTAACCAGGCCTGACGCTGCTTAGCCTCTGAAATCAGACGAGATCGGGTGCTTTCAGGTTGATGTGGCCGTAAGCGTTCTCCTCAAGACACGCCCAACCCTCTTGACAAACGCCAAGATGCTCACCTTGAGAAACAAGCAAAAAAAAACAGGTCAAAGCCAACAACATAAAAAGAAGCCTATGGGCTTACAGCGGACCTTAAAAGATGGGACCCACTAGCTCTGTCATGGTTCGGACGCTGTAATGTGTTGAAGATGAACGCGATGCCACGACTTCTGTATCTACTACAAGCCTTACCTATCAAAATACCCCAGACTTTCTTTCATGCGGTTCGCTCAATCTTTATCAAGTTCCTCTGGCGCGGAAAACATATGCGTATTGGTAGGGCAATGCTATTGCGACCGAAATTGCGGGGAGGTATTGGCTTCCCGGACCCTGCTCTATATTACACAGCGACGCACATGACACCGGTGGTTGACTGGTGCCGGTGTTCTGCCATATACTGTCCGGCCATGATATAGTGTCCGCGCCGTACTGCGCATGCGCAGTACGGAGCAGACGAAGCTTCGGAAAATCTCCGAAGCTGAACGGCGCCTGCGCGGTGAGTGGAGGTGGTAGCCCCACCATCCAAGCGGACATAGGGTTGTGAATATTAGAGGGCCCCTCGCAGGCGAGCTTCGCTCGCCACGCTTCGGGCTCGGCCTCGCTGCGCTCGGATCTTTTATATTCTTACTCTATGTCCACTTGGATAGTGGGGATAGAACCTGGACTCAGTGCGCAGGCGCCGTTCATGCTCGGCAATTTTCGGAATCTGTGTTGCTGTGTACTGCGCATGCCTACCCTTCTTAGCCTCAGAAAAGAGAAGAGATAGGGCTCTTTCAGGGTGATGCTGCTGTAAGCGATCTCTTTGGGCACTCTCAACCCTCTTGACAAATGCCAAGATGGTCACCTTGGGAAACAAGCAAAAAAAAGAAAACGAATCAACGCCAACAACATAAAAAGAAGCCTACAATAACTGGTAATCCCAGGTGGTCTCCCATCCAGGTACTAACCAGGCCCGACTCTTCTTAGCCTCCAAGATCAGATGAGATTGGGTGCTTTCAGAGTGATGTGGCCATAGGCAATCTCTTCAGGCACTCTCAACCCTCTTGACAAACACCAAGATGGTCACTTTGGGAAATAAGCGAAAAAAAAACAGGTCAACGCCAACAACATAAAAAGAAGTCTACGACACCTGGTATTCCCAGGCGGTCTCCCATCCAGGTACTAACAAGGCCCGACTCTATTCGCCTCCAACATCAAACGAGATCGGGTGCTTTCAGGGTAATGTGCCCGTAGGCAATCTCTTCAGGCACTTTCAACCCTCTTGACAAATGCCAAGATGGTCACCTTAGGAAACAAGCAAAAAAATAAAAATAAGTCGGAAGCTAGAGACAATACGGCCCGAGTCCTCAATTTAATCCATGCGGCGCATGTACAGGGAAGGCCCTTGCTTATGCTGTCAACAGACGCGGAGGAGGCCTTTGACAGGGTGGCCTGGCACTTTATGCAGGCCACCCTGGAACATATAGGTCTTGGCCCCAACATGATGAGCTGGGTAATGTCGCTTTACTCCACGCCATCGGCAGCGGTACGGGTGACCGAGTGGTGCTCGGACTCTTTCCCCATCACTAATGGGACGAGGCAGGGGTGCCCTCTGTCTCCCCTAATTTTTATTCTGACACTGGAACCACTTATGTGTCACGTTCGGAATGACCCGAATATTACTGGCATATCCAAACCCTCGGCACAGCACAAAATTGCGGCGTACGCTGATGATCTAATTTTTTCCATCTCCAATCCACACATTTTGCTTCCCAAAATACTTGCGTCTCTACAGCGACACGGCAGCCTATCAAACTATAAAAACAATTGCGCCAAGTCGGCTGTATTGAATATATCGGTCCCGGATGGTGAGGCCAAGAGGCTCCGCTCCTCTTTTCCATTCTACTGGGCTGAAAAATCTATACGTTAACTGGGCGTTGACATCGCAGCGGATTTAGCGCAATTGTACCTGCTTGATTTTGTCCCTCTCCTGGATAGACTGAAATCTGATTTGGGAAACTGGCATGCTTTAACACTGACCTGGTTCGGGCGCTGTAATGCATTAAAAATGATGGCCCTCCCTCGGATCTTATACATGTTCCAGACATTACCGATCCGGTTACCCCCAATTTTTTTCAGACAACTGCAGGTGCTGCTCCGGGACTTTATTTTGGCGCGCAAACCGCCCAGAGCCCGTTTGCAATTGCTTGCCAGACCAAAGGACAAGGGGGTCTGGGTCTCCCAGATCTCAGACAATACTACAGAGTGACTCTGCTAGCGAGAGTCGTTGATTGGCATTGTAATGGCCCACACAAGCAGTGGGTGGAGATGGAGATTGAGGATGGATCCATTCCCCTATTGACCTCCCCGTGGCTCCTGTCCTCCCTACCAAAAGACCTCAGAGGTCACCCCGTAGTGGGAGCTACGTTGGCTGTTGTGCGGAGGTTGTTCCGCTGCACACACATTGCTCCCCTGCCATCACCAATGACTCCGGTTATAGGTAATCCAGACTTCCCATCGGGATTTACCAACAAGAAACTGCGACAGTTGACAGTGGTGGGGAAACAGCGTCTGGGAGAGGTGTGGCCCACGGGAAGGCTCCCGACCACGCAAACTGTCGCCGAGCTTTCTGACCCTCCGCTTGACTTGTTTAGTGCTTATCAACTTCGTCACTTTCTTCTGGCCATACAAAGGGCCCCCTACACTCCTAGAGACCTGACACCCTATAAATCCATCTGTCACAAAAGGGAACCTGTGCGACACACCCTCTCCCTTCTGTACAACCTATTGAGTAGTCAGGAGGAGGAGTCGACCCCCACCATTTATCCACAAATGGGAGAGGGACTTAGGCATCACATTTACCCCACAACAGATAGGGAAGATCTTGACCTTAGTACATAAAGCTTCCATCGCAAACCAATATCAAGATACAAGATAGTCTCACGCTGGTATAGAGTCCCATACCTTCTGAATAAAATGGATAGATCGATCCCGGATGTTTGTTGGAGGTGAAATTCAGATATGGGGACCATGGGACACCTTTTCTGGGCATGCCCGACCTTGAGGAACTTTTGGGTTCCCAGTAGCGTGCCTTCTACACTTGACCGAACAGCCTGTTCGAAAATACAAAAAAACCCTCACGATGCAACTCCTGAATGCCGCCCGGGCCTGCATTCCCGCACTGTGGAGGCAGCCTCAGCCCCCATCCAAGGTGCTGTGGTATTCCAAAGTCAATCATATTCTCCGGATGGAAGAATTGACCGCCACCCTTCACAACACTGAAGAGGCATTTAGTGTTACATGAAGGCCCTGGAGGTATTTTACTGGTACTCGAGACTACATTCGGGAGGTGAGCAGTGCCTCCGTCCCAGAAAATGACTGAACATCTAACGTTTACCTACGTAGGCCATGTCTGCCCTGGGTGGCATTCCCCCCCTCCTTTTTGTCTTTATTTTTCTTTTTTTCCCCGTCGCCATCCCCCCACCTCCTCTCTCTCCGTCTTTGCACTCTCTTCTTCCCCCGTCCTCCCTTTTGACTATGCCTTGTCTCCTTACTAGCCTTCGGGACCCAGAAGAACCCCAGGGTTCTGGACATGACCGGCTCATATTTTACTCTGGTTCACGTAGGTCATGATAAGCTGGCTCGCTGTGGTCCCAGTTGTTCTCCATGATTACATTTGTCCGAACGGAGCTGCACTAGTTATACTGTACTACATGTCGGAGGTGGGGTTTCTCTATTTTCTGCATGAAACTGTAGGACTCCCCTCTGAGAACCCAGAGTTATTTGGCTGCCTATTTTTTGTTAGCATGTAATTGTGACCCTGGGTCATGCTGTATGGTTATATTTATGTTGTTCTACTTAATAAAAGAATAATAAAAATAAAGAAAATAAGTCAATGCCAACAACTTAAAACTAAAGCCTATGGCATCGAGAAATCCCAGGCGGTCTCCCATCCAGGTACTAACCATGTCCCAACCCTGCTTAGCCTCTGAGATCAAATGCACGCTCAACCCTCTTGACAAACGCCAAGATGGTCACCTTGGGAAACAAACAAAAAAAACAAGTCAACGCCAACAACATAAAAAGAAGCCTGCGGCATCTGGAAAACCCAGGCGGTCTCCCATCCAGGTACAAACCAGGCCCAACCCTGCTTAGCCTCTGAGACCAAACGAGATTGGGCGCTTTCAGGGTGTTGTGCCCGTAGGCAATTTCTTTGTGCACTCTCAACCCTCTTGACAAATGCCAAGATGGTCACCTTGGGAAACAAGGGAAAAAAAACAGGTCAAAGCCAACAACATAAAAAGAATCCTACGGCATCCGGTATTCCCAGGCGATCTCCCAATCAAGACACTAACCAGACCAGATCCTTCTATGTCACCTGGTCTTTCCAGGCAGTCTCCCACCCAGGTACTAACCAGTCCTGATGCTCCTAAGCCTCTGAAATCAGACGAGATCGGGTGCTTTCAGTGTGATGTGGCCGTAAGCGTTCTCTTCAAGACACGCCCAACCCTCTTGACAAACGCCAAGATGGTCGCCTTGAGAAACAAGCGAAAAAAACAGTTCAAAGCCAACAACAAAAAAAGAAGTCTATGGCACCTGGTATTTCCAGGCGGTCTCCCATCCAGGTACTAACCAGGACCGACACTGTTTAGCCTCTGAGATCAGATGAGATTGGGCGCTTTCAGGGTGATGGGGCCATAGGTGATCTCTTTGGGCACTCTCAACCCTCTTGTTAAACACCAAGATGGTCACCTTGGGAAACAAGCGAAAATAAACAGGTAAAAGCCAACAACATAAAAAGAAGCCTACGGCACCTGGTATTCACAGATGGTCTCCCATACAGGTATTAACCAGGCTGTACACTGCTAGGCCTCCGAGATCAGATGAGATTGTGCACTTTCAGGGTGATGTGGCCATAGGTGTTCTATTTAGACACTCTCAACCCTCTTGACAAATACCAAGATGGTTATCTTGGGAAACAAGTGAAAAAAAAAAAGGTCAACGCCAACAACATAGACCCTGGCGGTCTCCCATCTGACCCAGACCCTGCTTAGCCTCTGAGATCGGGCGCTTTCAGGGTGATGTGACCTCAGGCGAACGCTTTGGGACATACTCAAAACTCTTGACTGATGCTAAAATGGTCACCTTGGGAAACAAGCGAAAGAAAAACAGGTCAAAGCCAACAATATAAAAAGATTCCTACGGCACCTTTAATTAGGTACTATCCAGGCCGGACCCTGCTTAGCCTCTGAGATCAGATGAGATCGGGCACTTTCAGGGGGATGTGGCCGTAGGAGATTTCTTTGGGCTCTCTCAGCCCTCTTGACAAATGCCAAGATGATCACCTTGGGAAACAAGCGGAAAAAAAAAACCATGTCAACGCCAACAACATAAAAAGAATGCTACGGCACCTGGTATTCCCAGTTGGTCTCCCATCCAGTTACATCAGGCCCGACAATGCTTAGCCTCCGAGATCAGACAAGATCAGGCACTTTCAAGGGGATGGGGCCATAGGCGATCTCTTCGGGCACTCTCAACCATCATGACAAACGCCAACATGGTCATCTTGGGAAACAAGCGAAAAAAAACAAGTCATTGCCAACATTGGAGGCTAAGCAGGGTTGGGCAATCAGTTTCCTTGCCTGAAATAGGCATCTCAGAACTGCCATCTGGCTACTTCCCGGGTTTCCAACTCCTTCAACTAATCCCAGGAGACAATACTTCGCCTCCATCCTGGTGGAGGTTCCAACCACCCGATCAATGGTTCCTGTCACCTCTGTCCAGTAGCGGATCAACTTCGGGCATCTCCAAAACATGTGCATCATGTCTCCCCCCATGTTCCCGCACCGGGGGCAACTTGCGTCCGGCCGTTCGGCCAAACTGAAAAAGTTTACGAGGAGCATAATAGGTTCTATATAATAAGAACAGATGTGACATCCTGTGTGAGGAGAGCCACAATTCACCACAGGCAGGATTCCTGTGGCCAATTATAGCTCCGGGGGGTTTAGTACACACCCCACACTATATAAGGCCGCCAGCATGGCGGCCTTGTATAGTGTGTTGCGGTGGTCAGGGAAAGAGGACGCTCTTTACTGCTTGGGAACCTAGCACTGTTACAGTGGGTGTTATGTGCCTCCTGCACAGTACACATATTATTACTGGTGTTCAATTTCTGCAATACATGCATCTGCAGTGCAGAAGTTAGAGTCGGTGTTGTGTGCCTCCTGCACAGTATACACCTTATTGCTGGTGTTCTGTTTCTGTAATACAGGAACCTAGTACTGTTACAGTGCTAGGGTGTACAGAGAAGCTGGTATATATAGAAGACTACAGCATACAGAAGAAAGGCTAGTGAATACAGAATACAGGTTTCGTGTATGTAGATAGGCTTGAGTATACAGAGATGCTAGAGTAAACAGTGAGGCTGGGGTACACAGAGAGGCTAGTTTAAAGACAAATACAAAGATGTTAGTGTATATAGAGAGGTTAGTGTATAGAGAGAGTCGAGTGTATACAGAAAGGACAGTGCATATAGAGAAGCTAGTGTATACATGAAAGCTGACATTCTATACAGAAGACTGGGTAGTGTATACAGAGAGTCTAGTGGGTACAGAAGACAGGCTGGTGTATTCTAGCTAGTTTTTACAGTCTAGTGTATACAGAAGACAGGCTGTGGTATACAGAGAGTTTAGTGTATTCAGAGAGTCTAGTGTATACAGTCGGCTAGTGTATACATAAGACTGGCTAGTTTACACAGTGTTTACAGAGATGCAAGAGTGTACAGAGAAGCTGGTATATATAGAAGACTACAGCATACAGAAGAAAGGCTAGTTAATACACAATACAGAAGACTCGCGTATGTAGATAGGCTTGAGTATACAGAGATGCTAGAGTAAACAGTGAGGCTGGGGTACACAGAGAGGCTAATTTAAAGAGAGGCTAGTATATACAAAGATGTTAGTGTATATAGAGAGGTTAATGTATAGAGAGGGTCGAGAGTATACAGAAAGGACAGTGCATATAGAGAAACTAGTGTATACAGAAGACAGGCTTGGGTATACATCAAAGCTGACAGTGTATACAGAAGACTGAGTAGTGCATACAGAGAGTCTATTGGGTAAAGAAGACAGGCTGGTGTATTCTAGCTAGTTTTTACAGTCTAATGTATACAGAAGACAGGCTGTGGTATACTGAGGGTTTAGTGTATTCAGAGAGTCTAGTGTACAGAGATGCAAGGGTGTACAGAGAAGCGAGAAGCTAGTATATATAAGGCTAGTGAATACAGGCTAGTGAATACAGAATACAGACTCGTGTAAGCAGATAGGCTTGAGTATACAGAGATGCTAGAGTAAACAATGAGGCTGGGGTACACAGAGAGGCTAATTTAAAGAGAGGCTAGTATATACAAAGATGTTAGTGTATATAGAGAGGTTAGTGTATAGAGAGAGTCGAGTGTATACAGATAGGACCGTGCATCTAGAGAGACTAGTGTATACAGAAGACAGGCTTGGGTATACATCCAAGCTGACAGTGTATACAGAAGACTGGGTAGTGTATACAGAGATTCTAGTGGGTACAGAAGACAGGCTGGTGTATTCTAGCTAGTGTTTACAGTCTAGTGTATACAGAAGACAGGCTGTGGTATACAGAGGGTTTAGTGTATTACAGAGATGCAAGGGTGTACAGAGAAGCTAGTATATATAGAAGACTACAGCATACAGAAGAAAGGCTAGTGAATACAGAATAAAGGCTGGCTTCTACGGAGAGGCTACCACTACGGAGATGCAGAACACTATCTAGGGTATATAGAGAGGCTAGATTATACAGAGAGGCTAGTGCATAGAGTGAAGCTATTGTATATAGAAGCCTGGTTAGTGTATACAGAGAAGCTAGTGTGTACAGAAGAAAGGCTAGACAGGCTATAAAGAGAGACACGTTTTTACAGAAGACAGTTTGGGGTATACAGAGATGCTAGTTTATACAGAGAGACTAATGTATACAGAAGACAGGCTAGGGCATACAGAAGACAGAAGACGGGCTAGTGTATTCAGAACATAGGCTAGTGTATATCGAAGACAGGCTATTGTATGCAGAAGACCGGCTAGTGTAAACATACTGGTGTATATAGAGAGGCTAGTGAATTTAGAGGGTAGGCTAAGTGATAACAGAAGACAATCTGGGCTATACAGAGACATCTCATTATTTCATCTAGCTCACATCTCTAATGGAGTTTGTCTCATTGCCAGGTTATGCCTTTTCATTCTTATGCTAAATATAGATCACTACACGATTTTAATCATCCACATCAAGCATGCAATAAAACTATCATACATCAAAATAAACCATGTACTCTTTTGCTCTATTTTGCATATTTGTACCGGAACTGTGAGTATGTGACAGTCCTGACACACCATCCTGACTTATTTTTCTTTATTTCTTATTAGAAATGGAGAGTACTATCTCAAAATCCGCTTAAATCTATTCACTTCCATGAGTTCTACCGCTAATTGTACCTTAATGCAAAATGTTCACAAAACCATCCATTTGCTACCAGACATGCTGCACATACTAAGAGTAATGTAACTATCGCTCTCTAACGATGTAAACAGTTTTATTGCTTTTCTGACATTGACCGAGTATCTCTGACATTAACTGAGTATCTCTCTGCACTATGATCTTAATAATAATAATAATAATAGGATTGTGTAATGCAAAGATCAACTAGTCTAATATAAGCTTTCTCATTGGTACCGGCATATCCTTTAAATTTAGACTAACGCAACTATTTATCGGCCATTTTCAAGCTAAGCTTTCAATCTCTTACCTTTGAACTGCGATACTTCCTCCCTACAATATTAAGCCATTTAAATGTCCTATTGGTCGCCTATATTATACAACTCTCTGAAAAGCCTATATGTAGAGAATAAAACTAGTCTTACATCTTAATAAAACAGTTTTATTACTCAACCAGTATCAGCTGTCATGTACTGTATTACTTCTTTTTCTCCACCTTATCTGTCACAGTTAAAACACAGTGACAAAACATTTCTTTTTACCGCAGCAAAATGTGAGAAAAGCAGTGTAAGCCGTCTTTCTGCCATATGCAACCATCTCTCGCTACCTCTATGCAATAGGATTCTCTTTCCAGTGGAAACGGAAAACAGTCAGTGTAAGCCGTCTTCGTGCGTAACAAAATTAATGGAACGATTTACACGTTAGAATTTGCAAGCTACGTCAATTTACTATTAAATAGAGTACCTTTGCATTTATCCCTTGACTTTGCAACTATCCCTTGATCCCTTTTGTGTATTCACTTTATCTCGACCTATATATGCTGCCTCAATATTTTCCTAATTTGTTTTGCTATACTTATTATTATTATATTATAGAGATTACTAATTCTAAATCTTTGTAAACCTAACCATAAGTTATAATGTCTACAGCTAATTTTACGTTAAAGCAAAATTCACACAAAACCATCTTTTTAAAACCTTTTACACACTGCACATTAAGATTAATGCAACCATCTCTCGCTACCTCTATGCAATAGGATTCTCTTTCCAGTGGAAACGGAAAACAGTCAGTGTAAGCCGTCTTCGTGCGCAGCAAAATTAATGGAACGATTTACACGTTGAAATTTGCAAGCTACGTCAATTTACTGTTAAATAGAGTACCTTTGCATTTATCCATTGACTTTGCTACTATCCCTTGATCCCTTTTGTGTATTCACTATATCTCGACCTATACATACTGCCTCAAAATTTTCCTAATTTGTTTTGCTATACTTATTATTATTATTTTATAGAGATTACTATCTCTAAATCATTGTAACAAGTTATAATGTCTACAGCTAATTTTACGTTAAAGCAAAAGTCACACAAAACCATCTTTTTAAAACCTTTTACACACTGCACATTAAGATTAATGCAACCATCTTTCGCTACCTCTATGCAATAGGATTCTCTTTCTGACTCTATTTTGTGTATTACTTCTTCTCCACATTAACTGTCACACTGATAACCATTTGTAACACATAACACTTGCAACACATTTTTTAACAGCGGCAAGAAGTGGTTGCAGTAGCAAAGCAAAGCAATACAGTTTGATTACATTAATAACACATAATGCAACTATTTTACATTCATTTTACATTCACATCATGCATACATCCTAATGTAAGCTGTCTATCACTTTCAATGTTCATGGTTACTGATACATTATGCCGATGACCAGTGGAAACGGAAAACAGTCAGTGTAAGCCGTCTTCGTGCGTAGCATAATTAATGGAACGATTTACACGTTGGAATTTTCAAGCTACGTCAATTTACTCTTAAATACCCTTTAGCTGCTTAGCTCACACTTTGCTGTATGTAGCCGCGTTTACATGTAAGTAACCAATGGGGATTGACATTTCATGTCCATCTCACATCTCTAATGCAATTTGTCTCTTTGCCATGTCATACTTTGCCAGTTATTATACTTTCTCATCCGATAGAAACCTAGTCGTTGCTGATATTTCATGATTACAGCAATCATCTCATCTAATTGCTATTCCGACATTTTGCCTTGGTATTACTTTGCAACGCTCTATTGAACAATGTAAAGGTAAGCTAGATATTTTGTGTATTTCCACTTAAACTCTACCTGTATATACTGTCTCAATATTATCCTTTCTAATTTTGCTAAATTAGATTATAGAGTTTGCTATGTCTAAATCCAGGTTACCTACTCACCTTTATTACGTATACTGCTAATTTTAGGATAATACAAAACCATCTTATTGCTTCTTTACACGCTGCACATGTTAAGAGTAATGCAATGCTACCGTGAACAGTTTAATTACTCGTCTCACAGTAACTGGTATCTCTCTGCTATAGGAAACTGAATTTGTACTAGAACGATCACTCATCTAATATCAGTCCACTCAGTGCTACCGGGATAACTTTTAAATTTAGAGTAATGAAATGATTTCTCAGTCATTTTGGAGCTACTGCAACTAACGCTTCCGATCTCATTTCGACTGCAATACTTAATCTCTGCTATTGCAGAATATTTAGCTGCTTACATGTAATTAACTTGATTGATAAAAACCTACACACGTTGTTGCTGTTATTTCGTGTATTTCCACTTAAACCCGTTATAGTTATTTTGCTATATTTATTACTAGTATAAACAGATTACTATCTCTAAATCCTGGTAAACCAGCTCACACTAAACCATCTAATTTCTACCTTACACGCAGCACATATTAACATATTAACATTTAGCCGGTATAGTGACATAGTAAACGAAATGTGTAGATCACTCATCTAATATCGTCTTTTCAGTGCTACCGGAACAACTTTTAAATTTAGAGTAATGCAACGATATCTCAGTTTTATGAAGCTACTGCAACTAACGCTTTGGATCTCTTTCCTGATAAATTACGCTCTGCAATATTAAGCCATGTAAATTGTCCTATTGGTCTGCTAACAATGCTATGTATAATAATACAAATCTTTTAAAAGCAATATCGTCTCACTGCAATACTTACACTCTGCATAATATATATGAATAATGCGAATAATGCTAATAATAAAGTCGTCTAAAACTCGGCTATAAGTAGAGAATAAAACTATCTTACATCAAAATAAACCATGTACTGCCAAACCAATAACGGCCAATTACTTAACGTCTATCAGTCAATGACTTAACAAAGTAAACTTAGCACTCTTTTGCTCTATTTTGAATAGTTGTAGTTCTCCACATTAACTGTCACATTGATATCACCACTGACAACACACCACTTTTTAACAGCACCAAAATATGAAAAAAGCACTTTATATGTTTCAAAAGTAGTTGCATTAGCAAAAAATAAAGTCCTGTCTTCTTTACACGCTAGCTTTTCTGTATACATGAATCTCTCTGTGTACACTAGCCACTCAATATAGACTAGCCTCTCTGTCTTCTGTATACAGGTGCCCGTAATCTATATACACTAGCCTGCCTTCTTTTTACAATAGTCTCGGTGTCCCAGCCTCTCTGCATACACTAGCCTCACTGAATTCCCCAGACTGTCTTCTGTATACACAAGTCTATCTGTAAAAAAAATAGCCGGTCTTCTGCATACTCTAGCCTCTCTGTGTAACACAGTCTCTCTCTGGATTCCCTAGCCTACATCTCTGCATACCCAGGACCTTCCTCTGTATAATCTAGCCTATCTGTATACACTAGCCTGTCTTTTGTACAAATTAGCTTCTCTGTAGCCGGTCTTCTGTATACACGAGCCTCACTGTCTACTCTTGGTTGTCTTTTGTATACACTAGCATCTCTTTATACATGAGCTCTCTGTATACCCAAGCCTCTCTGTATACACTAGTCCACCGGTATACATTAGCAAGTCTGCATACACTAGCCTCTCTTTGTAACTCAACTTCTCTCTCTGTATACCTTAGCCTCCATCTCTGCATACCCAGGACGTTCTTCTCTATAATCTAGCCTATGTGTATACACTAGCCGGTCTTCTGTAGACATTAGCCTCTCTGTATAAACTAACCGGTCTTCTGTATACACTAGTCCGCCTGTATACACTAGCAAGTATGCATACTCTAGCCTCTCTCTCTGTATACCCTAGCCTCCATCTCTGCATACCCAGGACGTTCTTCTGTATAATCTAGCCTATCTGTATACACTAGCCTGTCTTTTGTACACATTAGCCTCTCTGTGTAAACTAGCCGGTCTACTGTATACACTAGTCCATCTGTATACACTAGCAAGTCTGCATACTCCTGCCTCTCTGTGTAACCCAGCCTCGCTCTCTCTCTCTGTATACCCTAGCCTCCATCTCTGCATACCCAGGACGTTCTTCTGTATAATCTAGCCTATCTGTATAAACTATCCTGTCTTTTTTACACATCAACCTCTCTGTATAAACTAGCCGGTCCTCTGTATACACTAGTCCGTCGGTATACACTAGCATCTCTTTATACATTAGCTCTCTGTATACCCAAGCCTCTCTGTATACACTAGTCCACCGGTACACACTAGCAAGTCTGCATACACTAGCCTCTCTTTGTAACCCAACTTCTCTCTCTGCATACCCAGGACGTTCTTCTCTATAATATAGCCTATTTGTATACACTAGCCTGTCTTTTGTACACATTATCCTCTCTGTATAAACTAGCCGGTCCTCTGTATACACTAGTCCATCTGTATACACTAGCAAGTATGCGTACTCTAGCCACTCTCTCTGTATACCTTAGCCTCCATCTCTGCATACCCAGGACGTTCTTCTGTATAATCTAGCCTATCTGTATAATCTAGCCTATCTGTATACACTAGCCATCCATCTCTGCATACCCAGGACGTTCTTCTCTATAATCTAGCCTATTTGTATACACTAGCCTGTCGTTTGTACACATTTGCCTCTCTGTATAAACTAACCGGTCTTCTGTATACACTAGTCCACCTGTATACACTAGCAAGTATGCATACTCTAGCCTCGCTCTCTGTATACCCTAGCAAGTCTGCATACTCCTGCCTCTCTGTGTAACCCAGCCTCACTCTCTCTCTGTATACCCTAGCCTCCATCTCTGCATACCCAGGACGTTCTTCTGTATAATCTAGCCTGTGTTTTGTACACTTTAGCCTCTCTGTATAAACTAGCCGGTCTTCTGCATACACGAGTCTCTCTGTATACCCTTGGATGTCTTTTGTATACACTAGCTGCTCTTTATACATTAGCTCTCTGTATACCCAAGCCTCTCTGTATACACTAGTCCGTCTGTATACACTAGCAAGTCTGCATACAGCAGCCTCTCTGTGTAACCCAGCCGCTCTCTCTGCATACCCAAGATGTTCTTCTCTATAATCTAGCCTATTTGTATACACTAGCCTGTCTTTTGCACACATTAGCCTCCCTATATAAACTAGCCGGTCTTCTGTATACACTAGTCCGTCTGTATACACTAGCAAGTATGCATACTCTAGCCTCTCTCTCTGCATACCCAGGACGTTCTTCTGTATAATCTAGCCTATCTGTATACACTAGTGTATACAGACAGACTAGTGTATACAGAGGACCGACTAATGTGTACAGATAGGCTAGATTATACAGAAGAACGTCCTGGGTATGCAGAGCGCTCAGCTTCAAGGTATGGCCAATGTGAGTAATATGAGGGACACTCCTCACCCCCGCCCCCACCTACCAGATCTGACTTTCATCCCCTTGCCCTCTCTGCCCCGGTCATCTGGTGGCAGTTTTATGCACTCCCTGGCCCCCACCCATTCATAATCCTTACCGACCTTTCTTTCCGCTGCTCACAGAAACACACTGGATGACTTGTCTAATTAACCAACTTGTACAAGACACCGCTATCCTCCTGTCTGACACCGGTCCCCCTTGGAGGCTTTACCCCTCACTGTTTGGGTGGTCCCTGCCTCTCCCTGGATGCTCCACATATACCACAACGACATTGTCAGAGGGGCACCACTTGACAGGACACGGGGCTGTCATGCCGGTGGCATCTCCCATTGGAGGAAGGGATGATGGCCCCAACCCGTTGGCAGCAGGTTCTTTCATGTACAGACCAGGGCGGCTCATCTTCCCTTCTGGAGTCTTGACCTTAGATGGGGGATTTGCACTTTGGGGGGTCTGAGTGATACCTAATGCGCTGTACTGGAAGGGCTTGACATTCCCGCATATGTGTCCCCTCCCCCTGGATGTGCCCCTTGTCCCCCCCTCTGGCTCCCACCTACTCTTTGCCGACATTGCCTTCTGCAGCTTTCGGGGACCCTGGATGACTTATTTATTGAGCCTATTGGTACGAGACACTGCTTCCCTCCAGGGTGACTCTGGACCCCTCTGGAGGATTTACCCCTTACTGTTTGGGCAGTCCCAGCCTCCCTCTGGAGATGCAGGAGAGACACTAATTGGCGGGCCCCAGGACTGCTGCTCGGGTGAAGTCTCCCATTGGATGGAGGGATGGTGGCCCCAGCCCCTTGCCTGCCGGGTTTTCCATGCACCGACCAGGGCTGCTTCTCTTTCATCTTGATGTGGTGACCATGGAGGGGAGGAGTTGAAATTTATGGGGTCCGGGTGTTTGCTGGTGGGAGTGCGCTAAAGGACTTGACATTTCTGCATGTTTGTCCCCTCTCCCCTGTTTCCCCCCTCCCTTCCCCCCCTTCCCACCCTTCCCTTCCCTCCTTTCCCTCCCCCTTTCCCCCTTCCACTCCCCCTTTCCCCCCTTCCACTCCCCCTTTCCCCCCTTCCCTGCCCCTTTTCCCCCCGGGGCGTGGACGGGGGAGAGGGGGTAAGGAGAGGACAATCTGCCAAAGGGAGAAAGGCATTTGTTTGGGGACTGCATGTACTTTAGGGGTATGGGACGGGGGGTGGTGGATCCCATTCTGTGATGCCTTTTCTGTTGTGACGGGCTCCCTCATGCATGCCTACGTTTAGGGCGAGCCGAGGAGACCCCTCAGTGCTAACAGTTATATGCTCTACCTCTGTTTTGGTTATACTATTGTTTTTTGCTTCTTTGATGTTACTGATTGTCTTTTATTTGCATAGCGGTATCAGACGTGACATTTACCACTGCCGGGGCTGGGGGGACTAGGATTCGGGGGCTCCCTCTCCAACCTGTCTACCCAATTACCCAAGTAGGACAGCGCGTTAAACCCAGTGTACATCTGGTAAGCGCTATAGCATAATTGTGCTGTTTTAGTATACCCTTCCTGTACTGTTGAGTGCGAACAACCCTTAATTTCCCTCTCCCCCTGGGGTTGAGGTGCCCGGCCTCTTTTTCCCTTTACCTTTCCTTGCATTTGCCCTTCCTTTCTCCCCCTTAGTTCCCACCATGCATTACCTACCCAAAACCTACCTTGGTTCAACTTTCTTTGCTTTTCTCTGATGTCCCTCCCCGAGGAGCGATGGCAGACTCAGTCAAGGTCACCTCTCTAAACGTTAAGGGACTGAACTCCCCTGAAAAACGGTGGATCCTCCTGTGAGAACTGAACACATCCTGTACTGATGTGGCCTTTATACAAGAAACACATTTTAAAAATACTAGCCTCCCCTTTCTATGGTCGAGATCCTTCCCTAAGGTCTACCACTCTACTAACCCCTCCTCTCCATTCTGATCTCTAGCAGGCTCCCCTGGGTTCTCCAGGATTCTCTGGTGGACCCTGGGGGCCAATATCTTTTTCTTAGGGGCCACATTGGAGAGCGCCTTTTTACATTTGCCACTGTGTACGCTCCCAATGATCACCAAGACACGTTCCTCAGAACTACCCTGCACAGATGATGTGACTTTCGGGAGGGCCAATTGATATTAGGTGGGGACTTTAATGTCCCCTTTCGCCATCGGTTGACACTTCTGCCTCTTGCTCCTCGCTCCCTACCCCTCACCTAGGTCTCTATTCTGGCACCTTAATGAGAGCCTGCTCCAGATACCGGAAGTTTTAGCAGATGTGACCAGGGAATTGGACCTTTATTTCCAAGAAAACTAAAGCAGGACTGTGACCCGGGGATAATTTGGGAGGCTCACAAGTCAGTACTCCGCAGGGTACTTATCAGGCACGGGGCGCGCATCAAACGAGCACGGAAGGAACAGCTTGCTAATCTGTTTCGTGAACTTGCCTCTGTGGAAGCGAAACATAAACATACCCCCTTACGGACCTTAGAGATTGAATTGGGGACACTCCATACCCATATTGCTGTCCTACTCCATTATAAAGCGAAAGCGGCACTCCAGTTTTGTCGTAAACTGACGTAGGAGTCAGAGGGCAAATGCAGAAAAATCTTAGCCAGGTCGGTAAAGGAGTTGAAATCTGGCTCTTACATACCACAGTTGATAGATGAGAATGGCCAGAGGGCCTCTACCCCAACCCAAATAGTCGAAGTCTTTGAAAAATGTTACTCTGATCTCTACAACCTGCCCGATTCAGGGTCTGGACAGGACAATATAGACAGATATGTAACCGGTTCTGGTCTACCAACCCTCTCATCGGAATCACGGGAGTACTTGGAGGACCCGATCACACTGGAAGAAGTCCAGACGGCCGTGGGACCTCCGAAGGTGGGTAAGGCTCCGGGCCCTGACGGATATACCGCACAATACTTTAAGACCTTCCTCCCTATTCTCGGCCCGCGCTTGGTGAATTTATTTAATACTCTGAGCTCGAATGGGGATTTTCCTGAGGATACCCTTAGAGCCCACATCTCGTTGATACCTAAGGAGGGCAAAGACCCAGGCCTATGTGGGAGCTACAGACCCATTTCCCTCCAAAATTCGGTCCTAAAACTATTCTCTAACTCCTCGCCACGTGATTGGCACATCACTTGTAGTCCCTTATACATATTGACCAGTTAGGTTTTATTCCCACCAGGGAAGATAGGGACAACACCACTAAGGTGCTTACCCTGATCCGTAAAGCAAAGTCATCTGGGACCCCTTGTCTTTTCATGAGTACTGATATTGACCAGTTAGGTTTTATTCCCACCAGGGAAGATGGGGACAACACCACTAAGGTGCTTACCCTGATCCGTAAAGCAAAGTCATCTGGGACCCCTTGTCTTTTCATGAGTACTGATGCCGAGAAGGCTTTTGATCGGGTCAAATGGACATTAATGTTCTCGGTCCTTCGCCATATAGGTCTGAGTGAACGGATGCTGGCATGGATAAGTAAGATATACTCACGTACTTACATTCCACCGGACATCGCGCGTACGTTTATGTTGAACTTCCCCCCACCCCTTGTCACTAAGATCCGCAGTTTGCTTCACGGGTGGCATTCTGGCCTCCATTCCTGGTTCAGCAGATGCAATCTCATTAAAATGAACATACTCCCTAAATTTACTTATCTTTTCCAAGCTCTCCCGATCCAGATTCCAGTCCTGTTTTTTAAGCAAGCTCAATTCTTGCTCACTCAATTTAACTGGGCCCACAAAAATCCCAGACTTAAGCAGTCACAGCTGACATTGTCTAAACAACAGGGAGGGTTGGTTCTCCCTAACTTGCGACGCTACTACCTGGCCTCCCATCTGGGGCGTGTATTGGACTGGAATCGAAACAAATTTTCTAAGCTCACTCCCGAATCCCGCTAAGAAGCGCCATGTGGTGCTATAAGTATTTACCCACAGAATTTATGTCACATCCCACTATAGGGGCTTAGTTGAAAGTCAGTCACCTGATCGCTACCCAAAACACACTTACGTCTTTGACTTCCCCCCTATTCCCTATACGTGGCCATCCAACCTTTGAACTGGGGACCCACTTAGAAATTCCAACCTAGACAATGCGTCTAAATTCGTCATTGATGGAAAATGGCCTTCTTTCTCAACCCTAACAGATCCGACAGGGCTTTTCCAACTGCCTTTTTGGAGAGCGGCGCAACGACATCATTTTCTCCATTCCATCCCCAATCCTCAAACGTTCGCCCGCCCTCAGACGGAGTTTGAGACTCTATGCAGGAGCGAAGGCCCTTTGGCCCACATTCTCTCTCAAACAGATTACCCACACTTAACCTGTCTGGCCAACTGGGAAAAGGACCTTAATTGCTAATTTTCCCCAGCACAGAGACAACGCATTATCACTTTGGCTCTCAAAATGTCGCTGTGCACGAAGATACAGGAGACAAATTTTAAACTTCTCACCAGGTGGTATTTGACACCATCAAAGCTGCAGAAATGTTTCCCCTCTTCCTCGAACATATGCTGGAGGTGTGGAGAAGAAGAGGGCACGTTGCTGCACATTTTTTGGTCCTGCCTCAGCTTGGTGGACTTCTGGACAGAGATCCAATGCATGACACAAAAATTCACAGACTTCTCCATCCAGGAAGAGGCTGCATTCTTTCTCTTGTACCATTCACAGATTCCCATTAAGAAGTACAAAAAAATCTATTTTACGGCATGTGATTAATGCGGCGAAATCCTGCATCCCTCTCTATTGGAAAAAATGTTCCCCCCCTTTCATTACTCACTGGCTTAGGAAAATAGAGGACATTAAAAATAATGGAGGACTTGATCCTCACATCACAAGGTAAACAAGAATTTTTTAAACAAACCTGAGACATCTGGAATACCTTTATATTCTCGCTAGAAGGATGTCGCCTGCTACCGCCTTAGTGCTCTGAGCTTTCCTTGACTGGCCCCTTGGACAGTGGCTGCCATCGTGTCTCGTCCCCTCTTCTCCTTTTCTGATCTTTCAACCCTTCTCTTTTCGGCCTTCCTCCCCTATCTCTCACCCCCTCCACCCCCTCTCTCTTTTGGAAAGAGTGGAAAATTGGGAATGACGGCCCCACACCCCCCTCTGGATGGATTATGCCGGAGGGACCTGGGGTTTGTGTGACCCTGGATCTTGGTACAGTACTTTATCCGTGCCTCGAATCATTGTGATTGATGGAAGGCAGACTCACAGTTGCGAATATACCTGTATCAAGTATTGTTCAGCTGCTTTTTGCTCTGTATTTCTCTGTTGCATTATGTACTCGGGGGACCGTCTTCCCCTATTTGGAGAAAAAATTATATTTGAAAAAAAAAAGAAGCCTACGACACCTGGTATTCCCAGGCGGTTTCCCATCCAGGCATTAACCAGGCCTGACCCTGCTTAGCCTCCAAGATCAGACGAGATGGAACAGATTCAGGGTGATGTGGCCGTAGCCGATATCTTCAGGCACTCTCAACTCTCTTGACAAACACCAAGATGGTCACCTTGGAAACAAGCGGAAAAAAATAGGTAAACGGCCACAACATAAAAAGAAGCCTACGGCATCTGGAAATCCCAGGCGGTCTCCCATCCAGGTACTAAACTGGTCCCAACCCTGCGTAGCCTCTGAGATCAGATGAGATTGGGCTCTTTTAGGGTGGTGTGGCCGTAGGAGATTTCTTCAGGCACTCTCAACCTTGACTAACGCCAATATGGTCACCTTGGGAAACAAACAAAAAAATCAAGTCAACGCCAACAACATGAGAAGAAGTCTACAGCACCTAGTATTCCCAGGTGGTCTCCCATCCAGGTATTAACAAGGCCCGACCCTGTTTAGTCTCTGAGATCAGACGAGATCTGGTGCTTTCAGGGTTATGTGGCCATAGGCGAGCTCTTCAAGCACTCTCAACCCTCTTGACAAACACCAAGATGGTCACCTTGGTAAACAAACAAAAAAAAAAACAAGTCAACGCCAACAACATAAAAATAAGCCTTCAGCACCTAGTATTCCCAGGTGGTCTCCAATCCAGGTACTAGCAAGGCCCGACCCTGTTTAGCCTCTGAGATCAGAGGAGATCGGGCGCTTTCAGGCTTATGTGCCCATAGGCAATCTCTTTGGGCACTCTCAACCCTCTTGACAAATGCCAAGATGGTCACCTTGGGAAACAAGCGGAAAAAAAACAAAACGAATCAAGGCCAACAACATAAAAAGAAGCCTACAATAACTGGTATTCCCAGGTGGTCTCCCATCCAGGTACTAACCAGGCCTGACTCTTCTTAGCCTCCAAGATCAGACGAGATTGGGTGCTTTCAGAGTGCTCGGACTCTTTCCCCATCACTAATGGGACGAGGCAGGGGTGCCCTCTGTCTCCCCTAATTTTTATTCTGACACTGGAACCACTTATGTGTCACGTTCGGAATGACCCGAATATTACTGGCATATCCAAACCCTCGGCACACCACAAAATTGCGGCGTACGCTGACGATCTAATTTTTTTCGTCTCCAATCCACACATTTCGCTTCCCAATATACTCGTGGCTCTCCGGCGATACGGCAGCCTATCAAACTATAAAATCAATTGCACCATCGGCTGTATTGAATATATCGGTCCCGGATGGTGAGGCCAAGAGGCTATGCTCCGCTTTTCCATTCTACTAAGCTGAAAAATCTATACGTTACCTGGGCGTTGACATCGCAGCGGATTTGGTGCAATTGTACCCGCTTAATTTTCTCCCTCTCCTGAATAGACTGAAATCTGATTTGGGAAACTGGCATGATTTAACACTGACCTGGTTCGGGCGCTGTAATGCATTCAAAATGACGGCCCTCCCGCGGATCTTATACTTGTTCCAGACATTACCGATCCGGTTACCCCCAATCTTTTTCAGACATCTGCAGGTGCTGCTCCGGGACTTTATTTGGGCGCGCAAACCGCCCAGAGCCCGTTTGCAATTGCTTGCCAGACCAAAGGACAAGGGGGGTCTGGGTCTCCCAGATCTGAGACAATACAACAGAGCGACTCTGCTAGCGAGAGTCGTTGATTGGCATTGTAATGGCCCACACAAGCAGTGGGTGGAGATGGAGATTGAGGATGGATCCATTCCCCTATTGACCTCCCCGTGGCTCCTGTCCTCCCTACCAAAAGACCTCAGAGATCACCCCGTAGTGGGAGCTACGTTGGCTGTTGTGCGGAGGTTGTTCCGCTGCACACACATTGCTCCCCTGCTGTCACCAATGACTCCGGTTATAGGTAATCCAGACTTCCCACCGGGATTTACCAACAAGAAACTGCGACAGTTGACAGTGGTGGGGAAAAAGCGTGGAGGGCTCCCGACCACGCAAACTGTCGCCGAGCTTTCTGACCCTCCGCTTGACTTGTTTAATGCTTATCAACTTCGTCACTTTCTTCTGGCCATACAAAGGGCCCCATACACTCCTAGAGACCTGACGCCCTATGAATCCATCTGTCACAAAAAGGAACCTGTGCAACACACCCTCTCCCTCCTGTACAACCTATTAAGTAGTCAGGAGGAGGAGTCGACCCCACCATTTATCCACAAATGGGAGATTGCATTTGGCATCACATTTACCCCACAACAGATAGGGAAGATCCTGACATTAGTACATAAAGCTTCCATCGCAAACCAATATCAAGAATCAGGATACAAGATAGTCTCACGCTGGTATAGAGTCCCATACCTTCTGAATAAAATGAATAGATCGATTCCGGATGTTTGTTGGAGGTGCAATTCAGATACGGGGACCATGGGACACATTTTCTGGGCATGCCCCGGCCTTGAGGAACTTTTGGGTGGAGGTGACCGGGACGATAAAAACTCTCAGAAATGTAGATATCGCAGACAACCCAGCAGCGTGCCTTCTACACTTGACCGAGCAGCCTGTTCGAAAATACAAAAAAACCCTCACGATGCAACTCCTGAACGCCGCCCGGGCCTGCATTCCCACACTGTGGAGGCAGCCTCAGCCCCCATCCAAGGTGCTGTGGTATTCCAAAGTCAATCATATTCTCCGGATGGAAGAATTGACCGCCACCCTTCACAACACTGAAGAGGCATTTAGTGTTACATGGAGGCCCTGGAGGTATTTTACTGGTACTTGAGACTACATTTGGGAGGTGAGCAGCGCCCCTGTCCCAGAAAACGACTGAACATCTAACGTTTACCTACGTAGGCCAAGTCTGCCCTGGGTGGCATTCCCCCCCCTCCCTTTTTGTCTTTATTTTTCTTTTTTTCCCCGCCGCCATCCCCTCCCCCCCTCTTCTCTCTCCGTCTTTGCACTCTCTTCTTCCCCCGTCCTCACTTTTCACTATGCCTTGTCTCCTTTCTAGCCTTTGGGATCCAGAAGAACCCCAGGGTTCTGGACACGACCGGCTCATATTTTACTCTGGTTCACATAGGTCATGATAAGCTGGCTCGCTGTGGTCCCAGTTGTTCTCCATGATTACATTTGTCCGAACGGAGCTGCATTAGTTATACTGTACTACATGTCGGAGGTGGGGTTTCTCTCTTTTCTGCATGAAACTCTAGGACTCCCCTCTGAGAACCCAGAGTTATTTGGCTGCCTATTTTTTGTTACCATGTAATTGTGACCCTGGGTCATGCTGTATGGTTGACTGTTATATTTATGTTGTTCTACTTATACTTAATAAAAGAATAAAACAAAAAAAAAAAAATAAGTCAATGCCAACAACTTAAAAAAAAAGCCTATGGCATCGAGAAATCCCAGGCGGTCTCCCATCCCGGTACTAACCAGGTCCCAACCCTGCTTAGCCTCTGAGACAGGGCTGGTGCAAGGATCGTTGACACCCTAGGCAAAAACCTAATTTTGCCACCCCCCCCCCGGCTGCACCCATGACTCCACCTTACCCTGCCCTTGCTACACATGACCTATCTGACCCCTACACTGACCCCCTGACACATAAACTAATCCACCTGACTCCTACTTCCTGCACTACTCACATCACACTGACCCCTACACTGACCCACCTGATAATTACACTGACCCACCTGGCACCTACACCAACCCACCTGGCACCTACACTGCCAATTACACTGACCATCGCGCTGACACCTACACTGACCATCACGCTGACACCTACACTGACCATCACGCTGACACCTACACTGACCATCACGCTGACACCTACACTAAAAACACATACCCTGAAAACACATACCCTGAAAACACATACCCTGACACATACAATGGCACTGACGCATACACTGACGCATACACTGACATGACACATACACTGACACGACACATACACTGACACATTACACTGACACGACACATACACTGACACGACACATCACACTGGCATGACACATACAGTGGCATGACACATACACTGACACATCACACTGGCATGACACATACACAGACACATCACACTGGCATGACACATACACAGACACATCACACTGACATGACACATACACTGACATGACACATACACAGACACATCACACTGACATGACACATACACTGACACATCACACTGACATGACACATACACTGACACATTACACTGACATGACACATACACTGACACGACACATACACTGACACATCACACTGGAATGACACATACACAGACACATCACAATGACATGACACATACACAGACATATCACACTGACATGACACATACACAGACACATCACACTGACATGACACATACACAGACACATTACACTGACATGACACATACACTGACACATTACACTGACATGACACATACACTGACATGACACATACACTGACACATCACACTGGCATGACACATACACTGACACATTACACTGACATGACACATACACTGACACATTACACTGACATGACACATACACAGACACATCACACTGACATGACACATACACAGACACATCACACTGACATGACACATACACAGACACATTACACTGACATGACACATACACAGACACATCACACTGGCATGACACATACACAGACACATCACACTGACATGACACATACACAGACACATCACACTGACATGACACATACACAGACACACCACACTGGCATGACACTGACACACATCACACTGACCTACCTGACTCCTACTTCCTGCATTACTCACACACAAACCCCCTCCATACAGCTCAATGGATCCATCCTCCTCCTTACCTCTGCTCTTTGATGCTGCCTTCAGCGACCATCATCCCACCGGGCCTCTCCGACTCCTCCGCACTGCCAGCGCCGTCCACCCGCTCCGCCGGGGCCACGCCAGCGCCATCCATCCGCTCCGCCGGGGCCACACCAGCGCCGTCCACCCGCTCCGCCGGGGCCACACCAGCGCCATCCATCCGCTCCGCCTCCATCATATCCCCGCCGAGACCAGGCCAGCGCCGTCAACCCCGCTCCATGATGTCCCCGCCGGGCAGGAGGTCAGCTGACCGACCTCTCGAAGCTCCCATCTCCGCCGAGCCCCGCCCCTCCGCTGCACTCACACAGACACACAGCACCGCTCCAGAGGGACAGGCTGGAGCAAAGGAGTCCCGGAGCGGCGCTGTGAGATGAGTACGGTGGGGCGCTCAGCGGGAAACATGGGGGATTGGTGGCGCCGGTGGAACACCACAGGGGGGGCGAGAGAGCAGAAGAGGAGCTCACACTGGGCAGAGGCCGTAGTTGCGCCCTAGGTGGTAGTGCGCCCTAGGCGGCTGCCTACTTCGCCTAGTGGTAGCGCCGGCCCTGCTCTGAGATCAAATGAGATTTGGCTCTTTCAGGGTGATGCAGCCATAGTAGATTTTTTCAGGCACGCTCAACCCTCTTGACAAATGCCAAGATGGTCACCTTAGGAAACAAACAAAAAAAACAAGTCAACACCAACAACATAAAAAGAAGCCTACCGCACCTAGTATTTCCAGGCGGTCTCCCATCCAGGTATTAACAAGGCGCGACCCTTTCTAGCCTCTGAGATCAGCAGAGATTGGGCGCTTTCAGGGGGATGTGCCCATAGGCAATCTCTTTGGGCACTCTCATCCCTCTTGAAAAATGCCAAGATAGTCACCCTGGGAAACAAGCGAAAAAAAACAGGTCAATGCCAACAACATAAAAAGAAGAATACGGCACCTGGTATTCCAAGGCCGTCTCCCATTCAAGTACTAACTAGGCCCAACCCTTCTTAGCCTCTGAGATCAGAAGAGATAGGGTGCTTTCAGGGTGATGTGGCTGTAAGCGATCTCTTTAGGCACTCTCAACCCTCTTGACAAATGCCAAGATGATCCCTTTGGGAAACAAGCGAAAAAAACAGGTCAACACCAACAACATAAAAAGAAGCCTGCGGCATCTGGAAAACCCAGGCGGTCTCCCATCCAGGTACAAACCAGGCCCAACCCTGCTTAGCCTCTGAGACCAAACGAGATTGGGCGCTTTCAGGGTGTTGTGCCCATAGGCAATTTCTTTGTGCACGCTCAACCCTCTTGACACATGCCAAGATGGTCACCTTGGGAAACAAGGGGAAAAAAACAGGTCAACGCGACAACATAATGAGAAGCCTACGGCACCTGGTATTCCCAAGCTTTCTCCCATCCAGGTACTAACCAGGCCCATCGCTGCTTAGCCTCCGAGATCAGATGAGATTAGGCTCTTTCAGGGTGATTTGGCTGTAGACACTCTCTTTGGGCACTCTGAAGCCTCTTGACAAAGGCCAAGATGGTCACCTTGGGAAACAAGCTAAAAAAAACAGGTCAAAGCCAACAACATAAAAAGAAGCCTACGGCATCCAGTATTCCCAGGCGATCTCCCAATCAAGACACTAACCAGACCAGATCCTTCTATGGCACCTGGTCTTCCCAGGCAGTCTCCCATCCAGGTACTAACCAGGCCTGACGCTGCTTAGCCTCTGAAATCAGACGAGATCGGGTGCTTTCAGGTTGATGTGGCCGTAAGCGTTCTCTTCAAGACACGCCTAACCCTCTTGACAAACGCCAAGATGGTCGCCTTGAGAACAACAGACAAAGCCAACAACATAAAAGGAAGCCTATGGGCTTACAGCGGACCTTAAAAGATGGGACCCACTAGCTCTGTCATGGTTCGGACGCTGTAATGTGTTGAAGATGAACGCGTTGCCACGACTTCTGTATCTACTACAAGCCTTACCTATCAAAATACCCCAGACTTTCTTTCATTCAGTTCGCTCAATCTTTATCAAGTTCCTCTGGCGCGGAAAACATATGCGTATTGGTAGGGCAATGCTATTGCGACCGAAATTGCGGGGAGGTATTGGCTTCCCGGACCCTGCTCTATATTACACAGCGAGGCACATGACACCGGTGGTTGACTGGTGCCGGTGTTCTGCCATATACTGTCCGGCCATGATATAGTGTCCGCTGTGTACTCCGAAGCTGAACGGCTCCTGCGCGGTGAGTGGAGGTGGTAGCCCCACCATCCAAGCGGACATAGGGTTGTGAATATTAGAGGGCCCCTCGCAGGCGAGCTTCGCTCGCCACGCTTCGGGCTTGGCTCCGCTGCGCTCGGCTCTTTTATATTCTTACTCTATGTCCACTTGGATAGTGGGGATAGAACCTGTACTCAGTGCGCAGGTGCCGTTCATGCTCGCAATTTTCGGAATCTGTGTTGCTGTGTACTGCGCATGCGCAGTACACAGCGGACACTATCCGATGGGGGACCATATGTGATAAGACACCGGCATGGGGAACTGAAGCTATGGGTCAAGCTAGAGCAGGAGATGGCGCGGGTTCCACTGGCTGGTCTGCCTTGGGCGGGGAGGCCATTGGAGCCCTGTGTGACTACTCACCCATTAATTGGCCCCTCGCTCGCTGAGATGGATAGTTTTTTTTACCTTTCCCACCTGACTAACTTCCCTTCTCCTATGACCCCAATTATTGGACATCCTAGATTCCCTCCAGGCCTGTCTGACCAGGCCTTTACCAGGCAAGCCCCGAAAGGGCTTCTGAGAGCAGCCCTATTTCTTGGACCCACGGGCTTGATTCCCATGGGAACCATACTGCTAGAGCAAGTACCTGTTGCATTGGATAGCTGGAGAGCTAGACAGCTAATCCATTTCCTCGGATCACTACCTAACCATTCGTTCTTCTCTAGACAATTCCACCCCTTCGAGGAACTTTGCCTGGATGATGGCCCAATTCATGGTTCCCTCTCTAGGTCCTACCTAATCCTGACAGATGCACAATCCTCCACGGATCCACCCTTCCTAGCTAAATGGAAAAGGGACTTACAAACTACATTCTCCAAACCACAGAAGGACAGAATACTCTTTTTCGCCCATAAGTCGTCACTCTGCAGTAAATATCAGGAGATCTCATATAAGCTGATCACACGCTGGTATCGTACACCGGTGGTGTTGGCCAAAATATTCCCCGGTCAATCTGACCGCTGCTGTCGCTGTGTGCAACAGGCTGGCACCATTCTCCACATTTTCTGGGAATGCCCTAAATTACAAACATTCTGGCAGCCTGTCCTGAGACTCATCCACAAGTTCACAGACATTTCCTTAGCCAATGATCCCGCAGCAGTTCTTCTCAATCTAACTCCTATGTCGAGAAAGCGTTATCATAAGTCCTTACTTAAACATCTCCTCAAGGCAGCTAGGGCCTGCATCCCAAGTCAGTGGAAAGAGCAATCTGCTCCAATGGTGACCCAGTGGTTTGCAAGGGTTAATGATATTGAACGAATGGAAGACCTGACTGCCACAATGAGGGATAAAACGGAGGAGCATGGGAACAGATGGTTCTACTGGACCCAGTTTCGCTTTTCGGAAGAATACCTCCGCGAGACATAGTAAGCTCATGGTGATCGTTGGAAAGCTGTACACGTGCTATTCTCCTCAGACTTCTTACCATTGGCTCTGATATCCATGCAATATGATCGTTTGTTTGTAACTATTTGTATCACACATTCTGTGAAGTTGCCTTTGCATTGTATGTCGCATACTACTAAATAAAAAAACAAAAAAAAACAGAAGCCTATGGCACCTGGTATTCCCAGGCGGTCTCCCATCCGGGTACTAACCAGGCCCGACACTGTTTAGCATCCGAGATCAGACGAGATTGGGCGCTTTCAGGGTGATGGGGCCGTAGGTGATCTCTTCGGGCACTCTCAACCCTCTTGACAAATGCCAAGATGGTCACCTTGGGAAACAAGTGAAAAAAAAACAGGTCAATGTCAACAACATAAAAAGAAGAATACGGCACCTGGTATTCCAACGCCATCTCTCATCCAGGTACTAACTAGGCCTAACCCTTCTTAGCCTCAGAAAATAGAAGAGATAGGGCTCTTTCAGGGTGATGCTGCTGTAAGAGATCTCTTTGGGCACTTTCAACCCTCTTGACAAATGCCAAGATGGTCACCTTGGGAAACAAGCAAAAAAAAGAAAACGAATCAACGCCAACAACATAAAAAGAAGCCTACAATAACTGGTAATCCCAGGTGGTCTCCCATCCAGGTACTAACCAGGCCCGACTCTTCTTAGCCTCCAAGATCAGACGAGATTGGGTGCTTTCAGAGTGATGTGGCCATAGGCAATCTCTTCAGGCACTCTCAACCCTCTTGACAAACACCAAGATGGTCACTTTGGGAAATAAGCGAAAAAAAAACAGGTCAACGCCAACAACATAAAAAGAAGTCTACGACACCTGGTATTCCCAGGCGGTCTCCAGTCCAGGTACTAACAAGGCCTGACTCTATTAGCCTCCAACATCAAACGAGATCGGGTGCTTTCAGGGTGATGTGCCCGTAGGCAATCTCTTCAGGCACTTTCAACCCTCTTGACAAACGCCAAGATGGTCACCTTGGGAAACAAGCAAAAAAATAAAAATAAGTCGGAAGCTAGAGACAATACGGCCCTAGTCCTCAATTTAATCCATTCGGCGCATGTACAGGGAAGGCCCTTGCTTATGTTGTCAACGGACGCGGAGAAGGCCTTTGACAGGGATGCCTGGCACTTTATGCAGGCCACCCTGGAACATATAGGTCTTGGCCCCAACATGATGAGCTGGGTAATGTCGCTTTACTCCACGCCATTGGCAGCGGTACGGGTGACCGAGTGGTGCTCGGACTCTTTCCCCATCACTAATGGGACGAGGCAGGGGTGCCCTCTGTCTCCCTAATTTTAATTCTGACACTGGAACCACTTATGTGTCACGTTCGGAATGACCCGAATATTACTGGCATATCCAAACCCTCGGCACACCACAAAATTGCGGCGTACGCTGACGATCTAATTTTTTCCGTCTCCAATCCACACATTTTGCTTCCCAAAATACTTGCGTCTCTACAGCAGCACGGCAGCCTATATGTATTGAATCTATCGGTTCCGGATGGTGAGGCCAAGAGGCTCCGCTCCTCTTTTCCATTCTACTGGGCTGAAAAATCTATACAGTAACTGGGCGTTGACATCGCAGCGGATTTAGCGCAATTGTACCTGCTTAATTTTGTCCCTCTCCTGGATAGACTGAAATCTGATTTGGGAAACTGGCATGCTTTAACACTGACCTGGTTCGGGCGCTGTAATGCATTCAAAATGATGGCCCTCCCTCGGATCTTATACATGTTCCAGACATTACCGATCCGGTTACCCCCAATTTTTTTCAGACAACTGCAGGTGCTGCTCCGGGACTTTATTTGGGCGCGCAAACCGCCCAGAGCCCGTTTGCAATTGCTTGCCAGACCAAAGGACAAGGGGGGTCTGGGTCTCCCAGATCTCAGACAATACTACAGAGTGACTCTGCTAGCGAGAGTCGTTGATTGGCATTGTAATGGCCCACACAAGCAGTGGGTGGAGATGGAGATTGAGGATGGTTCCATTCCCCTATTGACCTCCCCGTGGCTCCTGTCCTCCCTACCAAAAGACCTCAGAGGTCACCCCGTAGTGGGAGCTACGTTGGCTGTTGTGCGGAGGTTGTTCCGCTGCACACACATTGCTCCCCTGCCATCACCAATGACTCCGGTTATAGGTAATCCAGACTTCCCACCGGGATTTACCAACAAGAAACTGCGACAGTTGACAGTGGTGGGGAAACAGCGTCTGGGAGAGGTGTGGCCCACGGGAGGGCTCCTGACCACGCAAACTGTCGCCGAGCTTTCTGACCCTCCGCTTGACTTGTTTAGTGCTTATCAACTTCGTCACTTTCTTCTGGCCATACAAAGGGCCCCCTACACTCCTAGAGACCTGACACCCTATAAATCCATCTGTCACAAAAGGGAACCTGTGCGACACACCCTCTCCCTCCTGTACAACCTATTGAGTAGTCAGGAGGAGGAGTCGACCCCACCATTTATCCACAAATGGGAGAGGGACTTAGGCATCACATTTACCCCACAACAGATAGGGAAGATCCTGACCTTAGTACATAAAGCTTCCATCGCAAACCAATATCAAGATACAAGATAGTCTCACGCTGGTATAGAGTCCCATACCTTCTGAATAAAATGGATAGATCGATCCCGGATGTTGGTTGGAGGTGAAATTCAGATATGGGGACCATGGGACACCTTTTCTGGGCATGCCCAACCTTGAGGAACTTTTGGGTTCCCAGTAGCGTGCCTTCTACACTTGACCGAACAGCCTGTTCGAAAATACAAAAAAACCCTCACGATGCAACTCCTGAATGCCGCCCGGGCCTGCATTCCCGCACTGTGGAGGCAGCCTCAGCCCCCATCCAAGGTGCTGTGGTATTCCAAAGTCAATCATATTCTCCGGATGGAAGAATTGACCGCCACCCTTCACAACACTGAAGAGGCATTTAGTGTTACATGGAGGCCCTGGAGGTATTTTACTGGTACTCGAGACTACATTCGGGAGGTGAGCAGTGCCCCCGTCCCAGAAAACGACTGAACATCTAACGTTTACCTACGTAGGCCATGTCTGCCCTGGGTGGCATTCTCCCCCTCCCTTTTTGTCTTTATTTTTCTTTTTTTCCCCGCCGCCATCCCCCCACCTCCTCTCTCTCCATCTTTGCACTCTCTTCTTCCCCCGTCCTCCCTTTTAACTATGCCTTGTCTCCTTACTAGCCTTCAGGACCCAGAAGAACCCCAGGGTTCTGGACATGACCGGCTCATATTTTACTCTGGTTCACGTAGGTCATGATAAGCTGGCTCGCTGTGGTCCCAGTTGTTCTCCATGATTACATTTGTCCGAACGGAGCTGCACTAGTTATACTGTACTACATGTCGGAGGTGGGGTTTCTCTATTTTCTGCATGAAACTGTAGGACTCCCCTCTGAGAACCCAGAGTTATTTGGCTGCCTATTTTTTGTTAGCATGTAATTGTGACCCTGGGTCATGCTGTATGGTTGACTGTTATATTTATGTTGTTCTACTTAATAAAAGAATAATAAAAATAAAAAAAATAAGTCAATGCCAACAGCTTAAAACTAAAGCCTATGGCATCGAGAAATCCCAGGCGGTCTCCCATCCAGGTACTAACCATGTCCCAACCCTGCTTAGCCTCTGAGATCAAATGCACGCTAAACCCTCTTGACAAATGCCAAGATGGTCACCTTGGGAAACAAACAAAAAAAACAAGTCAACGCCAACAACATAAAAAGAAGCCTGCGGTATCTGGAAAACCCAGGCGGTCTCCCATCCAGGTACAAACCAGGCCCAAGCCTGCTTAGCCTCTGAGACCAAACGAGATTGGGCGCTTTCAGGGTGTTGTGCCCGTAGGCAATTTCTTCGTGCACTCTCAACCCTCTTGACAAATGCCAAGATGGTCACCTTGGGAAACAAGGGAAAAAAAACAGGTCAAAGCCAACAACATAAAAAGGATCCTACGGTATCCAGTATTCCCAGGCGATCTCCCAATCAAGACACTAACCTGACCAGATCCTTCTATGTCACCTGGTCTTCCCAGGCAGTCTCCCATCCAGGTACTAACCAGGCCTGATGCTGCTAAGCCTCTGAAATCAGACGAGATCAGGTGCTTTCAGGGTGATGTGGCCGTAAGTGTTCTCTTCAAGACACGCCCAACCCTCTTGACAAACGCCAAGATGGTCGCCTTGAGAAACAAGTTCAAAGCCAACAACAAAAAAAGAAGCCTATGGCACCTGGTATTTCCAGGCGGTCTCCCATCCAGGTACTAACCAGGCCCGACACTGTTTAGCCTCTGAGATCAGATGAGATTGGGCGCTTTCAGGGTGATGGGGCCGTAGGTGATCTCTTTGGGCACTCTCAACCCTCTTGTTAAGCGCCAAGATGGTCACCTTGGGAAACAAGCGAAAATAAACAGGTAAACGCCAAAAACATAAAAAGAAGCCTACGGCACCTGGTATTCACAGATGGTCTCCCATACAGGTATTAACCAGGCCGTACACTGCTAGGCCTCCGAGATCAATGAGATTGTGCGCTTTCAGGGTGATGTGGCCATATGTGTTCTATTTAGACACTCTCAACCCTCTTGACAAATACCAAGATGGTTATCTTGGGAAACAAGTGAAAAAAAAAGGTCAACGCCAACAACATAGACACTGCCGGTCTCCCATCTGACCCAGACCCTGCTTAGCCTCTGAGATTGGGCGCTTTCAGGGTGATGTGACCTCAGGCGAACGCTTTGGGACATACTCAAAACTCTTGACTGATGCTAAAATGGTCACCTTGGGAAACAAGCGAAAGAAAAACAGGTCAAAGCCATTAATATAAAAAGATTCCTGCGGCACCTTTAATTAGGTACTATCCAGGCCGGACCCTGCTTAGCCTCTGAGATCAGATGAGATCGGGCGCTTTCAGGGGGATGTGGCCGTAGGAGATTTTTTTGGGCTCTCTCAGCCCTCTTGACAAATGCCAAGATGATCACCTTGGGAAACAAGCGGAAAAAAAAAAACATGTCAACGCCAACAACATAAAAAGAATCCTACGGCACCTGGTATTCCCAGTTGGTCTCCCATCCAGTTACTAATCAGGCCCGACAATGCTTAGCCTCCGAGATCAGACAAGATCAGGCACTTTCAAGGTGATGGGGCCATAGGCGATCTCTTCGGGCACTCTCAACCATCTTGACAAACGCCAACATGGTCATCTTGGGAAACAAGCGAAAAAAACCAAGTCATTGCCAACATTGGAGGCTAAGCAGGGTTGAGCAATCAGTTTCCTTGCCTGAAATAGGCATCTCAGAACTGCCATCTGGCTACTTCCCGGGTTTCCAACTCCTTCAACTAATCCCAGGAGACAATACTTCGCCTCCATCCTGGTGGAGGTTCCAACCACCCGATCAATGGTTCCTGTCACCTCTGTCCAGTAGCGGATCAACTTCGGGCATCTCCAAAACATGTGCATCATGTCTCCCCCCATGTTCCCGCGCCGGGGGCAACTTGCGTCCGGCCGTTCGGCCAAACTGAAAAAGTTTACGAGGAGCATAATAGGTTCTATATAATAAGAACAGATGTGACATCCTCTGTGAGGAGAGCCACAATTCACCACAGGCAGGATTCCTGTGGCCAATTATAGCTCAGGGGGGTTTAGTACACACCCCACACTATATAAGGCCGCCAGCGCGGCGGCCTTGTATAGTGTGTTGCGGTGGTCAGGGAAAGAGGACGATAGGCAGGGACAGTGTCTTTACTGCTTGGGAACCTAGCACTGTTACAGTGGGTGTTATGTGCCTCCTGCACAGTACACACCTGAAGCTACCCTTTATTACTGGTGTTCAATTTCTGCAATACATGCATCTGCAGTGCAGAAGTTAGAGTCGGTGTTGTGTGCCTCCTGCACAGTATACACCTTATTGCTGGTGTTCTGTTTCTGTAATACAGGAACCTAGCACTGTTACAGTGCTAGGGTGTACAGAGAAGCTGGTATATATAGAAGACTACAGCATACAGAAGAAAGGCTAGTGAATACAGAATACAGGTTTCGTGTATGTAGATAGGCTTGAGTATACAGAGATGCTAGAGTAAACAGTGAGGCTGGGGTACACAGAGAGGCTAGTTTAAAGACAAATACAAAGATGTTAGTGTATATAGAGAGGTTAGTGTATAGAGAGAGTCGAGTGTATACAGAAAGGACAGTGCATATAGAGAAGCTAGTGTATACAGAAAGGGTATACATGAAAGCTGACATTCTATACAGAAGACTGGGTAGTGTATACAGAGAGTCTAGTGGGTACAGAAGACAGGCTGGTGTATTCTAGCTAGTTTTTACAGTCTAGTGTATACAGAAGACAGGCTGTGATATACAGAGAGTTTAGTGTATTCAGAGAGTCTTATGTATACAGTCGGTGAGTGTATACATAAGACTGGCTAGTTTACACAGTGTTTACAGAGATGCAAGGGTGTACAGAGAAGCTGGTATATATAGAAGACTACAGCATACAGAAGAAAGGCTAGTTAATACACAATATAGAAGACTCGTGTATGTAGATAGGCTTGAGTATACAGAGATGCTAGAGTAAACAGTGAGGCTGGGGTACACAGAGAGGCTAATTTAAAGAGAGGCTAGTATATACAAAGATGTTAGTGTATATAGAGAGGTTAATGTATAGAGAGGGTCGAGAGTATACAGAAAGGACAGTGCATATAGAGAAACTAGTGTATACAGAAGACAGGCTTGGGTATACATCAAAGCTGACAGTGTATACAGAAGACTGGGTAGTGCATTCAGAGAGTCTATTGGGTAAAGAAGACAGGCTGGTGTATTCTAGCTAGTTTTTACAGTCTAATGTATACAGAAGACAGGCTGTGGTATACTTGAGGGTTTAGTGTATTCAGAGAGTCTAGTGTACAGAGATGCAAGGGTATACAGAGAAGCAGGAAGCTAGTACATATAAGGCTAGTGAATACAGGCTAGTGAATACAGAATACAGACTCGTGTATGCAGATAGGCTTGAGTATACGGAAATGCTAGAGTAAACAATGAGGCTGGGGTACACAGAGAGGCTAATTTAAAGAGAGGCTAGTATATACAAAGATGTTAGTGTATATAGAGAGGTTAGTGTATAAAGAGAGTCGAGTGTATACAGATAGGACAGTGCATATAGAGAGACTAGTGTATACAGAAGACAGGCTTGGGTATACATCCAAGCTGACAGTGTATACAGAAGACTGGGTAGTGTATACAGAGATTCTAGTGGGTACAGAAGACAGGCTGGTGTATTCTATCTAGTGTTTACAGTCTAGTGTATACAGAAGACAGGCTGTGGTATACAGAGGGTTTAGTGTATTACAGAGATGCAAGGGTGTACAGAGAAGCTAGTATATATAGAAGACTACAGCATACAGAAGAAAGGCTAGTGAATACAGAATAAAGGCTGGCTTCTACGGAGAGGCTACCACTACGGAGATGCAGAACACTATCTAGGGTATATAGAGAGGCTAGATTATACAGAGAGGCTAGTGCATAGAGTGAAGCTATTGTATATAGAAGCCTGGTTAGTGTATACAGAGAAGCTAGTGTGTACAGAAGAAAGGCTAGACAGGCTATAAAGAGAGACAAGTTTTTACAGAAGACAGTTTGGGGTATACAGAGATGCTAGTTTATACAGAGAGACTAATGTATACAGAAGACAGGCTATGGCATACAGAAGACAGAAGACGGGCTAGTGTATTCAGAACATAGGCTAGTGTATATCGAAGACAGGCTATTGTATGCAGAAGACCGGCTAGTGTAAACATACTGGTGTATATAGAGAGGCTAGTGAATTTAGAGGGTAGGCTAAGTGATAACAGAAGACAATCTGGGCTATACATAGACATTTCATCATTTCATCTAGCTCACATCTCTAATGGAGTTTGTCTCATTGCCATGTTATGCCTTTTCATTCTTATGCTAAATATAGATCACTACACGATTTTAATCATCCACATCAAGCATGCAATAAAACTATCATACATCAAAATAAACCATGTACTCTTTTGCTCTATTTTGCATATTTGTACCGGAACTGTGAGTATGTGACAGTCCTGACACACCATCCTGACTTATTTTTCTTTATTTCTTATTAGAAATGGAGAGTACTATCTCAAAATCCGCTTAAATCCATTCACTTCCATGAGTTCTACTGCTAATTGTACCTTAATGCAAAATGTTCACAAAACCATCCATTTGCTACCAGACATGCTGCATATACTAAGAGTAATGTAACTATCGCTCTCTAACGATGTAAACAGTTTTATTGCTTTTCTGACATTGGCCGAGTATCTCTGACATTAACTGAGTATCTCTCTGCACTATGATCTTAATAATAATAATAATAATAATAATAGGATTGTGTAATGCAAAGATCAACTAGTCTAATATAAGCTTTCTCAATGGTACCGGCATATCCTTTAAATTTAGACTAACTCAACTATTTATCGGCCATTTTCACTACCTCCCTACAATATTAAGCCATTTAAATGTCCTATTGGTCGCCTATATTATACAACTCTCTGAAAAGCCTATATGTAGAGAATAAAACTAGTCTTACATCTTAATAAAACAGTTTTATTACTCAACCAGTATCAGCTGTCATGTACTGTATTACTTCTTTTTCTCCACCTTATCTGTCACAGTTAAAACACAGTGACAAAACATTTCTTTTTACCGCAGCAAAATGTGAGAAAAGCAGTGTAAGCCGTCTTTCTGCCATATGCAACCATCTCTCGCTACCTCTATGCAATAGGATTCTCTTTCCAGTGGAAACGGAAAACAGTCAGTGTAAGCCGTCTTCGTGCGTAACAAAATTAATGGAACGATTTACACGTTGACATTTGCAAGCTACGTCAATTTACTGTTAAATAGAGTACCTTTGCATTTATCCCTTGACTTTGCTACTATCCCTTGATCCCTTTTGTGTATTCACTTTATCTCGACCTATATATGCTGCCTCAATATTTTCCTAATTTGTTTTTCTATACTTATTATTATTATTTTATAGAGATTACTATCTCTAAATCATTGTAACAAGTTATAATGTCTACAGCTAATTTTACGTTAAAGCAAAAGTCACACAAAACCATCTTTTTAAAACCTTTTACACACTGCACATTAAGATTAATGCAACCATCTCTCGCTACCTCTATGCAATAGGATTCTCTTTCTGACTCTATTTTGTGTATTACTTCTTCTCCACATTAACTGTCACACTGAGAACCATTTGTAACACATAACACTTGCAACACATTTTTTAACAGCGGCAAAATGTGAGAAAAGCAGTGGGACGGTTTACTTGATTGAGAAGTGGTTGCAGTAGCAAAGCAAAGCAATACAGTTTGATTACATTAATAACACATAATGCAACTATTTTACATTCATTTTACATTCACATCATGCATACATCCTAATGTAAGCTGTCTATCACTATTAATGTTCATGGTTACTGATACATTATGCCGATGACCAGTGGAAACGGAAAACAGTCAGTGTAAGCCGTCTTCGTGCGTAACATAATTAATGGAACGATTTACACGTTGGAATTTTCAAGCTACGTCAATTTACTCTTAAATACCCTTTAGCTGCTTAGCTCACACTTTGCTGTATGTAGCCGCGTTTACATGTAAGTAACCAATGGGGATTGACATTTCATGTCCATCTCACATCTCTAATGCAATTTGTCTCTTTGCCATGTCATACTTTGCCAGTTATTATACTTTCTCATCCGATAGAAACCTAATCGTTGCTGATATTTCATGATTACAGCAATCATCTCATCTAATTGCTATTCCGACATTTTGCCTTGGTATTACTTTGCAACGCTCTATTGAACAATGTAAAGGTAAGCTAGATATTTTGTGTATTTCCACTTAAACTCTACCTGTATATACTGTCTCAATATTATCCTTTCTAATTTTGCTAAATTAGATTATAGAGTTTGCTATGTCTAAATCCAGGTTACCTACTCACCTTTATTACGTATACTGCTAATTTTAGGATAATACAAAACCATCTTATTGCTTCTTTACACGCTGCACATATTAAGAGTAATGCAATGCTACCGTGAACAGTTTAATTGCTCGTCTCACATTTAGCTGGTATCTCTCTGCTATAGGAAACAGAATTTGTACTAGAACGATCACTCATCTAATATCAGTCCACTCAGTGCTACCGGGATAACTTTTAAATTTAGAGTAATGAAATGATTTCTCAGTCATTTTGGAGCTACCGCAACTAACGCTTCCGATCTCATTTCGACTGCAATACTTAATCTCTGCTATTGCAGAATATTTAGCTGCTGACACGTAATTAACTTGATTGATAAAAACCTACACACGTTGTTGCTGTTATTTCGTGTATTTCCACTTAAACCCGTTATAGTTATTTTGCTATATTTATTACTAGTATAAACAGAATACTATCTCTAAATCCTGGTAAACCAGCTCACACTAAACCATCTAATTTCTACCTTACACGCAGCACATATTACATATTAACATTTAGCCGGTATAGTGAAATAGTAAACGAAATGTGTAGATCACTCATCTAATATCGTCTTTTCAGTGCTACCGGAACAACTTTTAAATTTAGAGTAATGCAACGATATCTCAGTTTTATGAAGCTACTGCAACTAACGCTTTGGATCTCTTTCCTGATAAATTACGCTCTGCAATATTAAGCCATGTAAATTGTCCTATTGGTCTGCTAACAATGCTATGTATAATAATACAAATCTTTTAAAAGCAATATCGTTTCACTGCAATACTTACACTCTGCATAATATATATGAATAATGCGAATAATGCTAATAATAAAGTCGTCTAAAACTCGGCTATAAGTAGAGAATAAAACTATCTTACATCAAAATAAACCATGTACTGCCAAACCAATAACGGCCAATTACTTAACGGTATTACAATACAATTAAAATAACGGCCAATTACTTACTTAAGTCAATGACTTAACAAAATAAACTTAGCACTCTTTTGCTCTATTTTGAATAGTTGTAGTTCTCCACATTAACTGTCACATTGATATCACCACTGACAACACACCACTTTTTAACAGCACCAAAATATGAAAAAAGCACTTTATATGTTTCAAAAGTAGTTGCATTAGCAAAAAATAAAGTCCTGTCTTCTTTACACGCTAGCTTTTCTGTATACATTAATCTCTCTGTGTACACCAGCCACTCAATATAGACTAGCCTCTCTGTCTTCTGTATACAGGTGCCCGTAATCTATATACACTAGCCTCCCTTCTTTTTACAATAGTCTCGGTGTCCCAGCCTCTCTGCATACACTAGCCTCACTGAATTCCCCAGACTGTCTTCTTTATACACAAGCCTATCTGTAAAAAAAAATAGCCGGTCTTCTGCATACTCTAGCCTCTCTGTGTAACACTCTGGATTCCCTAGCCTACATCTCTGCATACCCAGGACCTTCCTCTGTATAATCTAGCCTATCTGTATACACTAGCCTGTCTTTTGTACAAATTAGCTTCTCTGTAGCCGGTCTTCTGTATACACGAGCCTCACTGTCTACTCTTGGTTGTCTTTTGTATACACTAGCATCTCTTTATACATTAGCTCTCTGTATACCCAAGCCTCTCTGTATACACTAGTCCACCGGTATACACTAGCAAGTCTGCATACACTAGCCTCTCTTTGTAACTCAACTTCTCTCTCTGTATACCTTAGCCTCCATCTCTGCATACCCAGGACGTTCTTCTCTATAATCTAGCCTATGTGTATACACTAGCCGGTCTTCTGTAGACATTAGCCTCTCTGTATAAACTATCCGGTCTTCTGTATACACTAGTCCGCCTGTATACACTTGCAAGTATGCATACTCTAGCCTCTCTCTCTGTATACCCTAGCCTCCATCTCTGCATACCCAGGACGTTCTTCTGTATAATCTAGCCTATCTGTATACACTAGCCTGTCTTTTGTACACATTAGCCTCTCTGTGTAAACTAGCCGGTCTACTGTATACACTAGTCCATCTGTATACACTAGCAAGTCTGCATACTCCTGCCTCTCTGTGTAACCCAGCCTCGCTCTCTCTCTCTGTATACCCTAGCCTCCATCTCTGCATACCCAGGACGTTCTTCTGTATAATCTAGCCTATCTGTATAAACTATCCTGTCTTTTGTACACATTAACCTCTCTGTATAAACTAGCCGGTCCTCTGTATACACTAGTCCGTCGGTATACACTAGCATCTCTTTATACATTAGCTCTCTGTATACCCAAGCCTCTCTGTATACACTAGTCCACCGGTATACACTAGCAAGTCTGCATACACTAGCCTCTCTTTGTAACCCAACTTCTCTCTCTGCATACCCAGGACGTTCTTCTCTATAATCTAGCCTATTTGTATACACTAGCCTGTCTTTTGTACACATTAGCCTCTCTGTATAAACTAGCCGGTCCTCTGTATACACTAGTCCATCTGTATACACTAGCAAGTATGCGTACTCTAGCCTCTCTCTCTGTATACCTTAGCCTCCATCTCTGCATACCCAGGACGTTCTTCTGTATAATCTAGCCTGTGTTTTGTACAGCTGCTCTTTATACATTAGCTCTCTGTATACCCAAGCCTCTCTGTATACACTAGTCCGTCTGTATGCACTAGCAAGTCTGCATACACCAGCCTCTCTGTGTAACCCAGCCGCTCTCTCTGCATACCCAAGATGTTCTTCTCTATAATCTAGCCTATTTGTATACACTAGCCTGTCTTTTGCACACATTAGCCTCCCTATATAAACTAGCCGGTCTTCTGTATACACTAGTCCGTCTGTATACACTAGTGTATACAGACAGACTAGTGTATACAGAGGACCGACTAATGTGTACAGATAGGCTAGATTATACAGAAGAACGTCCTGGGTATGCAGAGCGCTCAGCTTCAAGGTATGGCCAATGTGAGTAATATGAGGGACACTCCTCACCCCCGCCCCTACCTACCAGATCTGACTTTCATCCCCTTGCCCTCTCTGCCCCGGTCATCTGGTGGTAGTTTTATGCACTCCCTGGCCCCCACCCATTCATAATCCTTACCGACCTTTCTTTCCGCTGCTCACAGAAACACACTGGATGACTTGTCTAATTAACCAACTTGTACAAGACACCGCTATCCTCCTGTCTGACACCGGTCCCCCTTGGAGGCTTTACCCCTCACTGTTTGGGTGGTCCCTGCCTCTCCCTGGATGCTCCACATATACCACAACGACATTGTCAGAGGGGCACCACTTGGCAGGACACGGGGCTGTCATGCCGGTGGTATCTCCCATTGGAGGAAGGGATGATGGCCCCAACCCCTTGGCAGCAGGTTCTTTCATGTACAGACCAGGGCGGCTCATCTTCCCTTCTGGAGTCTTGACCTTAGATGGGGGATTTGCACTTTGGGGGGTCTGAGTGATACCTAATGCGCTGTACTGGAAGGGCTTGACATTCCCGCATATGTGTCCCCTCCCCCTGGATGCGCCCCTTGTCCCCCCCTCTGGCTCCCACCTACTCTTTGCCGACATTGCCTTCTGCAGCTTTCGGGGACCCTGGATGACTTATTTATTGAGCCTATTGGTACGAGACACTGCTTCCCTCCAGGGTGACTCTGGACCCCTCTGGAGGATTTACCCCTTACTGTTTGGGCAGTCCCAGCCTCCCTCTGGAGATGCAGGAGAGACACTAATTGGCGGGCCCCAGGACTGCTGCTCGGGTGAAGTCTCCCATTGGATGGAGGGATGGTGGCCCCAGCCCCTTGCCTGCCGGATTTTCCATGCACCGACCAGGGCTGCTTCTCTTTCATCTTGATGTGGTGACCATGGAGGGGAGGAGTTGAAATTTATGGGGTCCGGGTGTTTGCTGGTGGGAGTGCGCGAAAGGACTTGACATTTCTGCATGTTTGTCCCCTCTCCCCTGTTTCCCCCCTCCCTTCCCACCCTTCCCTTCCCTCCTTTCCCTCCCCCTTTCCCCCTTCCACTCCCCCTTTCCCCCCTTCCACTCCCCCTTTCCCCCCTTCCCTGCCCTTTTCCCCCCGGGGCGTGGACGGGGAGAGGGGGTAAGGAGAGGACAATCTGCCAAAGGGAGAAATGCATTTGTTTGGGGACTGCATGTACTTTAGGGGTATGGGACAGGGGGTGGTGGATCCCATTCTGTGATGCCTTTTCTGTTGTGACGGGCTCCCTCGTGCATGCCTACGTTTAGGGCGAGCCGAGGAGACCCCTCAGTGCTAACAGTTATATGCTCTACCTCTGTTTTGGTTATACTATTGTTTTTTGTTTCTTTGATGTTACTGATTGTCTTTTATTTGCATACCGGTATCAGACGTGACATTTACCACTGCCGGGGCTGGGGGGACTAGGATTCGGGGGCTCCCTCTCCAACCTGTCTACCCAATTACCCAAGTAGGACAGCGCGTTAAACCCAGTGTACATCTGGTAAGCGCTATAGCATAATCGTGCTGTTTTAGTATACCCTTCCTGTACTGTTGAGTGCGGACAACCCTTAATTTCCCTCTCCCCCTGGGGTTGAGGTGCCCGGCCTCTTTTTCCCTTTACCTTTCCTTGCATTTGCCCTTCCTTTCTCCCCCTTAGTTCCCACCATGCATTACCTACCCAAAACCTACCTTGTTTCAACTTTCTTTGCTTTTCTCTGATGTCCCCCCCCCTCCCCGAGGAGCGATGGCAGACTCAGTCAAGGTCACCTCTCTAAACGTTAGGGGACTGAACTCCCCTGAAAAACGGTGGATCCTCCTGTGAGAACTGAACACATCCTGTACTGATGTGGCCTTTATACAAGAAACACATTTTAAAAATACTAGCCTCCCCTTTCTATGGTCGAGATCCTTCCCTAAGGTCTACCACTCTACTAACCCCTCCTCTCCATTCTGATCTCTAGCAGGCTCCCCTGGGTTCTCCAGGATTCTCTGGTGGACCCTGGGGGCCAATATCTTTTTCTTAGGGGCCACATTGGAGAGCGCCTTTTTACATTTGCCACTGTGTACGCTCCCAATGATCACCAAGACACGTTCCTCAGAACTACCCTGCACAGATTATGTGACTTTCGGGAGGGCCAATTGATATTAGGTGGGGACTTTAATGTCCCCTTTCGCCATCGGTTGACACTTCTGCCTCTTGCTCCTCGCTCCCTACCCCTCACCTAGGTCTCTATTCTGGCACCTTAATGAGAGCCTGCTCCAGATACCAGAAGTTTTAGCAGATGTGACCAGGGAATTGGACCTTTATTTCCAAGAAAACTAAAGCAGGACTGTGACCTGGGGATAATTTGGGAGGCTCACAAGTCAGTACTCCCCAGGGTACTTATCAGGCACGGGGTGCGCATCAAACGAACACGGAAGGAACAGCTTGCTAATCTGTTTCGTGAACTTGCCTCTGTGTAAGCGAAACATAAACATACCTCCTTACGGACCTTAGAGATTGAATTGGGGACACTCCATACCCATATTGCTGTCCTACTCCATTATAAAGCGAAAGCGGCACTCCAGTTTTGTCGTAAACTGACGTAGGAGTCAGAGGACAAATGCAGAAAAATCTTAGCCAGGTCGGTAAAGGAGTTGAAATCTGGCTCTTACATACCACAGTTGATAGATGAGAATGGCCAGAGGGCCTCTACCCCAACCCAAATAGTCGAAGTCTTTGAAAAATGTTACTCTGATCTCTACAACCTGCCCGATTCAGGGTCTGGACAGGACAATATAGACAGATATGTAACCGGTTCTGGTCTACCAACCCTCTCATCGGAATCACGGGAGTACTTGGAGGACCCGATCACACTGGAAGAAGTCCAGACGGCCGTGGGACCTCCGAAGGTGGGTAAGGCTCCGGGCCCTGACGGATATACCGCACAATACTTTAAGACCTTCCTCCCTATTCTCGGCCCGCGCTTGGTGAATTTATTTAATACTCTGAGCTCGAATGGGGATACCCTTAGAGCCCACATCTCGTTGATACCTAAGGAGGGCAAAGACCCAGGCCTATGTGGGAGCTACAGACCCATTTCCCTCCAAAATTCGGTCCTAAAACTATTCTCTAACTCCTCGCCACGTGATTGGCACATCACTTGTAGTCCCTTATACATATTGACCAGTTAGGTTTTATTCCCACCAGGGAAGATAGGGACAACACCACTAAGGTGCTTACCCTGATCCGTAAAGCAAAGTCATCTGGGACCCCTTGTCTTTTCATGAGTACTGATGCCGAGAAGGCTTTTGATCGGGTCAAATGGACATTAATGTTCTCGGTCCTTCGCCATATAGGTCTGAGTGAACGGATGCTGGCATGGATAAGTAAGATATACTCACGTACTTACATTCCACCGGACATCGCGCGTACGTTTATGTTGAACTTCCCCCCACCCCTTGTCACTAAGATCCGCAGTTTGCTTCACGGGTGGCATTCTGGCCTCCATTCCTGGTTCAGCAGATGCAATCTCATTAAAATGAACATACTCCCTAAATTTACTTATCTTTTCCAAGCTCTCCCGATCCAGATTCCAGTCCTGTTTTTTAAGCAAGCTCAATCCTTGCTCACTCAATTTAACTGGGCCCACAAAAATCCCAGACTTAAGCGGTCACAGCTGACATTGTCTAAACAACAGGGAGGGTTGGTTCTCCCTAACTTGCGACGCTACTACCTGGCCTCCCATCTGGGGTGTGCATTGGACTGGAATCGAAACAAACTTTCTAAGCTCACTCCCGAATTCCGCTAAGAAGCGCCATGTTGTGCTATAAGTATTTACCCACAGAATTTATGTCACATCCCACTATAGGGGCTTAGTTGAAAGTCAGTCACCTGATCGCTACCCAAAACACACTCACGTCTTTGACTTCCCCCCTATTCCCTATACGTGGCCATCCAACCTTTGAACTGGGGACCCACTTAGAAATTCCAACCTAGACAATGCGTCTAAATTCGTCATTGATGGAAAATGGCCTTCTTTCTCAACCCTAACAGATCCGACAGGGCTTTTCCAACTGCCTTTTTGGAGAGCGGCGCAACGACATCATTTTCTCCATTCCATCCCCAATCCTCAAACGTTCGCCTGCCCTCAGACGGAGTTTGAGACTCTATGCAGGAGCGAAGGCCCTTTGGCCCACATTCTCTCTCAAACAGATTACCCACACTTAACCTGTCTGTCCAACTGGGAAAAGGACCTTAATTGCTAATTTTCCCCAGCAAAGAGACAACGCATTATCACTTTGGCTCTCAAAATGTCGCTGTGCACGAAGATACAGGAGACAAATTTTAAACTTCTCACCAGGTGGTATTTGACACCATCAAAGCTGCAGAAATGTTTCTCCTCTTCCTCGAACATATGCTGGAGGTGTGGAGAAGAAGAGGGCACGTTGCTGCACATTTTTTGGTCCTGCCTCAGCTTGGTGGACTTCTGGACAGAGATCCGATGCATAACACAAAAATTCACAGACTTCTCCATCCAGGAAGAGGCTGCATTCTTTCTCTTGCACCATTCACAGATTCCCATTAAGAAGTACAAAAAATTCTATTTTACGGCATGTGATAAATGCGGCGAAATCCTTCATCCCTCTCTATTGGAAAAAATGTTCCCCCCCTTTCATTACTCACTGGCTTAGGAAAATAGAGGACATTAAAAAAAATGGAGGACTTGATCCTCACATCACAAGGTATACAAGAATTTTTTTAACAAACCTGAGACATCTGGAATACCTTTATATTCTCGCTGGAAGGATGTCGCCTGCTATCGCCTTAGTGCTCTGAGCTTTCCTTGACTGGCCCCTTGGACAGTGGCTGCCATCGTGTCTCGTCCCCTCTTCTCCTTTTCTGATCTTTCAACCCTTCTCTTTTCTGCCTTCCTCCCCTATCTCTCACCCCCCTCCACCCCCTCTCTCTTTTGGAAAGAGTGGAAAATTGGGAATGGCGGCCTCACACCCCCCTCTGGATGGATTATGCCGGAGGGACCTGGGGGTTTGTGTGACCCTGGATCTTGGTACAGTACTTTATCCGTGCCTCGAATCATTGGGATTGATGGAAGGCAGACTCACAGTTGCGAATATACCTGTATCAAGTATTGTTCAGCTGCTTTTTGCTCTGTATTTCTCTGTTGCATTATGTACTCGGGGGACCGTCTTCCCCTATTTGGAGAAAAAATTATATTTGAAAAAAAAAGAAGCCTACGACACCTGGTATTCCCAGGCGGTTTCCCATCCAGGCATTAACCAGGCCCGACCCTGCTTAGCCTCCAAGATCAGACGAGATGGAACAGATTCAGGGTGATGTGGCCGTAGCCGATATCTTCAGGCACTCTCAACTCTCTTGACAAACACCAAGATGGTCACCTTGGAAACAAGCGGAAAAAAATAGGTCAACGGCCACAACATAAAAAGAAGCCTACGGCATCTGGAAATCCCAGGCGGTCTCCCATCCAGGTACTAAACTGGTCCCAACCCTGCTTAGCCTCTGAGATCAGATGAGATTGGGCTCTTTTAGGGTGGTGTGGCCGTAGGAGATTTCTTCAGGCACTCTCAACCTTGACTAACGCCAATATGGTCACCTTGGGAAACAAACAAAAAAATCAAGTCAACGCCAACAACATGAGAAGAAGTCTACAGCACCTAGTATTCCCAGGTGGTCTCCCATCCAGGTATTAACAAGGCCCGACCCTGTTTAGTCTCTGAGATCAGACGAGATCTGGTGCTTTCAGGGTTATGTGGCCATAGGCGAGCTCTTCAAGCACTCTCAACCCTCTTGACAAACACCAAGATGGTCACCTTGGTAAACAAACAAAAAAAAAAAACAAGTCAACGCCAACAACATAAAAATAAGCCTTCAGCACCTAGTATTCCCAGGTGGTCTCCAATCCAGGTACTAGCAAGGCCCGACCCTGTTTAGCCTCTGAGATCAGAGGAGATCGGGCGCTTTCAGGCTTATGTGCCCATAGGCAATCTCTTTGGGCACTCTCAACCCTCTTGACAAATGCCAAGATAGTCACCTTGGGAAACAAGCGGAAAAAAAACAGGTCAATGTCAACAACATAAAAAGAAGACTACGGCACCTGGTATTCCAAAGCCATCTCCCATCCAGGGACTAACTAGGCCCAACCCTTCTTAGCCTCAGAGATGAGAAGAGATAGGGCTCTTTCAGGGTGATGCTGCTGTAAGCGAACTCTTTGGGCACTCTCAACCCTCTTGACAAATGCCAAGATGGTCACCTTGGGAAACAAGCGAAAGAAAAAAAAAACGAATCAAGGCCAACAACATAAAAAGAAGCCTACAATAACTGGTATTCCCAGGTGGTCTCCCATCCATGTACTAACCAGGCCTGACTCTTCTTAGCCTCCAAGATCAGACGAGATTGGGTGCTTTCAGAGTGCTCGGACTCTTTCCCCATCACTAATGGGACGAGGCAGGGGTGCCCTCTGTCTCCCCTAATTTTTATTCTGACACTGGAACCACTTATGTGTCACGTTCGGAATGACCCGAATATTACTGGCATATCCAAACCCTCGGCACACCACAAAATTGCGGCGTACACTGACGATCTAATTTTTTTCATCTCCAATCCACACATTTCGCTTCCCAATATACTCGCGGCTCTCCGGCGATACGGCAGCCTATCAAACTATAAAATCAATTGCACCATCGGCTGTATTGAATATATCGGTCCCGGATGGTGAGGCCAAGAGGCTATGCTCCGCTTTTCCATTCTACTGAGCTGAAAAATCTATACGTTACCTGGGCGTTGACATCGCAGCAGATTTGGTGCAATTGTACCCGCTTAATTTTCTCCCTCTCCTGAATAGACTGAAATCTGATTTGGGAAACAGGCATGATTTAACACTGACCTGGTTCGGGCGCTGTAATGCATTCAAAATGACGGCCCTCCCGCGGATCTTATACTTGTTCCAGACATTACCGATCCGGTTACCCCCAATCTTTTTCAGACATCTGCAGGTGCTGCTCCGGGACTTTATTTGGGCGCGCAAACCGCCCAGAGCCCGTTTGCAATTGCTTGCCAGACCAAAGGACAAGGGGGGTCTGGGTCTCCCAGATATGAGACAATACAACAGAGCGACTCTGCTAGCGAGAGTCGTTGATTGGCATTGTAATGGCCCACACAAGCAGTGGGTGGAGATGGAGATTGAGGATGGATCCATTCCCCTATTGACCTCCCCGTGGCTCCTGTCCTCCCTACCAAAAGACCTCAGAGATCACCCCGTAGTGGGAGCTACGTTGGCTACGGAGGTTGTTCCGCTGCACACACATTGCTCCCCTGCCGTCACCAATGACTCCGGTTATAGGTAATCCAGACTTCCCACCGGGATTTACCAACAAGAAACTGCGACAGTTGATAGTGGTGGGGAAACAGCGTCTGGGAGAGGTGTGGTCCTCGGGAGGGCTCCCGACCACGCAAACTGTCGCCGAGCTTTCTGACCCTCGGTTTGACTTGTTTAATGCTTATCAACTTCGTCACTTTCTTCTGGCCATACAAAGGGCCCCCTACACTCCTAGAGACCTGACGCCCTATGAATCAATCTGTCACAAAAAGGAACCTGTGCAACACACCCTCTCCCTCCTGTACAACCTATTAAGTAGTCAGGAGGAAGAGTCGACCCCACCATTTATCCACAAATGGGAGAGGGACTTTGGCATCACATTTACCCCACAACAGATAGGGAAGATCCTGACATTAGTACATAAAGCTTCCATCGCAAACCAATATCCAGAATCAGGATACAAGATAGTCTCACGCTGGTATAGAGTCCCATACCTTCTGAATAAAATGAATAGATCGATCCCGGATGTTTGTTGGAGGTGCAATTCAGATACGGGGACCATGGGACACATTTTCTGGGCATGCCCGGCCTTGAGGAACTTTTGGGTGGAGGTGACCGGGACGATAAAAACTCTCAGAAATGTAGATATCGCAGACAACCCAGCAGCGTGCCTTCTACACTTGACCGAACAGCCTGTTCGAAAATACAAAAAAACCCTCACGATGCAACTCCTGAACGCCGCCCGGGTCTGCATTCCCACACTGTGGAGGCAGCCTCAGCCCCCATCCAAGGTGCTGTGGTATTCCAAAGTCAATCATATTCTCCGGATGGAAGAATTGACCGCCACCCTTCACAACACTGAAGAGGCATTTAGTGTTACATGGAGGCCCTGGAGGTATTTTACTGGTACTTGAGACTACATTCGAGAGGTGAGCAGCGCCCCTGTCCCAGAAAACGACTGAACATTTAACGTTTACCTACGTAGGCCATGTCTGCCCTGGGTGGCAATTCCCCCCCCCCCTCCCTTTTTGTCTTTATTTTTCTATTTTTCCCCGCCGCCATCCCCCCCCTCCTCTCTCTCCGTCTTTGCACTCTCTTCTTCCCCCGTCCTCCCTTTTGACTATGCCTTGTCTCCTTACTAGCCTTTGGGACCCAGAAGAACCCCAGGGTTCTGGACACGACCGGCTCATATTTTACTCTGGTTCACGTAGGTCATGATAAGCTGGCTCGCTGTGGTCCCAGTTGTTCTCCATGATTACATTTGTCTGAACGGAGCTGCATTAGTTATACTGTACTACATGTCGGAGGTGGGGTTTCTCTCTTTTCTGCATGAAACTCTAGGACTCCCCTCTGAGAACCCAGAGTTATTTGGCTGCCTATTTTTTGTTATCATGTAATTGTGACCCTGGGTCATGCTGTATGGTTGACTGTTATATTTATGTTGTTCTACTTATACTTAGTAAAAGAATAAAACAAAAAAAATAAAATAAGTCAATGCCAACAACTTAAAAAAAAGCCTATGGCATCGAGAAATCCCAGGCGGTCTCCCATCCAGGTACTAACCAGGTCCCAAACCTGCTTAGCCTCTGAGATCAAATGAGATTTGGCTCTTTCAGGGTGATGCAGCCATAGTAGATTTTTTTAGGCACGCTCAACCCTCTTGACAAACGCCAAGATGGTCACCTTGGGAAACAAACAAAAAAAACAAGTCAATGCCAACAACATAAAAAGAAGCCTACCGCACCTAGTATTTCCATGCGGTCTCCCATCCAGGTATTAACAAGGCGCGTCCCTTTCTAGCCTCTGAGATCAGCAGAGATTGGGCGCTTTCAGGGTGATGTGTCCATAGGCAATCTCTTTGGGCACTCTCATCCCTCTTGACAAACACCAAGATGGTCACTTTGGGAAATAAGCGAAAAAAAAACAGGTCAACGCCAACAACATAAAAAGAAGAATACGGCACCTGGTATTCCAAGGCCGTCTCCCATTCAAGTACTACCTAGGCCCAACCCTTCTTAGCCCCTGAGATCAGAAGAGATAGGGTGCTTTCAGGGTGATGTGGCTGTAAGCGATCTCTTTAGGCACTCTCAACCCTCTTGACAAATGCCAAGATGATCACTTTGGGAAACAAGCGAAAAAAACAGGTCAACACCAACAACATAAAAAGAAGCCTGCGGCATCTGGAAAACCCAGGCGGTCTCCCATCCAGGTACAAACCAGGCCCAACCCTGCTTAGCCTCTGATACCAAGCGAGATTGGGCGCTTTCAGGTTGTTGTGCTCGTAGGCAATTTCTTTGTGCACTCTCAACCCTCTTGACACATGCCAAGATGGTCACCTTGGGAAACAAGGGAAAATAAAACAGGTCAACGCCGACAACATAATGAGAAGCCTACGGCACCTGGTATTCCCAAGCTGTCTCCCATCCAGGAACTAACCAGGCCCATCGCTGCTTAGCCTTCGAGATCAGATGAGATTGGGCTCTTTCAGGGTGATTTGGCCGTAGGCACTCTCTTTGGGCACTCTGAAGCCTCTTGACAAAGGCCAAGATGGTCACCTTGGGAAACAAGCTAAAAAAAACAGGTCAAAGCCAACAACATAAAAAGAAGCCTACGGCATCCAGTATTCCCAGGCGATCTCCCAATCAAGACACTAACCAGACCAGATCCTTCTATGGCACCTGGTCTTCCCAGGCAGTCTCCCATCCAGGTACTAACCAGACCTGACGCTGCTTAGCCTCTGAAATCAGACGAGATTGGGTGCTTTCAGGTTGATGTGGCCGTAAGCGTTCTCTTCAAGACACGCCCAACCCTCTTGACAAACGGCAAGATGGTCCCCTTGAGAAACAAGCAAAAAAAACAGGTCAAAGCCAACAACATAAAAAGAAGCCTATGGGCTTACAGTGGACCCTAAAAGATGGGACCCACTAGCTCTGTCATGGTTCGGACGCTGTAATGTGTTGAAGATGAATGCGTTGCCACGACTTCTGTATCTACTACAAGCCTTACCTATCAAAATACCCCAGACTTTCTTTCATGCGGTTCGCTCAATCTTTATCAAGTTCCTCTGGCGCGGAAAACATATGCGTATTGGTAGGGCAATGCTATTGCGACCGAAATTGCGGGGAGGTATTGGCTTCCCGAACCCTGCTCTATATTACACAGCGACGCACATGACACCGGTGTTGACTGGTGCCGGTGTTCTGCCATATACTGTCCTGCCATGATATAGTGTCTGCGCCGTACTGCGCATGCGCAGTACGGAGCAGACGAAGCTTCGGAGATTTTCATGCGCGGTGAGTGGAGGTGGTAGCCCCACCATCCAAGTGGACATAGGGTTGTGAATATTAGAGGGCCCCTCGCAGGCGAGCTTCGCTCGCCACGCTTCGGGCTTTGCCTCGCTGCGCTCGGCTCTTTTATATTCTTACTCTATGTCCACTTGGATAGTGGGGATAGAACCTGGACTGTTCATGCTCGGCAATTTTCGGAATCTGTGTTGCTGTGTACTGCGCATGCGCAGTACACAGCGGACACTATCCGATGGGGGACCATATGTGATAAGACACCGGCATGGGGAACTGAAGCTATGGGTCAAGCTAGAGCAGGAGATGGCGCGGGTTCCACTGGCTGGTCTGCCTTGGGCGGGGAGGCCATTGGAGCCCTGTGTGACTACTCACCCGTTAATTGGCCCCTCGCTCGCCGAGATGGATAGTTTTTTTCACCTTTCCCACCTGACTAACTTCCCTTCTCCTATGACCTCAATTATTGGACATCCTAGATTCCCTCCGGGCCTGTCTGACCAGGCCTTTACCAGGCAAGCCCCGAAAGGGCTTCTGAGAGAAGCCCTATTTCTTGGACCCACGGGCTTGATTCCCATGGGGACCATACTGCTAGAGCAAGTACCTGTTGCATTGGATATATATATATATATTGGACCTATATGTTCCAGGGTGGCCTGCATAAAGTGCCAGGCCACCCTGTCAAAGGCCTTCTCCACGTCCGTTGACAACATAAGCAAGGGCCTTCCCTGGATTAAATTGAGGACTCGGGCCGTATTGTCTCTAGCTTCCGACTTATTTTTATTTATTTTGCTTGTTTCCCAAGGTGACCATCTTGGCGTTTGTCAAGAGGGTTGAAAGTGCCTGAAGAGATTGCCTACAGGCACATCACCCTGAAAGCACCCGATCACGTTTGATGTTGGAAGCTAAGAAGAGTCAGGCCTTGTTAGTACCTGGAGGGGAGACCGCCTGGGAATACCAGGTGTCGTAGACTTCTTTTTATGTTGCTGGCGTTGACCTGTTTTTTTTCCGCTTGTTTCCCAAAGTGACCATCTTGGTGTTTGTCAAGAGGGTTGAGAGTGCCTGAAGAGATTCCCTATGGCCACATCACTCTGAAAGCACCCAATCTCGTCTGATCTTGGAGGCTAAGAAGAGTCTGGCCTGGTTAGTACCTGGATGGGAGACCACCTGGGAATACCAGTTATTGTAGGCTTCTTTTTATGTTGTTGGCGTTGATTCGTTTTTTTTTTTTCGCTTGTTTCCCAAGGTGACCATCTTGGCATTTGTCAAGAGGGATGAGAGTACACAAAGAGATCGCTTACAGCAGCATCACCCTGAAAGAGCCCTATCTCTTCTCTTCTCTGAGGCTAAGAAGGGTTGGGCCTAGTTAGTACCTGGATGGGAGATGGCGTTGGAATACCAGGTGCCGTATTCTTCTTTTTATGTTTTTGACATTGACCTGTTTTTTTTCGCTTGTATCTCAAGGTGACTATCTTGGCATTTGTCAAGAGGGTTGAGAATGCCCAAAGAGATTGCCTTTGGGCACATAACCCTGAAAGCGCCCGATCTCCTCTGATCTCAGAAGCTAAACAGGGTTGGGCCTTGCTAGTACCTGGATTGGAGACCACCTGGGATTACTAGGTGCTGTAGGCTTCTTTTTATGTTGTTGGCCTTGACCTGTTTTTTTTTTCACTTGTTTCCCAAGGTGACCATCTTGGCGTTTGTCAAGAGGGTTGAGAGTGCCCAAAGAGATCACCTACGGCCCCATCACCCTGAAAGCGCCCAATCTCATCTGATCTCGGATGCTAAACAGTGTCGGGCCTGGTTAGTACCTGGATGGGAGACCGCCTGGGAATACCAGGTGCCATAGGCTTTTTTTTTTTTTTTTTTTATTTAGTAGTATGCGACATACAATGCAAAGGCAACTTCACAGAATGTGTGATACAAATAGTTACAAACAAACGATCATATTGCATGGATATCAGAGCCAATGGTAAGAAGTCCGAGGAGAATAGCACGTGTACAGCTTTGCGGTCATATCAAGATGAGATTAAAGCTCCATCTCGTTGGGATCCTCTACCACTTAAAATATTATTGATACTAGCCCTGCTACCCTCGAAGAGTTTAGATATCCATAGATAGAGGAAGAGTATTGTGTAGTAGTCAAATGGGGTCGGAACATACCATTTTCTTTTCCCTTTTTTGACTTAAGAAGGGAAATAGTAGAACTGAAAGGAGGGAGAAGGGGAAAGAGAAGATTGGGGAAGGAAATGGCAGAAAAGGAAAAGAAGGGGTAAGGGGGTGTCGTAGGTAGAGTAGATAGGATGGGGTCCCCTCCCAGGGAGCAAGAGACGCCCTCGGCTCACCAGCTCATCAGCTGTCCAACGTTTGGAACAGCGATCTCCAACGATCTCCATGAGCTTACTATGTCTCGCGGAGGTATTCTTCCGAAAAGCGAAACTGGGTCCAGTAGAACCATCTGTTCCCATGCTCCTCCGTTTTATCCCTCATTGTGGCAGTCAGGTCTTCCATTCGTTCAATATCATTTACCCTTGCGAACCACTGGGTCACCATTGGAGCAGATTGCTCTTTCCATTGACTTGGGATGCAGGCCCTAGCTGCCTTGAGGAGATGTTTAAGTAAGGACTTATGATAACGCTTTCTCGACATAGGAGTTAGATTGAGAAGAACTGCTGCGGGATCATTGGCTAAGGAAATGTCTGTGAACTTGTGGATGAGTCTCAGGACAGGCTGCCAGAATGTTTGTAATTTAGGGCATTCCCAGAAAATGTGGAGAATGGTGCCAGCCTGTTGCACACAGCGACAGCAGCGGTCAGATTGACCGGGGAATATTTTGGCCAACACCACCGGTGTACGATACCAGCGTGTGATCAGCTTATATGAGATCTCCTGATATTTACTGCAGAGTGACGACTTATGGGCGAAAAAGAGTATTCTGTCCTTCTGTGGTTTGGAGAATGTAGTTTGTAAGTCCCTTTTCCATTTAGCTAGGAAGGGTGGATCCGTGGAGGATTGTGCGTCTGTCAGGATTTGGTAGGACCTAGAGAGGGAACCACGAATTGGGCCATCATCCAGGCAAAGTTCCTCGAAGGGGTGGAATTGTCTAGAGAAGAACGAATGGTTAGGTAGTGATCCGAGGAAATGGATTAGCTGTCTAGCTCTCCAGCTATCCAATGCAACAGGTACTTGCTCTAGCAGTATGGTTCCCATGGGAATCAAGCCCGTGGGTCCAAGAAATAGGGCTGCTCTCAGAAGCCCTTTCGGGGCTTGCTTGGTAAAGGCCTGGTCAGACAGGCCCGGAGGGAATCTAGGATGTCCAATAATTGGGGTCATAGGAGAAGGGAAATTAGTCAGGTGGGAAAGGTGAAAAAAACGATCCATCTCGGCGAGCGAGGGGCCAATTAACGGGTGAGTAGTCACACAGGGCTCCAATGGCCTCCCCGCCCAAGGCAGACCAGCCAGTGGAACCCGCGCCATCTCCTGCTCTAGCTTGACCCATAGCTTCAGTTCCCCATGCCGGTGTCTTATCACATATGGTCCCCCATCTGATAGTGTCCGCTGTGTACTGCGCATGCGCAGTACACAGCAACACAGATTCCGAAAATTGCCGAGCATGAACGGCGCCTGCGGTTCAGGTTCACTGAGTCCAGGTTCTATCCCCACTATCCAAGTGGACATAGAGTAAGAATATAAAAGAGCCGATCGCAGCGAGGCCGAGCCCGAAGCATGGCGAGCGAAGCTCGCCTGCGAGGGACCCTCTAATATTCACAACCCTATGTCCGCTTGGATGGTGGGGCTACCACCTCCACTCACCGCGCAGGCGCCGTTCAGCGGAGATTTTCCGAAGCTTCGTCTGCTCCGTACTGCGCATGCGCAGTACAGCGCGGACACTATATCATGGCCGGACAGTATATGGCAGAACACCGGCACCAGTCAACCACCGGTGTCATGTGCGTCGCTGTGTAATATAGAGCAGGGTCCGGGAAGCCAATACCTCCCCGCAATTTCGGTCGCAATAGCATTGCCCTACCAATACGCATATGTTTTCCGCGCCAGAGGAACTTGATAAAGATTGAGCGAACCGCATGAAAGAAAGTCTGGGGTATTTTGATAGGTAAGGCTTGTAGTAGATACAGAAGTCGTGGCATCGCGTTCATCTTCAACACATTACAGCGTCCGAACCATGACAGAGCTAGTGGGTCCCATCTTTTAAGGTCCGCTGTAAGCCCATAGGCTTCTTTTTATGTTGTTGGCTTTGACCTGTTTTTTTTGCTTGTTGCTCAAGGCGACCATCTTGGCGTTTGTCAAGAGGGTTGGGCGTGTCTTGAAGATAACGCTTACGGCCACATCAACCTGAAAGCACCCGATCTCGTCTGATTTCAGAGGCTAAGCAGCGTCAGGCCTGGTTAGTACCTGGATGGGAGACTCCCTGGGAAGACCAGGTGCCATAGAAGGATCTGGTCTGGTTAGTGTCTTGATTGGGAGATCGCCTGGGAATACTGGATGCCGTAGGCTTCTTTTTATGTTGTTGGCTTTGACCTGTTTTTTTTAGCTTGTTTCCCAAGGTGACCATCTTGGCCTTTGTCAAGAGGCTTCAGAGTGCCCAAAGAGAGTGCCTACGGCCAAATCACCCTGAAAGAGCCCAATCTCATCTGATCTCGGAGGCTAAGCAGCGATGGGCCTGGTTAGTACCTGGATGGGAGACAGCTTGGGAATACCAGGTGCCGTAGGCTTCTCATTATGTTGTCGGCGTTGACCTGTTTTATTTTCCCTTGTTTCCCAAGGTGACCATCTTGGCATGTGTCAAGAGGGTTGAGAGTGCACAAAGAAATTGCCTACGAGCACAACACCCTGAAAGCGCCCAATCTCGTTTGGTCTCAGAAGCTAAGCAGGGTTGGGCCTGGTTTGTACCTGGATGGGAGACCGCCTGGGTTTTCCAGATGCCGCAGGCTTATTTTTATGTTGTTGGTGTTGACCTGTTTTTTTCGCTTGTTTCCCAAAGTGATCATCTTGGCATTTGTCAAGAGGGTTGAGAATGCCTAAAGAGATCGCTTACAGCCGCATCACCCTGAAAGCACCCTATCTCTTCTGATCTCAGAGGCTAAGAAGGGTTGGGCCTAGTTAGTACTTGAATGGGAGACGGCCTTGGAATACTAGGTGCCGTAGTCTTCTTTTTATGTTGTTGGCGTTGACCTGTTTTTTTTCGCTTGTTTCCCAGGGTGACTATCTTGGCATTTTTCAAGAGGGATGAGAGTGCCCAAAGAGATTGCCTATGGGCACATCACCCTGAAAGCGCCCAATCTCCGCTGATCTCAGAGGCTAGAAAGGGTCGCGCCTTGTTAATACCTGGATGGGAGACGGTCTGGAAATACTAGGTGCGGTAGGCTTCTTTTTATGTTGTTGGCGTTGACTTGTTTTTTTTTGTTTGTTTCCCAAGGTGACCATCTTGGCGTTTGTCAAGAGGGTTGAGCGTGCCTGAAAAAATCTACTATGGCTGCATCACCCTGAAAGAGCCAAATCTCATTTGATCTCAGAGGCTAAGCAGGGTTGGGACCTGGTTAGTACCTGGATGGGAGAACGCCTGGGATTTCTCGATGCCATAGGCTTTTTTTAAGTTGTTGGCATTGACTTATTTTTTATTTTTTTGTTTTATTCTTTTATTAAGTATAAGTAGAACAACATAAATATAACAGTCAACCATACAGCATGACCCAGGGTCACAATTACATGGTAACAAAAAATAGGCAGCCAAATAACTCTGGGTTCTCAGAGGGGAGTCCTAGAGTTTCATGCAGAAATTAGAGAAACCCCACCTCGGACATGTAGTACAGTATAACTAATGCAGCCCTGTTCGGACAAATGTAATCATGGAGAGCAACTGGGACCACAGCGAGCCAGCTTATCATGACCTATGTGAACCAGAGTAAAATATGAGCCGGTCGTGTCCAGAACCCTGGGGCTCTTCTGGGTCCCAAAGGCTAGTAAGGAGACAAGGCATAGTCAAAAGGGAGGACGGGGGAAGAAGAGAGTGCCAAGACGGAGAGAGAGGAGGGGGGGGATGGCGGCGGGGAAAAATAGAAAAATAAAGACGAAAAGGGAGGGGGGGGGGTGGGATGCCACCGAGGGCAGACATGGCCTACGTAGGTAAACGTTAGATGTTCAGTCTTTTTCTGGGACAGGGGCGCTGCTCACCTCCCGAATGTAGTCTCAAGTACCAGAAAAATACCTCCAGGGCCTCCATGTAACACTAAATGCCTCTTCAGTGTTGTGAAGGGTGGCGGTCAATTCTTCCATCCGGAGAATATGATTGACTTTGGAATACCACAGCACCTTGGATGGGGGGCTGAGGCTGCCTCCACAGTGTGGGAATGCAGGCCCGGACGGCGTTCAGGAGTTGCATCGGGAGGGTTTTTTTGTATTTTCGAACAGGCTGTTCGGTCAAGTGTAGAAGGCACGCTGCTGGGTTGTCTGCGATATCTACATTTCTGAGAGTTTTTATCGTCTCGGTCACCTCCACCCAAATGTTCCTCAAGGCCGGGCATGCCCAGAAAATGTGTCCCATGGTCCCCGTATCTGAATTGCACCTCCAACAAACATCCGGGATCGATCTATTCATTTTATTCAGAAGGTATGGGACTCTATACCAGCGTGAGACTATCTTGTATCCTGATTCTTGATATTGGTTTGCGATGGAAGCTTTATGTACTAATGTCAGGATCTTGCCTATCTGTTGTGGGGTAAATGTGATGCCAAAGTCCCTCTCCCATTTGTGGATAAATGGTGGGGTCGACTCCTCCTCCTGACTACTTAATAGGTTGTACAGGAGGGAGAGGGTGTGTCGCACAGGTTCCTTTTTGTGACAGATGGATTCATAGGGTGTCAGGTCTCTAGGAGTGTAGGGGGCCCTTTGTATGGCCAGAAGAAAGTGATGAAGTTGATAAGCACTAAACAAGTCAAGCGGAGGGTCAGAAAGCTTGGCGACAGTTTGCGTGGTCGGGAGCCCTCCCGAGGGCCACACCTCTCCCAGACGCTGTTTCCCCACCACTGTCAACTGTCGCAGTTTCTTGTTGGTAAATCCCGGTGGGAAGTCTGGATTACCTATAACCGGAGTCATTGGTGACGGCAGGGGAGCAATGTGTGTGCAGCGGAACAACCTCCGCACAACAGCCAACGTAGCTCCCACTACGGGGTGATCTCTGAGGTCTTTTGGTAGGGAGGACAGGAGCCACGGGGAGGTCAATAGGGGAATGGATCCATCCTCAATCTCCATCTCCACCCACTGCTTGTGTGGGCCATTACAATGCCAATCAACGACTCTCGCTAGCAGAGTCGCTCTGTTGTATTGTCTCAGATCTGGGAGACCCAGACCCCCCTTGTCCTTTGGTCTGGCAAGCAATTGCAAACGGGCTCTGGGCGGTTTGCGCGCCCAAATAAAGTCCCGGAGCAGCACCTGCAGATGTCTGAAAAAGATTGGGGGTAACCGGATCGGTAATGTCTGGAACAAGTATAAGATCCGCGGGAGGGCCGTCATTTTGAATGCATTACAGCGCCCGAACCAGGTCAGTGTTAAATCATGCCAGTTTCCCAAATCAGATTTCAGTCTATTCAGGAGAGGGAGAAAATTAAGCGGGTACAATTGCACCAAATCCGCTGCGATGTCAACGCCCAGGTAACGTATAGATTTTTCAGCTTAGTAGAATGGAAAAGCGGAGCATAGCCTCTTGGCCTCACCATCCGGGACCGATATATTCAATACAGCCAAAGGTGCAATTGATTTTATAGTTTGATAGGCTGCCGTATCGCCGGAGAGCCGCGAGTATATTGGGAAGCGAAATGTGTGGATTAGAGACGAAAGAAATTAGATCGTTAGCGTACGCCGCAATTTTGTGGTGTGCCGAGGGTTTGGATATGCCAGTAATATTCGGGTCATTCCGAACGTGACACATAAGTGGTTCCAGTGTCAGAATAAAAATTAGGGGAGACAGAGGGCACCCCTGCCTCGTCCCATTAGTGATGGGGAAAGAGTCCGAGCACTCTGAAAGCACCCAATCTCGTCTGATCTTGGAGGCTAAGAAGAGTCAGGCCTGGTTAGTACCTGGATGGGAGACCACCTGGGAATACCAGTTATTGTAGGCTTCTTTTTATGTTGTTGGCCTTGATTCGTTTTGTTTTTTTTCTCGCTTGTTTCCCAAGGTGACCATCTTGGCATTTGTCAAGAGGGTTGAGAGTGCCCAAAGAGTTCGCTTACAGCAGCATCACCCTGAAAGAGCCCTATCTCTTCTCATCTCTGAGGCTAAGAAGGGTTGGGCCTAGTTAGTCCCTGGATGGGAGATGGCTTTGGAATACCAGGTGCCGTAGTCTTCTTTTTATGTTGTTGACATTGACCTGTTTTTTTTCGCTTGTTTCCCAAGGTGACTATCTTGGCATTTGTCAAGAGGGTTGAGAGTGCCCAAAGAGATTGCCTATGGGCACATAAGCCTGAAAGCGCCCGATCTCCTCTGATCTCAGTGGCTAAACAGGGTCGGGCCTTGCTAGTACCTGGATTGGAGACCACCTGGGAATACTAGGTGCTGGAGGCTTATTTTTATGTTGTTGGCGTTGACTTGTTTTTATGTTTTTTTGTTTACCAAGGTGACCATCTTGGTGTTTGTCAAGAGGGTTGAGAGTGCTTGAAGAGCTCGCCTATGGCCACATAACCCTGAAAGCACCAGATCTCGTCTGATCTCAGAGACTAAACAGGGTCGGGCCTTGTTAATACCTGGATGGGAGACCACCTGGGAATACTAGGTGCTGTAGACTTCTTCTCATGTTGTTGGCGTTGACTTGATTTTTTTGTTTGTTTCCCAAGGTGACCATATTGGCGTTAGTCAAGGTTGAGAGTGCCTGAAGAAATCTCCTACGGCCACACCACCCTGAAAGAGCCCAATCTCATCTGATCTCAGAGGCTAAGCAGGGTTGGGACCAGTTTAGTACCTGGATGGGAGACCGCCTGGGATTTCCAGATGCCGTAGGCTTCTTTTTATGTTGTGGCCATTGACCTATTTTTTTCCGCTTGTTTCCAAGGTGACCATCTTGGTGTTTGTCAAGAGAGTTGAGAGTGCCTGAAGATATTGGCTACGGCCACATCACCCTGAATCTGTTCCATCGCATCTGATCTTGGAGGATAAGCAGGGTCCGGCCTGGTTAATGCCTGGATGGGAGACCGCCTGGGAATACCAGGTGTCGTAGGCTTCTTTATTTTTCAAATATAATTTTTTCTCCAAATAGTGGAAGACGGTCCCCCAAGTACATAATGCAACAGAGAAATACAGAGCAAAAAGCAGCTGAACAATACTTGATACAGGTATATTCGCAACTGTGAGTCTGCCTTCCATCAATCACAATGATTCGAGGCACGGATAAAGTACTGTACCAAGATCCAGGGTCACACAAACCCCAGGTCCCTCCGGCATAATCCATCCAGAGGGGGGTGTGGGGCCGTCATTCCCAATTTTCCACTCTTTCCAAAAGAGAGAGGGGGTGGAGGGGGTGAGAGATAGGGGAGGAAGGCCGAAAAGAGAAGGGTTGAAAGATCAGAAAAGGAGAAGAGGGGACGAGACACGATGGCAGCCACTGTCCAAGGGGCCAGTCAAGGAAAGCTCAGAGCACTAAGGCGATAGCAGGCGACATCCTTCTAGCGAGAATATAAAGGTATTCCAGATGTCTCAGGTTTGTTTAAAAAATTCTTGTTTACCTTGTGATGTGAGGATCAAGTCCTCCATTTTTTTTAATGTCCTCTATTTTCCTAAGCCAGTGAGTAATGAAAGGGGGGGAACATTTTTTCCAATAGAGAGGGATGCAGGATTTCGCCGCATTTATCACATGCCGTAAAATAGATTTTTTTGTACTTCTTAATGGGAATCTGTGAATGGTACAAGAGAAAGAATGCAGCCTCTTCCTGGATGGAGAAGTCTGTGAATTTTTGTGTCATGCATCGGATCTCTGTCCAGAAGTCCACCAAGCTGAGGCAGGACCAAAAAATGTGCAGCAACGTGCCCTCTTCTTCTCCACACCTCCAGCATATGTTCGAGGAAGAGGGGAAACATTTCTGCAGCTTTGATGGTGTCAAATACCACCTGGTGAGAAGTTTAAAATTCGTCTCCTGTATCTTCGTGCACAGCGACATTTTGAGAGCCAAAGTGATAATGCGTTGTCTCTGTGCTGGGGAAAATTAGCAATTAAGGTCCTTTTCCCAGTTGGCCAGACAGGTTAAGTGTGGGTAATCTGTTTGAGAGAGAATGTGGGCCAAAGGGCCTTCGCTCCTGCATAGAGTCTCAAACTCCGTCTGAGGGCGGGCGAACGTTTGAGGATTGGGGATGGAATGGAGAAAATGATGTCGTTGCGCCGCTCTCCAAAAAGGCAGTTGGAAAAGCCCTGTCGGATCTGTTAGGGTTGAGAAAGAAGGCCATTTTCCATCAATGACGAATTTAGACGCATTGTCTAGGTTGGAATTTCTAAGTGGGTCCCCAGTTCAAAGGTTGGATGGCCACGTATAGGGAATAGGGGGGAAGTCAAAGACGTGAGTGTGTTTTGGGTAGCGATCAGGTGACTGACTTTCAACTAAGCCCCTATAGTGGGATGTGACATAAATTCTGTGGGTAAATACTTATAGCACCACATGGCGCTTCTTAGCGGGATTCGGGAGTGAGCTTAGAAAGTTTGTTTCGATTCCAGTCCAATACACGCCCCAGATGGGAGGCCAGGTAGTAGCGTCGCAAGTTAGGGAGAACCAACCCTCCCTGTTGTTTAGACAATGTCAGCTGTGACCGCTTAAGTCTGGGATTTTTGTGGGCCCAGTTAAATTGAGTGAGCAAGGATTGAGCTTGCTTAAAAAACAGGACTGGAATCTGGATCGGGAGAGCTTGGAAAAGATAAGTAAATTTAGGGAGTATGTTCATTTTAATGAGATTGCATCTGCTGAACCAGGAATGGAGGCCAGAATGCCACCCGTGAAACAAACTGCGGATCTTAGTGACAAGGGGTGGGGGGAAGTTCAACATAAACGTACGCGCGATGTCCGGTGGAATGTAAGTACGTGAGTATATCTTACTTATCCATGCCAGCATCCGTTCACTCAGACCTATATGGCGAAGGACCGAGAACATTAATGTCCATTTGACCCGATCAAAAGCCTTCTCGGCATCAGTACTCATGAAAAGACAAGGGGTCCCAGATGACTTTGCTTTACGGATCAGGGTAAGCACCTTAGTGGTGTTGTCCCTATCTTCCCTGGTGGGAATAAAACCTAACTGGTCAATATGTATAAGGGACTACAAGTGATGTGCCAATCACGTGGCGAGGAGTTAGAGAATAGTTTTAGGACCGAATTTTGGAGGGAAATGGGTCTGTAGCTCCCACATAGGCCCGGGTCTTTGCCCTCCTTAGGTATCAACGAGATGTGGGCTCTAAGAGTATCCTCAGGAAAATCCCCATTCGAGCTCAGAGTATTAAATAAATTCACCAAGCGCGGGCCGAGAATAGGGAGGAAGGTCTTAAAGTATTGTGCGGTATATCCGTCAGGGCCCGGAGCCTTACCCACCTTCGGAGGTCCCACGGCCGTCTGGACTTCTTCCAGTGTGATCGGGTCCTCCAAGTACTCCCGTGATTCCGATGAGAGGGTTGGTAGACCAGAACCGGTTACATATCTGTCTATATTGTCATGTCCAGACCCTGAATCGGGCAGGTTGTAGAGATCAGAGTAACATTTTTCAAAGACTTCGACTATTTGGGTTGGGGTAGAGGCCCTCTGGCCATTCTCATCTATCAACTGTGGTATGTAAGAGCCAGATTTCAACTCCTTTACCGACCTGGCTAAGATTTTTCTGCATTTGCCCTCTGACTCCTACGTCAGTTTACGACAAAACTGGAGTGCCGCTTTCGCTTTATAATGGAGTAGGACAGCAATATGGGTATGGAGTGTCCCCAATTCAATCTCTAAGGTCCGTAAGGGGGTATGTTTATGTTTCGCTTACACAGAGGCAAGTTCACGAAACAGATTAGCAAGCTGTTCCTTCCGTGTTCGTTTGATGCGCACCCCGTGCCTGATAAGTACCCTGGGGAGTACTGACTTGTGAGCCTCCCAAATTATCCCCAGGTCACAGTCCTGCTTTAGTTTTCTTGGAAATAAAGGTCCAATTCCCTGGTCACATCTGCTAAAACTTCTGGTATCTGGAGCAGGCTCTCATTAAGGTGCCAGAATAGAGACCTAGGTGAGGGGTAGGGAGCGAGGAGCAAGAGGCAGAAGTGTCAACCGATGGCGAAAGGGGACATTAAAGTCCCCACCTAATATCAATTGGCCCTCCCGAAAGTCACATAATCTGTGCAGGGTAGTTCTGAGGAACGTGTCTTGGTGATCATTGGGAGCGTACACAGTGGCAAATGTAAAAAGGCGCTCTCCAATGTGGCCCCTAAGAAAAAGATATTGGCCCCCAGGGTCCACCAGAGAATCCTGGAGAACCCAGGGGAGCCTGCTAGAGATCAGAATGGAGAGGAGGGGTTAGTAGAGTGGTAGACCTTAGGGAAGGATCTCGACCATAGAAAGGGGAGGCTAGTATTTTTAAAATGTGTTTCTTGTATAAAGGCCACATCAGTACAGGATGTGTTCAGTTCTCACAGGAGGATCCACCGTTTTTCAGGGGAGTTCAGTCCCCTAACGTTTAGAGAGGTGACCTTGACTGAGTCTGCCATCGCTCCTCGGGGAGGGGGGGGGGGACATCAGAGAAAAGCAAAGAAAGTTGAAACAAGGTAGGTTTTGGGTAGGTAATGCATGGTGGGAACTAAGGGGGAGAAAGGAAGGGCAAATGCAAGGAAAGGTAAAGGGAAAAAGAGGCCGGGCACCTCAACCCCAGGGGGAGAGGGAAATTAAGGGTTGTCCGCACTCAACAGTACAGGAAGGGTATACTAAAACAGCACGATTATGCTATAGCGCTTACCAGATGTACACTGGGTTTAACGCGCTGTCCTACTTGGGTAATTGGGTAGACAGGTTGGAGAGGGAGCCCCCGAATCCTAGTCCCCCCAGCCCCGGCAGTGGTAAATGTCACGTCTGATACCGGTATGCAAATAAAAGACAATCAGTAACATCAAAGAAACAAAAAACAATAGTATAACCAAAACAGAGGTAGAGCATATAACTGTTAGCACTGAGGGGTCTCCTCGGCTCGCCCTAAACGTAGGCATGCACGAGGGAGCCCGTCACAACAGAAAAGGCATCACAGAATGGGATCCACCACCCCCTGTCCCATACCCCTAAAGTACATGCAGTCCCCAAACAAATGCATTTCTCCCTTTGGCAGATTGTCCTCTCCTTACCCCCTCTCCCCGTCCACGCCCCGGGGGGAAAAGGGGCAGGGAAGGGGGGAAAGGGGGAGTGGAAGGGGGGAAAGGGGGAGTGGAAGGGGGAAAGGGGGAGGGAAAGGAGGGAAGGGAAGGGTGGGAAGGGAGGGGGGAAACAGGGGAGAGGGGACAAACATGCAGAAATGTCAAGTCCTTTCGCGCACTCCCACCAGCAAACACCCGGACCCCATAAATTTCAACTCCTCCCCTCCATGGTCACCACATCAAGATGAAAGAGAAGCAGCCCTGGTCGGTGCATGGAAAATCCGGCAGGCAAGGGGCTGGGGCCACCATCCCTCCATCCAATGGGAGACTTCACCCGAGCAGCAGTCCTGGGGCCCGCCAATTAGTGTCTCTCCTGCATCTCCAGAGGGAGGCTGGGACTGCCCAAACAGTAAGGGGTAAATCCTCCAGGGGGGTCCAGAGTCACCCTGGAGGGAAGCAGTGTCTCGTACCAATAGGCTCAATAAATAAGTCATCCAGGGTCCCCGAAAGCTGCAGAAGGCAATGTCGGCAAAGAGTAGGTGGGAGCCAGAGGGGGGGACAAGGGGCGCATCCAGGGGGAGGGGACACATATGCGGGAATGTCAAGCCCTTCCAGTACAGCGCATTAGGTATCACTCAGACCCCCCAAAGTGCAAATCCCCCATCTAAGGTCAAGACTCCAGAAGGGAAGATGAGCCGCCCTGGTCTGTACATGAAAGAACCTGCTGCCAAGGGGTTGGGGCCATCATCCCTTCCTCCAATGGGAGATACCACCGGCATGACAGCCCCGTGTCCTGCCAAGTGGTGCCCCTCTGACAATGTCGTTGTGGTATATGTGGAGCATCCAGGGAGAGGCAGGGACCACCCAAACAGTGAGGGGTAAAGCCTCCAAGGGGGACCGGTGTCAGACAGGAGGATAGCGGTGTCTTGTACAAGTTGGTTAATTAGACAAGTCATCCAGTGTGTTTCTGTGAGCAGCGGAAAGAAAGGTCTGTAAGGATTATGAATGGGTGGGGGCCAGGGAGTGCATAAAACTACCACCAGATGACCGGGGCAGAGAGGGCAAGGGGATGAAAGTCAGATCTGGTAGGTAGGGGCGGGGGTGAGGAGTGTCCCTCATATTACTCACATTGGCCATACCTTGAAGCTGAGCGCTCTGCATACCCAGGACGTTCTTCTGTATAATCTAGCCTATCTGTACACATTAGTCGGTCCTCTGTATACACTAGTCTGTCTGTATACACTAGTGTATACAGACGGACTAGTGTATACAGAAGACCGGCTAGTTTATATAGGGAGGCTAATGTGTGCAAAAGACAGGCTAGTGTATACAAATAGGCTAGATTATAGAGAAGAACATCTTGGGTATGCAGAGAGAGCGGCTGGGTTACACAGAGAGGCTGGTGTATGCAGACTTGCTAGTGCATACAGACGGACTAGTGTTGGGTATACAGAGAGCTAATGTATAAAGAGCAGCTGTACAAAACACAGGCTAGATTATACAGAAGAACGTCCTGGGTATGCAGAGATGGAGGCTAAGGTATACAGAGAGAGAGGCTAGCGTACGCATACTTGCTAGTGTATACAGATGGACTAGTGTATACAGAGGACCGGCTAGTTTATACAGAGAGGCTAATGTGTACAAAAGACAGGCTAGTGTATACAAATAGGCTAGATTATAGAGAAGAACGTCCTGGGTATGCAGAGAGAGAAGTTGGGTTACAAAGAGAGGCTAGTGTATGCAGACTTGCTAGTGTATACCGGTGGACTAGTGTATACAGAGAGGCTTGGGTATACAGAGAGCTAATGTATAAAGAGATGCTAGTGTATACCGACGGACTAGTGTATACAGAGGACCGGCTAGTTTATACAGAGAGGTTAATGTGTACAAAAGACAGGATAGTTTATACAGATAGGCTAGATTATACAGAAGAACGTCCTGGGTATGCAGAGATGGAGGCTAGGGTATACAGAGAGAGAGAGCGAGGCTGGGTTACACAGAGAGGCAGGAGTATGCAGACTTGCTAGTGTATACAGATGGACTAGTGTATACAGTAGACCGGCTAGTTTACACAGAGAGGCTAATGTGTACAAAAGACAGGCTAGTGTATACAGATAGGCTAGATTATACAGAAGAACGTCCTGGGTATGCAGAGATGGAGGCTAGGGTATACAGAGAGAGAGGCTAGAGTATGCATACTTGCAAGTGTATACAGGCGGACTAGTGTATACAGAAGACCGGATAGTTTATACAGAGAGGCTAATGTCTACAGAAGACCGGCTAGTGTATACACATAGGCTAGATTATAGAGAAGAGCGTCCTGGGTATGCAGAGATGGAGGCTAAGGTATACAGAGAGAGAAGTTGAGTTACAAAGAGAGGCTAGTGTATGCAGACTTGCTAGTGTATACCGGTGGACTAGTGTATACAGAGAGGCTTGGGTATACAGAGAGCTAATGTATAAAGAGATGCTAGTGTATACAAAAGACAACCAAGAGTAGACAGTGAGGCTCGTGTATACAGAAGACCGGCTACAGAGAAGCTAATTTGTACAAAAGACAGGCTAGTGTATACAGATAGGCTAGATTATACAGAGGAAGGTCCTGGGTATGCAGAGATGTAGGCTAGGGAATCCAGAGAGAGACTGTGTTACACAGAGAGGCTAGAGTATGCAGAAGACCGGCTATTTTTTTTTACAGATAGGCTTGTGTATAAAGAAGACAGTCTGGGGAATTCAGTGAGGCTAGTGTATGCAGAGAGGCTGGGACACCGAGACTATTGTAAAAAGAAGGGAGGCTAGTGTATATAGATTACGGGCACCTGTATACAGAAGACAGAGAGGCTAGTCTATATTGAGTGGCTGGTGTACACAGAGAGATTAATGTATACAGAAAAGCTAGCGTGTAAAGAAGACAGGACTTTATTTTTTGCTAATGCAACTACTTTTGAAACATATAAAGTGCTTTTTTCATATTTTGGTGCTGTTAAAAAGTGGTGTGTTGTCAGTGGTGATATCAATGTGACAGTTAATGTGGAGAACTACAACTATTCAAAATAGAGCAAAAGAGTGCTAAGTTTATTTTGTTAAGTCATTGACTTAAGTAAGTAATTGGCCGTTATTTTAATTGTATTGTAATACCGTTAAGTAATTGGCCGTTATTGGTTTGGCAGTACATGGTTTATTTTGATGTAAGATAGTTTTATTCTCTACTTATAGCCGAGTTTTAGACGACTTTATTATTAGCATTATTCGCATTATTCATATATATTATGCAGAGTGTAAGTATTGCAGTGAGACGATATTGCTTTTAAAAGATTTGTATTATTATACATAGCATTGTTAGCAGACCAATAGGACAATTTACATGGCTTAATATTGCAGAGCGTAATTTATCAGGAAAGAGATCCAAAGCGTTAGTTGCAGTAGCTTCATAAAACTGAGATATCGTTGCATTACTCTAAATTTAAAAGTTGTTCCGGTAGCACTGAAAAGACGATATTAGATGAGTGATCTACACATTTCGTTTACTATTTCACTATACCGGCTAAATGTTAATATGTAATATGTGCTGCGTGTAAGGTAGAAATTAGATGGTTTAGTGTGAGCTGGTTTACCAGGATTTAGAGATAGTAATCTGTTTATACTAGTAATAAATATAGCAAAATAACTATAACGGGTTTAAGTGGAAATACACGAAATAACAGCAACAACGTGTGTAGGTTTTTATCAATCAAGTTAATTACGTGTCAGCAGCTAAATATTCTGCAATAGCAGAGATTAAGTATTGCAGTCGAAATGAGATCGGAAGCGTTAGTTGCGGTAGCTCCAAAATGACTGAGAAATCATTTCATTACTCTAAATTTAAAAGTTATCCCGGTAGCACTGAGTGGACTGATATTAGATGAGTGATCGTTCTAGTACAAATTCTGTTTCCTATAGCAGAGAGATACCAGCTAAATGTGAGACGAGCAATTAAACTGTTCACGGTAGCATTGCATTACTCTTAATATGTGCAGCGTGTAAAGAAGCAATAAGATGGTTTTGTATTATCCTAAAATTAGCAGTATACGTAATAAAGGTGAGTAGGTAACCTGGATTTAGACATAGCAAACTCTATAATCTAATTTAGCAAAATTAGAAAGGATAATATTGAGACAGTATATACAGGTAGAGTTTAAGTGGAAATACACAAAATATCTAGCTTACCTTTACATTGTTCAATAGAGCGTTGCAAAGTAATACCAAGGCAAAATGTCGGAATAGCAATTAGATGAGATGATTGCTGTAATCATGAAATATCAGCAACGATTAGGTTTCTATCGGATGAGAAAGTATAATAACTGGCAAAGTATGACATGGCAAAGAGACAAATTGCATTAGAGATGTGAGATGGACATGAAATGTCAATCCCCATTGGTTACTTACATGTAAACGCGGCTACATACAGCAAAGTGTGAGCTAAGCAGCTAAAGGGTATTTAAGAGTAAATTGACGTAGCTTGAAAATTCCAACGTGTAAATCGTTCCATTAATTATGTTACGCACGAAGACGGCTTACACTGACTGTTTTCCGTTTCCACTGGTCATCGGCATAATGTATCAGTAACCATGAACATTAATAGTGATAGACAGCTTACATTAGGATGTATGCATGATGTGAATGTAAAATGAATGTAAAATAGTTGCATTATGTGTTATTAATGTAATCAAACTGTATTGCTTTGCTTTGCTACTGCAACCACTTCTCAATCAAGTAAACCGTCCCACTGCTTTTCTCACATTTTGCCGCTGTTAAAAAATGTGTTGCAAGTGTTATGTGTTACAAATGGTTCTCAGTGTGACAGTTAATGTGGAGAAGAAGTAATACACAAAATAGAGTCAGAAAGAGAATCCTATTGCATAGAGGTAGCGAGAGATGGTTGCATTAATCTTAATGTGCAGTGTGTAAAAGGTTTTAAAAAGATGGTTTTGTGTGACTTTTGCTTTAACGTAAAATTAGCTGTAGACATTATAACTTGTTACAATGATTTAGAGATAGTAATCTCTATAAAATAATAATAATAAGTATAGAAAAACAAATTAGGAAAATATTGAGGCAGCATATATAGGTCGAGATAAAGTGAATACACAAAAGGGATCAAGGGATAGTAGCAAAGTCAAGGGATAAATGCAAAGGTACTCTATTTAACAGTAAATTGACGTAGCTTGCAAATGTCAACGTGTAAATCGTTCCATTAATTTTGTTACGCACGAAGACGGCTTACACTGACTGTTTTCCGTTTCCACTGGAAAGAGAATCCTATTGCATAGAGGTAGCGAGAGATGGTTGCATATGGCAGAAAGACGGCTTACACTGCTTTTCTCACATTTTGCTGCGGTAAAAAGAAATGTTTTGTCACTGTGTTTTAACTGTGACAGATAAGGTGGAGAAAAAGAAGTAATACAGTACATGACAGCTGATACTGGTTGAGTAATAAAACTGTTTTATTAAGATGTAAGACTAGTTTTATTCTCTACATATAGGCTTTTCAGAGAGTTGTATAATATAGGCGACCAATACGACATTTAAATGGCTTAATATTGTAGGGAGGAAGTATCGCTGTTCAAAGGTAAGAGATTGAAAGCTTAGCTTGAAAATGGCCGATAAATAGTTGAGTTAGTCTAAATTTAAAGGATATGCCGGTACCATTGAGAAAGCTTATATTAGACTAGTTGATCTTTGCATTACACAATCCTATTATTATTATTATTATTATTATTATTAAGATCATAGTGCAGAGAGATACTCAGTTAATGTCAGAGATACTCGGCCAATGTCAGAAAAGCAATAAAACTGTTTACATCGTTAGAGAGCGATAGTTACATTACTCTTAGTATATGCAGCATGTCTGGTAGCAAATGGATGGTTTTGTGAACATTTTGCATTAAGGTACAATTAGCAGTAGAACTCATGGAAGTGAATGGATTTAAGCGGATTTTGAGATAGTACTCTCCATTTCTAATAAGAAATAAAGAAAAATAAGTCAGGATGGTGTGTCAGGACTGTCACATACTCACAGTTCCGGTACAAATATGCAAAATAGAGCAAAAGAGTACATGGTTTATTTTGATGTATGATAGTTTTATTGCATGCTTGATGTGGATGATTAAAATCGTGTAGTGATCTATATTTAGCATAAGAATGAAAAGGCATAACATGGCAATGAGACAAACTCCATTAGAGATGTGAGCTAGATGAAATGATGAAATGTCTATGTATAGCCCAGATTGTCTTCTGTTATCACTTAGCCTACCCTCTAAATTCACTAGCCTCTCTATATACACCAGTATGTTTACACTAGCCGGTCTTCTGCATACAATAGCCTGTCTTCGATATACACTAGCCTATGTTCTGAATACACTAGCCCGTCTTCTGTCTTCTGTATGCCATAGCCTGTCTTCTGTATACATTAGTCTCTCTGTATAAACTAGCATCTCTGTATACCCCAAACTGTCTTCTGTAAAAACTTGTCTCTCTTTATAGCCTGTCTAGCCTTTCTTCTGTACACACTAGCTTCTCTGTATACACTAACCAGGCTTCTATATACAATAGCTTCACTCTATGCACTAGCCTCTCTGTATAATCTAGCCTCTCTATATACCCTAGATAGTGTTCTGCATCTCCGTAGTGGTAGCCTCTCCGTAGAAGCCAGCCTTTATTCTGTATTCACTAGCCTTTCTTCTGTATGCTGTAGTCTTCTATATATACTAGCTTCTCTGTACACCCTTGCATCTCTGTAATACACTAAACCCTCTGTATACCACAGCCTGTCTTCTGTATACACTAGACTGTAAACACTAGATAGAATACACCAGCCTGTCTTCTGTACCCACTAGAATCTCTGTATACACTACCCAGTCTTCTGTATACACTGTCAGCTTGGATGTATACCCAAGCCTGTCTTCTGTATACACTAGTCTCTCTATATGCACTGTCCTATCTGTATACACTCGACTCTCTTTATACACTAACCTCTCTATATACACTAACATCTTTGTATATACTAGCCTCTCTTTAAATTAGCCTCTCTGTGTACCCCAGCCTCATTGTTTACTCTAGCATTTCCGTATACTCAAGCCTATCTGCATACACGAGTCTGTATTCTGTATTCACTAGCCTGTATTCACTAGCCTTATATGTACTAGCTTCCTGCTTCTCTGTATACCCTTGCATCTCTGTACACTAGACTCTCTGAATACACTAAACCCTCAAGTATACCACAGCCTGTCTTCTGTATAGATTAGACTGTAAAAACTAGCTAGAATACACCAGCCTGTCTTCTTTACCCAATAGACTCTCTGAATGCACTACCCAGTCTTCTGTATACACTGTCAGCTTTGATGTATACCCAAGCCTGTCTTCTGTATACACTAGTTTCTCTATATGCACTGTCCTTTCTGTATACTCTCGACCCTCTCTATACATTAACCTCTCTATATACACTAACATCTTTGTATATACTAGCCTCTCTTTAAATTAGCCTCTCTGTGTACCCCAGCCTCACTGTTTACTCTAGCATCTCTGTATACTCAAGCCTATCTACATACACGAGTCTTCTATATTGTGTATTAACTAGCCTTTCTTCTGTATGCTGTAGTCTTCTATATATACCAGCTTCTCTGTACACCCTTGCATCTCTGTAAACACTGTGTAAACTAGCCAGTCTTATGTATACACTCACCGACTGTATACATAAGACTCTCTGAATACACTAAACTCTCTGTATATCACAGCCTGTCTTCTGTATACACTAGACTGTAAAAACTAGCTAGAATACACCAGCCTGTCTTCTGTACCCACTAGACTCTCTGTATACACTACCCAGTCTTCTGTATAGAATGTCAGCTTTCATGTATACCCTTTCTGTATACACTAGCTTCTCTATATGCACTGTCCTTTCTGTATACACTCGACTCTCTCTATACACTAACCTCTCTATATACACTAACATCTTTGTATTTGTCTTTAAACTAGCCTCTCTGTGTACCCCAGCCTCACTGTTTACTCTAGCATCTCTGTATACTCAAGCCTATCTACATACACGAAACCTGTATTCTGTATTCACTAGCCTTTCTTCTGTATGCTGTAGTCTTCTATATATACCAGCTTCTCTGTACACCCTAGCACTGTAACAGTGCTAGGTTCCTGTATTACAGAAACAGAACACCAGCAATAAGGTGTATACTGTGCAGGAGGCACACAACACCGACTCTAACTTCTGCACTGCAGATGCATGTATTGCAGAAATTGAACACCAGTAATAAAGGGTAGCTTCAGGTGTGTACTGTGCAGGAGGCACATAACACCCACTGTAACAGTGCTAGGTTCCCAAGCAGTAAAGACACTGTCCCTGCCTATCGTCCTCTTTCCCTGACCACCGCAACACACTATACAAGGCCGCCGCGCTGGCGGCCTTATATAGTGTGGGGTGTGTACTAAACCCCCCTGAGCTATAATTGGCCACAGGAATCCTGCCTGTGGTGAATTGTGGCTCTCCTCACAGAGGATGTCACATCTGTTCTTATTATATAGAACCTATTATGCTCCTCGTAAACTTTTTCAGTTTGGCCGAACGGCCGGACGCAAGTTGCCCCCGGCGCGGGAACATGGGGGGAGACATGATGCACATGTTTTGGAGATGCCCGAAGTTGATCCGCTACTGGACAGAGGTGACAGGAACCATTGATCGGGTGGTTGGAACCTCCACCAGGATGGAGGCGAAGTATTGTCTCCTGGGATTAGTTGAAGGAGTTGGAAACCCGGGAAGTAGCCAGATGGCAGTTCTGAGATGCCTATTTCAGGCAAGGAAACTGATTGCTCAACCCTGCTTAGCCTCCAATGTTGGCAATGACTTGGTTTTTTTCGCTTGTTTCCCAAGATGACCATGTTGGCGTTTGTCAAGATGGTTGAGAGTGCCCGAAGAGATCGCCTATGGCCCCATCACCTTGAAAGTGCCTGATCTTGTCTGATCTCGGAGGCTAAGCATTGTCGGGCCTGATTAGTAACTGGATGGGAGACCAACTGGGAATACCAGGTGCCGTAGGATTCTTTTTATGTTGTTGGCGTTGACATGTTTTTTTTTTTCCGCTTGTTTCCCAAGGTGATCATCTTGGCATTTGTCAAGAGGGCTGAGAGAGCCCAAAAAAATCTCCTACGGCCACATCCCCCTGAAAGCGCCCGATCTCATCTGATCTCAGAGGCTAAGCAGGGTCCGGCCTGGATAGTACCTAATTAAAGGTGCCGCAGGAATCTTTTTATATTAATGGCTTTGACCTGTTTTTCTTTCGCTTGTTTCCCAAGGTGACCATTTTAGCATCAGTCAAGAGTTTTGAGTATGTCCCAAAGCGTTCGCCTGAGGTCACATCACCCTGAAAGCGCCCAATCTCAGAGGCTAAGCAGGGTCTGGGTCAGATGGGAGACCGGCAGTGTCTATGTTGTTGGCGTTGACCTTTTTTTTTCACTTGTTTCCCAAGATAACCATCTTGGTATTTGTCAAGAGGGTTGAGAGTGTCTAAATAGAACACATATGGCCACATCACCCTGAAAGCGCACAATCTCATTGATCTCGGAGGCCTAGCAGTGTACGGCCTGGTTAATACCTGTATGGGAGACCATCTGTGAATACCAGGTGCCGTAGGCTTCTTTTTATGTTTTTGGCGTTTACCTGTTTATTTTCGCTTGTTTCCCAAGGTGACCATCTTGGCGCTTAACAAGAGGGTTGAGAGTGCCCAAAGAGATCACCTACGGCCCCATCACCCTGAAAGCGCCCAATCTCATCTGATCTCAGAGGCTAAACAGTGTCGGGCCTGGTTAGTACCTGGATGGGAGACCGCCTGGAAATACCAGGTGCCATAGGCTTCTTTTTTTGTTGTTGGCTTTGAACTTGTTTCTCAAGGCGACCATCTTGGCGTTTGTCAAGAGGGTTGGGCGTGTCTTGAAGAGAACACTTACGGCCACATCACCCTGAAAGCACCTGATCTCGTCTGATTTCAGAGGCTTAGCAGCATCAGGCCTGGTTAGTACCTGGATGGGAGACTGCCTGGGAAGACCAGGTGACATAGAAGGATCTGGTCAGGTTAGTGTCTTGATTGGGAGATCGCCTGGGAATACTGGATACCGTAGGATCCTTTTTATGTTGTTGGCTTTGACCTGTTTTTTTTCCCTTGTTTCCCAAGGTGACCATCTTGGCATTTGTCAAGAGGGTTGAGAGTGCACAAAGAAATTGCCTACGGGCACAACACCCTGAAAGCGCCCAATCTCGTTTGGTCTCAGAGGCTAAGCAGGCTTGGGCCTGGTTTGTACCTGGATGGGAGACCGCCTGGGTTTTCCAGATACCGCAGGCTTCTTTTTATGTTGTTGGCGTTGACTTGTTTTTTTTGTTTGTTTCCCAAGGTGACCATCTTGGCATTTATGGTATGGAGCCCTCTGACCGATACGGTTAAGGATGACAAACAAGGTTAACATAAACTCGCTTACTTGAAATGGACCTGAAAGTGTGCCCTGGTCTGACGTACGGTATACCAAAATAAGGGGGCATACCTTAGATAGAAAGTGGGTGATAAATGAAATGAATATGAATGGGGAGAAAAGAGTACTCTCATGAGGAGTATGATGCTTGAGAAATGCCCTGAAAAGGGGGATGGGTGGGTGGGTATCGCGCACCGGAACCGACGAGGAGGACAGGCGAATGGGCTGGTTATATATTCCACCGGGCTCCTCCCATAATTTCAGACCAGCATACTGGCCTTTCTATTTATGGTATGGAGCCCTCTGACCGATACGGTTAAGGATGACAAACAAGGTTAACATAAACTCGCTTACTTGAAATGGACCTGAAAGTGTGCCCTGGTCTGACGTACGGTATACCAAAATAAGGGGGCAAAATCATTCAGGTAGGGGTTGCATTTTATTGATCCAAGTTTGTTACTGGGTGAGCTCGACGAAGGCCTGGGTCATCTCCGCTTACGGATTGGGTATGTAGCGGGCGAAACAGGTGGACCTCCATCTGCCCAACTTCTTGATAATGTGAGTAGGACAGAGGTAGAGGATACCCGGGAGTATCCTGACACGTTCCACCGGGCAGCGTTCAGAGGTTTAGTGAGAAATAGCAGAAGAGGACTAACTCCTGGTTGATCAGCCAAAAAGGGCCGACAGGCACGCGAGAATGGCGACCGGGTACCAGCGGTAGTTGGACTTATAGCGGTGTATGTCCGAACCCGAGCCAAGCTGCTGCGTCTTGGAGACTGCTAAGTGTAAGACGAAATGGTCTTCGTATCGGACCAGGTGGTGCTCGTACAGCATGCGTGCTGTGAGGCTACAACAAGTAAACTCGCTTGGCCGTAAGAAGCCGTAGAAGGCCAGGTGTATGGCTGCTTGTAAATGACACCAATGTGGAGACCGAAAAGGTGAAGTAGCCAGGAAATCTGACATATTTCTAAACGTCTCCTGTGATAGGCAGTCGTTTTGGTGCCGGTCATCGGCTGGCGCTTCCTGGATACCGCGCATAACAGCCCGAACGGCGTGGTAAAATAGGAAGGGTACGGTAGGGTCCTGGAGGGACGTAAAATGTTGTACACCGGTCAGGTATAGCCGGATCGTATTAAAGGATAACGCCAACTGCGAGTGGCAGTAGGAAATGAAGGCTGTGACTTGCTTGACACGGGACGTCTCTGTACTGTGATACGTGACGAAGTTGGTTAAAGGCCCTCCAGGCTGATTGATAGGCCTTGAGGGTATTGCGGGAAAGGGAGTGATCAAATGAGTTGGGTAGCCGCTAGGAGGTGAGGGGCTAATCCAGGGTCAGTTGAGACCAGTCCGGGATAGCTGCTGATGTTGGTCCGGCTCCGGGTACCTGAACGAAAACGCGACAAGGTTAAAAGCGGGAGAGGGCGTCCGCTGCCTGATTGAATTTACTGGGGATAAAGGAAGAATGGATGTTGAACTGAAACAACAACAAGAGCTGGACCAGTCGACGTAGGAAGTACATAACCAATGGAGAGGGTGCCTTGGCGCAGCCAGGAATTGCCAGTAACTGGGGAGGCCAGGGAGCTGCGAGCCATAGGTGGCCAAAAACCAACCGCGAGCCCGTGGAGGCCGCTGCGTCGGTCATCACCTGGGGAGAAAGGGAAGACGCGAAGGGGAATGAACAGAGAGACGTCATTCCCAGACGATAGGAATTCCTCCCGCATAGCAAGGACCGCTATTGCCGCGGGGACCCGGCTGAGGACTTGCTCTGGATCCTGTGAGAGAGACAGCAAGACCAATCGGCGTGACACAAAGGCGCGACCCCTGAGGGATGATGTGCATAGGGACGCTCGACATGCCGTGAAGGGACTGTAGGTGTCCTCCGGATGACTAAACTGGGGAATATGCGAGGGTATTATATGTCCGTAAAGATGGCAGCCGCAATGGGCGAGCACCGGCCGACGACCATGGGCCGATGCCTCCGGACGCATCGCAGTGGGGATCTTGCTGTATGGGCTGTAACAACAGATGGCTCTCCGAGCATTGTAAGGATAAGAAATGTTGAACGCTGGCTAGAAATAGCCTGGGCGTGCTACAGGAAGAAGCCAGTCGCGTATGTCAACATGATCCTGGTGCGGACGGAGGTTGAACTCAACTGTCCCGAGGAAGAGACTGACAGACAGGCAACAGTGAGTGGCTTGTAAGAAAGGCCACAGGAGACGAGTGGCCAATTAAGTGCTCCAGTTAGCGTACCACTGAGAACGTGCTTGCAACAAATGATTGCAAGAAGTTATGCTAAGTCGCGAGCCTTGGCATGACTAAAGGTTGTGTTTGCACGTGTGCTTGCGACAATTGCCCGAGAGTTAGTCGGAGGAGATGTGTACGTGGTGACTGTGAGCAATTCGTGTTACCGCATGTGCACTGCGAAGACTGCGGGAGTTGTGCTTGCATGTATGTTAGGACGCGTGCTTGCGACGGTAGCAAGATGTTACTCAGTATGCGTGCTTGCCATGATTGCAAGATGTTATGCTAGGACGCGTGCCTGCAGCGATTGCAAGGATTTACAGTAGGCTTCGTGGGTAGCCAGGCCGGGAAAGACAGAAGTCCATCCGGTCCAACCACAAATCGAAATAATAAGGTATCACACCACCCGACACCCCAATTCTACGCCCGCAGCTGATCCAGAGGAAGGCAAAAAACCCCAACAGAGCATGGCCAATTTTGCTACAGTAGGGGAAAAAATTCCTTCCTGACCCCTCGAGAGGCAATCGGATTTTCCCTGGATCAACTATGCCTATAAGTATAAGTACCCTGTAATACAACGAACATTTAGGAAGGTATCCAGGTTTTCCCCAAAGCAACCTATTGAGCAGGCAGAAGTGCCTGCCAGCAATGATTGCCATAAGTTGTGCCCGGACATCAGCTTGCAATGATTGCAAGAGGCCTATGCTTGAATGCGTGCTTGCCATGATTGCAAAAGGTCTACGCTCGAATGCGTGCTTGCACTGATCGCTAGAGGTGTATGCTTGAATGCGTGCTTGCAACGATTGAAAGAGGTCTATGCTCGAATGCGTGCTTGCAACGATTGCAAGAGGTTTATGCTCGAATGCGTGCTTGCAACGACTGCAAGAGGTCTACGCACGAACGCGTGTTTGTAATGAGTGCCAGAGGTCTATGCTCGAATGCGTGCTTGTAACGAGTGCAAGAGGTCTAGGCTCGAATGCGTGCTTGCAACGACTGCAAGAGGTCTCCGCTCGTATGCGTGCTTGCACTGAGTGCGAGAGGTCTACCATGAATGCGATTAGTCTATCTCTGGATGCGTGCTTGCAACGATTGCAAGAAGTCTACGCTTGGATGTGTATTTACGACGATTGCACGAAGTCTACGCTTGAATGTGGAGAAAAACAACGAAACACGCCTAAACGAAGCTGCGTTTTTCCCTTTTGAGGCAACTTTATAATGAAATGAGGCCGAGGAGCAAGGCCCCCCTGGTAGGCATCCAAACCTTGAAAAATCAACTGGACCCAAACCGGGGAGCGGCATGTGACAGTGAGATGAGAGAAGCTGCCATGACAGAGATCCGGATCGCCATGCCACAAGTTGCGACTGAGCACGAAACGGATTCTGGAGCATGTACTGAAATGAGGCCGTTCCTGGGGCACGCCGAGACGAATTTGGTACACCGATGTGACTATTCGTACCGGAACGTGATAGGTGAAATGAAATGAAAACCCATGACAAAGACAAGAATCAGAGGACGAGGCCCTTGAACCAAACGGATGAATCCTGTCCTTGGAGCATGTACTGAAATGAGGCCATTCCTGGGGCACGCCGGGATGAATTTGGTACACAGATGTGACTATTCGTACCGGAACGTGATAGGTGAAATGAAATGAAACCCATGACAAAGACAAGAATCAGAGGACGAGCCCTTGAACCAAACAGATGAATCCTGTCCTTGGAGCATGTACTGAAATGAGGCGTAACAGCTGGGCGCACCGGAACGAATCGGTGCATAAATAAATGCGACAGGATTCGAATCGGAGCGTAATAAGTGACCGAAATGATATGCCATGACAGAGATAAGATTCAACGACTGGACTGATGGTTACAACAAAGAATCCGACTCTGGAGCATGTACTGAAATGAGGCGTAGCAGCTGGGCACACCAGAACAAATCGGTGCATAAAAGAATGCGACAGGATTCGAATTGGAGCGTAATAAGTGACAGAAATGATATCCCATGACAGAGACAAGATTCAACGACTGGACTGATGGTAACAACAAAGAATCCGTCTCTGGAGCATGTACTGAAATGAGGCGTAGCAGCTGGGCACACCAGAACGAATCGGTGCATAAAAGAATGCGACAGGATTCGAATTGGAGTGTAATAAGTGACAGAAATGATATCCCATGACAGAGACAGGATTCAACGACTGGACTGTAGGTTACAAAGAATCCGTCTCTGGAGCATGTACCGAAATGAGGCGTAGCAGCTGGGCACACCAAGACGAATCGGTGCATAAAAGAATGCGACAGGATTCGAATTGGAGCGTAATAAGTGACAGAAATGATATGCCATGACAAAGACAAAAATCAGGGATCGTGCGTGAACCTGCGAGTGATTCAGTCTCTGGAGCATGTACAGAAATGAGGCCAAACCCTGGGGGCACTTCAAAGCGAATCGGTGCACCAGAGGTGCAACAGGATTCGCGCCGGAGCGCGACTAGTGACAGAAATGATTCGAAATGGAAGAAATGACTGGGAGTGAAATAAATTGGAATGAGATCGAATGAAATACATAACATAACTGCATGAATGAAGGGATATTCGAATTGAAGCAGGGCAAGCGAAACGTGCGGACTGCTTGCCTTGTCGTAACAAGCAGTCGGCTGTGAGTCGAACGATTCGACCGATACTAATAGAAATGCTCGGGCAGTCGAACGGTTTCGAATGCCGTACCTGCGAATGAATCGCCTGACGTGGCGTAATCGAACGTGTCGAAAAAGTGATAACGACTGCATCGAAAGTAGAAAACAGCGACATGCGTACGAGGGCCACAGAAAACATTCGATTTGAAAGCAGCGAGCGGCTCGTGAGTACAGGGAATGTTGACGGTACATCGAATACATGAATTGAAAAAGGAGGTGCCGAAGCCCTACCTGCGACAGCCAGCCCGACGTGCAACGACAAATTCGATGGGTACGGAGACACTCCGACGGCGAAACCGACGGACGCTGCTGAACGAGAAGACGAGCTGTCAAGACGGGGACGAAAAATGCGGGAACTGACGAACGGGCTCACTGCGTCTGGTCTGAATGGCCGGCGCTTGATACCTGACGTATCGGGTATCGCGCACCGGAACCGACGAGGAGGACAGGCGAATGGGCTGGTTATATATTCCACCGGGCTCCTCCCATAATTTCAGGCCAGCATACTGGCCTTTCTATTTGTCAAGAGGGTTTAGCGTGCATTTGATCTCAGAGGCTAAGCAGGGTTGGGACATGGTTAGTACCTGGATGGGAGACCGCCTGGGATTTCTCGATGCCATAGGCTTTAGTTTTAAGCTGTTGGCATTGACTTATTTTTTTTATTTTTATTATTCTTTTATTAAGTAGAACAACATAAATATAACAGTCAACCATACAGCATGACCCAGGGTCACAATTACATGCTAACAAAAAATAGGCAGCCAAATAACTCTGGGTTCTCAGAGGGGAGTCCTACAGTTTCATGCAGAAAATAGAGAAACCCCACCTCCGACATGTAGTACAGTATAACTAGTGCAGCTCCGTTCGGACAAATGTAATCATGGAGAACAACTGGGACCACAGCGAGCCAGCTTATCATGACCTACGTGAACCAGAGTAAAATATGAGCCGGTCATGTCCAGAACCCTGGGGTTCTTCTGGGTCCTGAAGGCTAGTAAGGAGACAAGGCATAGTTAAAAGGGAGGACGGGGGAAGAAGAGAGTGCAAAGACGGAGAGAGAGGAGGTGGGGGGATGGCGGCGGGGAAAAAAAGAAAAATAAAGACAAAAAGGGAGGGGGGGAATGCCACCCAGGGCAGACATGGCCTACGTAGGTAAACGTTAGATGTTCAGTCGTTTTCTGGGACGGGGGCACTGCTCACCTCCCGAATGTAGTCTCGAGTACCAGTAAAATACCTCCAGGGCCTCCATGTAACACTAAATGCCTCTTCAGTGTTGTGAAGGGTGGCGGTCAATTCTTCCATCCGGAGAATATGATTGACTTTGGAATACCACAGCACCTTGGATGGGGGCTGAGGCTGCCTCCACAGTGCGGGAATGCAGGCCCGGGCGGCATTCAGGAGTTGCATCGTGAGGGTTTTTTTGTATTTTCGAACAGGCTGTTCGGTCAAGTGTAGAAGGCACGCTACTGGGAACCCAAAAGTTCCTCAAGGTTGGGCATGCCCAGAAAAGGTGTCCCATGGTCCCCATATCTGAATTTCACCTCCAACCAACATCCGGGATCGATCTATCCATTTTATTCAGAAGGTATGGGACTCTATACCAGCGTGAGACTATCTTGTATCTTGATATTGGTTTGCGATGGAAGCTTTATGTACTAAGGTCAGGATCTTCCCTATCTGTTGTGGGGTAAATGTGATGCCTAAGTCCCTCTCCCATTTGTGGATAAATGGTGGGGTCGACTCCTCCTCCTGACTACTCAATAGGTTGTACAGGAGGGAGAGGGTGTGTCGCACAGGTTCCCTTTTGTGACAGATGGATTTATAGGGTGTCAGGTCTCTAGGAGTGTAGGGGGCCCTTTGTATGGCCAGAAGAAAGTGACGAAGTTGATAAGCACTAAACAAGTCAAGCGGAGGGTCAGAAAGCTCGGCGACAGTTTGCGTGGTCAGGAGTCCTCCCGTGGGCCACACCTCTCCCAGACGCTGTTTCCCCACCACTGTCAACTGTCGCAGTTTCTTGTTGGTAAATCCCGGTGGGAAGTCTGGATTACCTATAACCGGAGTCATTGGTGATGGCAGGGGAGCAATGTGTGTGCAGCGGAACAACCTCCGCACAACAGCCAACGTAGCTCCCACTACGGGGTGACCTCTGAGGTCTTTTGGTAGGGAGGACAGGAGCCACGGGGAGGTCAATAGGGGAATGGAACCATCCTCAATCTCCATCTCCACCCACTGCTTGTGTGGGCCATTACAATGCCAATCAACGACTCTCGCGAGTCACTCTGTAGTATTGTCTGAGATCTGGGAGACCCAGACCCCCCTTGTCCTTTGGTCTGGCAAGCAATTGCAAACGGGCTCTGGGCGGTTTGCGCGCCCAAATAAAGTCCCGGAGCAGCACCTGCAGTTGTCTGAAAAAAATTGGGGGTAACCGGATCGGTAATGTCTGGAACATGTATAAGATCCGAGGGAGGGCCATCATTTTGAATGCATTACAGCGCCCGAACCAGGTCAGTGTTAAAGCATACCAGTTTCCCAAATCAGATTTCAGTCTATCCAGGAGAGGGACAAAATTAAGCAGGTACAATTGCGCTAAATCCGCTGCGATGTCAACGCCCAGTTACTGTATAGATTTTTCAGCCCAGTAGAATGGAAAAGAGGAGCGGAGCCTCTTGGCCTCACCATCCGGAACCGATAGATTCAATACATATAGGCTGCCGTGCTGCTGTAGAGACGCAAGTATTTTGGGAAGCAAAATGTGTGGATTGGAGACGGAAAAAATTAGATCGTCAGCGTACGCCGCAATTTTGTGGTGTGCCGAGGGTTTGGATATGCCAGTAATATTCGGGTCATTCCGAACGTGACACATAAGTGGTTCCAGTGTCAGAATTAAAATTAGGGAGACAGAGGGCACCCCTGCCTCGTCCCATTAGTGATGGGGAAAGAGTCCGAGCACCACTCGGTCACCCGTACCGCTGCCAATGGCGTGGAGTAAAGCGACATTACCCAGCTCATCATGTTGGGGCCAAGACCTATATGTTCCAGGGTGGCCTGCATAAAGTGCCAGGCATCCCTGTCAAAGGCCTTCTCCGCGTCCGTTGACAACATAAGCAAGGGCCTTCCCTGTACATGCGCCGAATGGATTAAATTGAGGACTAGGGCCGTATTGTCTCTAGCTTCCGACTTATTTTTATTTTTTTGCTTGTTTCCCAAGGTGACCATCTTGGCGTTTGTCAAGAGGGTTGAAAGTGCCTGAAGAGATTGCCTACGGGCACATCACCCTGAAAGCACCCGATCTCGTTTGATGTTGGAGGCTAATAGAGTCAGGCCTTGTTAGTACCTGGACTGGAGACCGCCTGGGAATACCAGGTGTCGTAGACTTCTTTTTATGTTGTTGGCGTTGACCTGTTTTTTTTTCGCTTATTTCCCAAAGTGACCATCTTGGTGTTTGTCAAGAGGGTTGAGAGTGCCTGAAGAGATTGCCTATGGCCACATCACTCTGAAAGCACCCAATCTCGTCTGATCTTGGAGGCTAAGAAGAGTCGGGCCTGGTTAGTACCTGGATGGGAGACCACCTGGGATTACCAGTTATTGTAGGCTTCTTTTTATGTTGTTGGCGTTGATTCGTTTTCTTTTTTTTGCTTGTTTCCCAAGGTGACCATCTTGGCATTTGTCAAGAGGGTTGAAAGTGCCCAAAGAGATCTCTTACAGCAGCATCACCCTGAAAGAGCCCTATCTCTTCTATTTTCTGAGGCTAAGAAGGGTTAGGCCTAGTTAGTACCTGGATGGGAGATGGCGTTGGAATACCAGGTGCCGTATTCTTCTTTTTATGTTGTTGACATTGACCTGTTTTTTTTTCACTTGTTTCCCAAGGTGACCATCTTGGCATTTGTCAAGAGGGTTGAGAGTGCCCGAAGAGATCACCTACGGCCCCATCACCCTGAAAGCGCCCAATCTCGTCTGATCTCGGATGCTAAACAGTGTCGGGCCTGGTTAGTACCCGGATGGGAGACCGCCTGGGAATACCAGGTGCCATAGGCTTCTGTTTTTTTTTGTTTTTTTATTTAGTAGTATGCGACATACAATGCAAAGGCAACTTCACAGAATGTGTGATACAAATAGTTACAAACAAACGATCATATTGCATGGATATCAGAGCCAATGGTAAGAAGTCTGAGGAGAATAGCACGTGTACAGCTTTCCAACGATCACCATGAGCTTACTATGTCTCGCGGAGGTATTCTTCCGAAAAGCGAAACTGGGTCCAGTAGAACCATCTGTTCCCATGCTCCTCCGTTTTATCCCTCATTGTGGCAGTCAGGTCTTCCATTCGTTCAATATCATTAACCCTTGCAAACCACTGGGTCACCATTGGAGCAGATTGCTCTTTCCACTGACTTGGGATGCAGGCCCTAGCTGCCTTGAGGAGATGTTTAAGTAAGGACTTATGATAACGCTTTCTCGACATAGGAGTTAGATTGAGAAGAACTGCTGCGGGATCATTGGCTAACGAAATGTCTGTGAACTTGTGGATGAGTCTCAGGACAGGCTGCCAGAATGTTTGTAATTTAGGGCATTCCCAGAAAATGTGGAGAATGGTGCCAGCCTGTTGCCCACAGCGACAGCAGCGGTCAGATTGACCGGGGAATATTTTGGCCAACACCACCGGTGTACGATACCAGCGTGTGATCAGCTTATATGAGATCTCCTGATATTTACTGCAGAGTGACGACTTATGGGCGAAAAAGAGTATTCTGTCCTTCTGTGGTTTGGAGAATGTAGTTTGTAAGTCCCTTTTCCATTTAGCTAGGAAGGGTGGATCCGTGGAGGATTGTGCATCTGTCAAGATTAGGTAGGACCTAGAGAGGGAACCATGAATTGGGCCATCATCCAGGCAAAGTTCCTCGAAGGGGTGGAATTGTCTAGAGAAGAACGAATGGTTAGGTAGTGATCCGAGGAAATGGATTAGCTGTCTAGCTCTCCAGCTATCCAATGCAACAGGTACTTGCTCTAGCAGTATGGTTCCCATGGGAATCAAGCCCGTGGGTCCAAGAAATAGGGCTGCTCTCAGAAGCCCTTTCGGGGCTTGCCTGGTAAAGGCCTGGTCAGACAGGCCTGGAGGGAATCTAGGATGTCCAATAATTGGGGTCATAGGAGAAGGGAAGTTAGTCAGGTGGGAAAGGTAAAAAAAACTATCCATCTCAGCGAGCGAGGGGCCAATTAATGGGTGAGTAGTCACACAGGGCTCCAATGGCCTCCCCGCCCAAGGCAGACCAGCCAGTGGAACCCGCGCCATCTCCTGCTCTAGCTTGACCCATAGCTTCAGTTCCCCATGCCGGTGTCTTATCACATATGGTCCCCCATCGGATAGTGTCCGCTGTGTACTGCGCATGCGCAGTACACAGCAACACAGATTCCGAAAATTGCGAGCATGAACGGCACCTGCGCACTGAGTACAGGTTCTATCCCCACTATCCAAGTGGACATAGAGTAAGAATATAAAAGAGCCGAGCGCAGCGGAGCCAAGCCCGAAGCGTGGCGAGCGAAGCTCGCCTGCGAGGGGCCCTCTAATATTCACAACCCTATGTCCGCTTGGATGGTGGGGCTACCACCTCCACTCACCGCGCAGGAGCCGTTCAGCTTCGGAGTACACAGCGGACACTATATCATGGCCGGACAGTATATGGCAGAACACCGGCACCAGTCAACCACCGGTGTCATGTGCCTCGCTGTGTAATATAGAGCAGGGTCCGGGAAGCCAATACCTCCCCGCAATTTCGGTCGCAATAGCATTGCCCTACCAATACGCATATGTTTTCCGCGCCAGAGGAACTTAATAAAGATTGAGCGAACCGCATGAAAGAAAGTCTGGGGTATTTTAATAGGTAAGGCTTGTAGTAGATACAGAAGTTGTGGCATCGCGTTCATCTTCAACACATTACAGCGTCCGAACCATGACAGAGCTAGTGGGTCCCATCTTTTAAGGTCCGCTGTAAGCCCATAGGCTTCCTTTTATGTTGTTGGCTTTGTCTGTTGTTCTCAAGGCGACCATCTTGGCGTTTGTCAAGAGGGTTAGGCGTGTCTTGAAGAGAACGCTTACGGCCACATCAACCTGAAAGCACCCGATCTCGTCTGATTTCAGAGGCTAAGCAGCGTCAGGCCTGGTTAGTACCTGGATGGGAGACTGCCTGGGAAGACCAGGTGCCATAGAAGGATCTGGTCTGGTTAGTGTCTTGATTGGGAGATCGCCTGGGAATACTGGATGCCGTAGGCTTCTTTTTATGTTGTTGGCTTTGACCTGTTTTTTTTAGCTTGTTTCCCAAGGTGACCATCTTGGCCTTTGTCAAGAGGCTTCAGAGTGCCCAAAGAGAGTGTCTACAGCCAAATCACCCTGAAAGAGCCTAATCTCATCTGATCTCGGAGGCTAAGCAGCGATGGGCCTGGTTAGTACCTGGATGGGAGAAAGCTTGGGAATACCAGGTGCCGTAGGCTTCTCATTATGTTGTCGCGTTGACCTGTTTTTTTCCCCTTGTTTCCCAAGGTGACCATCTTGGCATGTGTCAAGAGGGTTGAGCGTGCACAAAGAAATTGCCTATGGGCACAACACCCTGAAAGCGCCCAATCTCGTTTGGTCTCAGAGGCTAAGCAGGGTTGGGCCTGGTTTGTACCTGGATGGGAGACCGCCTGGGTTTTCCAGATGCCGCAGGCTTCTTTTTATGTTGTTGGTGTTGACCTGTTTTTTTCGCTTGTTTCCCAAAGGGATCATCTTGGCATTTGTCAAGAGGGTTGAGAGTGCCTAAAGAGATCGCTTACAGCCACATCACCCTGAAAGCACCCTATCTCTTCTGATCTCAGAGGCTAAGAAGGGTTGGGCCTAGTTAGTACTTGAATGGGAGACGGCCTTGGAATACCAGGTGCCGTATTCTTCTTTTTATGTTGTTGGCATTGACCTGTTTTTTTTCGCTTGTTTCCCAGGGTGACTATCTTGGCATTTTTCAAGAGGGATGAGAGTGCCCAAAGAGATTGCCTATGGGCACATCCCCCTGAAAGCGCCCAATCTCTGCTGATCTCAGAGGCTAGAAAGGGTCGCGCCTTGTTAATACCTGGATGGGAGACCGCCTGGAAATACTAGGTGCGGTAGGCTTCTTTTTATGTTGTTGGTGTTGACTTGTTTTTTTTGTTTGTTTCCTAAGGTGACCATCTTGGCATTTGTCAAGAGGGTTGAGCGTGCCTGAAAAAATCTACTATGGCTGCATCACCCTGAAAGAGCCAAATCTCATTTGATCTCAGAGCAGGGCCGGCGCTACCACTAGGCGAAGTAGGCAGCCGCCTAGGGCGCACTACCACCTAGGGCGCAACTACGGCCTCTGCCCAGTGTGAGCTCCTCTTCTGCTCTCTCGCCCCCCCTGTGGTGTTCCACTGGCGCCACCAATCCCCCATGTTTCCCGCTGAGCGCCCCACCGTACTCATCTCACAGCGCCGCTCCGGGACTCCTTTGCTCCAGCCTGTCCCTCTGGAGCGGTGCTGTGTGTCTGTGTGAGTGCAGCGGAGGGGCGGGGCTCGGCGGAGATGGGAGCTTCGAGAGGTCGGTCAGCTGACCTCCTGCCCGGCGGGGACATCATGGAGCGGGGTTGACGGCGCTGGCCTGGTCCCGGCGGGGATATGATGGAGGCGGAGCGGATGGATGGCGCTGGTGTGGCCCCGGCGGAGCGGGTGGACGGCGCTGGTGTGGCCCCGGCGGAGCGGATGGATGGCGCTGGCGTGGCCCCGGCGGAGCGGGTGGACGGCGCTGGCAGTGCGGAGGAGTCGGAGAGGCCCGGTGGGATGATGGTCGCTGAAGGCAGCATCAAAGAGCAGAGGTAAGGAGGAGGATGGATCCATTGAGCTGTATGGAGGGGGTTTGTGTGTGAGTAATGCAGGAAGTAGGAGTCAGGTAGGTCAGTGTGATGTGTGTCAGTGTCATGCCAGTGTGGTGTGTCTGTGTATGTGTCATGTCAGTGTGATGTGTCTGTGTATGTGTCATGTCAGTGTGATGTGTCTGTGTATGTGTCATGCCAGTGTGATGTGTCTGTGTATGTGTCATGTCAGTGTAATGTGTCTGTGTATGTGTCATGTCAGTGTGATGTGTCTGTGTATGTGTCATGTCAGTGTGATGTGTCTGTGTATGTGTCATGTCAGTGTAATGTGTCAGTGTATGTGTCATGTCAGTGTAATGTGTCAGTGTATGTGTCATGCCAGTGTGATGTGTCAGTGTATGTGTCATGTCAGTGTATGTGTCATGTCAGTGTAATGTGTCAGTGTATGTGTCATGTCAGTGTAATGTGTCTGTGTATGTGTCATGTCAGTGTGATGTGTCTGTGTATGTGTCATGTCAGTGTGATATGTCTGTGTATGTGTCATGTCATTGTGATGTGTCTGTGTATGTGTCATTCCAGTGTGATGTGTCAGTGTATGTGTCGTGTCAGTGTATGTGTCATGTCAGTGTAATGTGTCAGTGTATGTGTCATGTCAGTGTGATGTGTCAGTGTATGTGTCATGTCAGTGTGATGTGTCTGTGTATGTGTCATGTCAGTGTATGTGTCATGTCAGTGTGATGTGTCTGTGTATGTGTCATGCCAGTGTGATGTGTCTGTGTATGTGTCATGCCAGTGTGATGTGTCAGTGTATGTGTCATGCCACTGTATGTGTCATGCCAGTGTGATGTGTCGTGTCAGTGTATGTGTCGTGTCAGTGTAATGTGTCAGTGTATGTGTCGTGTCAGTGTATGTGTCATGTCAGTGTATGCGTCAGTGTATGCGTCAGTGTATGCGTCAGTGCCATTGTATGTGTCAGGGTATGTGTTTTCAGGGTATGTGTTTTCAGGGTATGTGTTTTCAGGGTATGTGTTTTTAGTGTAGGTGTCAGCGTGATGGTCAGTGTAGGTGTCAGCGTGATGGTCAGTGTAGGTGTCAGCGTGATGGTCAGTGTAGGTGTCAGCGCGATGGTCAGTGTAATTGGCAGTGTAGGTGCCAGGTGGGTTGGTGTAGGTGCCAGGTGGGTCAGTGTAATTATCAGGTGGGTCAGTGTAGGGGTCAGTGTGATGTGAGTAGTGCAGGAAGTAGGAGTCAGGTGGATTAGTTTATGTGTCAGGGGGTCAGTGTAGGGGTCAGATAGGTCATGTGTAGCAAGGGCAGGGTAAGGTGGAGTCATGGGTGCAGCCGGGGGGGGTGGCAAAATTAGGTTTTTGCCTAGGGTGTCAACGATCCTTGCACCAGCCCTGTCTCAGAGGCTAAGCAGGGTTGGGACCTGGTTAGTACCAGGATGGGAGACCGCCTGGGATTTCTCGATGCCATAGGCTTTTTTTTTAAGTTGTTGGCATTGACTTATTTTTTTTTTTTGTTTTATTCTTTTATTAAGTATAAGTAGAACAACATAAATATAACAGTCAACCATACAGCATGACCCAGGGTCACAATTACATGGTAACAAAAAATAGGCAGCCAAATAACTCTGGGTTCTCAGAGGGGAGTCCTAGAGTTTCATGCAGAAAAGAGAGAAACCCCACCTCCGACATGTAGTACAGTATAACTAATGCAGCTCCGTTCGGACAAATATAATCATGGAGAACAACTGGGACCACAGCGAGCCAGCTTATCATGACCTATGTGAACCAGAGTAAAATATGAGCCGGTCGTGTCCAGAACCCTGGGGTTCTTCTGGATCCCAAAGGCTAGAAAGGAGACAAGGCATAGTGAAAAGTGAGGACGGGGGAAGAAGAGAGTGCAAAGACGGAGAGAGAAGAGGGGGGGAGGGGATGGCGGCGGGGAAAAAAAGAAAAATAAAGACAAAAAGGGAGGGGGGGGGGAATGCCACCCAGGGCAGACTTGGCCTACGTAGGTAAACGTTAGATGTTCAGTCGTTTTCTGGGACAGGGGCGCTGCTCACCTCCCAAATGTAGTCTCAAGTACCAGTAAAATACCTCCAGGGCCTCCATGTAACACTAAATGCCTCTTCAGTGTTGTGAAGGGTGGCGGTCAATTCTTCCATCCGGAGAATATGATTGACTTTGGAATACCACAGCACCTTGGATGGGGGCTGAGGCTGCCTCCACAGTGTGGGAATGCAGGCCCGGGCGGCGTTCAGGAGTTGCATCGTGAGGGTTTTTTTGTATTTTCGAACAGGCTGCTCGGTCAAGTGTAGAAGGCACGCTGCTGGGTTGTCTGCGATATCTACATTTCTGAGAGTTTTTATCGTCCCGGTCACCTCCACCCAAAAGTTCCTCAAGGCCGGGGCATGCCCAGAAAATGTGTCCCATGGTCCCCGTATCTGAATTGCACCTCCAACAAACATCCGGAATCGATCTATTCATTTTATTCAGAAGGTATGGGACTCTATACCAGCGTGAGACTATCTTGTATCCTGATTCTTGATATTGGTTTGCGATGGAAGCTTTATGTACTAATGTCAGGATCTTCCCTATCTGTTGTGGGGTAAATGTGATGCCAAATGCAATCTCCCATTTGTGGATAAATGGTGGGGTCGACTCCTCCTCCTGACTACTTAATAGGTTGTACAGGAGGGAGAGGGTGTGTTGCACAGGTTCCTTTTTGTGACAGATGGATTCATAGGGCGTCAGGTCTCTAGGAGTGTATGGGGCCCTTTGTATGGCCAGAAGAAAGTGACGAAGTTGATAAGCATTAAACAAGTCAAGCGGAGGGTCAGAAAGCTCGGCGACAGTTTGCGTGGTCGGGAGCCCTCCCGAGGACCACACCTCTCCCAGACGCTTTTTCCCCACCACTGTCAACTGTCGCAGTTTCTTGTTGGTAAATCCCGGTGGGAAGTCTGGATTACCTATAACCGGAGTCATTGGTGACAGCAGGGGAGCAATGTGTGTGCAGCGGAACAACCTCCGCACAACAGCCAACGTAGCTCCCACTACGGGGTGATCTCTGAGGTCTTTTGGTAGGGAGGACAGGAGCCACGGGGAGGTCAATAGGGGAATGGATCCATCCTCAATCTCCATCTCCACCCACTGCTTGTGTGGGCCATTACAATGCCAATCAACGACTCTCGCTAGCAGAGTCGCTCTGTTGTATTGTCTCAGATCTGGGAGACCCAGACCCCCCTTGTCCTTTGGTCTGGCAAGCAATTGCAAACGGGCTCTGGGCGGTTTGCGCGCCCAAATAAAGTCCCGGAGCAGCACCTGCAGATGTCTGAAAAAGATTGGGGGTAACCGGATCGGTAATGTCTGGAACAAGTATAAGATCCGCGGGAGGGCCGTCATTTTGAATGCATTACAGCGCCCGAACCAGGTCAGTGTTAAATCATGCCAGTTTCCCAAATCAGATTTCAGTCTATTCAGGAGAGGGAGAAAATTAAGCGGGTACAATTGCACCAAATCCGCTGCGATGTCAACGCCCAGGTAACGTATAGATTTTTCAGCTTAGTAGAATGGAAAAGCGGAGCATAGCCTCTTGGCCTCACCATCCGGGACCGATATATTCAATACAGCCGATGGTGCAATTGATTTTATAGTTTGATAGGCTGCCGTATCGCCGGAGAGCCACGAGTATATTGGGAAGCGAAATGTGTGGATTGGAGACGAAAAAAATTAGATCGTCAGCGTACGCCGCAATTTTGTGGTGTGCCGAGGGTTTGGATATGCCAGTAATATTCGGGTCATTCCGAACGTGACACATAAGTGGTTCCAGTGTCAGAATAAAAATTAGGGGAGACAGAGGGCACCCCTGCCTCGTCCCATTAGTGATGGGGAAAGAGTCCGAGCACTCTGAAAGCACCCAATCTCGTCTGATCTTGGAGGCTAAGAAGAGTCAGGCCTGGTTAGTACCTGGATGGGAGACCACCTGGGAATACCAGTTATTGTAGGCTTCTTTTTATGTTGTTGGCCTTGATTCGTTTTGTTTTTTTTCCGCTTGTTTCCCAAGGTGACCATCTTGGCATTTGTCAAGAGGGTTGAGAGTGCCCAAAGAGATTGCCTATGGGCACATAAGCCTGAAAGCGCCCGATCTCCTCTGATCTCAGAGGCTAAACAGGGTCGGGCCTTGCTAGTACCTGGATTGGAGACCACCTGGGAATACTAGGTGCTGAAGGCTTATTTTTATGTTGTTGGCGTTGACTTGTTTTTTTTTTTGTTTGTTTACCAAGGTGACCATCTTGGTGTTTGTCAAGAGGGTTGAGAGTGCTTGAAGAGCTCGCCTATGGCCACATAACCCTGAAAGCACCAGATCTCGTCTGATCTCAGAGACTAAACAGGGTCGGGCCTTGTTAATACCTGGATGGGAGACCACCTGGGAATACTAGGTGCTGTAGACTTCTTCTCATGTTGTTGGCGTTGACTTGATTTTTTTGTTTGTTTCCCAAGGTGACCATATTGGCGTTAGTCAAGGTTGAGAGTGCCTGAAGAAATCTCCTACGGCCACACCACCCTAAAAGAGCCCAATCTCATCTGATCTCAGAGGCTACGCAGGGTTGGGACCAGTTTAGTACCTGGATGGGAGACCGCCTGGGATTTCCAGATGCCGTAGGCTTCTTTTTATGTTGTGGCCGTTTACCTATTTTTTTCCGCTTGTTTCCAAGGTGACCATCTTGGTGTTTGTCAAGAGAGTTGAGAGTGCCTGAAGATATCGGCTACGGCCACATCACCCTGAATCTGTTCCATCTCGTCTGATCTTGGAGGCTAAGCAGGGTCAGGCCTGGTTAATGCCTGGATGGGAAACCGCCTGGGAATACCAGGTGTCGTAGGCTTCTTTTTTTTTTCAAATATAATTTTTTCTCCAAATAGGGGAAGACGGTCCCCCGAGTACATAATGCAACAGAGAAATACAGAGCAAAAAGCAGCTGAACAATACTTGATACAGGTATATTCGCAACTGTGAGTCTGCCTTCCATCAATCACAATGATTCGAGGCACGGATAAAGTACTGTACCAAGATCCAGGGTCACACAAACCCCAGGTCCCTCCGGCATAATCCATCCAGAGGGGGGTGTGGGGCCGTCATTCCCAATTTTCCACTCTTTCCAAAAGAGAGAGGGGGTGGAGGGGGTGAGAGATAGGGGAGGAAGGCCGAAAAGAGAAGGGTTGAAAGATCAGAAAAGGAGAAGAGGGGACGAGACACGATGGCAGCCACTGTCCAAGGGGCCAGTCAAGGAAAGCTCAGAGCTCTAAGGCGGTAGCAGGCGACATCCTTCTAGCGAGAATATAAAGGTATTCCAGATGTCTCAGGTTTGTTTAAAAAATTCTTGTTTACCTTGTGATGTGAGGATCAAGTCCTCCATTATTTTTAATGTCCTCTATTTTCCTAAGCCAGTGAGTAATGAAAGGGGGGGAACATTTTTTCCAATAGAGAGGGATGCAGGATTTCGCCGCATTAATCACATGCCGTAAAATAGATTTTTTTGTACTTCTTAATGGGAATCTGTGAATGGTACAAGAGAAAGAATGCAGCCTCTTCCTGGATGGAGAAGTCTGTGAATTTTTGTGTCATGCATTGGATCTCTGTCCAGAAGTCCACCAAGCTGAGGCAGGACCAAAAAATGTGCAGCAACGTGCCCTCTTCTTCTCCACACCTCCAGCATATGTTCGAGGAAGAGGGGAAACATTTCTGCAGCTTTGATGGTGTCAAATACCACCTGGTGAGAAGTTTAAAATTCGTCTCCTGTATCTTCGTGCACAGCGACATTTTGAGAGCCAAAGTGATAATGCGTTGTCTCTGTGCTGGGGAAAATTAGCAATTAAGGTCCTTTTCCCAGTTGGCCAGACAGGTTAAGTGTGGGTAATCTGTTTGAGAGAGAATGTGGGCCAAAGGGCCTTCGCTCCTGCATAGAGTCTCAAACTCCGTCTGAGGGCGGGCGAACGTTTGAGGATTGGGGATGGAATGGAGAAAATGATGTCGTTGCGCCGCTCTCCAAAAAGGCAGTTGGAAAAGCCCTGTCGGATCTGTTAGGGTTGAGAAAGAAGGCCATTTTCCATCAATGACGAATTTAGACGCATTGTCTAGGTTGGAATTTCTAAGTGGGTCCCCAGTTCAAAGGTTGGATGGCCACGTATAGGGAATAGGGGGGAAGTCAAAGACGTGAGTGTGTTTTGGGTAGCGATCAGGTGACTGACTTTCAACTAAGCCCCTATAGTGGGATGTGACATAAATTCTGTGGGTAAATACTTATAGCACCACATGGCGCTTCTTAGCGGGATTCGGGAGTGAGCTTAGAAAATTTGTTTCGATTCCAGTCCAATACACGCCCCAGATGGGAGGCCAGGTAGTAGCGTCGCAAGTTAGGGAGAACCAACCCTCCCTGTTGTTTAGACAATGTCAGCTGTGACTGCTTAAGTCTGGGATTTTTGTGGGCCCAGTTAAATTGAGTGAGCAAGAATTGAGCTTGCTTAAAAAACAGGACTGGAATCTGGATCGGGAGAGCTTGGAAAAGATAAGTAAATTTAGGGAGTATGTTCATTTTAATGAGATTGCATCTGCTGAACCAGGAATGGAGGCCAGAATGCCACCCGTGAAGCAAACTGCGGATCTTAGTGACAAGGGGTGGGGGGAAGTTCAACATAAACGTACGCGCGATGTCCGGTGGAATGTAAGTACGTGAGTATATCTTACTTATCCATGCCAGCATCCGTTCACTCAGACCTATATGGCGAAGGACCGAGAACATTAATGTCCATTTGACCCGATCAAAAGCCTTCTCGGCATCAGTACTCATGAAAAGACAAGGGGTCCCAGATGACTTTGCTTTACGGATCAGGGTAAGCACCTTAGTGGTGTTGTCCCTATCTTCCCTGGTGGGAATAAAACCTAACTGGTCAATATCAGTACTCATGAAAAGACAAGGGGTCCCAGATGACTTTGCTTTACGGATCAGGGTAAGCACCTTAGTGGTGTTGTCCCTATCTTCCCTGGTGGGAATAAAACCTAACTGGTCAATATGTATAAGGGACTACAAGTGATGTGCCAATCACGTGGCGAGGAGTTAGAGAATAGTTTTAGGACCGAATTTTGGAGGGAAATGGGTCTGTAGCTCCCACATAGGCCTGGGTCTTTGCCCTCCTTAGGTATCAACGAGATGTGGGCTCTAAGGGTATCCTCAGGAAAATCCCCATTCGAGCTCAGAGTATTAAATAAATTCACCAAGCGCGGGCCGAGAATAGGGAGGAAGGTCTTAAAGTATTGTGCGGTATATCCGTCAGGGCCCGGAGCCTTACCCACCTTCGGAGGTCCCACGGCCGTCTGGACTTCTTCCAGTGTGATCGGGTCCTCCAAGTACTCCCGTGATTCCGATGAGAGGGTTGGTAGACCAGAACCGGTTACATATCTGTCTATATTGTCCTGTCCAGACCCTGAATCGGGCAGGTTGTAGAGATCAGAGTAACATTTTTCAAAGACTTCGACTATTTGGGTTGGGGTAGAGGCCCTCTGGCCATTCTCATCTATCAACTGTGGTATGTAAGAGCCAGATTTCAACTCCTTTACCGACCTGGCTAAGATTTTTCTGCATTTGCCCTCTGACTCCTACGTCAGTTTACGACAAAACTGGAGTGCCGCTTTCGCTTTATAATGGAGTAGGACAGCAATATGGGTATGGAGTGTCCCCAATTCAATCTCTAAGGTCCGTAAGGGGGTATGTTTATGTTTCGCTTCCACAGAGGCAAGTTCACGAAACAGATTAGCAAGCTGTTCCTTCCGTGCTCGTTTGATGCGCGCCCCGTGCCTGATAAGTACCCTGCGGAGTACTGACTTGTGAGCCTCCCAAATTATCCCCGGGTCACAGTCCTGCTTTAGTTTTCTTGGAAATAAAGGTCCAATTCCCTGGTCACATCTGCTAAAACTTCCGGTATCTGGAGCAGGCTCTCATTAAGGTGCCAGAATAGAGACCTAGGTGAGGGGTAGGGAGCGAGGAGCAAGAGGCAGAAGTGTCAACCGATGGCGAAAGGGGACATTAAAGTCCCCACCTAATATCAATTGGCCCTCCCGAAAGTCACATCATCTGTGCAGGGTAGTTCTGAGGAACGTGTCTTGGTGATCATTGGGAGCGTACACAGTGGCAAATGTAAAAAGGCGCTCTCCAATGTGGCCCCTAAGAAAAAGATATTGGCCCCCAGGGTCCACCAGAGAATCCTGGAGAACCCAGGGGAGCCTGCTAGAGATCAGAATGGAGAGGAGGGGTTAGTAGAGTGGTAGACCTTAGGGAAGGATCTCGACCATAGAAAGGGGAGGCTAGTATTTTTAAAATGTGTTTCTTGTATAAAGGCCACATCAGTACAGGATGTGTTCAGTTCTCACAGGAGGATCCACCGTTTTTCAGGGGAGTTCAGTCCCTTAACGTTTAGAGAGGTGACCTTGACTGAGTCTGCCATCGCTCCTCGGGGAGGGACATCAGAGAAAAGCAAAGAAAGTTGAACCAAGGTAGGTTTTGGGTAGGTAATGCATGATGGGAACTAAGGGGGAGAAAGGAAGGGCAAATGCAAGGAAAGGTAAAGGGAAAAAGAGGCCGGGCACCTCAACCCCAGGGGGAGAGGGAAATTAAGGGTTGTCCACACTCAACAGTACAGGAAGGGTATACTAAAACAGCACAATTATGCTATAGCGCTTACCAGATGTACACTGGGTTTAACGCGCTGTCCTACTTGGGTAATTGGGTAGACAGGTTGGAGAGGGAGCCCCCGAATCCTAGTCCCCCCAGCCCCGGCAGTGGTAAATGTCACGTCTGATACCGCTATGCAAATAAAAGACAATCAGTAACATCAAAGAAACAAAAAACAATAGTATAACCAAAACAGAGGTAGAGCATATAACTGTTAGCACTGAGGGGTCTCCTCGGCTCGCCCTAAACGTAGGCATGCATGAGGGAGCCCGTCACAACAGAAAAGGCATCACAGAATGGGATCCACCACCCCCCGTCCCATACCCCTAAAGTACATGCAGTCCCCAAACAAATGCCTTTCTCCCTTTGGCAGATTGTCCTCTCCTTACCCCCTCTCCCCCGTCCACGCCCCGGGGGGAAAAGGGGCAGGGAAGGGGGGAAAGGGGGAGTGGAAGGGGGGAAAGGGGGAGTGGAAGGGGGAAAGGGGGAGGGAAAGGAGGGAAGGGAAGGGTGGGAAGGGGGGGAAGGGAGGGGGGAAACAGGGGAGAGGGGACAAACATGCAGAAATGTCAAGTCCTTTAGCGCACTCCCACCAGCAAACACCCGGACCCCATAAATTTCAACTCCTCCCCTCCATGGTCACCACATCAAGATGAAAGAGAAGCAGCCCTGGTCGGTGCATGGAAAACCCGGCAGGCAAGGGGCTGGGGCCACCATCCCTCCATCCAATGGGAGACTTCACCCGAGCAGCAGTCCTGGGGCCCGCCAATTAGTGTCTCTCCTGCATCTCCAGAGGGAAGCTGGGACTGCCCAAACAGTAAGGGGTAAATCCTCCAGAGGGGTCCAGAGTCACCCTGGAGGGAAGCAGTGTCTCGTACCAATAGGCTCAATAAATAAGTCATCCAGGGTCCCCGAAAGCTGCAGAAGGCAATGTCGGCAAAGAGTAGGTGGGAGCCAGAGGGGGGGACAAGGGGAACATCCAGGGGGAGGGGACACATATGCGGGAATGTCAAGCCCTTCCAGTACAGCGCATTAGGTATCACTCAGACCCCCCAAAGTGCAAATCCCCCATCTAAGGTCAAGACTCCAGAAGGGAAGATGAGCCGCCCTGGTCTGTACATGAAAGAACCTGCTGCCAACGGGTTGGGGCCATCATCCCTTCCTCCAATGGGAGATGCCACCGGCATGACAGCCCCGTGTCCTGTCAAGTGGTGCCCCTCTGACAATGTCGTTGTGGTATATGTGGAGCATCCAGGGAGAGGCAGGGACCACCCAAACAGTGAGGGGTAAAGCCTCCAAGGGGGACCGGTGTCAGACAGGAGGATAGCGGTGTCTTGTACAAGTTGGTTAATTAGACAAGTCATCCAGTGTGTTTCTGTGAGCAGCGGAAAGAAAGGTCGGTAAGGATTATGAATGGGTGGGGGCCAGGGAGTGCATAAAACTGCCACCAGATGACCGGGGCAGAGAGGGCAAGGGGATGAAAGTCAGATCTGGTAGGTGGGGGCGGGGGTGAGGAGTGTCCCTCATATTACTCACATTGGCCATACCTTGAAGCTGAGCGCTCTGCATACCCAGGACGTTCTTCTGTATAATCTAGCCTATCTGTACACATTAGTCGGTCCTCTGTATACACTAGTCTGTCTGTATACACTAGTGTATACAGATAGGCTAGATTATACAGAAGAACGTCCTGGGTATGCAGAGAGAGAGGCTAGAGTATGCATACTTGCTAGTGTATACAGACGGACTAGTGTATACAGAAGACCGGCTAGTTTATATAGGGAGGCTAATGTGTGCAAAAGACAGGCTAGTGTATACAAATAGGCTAGATTATAGAGAAGAACATCTTGGGTATGCAGAGAGAGCGGCTGGGTTACACAGAGAGGCTGCTGTATGCAGACTTGCTAGTGTATACAGACGGACTAGTGTATACAGAGAGGCTTGGGTATACAGAGAGCTAATGTATAAAGAGCAGCTAGTGTATACAAAAGACATCCAAGGGTATACAGAGAGACTCGTGTATGCAGAAGACCGGCTAGTTTATACAGAGAGGCTAAAGTGTACAAAACACAGGCTAGATTATACAGAAGAACGTCCTGGGTATGCAGAGATGGAGGCTAGGGTATACAGAGAGAGAGTGAGGCTGGGTTACACAGAGAGGCAGGAGTATGCAGACTTGCTAGGGTATACAGAGAGCGAGGCTAGAGTATGCATACTTGCTAGTGTATACAGGTGGACTAGTGTATACAGAAGACCGGTTAGTTTATACAGAGAGGCAAATGTGTACAAATGACAGGCTAGTGTATACAAATAGGCTAGATTATAGAGAAGAACGTCCTGGGTATGCAGAGATGGATGGCTAGTGTATACAGATAGGCTAGATTATACAGATAGGCTAGATTATACAGAAGAACGTCCTGGGTATGCAGAGATGGAGGCTAAGGTATACAGAGAGAGTGGCTAGAGTACGCATACTTGCTAGTGTATACAGATGGACTAGTGTATACAGAGGACCGGCTAGTTTATACAGAGAGGATAATGTGTACAAAAGACAGGCTAGTGTATACAAATAGGCTATATTATAGAGAAGAACGTCCTGGGTATGCAGAGAGAGAAGTTGGGTTACAAAGAGAGGCTAGTGTATGCAGACTTGCTAGTGTGTACCGGTGGACTAGTGTATACAGAGAGGCTTGGGTATACAGAGAGCTAATGTATAAAGAGATGCTAGTGTATACCGACGGACTAGTGTATACAGAGGACCGGCTAGTTTATACAGAGAGGTTGATGTGTAAAAAAGACAGGATAGTTTATACAGATAGGCTAGATTATACAGAAGAACGTCCTGGGTATGCAGAGATGGAGGCTAGGGTATACAGAGAGAGAGAGCGAGGCTGGGTTACACAGAGAGGCAGGAGTATGCAGACTTGCTAGTGTATACAGATGGACTAGTGTATACAGTAGACCGGCTAGTTTACACAGAGAGGCTAATGTGTACAAAAGACAGGCTAGTGTATACAGATAGGCTAGATTATACAGAAGAACGTCCTGGGTATGCAGAGATGGAGGCTAGGGTATACAGAGAGAGAGGCTAGAGTATGCATACTTGCTAGTGTATACAGGCGGACTAGTGTATACAGAAGACCGGTTAGTTTATACAGAGAGGCTAATGTCTACAGAAGACCGGCTAGTGTATACACATAGGCTAGATTATAGAGAAGAACGTCCTGGGTATGCAGAGATGGAGGCTAAGGTATACAGAGAGAGAAGTTGAGTTACAAAGAGAGGCTAGTGTATGCAGACTTGCTAATGTATACCGGTGGACTAGTGTATACAGAGAGGCTTGGGTATACAGAGAGCTCATGTATAAAGAGATGCTAGTGTATACAAAAGACAACCAAGAGTAGACAGTGAGGCTCGTGTATACAGAAGACCGGCTACAGAGAAGCTAATTTGTACAAAAGACAGGCTAGTGTATACAGATAGGCTAGATTATACAGAGGAAGGTCCTGGGTATGCAGAGATGTAGGCTAGGGAATCCAGAGAGAGACTGTGTTACACAGAGAGGCTAGAGTATGCAGAAGACCGGCTATTTTTTTTACAGATAGACTTGTGTATACAGAAGACAGTCTGGGGAATTCAGTGAGGCTAGTGTATGCAGAGAGGCTGGGACACCGAGACTATTGTAAAAAGAAGGCAGGCTAGTGTATATAGATTACGGGCACCTGTATACAGAAGACAGAGAGGCTAGTCTATATTGAGTGGCTAGTGTACACAGAGAGATTCATGTATACAGAAAAGCTAGCGTGTAAAGAAGACAGGACTTTATTTTTTGCTAATGCAACTACTTTTGAAACATATAAAGTGCTTTTTTCATATTTTGGTGCTGTTAAAAAGTGGTGTGTTGTCAGTGGTGATATCAATGTGACAGTTAATGTGGAGAACTACAACTATTCAAAATAGAGCAAAAGAGTGCTAAGTTTACTTTGTTAAGTCATTGACTGATAGACGTTAAGTAATTGGCCGTTATTGGTTTGGCAGTACATGGTTTATTTTGATGTAAGATAGTTTTATTCTCTACTTATAGCCGAGTTTTAGACGACTTTATTATTAGCATTATTCGCATTATTCATATATATTATGCAGAGTGTAAGTATTGCAGTGAGACGATATTGCTTTTAAAAGATTTGTATTATTATACATAGCATTGTTAGCAGACCAATAGGACAATTTACATGGCTTAATATTGCAGAGCGTAATTTATCAGGAAAGAGATCCAAAGCGTTAGTTGCAGTAGCTTCATAAAACTGAGATATCGTTGCATTACTCTAAATTTAAAAGTTGTTCCGGTAGCACTGAAAAGACGATATTAGATGAGTGATCTACACATTTCGTTTACTATGTCACTATACCGGCTAAATGTTAATATGTTAATATGTGCTGCGTGTAAGGTAGAAATTAGATGGTTTAGTGTGAGCTGGTTTACCAGGATTTAGAGATAGTAATCTGTTTATACTAGTAATAAATATAGCAAAATAACTATAACGGGTTTAAGTGGAAATACACGAAATAACAGCAACAACGTGTGTAGGTTTTTATCAATCAAGTTAATTACATGTAAGCAGCTAAATATTCTGCAATAGCAGAGATTAAGTATTGCAGTCGAAATGAGATCGGAAGCGTTAGTTGCAGTAGCTCCAAAATGACTGAGAAATCATTTCATTACTCTAAATTTAAAAGTTATCCCGGTAGCACTGAGTGGACTGATATTAGATGAGTGATCGTTCTAGTACAAATTCAGTTTCCTATAGCAGAGAGATACCAGTTACTGTGAGACGAGTAATTAAACTGTTCACGGTAGCATTGCATTACTCTTAACATGTGCAGCGTGTAAAGAAGCAATAAGATGGTTTTGTATTATCCTAAAATTAGCAGTATACGTAATAAAGGTGAGTAGGTAACCTGGATTTAGACATAGCAAACTCTATAATCTAATTTAGCAAAATTAGAAAGGATAATATTGAGACAGTATATACAGGTAGAGTTTAAGTGGAAATACACAAAATATCTAGCTTACCTTTACATTGTTCAATAGAGCGTTGCAAAGTAATACCAAGGCAAAATGTCGGAATAGCAATTAGATGAGATGATTGCTGTAATCATGAAATATCAGCAACGACTAGGTTTCTATCGGATGAGAAAGTATAATAACTGGCAAAGTATGACATGGCAAAGAGACAAATTGCATTAGAGATGTGAGATGGACATGAAATGTCAATCCCCATTGGTTACTTACATGTAAACGCGGCTACATACAGCAAAGTGTGAGCTAAGCAGCTAAAGGGTATTTAAGAGTAAATTGACGTAGCTTGAAAATTCCAACGTGTAAATCGTTCCATTAATTATGCTACGCACGAAGAAGGCTTACACTGACTGTTTTCCGTTTCCACTGGTCATCGGCATAATGTATCAGTAACCATGAACATTGAAAGTGATAGACAGCTTACATTAGGATGTATGCATGATGTGAATGTAAAATAAATGTAAAATAGTTGCATTATGTGTTATTAATGTAATCAAACTGTATTGCTTTGCTTTGCTACTGCAACCACTTCTTGCCGCTGTTAAAAAATGTGTTGCAAGTGTTATGTGTTACAAATGGTTATCAGTGTGACAGTTAATGTGGAGAAGAAGTAATACACAAAATAGAGTCAGAAAGAGAATCCTATTGCATAGAGGTAGCGAAAGATGGTTGCATTAATCTTAATGTGCAGTGTGTAAAAGGTTTTAAAAAGATGGTTTTGTGTGACTTTTGCTTTAACGTAAAATTAGCTGTAGACATTATAACTTGTTACAATGATTTAGAGATAGTAATCTCTATAAAATAATAATAATAAGTATAGCAAAACAAATTAGGAAAATTTTGAGGCAGTATGTATAGGTCGAGATATAGTGAATACACAAAAGGGATCAAGGGATAGTAGCAAAGTCAAGGGATAAATGCAAAGGTACTCTATTTAACAGTAAATTGACGTAGCTTGCAAATTTCAACGTGTAAATCGTTCCATTAATTTTGCTGCGCACGAAGACGGCTTACACTGACTGTTTTCCGTTTCCACTGGAAAGAGAATCCTATTGCATAGAGGTAGCGAGAGATGGTTGCATTAATCTTAATGTGCAGTGTGTAAAAGGTTTTAAAAAGATGGTTTTGTGTGAATTTTGCTTTAACGTAAAATTAGCTGTAGACATTATAACTTATGGTTAGGTTTACAAAGATTTAGAATTAGTAATCTCTATAATATAATAATAATAAGTATAGCAAAACAAATTAGGAAAATATTGAGGCAGCATATATAGGTCGAGATAAAGTGAATACACAAAAGGGATCAAGGGATAGTTGCAAAGTCAAGGGATAAATGCAAAGGTACTCTATTTAATAGTAAATTGACGTAGCTTGCAAATTCTAACGTGTAAATCGTTCCATTAATTTTGTTACGCACGAAGACGGCTTACACTGACTGTTTTCCGTTTCCACTGGAAAGAGAATCCTATTGCATAGAGGTAGCGAGAGATGGTTGCATATGGCAGAAAGACGGCTTACACTGCTTTTCTCACATTTTGCTGCGGTAAAAAGAAATGTTTTGTCACTGTGTTTTAACTGTGACAGATAAGGTGGAGAAAAAGAAGTAATACAGTACATGACAGCTGATACTGGTTGAGTAATAAAACTGTTTTATTAAGATGTAAGACTAGTTTTATTCTCTACATATAGGCTTTTCAGAGAGTTGTATAATATAGGCGACCAATAGGACATTTAAATGGCTTAATATTGTAGGGAGGAAGTATCGCAGTTCAAAGGTAAGAGATTGAAAGCTTAGCTTGAAAATGGCCGATAAATAGTTGCGTTAGTCTAAATTTAAAGGATATGCCGGTACCAATGAGAAAGCTTATATTAGACTAGTTGATCTTTGCATTACACAATCCTATTATTATTATTATTATTAAGATCATAGTGCAGAGAGATACTCAGTTAATGTCAGAGATACTCGGTCAATGTCAGAAAAGCAATAAAACTGTTTACATCGTTAGAGAGCGATAGTTACATTACTCTTAGTATGTGCAGCATGTCTGGTAGCAAATGGATGGTTTTGTGAACATTTTGCATTAAGGTACAATTAGCGGTAGAACTCATGGAAGTGAATAGATTTAAGCGGATTTTGAGATAGTACTCTCCATTTCTAATAAGAAATAAAGAAAAATAAGTCAGGATGGTGTGTCAGGACTGTCACATACTCACAGTTCCGGTACAAATATGCAAAATAGAGCAAAAGAGTACATGGTTTATTTTGATGTATGATAGTTTTATTGCATGCTTGATGTGGATGATTAAAATCGTGTAGTGATCTATATTTAGCATAAGAATGAAAAGGCATAACCTGGCAATGAGACAAACTCCATTAGAGATGTGAGCTAGATGAAATAATGAGATGTCTCTGTATAGCCCAGATTGTCTTCTGTTATCACTTAGCCTACCCTCTAAATTCACTAGCCTCTCTATATACACCAGTATGTTTACACTAGCCGGTCTTCTGCATACAATAGCCTGTCTTCGATATACACTAGCCTATGTTCTGAATACACTAGCCCGTCTTCTGTCTTCTGTATGCCCTAGCCTGTCTTCTGTATACATTAGTCTCTCTGTATAAACTAGCATCTCTGTATACCCCAAACTGTCTTCTGTAAAAACGTGTCTCTCTTTATAGCCTGTCTAGCCTTTCTTCTGTACACACTAGCTTCTCTGTATACACTAACCAGGCTTCTATATACAATAGCTTCACTCTATGCACTAGCCTCTCTGTATAATCTAGCCTCTCTATATACCCTAGATAGTGTTCTGCATCTCCGTAGTGGTAGCCTCTCCGTAGAAGCCAGCCTTTATTCTGTATTCACTAGCCTTTCTTCTGTATGCTGTAGTCTTCTATATATACTAGCTTCTCTGTACACCCTTGCATCTCTGTAATACACTAAACCCTCTGTATACCACAGCCTGTCTTCTGTATACACTAGACTGTAAACACTAGCTAGAATACACCAGCCTGTCTTCTGTACCCACTAGAATCTCTGTATACACTACCCAGTCTTCTGTATACACTGTCAGCTTGGATGTATACCCAAGCCTGTCTTCTGTATACACTAGTCTCTCTAGATGCACGGTCCTATCTGTATACACTCGACTCTCTCTATACACTAACCTCTCTATATACACTAACATCTTTGTATATACTAGCCTCTCTTTAAATTAGCCTCTCTGTGTACCCCAGCCTCATTGTTTACTCTAGCATCTCTGTATACTCAAGCCTATCTGCTTACACGAGTCTGTATTCTGTATTCACTAGCCTGTATTCACTAGCCTTATATATACTAGCTTCTCGCTTCTCTGTACACCCTTGCATCTCTGTACACTAGACTCTCTGAATACACTAAACCCTCAGTATACCACAGCCTGTCTTCTGTATACATTAGACTGTAAAAACTAGCTAGAATACACCAGCCTGTCTTCTTTACCCAATAGACTCTCTGTATGCACTACTCAGTCTTCTGTATACACTGTCAGCTTTGATGTATACCCAAGCCTGTCTTCTGTATACACTAGTTTCTCTATATGCACTGTCCTTTCTGTATACTCTCGACCCTCTCTATACATTAACCTCTCTATATACACTAACATCTTTGTATATACTAGCCTCTCTTTAAATTAGCCTCTCTGTGTACCCCAGCCTCACTGTTTACTCTAGCATCTCTGTATACTCAAGCCTATCTACATACACGAGTCTTCTGTATTGTGTATTAACTAGCCTTTCTTCTGTATGCTGTAGTCTTCTATATATACCAGCTTCTCTGTACACTCTTGCATCTCTGTAAACACTGTGTAAACTAGCCAGTCTTATGTATACACTCGCCGACTGTATACACTAGACTCTCTGATAAACACTAAACTCTCTGTATACCACAGCCTGTCTTCTGTATACACTAGACTGTAAAAACTAGCTAGAATACACCAGCCTGTCTTCTGTACCCACTAGACTCTCTGTATACACTACCCAGTCTTCTGTATAGAATGTCAGCTTTCATGTATACACTAGCTTCTCTATATGCACTGTCCTTTCTGTATACACTCGACTCTCTCTATACACTAACCTCTCTATATACACTAACATCTTTGTATTTGTCTTTAAACTAGCCTCTCTGTGTACCCCAGCCTCACTGTTTACTCTAGCATCTCTGTATACTCAAGCCTATCTACATACACGAAACCTGTATTCTGTATTCACTAGCCTTTCTTCTGTATGCTGTAGTCTTCTATATATACCAGCTTCTCTGTACACCCTAGCACTGTAACAGTACTAGGTTCCTGTATTACAGAAACAGAACACCAGCAATAAGGTGTATACTGTGCAGGAGGCACACAACACCGACTCTAACTTCTGCACTGCAGATGCATGTATTGCAGAAATTGAACACCAGTAATAATATGTGTACTGTGCAGGAGGCACATAACACCCACTGTAACAGTGCTAGGTTCCCAAGCAGTAAAGAGCGTCCTCTTTCCCTGACCACCGCAACACACTATACAAGGCCGCCATGCTGGCGGCCTTATATAGTGTGGGGTGTGTACTAAACCCCCCGGAGCTATAATTGGCCACAGGAATCCTGCCTGTGGTGAATTGTGGCTCTCCTCACACAGGATGTCACATCTGTTCTTATTATATAGAACCTATTATGCTCCTCGTAAACTTTTTCAGTTTGGCCGAACGGCCGGACGCAAGTTGCCCCCGGTGCGGGAACATGGGGGGAGACATGATGCACATGTTTTGGAGATGCCCGAAGTTGATCCGCTACTGGACAGAGGTGACAGGAACCATTGATCGGGTGGTTGGAACCTCCACCAGGATGGAGGCGAAGTATTGTCTCCTGGGATTAGTTGAAGGAGTTGGAAACCCGGGAAGTAGCCAGATGGCAGTTCTGAGATGCCTATTTCAGGCAAGGAAACTGATTGCCCAACCCTGCTTAGCCTCCAATGTTGGCAATGACTTGTTTTTTTTCGCTTGTTTCCCAAGATGACCATGTTGGCGTTTGTCATGATGGTTGAGAGTGCCCGAAGAGATCGCCTATGGCCCCATCCCCTTGAAAGTGCCTGATCTTGTCTGATCTCGGAGGCTAAGCATTGTCGGGCCTGATGTAACTGGATGGGAGACCAACTGGGAATACCAGGTGCCGTAGCATTCTTTTTATGTTGTTGGCGTTGACATGGTTTTTTTTTTCCGCTTGTTTCCCAAGGTGATCATCTTGGCATTTGTCAAGAGGGCTGAGAGAGCCCAAAGAAATCTCCTACGGCCACATCCCCCTGAAAGTGCCCGATCTCATCTGATCTCAGAGGCTAAGCAGGGTCCGGCCTGGATAGTACCTAATTAAAGGTGCCGTAGGAATCTTTTTATATTGTTGGCTTTGACCTGTTTTTCTTTCGCTTGTTTCCCAAGGTGACCATTTTAGCATCAGTCAAGAGTTTTGAGTATGTCCCAAAGCGTTCGCCTGAGGTCACATCACCCTGAAAGCGCCCGATCTCAGAGGCTAAGCAGGGTCTGGGTCAGATGGGAGACCGCCAGGGTCTATGTTGTTGGCGTTGACCTTTTTTTTTTTCACTTGTTTCCCAAGATAACCATCTTGGTATTTGTCAAGAGGGTTGAGAGTGTCTAAATAGAACACCTATGGCCACATCACCCTGAAAGTGCACAATCTCATCTGATCTCGGAGGCCTAGCAGTGTACAGCCTGGTTAATACCTGTATGGGAGACCATCTGTGAATACCAGGTGCCGTAGGCTTCTTTTTATGTTGTTGGCTTTTACCTGTTTATTTTCGCTTGTTTCCCAAGGTGACCATCTTGGTGTTTAACAAGAGGGTTGAGAGTGCCCAAAGAGATCACCTATGGCCCCATCACCCTGAAAGCGCCCAATCTCATCTGATCTCAGAGGCTAAACAGTGTCGGTCCTGGTTAGTACCTGGATGGGAGACCGCCTGGAAATACCAGGTGCCATAGACTTCTTTTTTTGTTGTTGGCTTTGAACTGTTTTTTTCGCTTGTTTCTCAAGGCGACCATCTTGGCGTTTGTCAAGAGGGTTGGGCGTGTCTTGAAGAGAACGCTTACGGCCACATCACACTGAAAGCACCCGATCTCGTCTGATTTCAGAGGCTTAGGAGCATCAGGACTGGTTAGTACCTGGGTGGGAGACTGCCTGGAAAGACCAGGTGACATAGAAGGATCTGGTCTGGTTAGTGTCTTGATTGGGAGATCGCCTGGGAATACCGGATGCCGTAGGATTCTTTGTATGTTGTTGGCTTTGACCTGTTTTTTTTCCCTTGTTTCCCAAGGTGACCATCTTGGCATTTGTCAAGAGGGTTGAGAGTGCACAAAGAAATTGCCTACGGGCACAACACCCTGAAAGCGCCCAATCTCGTTTGGTCTCAGAGGCTAAGCAGGGTTGGGCCTGGTTTGTACCTGGATGGGAGACCGCCTGGGTTTTCCAGATGCCGCAGGCTTCTTTTTATGTTGTTGGCGTTGACTTGTTTTTTTTGTTTGTTTCCCAAGGTGACCATCTTGGCGTTTGTCAAGAGGGTTGAGCGTGCATTTGATCTCAGAGGCTAAGCAGGGTTGGGACATGGTTAGTACCTGGATGGGAGACCGCCTGGGATTTCTCGATGCCATAGGCTTTAGTTTTAAGTTGTTGGCATTGACTTATTTTCTTTATTTTTATTATTCTTTTATTAAGTAGAACAACATAAATATAACCATACAGCATGACCCAGGGTCACAATTACATGCTAACAAAAAATAGGCAGCCAAATAACTCTGGGTTCTCAGAGGGGAGTCCTACAGTTTCATGCAGAAAATAGAGAAACCCCACCTCCGACATGTAGTACAGTATAACTAGTGCAGCTCCGTTCGGACAAATGTAATCATGGAGAACAACTGGGACCACAGCGAGCCAGCTTATCATGACCTACGTGAACCAGAGTAAAATATGAGCCGGTCATGTCCAGAACCCTGGGGTTCTTCTGGGTCCCGAAGGCTAGTAAGGAGACAAGGCATAGTCAAAAGGGAGGACGGGGGAAGAAGAGAGTGCAAAGACGGAGAGAGAGGAGGTGGGGGGATGGCGACGGGGAAAAAAAGAAAAATAAAGACAAAAAGGAGGGGGGGAATGCCACCCAGGGCAGACATGGCCTACGTAGGTAAACGTTAGATGTTCAGTCATTTTCTGGGACGGAGGCACTGCTCACCTCCCGAATGTAGTCTCGAGTACCAGTAAAATACCTCCAGGGCCTTCATGTAACACTAAATGCCTCTTCAGTGTTGTGAAGGGTGGCGGTCAATTCTTCCATCCGGAGAATATGATTGACTTTGGAATACCACAGCACCTTGGATGGGGGCTGAGGCTGCCTCCACAGTGCGGGAATGCAGGCCCGGGCGGCATTCAGGAGTTGCATCGTGAGGGTTTTTTTGTATTTTCGAACAGGCTGTTCGGTCAAGTGTAGAAGGCACGCTACTGGGAACCCAAAAGTTCCTCAAGGTCGGGCATGCCCAGAAAAGGTGTCCCATGGTCCCCATATCTGAATTTCACCTCCAACAAACATCCGGGATCGATCTATCCATTTTATTCAGAAGGTATGGGACTCTATACCAGCGTGAGACTATCTTGTATCTTGATATTGGTTTGCGATGGAAGCTTTATGTACTAAGGTCAAGATCTTCCCTATCTGTTGTGGGGTAAATGTGATGCCTAAGTCCCTCTCCCATTTGTGGATAAATGGTGGGGGTCGACTCCTCCTCCTGACTACTCAATAGGTTGTACAGAAGGGAGAGGGTGTGTCGCACAGGTTCCCTTTTGTGACAGATGGATTTATAGGGTGTCAGGTCTCTAGGAGTGTAGGGGGCCCTTTGTATGGCCAGAAGAAAGTGACGAAGTTGATAAGCACTAAACAAGTCAAGCGGAGGGTCAGAAAGCTCGGCGACAGTTTGCGTGGTCGGGAGCCTTCCCGTGGGCCACACCTCTCCCAGACGCTGTTTCCCCACCACTGTCAACTGTCGCAGTTTCTTGTTGGTAAATCCCGATGGGAAGTCTGGATTACCTATAACCGGAGTCATTGGTGATGGCAGGGGAGCAATGTGTGTGCAGCGGAACAACCTCCGCACAACAGCCAACGTAGCTCCCACTACGGGGTGACCTCTGAGGTCTTTTGGTAGGGAGGACAGGAGCCACGGGGAGGTCAATAGGGGAATGGATCCATCCTCAATCTCCATCTCCACCCACTGCTTGTGTGGGCCATTACAATGCCAATCAACGACTCTCGCTAGCAGAGTCACTCTGTAGTATTGTCTGAGATCTGGGAGACCCAGACCCCCTTGTCCTTTGGTCTGGCAAGCAATTACAAACGGGCTCTGGGCGGTTTGCGCGCCAAAATAAAGTCCCGGAGCAGCACCTGCAGTTGTCTGAAAAAAATTGGGGGTAACCGGATCGGTAATGTCTGGAACATGTATAAGATCCGAGGGAGGGCCATCATTTTTAATGCATTACAGCGCCCGAACCAGGTCAGTGTTAAAGCATGCCAGTTTCCCAAATCAGATTTCAGTCTATCCAGGAGAGGGACAAAATCAAGCAGGTACAATTGCGCTAAATCCGCTGCGATGTCAACGCCCAGTTAACGTATAGATTTTTCAGCCCAGTAGAATGGAAAAGAGGAGCGGAGCCTCTTGGCCTCACCATCCGGGACCGATATATTCAATACAGCCGACTTGGCGCAATTGTTTTTATAGTTTGATAGGCTGCCGTGTCGCTGTAGAGACGCAAGTATTTTGGGAAGCAAAATGTGTGGATTGGAGATGGAAAAAATTAGATCATCAGCGTACGCCGCAATTTTGTGCTGTGCCGAGGGTTTGGATATGCCAGTAATATTCGGGTCATTCCGAACGTGACACATAAGTGGTTCCAGTGTCAGAATAAAAATTAGGGGAGACAGAGGGCACCCCTGCCTCGTCCCATTAGTGATGGGGAAAGAGTCCGAGCACCACTCGGTCACCCGTACCGCTGCCGATGGCGTGGAGTAAAGCGACATTACCCAGCTCATCATGTTGGGGCCAAGACCTATATGTTCCAGGGTGGCCTGCATAAAGTGCCAGGCCACCCTGTCAAAGGCCTCCTCCGCGTCCGTTGACAGCATAAGCAAGGGCCTTCCCTGTACATGCGCCGCATGGATTAAATTGAGGACTCGGGCCGTATTGTCTCTAGCTTCCGACTTATTTTTATTTTTTTGCTTGTTTCCTAAGGTGACCATCTTGGCATTTGTCAAGAGGGTTGAAAGTGCCTGAAGAGATTGCCTACGGGCACATTACCCTGAAAGCACCCGATCTCGTTTGATGTTGGAGGCGAATAGAGTCGGGCCTTGTTAGTACCTGGATGGGAGACCGCCTGGGAATACCAGGTGTCGTAGACTTCTTTTTATGTTGTTGGCGTTGACCTGTTTTTTTTTCGCTTATTTCCCAAAGTGACCATCTTGGTGTTTGTCAAGAGGGTTGAGAGTGCCTGAAGAGATTGCCTATGGCCACATCACTCTGAAAGCACCCAATCTCATCTGATCTTGGAGGCTAAGAAGAGTCGGGCCTGGTTAGTACCTGGATGGGAGACCACCTGGGATTACCAGTTATTGTAGGCTTCTTTTTATGTTGTTGGCGTTGATTCGTTTTCTTTTTTTTGCTTGTTTCCCAAGGTGACCATCTTGGCATTTGTCAAGAGGGTTGAGAGTGCCCAAAGAGATCGCTTACAGCAGCATCACCCTGAAAGAGCCCTATCTCTTCTCTTTTCTGATGCTAAGAAGGGTAGGCATGCGCAGTACACAGCAACACAGATTCCGAAAATTGCCGAGCATGAACGGCGCCTGCGCACTGAGTCCAGGTTCTATCCCCACTATCCAAGTGGACATAGAGTAAGAATATAAAAGATCCGAGCGCAGCGAGGCCGAGCCCGAAGCGTGGCGAGCGAAGCTCGCCTGCGAGGGGCCCTCTAATATTCACAACCCTATGTCCGCTTGGATGGTGGGGCTACCACCTCCACTCACCGCGCAGGCGCCGTTCAGCTTCGGAGATTTTCCGAAGCTTCGTCTGCTCCGTACTGCGCATGCGCAGTACGGCGCGGACACTATATCATGGCCGGACAGTATATGGCAGAACACCGGCACCAGTCAACCACCGGTGTCATGTGCGTCGCTGTGTAATATAGAGCAGGGTCCGGGAAGCCAATACCTCCCCGCAATTTCGGTCGCAATAGCATTGCCCTACCAATACGCATATGTTTTCCGCGCCAGAGGAACTTGATAAAGATTGAGCGAACCGCATGAAAGAAAGTCTGGGGTATTTTGATAGGTAAGGCTTGTAGTAGATACAGAAGTCGTGGCATCGCGTTCATCTTCAACACATTACAGCGTCCGAACCATGACAGAGCTAGTGGGTCCCATCTTTTAAGGTCCGCTGTAAGCCCATAGGCTTCTTTTTATGTTGTTGGCTTTGACCTGTTTTTTTTTGCTTGTTTCTCAAGGTGAGCATCTTGGCGTTTGTCAAGAGGGTTGGGTGTGTCTTGAGGAGAACACTTACGGCCACATCAACCTGAAAGCACCCGATCTCGTCTGATTTCAGAGGCTAAGCAGCGTCAGGCCTGGTTAGTACCTGGATGGGAGACTCCCTGGGAAGACCAGGTGCCATAGAAGGATCTGGTCTGGTTAGTGTCTTGATTGGGAGATCGCCTGGGAATACTGGATGCCGTAGGCTTCTTTTTATGTTGTTGGCTTTGACCTGTTTTTTTTAGCTTGCTTCCCAAGGTGACCATCTTGGCCTTTGTCAAGAGGCTTCAGAGTGCCCAAAGAGAGTGCCTACGACCAAATCACTATACTATATATCTATATCTATAATAATAAATAATATTTTTAGTTATTATATATAAGATACTATATAGGTGATTTGGCCGTAGGCACTCTCTTCGGGCACTCTGAAGCCTCTTGACAAAGGCCAAGATGGTCACCTTGGGAAACAAGCTAAAAAAAAAACAGGTCAAAGCCAACAACATAAAAAGAAGCCTACGGCATCCAGTATTCCCAGGCGATCTCCCAATCAAGACACTAACCAGGGGGGCGTGGCCTAGGCATGAAGGAGTGAGGACACTCTTTTCCGGAGCTCCCGGTCCGTGACCCCTCCGCACCCCTTTACCACAGTCTGGTCGCATATTTCGGCATCGCCGACATCCCCGCGCTTCGGCGGAACACAGCCAGCCGAGCGGGGTCCGCCGCTGCTGCCACGGACAGGTACTTGGTCCCGCTGCAGCCTCCGGCCTCCACGCCGGATCCAGCCAAGATGGCGCCCGCGGCCTCCGGCGCTCCAGGACACGCGGCACAGAGGGAAGGTGAGCAGACTGCTATGCAGGGACACGACATGCCCCCGTTCTCCCCGCCTAGTGACTTGTCCCCGTGTCTCCCCCGCTCACTGTCCATGGCCTCGCTTGACAGCCCGGACCATAGCGGCCTGCCACCCTGGTTCCCTCACAACTCCCAACTGTCCCAGAGACCCTCCCGCAGTGGAAGCCTCATCCCAGGACCGAATGGCCAGTCTGCTCTCGCCTCAGACACACAGGGGGACCCACCGCTGCCACCAGCACCGGCATTATTGGGGGACAAGGCCATCCTAGCTTTACTCCAAAACCTTCCCACTAAAGCAGACTTTAGCTGTATGGCAGCCAGGATTGAAACAACCTTGCGACATGAAATCGCAGGGGTCAAACGTGACGTGTCGGCTACGAACGAGCGGGTGACCACCCTGGCATCGGATGTGACCTCCCTGACCACTGATGTTTCTGGCCTGCAAGCCGCACATGATACCCTTGCTGACAGAGTGGCACAGTTGCAACTCCTAGTGGATGACCTTGAGAATCGCAACCGCAGACGCAACATCAGGATCAGAGACTTGCCCGAAGCCACTGGCCAGGCAGACCTCAAAGCCACAGTTACAGCTATATTTAACGCCTGTCTGGACCGCGCTGCTGACACAGTAATAGCCATTGATAGAGTCCACAGGACCCTGGGCCCCAGGAGCCCCACAGAGAACCGGCCACGTGACGTTTTATGCTGTCTCCACAATTACTCAGTTAGGGAGGATGTCCTGCAAGCGTCGTGGCGCAAAGGCAGCATTGATTTTGACGGGGCCCAAGTCACCCTTCTGCCAGATGTATCCCGCAAGACCTTCCAGATGAGACGCTGTCTGCGACCCCTTCTGGAACACCTAACTGAACGGAGGATTCCATACAAGTGGGGCCATCCGTTTCACCTTATAGTGCGCAAAAATGGGAGGCCCCTTGCGCTACGACACCCTTCGGAGGTCCCGTCCTTTCTGGAGGCTTTGGGCCTGCCCTCGGTTCAGGTCCCCGACTGGTTGGCTCCTGTTGTCCCCCAGGGAGCAGTGGCCCCGACGAACAACCCCTCAACCAGGCCACAGAGAGTGAGACGCCACCGTCGATCCCAACGTCAGAGATCGCAGGCCCCTCAAGATCGTGAACCCTGAGAGAGTACAGTAATTTTCCGTTATTCCTGTGTTATACCCTTTTTTTTTTTGTTTTCTTTTTCTCTACCAACATAGACGGCTGGAGTATCCAGCTTTGTGTTGTTTACCATGCCACGGGCCATTGTTCCCAGCGCCCCCGCTAGGGGAGAGGAAGGACATTGGAAGAACAGAGTTGGACACTGCGCTTCCTGGACGAAGCCCTGAGTTATTGGCGGTACTGTTCACCATTCTCGTTACTGTTTATCTACAGGTGCCCTAGTCTCGGCGCTCTTTGTGTTTTTGGACTGCCTGGTGGTGCCCCCCGGGTGCCCCTGGGCGGCGTTCCCGCTCCCTCCCCCTCTCCTCCCCCCCCCTTTTTCCATTTTTTTTTTTGGGGGGGGGAGGGGCGGGTGCCTGGGTGGTATAAAGTTATCTATACTCTGTGTTGAAAAGTTTAATATGTTGGTCTAATTATGCACTGTTCTGCTGTTGTTAACTGCCCGATACCTGCTGCAGTGATGTTCTATAATGCGTTTGATGTCGTAGTTAAGATGCCAAAGAAGCTCCGTGCACGCCCGATTGCGACTGCATGGACCATGGGATGCTGGAGGGGTACTGCACCGACGAGTTCCTCCCTCTGCAGTGCCTTACCTCTTCCCCCACTAGGCCCCTCTGCCCTAACCGGCAGGTTCTCTCCGATAGGAGCTTTAGCAATTCCCCGATCTATCCCCACCCCTCCTACCCTCCTCCTCCCTACTAACTCCGGACCTTCTCCGCTTCGTTACTGCTTTTCCTTTTTCTCCTCCTCTTCCTCTGTGCTTGAACTCTATATCTACTACTGACTCTGGTGGGGACCGCCGGCCGGGTACCACTGCCGTCATGGCCCTGAAGCTGGTTTCCTGGAATGTGAAAGGGCTGAATGTACCTGAAAAAAGGTCCAGCTGCCTGACAGAATTGTGGCGGATGAAGCCCCAAATAGTTTTCCTCCAGGAGACCCATTTCAGGACAGACCAAATACCACGGCTTTATAGTAAGCACTTCCCCCTGGCCCACCACAGCACGTCCCCTACTTCCAAATCGAGAGGAGTGTGTGTTCTTGCTAAAAACTTGCCGTGGCGCCTGTTAGCTGTCCAAGCCGATAGTGAAGGGAGATATCTCTTCATTAAGGGAACTCTCCACTCGCAAACTTTTACTCTTGCCAACCTATACATGCCAAATGTGGACCAGCTGCCGGCCTTAGAAGCATGCTTGGATGCCCTGGCTGCATTCTCGGAGGGTACTTTGATCGTTGGGGGGGACTTTAACCTCACCTTGGACCCCCGCAGAGACTCATCATCGGGCACCTCTGCGATTTCTGCGAGAACGCGTTCACACATAAGAGACCTGCTACACTCCCACCGACTGATCGATGTGTGGCGTACGCTTCACCCACAGGATAGGGACTATACGTTCTTTTTCACCGCTCATGGTTCTTACTCACGTATAGATATGTTTTTAGTCACCCACAATGCTATCCCGGCGGTCACAGACGCTCAGATAGGCCACATAGCCCTGTCTGACCATGCCCCGATTTCTTTGATGCTGAAGCTACAACAGGAGTCGCGTGGTCAGTCCTGGTGGAGACTGAACGAGTCTCTCCTGAAGGACCCTGAGACCCACGCAGACCTGCTTAGGGAATTAGAAAGTTACTTTGATCATAACCGTGATTCTGTTTCCAACCCCCTCATGTTATGGGCGGCTCATAAATGCTACATTAGGGGCATTCTTATTAAACATGGTCATAGACTCAAAGTGGCCAAAACTGAGGCTCTCTCCAAACTTATTGCCAAGTTGCATGCGTGTGAACAACGACACAAATCCCAGCCGACTGCTGCGCTGGAGGTGGAGGTGAGAGATCTTAGAGAACAAATCAGAGATTTCTCTCTCTTTCAGGCTAGAACCAGACTCATGTGGGTCCGCAGGACGTATTATGAATATGGAGACAAGTGTAGTAGGTCCCTAGCGAACTCCCTGCGTGCCCAACGCAACGCGTCCTTCATTCCAACCATAACCTCCCCTTCGGGTGCCAAGCTTCATGATTCACGGGAGATAGCGGAGTGTTTCCGATCTTTCTATGAAGCCCTTTATAACTTGCACCCCCGGGACTCAGGAGACGCCCTCCAGGCCGGCACAGCGGCCATTGACGAGTACCTAGCTTCGGCAAACCTCCCGTCGCTGACACAGGAAGAGATAGAGCTTCTCTCGCAACCTATCTCCCCGGAGGAATTGTCGGCAGCGTTAAGAGACTCACCCAAGGGCAAGGCACCAGGCCCAGATGGGTTTACGGTCCCTTATTATAAGGCCTTCCTCTCCCTGTTGTCCACGCCGTTTGTGTCAGCTTTTAACGCCCTATTGGAGGGCCAGACCTTTCCACCGGAGCTGTTGCAGGCAAGCATCTCGGTCATACTCAAGCCGGAGAAGGATCCGCTTCTCTGTGCGAACTACAGGCCCATCTCCTTATTAAACAGCGACCTTAAGCTCTTCACTAAGATACTGGCGGAGCGGTTGGCGCCCATTCTCCAACGCCTGATACCTCTGGATCAGGTGGGGTTTATTCGTAACAGGGAAGCCCGAGACAACACTACCAGGGCAATCAATGTTATAGAACGAGCCAGACGCCTTAAACTACCGATTATGTTGCTCTCTGTGGACGCAGAAAAAGCGTTTGACAGGGTGAGCTGGCCTTTTTTGCTAGCCACCCTGCGAAGCTTGGGTGTACCCCCCCATGCTTTCATGGGTTACAGCTCTTTACTCGTCACCGACGGCGATGGTTAGGGTCAATGGGTTTGCCTCGTCGCGTTTCACTATTGGCAATGGAACGAGGCAGGGATGCCCGTTGTCCCCCCTTTTGTTTGTCCTATCGCTTGAACCCTTGCTGCACCACATCAGGCAGAACATAGACATCAAGGGACTGGACACCCCCTCACACCACCATAAGGTCGCAGCCTTTGCAGATGACCTCTTGTTCTATGTCTCGGAGCCTCACATTACATTGCCGAATCTCTTAGCGGAAATAAGACGATATGGCACCCTGTCAAATTTTAAAATTAACTTACAGAAATCGGAAGCACTCAACGTCTCCCTGTCTACCAACGCCCAGACGAGTCTAAGCACTAATTTTCCCTTTCGTTGGGCAACTGGGGCTATACAATATCTGGGTACCAAGGTTCCCCCGGACCCACATCTGATTTTCCAATTGAATTTCCAGCCGCTTCTAAAAAATTTTGCCATAGATCTAGAGAGGTGGTCAAAGTTGGCGACCTCTTGGTTTGGGAGATGCAATGTGCTCAAAATGAATGTAATGCCCAGACTCTTGTACCTATTACAAGCCTTACCGATAAAAATCCCCCAATCATTTTTTAAAGCCATGCGCTCCATCTTTATTCGATACGTATGGCAGGGCAGGCCTCCAAGACTCAGCCGAACATTACTGCTCAGATCAAAAGACAAGGGAGGGATTGGCCTCCCAGATCCGGCATGGTACTATACGGCGGTGCACATGAACAGAGTAGTTGACTGGTGCAGACACCTGAAGGATAAGCTGTGGGTTCGTCTGGAGCGTGAATCCGTACCATTTCCAGGTTTGCCTGGTCGGGAGCAACACGGGCACACCCACTCATTGAGCCAACGTTACAAGAGCTAGACAGATATTTTACCCTGACGGGCGTGCCCAGTTTCCCTTCGCCCATGACTCCTATTATTGGACACCCACGCTTTGAACCCGGCATGACGGAAAAGTCTTTCCGCCTCGACCCTGACCGGGACCTTGTGCGGGCCTCTTCTTTTCTTGGCCCTAGGATGTGGACAGCGGTCTCCACTATGTACGAGGCGTTAGCAACCACGGCCCTGGGACAGTGGAAGCTTGCCCAACTCTCCCACTTCTTGAAATCTTTGTCAAACAGTGGCGAATTCCGCAGACCCCTAACATCGTTTGAGGAGGTATGCTCAGGAGAGGGACCGACCCGAGGGTCTCTTTCCCTGTCATATCGCATCCTACTGGACCAACTCTCCCAGGGTAACCTGGTGTTCGTGGAAAAATGGGAGTGAGACCTGCATGTCCGGCTCTCGCCAGACCAGAAGAACCGCGCGCTTCTTTTTGCGCACAAGTCATCCCTATGTAGTAAATACCAGGAAATAGCTTATAAAATTTTGACCCGATGGTACAGGACCCCCACTGTCCTGGCGGCTATGTTTCCCGGTCACAGCCCTTTGTGCTGGAGATGCGGTGAACAAGCCGGCACGTTACTACATATCTTTTGGGAATGCCCTCAACTGGCCCATTTCTGGAGACAGGTTCTCAATATCATTTATGACCTCACGGCTATTGATCTCCAGAACAACCCAGCTGCGATCTTCCTCAATCTGACCCCACTCTCGAGCAAGAAGTACCATAAATCTCTCTTAAAACATCTTCTGAGTGGGGCCAGGGCATGTATACCTAGCATGTGGAAACAGCAGGCCGCTCCACTGGTGTCTCACTGGTTTGCAAGAGTTTGCGACATCTACCGTATGGAACAGCTCACATCAGCGTTAGGCGACAGGGAGGAAGAGCACACTGCTCGTTGGTTGTCGTTGGTTGTCTTGGAGCCCCCCATCCCCTTCTCCTGCCCATTTGCTCCCCCCTCTTTCCCTACCCCCTAACTCCCAAGTATAATTAAAATACATGATGATTGCAAGGATCTTTTCGTTTTGTTCCCTCGATTTCCCAGCCAGGGGTTGGCGGCCCTCGGGGTGGTCCCGGCTGAGCTCTTTGACCAATAGAATGAAGGTGACCGATGTTAGAGGCCCCTCAGTCTGGGCCTTGAGGGGGATCGCCCCGCGGACTGCCCTGGTTTATAAGTAGACACTGGGGTGCCAGATCATTAGAGTGGGATAATGTGGTGGCCTAGCCACGGCTGGGGCTGCTGCTGACATAAGTTGTTAGGTTTCCCCCGGTCCCCCACGAAGTATTAACTATGTATTTTTGTTAACCTGGAAAACTGAGGGATCTATGTCTTTTACAGTTTGTCTCTGTATTACCTGCAATCCGTAAATAAAGAATTAAAAAAAAAAAAGACACTAACCAGACCAGATTCTTCTATGGCACCTGGTCTTCCCAGGGAGTCTCCCATCCAGGTACTAACCAGGCCTGACGCTGCTTAGCCTCTGAAATCAGACGACATCGGGTGCTTTCAGGTTGATGTGGCCGTAAGCGTTCTCTTCAAGACACGCCCAACCCTCTTGACAAATGCCAAGATGGTCGTCTTGAGAAACAAGCAAAAAACAACATAAAAAGAAGCCTATGGGCTTACAGCGGACCTTAAAAGATGGGACCCACTAGCTCTGTCATGGTTCGGACGCTGTAATGTGTTGAAGATGAACGCGAGGCCACGACTTCTGTATCTACTACAAGCCTTACCTATCAAAATACCCCAGACTTTCTTTCATGCGGTTCGCTCAAACTTTATCAAGTTCCTCTGGCGCGGAAAAGATATGCGTATTGGTAGGGCAATGCTATTGTGACCGAAATTGCGGGGAGGTATTGGCTTCCCGGACCCTGCTCTATATTACACAGCGACGCACATGACACCGGTGGTTGACTGGTGCCGGTGTTCTGCCATATACTGTCCGGCCATGATATAGTGTCCGCGTCCGGAGCAGACGAAGCTTCGGAAAATCTCCGAAGCTGAACGGCGCCTGCGCGGTGAGTGGAGGTGGTAGCCCCACCATCCAAGCGGACATAGGGTTGTGAATATTAGAGGGTCCCTCGCAGGCGGGCTCGGCTCTTTTATATTCTTACTCTATGTCCACTTGGATAGTGGGGATAGAACCTGGACTCAGTGCGCAGGCGCCGTTCATGCTCGGCAATTTTCTGAATCTGTGTTGCTGTGTACTGCGCATGCACAGTACACAGCGGACACTATCCGATGGGGGACCATATGTGATAAGACACCGGCATGGGGAACTGAAGCTATGGGTCAAGCTAGAGCAGGAGATGGCGCGGGTTCCACTGGCTGGTCTGCCTTGGGCGGGGAGGCCATTGGAGCCCTGTGTGACTACTCACCCGTTAATTGGCCCCTCGCTCGCCGAGATGGATAGTTTTTTTCACCTTTCCCACCTGACTAACTTCCCTTCTCCTATGACCCCAATTATTGGACATCCTAGATTCCCTCCGGGCCTGTCTGACCAGGCCTTTACCAGGCAAGCCCCGAAAGGGCTTCTGAGAGCAGCCCTATTTCTTGGACCCACGGGCTTGATTCCCATGGGGACCATACTGCTAGAGCAAGTACCTGTTGCATTGAATAGCTGGAGAGCTAGACAGCTAATCCATTTCCTCGGATCACTACCTAACCATTCGTTCTTCTCTAGACAGTTCCACCCCTTTGAGGAACTTTGCCTGGATGATGGCCCAATTCGTGGTTCCCTCTCTAGGTCCTACCAAATCCTGACAGACGCACAATCCTCCACGGATCCACCCTTCCTAGCTAAATGGAAAAGGGACTTACAAACTACATTCTCCAAACCACAGAAGGACAGAATACTCTTTTTCGCCCATAAGTCGTCACTCTGCAGTAAATATCAGGAGATCTCATTTAAGCTGATCACACGCTGGTATCGTACACCGGTGGTGTTGGCCAAAATATTCCCCGGTCAATCTGACCGCTGCTGTCGCTGTGGGCAACAGACTGGCACCATTCTCCACATTTTCTGGGAATGCCCTAAATTACAAACATTCTGGCAGCCTGTCCTGAGACTCATCCACAAGTTCACAGACATTTCCTTAGCCAATGATCCCGCAGCAGTTCTTCTCAATCTAACTCCTATGTCGAGAAAGCGTTATCATAAGTCCTTACTTAAACATCTCCTCAATGCAGCTAGGGCCTGCATCCCAAGTCAGTGGAAAGAGCAATCTGCTCCAATGGTGACCCAGTGGTTCGCAAGGGTAAATGATATTGAACGAATGGAAGACCTGACTGCCACAATGAGGGATAAAACAGAGGAGCATGGGAACAGATGGTTCTACTGGACCCAGTTTCGCTTTTCGGAAGAATACCTCCGTGAGACATGGTAAGCTCATGGTGATCGTTGGAGATCGCTGTTCCAAATGTTGGACAGCTGATGAGCTGGTGAGCCGAGCGCGTCTCTTGCTCCCTGGGAGGGGACCCCACCCTATCCACTCTACCCACGACACCCCCTTACCCCTTCTTTACCTTTTCTGCCATTTCCTTCCCCAATCTTCTCTTTCCCCTTCTCCCTCCTTTCAGTTCTACTATTTCCCTTCTTAACTCAAAAAAGGGAAAAGAAAATGGTATGTTCCAACCCCATTTGACTACTACACAATACTCTTCCCCTATCTATGGATATCTAAACTCTTCGAGGGTAGCAGGGCTAGTATCAATACTATTTTAAGTGATAGAGGATCCCAACGAGATGGAGCTTTAATCTCATCTTGATATGACCGCAAAGCTGTACACGTGCTATTCTCCTCAGACTTCTTACCATTGGCTCTGATATCCATGCAATATGATCGATTGTTTGTAACTATTTGTATCACACATTCTGTGAAGTTGCCTTTGCATTGTATGTCGCATACTACTAAATAAAAAAAAACAAAAAAACAGAAGCCTATGGCACCTGGTATTCCCAGGCGGTCTCCCATCCAGGTACTAACCAGGCCCGACACTGTTTAGCATCCGAGATCAGACGAGATTGGGCGCTTTCAGGGTGATGGGGCCGTAGGTGATCTCTTCGGGCACTCTCAACCCTCTTGACAAATGCCAAGATGGTCACCTTGGGAAACAAGTGAAAAAAAAACAGGTCAATGTCAACAACATAAAAAGAAGAATACGGCACCTGGTATTCCAACGCCATCTCCCATCCAGGTACTAACTAGGCCCAACCCTTCTTAGCCTCAGAAAAGAGAAGAGATAGGGCTCTTTCAGGGTGATGCTGCTGTAAGCGATCTCTTTGGGCACTCTCAACCCTCTTGACAAATGCCAAGATGGTCACCTTGGGAAACAAGCAAAAAAAAGAAAACGAATCAACGCCAACAACATAAAAAGAAGCCTACAATAACTGGTAATCCCAGGTGGTCTCCCATCCAGGTACTAACCAGGCCCGACTCTTCTTAGCCTCCAAGATCAGACGAGATTGGGTGCTTTCAGAGTGATGTGGCCATAGGCAATCTCTTCAGGCACTCTCAACCCTCTTGACAAACACCAAGATGGTCACTTTGGGAAATAAGCGAGAAAAAAAACAGGTCGGGCGCTGTAATGCATTCAAAATGATGGCCCTCCCTCGGATCTTATACATGTTCCAGACATTACCGATCCGGTTACCCCCAATTTTTTTCAGACAACTGCAGGTGCTGCTCCGGGACTTTATTTGGGCGCGCAAACCGCCCAGAGCCCGTTTGCAATTGCTTGCCAGACCAAAGGACAAGGGGGGTCTGGGTCTCCCAGATCTCAGACAATACTACAGAGTGACTCTGCTAGCGAGAGTCGTTGATTGGCATTGTAATGGCCCACACAAGCAGTGGGTGGAGATGGAGATTGAGGATGGATCCATTCCCCTATTGACCTCCCCGTGGCTCCTGTCCTCCCTACCAAAAGACCTCAGAGGTCACCCCGTAGTGGGAGCTACGTTGGCTGTTGTGCGGAGGTTGTTCCGCTGCACACACATTGCTCCCCTGCCATCACCAATGACTCCGGTTATAGGTAATCCAGACTTCCCACCGGGATTTACCAACAAGAAACTGCGACAGTTGACAGTGGTGGGGAAACAGCGTCTGGGAGAGGTGTGGCCCACGGGAGGGCTCCCGACCACGCAAACTGTCGCCGAGCTTTCTGACCCTCCGCTTGACTTGTTTAGTGCTTATCAACTTCGTCACTTTCTTCTGGCCATACAAAGGGCCCCCTACACTCCTAGAGACCTGACACCCTATGAATCCATCTGTCACAAAAGGGAACCTGTGCGACACACCCTCTCCCTCCTGTACAACCTATTGAGTAGTCAGGAGGAGGAGTCAACCCCCACCATTTATCCACAAATGGGAGAGGGACTTTGGCATCACATTTACCCCACAACAGATAGGGAAGATCCTGACCTTAGTACATAAAGCTTCCATTGCAAACCAATATCACGATACAAGATAGTCTCACGCTGGTATAGAGTCCCATACCTTCTGAATAAAATGGATAGATCGATCCCGGATGTTTGTTGGAGGTGAAATTCAGATATGGGGACCATGGGACACCTTTTCTGGGCATGCCCGACCTTGAGGAACTTTTGGGTTCCCAGTAGTGTGCCTTCTACACTTGACCGAACAGCCTGTTCGAAAATACAAAAAAACCCTCACGATGCACCTCCTGAATGCCGCCCGGGCCTGCATTCCCGCACTGTGGAGGCAGCCTCAGCCCCCATCCAAGGTGCTGTGGTATTCCAAAGTCAATCATATTCTCCGGATGGAAGAATTGACCGCCACCCTTCACAACACTGAAGAGGCATTTAGTGTTACATGGAGGCCCTGGAGGTATTTTACTGTTACGCGAGACTACATTCGGGAGGTGAGCAGTGCCTCCGTCCCAGAAAACGACTGAACATCTAACGTTTACCTACGTAGGCCATGTCTGCCCTGGGTGGCATTCCCCCCTCCCTTTTTGTCTTTATTTTTCTTTTTTTTCCCCGCCGCCATCCCCCCACCTCCTCTCTCTCCGTCTTTGCACTCTCTTCTTCCCCCGTCCTCCCTTTTGACTATGCCTTGTCTCCTTACTAGCCTTCGGGACCCAGAAGAACCCCAGGGTTCTGGACATGACCGGCTCATATTTTACTCTGGTTCACGTAGGTCATGATAAGCTGGCTCGCTGTGGTCCCAGTTGTTCTCCATGATTACATTTGTCCGAACGGAGTTGCACTAGTTATACTGTACTACATGTCGGAGGTGGGGTTTCTCTATTTTCTGCATGAAACTGTAGGACTCCCCTCTGAGAACCCAGAGTTATTTGGCTGCCTATTTTTTGTTAGCATGTAATTGTGACCCTGGCTCATGCTGTATGGTTGACTGTTATATTTATGTTGTTCTACTTAATAAAAGAATAATAAAAATTAAAAAAATAAGTCAATGTCAACAACTTAAAACTAAAGCCTATGGCATCGAGAAATCCCAGGCGGTCTCCCATCCATGTACTAACCATGTCCCAACCCTGCTTAGCCTCTGAGATCAAATGCACGCTCAACCCTCTTGACAAACGCCAAGATGGTCACCTTGGGAAACAAACAAAAAAAACAAGTCAACGCCAACAACATAAAAAGAAGCCTGCGGCATCTGGAAAACCCAGGCGGTCTCCCATCCAGGTACAAACCAGGCCCAACCCTGCTTAGCCTCTGAGACCAAACGAGATTGGGCGCTTTCAGGGTGTTGTGCCCGTAGGCAATTTCTTTGTGCACTCTCAACCCTCTTGACAAATGCCAAGATGGTCACCTTGGGAAACAAGGGAAAAAAAACAGGTCAAAGCCAACAACATAAAAAGAAGCCTACGGCATCCGGAATTCCCAGGCGATCTCCCAATCAAGACACTAACCAGGCCAGATCCTTCTATGTCACCTGGTCTTCCCAGGCAGTCTCCCATCCAGGTACTAACCAGGCCTGATGCTGCTAAGCCTCTGAAATCAGACGAGATCGGGTGCTTTCAGGGTGATGTGGCCGTAAGCGTTCTCTTCAAGACACGCCCAACCCTCTTGACAAACGCCAAGATGGTCGCCTTGAGAAACAAGCGAAAAAAACAGTTCAAAGCCAACAACAAAAAAAGAAGCCTATGGCACCTGGTATTTCCAGGCGGTCTCCCATCCAGGTACTAACCAGGCCCGACACTGTTTAGCCTCTGAGATCAGATGAGATTGGGCGCTTTCAGGGTGATGGGGCCGTAGATGATCTCTTTGGGCACTTTCAACCCTCTTGTTAAACGCCAAGATGGTCACCTTGGGAAACAAGCGAAAATAAACAGGTCAAAGCCAACAACATAAAAAGAAGCCTACGGCACCTGGTATTCACAGATGGTCTCCCATACAGGTATTAACCAGGCCGTACAATGCTAGGCCTCCGAGATCAGATGAGATTGTGCGCTTTCAGGGTGATGTGGCCATAGGTGTTCTATTTAGACACTCTCAACCCTCTTGACAAATACCAAGATGGTTATCTTGGGAAACAAGTGAAAAAAAAAAAGGTCAACGCCAACAACATAGACCCTGGCGGTCTCCCATCTGACCCAGACCCTGCTTAGCCTCTGAGATCGGGCGCTTTCAGGGTGATGTGACCTCAGGCAAACGCTTTGGGACATACTCAAAACTCTTGACTGATGCTAAAATGGTCACCTTGGGAAACAAGCGAAAGAAAAACAGGTCAAAGCCAACAATATAAAAAGATTCCTACGGACCCTGCTTAGCCTCTGAGATCAGATGAGATCGGGCGCTTTCAGGGGAATGTGGCCGTAGGAGATTTCTTTGGGCTCTCTCAGCCCTCTTGACAAATGTCAAGATGATCACCTTGGGAAACAAGCGGAAAAAAAAAAACATGTCAACGCCAACAACATAAAAAGAATCCTACGGCACCTGGTATTCCCAGTTGGTCTCCCATCCAGTTACTAATCAGGCCCGACAATGCTTAGCCTCCAAGATCAGACAAGATCAGGCACTTTCAAGGTGATGGGGCCATAGGCGATCTCTTCGGGCACTCTCAACCATCTTGACAAACGCCAACATGGTCATCTTGGGAAACAAGCGAAAAAAAACAAGTCATTGCCAACATTGGAGGCTAAGCAGGGTTGGGCAATCAGTTTCCTTGCCTGAAATAGGCATCTCAGAACTGCCATCTGGCTACTTCCCGGGTTTCCAACTCCTTCAACTAATCCCAGGAGACAATACTTCGCCTCCATCCTGGTGGAGGTTCCAACCACCCGATCAATGGTTCCTGTCACCTCTGTCCAGTAGCGGATCAATTTTGGGCCTCTCCAAAACATGTGCATCATGTCTCCCCCCATGTTCCCGCACCGGGGGCAACTTGCGTCCGGCCGTTCGGCCAAACTGAAAAAGTTTACGAGGAGCATAATAGGTTCTATATAATAAGAACAGATGTGACATCCTGTGTGAGGAGAGCCACAATTCACCACAGGCAGGATTCCTGTGGCCAATTATAGCTCGGGGGGTTTAGTACACACCCCACACTATATAAGGCCGCCAGCACGGCGGCCTTGTATAGTGTGTTGCGGTGGTCAGGGAAAGAGGACGATAGGCAGGGACAGTGTCTTTACTGCTTGGGAACCTAGCACTGTTACAGTGGGTGTTATGTGCCTCCTGCACAGTACACACCTGAAGCTACCCTTTATTACTGGTGTTCAATTTCTGCAATACATGCATCTGCAGTGCAGAAGTTAGAGTCGGTGTTGTGTGCCTCCTGCACAGTATACACCTTATTGCTGGTGTTCTGTTTCTGTAATACTGTTACAGTGCTAGGGTGTACAGAGAAGCTGGTATATATAGAAGACTACAGCATACAGAAGAAAGGCTAGTGAATACAGAATACAGGTTTCGTGTATGTAGATAGGCTTGAGTATACAGAGATGCTAGAGTAAACAGTGAGGCTGGGGTACACAGAGAGGCTAGTTTAAAGACAAATACAAAGATGTTAGTGTATATAGAGAGGTTAGTGTATAGAGAGAGTCGAGTGTATACAGAAAGGACAGTGCATATAGAGAAGCTAGTGTATACAGAAAGGGTATACATGAAAGCTGACATTCTATACAGAAGACTGGGTAGTGTATACAGAGAGTCTAGTGGGTACAGAAGACAGGCTGGTGTATTCTAGCTAGTTTTTACAGTCTAGTGTATACAGAAGACATAGAGTTTAGTGTATTCAGAGAGTCTAGTGTATACAGTCGGCGAGTGTATACATAAGACTGGCTAGTTTACACAGTGTTTACAGAGATGCAAGGGTGTACAGAGAAGCTGGTATATATAGAAGACTACAGCATACAGAAGAAAGGCTAGTTAATACAGAATACAGAAGACTCGTGTAGGCTTGAGTATACAGAGATGCTAGAGTAAACAGTGAGGCTGGGGTACACAGAGAGGCTAATTTAAAGAGAGGCTAGTATATACAAAGATGTTAGTGTATATAGAGAGGTTAATGTATAGAGAGGGTCGAGAGTATACAGAAAGGACAGTGCATATAGAGAAACTAGTGTATACAGAAGACAGGCTTGGGTATACATCCAAGCTGACAGTGTATACAGAAGACTGGGTAGTGTATATCTCTTACCTTTGAACAGCGATACTTCCTCCCTACAATATTAAGCCATTTAAATGTCCTATTGGTCGCCTATATTATACAAGAGTTATACAACTCTTTGAAAAGCCTATATGTAGAGAATAAAACTAGTCTTACATCTTAATAAAACAGTTTTATTGCTCAACCAGTATCAGCTGTCATGACAATAGACAATAGAGTCAAACGTTTCCACTGTTTGACTCTATTTTCTGTATTACTTCTTTTTCTCCACCTTATCTGTCACAGTTAAAACACAGTGACAAAACATTTCTTTTTACCGCAGCAAAATGTGAGAAAAGCAGTATAAGCCGTCTTTCTGCCATATGCAACCATCTCTCGCTACCTCTATGCGATAGGATTCTCTTTCCAGTGGAAACGGAAAACAGTCAGTGTAAGCCGTCTTCGTGCGTAACAAAATTAGTGGAACGATTTACACGTTGGAATTTGCAAGCTACGTCAATTTACTGTTAAATAGAGTACCTTTGCATTTATCCTTGACTTTGCAACTATCCCTTGATCCCTTTTGTGTATTCACTTTATCTCGACCTATATATAATGCCTCAATATTTTCCTAATTTGTTTTGCTATACTTATTATTATATTATAGAGATTACTAACTCTAAATCATTGTAAACCTAACCATAGTTATAATGTCTACAGCTAATTTTACGTTAAAGCAAAATTCACACAAAACCATCTTTTTAAAACCTTTACACATTAAGAGTAATGCAACCATCTCTCGCTACCTCTATGCAATAGGATTCTCTTTCCAGTGGAAACGGAAAACAGTCAGTGTAAGCCGTCTTCGTGCGCAGCAAAATTAATGGAACGATTTACACGTTGGAATTTGCAAGCTACGTCAATTTACTGTTAAATAGAGTACCTTTGCATTTATCCCTTGACTTTGCTACTATCCCTTGATCCCTTTTGTGTATTCACTATATCTCGACCTATACATACTGCCTCAAAATTTTCCTAATTTGTTTTGCTATACTTATTATTATTATTTTATAGAGATTACTATCTCTAAATCATTGTAACAAGTTATAATGTCTACAGCTAATTTTACGTTAAAGCAAAAGTCACACAAAACCATCTTTTTAAAACCTTTTACACACTGCACATTAAGATTAATGCAACCATCTCTCGCTACCTCTATGCAATAGGATTCTATTTCTGACTCTATTTTGTGTATTACTTCTTCTCCACATTAACTGTCACACTGATAACCATTTGTAACACATAACACTTGCAACACATTTTTTAAGAGCGGCAAAATGTGAGAAAAGCAGTGGGACGGTTTACTTGATTGAGAAGTGGTTGCAGTAGCAAAGCATAGGAATACAGTTTGATTACATTAATAACACATAATGCAACTATTTTACATTCATTTTACATTCACATCCTAATGTAAGCTGTCTATCACTATTAATGTTCATGGTTACTGATACATTATGCCGATGACCAGTGGAAACGGAAAACAGTCAGTGTAAGCCGTCTTCGTGCGTAACATAATTAATGGAACGATTTACACGTTGGAATTTTCAAGCTACGTCAATTTACTCTTAAATACCCTTTAGCTGCTTAGCTCACACTTTGCTGTATGTAGCCGCGTTTACATGTAAGTAACCAATGGGGATTGACATTTCATGTCCATCTCACATCTCTAATGCAATTTGTCTCTTTGCCATGTCATACTTTGCCAGTTATTATACTTTCTCATCCGATAGAAACCTAGGCGTTGCTGATATTTCATGATTACAGCAATCATCTCATCTAATTGCTATTCCGACATTCTGCCTTGGTATTACTTTGCAATGCTCTATTGAACAATGTAAAGGTAAGCTAGATATTTTGTGTATTTCCAGTTAAACTCGACCTGTATATACTGTCTCAATATTATCCTTTCTAATTTTGCTAAATTAGATTATAGAGTTTGCTATGTCTAAATCCAGGTTACCTACTCCCCTTTATTACGTATACTGCTAATTTTAGGATACTACAAAACCATCTTATTGCTTCTTTACACGCTGCACATGTTAAGAGTAATGCAATGCTACCGTGAACAGTTTAAATACTCGTCTCACAGTAACTGGTATCTCTCTGCTTTAGGAAACTGAATTTGTACTAGAACGATCACTCATCTAATATCAGTCCACTCAGTGCTACCGGGATAACTTTTAAATTTAGAATAATGAAATGATTTCTCAGTTTTTTTGGAGCTACTGCAACTATCGCTTCCGATCTCATTTCGACTGCAATACTTAATCTCTGCTATTGCAGAATATTTAGCTGCTGACACGTAATTAACTTGATTGATAAAAACCTACACACGTTGTTGCTGTTATTTCATGTATTTCCACTTAAACTCGTTATAGTTATTTTGCTATATTTATTACTAGTATAAACAGATTACTATCTCTAAATCCTGGTAAGCCAGCTCACACTAAACCATCTAATTTCTACCTTACACGCAGCACATATTAACATATTAACATTTAGCCGGTATAGTGAAATAGTAAACGAAATGTGTAGATCACTCATCTAATATCGTCTTTTCAGTGCTACCGGAACAACTTTTAAATTTAGAGTAATGCAACGATTTCTCAGATTTATGAAACTACTGCAACTAACGCTTTGGATCTCTTTCCTGATAAATTACGCTCTGCAATATTAAGCCATGTAAATTGTCCTATTGGTCTGCTAACAATGCTATGTATAATAATACAAATCTTTTAAAAGCAATATCGTCTCACTGCAATACTTACACTCTGCATAATATATATGAATAATGCGAATAATGCTAATAATAAAGTCGTGTAAAACTCGGCTATAAGTAGAGAATAAAACTATCTTACATCAAAATAAACCATGTACTGCCAAACCAATAACGGCCAATTACTCAACGTCTATCAGTCAATGACTTAACAAAATAAACTTTAGCACTCTTTTGCTCTATTTTGAATAGTTGTAGTTCTCCACATTAACTGTCACATTGATATCACCACTGACTACACACCACTTTGTAACAGCACCAAAATATGAAAAAAGCATTTTACATGTTTCAGAAGTAGTTGCATTAGCAAAAAATAAAGTCCTGTTTTCTTTACACGCTAGCTTTTCTGTATACATGAATCTCTCTGTGTACACTAGCCACTCAATATAGACTAGCCTCTCTGTCTTCTGTATACTGGTGCCCGTAATCTATATACACTAGCCTGCCTTCTTTTTACAATAGTCTCGGTGTCCCAGCCTCTCTGCATACACTAGCCTCACTGATTTCCCCAGACTGTCTTCTGTATACACAAGTCTATCTGTAAAAAAAATAGCCGGTCTTCTGCATACTCTAGCCTCTCTGTGTAACACAGTCTCTCTCTGGATTCCCTAGCCTACATCTCTGCATACCCAGGACCTTCCTCTGTATAATCTAGCCTATCTGTATACACTAGCCTGTCTTTTGTACAAATTAGCTTCTCTGTAGCCGGTCTTCTGTATACACGAGCCTCACTGTCTACTATTGGTTGTCTTTTGTATACACTAGCATCTCTTTATACATTAGCTCTCTGTATACCCAAGCCTCTCTGTATACACTAGTCCACCGGTATACACTAGCAAGTCTGCCTACACTATCCTCTCTTTGTAACTCAACTTCTCTCTCTGTATACCTTAGCTTCCATCTCTGCATACCCAGGACGTTCTTCTCTATAATCTAGCCTATGTGTATACACTAGCCGGTCTTCTGTAGACATTAGCCTCCCTGTATAAACTAGCTGGTCTACTGTATACACTAGTCCGTCTGTATACACTAGCAAGCTTGCATACACTAGCCTCTCTGTGTAACCCAGCCTCCATCTCTGCATACCCAGGACGTTCTTCTCTATAATCTAGCCTATTTGTATACACTAGCCTGTCTTTTGTACACATTAGCCTCTCTGTATAAACTAGCCGGTCCTCTGTATACACTAGTCCATCTGTATACACTAGCAAGTATGCGTACTCTAGCCTCTCTCTATGTATACCTTAGCCTCCATCTCTGCATACCCAGGACGTTCTTCTGTATAATCTAGCCTATCTGTATAATCTAGCCTATCTGTATACACTAGCCTATCTTTTGTACACATTTGCCTCTCTGTATAAACTAACCGGTCTTCTGTATACACTAGTCCGCCTGTATACACTAGCAAGTCTGGGTAACCAAGCCTCTCTCTCTGCATACCCTAGCCTCCATCTCTTGCATAAACCAGGACCTTCTTCTGTATAATCTAGCCTATCTGTATACACTAGCCTGTATGCATACTCTAGCCTCTCTCTCTGTATACCCTCGCCTCCATCTCTGCATACCCAGGACGTTCTTCTGTATAATCTAGCCTATCTGTATACAATTGCCTGTCTTTTGTACACATTAGACTCTCTGTATAAACTAGCCGGTCCTCTGTATACACTAGTCCGTCTGTATACACTAGCAAGTCTGTGTAACCAAGCCTCTCTCTCTGCATACCCTAGCCTCCATCTCTTGCATAAACCAGGACCTTCTTCTGTATAATCTAGCCTATCTGTATACACTAGCCTGTCTTTTGTACAGATTAGCCTCTCTGTGTAAACTAGCCAGTCTACTGTATACACTAGTCCATCTGTATACACTAGCAAGTCTGCATACTCCTGCCTCTCTGTGTAACCCAGCCTCGCTCTCTCTCTCTGTATACCCTAGCTTCCATCTCTGCATACCCAGGACGTTCTTCTGTATAATCTAGCCTATCTGTATAAACTAGCCTGTCTTTTGTACACATTAACCTCTCTGTATAAACTAGCCGGTACTCTGTATACACTAGTCCGTCTGTATACATTAGCAAGTCTGTGTAACCAAGCCTCTCTCTCTGCATACCCTAGCCTCCATCTCTTGCATATCTAGGACCTTCTTATGTATAATCTAGCCTATCTGTATACACTAGGCTGTCTTTTGTACACATTAGCCTCTCTGTATAAACTAGCCGGTCTACTGTATACACTAGTCCATCTGTATACACTAGCAAGTCTGCATACTCCTTCCTCTCTGTGTATCACAGTCTCTCTCTCTGTATACCCTAGCCTCCATCTCTGCATACCCAGGACGTTCTTCTGTATAATCTAGCCTGTGTTTTGTACACTTTAGCCTCTCTGTATAAACTAGCCGGTCTTCTGCATACACGAGTCTCTCTGTATACCCTTGGATGTCTTTTGTATACACTAGCTGCTCTTTATACATTAGCTCTCTGTATACCCAAGCCTCTCTATACACTAGTCCGTCTGTATACACTAGCAAGTCTGCATACACCAGCCTCTCTGTGTAACCCAGCCTCTCTCTCTGCATACCCAAGATGTTCTTCTCTATAATCTAGCCTATTTGTATACACTAGCCTGTCTTTTGCACACATTAGCCTCCCTATATAAACTAGCCGGTCTTCTGTATACACTAGTCCGTCTGTATACACTCTAGCCTCCATCTCTGCATACCCAGGACGTTCTTCTGTATAATCTAGCTTATCTGTATACACTAGTGTATACAGACAGACTAGTGTATACAGCGGACCGACTAATGTGTACAAAAGACAGGCTAATGTATACAGATAGGCTAGATTATACAGAAGAACGTCCTGGGTATGCAGAGCGCTCAGCTTCAAGGTATGGCCAACGTGAGTAATATGAGGGACACTCCTCACCCCCGCCCCCACCTACCAGATCTGAGTTTCATCCCCTTGCCCTCTCTGCCCCGGTCATCTGGTGGCAGTTTTATGCACTCCCTGGCCCCCACCCATTCATAATCCTTACCGACCTTTCTTTCCGCTGCTCACAGGAACACACTGAATGACTTGTCTAATTAACCAACTTGTACAAGACACCGCTATCCTCCTGTCTGACACCGGTCCCCCTTGGAGGCTTTACCCCTCACTGTTTGGGTGGTCCCTGCCTCTCCCTGGATGCTCCACATATACCACAACGACATTGTCAGAGGGGCACCACTTGACAGGACACGGGGCTTTCATTCCGGTGGCATCTCCCATTGGAGGAAGGGATGATGGCCCCAACCCCTTGGCAGCAGGTTCTTTCATGTACAGACCAGGGCGGCTCATCTTCCCTTCTGGAGTCTTGACCTTAGATGGGGGAGTTGCACTTTGGGGGGTCTGAGTGATACCTAATGCGCTGTACTGGAAGGGCTTGACATTCCCGCATATGTGTCCCCTCCCCCTGGATGCGCCCCTTGTCCCCCCCTCTGACTCCCACCTACTCTTTGCTGACATTGCCTTCTGCAGCTTTCGGGGACCCTGGATGACTTATTTATTGAGCCTATTGGTACGAGACACTGCTTCCCACCAGGGTGACTCTGGACCCCCCTGGAGGATTTACCCCTTACTGTTTGGGCGGTCCCAGCCTCCCTCTGGATGCTCTACACAGCCCCCGATGGCGATGCAGGAGAGACACTAATTGGCGGGCCCCAGGACTGCTGCTCGGGTGAAGTCTCCCGTTGGATGGAGGGATGGTGGCCCCAGCCCCTTGCCTGCCGGATTTTCCATGCACCGACCAGGGCTGCTCCTCTTTCATCTTGATGTGGTGACCATGGAGGGGAGGAGTTGAAATTTATGGGGTCCGGGTGTTTGCTGGTGGGAGTGCGCTAAAGGACTTGACATTTCTGCATGTTTGTCCCCTCTCCGCTGTTTCCCCCCTCCCTTCCCCCCCTTCCCACCCTTTCCTTCCCTCCTTTCCCTCCCCCTTTCCCCCTTCCACTCCCCCTTTCCCCCCTTCCACTCCCCCTTTCCCCCCTTCCCTGCCCCTTTCCCCCCCGGGGCGTGGACAGGGGAGAGGGGGTAAGGAGAGGACAATCTGCCAAAGGGAGAAATGCATTTGTTCGGGGACTGCATGTACTTTAGGGGTATGGGATGGGGGGTGGTGGATCCCATTCTGTGATGCCTTTTCTGTTGTGACGGGCTCCCTCGTGCATGCCTATGTTTAGGGCGAGCCGAGGAGACCCCTCAGTGCTGACAGTTATATGTTCTACCTCTGTTTTGGTTATACTATTGTTTTTTGTTTCTTTGATGTTACTGATTGTCTTTTATTTGCATACCGGTATCAGACGTGACATTTACCACTGCCGGGACTGGGGGGACTAGGATTCGGGGGCTCCCTCTCCGACCTGTCTACCCAATAACCCAAGTAGGACAGCGCTTTAAACCCAGTGTACATCTGGTAAGCGCTATAGCATAATTGTGCTGTTTTAGTATACCCTTCCTGTACTGTTGAGTGCGGACAACCCTTAATTTCCCTCTCCCCCTGGGGTTGGGGTGCCCGGCCTCTTTTTCCCTTTACCTTTCCTTCCATTTGCCCTTCCTTTCTCCCCCTTAGTTCCCGCCATGCATTACCTACCCAAAACCTACCTTGGTTCAACTTTCTTTGCTTTTCTCTGACGTCCCCCTCCCCCTCCCCGAGGAGCGATGGCAGACTCAGTCAAGGTCACCTCTCTAAACGTTAAGGGACTGAACTCCCCTGAAAAATGGTGGATCCTCCTGTGAGAACTGAACACATCCTGTACTGATGTGGCCTTTATACAAGAAACACATTTTAAAAATACTAGCCTCCCCTTTCTATGGTCGAGATCCTTCCCTAAGGTCTACCACTCTACTAACCCCTCCTCTCCATTCTGATCTCTAGCAGGCTCCCCTGGGTTCTCCAGGATTCTCTGGTGGACCCTGGGGGCCAATATCTTTTTCTTAGGGGCCACATTGGAGAGCGCCTTTTTACATTTGCCACTGTGTACGCTCCCAATGATCACCAAGACACGTTCCTCAGAACTACCCTGCACAGATTATGTGACTTTCGGGAGGGCCAATTGATATTAGGTGGGGACTTTAATGTCCCCTTTCGCCATCGGTTGACACCTCTGCCTCTTGCTCCTCGCTCCCTACCCCTCACCTAGGTCTCTATTCTGGCACCTTAATGAGAGCCTCCTCCAGATACCGGAAGTTTTAGCAGATGTGACCAGGGAATTGGACCTTTATTTCCAAGAAAACTAAAGCAGGACTGTGACCCGGGGATAATTTGGGAGGCTCACAAGTCAGTACTCCGCAGGGTACTTATCAGGCACGGGGCGCGCATCAAACGAACACGGAAGGAACAGCTTGCTAATCTGTTTCGTGAACTTGCCTCTGTGTAAGCGAAACATAAACATACCCCCTTACGGACCTTAGAGATTGAATTGGGGACACTCCATACCCATATTGCTGTCCTACTCCATTATAAAGCGAAAGCGGCACTCCAGTTTTGTCGTAAACTGACGTAGGAATCAGAGGACACATGCAGAAAAATCTTAGCCAGGTCGGTAAAGGAGTTGAAATTTGGCTCTTACATACCACAGTTGATAGATGAGAATGGCCAGAGGGCCTCTACCCCAACCCAAATAGTCGAAGTCTTTGAAAAATGTTACTCTGATCTCTACAACCTGCCCGATTCAGGGTCTGGACAGGACAATATAGACAGATATGTAACCGGTTCTGGTCTACCAACCCTCTCATCGGAATCACGGGAGTACTTGGAGGACCCGATCACACTGGAAGAAGTCCAGACGGCCGTGGGACCTACGAAGGTGGGTAAGGCTCCGGGCCCTGACGGATATACCGCACAATACTTTAAGACCTTCCTCCCTATTCTCGGCCTGCGCTTGGTGAATTTATTTTCCTGAGGATACCCTTAGAGCCCACATCTCGTTGATAACTAAGGAGGGCAAGGACCCAGGCCTATGTGGGAGCTACAGACCCATTTCCCTCCAAAATTCGGTCCTAAAACTATTCTCTAACTCCTCGCCACGTGATTGGCACATCACTTGTAGTCCCTTATACATATTGACCAGTTAGGTTTTATTCCCACCAGGGAAGATAGGGACAACACCACTAAGGTGCTTACCCTGATCCGTAAAGCAAAGTCATCTGGGACCCCTTGTCTTTTCATGAGTACTGATGCCGAGAAGGCTTTTGATCGGGTCAAATGGACATTAATGTTCTCGGTCCTTCGCCATATAGGTCTGAGTGAACGGATGCTGGCATGGATAAGTAAGATATACTCACGTACTTACATTCCACCGGACATCGCGCGTACGTTTATGTTGAACTTCCCCCCACCCCTTGTCACTAAGATCCGCAGTTTGCTTCACGGGTGGCATTCTGGCCTCCATTCCTGGTTCAGCAGATGCAATCTCATTAAAATGAACATACTCCCTAAATTTACTTATCTTTTCCAAGCTCTCCCGATCCAGATTCCAGTCCTGTTTTTTAAGCAAGCTCAATCCTTGCTCACTCAATTTAACTGGGCCCACAAAAATCCCAGACTTAAGCGGTCACAGCTGACATTGTCTAAACAACAGGGAGGGTTTGTTCTCCCTAACTTGCGACGCTACTACCTGGCCTCCCATCTGGGGCATGTATTGGACTGGAATCGAAACAAACTTTCTAAGCTCACTCCCGAATTCCGCTAAGAAGCGCCATGTGGTGCTATAAGTATTCCCCCACAGAATTTATGTCACATCCCACTATAGGGGCTTAGTTGAAAGTCAGTCACCTGATCGCTACCCAAAACACACTCACGTCTTTGACTTCCCCCCTATTCCCTATACGTGGCCATCCAACCTTTGAACTGGGGACCCACTTAGAAATTCCAACCTAGACAATGCGTCTAAATTCGTCATTGATGGAAAATGGCCTTCTTTCTCAACCCTAACAGATCCGACAGGGCTTTTCCAACTGCCTTTTTGGAGAGCGGCGCAACTACATCATTTTCTCCATTCCATCCCCAATCCTCAAACGTTCGCCCGCCCTCAGTCGGAGTTTGAGACTCTATGCAGGAGCGAAGGCCCTTTGGCCCACATTCGCTCTCAAACAGGTTACCCACACTTAACCTGTCTGTCCAACTGGGAAAAGGACCTTAATTGCTAATTTTCCCCAGCACAGAGACAACGCATTATCACTTTGGCTCTCAAAATGTCGCTGTGCACGAAGATACAGGAGACGAATTTTAAACTTCTCACCAGGTGGTATTTGACACCATCAAAGCTGCAGAAATGTTTCTCCTCTTCCTCGAACATATGCTGGAGGTGTGGAGAAGAAGAGGGCACGTTGCTGCACATTTTTTGGTCCTGCCTCAGCTTGGTGGACTTCTGGACAGAGATCCGATGCATAACACAAAAATTCACAGACTTCTCCATCCAGGAAGAGGCTGCATTCTTTCTCTTGCACCATTCACAGATTCCCATTAAAGTGGAGGGCCGGTTATAAAAAAAAAAAAAAAAAAAAAAAAAAAAAAAAAAAAGTCAGCAGCTGCAAACACTGCAGCTGCTGACTTAATAAACACACTCACCTGTCCAGGGCGCCCGCGATGTCGGCCGCCCGAGGCCGACCCGTCCCTCGGCTCTCGGGTCCCAGCGCCGCCATCACTTGTAAGGGAAACAGGCAGCGGAGCCTTATGGCTTCACTGCCCGTTTCCTACTGCGCATGCGCGAGTCCCGCAGCTACTGCGCATGCGCGAGTCCCGCAGCGCTTTCTGAATGGGACGCGCTGTGTTCTGGAACACACAGTTCCCAGAACACAGCGCGACTCATTACCCAGAAGACGCTGCGACGAAGACAGAAGACAGAAGATCTCCGCGGAGGAGGAAGAGGAAGATTAGGAGAAAGTGCCTAGCAACAGGCATTTCTGGTAAGTAAAAAAAAAAAATTTTTTTCATTTTTTTTTTTTTTTAGATTTTTTGTAATTTTTAACATTTTTTTGTTTTTCAGGGTGGCCCTCCCCTTTAAGAAGTACAAAAAAATCGATTTTACGGCATGTGATAAATGCGGCGAAATCCTGCATCCCTCTCTATTGGAAAAAATGTTCCCCCCCTTTCATTACCCACTGGCTTAGGAAAATAGAGGACATTAAAAAAAATGGAGGACTTGATCCTCACATCACAAGGTATACAAGAATTTTTTAAAAAAACCTGAGACATCTGGAATACCTTTATATTCTTGCTGGAAGGATGTCGCCTGCTATCGCCTTAGTGCTCTGAGCTTTCCTTGACTGGCCCCTTGGACAGTGGCTGCCATCGTGTCTCGTCCCCTCTTCTCCTTTTCTGATCTTTCAACCCTTCTCTTTTCTGCCTACCTCCCCTATCTCTCACCCCCTCCACCCCCTCTCTCTTTTGGAAAGAGTGGAAAATTGGGAATGACGGCCCCACACCCCCCTCTGGATGGATTATGCCGGAGGGACCTGGGGGTTTGTGTGACCCTGGATCTTGGTACAGTACTTTATCCGTGCCTCGAATCATTGTGATTGATGGAAGGCAGACTCACAGTTGCGAATATACCTGTATCAAGTATTGTTCAGCTGCTTTTTGCTCTGTATTTCTCTGTTGCATTATGTACTCGGGGGACCGTCTTCCCCTATTTGGAGAAAAAATTATATTTGAAAAAAAAAAAGAAGCCTACGACACCTGGTATTCCCAGGCGGTTTCCCATCCAGGCATTAACCAGGCCTGCTGGTCTGCTTAGCCTCCAAGATCAGACGAGATGGAACAGATTCAGGGTGATGTGGCCGTAGCCGATATCTTCAGGCACTCTCAACTCTCTTGACAAACACCAAGATGGTCACCTTGGAAACAAGCGGAAAAAAATAGGTCAATGGCCACAACATAAAAAGATGCCTACGGCATCTGGAAATCCCAGGCGGTCTCCCATCCAGGTACTAAACTGGTCCCAACCCTGCTTAGCCTCTGAGATCAGATGAGATTGGGCTCTTTTAGGGTGGTGTGGCCGTAGGAGATTTCTTCAGGCACTCTCAACCTTGACTAACGCCAATATGGTCACCTTGGGAAACAAACAAAAAAATCAAGTCAACGCCAACAACATGAGAAGAAGTCTACAGCACCTAGTATTCCCAGGTGGTCTCCCATCCAGGTATTAACAAGGCCCGACCCTGTTTAGTCTCTGAGATCAGATGAGATCTGTTGCTTTCAGGGTTATGTGGCCATAGGCGAGCTCTTCAAGCACTCTCAACCCTCTTGACAAACACCAAGATGGTCACCTTGGTAAACAAACAAAAAAAAAAAAACAAGTCAACGCCAACAACATAAAAATAAGCCTTCAGCACCTAGTATTCCCAGGTGGTCTCCAATCCAGGTACTAGCAAGGCCCGACCCTGTTTAGCCTCTGAGATCAGAGGAGATCGGGCGCTTTCAGGCTTATGTGCCCATAGGCAATCTCTTTGGGCACTCTCAACCCTCTTGACAAATGCCAAGATAGTCACCTTGGGAAACAAGCGAAAAAAAAACAGGTCAATGTCAACAACATAAAAAGAAGACTACGGCACCTGGTATTCCAAAGCCATCTCCCATCCAGGGACTAACTAGGCCCAACCCTTCTTAGCCTCAGAGATGCGAAGAGATAGGGCTCTTTCAGGGTGATGCTGCTTTAAGCCCTTGGGAAACAAGCGAAAAAAAAACAAAACGAATCAAGGCCAACAACATAAAAAGAAGCCTACAATAACTGGTATTCCCAGGTGGTCTCCCATCCAGGTACTAACCAGGCCTGACTCTTCTTAGCCTCCAAGATCAGATGAGATTGGGTGCTTTCAGAGTGCTCGGACTCTTTCCCCATCACTAATGGGACGAGGCAGGGGTGTACTCTGTCTCCCCTAATTTTTATTCTGACACTGGAACCACTTATGTGTCACGTTCGGAATGACCCGAATATTACTGGCATATCCAAACCCTCGGCACACCACAAAATTGCGGCATGCGCTGACGATCTAATTTTTTTCGTCTCCAATCCGCACATTTCACTTCCCAATATACTCGCGGCTCTCCGGCGATACGGCAGCCTATCAAACTATAAAATCAATTGCACCGTTGGCTGTATTGAATATATCGGTCCCGGATGGTGAGGCCAGGAGGCTACGCTCCGCTTTTCCATTCTACTGAGCTGAAAAATCTATACGTTACCTGGGCGTTGACATCGCAGCGGATTTGGCGCAATTGTACCCGCTTAATTTTGTCCCTCTCCTGAATAGACTGAAATCTGATTTGGGAAACTGGCATGCTTTAACACTGACCCGGTTCGGGCGCTGTAATGCATTCAAAATGACGGCCCTCCCGCGGATCTTATACTTGTTCCAGACATTACCGATCCGGTTACCCCCAATTTTTTTCAGACAACTGCAGCTGCTGCTCCGGGACTTTATTTGGGCACGCAAACCGCCCAGAGCCCGTTTGCAATTGCTTGCCAGACCAAAGGACAAGGGGGGTCTGGGTCTCCCAGATCTGAGACAATACAACAGAGCGACTCTGCTAGCGAGAGTCGTTGATTGGCATTGTAATGGCCCACACAAGCAGTGGGTGGAGATGGAGATTGAGGATGGATCCATTCCCCTATTGACCTCCCCGTGGCTCCTGTCCTCCCTACCAAAAGACCTCAGAGATCACCCCGTAGTGGGAGCTACGTTGGCTGTTGTGCGGAGGTTGTTCCGCTGCACACACATTGCTCCCCTGCCGTCACCAATGACTCCGGTTATAGGTAATCCAGACTTCCCACCGGGATTTACCAACAATAAACTGCGACAGTTGACAGTGGTGGGGAAACAGCGTCTGGGAGAGGTGTGGCCCTCGGGAGGGCTCCCGACCACGCAAACTGTCGCCGAGCTTTCTGACCCTCCGCTTGAATTGTTTAATGCTTATCAACTTCGTCACTTTCTTCTGGCCATACAAAGGGCCCCCTACACTCCTAGAGACCTGACGCCCTATGAGTCATCTGTCACAAAAAGGAACCTGTGCGACACACCCTCTCCCTCCTGTACAACATATTAAGTAGTCAGGAGGAAGAGTCGACCCCACCATTTATCCACAAATGGGAGATTGCATTTGGCAACACATTTACCCCACAACAGATAGGGAAGATCCTGACATTAGTACATAAAGCTTCCATCGCAAACCAATATCAAGAATCAGGATACAAGATAGTCTCACGCTGGTATAGAGTCCCATACCTTCTGAATAAAATGAATAGATCGATCCCGGATGTTTGTTGGAGGTGCAATTCAGATACGGGGACCATGGGACACATTTTCTGGGCATGCCCGGCCTTGAGGAACTTTTGGGTGGAGGTGACCGGGACGATAAAAACTCTCAGAAATGTAGATATCGCAGACAACCCAGCAGCGTGCCTTCTACACTTGACCGAACAGCCTGTTCGAAAATACAAAAAAACCCTCACGATGCAACTCCTGAACGCCGCCCGGGTCTGCATTCCCACACTGTGGAGGCAGCCTCAGCCCCCATCCAAGGTGCTGTGGTATTCCAAAGTCAATCATATTCTCCGGATGGAAGAATTGACCGCCACCCTTCACAACACTGAAGAGGCATTTAGTGTTACATGGAGGCCCTGGAGGTATTTTACTGGTACTTGAGACTACATTCGGGAGGTGAGCAGCGCCCCTGTCCCAGAAAACGACTGAACATTTAACGTTTACCTACGTAGGCCATGTTTGCCCTGGGTGGCATTCCCCCCCCCCCTCATTTTTTGTCTTTATTTTTCTATTTTTCCCCGCCGCCATCCCCCCCCTCCTCTCTCTCCGTCTTTGCACTCTCTTCTTCCCCCGTCCTCCCTTTTGACTATGCCTTGTCTCCTTACTAGCCTTTGGGACCCAGAAGAACCCCAGGGTTCTGGACACGACCGGCTCATATTTTACTCTGGTTCACGTAGGTCATGATAAGCTGGCTCGCTGTGGTCCCAGTTGTTCTCCATGATTACATTTGTCCGAACGGAGCTGCATTAGTTATACTGTACTACATGTCGGAGGTGGGGTTTCTCTCTTTTCTGCATGAAACTCTAGGACTCCCCTCTGAGAACCCAGAGTTATTTGGCTGCCTATTTTTTGTTACCATGTAATTGTGACCCTGGGTCATGCTGTATGGTTGACTGTTACATTTGTGTTGTTCTACTTATACTTAGTAAAAGAATAAAACAAAAAATAAAAAATAAGTCAATGCCAACAACTTAAAAAAAAAGCCTATGGCATCGAGAAATCCCAGGCGGTCTCCCATCCACGTACTAACCAGGTCCCAAACCTGCTTAGCCTCTGAGATCAAATGAGATTTGGCTCTTTCAGGGTGATGCAGCCATAGTAGATTTTTTCAGGCACGCTCAACCCTCTTGACAAACGCCAAGATGGTCACCTTGGGAAACAAACAAAAAAAACAAGTCAATGCCAACAACATAAAAAGAAGCCTACCGCACCTAGTATTTCCACGCGGTCTCCCATCCAGGTATTAACAAGGCGCATCCCATTCTAGACTCTGAGATCAGCGGAGATTGGGCGCTTTCAGGGTGATGTGTCCATAGGCAATCTCTTTGGGCACTCTCATCCCTCTTGAAAAATGCCAAAACCCTGGGAAACAAGCGAAAAAAAACAGGTCAACGCCAACAACATAAAAAGAAGAATACGGCACCTGGTATTCCAAGGCCGTCTCCCATTCAAGTACTAACTAGGCCCAACCCTTCTTAGCCTCTGAGATCAGAAGAGATAGGGTGCTTTCAGGGTGATGTGGCTCTAAGCGATCTCTTTAGGCACTCTCAACCCTCTTGACAAATGGCAAGATGATCACTTTGGGAAACAAGCGAAAAAAACAGGTCAACACCAACAACATAAAAAGAAGCCTGCGGCATCTGGAAAACCCAGGCGGTCTCCCATCCAGGTACAAACCAGGCCCAACCCTGCTTAGCCTCTGAGACCAAGCGAGATTGGGCGCTTTCAGGTTGTTGTGCTCGTAGGCAATTTCTTTGTGCACTCTCAACCCTCTTGACACATGCCAAGATGGTCACCTTGGGAAACAAGGGAAAATAAAACAGGTCAACGCCGACAACATAATGAGAAGCCTATGGCACCTGGTATTCCCAAGCTGTCTCCCATCCAGGAACTAACCAGGCCCATCGCTGCTTAGCCTTCGAGATCAGATGAGATTGGGCTCTTTCAGGGTGATTTGGCCGTAGGCACTCTCTTTGGGCACTCTGAAGCCTCTTGACAAAGGCCAAGATGGTCACCTTGGGAAACAAGCTAAAAAAAACAGGTCAAAGCCAACAACATAAAAAGAAGCCTACGGCATCCAGTATTCCCAGGCGATCTCCCAATCAAGACACTAACCAGACCAGATCCTTCTATGGCACCTGGTCTTCCCAGGCAGTCTCCCATCCAGGTACTAACCAGGCCTGACGATGCTTAGCCTCTGAAATCAGACGAGATCGGGTGCTTTCAGGTTGATGTGGCCGTAAGCGTTCTCTTCAAGACACGCCCAACCCTCTTGACAAACGGCAAGATGGTCGCCTTGAGAAACAAGCAAAAAAAACAGGTCAAAGCCAACAACATAAAAAGAAGCCTATGGGCTTACAGTGGACCCTAAAAGATGGGACCCACTAGCTCTGTCATGGTTCGGACGCTGTAATGTGTTGAAGATGAACGCGTTGCCACGACTTCTGTATCTACTACAAGCCTTACCTATCAAAATACCCCAGACTTTCTTTCATGCGGTTCGCTCAATCTTTATCAAGTTCCTCTGGCGTGGAAAACATATGCGTATTGGTAGGGCAATGCTATTGCGACCGAAATTGCGGGGAGGTATTGGCTTCCCGGACCCTGCTCTATATTACACAGCGACGCACATGACACCGGTGTTGACTGGTGCCGGTGTTCTGCCATATACTGTCCGGCCATGATATAGTGTCTGCGCCGTACTGCGCATGCGCAGTACGGAGCAGACGAAGCTTCGGAGATTTTCATGCGCGGTGAGTGGAGGTGGTAGCCCCACCATCCAAGTGGACATAGGGTTGTGAATATTAGAGGGCCCCTCGCAGGCGAGCTTCGCTCGCCACGCTTCGGGCTTGGCCTCGCTGCGCATGCGCAGTACACAGCGGACACTATCCGATGGGGGACCATATGTGATAAGACACCGGCATGGGGAACTGAAGCTATGGGTCAAGCTAGAGCAGGAGATGGTGCGGGTTCCACTGGCTGGTCTGCCTTGGGCGGGGAGGCCATTGGAGCCCTGTGTGACTACTCACCCGTTAATTGGCCCCTCGCTCGCCGAGATGGATAGTTTTTTTCACCTTTCCCACCTGACTAACTTCCCTTCTCCTATGACCCCAATTATTGGACATCCTAGATTCCCTCCGGGCCTGTCTGACCAGGATTTTACCAGGCAAGCCCCGAAAGGGCTTCTGAGAGAAGCCCTATTTCTTGGACCCACGGGCTTGATTCCCATGGGGACCATATTGCTAGAGCAAGTACCTGTTGCATTGGATATATATATATATATTGGACCTATATGTTTCAGGGTGGCCTGCATAACGTGCCAGGCCACCCTGTCAAAGGCCTTCTCCACGTCCGTTGACAACATAAGCAAGGGCCTTCCCTGTACATGCGCCGCATGGATTAAATTGAGGACTCGGGCCGTATTGTCTCTAGCTTCCGACTTATTTTTATTTTTTTGCTTGTTTCCCAAGGTGACCATCTTGGCGTTTGTCAAGAGGGTTGAAAGTGCCTGAAGAGATTGCCTACAGGCACATCACCCTGAAAGCACCCGATCACGTTTGATGTTGGAAGCTAAGAAGAGTCAGGCCTTGTTAGTACCTGGAGGGGAGACCGCCTGGGAATACCAGGTGTCGTAGACTTCTTTTTATGTTGTTGGCGTTGACCTGTTTTTTTTCCGCTTGTTTCCCAAAGTGACCATCTTGGTGTTTGTCAAGAGGGTTGAGAGTGCCTGAAGAGATTGCCTATGGCCACATCACTCTGAAAGCACCCAATCTCGTCTGACCTTGGAGGCTAAGAAGAGTCGGGCCTGGTTAGTACCTGGATGGGAGACCACCTGGGAATACCAGTTATTGTAGGCTTCTTTTTATGTTGTTGGCGTTGATTCGTTTTTTTTTTTTTGCTTGTTTCCCAAGGTGACCATCTTGGCATTTGTCAAGAGGGATGAGAGTGCCCAAAGAGATCGCTTACAGCAGCATCACCCTGAAAGAGCCCTATCTCTTCTCTTCTCTGAGGCTAAGAAGGGTTGGGCCTAGTTAGTACCTGGATGGGAGATGGCGTTGGAATACCAGGTGCCGTATTCTTCTTTTTATGTTGTTGACATTGACCTGTTTTTTTTCGCTTGTATCTCAAGGTGACTATCTTGGCATTTGTCAAGAGGGTTGAGAATGCCCAAAGAGATTGCCTATGGGCACATAACCCTGAAAGCGCCCGATCTCCTCTGATCTCAGAAGCTAAACAGGGTTGGGCCTTGCTAGTACCTGGATTGGAGACCACCTGGGAATACTAGGTGCTGTAGGCTTCTTTTTATGTTGTTGGCCTTGACCTGGTTTTTTTTTCACTTGTTTCCCAAGGTGACCATCTTGGCGTTTGTCAAGAGGGTTGAGAGTGCCCAAAGAGATCACCTACGGCCCCATCACCCTGAAAGCGCCCAATCTCGTCTGATCTCGGATGCTAAACAGTGTCGGGCCTGGTTAGTACCTGGATGGGAGACCGCCTGGAAATACCAGATGCCATAGGCTTTTTTTTTTTTTTTTTTTTTCTTATTTAGTAGTATGCGACATACAATGCAAAGGCAACTTCACAGAATGTGTGATACAAATAGTTACAAACAAACGATCATATTGCATGGATATCAGAGCCAATGGTAAGATGTCCGAGGAGAATAGCACGTGTACAGCTTTGCGGTCATATCAAGATGAGATTAAAGCTCCATCTCGTTGGGATCCTCTACCACTTAAAATATTATTGATACTAGCCCTGCTACCTTCGAAGAGTTTAGATATCCATAGATAGAGGAAGAGTATTGTGTAGTAGTCAAATGGGGTCGGAACATACCATTTTCTTTTCCCTTTTTTGAGTTAAGAAGGGAAATAGTAGAACTGAAAGGAGGGAGAAGGGGAAAGAGAAGATTGGGGAAGGAAATGGCAGAAAAGGAAAAGAAGGGGTAAGGGGGTGTCGTGGGTAGAGTGGATAGGATGGGGTCCCCTCCCAGGGAGCAAGAGACGCCCTCGGCTCACCAGCTCATCAGCTGTCCAACGTTTGGAACAGCGATCTCCAACGATCACCATGAGCTTACTATGTCTCGCGGAGGTATTCTTCCGAAAAGCGAAACTGGGTCCAGTAGAACCATCTGTTCCCATGCTCCTCCGTTTTATCCCTCATTGTGGCAGTCAGGTCTTCCATTCGTTCAATATCATTAACCCTTGCGAACCACTGGGTCACCATTGGAGCAGATTGCTCTTTCCACTGACTTGGGATGCAGGCCCTAGCTGCCTTGAGGAGATGTTTAAGTAAGGACTTATGATAACGCTTTATCGACATAGGAGTTAGATTGAGAAGAACTGCTGCGGGATCATTGGCTAAGGAAATGTCTGTGAACTTGTGGATGAGTCTCAGGACAGGCTGCCCGAATGTTTGTAATTTAGGGCATTCCCAGAAAATGTGGAGAATGGTGCCAGCCTGTTGCCCACAGCGACAGCAGCGGTCAGATTGACCGGGGAATATTTTGGCCAACACCACCGGTGTACGATACCAGCATGTGATCAGCTTATATGAGATCTCCTGATATTTACTGCAGAGTGACGACTTATGGGCGAAAAAGAGTATTCTGTCCTTCTGTGGTTTGGAGAATGTAGTTTGTAAGTCCCTTTTCCATTTAGCTAGGAAGGGTGGATCCGTGGAGGATTGTGCATCTGTCAGGATTAGGTAGGACCTAGAGAGGGAACCATGAATTGGGCCATCATCCAGGCAAAGTTCCTTGAAGGGGTGGAATTGTCTAGAGAAGAACGAATGGTTAGGTAGTGATCCGAGGAAATGGATTAGCTGTCTAGCTCTCCAGCTATCCAATGCAACAGGTACTTGCTCTAGCAGTATGGTTCCCATGGGAATCAAGCCCGTGGGTCCAAGAAATAGGGCTGCTCTCAGAAGCCCTCTCGGGGCTTGCCTGGTAAAGGCCTGGTCAGACAGGCCCGGAGGGAATCTAGGATGTCCAATAATTGGGGTCATAGGAGAAGGGAAGTTAGTCAGGTGGGAAAGGTAAAAAAAACTATCCATCTCGGCGAGCGAGGGGCCAATTTACGGGTGAGTAATCACACAGGGCTCCAATGGCCTCCCCGCCCAAGGCAGACCAGCCAGTGGAACCCGCGCCATCTCCTGCTCTAGCTTGACCCATAGCTTCAGTTCCCCATGCCGGTGTCTTATCACATATGGTCCCCCATCGGATAGTGTCCGCTGTGTACTGCGCATGCGCAGTACACAGCAACACAGATTCCAAAAATTGCGAGCATGAACGGCACCTGCGCACTGAGTACAGGTTCTATCCCCACTATCCAAGTGGACTTAGAGTTAGAATATAAAAGAGCCGAGCGCAGCGAAGCCAAGCCCGAAGCGTGGCGAGCGAAGCTCGCCTGCGAGGGGCCCTCTAACCACTTTCAGACCGGACCAATTTGCTTGTCAAAGACCAGACCACTTTTTGCGATTCGGCACTGCGTCGATTTAACTGACAATTGCGCGGTCGTGCGACGTGGCTCTCAAACAAAATTAACGTCCTTTTTTTCCCACAAATAGAGCTTTCTTTTGGTGGTATTTGATCACCCCTGCGGTTTTTATTTTTTGCGCTATAAACAAAAATAGAGCGACAATTTTGAAAAAAACGCATTATTTTTTTACTTTTTGTTATAATAAATATCCCCCAAAAATATATAAAAAAACATTTTTTCCCTCAATTTAGGCCAATACGTATTCGTCTACATATTTTTGGTAAAAAAAATCGCAATAAGCGATTATTGATTGGTTTGTGCAAAAGTTATAGCGTTTACAAAATAGGGATAGTTTTATAGCATTTTTATTAATAATTTTTTATTATTTTATTTTTACTAGTAATGGCGGCGATCTGCGATTTTTATTGTGACTGCGACATTGTCGGGGACCCATCGGACATTTTTGACACATTTTTGGGACCATTGTCATTTATACAGTAATCACTGCTATATAAATGCAGTGATTCCTGTGTAAATGACACTGGCAGTGAAAGGGTTAACCAGTGGGTGGCAGTGTAGGGGTTAAGTGTTCCTAGGGGAGTGTTACTAACTGTGGGGGGGTTGGGCTTTCATTTAGTGTACACTGATATCTGCTCCAATCACATGGAGCAGAGATCAGCGTCACTAGTTGCTAGGCAGAATGAGAAAATGTTGTTTATACAGCATTTCCTCACTTCCGCCGCTCCGTGAGACGATCGCGGGGATGCCCGCGGCGATCGAGTCCGCGGGTCCCGCGACCGGACTCACGGGGGTCCCGACCAGCGTGGGAGCGCGCCGCCGGCGGCGCGCTCCCGATGGCACGGCGGCAACGAATATTGGACGTACATGTACGCCAATATGCCTGCCCGTGCCATGCTGTCGACGTACATCGTCGTGCGCTGGTCGGGAAGTGGCTAATATTCACAACCCTATGTCCGCTTGGATGGTGGGGCTACCACCTCCACTCACCGCGCAGGAGCCGTTCAGCTTCGGAGTACACAGCGGACACTATATCATGGCCGGACAGTATATGGCAGAACACCGGCACCAGTCAACCACCGGTGTCATGTGCCTCGCTGTGTAATATAGAGCAGGGTCCGGGAAGCCAATACCTCCCCGCAATTTCGGTCGCAATAGCATTGCCCTACCAATACGCATATGTTTTCCGCGCCAGAGGAACTTGATAAAGATTGAGCGAACCGAATGAAAGAAAGTCTGGGGTATTTTGATAGGTAAGGCTTGTAGTAGATACAGAAGTCGTGGCAACGCGTTCATCTTCAACACATTACAGCGTCCGAACCATGACAGAGCTAGTGGGTCCCATCTTTTAAGGTCCGCTGTAAGCCCATAGGCTTCCTTTTATGTTGTTGGCTTTGTCTGTTGTTCTCAAGGCGACCATCTTGGCGTTTGTCAAGAGGGTTAGGCGTGTCTTGAAGAGAACGCTTACGGCCACATCAACCTGAAAGCACCCGATCTCGTCTGATTTCAGAGGCTAAGCAGCGTCAGGCCTGGTTAGTACCTGGATGGGAGACTGCCTGGGAAGACCAGGTGCCATAGAAGGATCTGGTCTGGTTAGTGTCTTGATTGGGAGATCGCCTGGGAATACTGGATGCCATAGGCTTCTTTTTATGTTGTTGGCTTTGACCTGTTTTTTTTAGCTTGTTTCCCAAGGTGACCATCTTGGCCTTTGTCAAGAGGCTTCAGAGTGCCCAAAGAGAGTGCCTACAGCCAAATCACCCTGAAAGAGCCTAATCTCATCTGATCTCGGAGGCTAAGCAGCGATGGGCCTGGTTAGTACCTGGATGGGAGAAAGCTTGGGAATACCAGGTGCCGTAGGCTTCTCATTATGTTGTCGCGTTGACCTGTTTTTTTTCCCTTGTTTCCCAAGGTGACCATCTTGGCATGTGTCAAGAGGGTTGAGAGTGCACAAAGAAATTGCCTATGGGCACAACACCCTGAAAGCGCCCAATCTCGTTTGGTCTCAGAGGCTAAGCAGGGTTGGGCCTGGTTTGTACCTGGATGGGAGACCGCCTGGGTTTTCCAGATGCCGCAGGCTTCTTTTTATGTTGTTGGTGTTGACCTGTTTTTTTCGCTTGTTTCCCAAAGGGATCATCTTGGCATTTGTCAAGAGGGTTGAGAGTGCCTAAAGAGATCGCTTACAGCCACATCACCCTGAAAGCACCCTATCTCTTCTGATCTCAGAGGCTAAGAAGGGTTGGGCCTAGTTAGTACTTGAATGGGAGACGGCCTTGGAATACCAGGTGCCGTATTCTTCTTTTTATGTTGTTGGCGTTGACCTGTTTTTTTTCGCTTGTTTCCCAGGGTGACTATCTTGGCATTTTTCAAGAGGGATGAGAGAGCCCAAAGAGATTGCCTATGGGCACATCCCCCTGAAAGCGCCCAATCTCTGCTGATCTCAGAGGCTAGAAAGGGTCGCGCCTTGTTAATACCTGGATGGGAGACCGCCTGGAAATACTAGGCTTCTTTTTATGTTGTTGGTGTTGACTTGTTTTTTTTGTTTGTTTCCTAAGGTGACCATCTTGGCATTTGTCAAGAGGGTTGAGCGTGCCTGAAAAAATCTACTATGGCTGCATCACCCTGAAAGAGCCAAATCTCATTTGATCTCAGAGCAGGGCCGGCGCTACCACTAGGCGAAGTAGGCAGCCGCCTAGGCCGCACTACCACCTAGGGCGCAACTACGGCCTCTGCCCAGTGTGAGCTCCTCTTCTGCTCTCTCGCCCCCCCTGTGGTGTTCCACCGGCGCCACCAATCCCCCATGTTTCCCGCTGAGCGCCCCACCGTACTCATCTCACAGCGCCGCTCCGGGACTCCTTTGCTCCAGCCTGTCCCTCTGGAGCTGCGCTGTGTGTCTGTGTGAGTGCAGCGGAGGGGCGGGGCTCGGCGGAGATGGGAGCTTCGAGAGGTCGGTCAGCTGACCTCCTGCCCGGCGGGGACATCATGGAGCGGGGTTGACGGCGCTGGCCTGGTCCCGGCGGGGATATGATGGAGGCGGAGCGGATGGATGGCGCTGGTGTGGCCCCGGCGGAGCGGGTGGACGGCGCTGGTGTGGCCCCGGCGGAGCGGATGGATGGCGCTGGCGTGGCCCCGGCGGAGCGGGTGGACGGCGCTGGCAGTGCGGAGGAGTCGGAGAGGCCCGGTGGGATGATGGTCGCTGAAGGCAGCATCAAAGAGCAGAGGTAAGGAGGAGGATGGATCCATTGAGCTGTATGGAGGGGGTTTGTGTGTGAGTAATGCAGGAAGTAGGAGTCAGGTAGGTCAGTGTGATGTGTGTCAGTGTCATGCCAGTGTGGTGTGTCTGTGTATGTGTCATGTCAGTGTGATGTGTCTGTGTATGTGTCATGTCAGTGTGATGTGTCTGTGTATGTGTCATGCCAGTGTGATGTGTCTGTGTATGTGTCATGTCAGTGTGATGTGTCTGTGTATGTGTCATGTCAGTGTGATGTGTCTGTGTATGTGTCATGTCAGTGTAATGTGTCAGTGTATGTGTCATGTCAGTGTAATGTGTCAGTGTATGTGTCATGCCAGTGTGATGTGTCAATGTATGTGTCGTGTCAGTGTATGTGTCATGTCAGTGTAATGTGTCAGTGTATGTGTCATGTCAGTGTAATGTGTCTGTGTATGTGTCATGCCAGTGTGATGTGTCAGTGTATGTGTCGTGTCAGTGTATGTGTCATGTCAGTGTGATGTGTCTGTGTATGTGTCATGTCAGTGTGATGTGTCTGTGTATGTGTCATGTCAGTGTAATGTGTCAGTGTATGTGTCATGTCAGTGTAATGTGTCAGTGTATGTGTCATGCCAGTGTGATGTGTCAGTGTATGTGTCGTGTCAGTGTATGTGTCATGTCAGTGTAATGTGTCAGTGTATGTGTCATGTCAGTGTGATGTGTCTGTGTATGTGTCATGTCATTGTGATGTGTCTGTGTATGTGTCATGTCAGTGTATGTGTCATGTCAGTGTGATGTGTCTGTGTATGTGTCATGCCAGTGTGATGTGTCTGTGTATGTGTCATTCCAGTGTGATGTGTCAGTGTATGTGTCATGCCACTGTATGTGTCATGCCAGTGTGATGTGTCGTGTCAGTGTATGTGTCGTGTCAGTGTAATGTGTCAGTGTATGTGTCGTGTCAGTGTATGTGTCATGTCAGTGTATGCGTCAGTGTATGCGTCAGTGCCATTTTATGTGTCAGGGTATGTGTTTTCAGGGTATGTGTTTTCAGGGTATGTGTTTTCAGGGTAGGTGTCAGCGTGATGGTCAGTGTAGGTGTCAGCGTGATGGTCAGTGTAGGTGTCAGCGTGATGGTCAGTGTAGGTGTCAGCGCGATGGTCAGTGTAATTGGCAGTGTAGGTGCCAGGTGGGTTGGTGTAGGTGCCAGGTGGGTCGGTGTAATTATCAGGTGGGTCAGTGTAGGGGTCAATGTGATGTGAGTAGTGCAGGAAGTAGGAGTCAGGTGGATTAGTTTATGTGTCAGGGGGTCAGTGTAGGGGTCAGATAGGTCATGTGTAGCAAGGGCAGGGTAAGGTGGAGTCATGGGCGCAGCCGGGGGGGGGTGGCAAAATTAGGTTTTCGCCTAGGGTGTCAACGATCCTTGCACCAGCCCTGTCTCAGACGCTAAGCAGGGTTGGGACCTGGTTAGTACCGGGATGGGAGACCGCCTGGGATTTCTCGATGCCATAGGCTTTTTTTTTTAAGTTGTTGGCATTGACTTATTTTTTTTTTTTTGTTTTATTCTTTTATTAAGTATAAGTAGAACAACATAAATATAACAGTCAACCATACAGCATGACCCAGGGTCACAATTACATGGTAACAAAAAATAGGCAGCCAAATAACTCTGGGTTCTCAGAGGGGAGTCCTAGAGTTTCATGCAGAAAAGAGAGAAACCCCACCTCCGACATGTAGTACAGTATAACTAATGCAGCTCCGTTCGGACAAATGTAATCATGGAGAACAACTGGGACCACAGCGAGCCAGCTTATCATGACCTACGTGAACCAGAGTAAAATATGAGCCGGTCGTGTCCAGAACCCTGGGGTTCTTCTGGGTCCCAAAGGCTAGTAAGAAGACAAGGCATAGTCAAAAGGGAGGACGGGGGAAGAAGAGAGTGCAAAGACGGAGAGAGAAGAGGGGGGGGGGGATGGCGGCAGGGAAAAAAAGAAAAATTAAGACAAAAAGGGAAGGGGGGGAATGCCACCCAGGGCAGACTTGGCCTACGTAGGTAAACGTTAGATGTTCAGTCGTTTTCTGGGACAGGGGCGCTGCTCACCTCCCAAATGTAGTCTCAAGTACCAGTAAAATACCGCCAGGGCCTCCATGTAACACTAAATGCCTCTTCAGTGTTGTGAAGGGTGGCGGTCAATTCTTCCATCCGGAGAATATGATTGACTTTGGAATACCACAGCACCTTGGATGGGGGCTGAGGCTGCCTCCACAGTGTGGGAATGCAGGCCCGGGCGGCGTTCAGGAGTTGCATCGTGAGGGTTTTTTTGTATTTTCGAACAGGCTGTTTTTATTGTCCCGGTCACCTCCACCCAAAAGTTCCTCAAGGCCGGGCATGCCCAGAAAATGTGTCCCATGGTCCCCGTATCTGAATTGCACCTCCAACAAACATCCGGAATCGATCTATTCATTTTATTCAGAAGGTATGGGACTCTATACCAGCGTGAGACTATCTTGTATCCTGATTCTTGATATTGGTTTGCGATGGAAGCTTTATGTACTAATGTCAGGATCTTCCCTATCTGTTGTGGGGTAAATGTGATGCCAAATGCAATCTCCCATTTGTGGATAAATGGTGGGGTCGACTCCTCCTCCTGACTACTTAATAGGTTGTACAGGAGGGAGAAGGTGTGTTGCACAGGTTCCTTTTTGTGACAGATGGATTCATAGGGCGTCAGGTCTCTAGGAGTGTAGGGGGCCCTTTGTATGGCCAGAAGAAAGTGACGAAGTTGATAAGCATTAAACAAGTCAAGCGGAGGGTCAGAAAGCTCGGCGACAGTTTGCGTGGTCGGGAGCCCTCCCGAGGACCACACCTCTCCCAGACGCTGTTTCCCCACCACTGTCAACGGTCGCAGTTTCTTGTTGGTAAATCCCGGTGGGAAGTCTGGATTACCTATAACCGGAGTCATTGGTGACGGCAGGGGAGCAATGTGTGTGCAGCGGAACAACCTCCGCACAACAGCCAACGTAGCTCCCACTACGGGGTGATCTCTGAGGTCTTTTGGTAGGGAGGACAGGAGCCATGGGGAGGTCAATAGGGGAATGGATCCATCCTCAATCTCCATCTCCACCCACTGCTTGTGTGGGCCATTACAATGCCAATCAACGACTCTCGCTAGCAGAGTCGCTCTGTTGTATTGTCTCAGATCTGGGAGACCCAGACCCCCCTTGTCCTTTGGTCTGGCAAGCAATTGCAAACGGGCTCTGGGCGGTTTGCGCGCCCAAATAAAGTCCCGGAGTAGCACCTGCAGATGTCTGAAAAAGATTGGGGGTAACCGGATTGATAATGTCTGGAACAAGTATAAGATCCGCGGGAGGGCCATCATTTTGAATGCATTACAGCGCCCGAACCAGGTCAGTGTTAAATCATGCCAGTTTCCCAAATCAGATTTCAGTCTATTCAGGAGAGGAAGAAAATTAAGCGGGTACAATTGCACCAAATCCGCTGCGATGTCAACGCCCAGGTAACGTATAGATTTTTCAGCTCAGTAGAATGGAAAAGCGGAGCATAGCCTCTTGGCCTCACCATCCGGGACCGATATATTCAATACAGCCGATGGTGCAATTGATTTTATAGTTTGATAGGCTGCCGTATCGCCGGAGAGCCACGAGTATATTGGGAAGCGAAATGTGTGGATTGGAGACGAAAAAAATTAGATCGTCAGCGTACGCCGCAATTTTGTGGTGTGCCGAGGGTTTGGATATGCCAGTAATATTCGGGTCATTCCGAACGTGACACATAAGTGGTTCCAGTGTCAGAATAAAAATTAGGGGAGACAGAGGGCACCCCTGCCTCGACCCATTAGTGATGGGGAAAGAGTCCGAGCACTCTGAAAGCACCCAATCTCGTCTGATCTTGGAGGCTAAGAAGAGTCAGGCCTGGTTAGTACCTGAATGGGAGACCACCTGGGAATACCAGTTATTGTAGGCTTCTTTTTATGTTGTTGGCCTTGATTCGTTTTGTTTTTTTTTCGCTTGTTTCCCAAGGTGACCATCTTGGCATTTGTCAAGAGGGTTGAGAGTGCCCAAAGAGATTGCCTATGGGCACATAAGCCTGAAAGCGCCCGATCTCCTCTGATCTCAGAGGCTAAACAGGGTCGGGCCTTGCTAGTACCTGGATTGGAGACCACCTGGGAATACTAGGTGCTGAAGGCTTATTTTTATGTTGTTGGCGTTGACTTGTTTTTTTTTTTTTGTTTGTTTACCAAGGTGACCATCTTGGTGTTTGTCAAGAGGGTTGAGAGTGCTTGAAGAGCTCGCCTATGGCCACATAACCCTGAAAGCACCAGATCTCGTCTGATCTCAGAGACTAAACAGGGTCGGGCCTTGTTAATACCTGGATGGGAGACCACCTGGGAATACTAGGTGCTGTACACTTCTTCTCATGTTGTTGGCGTTGACTTGATTTTTTTGTTTGTTTCCCAAGGTGACCATATTGGCGTTAGTCAAGGTTGAGAGTGCCTGAAGAAATCTCCTACGGCCACACCACCCTAAAAGAGCCCAATCTCATCTGATCTCAGAGGCTAAGCAGGGTTGGGACCAGTTTAGTACCTGGATGGGAGACCGCCTGGGATTTCCAGATGCCGTAGGCTTCTTTTTATGTTGTGGCCGTTGACCTATTTTTTTCCGCTTGTTTCCAAGGTGACCATCTTGGTGTTTGTCAAGAGAGTTGAGACTGCCTGAAGATATCGGCTACGGCCACATCGCCCTGAATCTGTTCCATCTCGTCTGATCTTGGAGGCTAAGCAGGGTCAGGCCTGGTTAATGCCTGGATGGGAAACCGCCTGGGAATACCAGGTGTCGTAGGCTTCTTTTTTTTTTCAAATATAATTTTTTCTCCAAATAGGGGAAGACGGTCCCCCGAGTACATAATGCAACAGAGAAATACAGAGCAAAAAGCAGCTGAACAATACTTGATACAGGTATATTCGCAACTGTGAGTCTGCCTTCCATCAATCACAATGATTCGAGGCACGGATAAAGTACTGTACCAAGATCCAGGGTCACACAAACCCCCAGGTCCCTCCGGCATAATCCATCCAGAGGGGGGTGTGGGGCCGTCATTCCCAATTTTCCACTCTTTCCAAAAGAGAGAGGGGGTGGAGGGGGTGAGAGATAGGGGAGGAAGGCAGAAAAGAGAAGGGTTGAAAGATCAGAAAAGGAGAAGAGGGGACGAGACACGATGGCAGCCACTGTCCAAGGGGCCAGTCAAGGAAAGCTCAGAGCACTAAGGCAATAGCAGGCGACATCCTTCCAGTGAGAATATAAAGGTATTCCAGATGTCTCAGGTTTGTTTAAAAAATTCTTGTATACCTTGTGATGTGAGGATCAAGTCCTCCATTTTTTTTAATGTCCTCTATTTTCTTAAGCCAGTGAGTAATGAAAGGGGGGGAACATTTTTTCCAATAGAGAGGGATGCAGGATTTCGCCGCATTTATCACATGACGTAAAATAGATTTTTTTGTACTTCTTAATGGGAATCTGTGAATGGTGCAAGAGAAAGAATGCAGCCTCTTCCTGGATGGAGAAGTCTGTGAATTTTTGTGTTATGCATCGGATCTCTGTCCAGAAGTCCACCAAGCTGAGGCAGGACCAAAAAATGTGCAGCAACGTGCCCGCTTCTTCTCCACACCTCCAGCATATGTTCGAGGAAGAGGAGAAACATTTCTGCAGCTTTGATGGTGTCAAATACCACCTGGTGAGAAGTTTAAAATTCGTCTCCTGTATCTTCGTGCACAGCGACATTTTGAGAGCCAAAGTGATAATGCGTTGTCTCTGTGCTGGGGAAAATTAGCAATTAAGGTCCTTTTCCCAGTTGGACAGACAGGTTAAGTGTGGGTAATCTGTTTGAGAGAGAATGTGGGCCAAAGGGCCTTCGCTCCTGCATAGAGTCTCAAACTCCGTCTGAGGGCGGGCGAACGTTTGAGGATTGGGGATGGAATGGAGAAAATGATGTCGTTGCGCCGCTCTCCAAAAAGGCAGTTGGAAAAGCCCTGTCGGATCTGTTAGGGTTGAGAAAGAAGGCCATTTTCCATCAATGACGAATTTAGACGCATTGTCTAGGTTGGAATTTCTAAGTGGGTCCCCAGTTCAAAGGTTGGATGGCCACGTATAGGGAATAGGGGGGAAGTCAAAGACGTGAGTGTGTTTTGGGTAGCGATCAGGTGACTGACTTTCAACTAAGCCCCTATAGTGGGATGTGACATAAATTCTGTGGGTAAATACTTATAGCACTACATGGCGCTTCTTAGCGGAATTCGGGAGTGAGCTTAGAAAGTTTGTTTCGATTTCAGTCCAATACACGGCCCAGATGGGAGGCCAGGTAGTAGCGTCGCAAGTTAGGGAGAACCAACCCTCCCTGTTGTTTAGACAATGTCAGCTGTGACCGCTTAAGTCTGGGATTTTTGTGTCCGGTGGAATGTAAGTACGTGAGTATATCTTACTTATCCATGCCAGCATCCGTTCACTCAGACCTATATGGCAAAGGACCGAGAACATTAATGTCCATTTGACCCGATCAAAAGCCTTCTCGACATCAGTACTCATGAAAAGACAAGGGGTCCCAGATGACTTTGCTTTACGGATCAGGGTAAGCACCTTAGTGGTGTTGTCCTTATCTTCCCTGGTGGGAATAAAACCTAACTGGTCAATATGTATAAGGGACTACAAGTGATGTGCCAATCACGTGGCGAGGAGTTAGAGAATAGTTTTAGGACCGAATTTTGGAGGGAAATGGGTCTGTAGCTCCCACATAGGCCCGGGTCTTTGCCCTCCTTAGGTATCAACGAGATGTATGCTCTAAGGGTATCCTCAGGAAAATCCCCATTTGAGCTCAGAGTATTAAATAAATTCACCAAGCGCGGGCCGAGAATAGGGAGGAAGGTCTTAAAGTATTGTGCGGTATATCCGTCAGGGCCCGGAGCCTTACCCACCTTCGGAGGTCCCACGGCCGTCTGGACTTCTTCCAGTGTGATCGGGTCCTCCAAGTACTCCCGTGATTCCGATGAGAGGGTTGGTAGACCAGAACCGGTTACATATCTGTCTATATTGTCCTGTCCAGACCCTGAATCGGGCAGGTTGTAGAGATCAGAGTAACATTTTTCAAAGACTTCAACTATTTGGGTTGGGGTAGAGGCCCTCTGGCCATTCTCATCTATCAACTGTGGTATGTAAGAGCAAGATTTCAACTCCTTTACCGACCTGGCTAAGATTTTTCTGCATTTGTCCTCTGACTCCTACGTCAGTTTACGACAGAACTGGAGTGCCGCTTTCGCTTTATAATGGAGAAGGACAGCAATATGGGTATGGAGTGTCCCCAATTCAATCTCTAAGGTCCGTAAGGGGGTATGTTTATGTTTCGCTTCCACAGAGGCAAGTTCACGAAACAGATTAGCAAGCTGTTCCTGATAAGTACCCTGCGGAGTACTGACTTGTGAGCCTCCCAAATTATCCCCGGGTCACAGTCCTGCTTTAGTTTTCTTGGAAATAAAGGTCCAATTCCCTGGTCACATCTGCTAAAACTTCCGGTATCTGGATGAGGCTCTCATTAAGGTGCCAGAATAGAGACCTAGGTGAGGGGTAGGGAGCGAGGAGCAAGAGGCAGAAGTGTCAACCGATGGCGAAAGGGGACATTAAAGTCCCCACCTAATATCAATTGGCCCTCCCGAAAGTCACATAATCTGTGCAGGGTAGTTCTGAGGAACGTGTCTTGGTGATCATTGGGAGCGTACACAGTGGCAAATGTAAAAAGGCGCTCTCCAATGTGGCCCCTAAGAAAAAGATATTGGCCCCCAGGGTCCACCAGAGAATCCTGGAGAACCCAGGGGAGCCTGCTAGAGATCAGAATGGAGAGGAGGGGTTAGTAGAGTGGTAGACCTTAGGGAAGGATCTCGACCATAGAAAGGGGAGGCTAGTATTTTTAAAATGTGTTTCTTGTATAAAGGCCACATCAGTACAGGATGTGTTCAGTTTTCCCAGGAGGATCCACCGTTTTTCAGGGGAGTTCAGTCCCTTAACGTTTAGAGAGGTGACCTTGACTGAGTCTCCCATCGCTCCTCGGGGAGGGGGAGGGGGACGTCAGAGAAAAGCAAAGAAAGTTGAACCAAGGTAGGTTTTGGGTAGGTAATGCATGGCGGGAACTAAGGGGGAGAAAGGAAGGGCAAATGGAAGGAAAGGTAAAGGGAAAAAGAGGCCAGGCACCCCAACCCCAGGGGGAGAGGGAAATTAAGGGTTGTCCGCACTCAACAGTACAGGAAGGGTATACTAAAACAGCACAATTATGCTATAGCGCTTACCAGATGTACACTGGGTTTAAAGCGCTGTCCTACTTGGGTTATTGGGTAGACAGGTCGGAGAGGGAGCCCCCGAATCCTAGTCCCCCCAGTCCCGGCAGTGGTAAATGTCACGTCTGATACCGCTATGCAAATAAAAGACAATCAGTAACATCAAAGAAACAAAAAACAATAGTATAACCAAAACAGAGGTAGAGCATATAACTGTCAGCACTGAGGGGTCTCCTCGGCTCGTCCTAAACATAGGCATGCACGAGGGAGCCCGTCACAACAGAAAAGGCATCACAGAATGGGATCCACCACCCCCCATCCCATACCCCTAAAGTACATGCAGTCCCCGAATAAATGCATTTCTCCCTTTGGCAGATTGTCCTTTCCTTACCCCCTCTCCCCTGTCCACGCCCCGGGGGGAAAGGGGGCAGGGAAGGGGGGAAAGGGGGAGTGGAAGGGGGGAAAGGGGGAGTGGAAGGGGGAAAGGGGGAGGGAAAGGAGGGAAGGGAAGGGTGGGAAGGGGGGGAAGGGAGGGGGGAAACAGGGGAGAGGGGACAAACATGCAGAAATGTCAAGTCCTTTAGCGCACTCCCACCAGCAAACACCCGGACCCCATAAATTTCAACTCCTCCCCTCCATGGTCACCACATCAAGATGAAAGAGGAGCAGCCCTGGTCGGTGCATGGAAAATCCGGCAGGCAAGGGGCTGGGGCCACCATCCCTCCATCCAATGGGAGACTTCACCCGAGCAGCAGTCCTAGGGCCCGCCAATTAGTGTCTCTCCTGCATCGCCATCGGGGGCTGTGTAGAGCATCCAGAGGGAGGCTGGGACCGCCCAAACAGTAAGGGGTAAATCCTCCAGGGGGGTCCAGAGTCACCCTGGAGGGAAGCAGTGTCTCGTACCAATAGGCTCAATAAATAAGTCATCCAGGGTCCCCGAAAGCTGCAGAAGGCAATGTCGGCAAAGAGTAGGTGGGAGCCAGAGGGAGGGACAAGGGGCGCATCCAGGGGGAGGGGACACATATGCGGGAATGTCAAGCCCTTCCAGTACAGCGCATTAGGTATCACTCAGACCCCCCAAAGTGCAACTCCCCCATCTAAGGTCAAGACTCCAGAAGGGAAGATGAGCCGCCCTGGTCTGTACATGAAAGAACCTGCTGCCAAGGGGTTGGGGCCATCATCCCTTCCTCCAATGGGAGATGCCACCGGAATGAAAGCCCTGTGTCCTGTCAAGTGGTGCCCCTCTGACAATGTCGTTGTGGTATATGTGGAGCATCCAGGGAGAGGCAGGGACCACCCAAACAGTGAGGGGTAAAGCCTCCAAGGGGGACCGGTGTCAGACAGGAGGATAGCTGTGTCTTGTACAAGTTGGTTAATTAGACAAGTCATCCAGTGTGTTCCTGTGAGCAGCGGAAAGAAAGGTCGGTAAGGATTATGAATGGGTGGGGGCCAGGGAGTGCATAAAACTGCCACCAGATGACCGGGGCAGAGAGGGCAAGGGGATGAAACTCAGATCTGGTAGGTGGGGGCGGGGGTGAGGAGTGTCCCTCATATTACTCACGTTGGCCATACCTTGAAGCTGAGCGCTCTGCATACCCAGGACGTTCTTCTATATAATCTAGCCTATCTGTATACATTAGCCTGTCTTTTGTACACATTAGTCGGTCCTCTGTATACACTAGTCTGTCTGTATACACTAGTGTATACAGATAAACTAGATTATACAGAAGAACGTCCTGGGTATGCAGAGATGGAGGCTAGGGTATACAGAGAGAGAGGCTAGAGTATGCATACTTGCTAGTGTATACAGACGGACTAGTGTATACAGAAGACCGGCTAGTTTATATAGGGAGGCTAATGTGTGCAAAAGACAGGCTAGTGTATTCAAATAGGCTAGATTATAGAGAAGAACATCTTGGGTATGCAGAGAGAGAGGCTGGGTTACACAGAGAGGCTGGTGTATGCAGACTTGCTAGTGTATACAGACGGACTAGTGTATAGAGAGGCTTGGGTATACAGAGAGCTAATGTATAAAGAGCAGCTAGTGTATACAAAAGACATCCAAGGGTATAAAGAGAGACTCGTGTATGCAGAAGACCGGCTAGTTTATACAGAGAGGCTAAAGTGTACAAAACACAGGCTAGATTATACAGAAGAACGTCATGGTTATGCAGAGATGGAGGCTAGGGTATACAGAGAGAGAGACTGTGTTACACAGAGAGGCAGGAGTATGCAGACTTGCTAGTGTATACAGATGGACTAGTGTATACAGTAGACCGGCTAGTTTATACAGAGAGGCTAATGTGTACAAAAGACAGGCTAGTGTATACAGATAGGCTAGATTATACATAAGAAGGTCCTGGTTATGCAAGAGATGAAGGCTAGGGTATGCAGAGAGAGAGGCTTGGTTACACAGACTTGCTAATGTATACAGACGGACTAGTGTATACAGAGGACCGGCTAGTTTATATAGAGAGGCTAATGTGTACAAAAGACAGGCTAGTTTATACAGATAGGCTAGATAATACAAAAGAACGTCCTGGGTATGCAGAGATGGAGGCTAGGGTATACAGAGAGAGAGTGAGGCTGGGTTACACAGAGAGGCAGGAGTATGCAGACTTGCTAGGGTATACAGAGAGAGAGGCTAGAGTATGCATACTTGCTAGTGTATACAGGGGGACTAGTGTAATACAGAAGACCAGTTAGTTTATACAGAGAGGCAAATGTGTACAAAAGACAGGCTAGTGTATACAAATAGGCTAGATTATAGAGAAGAACGTCCTGGGTATGCAGAGATGGATGGCTAGTGTATACAGATAGGCTAGATTATAGAGAAGAACGTCCTGGGTATGCAGAGAGAGAGAGGCTAGTGTATGCAGACTTGCTAGTGTATACCGGTGCACTAGTGTATACAGAGAGGCTTGGGTATACAGAGAGCTAATGTATAAAGAGATGCTAGTGTATACCGACGGACTAGTGTATACAGAGGACCGGCTAGTTTATACAGAGAGGTTAATGTGTACAAAAGACAGGCTAGTTTATACAGATAGGCTAGATTATACAGAAGAACGTCCTTGGTATGCAGAGATGGAGGCTAGGGTATACAGAGAGAGAGAGCGAGGCTGGGTTACACAGAGAGGCAGGAGTATGCAGACTTGCTAGTGTATACAGATGGACTAGTGTATACAGTAGACCGGCTAGTTTACACAGAGAGGCTAATGTGTACAAAAGACAGGCTAGTGTATACAGATAGGCTAGATTATGCAGAAGAAGGTCCTGGTTTATGCAAGAGATGGAGGCTAGGGTATGCAGAGAGAGAGGCTTGGTTACACAGACTTGCTAGTGTATACAGACGGACTAGTGTATACAGAGGACCGGCTAGTTTATGCAGAGAGGTTAATGTGTACAAAAGACAGGCTAGTTTATACAGATAGGCTAGATTATACAGAAGAACGTCCTGGGTATGCAGAGATGGATGGCTAGTGTATACAGATAGGCTAGATTATACAGATAGGCTAGATTATACAGATAGGCTAGATTATACAGAAGAACGTCCTGGGTATGCAGAGATGGAGGCTAAGTTATACAGAGAGAGAGGCTAGAGTACGCATACTTGCTGGTGTATACAGATGGACTAGTGTATACAGAGGACAGGCTAGTTTATACAGAGAGGCTAATGTGTACAAAAGACAGGCTAGTGTATACAAATAGGCTAGATTATAGAGAAGAACGTCCTGGGTATGCAGAGATGGAGGCTGGGTTACACAGAGAGGCTAGTGTATGCAAGCTTGCTAGTGTATACAGACGGACTAGTGTATACAGTAGACCAGCTAGTTTATACAGGGAGGCTAATGTCTACAGAAGACCGGCTAGTGTATACACATAGGCTAGATTATAGAGAAGAACGTCCTGGGTATGCAGAGATGGAAGCTAAGGTATACAGAGAGAGAAGTTGAGTTACAAAGAGAGGATAGTGTAGGCAGACTTGCTAGTGTATACCGGTGGACTAGTGTATACAGAGAGGCTTGGGTATACAGAGAGCTGTATATGTATATGTATAAAGAGATGCTAGTGTATACAAAAGACAACCAAGAGTAGACAGTGAGGATCGTGTATACAGAAGACCGGCTACAGAGAAGCTAATTTGTACAAAAGACAGGCTAGTGTATACAGATAGGCTAGATTATACAGAGGAAGGTCCTGGGTATGCAGAGATGTAGGCTAGGGAATCCAGAGAGAGACTGTGTTACACAGAGAGGCTAGAGTATGCAGAAGAACGGCTATTTTTTTTTACAGATAGGCTTGTGTATACAGAAGACAGTCTGGGGAATTCAGTGAGGCTAGTGTATGCAGAGAGGCTGGGACACCGAGACTATTGTAAAAAGAAGGCAGGCTAGTGTATATAGATTACGGGCACCTGTATACAGAAGACAGAGAGGCTAGTCTATATTGAGTGGCTGGTGTACACAGAGAGATTAATGTATACAGAAAAGCTAGCGTGTAAAGAAGACAGGACTTTATTTTTTGCTAATGCAACTACTTTTGAAACATATAAAGTGCTTTTTTCATATTTTGGTGCTGTTAAAAAGTGGTGTATTGTCAGTGGTGATATCAATGTGACAGTTAATGTGGAGAACTACAACTTTTCAAAATAGAGCAAAAGAGTGCTAAGTTTATTTTGTTAAGTCATTGACTGATAGACGTTGAGTAATTGGCCGTTATTGGTTTGGCAGTACATGGTTTATTTTGATGTAAGATAGTTTTATTCTCTACTTATAGCCGAGTTTTAGACGACTTTATTATTAGCATTATTCGCATTATTCATATATATTATGCAGAGTGTAAGTATTGCAGTGAGACGATATTGCTTTTAAAAGATTTGTATTATTATAAATAGCATTGTTAGCAGACCAATAGGACAATTTACATGGCTTAATATTGCAGAGCGTAATTTATCAGGAAAGAGATTCAAAGCGTTAGTTGCAGTAGCTTCATAAAACTGAGAAATCGTTGCATTACTCTAAATTTAAAATATGTTCCGGCAGCACTGAAAAGACGATATTAGATGAGTGATCTACACATTTCGTTTACTATTTCACTATACCGGCTAAATGTTAATATGTTAATATGTGCTGCGTGTAAGGTAGAAATTTGATGGTTTAGTGTGAGCTGGTTTACCAGGATTTAGAGATAGTAATCTGTTTATACTAGTAATAAATATAGCAAAATAACTATAACGGGTTTAAGTGGAAATACACGAAATAACAGCAACAACGTGTGTAGGTTTTTATGAATCAAGTTCATTACGTGTCTTTAATCATGTAGTGAATATACCCCAATATTGGAGCACAAGGATGAGAAAGCATAATAACTAACAGAGGATGACATGGCAAAAAGACAAACTGCATTAGAAATGTGAATATGAATTAGAGTTGAAATGCCAATAGCCACGGCTACGTACAGCAAAGTGTGAGCTAAGCAGCTAAATATTCTGCAATAGCAGAGATTAAGTATTGCAGTCGAAATGAGATCGGAAGCGTTAGTTGCAGTAGCTCCAAAATGACTGAGAAATCATTTCATTACTCTAAATGTAAAAGTTAGCCCGGTAGCACTGAGTGGACTGATATTAGATGAGTGATCGTTCCTAGTACAAATTCAGTTTCTTATAGCAGAGAGATACCAGCTAAATGTGAGACGAGCAATTAAACTGTTCACGGTAGCATTGCATTACTCTTAATATGTGCAGCGTGTAAAGAAGCAATAAGATGGTTTTGTATTATCCTAAAATTAGCAGTATACGTAATAAAGGTGAGTAGGTAACCTGGATTTAGACATAGCAAACTCTATAATCTAATTTAGCAAAATTAGAAAAGATAATATTGAGACAGCATATATAGGTCGAGTTTAAGTGGAAATACACAAAATATCTAGCTTACCTTTACATTGTTCAATAGAGCGTTGCAAAGAAATACCAAGGCAGAATGTCGGAATAGCAATTAGATGAGATGATTGCTGTAATCATGAAATATCAGCAACGCCTAGGTTTCTATCGGATGAGAAAGTATAATAACTGGCAAAGTATGACATGGCAAAGAGACAAATTGCATTAGAGATGTGAGATGGACATGAAATGTCAATCCCCATTGGTTACTTACATGTAAACGCAGCTACATACAGCAAAGTGTGAGCTAAGCAGCTAAAGGGTATTTAAGAGTAAATTGACGTAGCTTGAAAATTCCAACGTGTAAATCGTTCCATTAATTATGTTACGCACGAAGACGGCTTACGCTGAATGTTTTCCGTTTCCACTGGTCATCGGCATAATGTATCAGTAACCATGAGCATTAATAATGATAGACAGCTTACATTAGGATGTATGCATGATGTGAATGTAAAATGAATGTAAAATAGTTGCATTATGTGTTATTAATGTATTGCTATGCTTTGCTACTGCAACCACTTCTCAATCAAGTAAACCGTCCCACTGCTTTTCTCACATTTTGCCGCTGTTAAAAAATGTGTTGCAAGGGTTATGTGTTACAAATGGTTATCAGTGTGACAGTTAATGTGGAGAAGAAGTAATACACAAAATAGAGTCAGAAAGAGAATCCTATTGCATAGAGGTAGCGAGAGATGGTTGCATTAATCTTAATGTGCAGTGTGTAAAAGGTTTTAAAAAGATGGTTTTGTGTGACTTTTGCTTTAACGTAAAATTAGCTGTAGACATTATAACTTGTTACAATGATTTGGTAATCTCTATAAAATAATAATAATAAGTATAGCAAAACAAATTAGGAAAATTCTGAGGCAGTATGTATAGGTCGAGATATAGTGAATACACAAAAGGGATCAAGGGATAGTAGCAAAGTCAAGGGATAAATGCAAAGGTACTCTATTTAACAGTAAATTGACGTAGCTTGCAAATTCCAACGTGTAAATCGTTCCATTCATTTTGCTGCTCAAGAAGACGGCTTACACTGACTTTTTTCCGTTTCCACTGGAAAGAGAATCCTATTGCATAGAGGTAGCGAGAGATGGTTGCATTACTCTTAATGTGTAAAGGTTTTAAAAAGATGGTTTTGTGTGAATTTTGCTTTAACGTAAAATTAGCTGTGGACATTATAACTATGGTTAGGTTTACAATGATTTAGAGTTAGTAATCTCTATGATATAATAATAATAAGTATAGCAAAACAAATTAGGAAAATATTGAGGCAGTATATATAGGTCGAGATAAAGTGAATACACAAAAGGGATCAAGGGATAGTTGCAAAGTCAAGGGATAAATGCAAAGGTACATTATTTAAGAGTAAATTGACGTAGCTTGCAAATGCTCCAACGTGTAAATCGGTCCATTAATTTTGTTACGCACGAAGACGGCTTACACTGACTGTTTTCCGTTTCCACTGGAAAGAGAATCCTATTGCATAGAGGTAGCGAGAGATGGTTGCATATGGCAGAAAGACGGCTTACACTGCTTTTCTCACATTTTGCTGCGGTAAAAAGAAATGTTTTGTCACTGTGTTTTAACTGTGACAGATAAGGTGGAGAAAAAGAAGTAATACAGAAAATAGAGTCAAAACGTGGAAACGTTTATTTGTCATGACAGCTGATACTGGTTGAGCAATAAAACTGTTTTATTAAGATGTAAGACTAGTTTTATTCTCTACATGTAGGCTTTTAACCGAGTTGTATAATATAGGCGACCAATAGGACATTTAAATGGCTTAATATTGTAGGGAGGAAGTATCGCTGTTCAAAGGTAAGAGATTGAAAGCTTAGCTTGAAAATGGCCGAGAAATAGTTGCGTTAGTCTAAATTTAAAGGATATGCCGGTACCAATGAGAAAGCTTATTGATTGACTAGTTGATCTTTGCATTACAAAATCCTATTATTATTATTATTATTATTATTATTAATAAGATCATAGTGCAGAGAGATACTCAGTTAATGTCAGAGATACTCGGTCAATGTCAGAAAAGCAATAAAACTGTTTACATCGTTAGAGAGCGATGGTTACATTACTCTTAGTATGTGCAGCATGTCTGGTAGCAAAAAGCGGTAGAAGTGAATAGATTTAAGCGGATTTTGAGATAGTACTCTCCATTTCTAATAAGAAATAAAGAAAAATAAGTCAGGATGGTGTGTCAGGACTGTCACATACTCAAGGTCCCGGTACAAATATGCAAAATAGAGCAAAAGAGTACATGGTTTATTTTGATGTATGATAGTTTTATTGCATGCTTGATGTGGATGATTAAAATCGTGTAGTGATCTATATTTAGCATAAGAATGAAAAGGCATAACATGGCAATGAGACAAACTCCATTAGAGATGTGAGCTAGATGAAATGATGAAATGTCTCTGTATAGCCCAGATTGTCTTCTGTTATCACTTAGCCTACCCTCTAAATTCACTAGCCTCTCTATATACACCAGCATGTTTACACTAGCCGGTCTTCTGCATACAATAGCCTGTCTTCCATATACACTAGCCTATGTTCTGAATACACTAGCCCGTCTTCTGTCTTCTGTATGCCCTAGCCTGTCTTCTGTATACATTAGTCTCTCTGTATAAACTAGCATCTCTGTATACCCCAAACTGTCTTCTGTAAAAACTTGTCTCTCTTTATAGCCTGTCTAGCCTTTCTTCTGTACACACTAGCTTCTCTGTATACACTAACCAGGCTTCTATATACAATAGCTTCACTCTATGCACTAGCCTCTCTGTATAATCTAGCCTCTCTATATACCCTCTCTCTATATATAGTGTTCTGCATCTCCGTAGTGGTAGCCTCTCCGTAGAAGCCAGCCTTTATTCTGTATTCACTAGCCTTTCTTCTGTATGCTGTAGTCTTTTATATATACTAGCTTCTCTGTACACCCTTGCATCTCTGTAATACACTAAACCCTCTGTATACCACAGCCTGTCTTCTGTATACACTAGAATGTAAACACTAGCTAGAATACACCAGCCTGTCTTCTGTACCCACTAGAATCTCTGTATACACTACCCAGTCTTCTGTATACACTGTCAGCTTGGATGTATACCCAAGCCTGTCTTCTGTATACACTAGTCTCTCTATATCCACTGTCCTATCTGTATACACTCGACTCTCTCTATACACTAACCTCTCTATATACACTAACATCTTTGTATATACTAGCCTCTCTTTAAATTAGCCTCTCTGTGTACCCCAGCCTCATTGTTTACTCTAGCATCTCTGTATACTCAAGCCTATCTGCATTCACTAGCCTGTATTCACTAGCCTTATATATACTAGCTTCCTGCTTCTCTGTACACCCTTGCATCTCTGTACACTAGACTCTCTGAATACACTAAACCCTCAGTATACCAAAGCCTGTCTTCTGTATGCATTAGACTGTAAAAACTAGCTAGAATACACCAGCCTGTCTTCTTTACCCAATAGACTCTCTGTATGCACTACCCAGTCTTCTGTATACACTGTCAGCTTGGATGTATACCCAAGCCTGTCTTCTGTATACACTAGTTTCTCTATATGCACTGTCCTTTCTGTATACTCTCGACCCTCTCTATACATTAACCTCTCTATATACACTAACATCTTTGTATATACTAGCCTCTCTTTAAATTAGCCTCTCTGTGTACCCCAGCCTCACTGTTTACTCTAGCAACTCTGTATACTCAAGCCTATCTACATACACGAGTCTTCTGTATTGTGTATTAACTAGCCTTTCTTCTGTATGCTGTAGTCTTCTATATATACCAGCATCTCTGTACACCCTTGCATCTCTGTAAACACTGTGTAAACTAGCCAGTCTTATGTATACACTCGTCAGCTGTATACACTAGACTCTCTGAATACACTAAACTCTCTGTATACCACAGCCTGTCTTCTGTATACACTAGACTGTAAAAACTAGCTAGAATACACCAGCCTGTCTTCTGTACCCACTAGACTCTCTGTATACACTACCCAGTCTTCTGTATAGAATGTCAGCTTTCATGTATACCCTTTCTGTCACTGACCTTTCTGTATACACTCGACTCTCTCTATACACTAACCTCTCTATATACACTAACATCTTTGTATTTGTCTTTAAACTAGCCTCTCTGTACACAGCCTCACTGTTTACTCTAGCATCTCTGTATACTCAAGCCTATCTACATACACGAAACCTGTATTCTGTATTCACTAGCCTTTCTTCTGTATGCTGTAGTCTTCTATATATACCAGCTTCTCTGTACACCCTAGCACTGTAACAGTACTAGGTTCCTGTATTACAGAAACAGAACACCAGCAATAAGGTGTATACTGTGCAGGAGGCACACAACACCGACTCTAACTTCTGCACTGCAGATGCATGTATTGCAGAAATTGAACACCAGTAATAAAGGGTAGCTTCAGGTGTGTACTGTGCAGGAGGCACATAACACCCATTGTAACAGTGCTAGGTTCCCAAGCAGTAAAGACACTGTCCCTGCCTATCGTCCTCTTTCCCTGACCACCGCAACACACTATACAAGGCCGCCATGCTGGCGGCCTTATATAGTGTGGGGTGTGTACTAAACTCCCTGAGCTATAATTGGCCGCAGGAATCCTGCCTGTGGTGAATTGTGGCTCTCCTCACACAGGATGTCACATCTGTTCTTATTATATAGAACCTATTATGCTCCTCGTAAACTTTTTCAGTTTGGCCAAACGGCCGGACGCAAGTTGCCCCCGGTGCGGGAACATGGGGGGAGACATGATGCACATGTTTTGGAGATACCCGAAGTTGATCCGCTACTGGACAGAGGTGACAGGAACCATTGATCGGGTGGTTGGAACCTCCACCATGATGGAGGCAAAGTATTGTCTCCTGGGATTAGTTGAAGGAGTTGGAAACCCGGGAAGTAGCCAGATGGCAGTTCTGAGATGCCTATTTCAGGCAAGGAAACTGATTGCCCAACCCTGCTTAGCCTCCAATGTTGGCAATGACTTGGTTTTTTTCGCTTGTTTCCCAAGATGACCATGTTGGCGTTTGTCAAGATGGTTGAGAGTGCCCGAAGAGATCGCCTATGGCCCCATCACCTTGAAAGTGCCTGATCTTGTCTGATCTCGGAGGCTAAGCATTGTCGGGCCTGATTAGTAACTGGATGGGAGACCAACTGGGAATACCAGGTGCCGTAGCATTCTTTTTATGTTGTTGGCGTTGACATGCTTTTTTTTTCCGCTTGTTTCCCAAGGGGATCATCTTGGCATTTGTCAAGAGGGCTGAGAGAGCCCAAAGAAATCTCCTACGGCCACATCCCCCTGAAAGCGCCCGATCTCATCTGATCTCAGAGGCTAAGCAGGGTCCGGCCTGGATAGTACTTTGACCTGTTTTTCTTTCGCTTGTTTCCCAAGGTGACCATTTTAGCATCAGTCAAGAGTTTTGAGTATGTCCCAAAGCGTTCGCCTGAGGTCACATCACCCTGAAAGCGCCCGATCTCAGAGGCTAAGCAGGGTCTGGGTCAGATGGGAGACCGCCAGGGTCTATGTTGTTGGCGTTGACCTTTTTTTTTCCACTTGTTTCCCAAGATAACCATCTTGGTATTTGTCAAGAGGGTTGAGAGTGTCTAAATAGAACACCTATGGCCACATCACCCTGAAAGTGCACAATCTCATCTGATCTCGGAGGCCTAGCAGTGTACGGCCTGGTTAATACCTGTATGGGAGACCATCTGTGAATACCAGGTGCCGTAGGCTTCTTTTTATGTTGTTGGCATTTACCTGTTTATTTTCGCTTGTTTCCCAAGGTGACCATCTTGGTGTTTAACAAGAGGGTTGAGAGTGCCCAAAGAGATCACCTACGGCCCCATCACCCTGAAAGCGCCCAATCTCATCTGATCTCAGAGGCTAAACAGTGTCGGGCCTGGTTAGTACCTGAATGGGAGACCGCCTGGAAATACCAGGTGCCATAGACTTCTTTTTTTGTTGTTGGCTTTGAACTGTTTTTTTCGCTTGTTTCTCAAGGCGACCATCTTGGCGTTTGTCAAGAGGGTTGGCCGTGTCTTGAAGAGAACGCTTACGGCCACATCACACTGAAAGCACCGGATCTCGTCTGATTTCAGAGGCTTAGCAGCATCAGGCCTGGTTAGTACCTGGATGGGAGACTGCCTGGGAAGACCAGGTTACATAAAAGGATCTGGTCTGGTAGTGTCTTGATTGGGAGATCGCCTGGGAATACCGGATGCCGTAGGATTCTTTTTATGTTGTTGGCTTTGACCTGTTTTTTTTCCCTTTTTTCCCAAGGTGACCATCTTGGCATTTGTCAAGAGGGTTAAGAGTGCACAAAGAAATTGCCTACGGGCACAACACCCTGAAAGCGCCCAATCTCGTTTGGTCTCAGAGGCTAAGCAGGGTTGGGCCTGGTTTGTACCTGGATGGGAGACCGCCTGGGTTTTCCAAATGCTGCAGGCTTCTTTTTATGTTGTTGGCGTTGACTTGTTTTTTTTGTTTGTTTCCCAAGGTGACCATCTTGGCGTTTGTCAAGAGGGTTGAGCGTGCATTTGATCTCAGAGGCTAAGCAGGGTTGGGACCTGGTTAGTACCGGGATGGGAGACCGCCTGGGATTTCTCGATGCCATAGGCTTTTTTTTTAAGTTGTTGGCATTGACTTTTTTTTTTTTTTTGTTTTATTCTTTTATTAAGTATACGTACAATATAAACAATATAAATATAACAGTCAACCATACAGCATGACCCAGGGTCACAATTACATGCTAACAAAAAATAGGCAGCCAAATAACTCTGGGTTCTCAGAGGGGAGTCCTACAGTTTCATGCAGAAAATAGAGAAACCCCACCTCCGACATGTAGTACAGTATAACTAGTGCAGCTCCGTTCGGACAAATGTAATCATGGAGAACAACTGGGACCACAGCGAGCCAGCTTATCATGACCTACGTGAACCAGAGCAAAATATGAGCCGGTCATGTCCAGAACCCTGGGGTTCTTCTGGGTCCCGAAGGCTAGTAAGGAGACAAGGCATAGTCAAAAGGGAGGACGGGGGAAGAAGAGAGTGCAAAGACGGAGAGAGAGGAGGTGGGGGGATGGCGACGGGGAAAAAAAGAAAAATAAAGACAAAAAGGAGGGGGGGAATGCCACCCAGGGCAGACATGGCCTACGTAGGTAAACGTTAGATGTTCAGTCGTTTTCTGGGACGGAGGCACTGCTCACCTCCCGAATGTAGTCTCGAGTACCAGTAAAATACGTCCAGGGCCTCCATGTAACACTAAATGCCTCTTCAGTGTTGTGAAGGGTGGCGGTCAATTCTTCCATCCGGAGAATATGATTGACTTTGGAATACCACAGCACCTTGGATGGGGGCTGAGGCTGCCTCCACAGTGCGGGAATGCAGGCCCGGGCGGCATTCAGGAGTTGCATCGTGAGGGTTTTTTTGTATTTTCGAACAGGCTGTTCGGTCAAGTGTAGAAGGCACGCTACTGGGAACCCAAAAGTTCCTCAAGGTCGGGCATGCCCAGAAAAGGTGTCCCATGGTCCCCATATCTGAATTTCACCTCCAACAAACATCCGGGATCGATCTATCCATTTTATTCAGAAGGTATGGGACTCTATACCAGCGTGAGACTATCTTGTATCTTGATATTGGTTTGCGATGGAAGCTTTATGTACTAAGGTCAGGATCTTCCCTATCTGTTGTGGGGTAAATGTGATGCCTAAGTCCCTCTCCCATTTGTGGATAAATGGTGGGGGTCGACTCCTCCTCCTGACTACTCAATAGGTTGTACAGGAGGGAGAGGGTGTGTCGCACAGGTTCCCTTTTGTGACAGATGGATTTATAGGGTGTCAGGTCTCTAGGAGTGTAGGGGGCCCTTTGTATGGCCAGAAGAAAGTGACGAAGTTGATAAGCACTAAACAAGTCAAGCGGAGGGTCAGAAAGCTCGGCGACAGTTTACGTGGTCGGGAGCCCTCCCGTGGGCCACACCTCTCCCAGACGCTGTTTCCCCACCACTGTCAACTGTCGCAGTTTCTTGTTGGTAAATCCCGATGGGAAGTCTGGATTACCTATAACCGGAGTCATTGGTGATGGCAGGGGAGCAATGTGTGTGCAGCGGAACAACCTCCGCACAACAGCCAACGTAGCTCCCACTACGGGGTGACCTCTGAGGTCTTTTGGTAGGGAGGACAGGAGCCACGGGGAGGTCAATAGGGGAATGGATCCATCCTCAATCTCCATCTCCACCCACTGCTTGTGTGGGCCATTACAATGCCAATCAACGACTCTCGCTAGCAGAGTCACTCTGTAGTATTGTCTGAGATCTGGGAGACCCAGACCCCCCTTGTCCTTTGGTCTGGCAAGCAATTGCAAACGGGCTCTGGGCGGTTTGCGCGCCCAAATAAAGTCCCGGAGCAGCACCTGCAGTTGTCTGAAAAAAATTGGGGGTAACCGGATCGGTAATGTCTGGAACATGTATAAGATCCGAGGGAGGGCCATCATTTTGAATGCATTACAGCGCCCGAACCAGGTCAGTGTTAAAGCATTCCAGTTTCCCAAATCAGATTTCAGTCTATCCAGGAGAGGGACAAAATTAAGCAGGTACAATTGCGCTAAATCCGCTGCGATGTCAACGCCCAGTTAATGTATAGATTTTTCAGCCCAGTAGAATGGAAAAGAGGAGCGGAGCCTCTTGGCCTCACCATCCGGAACCGATATATTCAATACATATAGGCTGCTGTGTCGCTGTAGAGACGCAAGTATTTTGGGAAGCAAAATGTGTGGATTGGAGACGGAAAAAATTAGATCGTCAGCGTACGCCGCAATTTTGTGGTGTGCCGAGGGTTTGGATATGCCAGTAATATTCGGGTCATTCCGAACGTGACACATAAGTGGTTCCAGTGTCAGAATTAAAATTAGGGGAGACAGAGGGCACCCCTGCCTCGTCCCATTAGTGATGGGGAAAGAGTCCGAGCACCACTCGGTCACCCGTACCGCTGCCGATGGCGTGGAGTAAAGCGACATTACCCAGCTCATCATGTTGGGGCCAAGACCTATATGTTCCAGGGTGGCCTGCATAAAGTGCCAGGCCACCCTGTCAAAGGCCTTCTCCGTGTCCATTGACAACATAAGCAAGGGCCTTCCCTGTACATGCGCCGCATGGATTAAATTGAGGACTCGGGCCGTATTGTCTCTAGCTTCCGACTTATTTTTATTTTTTTGCTTGTTTCCCAAGGTGACCATCTTGGCGTTTGTCAAGAGGGTTGAAAGTGCCTGAAGAGATTGCCTACGGGCACATCACCCTGAAAGCACCCGATCTCGTTTGATGTTGGAGGCTAATAGAGTCGGGCCTTGTTAGTACCTGGATGGGAGACCGCCTGGGAATACCAGGTGTCGTAGACTTCTTTTTATGTTGTTGGCGTTGAGCTGTTTTTTTTTCGCTTATTTCCCAAAGTGACCATCTTGGTGTTTGTCAAGAGGGTTGAGAGTGCCTGAAGAGATTGCCTATGGCCACATCACTCTGAAAGCACCCAATCTTGTCTGATCTTGGAGGTTAAGAAGAGTCGGGCCTGGTTAGTACCTGGATGGGAGACCACCTGGGATTACCAGTTATTGTAGGCTTCTTTTTATGTTGTTGGCGTTGATTCGTTTTTTTTTTTTTTGCTTGTTTCCCAAGGTGACCATCTTGGCATTTGTCAAGAGGGTTGAGAGTGCCCAAAGAGATCGCTTACAGCAGCATCACCCTGAAAGAGCCCTATCTCTTCTCTTTTCTGAGGCTAAGAAGGGTTGGGCCTTGTTAGTACCTGGATGGCGTTGGAATACCAGGTGCCGTATTCTTCTTTTTATGTTGTTGACATTGACCTGTTTTTTTTTCACTTGTTTCCCAAGGTGACCATCTTGGCATTTGTCAAGAGGGTTGAGAGTGCCCGAAGAGATCACCTACGGCCCCATCACCCTGAAAGCGCCCAATCTCATCTGATCTCGGATGCTAAACAGTGTCGGGCCTGGTTAGTACCTGGATGGGAGACCGCCAGGGAATACCAGGTGCCATAGGCTTCTGTTTTTTTTGTTTTTTTATTTAGTAGTATGCGACATACAATGCAAAGGCAACTTCACAGAATGTGTGATACAAATAGTTACAAACAAACGATCATATTGCATGTCTACCCAATTACCCAAGTAGGACAGCGCGTTAAACACAGTGTACATCTGGTAAGCGCTATAGCATAATTGTGCTGTTTTAGTATACCCTTCCTGTACTGTTGAGTGCGGACAACCCTTAATTTCCCTCTCCCCCTGGGGTTGAGGTGCCCGGCCTCTTTTTCCCTTTACCTTTCCTTGCATTTGCCCTTCCTTTCTCCCCCTTAGTTCCCACCATGCATTACCTACCCAAAACCTACCTTGGTTCAACTTTCTTTGCTTTTCTCTGATGTCCCTCCCCGAGGAGCGATGGCAGACTCAGTCAAGGTCACCTCTCTAAACGTTAAGGGACTGAACTCCCCTGAAAAACGGTGGATCCTCCTGTGAGAACTGAACACATCCTGTACTGATGTGGCCTTTATACAAGAAACACATTTTAAAAATACTAGCCTCCCCTTTCTATGGTCGAGATCCTTCCCTAAGGTCTACCACTCTACTAACCCCTCCTCTCCATTCTGATCTCTAGCAGGCTCCCCTGGGTTCTCCAGGATTCTCTGGTGGACCCTGGGGGCCAATATCTTTTTCTTAGGGGCCACATTGGAGAGCGCCTTTTTACATTTGCCACTGTGTACGCTCCCAATGATCACCAAGACACGTTCCTCAGAACTACCCTGCACAGATGATGTGACTTTCGGGAGGGCCAATTGATATTAGGTGGGGACTTTAATGTCCCCTTTCGCCATCGGTTGACACTTCTGCCTCTTGCTCCTCGCTCCCTACCCCTCACCTAGGTCTCTATTCTGGCACCTTAATGAGAGCCTGCTCCAGATACCGGAAGTTTTAGCAGATGTGACCAGGGAATTGGACCTTTATTTCCAAGAAAACTAAAGCAGGACTGTGACCCGGGGATAATTTGGGAGGCTCACAAGTCAGTACTCCACAGGGTACTTATCAGGCACGGGGCGCGCATCAAACGAGCACGGAAGGAACAGCTTGCTAATCTGTTTCCTGAACTTGCCTCTGTGGAAGCGAAACATAAACATACCCCCTTACGGACCTTAGAGATTGAATTGGGGACACTCCATACCCATATTGCTGTCCTACTCCATTATAAAGCGAAAGCGGCACTCCAGTTTTGTCGTAAACTGACGTAGGAGTCAGAGGACAAATGCAGAAAAATCTTAGCCAGGTCGGTAAAGGAGTTGAAATCTGGCTCTTACATACCACAGTTGATAGATGAGAATGGCCAGAGGGCCTCTACCCCAACCCAAATAGTCGAAGTCTTTGAAAAATGTTACTCTGATCTCTACAACCTGCCCGATTCAGGGTCTGGACAGGACAATATAGACAGATATGTAACCGGTTCTGGTCTACCAACCCTCTCATCGGAATCACGGGAGTACTTGGAGGACCCGATCACACTGGAAGAAGTCCAGACGGCCGTGGGACCTCCGAAGGTGGGTAAGGCTCCGGGCCCTGACGGATATACCGCACAATACTTTAAGACCTTCCTCCCTATTCTCGGCCCGCGCTTGGTGAATTTATTTAATACTCTGAGCTCGAATGGGGATTTTCCTGAGGATACCCTTAGAGCCCACATCTCGTTGATACCTAAGGAGGGCAAAGACCCAGGCCTATGTGGGAGCTACAGACCCATTTCCCTCCAAAATTCGGTCCTAAAACTATTCTCTAACTCCTCGCCACGTGATTGGCACATCACTTGTAGTCCCTTATACATATTGACCAGTTAGGTTTTATTCCCACCAGGGAAGATAGGGACAACACCACTAAGGTGCTTACCCTGATCCGTAAAGCAAAGTCATCTGGGACCCCTTGTCTTTTCATGAGTACTGATATTGACCAGTTAGGTTTTATTCCCACCAGGGAAGATAGGGACAACACCACTAAGGTGCTTACCCTGATCCGTAAAGCAAAGTCATCTGGGACCCCTTGTCTTTTCATGAGTACTGATGCCGAGAAGGCTTTTGATCGGATCAAATGGACATTAATGTTCTCGGTCCTTCGCCATATAGGTCTGAGTGAACGGATGCTGGCATGGATAAGTAAGATATACTCACGTACTTACATTCCACCGGACATCGCGCGTACGTTTATGTTGAACTTCCCCCCACCCCTTGTCACTAAGATCCGCAGTTTGCTTCACGGGTGGCATTCTGGCCTCCATTCCTGGTTCAGCAGATGCAATCTCATTAAAATGAACATACTCCCTAAATTTACTTATCTTTTCCAAGCTCTCCCGATCCAGATTCCAGTCCTGTTTTTTAAGCAAGCTCAATCCTTGCTCACTCAATTTAACTGGGCCCACAAAAATCCCAGACTTAAGCGGTCACAGCTGACATTGTCTAAACAACAGGGAGGGTTGGTTCTCCCTAACTTGCGACGCTACTACCTGGCCTCCCATCTGGGGCGTGTATTGGACTGGAATCGAAATAAATTTTCTAAGCTCACTCCCGAATCCCGCTAAGAAGCGCCATGTGGTGCTATAAGTATTTACCCACAGAATTTATGTCACATCCCACTATAGGGGCTTAGTTGAAAGTCAGTCACCTGATCGCTACCCAAAACACACTCACGTCTTTGACTTCCCCCCTATTCCCTATACGTGGCCATCCAACCTTTGAACTGGGGACCCACTTAGAAATTCCAACCTAGACAATGCGTCTAAATTCGTCATTGATGGAAAATGGCCTTCTTTCTCAACCCTAACAGATCCGACAGGGCTTTTCCAACTGCCTTTTTGGAGAGCGGCGCAACGACATCATTTTCTCCATTCCATCCCCAATCCTCAAACGTTCGCCCGCCCTCAGACGGAGTTTGAGACTCTATGCAGGAGCGAAGGCCCTTTGGCCCACATTCTCTCTCAAACAGATTACCCACACTTAACCTGTCTGGCCAACTGGGAAAAGGACCTTAATTGCTAATTTTCCCCAGCACAGAGACAACGCATTATCACTTTGGCTCTCAAAATGTCGCTGTGCACGAAGATACAGGAGACGAATTTTAAACTTCTCACCAGGTGGTATTTGACACCATCAAAGCTGCAGAAATGTTTCCCCTCTTCCTCGAACATATGCTGGAGGTGTGGAGAAGAAGAGGGCACGTTGCTGCACATTTTTTGGTCCTGCCTCAGCTTGGTGGACTTCTGGACAGAGATCCGATGCATGACACAAAAATTCACAGACTTCTCCATCCAGGAAGAGGCTGCATTCTTTCTCTTGTACCATTCACAGATTCCCATTAAGAAGTACAAAAAAATCTATTTTACGGCATGTGATTAATGTGGCGAAATCCTGCCTCCCTCTCTATTGGAAAAAATGTTCCCCCCCTTTCATTACTCACTGGCTTAGGAAAATAGAGGACATTAAAAAAAATGGAGGACTTGATCCTCACATCACAAGGTAAACAAGAATTTTTTAAACAAACCTGAGACATCTGGAATACCTTTATATTCTCGCTAGAAGGATGTCGCCTGCTACCGCCTTAGTGCTCTGAGCTTTCCTTGACTGGCCCCTTGGACAGTGGCTGCCATCGTGTCTCGTCCCCTCTTCTCCTTTTCTGATCTTTCAACCCTTCTCTTTTCGGCCTTCCTCCCCTATCTCTCACCCCCTCCACCCCCTCTCTCTTTTGGAAAGAGTGGAAAATTGGGAATGACGGCCCCACACCCCCCTCTGGATGGATTATGCCGGAGGGACCTGGGGTTTGTGTGACCCTGGATCTTGGTACAGTACTTTATCCGTGCCTCGAATCATTGTGATTGATGGAAGGCAGACTCACAGTTGCGAATATACCTGTATCAAGTATTGTTCAGCTGCTTTTTGCTCTGTATTTCTCTGTTGCATTATGTACTCTGGGGACCGTCTTCCCCTATTTGGAGAAAAAATTATATTTGAAAAAAAAAAGAAGCCTACGACACCTGGTATTCCCAGGTGGTTTCCCATCCAGGCATTAACCAGGCCTGACCCTGCTTAGCCTCCAAGATCAGACGAGATGGAACAGATTCAGGGTGATGTGGCCATAGCCGATATCTTCAGGCACTCTCAACTCTCTTGACAAACACCAAGATGGTCACCTTGGAAACAAGCGGAAAAAAATAGGTAAACGGCCACAACATAAAAAGAAGCCTACGGCATCTGGAAATCCCAGGCGGTCTCCCATCCAGGTACTAAACTGGTCCCAACCCTGCGTAGCCTCTGAGATCAGATGAGATTGGGCTCTTTTAGGGTGGTGTGGCCGTAGGAGATTTCTTCAGGCACTCTCAACCTTGACTAACGCCAATATGGTCACCTTGGGAAACAAACAAAAAAATCAAGTCAACGCCAACAACATGAGAAGAAGTCTACAGCACCTAGTATTCCCAGGTGGTCTCCCATCCAGGTATTAACAAGGCCCGACCCTGTTTAGTCTCTGAGATCAGACGAGATCTGGTGCTTTCAGGGTTATGTGGCCATAGGCGAGCTCTTCAAGCACTCTCAACCCTCTTGACAAACACCAAGATGGTCACCTTGGTAAACAAACAAAAAAAAAAAACAAGTCAACGCCAACAACATAAAAATAAGCCTTCAGCACCTAGTATTCCCAGGTGGTCTCCAATCCAGGTACTAGCAAGGCCCGACCCTGTTTAGCCTCTGAGATCAGAGGAGATCGGGCGCTTTCAGGCTTATGTGCCCATAGGAAATCTCTTTGGGCACTCTCAACCCTCTTGACAAATGCCAAGATGGTCACCTTGGGAAACAAGCGGAAAAAAAACAAAACGAATCAAGGCCAACAACATAAAAAGAAGCCTACAATAACTGGTATTCCCAGGTGGTCTCCCATCCAGGTACTAACCAGGCCTGACTCTTCTTAGCCTCCAAGATCAGACGAGATTGGGTGCTTTCAGAGTGCTCGGACTCTTTCCCCATCACTAATGGGACGAGGCAGGGGTGCCCTCTGTCTCCCCTAATTTTTATTCTGACACTGGAACCACTTATGTGTCACGTTCGGAATGACCCGAATATTACTGGCATATCCAAACCCTCGGCACACCACAAAATTGCAGCGTACGCTGACGATCTAATTTTTTTCGTCTCCAATCCACACATTTCGCTTCCCAATATACTCGTGGCTCTCCGGCGATACGGCATTATATCAAACTATAAAATCAATTGCACCATCGGCTGTATTGAATACCTATGTGAACCAGAGTAAAATATGAGCCGGTCGTGTCCAGAACCCTGGGGTTCTTCTGGGTCCCAAAGGCTAGTAAGGAGACAAGGCATAGTGAAAAGTGAGGACGGGGGAAGAAGAGAGTGCAAAGACGGAGAGAGAAGAGGGGGGGAGGGGATGGCGGCGGGGAAAAAAAGAAAATAAAGACAAAAAGGGAAGGGGGGGAATGCCACCCAGGGCAGACTTGGCCTACGTAGGTAAACGTTAGATGTTCAGTCGTTTTCTGGGACAGGGGCGCTGCTCACCTCCCAAATGTAGTCTCAAGTACCAGTAAAATACCTCCAGGGCCTCCATGTAACACTAAATGCCTCTTCAGTGTTGTGAAGGGTGGCGGTCAATTCTTCCATCCGGAGAATATGATTGACTTTGGAATACCACAGCACCTTGGATGGGGGCTGAGGCTGCCTCCACAGTGTGGGAATGCAGGCCCGGGCGGCGTTCAGGAGTTGCATCGCGAGGGTTTTTTTGTATTTTCGAACAGGCTGTTCGGTCAAGTGTAGAAGGCACGCTGCTGGGTTGTCTGCGATATCTACATTTCTGAGAGTTTTTATCGTCCCGGTCACCTCCACCCAAAAGTTCCTCAAGGCCGGGCATGCCCAGAAAATGTGTCCCATGGTCCCCGTATCTGAATTGCACCTCCAACAAACATCCGGAATCGATCTATTCATTTTATTCAGAAGGTATGGGACTCTATACCAGCGTGAGACTATCTTGTATCCTGATTCTTGATATTGGTTTGCGATGGAAGCTTTATGTACTAATGTCAGGATCTTCCCTATCTGTTGTGGGGTAAATGTGATGCCAAATGCAATCTCCCATTTGTGGATAAATGGTGGGGTCGACTCCTCCTCCTGACTACTTAATAGGTTGTACAGGAGGGAGAGGGTGTGTTGCACAGGTTCCTTTTTGTGACAGATGGATTCATAGGGCGTCAGGTCTCTAGGAGTGTATGGGGCCCTTTGTATGGCCAGAAGAAAGTGACGAAGTTGATAAGCATTAAACAAGTCAAGCGGAGGGTCAGAAAGCTCGGCGACAGTTTGCGTGGTCGGGAGCCCTCCCGAGGACCACACCTCTCCCAGACGCTTTTTCCCCACCACTGTCAACTGTCGCAGTTTCTTGTTGGTAAATCCCGGTGGGAAGTCTGGATTACCTATAACCGGAGTCATTGGTGACGGCAGGGGAGCAATGTATGTGCAGCGGAACAACCTCCGCACAACAGCCAACGTAGCTCCCACTACGGGGTGATCTCTGAGGTCTTTTGGTAGGGAGGACAGGAGCCACGGGGAGGTCAATAGGGGAATGGATCCATCCTCAATCTCCATCTCCACCCACTGCTTGTGTGGGCCATTACAATGCCAATCAACGACTCTCGCTAGCAGAGTCGCTCTGTTGTATTGTCTCAGATCTGGGAGACCCAGACCCCCCTTGTCCTTTGGTCTGGCAAGCAATTGCAAACGGGCTCTGGGCGGTTTGCGCGCCCAAATAAAGTCCCAGAGCAGCACCTGCAGTTGTCTGAAAAAAATTGGGGGTAACCGGATCGGTAATGTCTGGAACAAGTATAAAAGCCGCGGGAGGGCCGTCATTTTGAATGCATTACAGCGCCTGAACCAGGTCAGTGTTAAAGCATGCCAGTTTCCCAAATCAGATTTCAGTCTATTCAGGAGAGGGACAAAATTAAGCGGGTACAATTGCGCCAAATCCACTGCGATGTCAACGCCCAGGTAACGTATAGATTTTTCAGCTCAGTAGAATGGAAAAGCGGAGCGTAGCCTCTTGGCCTCACCATCCGGGACCGATATATTCAATACAGCCAAAGGTGCAATTGATTTTATAGTTTGATAGGCTGCCGTATCGCCGGAGAGCCGCGAGTATATTGGGAAGCGAAATGTGTGGATTAGAGACGAAAGAAATTAGATCGTTAGCGTACGCCGCAATTTTGTGGTGTGCCGAGGGTTTGGATATGCCAGTAATATTCGGGTCATTCCGAACGTGACACATAAGTGGTTCCAGTGTCAGAATAAAAATTAGGGGAGACAGAGGGCACCCCTGCCTCGTCCCATTAGTGATGGGGAAAGAGTCCGAGCACTCTGAAAGCACCCAATCTCGTCTGATCTTGGAGGCTAAGAAGAGTCAGGCCTGGTTAGTACCTGGATGGGAGACCACCTGGGAATACCAGTTATTGTAGGCTTCTTTTTATGTTGTTGGCCTTGATTCGTTTTGTTTTTTTTCTCGCTTGTTTCCCAAGGTGACCATCTTGGCATTTGTCAAGAGGGTTGAGAGTGCCCAAAGAGTTCGCTTACAGCAGCATCACCCTGAAAGAGCCCTATCTCTTCTCATCTCTGAGGCTAAGAAGGGTTGGGCCTAGTTAGTCCCTGGATGGGAGATGGCTTTGGAATACCAGGTGCCGTAGTCTTCTTTTTATGTTGTTGACATTGACCTGTTTTTTTTCGCTTGTTTCCCAAGGTGACTATCTTGGCATTTGTCAAGAGGGTTGAGAGTGCCCAAAGAGATTGCCTATTGGCACATAAGCCTGAAAGCGCCCGATCTCCTCTGATCTCAGAGGCTAAACAGGGTCGGGCCTTGCTAGTACCTGGATTGGAGACCACCTGGGAATACTAGGTGCTGGAGGCTTATTTTTATGTTGTTGGCGTTGACTTGTTTTTTTGTTTTTTTGTTTACCAAGGTGACCATCTTGGTGTTTGTCAAGAGGGTTGAGAGTGCTTGAAGAGCTCGCCTATGGCCACATAACCCTGAAAGCACCAGATCTCGTCTGATCTCAGAGACTAAACAGGGTCGGGCCTTGTTAATACCTGGATGGGAGACCACCTGGGAATACTAGGTGCTGTAGACTTCTTCTCATGTTGTTGGCGTTGACTTGATTTTTTTGTTTGTTTCCCAAGGTGACCATATTGGCGTTAGTCAAGGTTGAGAGTGCCTGAAGAAATCTCCTACGGCCACACCACCCTGAAAGAGCCCAATCTCATCTGATCTCAGAGGCTAAGCAGGGTTGGGACCAGTTTAGTACCTGGATGGGAGACCGCCTGGGATTTCCAGATGCCGTAGGCTTCTTTTTATGTTGTGGCCATTGACCTATTTTTTTCCGCTTGTTTCCAAGGTGACCATCTTGGTGTTTGTCAAGAGAGTTGAGAGTGCCTGAAGATATTGGCTACGGCCACATCACCCTGAATCTGTTCCATCTCATCTGATCTTGGAGGATAAGCAGGGTCCGGCCTGGTTAATGCCTGGATGGGAGACCGCCTGGGAATACCAGGTGTCGTAGGCTTCTTTATTTTTCAAATATAATTTTTTCTCCAAATAGTGGAAGACGGTCCCCCAAGTACATAATGCAACAGAGAAATACAGAGCAAAAAGCAGCTGAACAATACTTGATACAGGTATATTCGCAACTGTGAGTCTGCCTTCCATCAATCACAATGATTCGAGGCACGGATAAAGTACTGTACCAAGATCCAGGGTCACACAAACCCCAGGTCCCTCCGGCATAATCCATCCAGAGGGGGGTGTGGGGCCGTCATTCCCAATTTTCCACTCTTTCCAAAAGAGAGAGGGGGTGGAGGGGGTGAGAGATAGGGGAGGAAGGCCGAAAAGAGAAGGGTTGAAAGATCAGAAAAGGAGAAGAGGGGACGAGACACGATGGCAGCCACTGTCCAAGGGGCCAGTCAAGGAAAGCTCAGAGCACTAAGGCGATAGCAGGCGACATCCTTCTAGCGAGAATATAAAGGTATTCCAGATGTCTCAGGTTTGTTTAAAAAATTCTTGTTTACCTTGTGATGTGAGGATCAAGTCCTCCATTTTTTTTAATGTCCTCTATTTTCCTAAGCCAGTGAGTAATGAAAGGGGGGGAACATTTTTTCCAATAGAGAGGGATGCAGGATTTCGCCGCATTTATCACATGCCGTAAAATAGATTTTTTTGTACTTCTTAATGGGAATCTGTGAATGGTACAAGAGAAAGAATGCAGCCTCTTCCTGGATGGAGAAGTCTGTGAATTTTTGTGTCATGCATCGGATCTCTGTCCAGAAGTCCACCAAGCTGAGGCAGGACCAAAAAATGTGCAGCAACGTGCCCTCTTCTTCTCCACACCTCCAGCATATGTTCGAGGAAGAGGGGAAACATTTCTGCAGCTTTGATGGTGTCAAATACCACCTGGTGAGAAGTTTAAAATTCGTCTCCTGTATCTTCGTGCACAGCGACATTTTGAGAGCCAAAGTGATAATGCGTTGTCTCTGTGCTGGGGAAAATTAGCAATTAAGGTCCTTTTCCCAGTTGGCCAGACAGGTTAAGTGTGGGTAATCTGTTTGAGAGAGAATGTGGGCCAAAGGGCCTTCGCTCCTGCATAGAGTCTCAAACTCCGTCTGAGGGCGGGCGAACGTTTGAGGATTGGGGATGGAATGGAGAAAATGATGTCGTTGCGCCGCTCTCCAAAAAGGCAGTTGGAAAAGCCCTGTCGGATCTGTTAGGGTTGAGAAAGAAGGCCATTTTCCATCAATGACGAATTTAGACGCATTGTCTAGGTTGGAATTTCTAAGTGGGTCCCCAGTTCAAAGGTTGGATGGCCACGTATAGGGAATAGGGGGGAAGTCAAAGACGTGAGTGTGTTTTGGGTAGCGATCAGGTGACTGACTTTCAACTAAGCCCCTATAGTGGGATGTGACATAAATTCTGTGGGTAAATACTTATAGCACCACATGGCGCTTCTTAGCGGGATTCGGGAGTGAGCTTAGAAAGTTTGTTTCGATTCCAGTCCAATACACGCCCCAGATGGGAGGCCAGGTAGTAGCGTCGCAAGTTAGGGAGAACCAACCCTCCCTGTTGTTTAGACAATGTCAGCTGTGACCGCTTAAGTCTGGGATTTTTGTGGGCCCAGTTAAATTGAGTGAGCAAGGATTGAGCTTGCTTAAAAAACAGGACTGGAATCTGGATCGGGAGAGCTTGGAAAAGATAAGTAAATTTAGGGAGTATGTTCATTTTAATGAGATTGCATCTGCTGAACCAGGAATGGAGGCCAGAATGCCACCCGTGAAACAAACTGCGGATCTTAGTGACAAGGGGTGGGGGGAAGTTCAACATAAACGTACGCGCGATGTCCGGTGGAATGTAAGTACGTGAGTATATCTTACTTATCCATGCCAGCATCCGTTCACTCAGACCTATATGGCGAAGGACCGAGAACATTAATGTCCATTTGACCCGATCAAAAGCCTTCTCGGCATCAGTACTCATGAAAAGACAAGGGATCCCAGATGACTTTGCTTTACGGATCAGGGTAAGCACCTTAGTGGTGTTGTCCCTATCTTCCCTGGTGGGAATAAAACCTAACTGGTCAATATGTATAAGGGACTACAAGTGATGTGCCAATCACGTGGCGAGGAGTTAGAGAATAGTTTTAGGACCGAATTTTGGAGGGAAATGGGTCTGTAGCTCCCACATAGGCCCGGGTCTTTGCCCTCCTTAGGTATCAACGAGATGTGGGCTCTAAGAGTATCCTCAGGAAAATCCCCATTCGAGCTCAGAGTATTAAATAAATTCACCAAGCGCGGGCCGAGAATAGGGAGGAAGGTCTTAAAGTATTGTGCGGTATATCCGTCAGGGCCCGGAGCCTTACCCACCTTCGGAGGTCCCACGGCCGTCTGGACTTCTTCCAGTGTGATCGGGTCCTCCAAGTACTCCCGTGATTCCGATGAGAGGGTTGGTAGACCAGAACCGGTTACATATCTGTCTATATTGTCCTGTCCAGACCCTGAATCGGGCAGGTTGTAGAGATCAGAGTAACATTTTTCAAAGACTTCGACTATTTGGGTTGGGGTAGAGGCCCTCTGGCCATTCTCATCTATCAACTGTGGTATGTAAGAGCCAGATTTCAACTCCTTTACCGACCTGGCTAAGATTTTTCTGCATTTGTCCTCTGACTCCTACGTCAGTTTACGACAAAACTGGAGTGCCGCTTTCGCTTTATAATGGAGTAGGACAGCAATATGGGTATGGAGTGTCCCCAATTCAATCTCTAAGGTCCGTAAGGGGGTATGTTTATGTTTCGCTTACACAGAGGCAAGTTCACGAAACAGATTAGCAAGCTGTTCCTTCCGTGTTCGTTTGATGCGCACCCCGTGCCTGATAAGTACCCTGGGGAGTACTGACTTGTGAGCCTCCCAAATTATCCCCAGGTCACAGTCCTGCTTTAGTTTTCTTGGAAATAAAGGTCCAATTCCCTGGTCACATCTGCTAAAACTTCTGGTATCTGGAGCAGGCTCTCATTAAGGTGCCAGAATAGAGACCTAGGTGAGGGGTAGGGAGCGAGGAGCAAGAGGCAGAAGTGTCAACCGATGGCGAAAGGGGACATTAAAGTCCCCACCTAATATCAATTGGCCCTCCCGAAAGTCACATAATCTGTGCAGGGTAGTTCTGAGGAACGTGTCTTGGTGATCATTGGGAGCGTACACAGTGGCAAATGTAAAAAGGCGCTCTCCAATGTGGCCCCTAAGAAAAAGATATTGGCCCCCAGGGTCCACCAGAGAATCCTGGAGAACCCAGGGGAGCCTGCTAGAGATCAGAATGGAGAGGAGGGGTTAGTAGAGTGGTAGACCTTAGGGAAGGATCTCGACCATAGAAAGGGGAGGCTAGTATTTTTAAAATGTGTTTCTTGTATAAAGGCCACATCAGTACAGGATGTGTTCAGTTCTCACAGGAGGATCCACCGTTTTTCAGGGGAGTTCAGTCCCCTAACGTTTAGAGAGGTGACCTTGACTGAGTCTGCCATCGCTCCTCGGGGAGGGGGGGGGGACATCAGAGAAAAGCAAAGAAAGTTGAAACAAGGTAGGTTTTGGGTAGGTAATGCATGGTGGGAACTAAGGGGGAGAAAGGAAGGGCAAATGCAAGGAAAGGTAAAGGGAAAAAGAGGCCGGGCACCTCAACCCCAGGGGGAGAGGGAAATTAAGGGTTGTCCGCACTCAACAGTACAGGAAGGGTATACTAAAACAGCACGATTATGCTATAGCGCTTACCAGATGTACACTGGGTTTAACGCGCTGTCCTACTTGGGTAATTGGGTAGACAGGTTGGAGAGGGAGCCCCCGAATCCTAGTCCCCCCAGCCCCGGCAGTGGTAAATGTCACGTCTGATACCGGTATGCAAATAAAAGACAATCAGTAACATCAAAGAAACAAAAAACAATAGTATAACCAAAACAGAGGTAGAGCATATAACTGTTAGCACTGAGGGGTCTCCTCGGCTCGCCCTAAACGTAGGCATGCACGAGGGAGCCCGTCACAACAGAAAAGGCATCACAGAATGGGATCCACCACCCCCTGTCCCATACCCCTAAAGTACATGCAGTCCCCAAACAAATGCATTTCTCCCTTTGGCAGATTGTCCTCTCCTTACCCCCTCTCCCCGTCCACGCCCCGGGGGGAAAAGGGGCAGGGAAGGGGGGAAAGGGGGAGTGGAAGGGGGGAAAGGGGGAGTGGAAGGGGGAAAGGGGGAGGGAAAGGAGGGAAGGGAAGGGTGGGAAGGGAGGGGGGAAACAGGGGAGAGGGGACAAACATGCAGAAATGTCAAGTCCTTTCGCGCACTCCCACCAGCAAACACCCGGACCCCATAAATTTCAACTCCTCCCCTCCATGGTCACCACATCAAGATGAAAGAGAAGCAGCCCTGGTCGGTGCATGGAAAATCCGGCAGGCAAGGGGCTGGGGCCACCATCCCTCCATCCAATGGGAGACTTCACCCGAGCAGCAGTCCTGGGGCCCGCCAATTAGTGTCTCTCCTGCATCTCCAGAGGGAGGCTGGGACTGCCCAAACAGTAAGGGGTAAATCCTCCAGGGGGGTCCAGAGTCACCCTGGAGGGAAGCAGTGTCTCGTACCAATAGGCTCAATAAATAAGTCATCCAGGGTCCCCGAAAGCTGCAGAAGGCAATGTCGGCAAAGAGTAGGTGGGAGCCAGAGGGGGGGACAAGGGGCGCATCCAGGGGGAGGGGACACATATGCGGGAATGTCAAGCCCTTCCAGTACAGCGCATTAGGTATCACTCAGACCCCCCAAAGTGCAAATCCCCCATCTAAGGTCAAGACTCCAGAAGGGAAGATGAGCCGCCCTGGTCTGTACATGAAAGAACCTGCTGCCAAGGGGTTGGGGCCATCATCCCTTCCTCCAATGGGAGATACCACCGGCATGACAGCCCCGTGTCCTGCCAAGTGGTGCCCCTCTGACAATGTCGTTGTGGTATATGTGGAGCATCCAGGGAGAGGCAGGGACCACCCAAACAGTGAGGGGTAAAGCCTCCAAGGGGGACCGGTGTCAGACAGGAGGATAGCGGTGTCTTGTACAAGTTGGTTAATTAGACAAGTCATCCAGTGTGTTTCTGTGAGCAGCGGAAAGAAAGGTCGGTAAGGATTATGAATGGGTGGGGGCCAGGGAGTGCATAAAACTACCACCAGATGACCGGGGCAGAGAGGGCAAGGGGATGAAAGTCAGATCTGGTAGGTAGGGGCGGGGGTGAGGAGTGTCCCTCATATTACTCACATTGGCCATACCTTGAAGCTGAGCGCTCTGCATACCCAGGACGTTCTTCTGTATAATCTAGCCTATCTGTACACATTAGTCGGTCCTCTGTATACACTAGTCTGTCTGTATACACTAGTGTATACAGACGGACTAGTGTATACAGAAGACCGGCTAGTTTATATAGGGAGGCTAATGTGTGCAAAAGACAGGCTAGTGTATACAAATAGGCTAGATTATAGAGAAGAACATCTTGGGTATGCAGAGAGAGCGGCTGGGTTACACAGAGAGGCTGGTGTATGCAGACTTGCTAGTGCATACAGACGGACTAGTGTATACAGAGAGGCTTGGGTATACAGAGAGCTAATGTATAAAGAGCAGCTGTACAAAACACAGGCTAGATTATACAGAAGAACGTCCTGGGTATGCAGAGATGGAGGCTAAGGTATACAGAGAGAGAGGCTAGAGTACGCATACTTGCTAGTGTATACAGATGGACTAGTGTATACAGAGGACCGGCTAGTTTATACAGAGAGGCTAATGTGTACAAAAGACAGGCTAGTGTATACAAATAGGCTAGATTATAGAGAAGAACGTCCTGGGTATGCAGAGAGAGAAGTTGGGTTACAAAGAGAGGCTAGTGTATGCAGACTTGCTAGTGTATACCGGTGGACTAGTGTATACAGAGAGGCTTGGGTATACAGAGAGCTAATGTATAAAGAGATGCTAGTGTATACCGACGGACTAGTGTATACAGAGGACCGGCTAGTTTATACAGAGAGGTTAATGTGTACAAAAGACAGGATAGTTTATACAGATAGGCTAGATTATACAGAAGAACGTCCTGGGTATGCAGAGATGGAGGCTAGGGTATACAGAGAGAGAGAGCGAGGCTGGGTTACACAGAGAGGCAGGAGTATGCAGACTTGCTAGTGTATACAGATGGACTAGTGTATACAGTAGACCGGCTAGTTTACACAGAGAGGCTAATGTGTACAAAAGACAGGCTAGTGTATACAGATAGGCTAGATTATACAGAAGAACGTCCTGGGTATGCAGAGATGGAGGCTAGGGTATACAGAGAGAGAGGCTAGAGTATGCATACTTGCAAGTGTATACAGGCGGACTAGTGTATACAGAAGACCGGATAGTTTATACAGAGAGGCTAATGTCTACAGAAGACCGGCTAGTGTATACACATAGGCTAGATTATAGAGAAGAACGTCCTGGGTATGCAGAGATGGAGGCTAAGGTATACAGAGAGAGAAGTTGAGTTACAAAGAGAGGCTAGTGTATGCAGACTTGCTAGTGTATACCGGTGGACTAGTGTATACAGAGAGGCTTGGGTATACAGAGAGCTAATGTATAAAGAGATGCTAGTGTATACAAAAGACAACCAAGAGTAGACAGTGAGGCTCGTGTATACAGAAGACCGGCTACAGAGAAGCTAATTTGTACAAAAGACAGGCTAGTGTATACAGATAGGCTAGATTATACAGAGGAAGGTCCTGGGTATGCAGAGATGTAGGCTAGGGAATCCAGAGAGAGACTGTGTTACACAGAGAGGCTAGAGTATGCAGAAGACCGGCTATTTTTTTTTACAGATAGGCTTGTGTATAAAGAAGACAGTCTGGGGAATTCAGTGAGGCTAGTGTATGCAGAGAGGCTGGGACACCGAGACTATTGTAAAAAGAAGGGAGGCTAGTGTATATAGATTACGGGCACCTGTATACAGAAGACAGAGAGGCTAGTCTATATTGAGTGGCTGGTGTACACAGAGAGATTAATGTATACAGAAAAGCTAGCGTGTAAAGAAGACAGGATTTTTTTTTTTGCTAATGCAACTACTTTTGAAACATATAAAGTGCTTTTTTCATATTTTGGTGCTGTTAAAAAGTGGTGTGTTGTCAGTGGTGATATCAATGTGACAGTTAATGTGGAGAACTACAACTATTCAAAATAGAGCAAAAGAGTGCTAAGTTTATTTTGTTAAGTCATTGACTTAAGTAAGTAATTGGCCGTTATTTTAATTGTATTGTAATACCGTTAAGTAATTGGCCGTTATTGGTTTGGCAGTACATGGTTTATTTTGATGTAAGATAGTTTTATTCTCTACTTATAGCCGAGTTTTAGACGACTTTATTATTAGCATTATTCGCATTATTCATATATATTATGCAGAGTGTAAGTATTGCAGTGAGACGATATTGCTTTTAAAAGATTTGTATTATTATACATAGCATTGTTAGCAGACCAATAGGACAATTTACATGGCTTAATATTGCAGAGCGTAATTTATCAGGAAAGAGATCCAAAGCGTTAGTTGCAGTAGCTTCATAAAACTGAGATATCGTTGCATTACTCTAAATTTAAAAGTTGTTCCGGTAGCACTGAAAAGACGATATTAGATGAGTGATCTACACATTTCGTTTACTATTTCACTATACCGGCTAAATGTTAATATGTAATATGTGCTGCGTGTAAGGTAGAAATTAGATGGTTTAGTGTGAGCTGGTTTACCAGGATTTAGAGATAGTATTCTGTTTATACTAGTAATAAATATAGCAAAATAACTATAACGGGTTTAAGTGGAAATACACGAAATAACAGCAACAACGTGTGTAGGTTTTTATCAATCAAGTTAATTACGTGTCAGCAGCTAAATATTCTGCAATAGCAGAGATTAAGTATTGCAGTCGAAATGAGATCGGAAGCGTTAGTTGCGGTAGCTCCAAAATGACTGAGAAATCATTTCATTACTCTAAATTTAAAAGTTATCCCGGTAGCACTGAGTGGACTGATATTAGATGAGTGATCGTTCTAGTACAAATTCTGTTTCCTATAGCAGAGAGATACCAGCTAAATGTGAGACGAGCAATTAAACTGTTCACGGTAGCATTGCATTACTCTTAATATGTGCAGCGTGTAAAGAAGCAATAAGATGGTTTTGTATTATCCTAAAATTAGCAGTATACGTAATAAAGGTGAGTAGGTAACCTGGATTTAGACATAGCAAACTCTATAATCTAATTTAGCAAAATTAGAAAGGATAATATTGAGACAGTATATACAGGTAGAGTTTAAGTGGAAATACACAAAATATCTAGCTTACCTTTACATTGTTCAATAGAGCGTTGCAAAGTAATACCAAGGCAAAATGTCGGAATAGCAATTAGATGAGATGATTGCTGTAATCATGAAATATCAGCAACGATTAGGTTTCTATCGGATGAGAAAGTATAATAACTGGCAAAGTATGACATGGCAAAGAGACAAATTGCATTAGAGATGTGAGATGGACATGAAATGTCAATCCCCATTGGTTACTTACATGTAAACGCGGCTACATACAGCAAAGTGTGAGCTAAGCAGCTAAAGGGTATTTAAGAGTAAATTGACGTAGCTTGAAAATTCCAACGTGTAAATCGTTCCATTAATTATGTTACGCACGAAGACGGCTTACACTGACTGTTTTCCGTTTCCACTGGTCATCGGCATAATGTATCAGTAACCATGAACATTAATAGTGATAGACAGCTTACATTAGGATGTATGCATGATGTGAATGTAAAATGAATGTAAAATAGTTGCATTATGTGTTATTAATGTAATCAAACTGTATTGCTTTGCTTTGCTACTGCAACCACTTCTCAATCAAGTAAACCGTCCCACTGCTTTTCTCACATTTTGCCGCTGTTAAAAAATGTGTTGCAAGTGTTATGTGTTACAAATGGTTCTCAGTGTGACAGTTAATGTGGAGAAGAAGTAATACACAAAATAGAGTCAGAAAGAGAATCCTATTGCATAGAGGTAGCGAGAGATGGTTGCATTAATCTTAATGTGCAGTGTGTAAAAGGTTTTAAAAAGATGGTTTTGTGTGACTTTTGCTTTAACGTAAAATTAGCTGTAGACATTATAACTTGTTACAATGATTTAGAGATAGTAATCTCTATAAAATAATAATAATAAGTATAGAAAAACAAATTAGGAAAATATTGAGGCAGCATATATAGGTCGAGATAAAGTGAATACACAAAAGGGATCAAGGGATAGTAGCAAAGTCAAGGGATAAATGCAAAGGTACTCTATTTAACAGTAAATTGACGTAGCTTGCAAATGTCAACGTGTAAATCGTTCCATTAATTTTGTTACGCACGAAGACGGCTTACACTGACTGTTTTCCGTTTCCACTGGAAAGAGAATCCTATTGCATAGAGGTAGCGAGAGATGGTTGCATATGGCAGAAAGACGGCTTACACTGCTTTTCTCACATTTTGCTGCGGTAAAAAGAAATGTTTTGTCACTGTGTTTTAACTGTGACAGATAAGGTGGAGAAAAAGAAGTAATACAGTACATGACAGCTGATACTGGTTGAGTAATAAAACTGTTTTATTAAGATGTAAGACTAGTTTTATTCTCTACATATAGGCTTTTCAGAGAGTTGTATAATATAGGCGACCAATAGGACATTTAAATGGCTTAATATTGTAGGGAGGAAGTGAAAATGGCCGATAAATAGTTGAGTTAGTCTAAATTTAAAGGATATGCCGGTACCATTGAGAAAGCTTATATTAGACTAGTTGATCTTTGCATTACACAATCCTATTATTATTATTATTATTATTATTAAGATCATAGTGCAGAGAGATACTCAGTTAATGTCAGAGATACTCGGCCAATGTCAGAAAAGCAATAAAACTGTTTACATCGTTAGAGAGCGATAGTTACATTACTCTTAGTATATGCAGCATGTCTGGTAGCAAATGGATGGTTTTGTGAACATTTTGCATTAAGGTACAATTAGCAGTAGAACTCATGGAAGTGAATGGATTTAAGCGGATTTTGAGATAGTACTCTCCATTTCTAATAAGAAATAAAGAAAAATAAGTCAGGATGGTGTGTCAGGACTGTCACATACTCACAGTTCCGGTACAAATATGCAAAATAGAGCAAAAGAGTACATGGTTTATTTTGATGTATGATAGTTTTATTGCATGCTTGATGTGGATGATTAAAATCGTGTAGTGATCTATATTTAGCATAAGAATGAAAAGGCATAACATGGCAATGAGACAAACTCCATTAGAGATGTGAGCTAGATGAAATGATGAAATGTCTATGTATAGCCCAGATTGTCTTCTGTTATCACTTAGCCTACCCTCTAAATTCACTAGCCTCTCTATATACACCAGTATGTTTACACTAGCCGGTCTTCTGCATACAATAGCCTGTCTTCGATATACACTAGCCTATGTTCTGAATACACTAGCCCGTCTTCTGTCTTCTGTATGCCATAGCCTGTCTTCTGTATACATTAGTCTCTCTGTATAAACTAGCATCTCTGTATACCCCAAACTGTCTTCTGTAAAAACTTGTCTCTCTTTATAGCCTGTCTAGCCTTTCTTCTGTACACACTAGCTTCTCTGTATACACTAACCAGGCTTCTATATACAATAGCTTCACTCTATGCACTAGCCTCTCTGTATAATCTAGCCTCTCTATATACCCTAGATAGTGTTCTGCATCTCCGTAGTGGTAGCCTCTCCGTAGAAGCCAGCCTTTATTCTGTATTCACTAGCCTTTCTTCTGTATGCTGTAGTCTTCTATATATACTAGCTTCTCTGTACACCCTTGCATCTCTGTAATACACTAAACCCTCTGTATACCACAGCCTGTCTTCTGTATACACTAGACTGTAAACACTAGATAGAATACACCAGCCTGTCTTCTGTACCCACTAGAATCTCTGTATACACTACCCAGTCTTCTGTATACACTGTCAGCTTGGATGTATACCCAAGCCTGTCTTCTGTATACACTAGTCTCTCTATATGCACTGTCCTATCTGTATACACTCGACTCCCCTTATACACTAACCTCTCTATATACACTAACATCTTTGTATATACTAGCCTCTCTTTAAATTAGCCTCTCTGTGTACCCCAGCCTCATTGTTTACTCTAGCATTTCCGTATACTCAAGCCTATCTGCATACACGAGTCTGTATTCTGTATTCACTAGCCTGTATTCACTAGCCTTATATGTACTAGCTTCCTGCTTCTCTGTATACCCTTGCATCTCTGTACACTAGACTCTCTGAATACACTAAACCCTCAAGTATACCACAGCCTGTCTTCTGTATACATTAGACTGTAAAAACTAGCTAGAATACACCAGCCTGTCTTCTTTACCCAATAGACTCTCTGAATGCACTACCCAGTCTTCTGTATACACTGTCAGCTTTGATGTATACCCAAGCCTGTCTTCTGTATACACTAGTTTCTCTATATGCACTGTCCTTTCTGTATACTCTCGACCCTCTCTATACATTAACCTCTCTATATACACTAACATCTTTGTATATACTAGCCTCTCTTTAAATTAGCCTCTCTGTGTACCCCAGCCTCACTGTTTACTCTAGCATCTCTGTATACTCAAGCCTATCTACATACACGAGTCTTCTATATTGTGTATTAACTAGCCTTTCTTCTGTATGCTGTAGTCTTCTATATATACCAGCTTCTCTGTACACCCTTGCATCTCTGTAAACACTGTGTAAACTAGCCAGTCTTATGTATACACTCACCGACTGTATACATAAGACTCTCTGAATACACTAAACTCTCTGTATATCACAGCCTGTCTTCTGTATACACTAGACTGTAAAAACTAGCTAGAATACACCAGCCTGTCTTCTGTACCCACTAGACTCTCTGTATACACTACCCAGTCTTCTGTATAGAATGTCAGCTTTCATGTATACCCTTTCTGTATACACTAGCTTCTCTATATGCACTGTCCTTTCTGTATACACTCGACTCTCTCTATACACTAACCTCTCTATATACACTAACATCTTTGTATTTGTCTTTAAACTAGCCTCTCTGTGTACCCCAGCCTCACTGTTTACTCTAGCATCTCTGTATACTCAAGCCTATCTACATACACGAAACCTGTATTCTGTATTCACTAGCCTTTCTTCTGTATGCTGTAGTCTTCTATATATACCAGCTTCTCTGTACACCCTAGCACTGTAACAGTGCTAGGTTCCTGTATTACAGAAACAGAACACCAGCAATAAGGTGTATACTGTGCAGGAGGCACACAACACCGACTCTAACTTCTGCACTGCAGATGCATGTATTGCAGAAATTGAACACCAGTAATAAAGGGTAGCTTCAGGTGTGTACTGTGCAGGAGGCACATAACACCCACTGTAACAGTGCTAGGTTCCCAAGCAGTAAAGACACTGTCCCTGCCTATCGTCCTCTTTCCCTGACCACCGCAACACACTATACAAGGCCGCCGCGCTGGCGGCCTTATATAGTGTGGGGTGTGTACTAAACCCCCCTGAGCTATAATTGGCCACAGGAATCCTGCCTGTGGTGAATTGTGGCTCTCCTCACAGAGGATGTCACATCTGTTCTTATTATATAGAACCTATTATGCTCCTCGTAAACTTTTTCAGTTTGGCCGAACGGCCGGACGCAAGTTGCCCCCGGCGCGGGAACATGGGGGGAGACATGATGCACATGTTTTGGAGATGCCCGAAGTTGATCCGCTACTGGACAGAGGTGACAGGAACCATTGATCGGGTGGTTGGAACCTCCACCAGGATGGAGGCGAAGTATTGTCTCCTGGGATTAGTTGAAGGAGTTGGAAACCCGGGAAGTAGCCAGATGGCAGTTCTGAGATGCCTATTTCAGGCAAGGAAACTGATTGCTCAACCCTGCTTAGCCTCCAATGTTGGCAATGACTTGGTTTTTTTCGCTTGTTTCCCAAGATGACCATGTTGGCGTTTGTCAAGATGGTTGAGAGTGCCCGAAGAGATCGCCTATGGCCCCATCACCTTGAAAGTGCCTGATCTTGTCTGATCTCGGAGGCTAAGCATTGTCGGGCCTGATTAGTAACTGGATGGGAGACCAACTGGGAATACCAGGTGCCGTAGGATTCTTTTTATGTTGTTGGCGTTGACATGTTTTTTTTTTTCCGCTTGTTTCCCAAGGTGATCATCTTGGCATTTGTCAAGAGGGCTGAGAGAGCCCAAAAAAATCTCCTACGGCCACATCCCCCTGAAAGCGCCCGATCTCATCTGATCTCAGAGGCTAAGCAGGGTCCGGCCTGGATAGTACCTAATTAAAGGTGCCGCAGGAATCTTTTTATATTAATGGCTTTGACCTGTTTTTCTTTCGCTTGTTTCCCAAGGTGACCATTTTAGCATCAGTCAAGAGTTTTGAGTATGTCCCAAAGCGTTCGCCTGAGGTCACATCACCCTGAAAGCGCCCAATCTCAGAGGCTAAGCAGGGTCTGGGTCAGATGGGAGACCGGCAGTGTCTATGTTGTTGGCGTTGACCTTTTTTTTTCACTTGTTTCCCAAGATAACCATCTTGGTATTTGTCAAGAGGGTTGAGAGTGTCTAAATAGAACACATATGGCCACATCACCCTGAAAGTGCACAATCTCATTGATCTCGGAGGCCTAGCAGTGTACGGCCTGGTTAATACCTGTATGGGAGACCATCTGTGAATACCAGGTGCCGTAGGCTTCTTTTTATGTTTTTGGCGTTTACCTGTTTATTTTCGCTTGTTTCCCAAGGTGACCATCTTGGCGCTTAACAAGAGGGTTGAGAGTGCCCAAAGAGATCACCTACGGCCCCATCACCCTGAAAGCGCCCAATCTCATCTGATCTCAGAGGCTAAACAGTGTCGGGCCTGGTTAGTACCTGGATGGGAGACCGCCTGGAAATACCAGGTGCCATAGGCTTCTTTTTTTGTTGTTGGCTTTGAACTTGTTTCTCAAGGCGACCATCTTGGCGTTTGTCAAGAGGGTTGGGCGTGTCTTGAAGAGAACACTTACGGCCACATCACCCTGAAAGCACCTGATCTCGTCTGATTTCAGAGGCTTAGCAGCATCAGGCCTGGTTAGTACCTGGATGGGAGACTGCCTGGGAAGACCAGGTGACATAGAAGGATCTGGTCAGGTTAGTGTCTTGATTGGGAGATCGCCTGGGAATACTGGATACCGTAGGATCCTTTTTATGTTGTTGGCTTTGACCTGTTTTTTTTCCCTTGTTTCCCAAGGTGACCATCTTGGCATTTGTCAAGAGGGTTGAGAGTGCACAAAGAAATTGCCTACGGGCACAACACCCTGAAAGCGCCCAATCTCGTTTGGTCTCAGAGGCTAAGCAGGCTTGGGCCTGGTTTGTACCTGGATGGGAGACCGCCTGGGTTTTCCAGATACCGCAGGCTTCTTTTTATGTTGTTGGCGTTGACTTGTTTTTTTGTTTGTTTCCCAAGGTGACCATCTTGGCATTTATGGTATGGAGCCCTCTGACCGATACGGTTAAGGATGACAAACAAGGTTAACATAAACTCGCTTACTTGAAATGGACCTGAAAGTGTGCCCTGGTCTGACGTACGGTATACCAAAATAAGGGGGCATACCTTAGATAGAAAGTGGGTGATAAATGAAATGAATATGAATGGGGAGAAAAGAGTACTCTCATGAGGAGTATGATGCTTGAGAAATGCCCTGAAAAGGGGGATGGGTGGGTGGGTATCGCGCACCGGAACCGACGAGGAGGACAGGCGAATGGGCTGGTTATATATTCCACCGGGCTCCTCCCATAATTTCAGACCAGCATACTGGCCTTTCTATTTATGGTATGGAGCCCTCTGACCGATACGGTTAAGGATGACAAACAAGGTTAACATAAACTCGCTTACTTGAAATGGACCTGAAAGTGTGCCCTGGTCTGACGTACGGTATACCAAAATAAGGGGGCAAAATCATTCAGGTAGGGGTTGCATTTTATTGATCCAAGTTTGTTACTGGGTGAGCTCGACGAAGGCCTGGGTCATCTCCGCTTACGGATTGGGTATGTAGCGGGCGAAACAGGTGGACCTCCATCTGCCCAACTTCTTGATAATGTGAGTAGGACAGAGGTAGAGGATACCCGGGAGTATCCTGACACGTTCCACCGGGCAGCGTTCAGAGGTTTAGTGAGAAATAGCAGAAGAGGACTAACTCCTGGTTGATCAGCCAAAAAGGGCCGACAGGCACGCGAGAATGGCGACCGGGTACCAGCGGTAGTTGGACTTATAGCGGTGTATGTCCGAACCCGAGCCAAGCTGCTGCGTCTTGGAGACTGCTAAGTGTAAGACGAAATGGTCTTCGTATTGGACCAGGTGGTGCTCGTACAGCATGCGTGCTGTGAGGCTACAACAAGTAAACTCGCTTGGCCGTAAGAAGCCGTAGAAGGCCAGGTGTATGGCTGCTTGTAAATGACACCAATGTGGAGACCGAAAAGGTGAAGTAGCCAGGAAATCTGACATATTTCTAAACGTCTCCTGTGATAGGCAGTCGTTTTGGTGCCGGTCATCGGCTGGCGCTTCCTGGATACCGCGCATAACAGCCCGAACGGCGTGGTAAAATAGGAAGGGTACGGTAGGGTCCTGGAGGGACGTAAAATGTTGTACACCGGTCAGGTATAGCCGGATCGTATTAAAGGATAACGCCAACTGCGAGTGGCAGTAGGAAATGAAGGCTGTGACTTGCTTGACACGGGACGTCTCTGTACTGTGATACAAGACGAAGTTGGTTAAAGGCCCTCCAGGCTGATTGATAGGCCTTGAGGGTATTGCGGGAAAGGGAGTGATCAAATGAGTTGGGTAGCCGCTAGGAGGTGAGGGGCTAATCCAGGGTCAGTTGAGACCAGTCCGGGATAGCTGCTGATGTTGGTCCGGCTCCGGGTACCTGAACGAAAACGCGACAAGGTTAAAAGCGGGAGAGGGCGTCCGCTGCCTGATTGAATTTACTGGGGATAAAGGAAGAATGGATGTTGAACTGAAACAACAACAAGAGCTGGACCAGTCGACGTAGGAAGTACATAACCAACGGAGAGGGTGCCTTGGCGCAGCCAGGAATTGCCAGTAACTGGGGAGGCCAGGGAGCTGCGAGCCATAGGTGGCCAAAAACCAACCGCGAGCCCGTGGAGGCCGCTGCGTCGGTCATCACCTGGGGAGAAAGGGAAGACGCGAAGGGGAATGAACAGAGAGACGTCATTCCCAGACGATAGGAATTCCTCCCGCATAGCAAGGACCGCTATTGCCGCGGGGACCCGGCTGAGGACTTGCTCTGGATCCTGTGAGAGAGACAGCAAGACCAATCGGCGTGACACAAAGGCGCGACCCCTGAGGGATGATGTGCATAGGGATGCTCGACATGCCGTGAAGGGACTGTAGGTGTCCTCCGGATGACTAAACTGGGGAATATGCGAGGGTATTATATGTCCGTAAAGATGGCAGCCGCAATGGGCGAGCACCGGCCGACGACCATGGGCCGATGCCTCCGGACGCATCGCAGTGGGGATCTTGCTGTATGGGCTGTAACAACAGATGGCTCTCCGAGCATTGTAAGGATAAGAAATGTTGAACGCTGGCTAGAAATAGCCTGGGCGTGCTACAGGAAGAAGCCAGTCGCGTATGTCAACATGATCCTGGTGCGGACGGAGGTTGAACTCAACTGTCCCGAGGAAGAGACTGACAGACAGGCAACAGTGAGTGGCTTGTAAGAAAGGCCACAGGAGACGAGTGGCCAATTAAGTGCTCCAGTTAGCGTACCACTGAGAACGTGCTTGCAACAAATGATTGCAAGAAGTTATGCTAAGTCGCGAGCCTTGGCATGACTAAAGGTTGTGTTTGCACGTGTGCTTGCGACAATTGCCCGAGAGTTAGTCGGAGGAGATGTGTACGTGGTGACTGTGAGCAATTCGTGTTACCGCATGTGCACTGCGAAGACTGCGGGAGTTGTGCTTGCATGTATGTTAGGACGCGTGCTTGCGACGGTAGCAAGATGTTACTCAGTATGCGTGCTTGCCATGATTGCAAGATGTTATGCTAGGACGCGTGCCTGCAGCGATTGCAAGGATTTACAGTAGGCTTCGTGGGTAGCCAGGCCGGGAAAGACAGAAGTCCATCCGGTCCAACCACAAATCGAAATAATAAGGTATCACACCACCCGACACCCCAATTCTACGCCCGCAGCTGATCCAGAGGAAGGCAAAAAACCCCAACAGAGCATGGCCAATTTTGCTACAGTAGGGGAAAAAATTCCTTCCTGACCCCTCGAGAGGCAATCGGATTTTCCCTGGATCAACTATGCCTATAAGTATAAGTACCCTGTAATACAACGAACATTTAGGAAGGTATCCAGGTTTTCCCCAAAGCAACCTATTGAGCAGGCAGAAGTGCCTGCCAGCAATGATTGCCATAAGTTGTGCCCGGACATCAGCTTGCAATGATTGCAAGAGGCCTATGCTTGAATGCGTGCTTGCCATGATTGCAAAAGGTCTACGCTCGAATGCGTGCTTGCACTGATCGCTAGAGGTGTATGCTTGAATGCGTGCTTGCAACGATTGAAAGAGGTCTATGCTCGAATGCGTGCTTGCAACGATTGCAAGAGGTTTATGCTCGAATGCGTGCTTGCAACGACTGCAAGAGGTCTACGCACGAACGCGTGTTTGTAATGAGTGCCAGAGGTCTATGCTCGAATGCGTGCTTGTAACGAGTGCAAGAGGTCTAGGCTCGAATGCATGCTTGCAACGACTGCAAGAGGTCTCCGCTCGTATGCGTGCTTGCACTGAGTGCGAGAGGTCTACCATGAATGCGATTAGTCTATCTCTGGATGCGTGCTTGCAACGATTGCAAGAAGTCTACGCTTGGATGTGTATTTACGACGATTGCACGAAGTCTACGCTTGAATGTGGAGAAAAACAACGAAACACGCCTAAACGAAGCTGCGTTTTTCCCTTTTGAGGCAACTTTATAATGAAATGAGGCCGAGGAGCAAGGCCCCCCTGGTAGGCATCCAAACCTTGAAAAATCAACTGGACCCAAACCGGGGAGCGGCATGTGACAGTGAGATGAGAGAAGCTGCCATGACAGAGATCCGGATCGCCATGCCACAAGTTGCGACTGAGCACGAAACGGATTCTGGAGCATGTACTGAAATGAGGCCGTTCCTGGGGCACGCCGAGACGAATTTGGTACACCGATGTGACTATTCGTACCGGAACGTGATAGGTGAAATGAAATGAAAACCCATGACAAAGACAAGAATCAGAGGACGAGGCCCTTGAACCAAACGGATGAATCCTGTCCTTGGAGCATGTACTGAAATGAGGCCATTCCTGGGGCACGCCGGGATGAATTTGGTACACAGATGTGACTATTCGTACCAGAACGTGATAGGTGAAATGAAATGAAACCCATGACAAAGACAAGAATCAGAGGACGAGCCCTTGAACCAAACAGATGAATCCTGTCCTTGGAGCATGTACTGAAATGAGGCGTAACAGCTGGGCGCACCGGAACGAATCGTGCATAAATAAATGCGACAGGATTCGAATCGGAGCGTAATAAGTGACCGAAATGATATGCCATGACAGAGATAAGATTCAACGACTGGACTGATGGTTACAACAAAGAATCCGACTCTGGAGCATGTACTGAAATGAGGCGTAGCAGCTGGGCACACCAGAACAAATCGGTGCATAAAAGAATGCGACAGGATTCGAATTGGAGCGTAATAAGTGACAGAAATGATATCCCATGACAGAGACAAGATTCAACGACTGGACTGATGGTAACAACAAAGAATCCGTCTCTGGAGCATGTACTGAAATGAGGCGTAGCAGCTGGGCACACCAGAACGAATCGGTGCATAAAAGAATGCGACAGGATTCGAATTGGAGTGTAATAAGTGACAGAAATGATATCCCATGACAGAGACAGGATTCAACGACTGGACTGTAGGTTACAAAGAATCCGTCTCTGGAGCATGTACCGAAATGAGGCGTAGCAGCTGGGCACACCAAGACGAATCGGTGCATAAAAGAATGCGACAGGATTTGAATTGGAGCGTAATAAGTGACAGAAATGATATGCCATGACAAAGACAAAAATCAGGGATCGTGCGTGAACCTGCGAGTGATTCAGTCTCTGGAGCATGTACAGAAATGAGGCCAAACCCTGGGGGCACTTCAAAGCGAATCGGTGCACCAGAGGTGCAACAGGATTCGCGCCGGAGCGCGACTAGTGACAGAAATGATTCGAAATGGAAGAAATGACTGGGAGTGAAATAAATTGGAATGAGATCGAATGAAATACATAACATAACTGCATGAATGAAGGGATATTCGAATTGAAGCAGGGCAAGCGAAACGTGCGGACTGCTTGCCTTGTCGTAACAAGCAGTCGGCTGTGAGTCGAACGATTCGACCGATACTAATAGAAATGCTCGGGCAGTCGAACGGTTTCGAATGCCGTACCTGCGAATGAATCGCCTGACGTGGCGTAATCGAACGTGTCGAAAAAGTGATAACGACTGCATCGAAAGTAGAAAACAGCGACATGCGTACGAGGGCCACAGAAAACATTCGATTTGAAAGCAGCGAGCGGCTCGTGAGTACAGGGAATGTTGACGGTACATCGAATACATGAATTGAAAAAGGAGGTGCCGAAGCCCTACCTGCGACAGCCAGCCCGACGTGCAACGACAAATTCGATGGGTACGGAGACACTCCGACGGCGAAACCGACGGACGCTGCTGAACGAGAAGACGAGCTGTCAAGACGGGGACGAAAAATGCGGGAACTGACGAACGGGCTCACTGCGTCTGGTCTGAATGGCCGGCGCTTGATACCTGACGTATCGGGTATCGCGCACCGGAACCGACGAGGAGGACAGGCGAATGGGCTGGTTATATATTCCACCGGGCTCCTCCCATAATTTCAGGCCAGCATACTGGCCTTTCTATTTGTCAAGAGGGTTTAGCGTGCATTTGATCTCAGAGGCTAAGCAGGGTTGGGACATGGTTAGTACCTGGATGGGAGACCGCCTGGGATTTCTCGATGCCATAGGCTTTAGTTTTAAGCTGTTGGCATTGACTTATTTTTTTTATTTTTATTATTCTTTTATTAAGTAGAACAACATAAATATAACAGTCAACCATACAGCATGACCCAGGGTCACAATTACATGCTAACAAAAAATAGGCAGCCAAATAACTCTGGGTTCTCAGAGGGGAGTCCTACAGTTTCATGCAGAAAATAGAGAAACCCCACCTCCGACATGTAGTACAGTATAACTAGTGCAGCTCCGTTCGGACAAATGTAATCATGGAGAACAACTGGGACCACAGCGAGCCAGCTTATCATGACCTACGTGAACCAGAGTAAAATATGAGCCGGTCATGTCCAGAACCCTGGGGTTCTTCTGGGTCCTGAAGGCTAGTAAGGAGACAAGGCATAGTTAAAAGGGAGGACGGGGGAAGAAGAGAGTGCAAAGACGGAGAGAGAGGAGGTGGGGGGATGGCGGCGGGGAAAAAAAGAAAAATAAAGACAAAAAGGGAGGGGGGGAATGCCACCCAGGGCAGACATGGCCTACGTAGGTAAACGTTAGATGTTCAGTCGTTTTCTGGGACGGGGGCACTGCTCACCTCCCGAATGTAGTCTCGAGTACCAGTAAAATACCTCCAGGGCCTCCATGTAACACTAAATGCCTCTTCAGTGTTGTGAAGGGTGGCGGTCAATTCTTCCATCCGGAGAATATGATTGACTTTGGAATACCACAGCACCTTGGATGGGGGCTGAGGCTGCCTCCACAGTGCGGGAATGCAGGCCCGGGCGGCATTCAGGAGTTGCATCGTGAGGGTTTTTTTGTATTTTCGAACAGGCTGTTCGGTCAAGTGTAGAAGGCACGCTACTGGGAACCCAAAAGTTCCTCAAGGTTGGGCATGCCCAGAAAAGGTGTCCCATGGTCCCCATATCTGAATTTCACCTCCAACCAACATCCGGGATCGATCTATCCATTTTATTCAGAAGGTATGGGACTCTATACCAGCGTGAGACTATCTTGTATCTTGATATTGGTTTGCGATGGAAGCTTTATGTACTAAGGTCAGGATCTTCCCTATCTGTTGTGGGGTAAATGTGATGCCTAAGTCCCTCTCCCATTTGTGGATAAATGGTGGGGTCGACTCCTCCTCCTGACTACGCAATAGGTTGTACAGGAGGGAGAGGGTGTGTCGCACAGGTTCCCTTTTGTGACAGATGGATTTATAGGGTGTCAGGTCTCTAGGAGTGTAGGGGGCCCTTTGTATGGCCAGAAGAAAGTGACGAAGTTGATAAGCACTAAACAAGTCAAGCGGAGGGTCAGAAAGCTCGGCGACAGTTTGCGTGGTCAGGAGCCCTCCCGTGGGCCACACCTCTCCCAGACGCTGTTTCCCCACCACTGTCAACTGTCGCAGTTTCTTGTTGGTAAATCCCGGTGGGAAGTCTGGATTACCTATAACCGGAGTCATTGGTGATGGCAGGGGAGCAATGTGTGTGCAGCGGAACAACCTCCGCACAACAGCCAACGTAGCTCCCACTACGGGGTGACCTCTGAGGTCTTTTGGTAGGGAGGACAGGAGCCACGGGGAGGTCAATAGGGGAATGGAACCATCCTCAATCTCCATCTCCACCCACTGCTTGTGTGGGCCATTACAATGCCAATCAACGACTCTCGCTAGCAGAGTCACTCTGTAGTATTGTCTGAGATCTGGGAGACCCAGACCCCCCTTGTCCTTTGGTCTGGCAAGCAATTGCAAACGGGCTCTGGGCGGTTTGCGCGCCCAAATAAAGTCCCGGAGCAGCACCTGCAGTTGTCTGAAAAAAATTGGGGGTAACCGGATCGGTAATGTCTGGAACATGTATAAGATCCGAGGGAGGGCCATCATTTTGAATGCATTACAGCGCCCGAACCAGGTCAGTGTTAAAGCATGCCAGTTTCCCAAATCAGATTTCAGTCTATCCAGGAGAGGGACAAAATTAAGCAGGTACAATTGCGCTAAATCCGCTGCGATGTCAACGCCCAGTTACTGTATAGATTTTTCAGCCCAGTAGAATGGAAAAGAGGAGCGGAGCCTCTTGGCCTCACCATCCGGAACCGATAGATTCAATACATATAGGCTGCCGTGCTGCTGTAGAGACGCAAGTATTTTGGGAAGCAAAATGTGTGGATTGGAGACGGAAAAAATTAGATCGTCAGCGTACGCCGCAATTTTGTGGTGTGCCGAGGGTTTGGATATGCCAGTAATATTCGGGTCATTCCGAACGTGACACATAAGTGGTTCCAGTGTCAGAATTAAAATTAGGGAGACAGAGGGCACCCCTGCCTCGTCCCATTAGTGATGGGGAAAGAGTCCGAGCACCACTCGGTCACCCGTACCGCTGCCAATGGCGTGGAGTAAAGCGACATTACCCAGCTCATCATGTTGGGGCCAAGACCTATATGTTCCAGGGTGGCCTGCATAAAGTGCCAGGCATCCCTGTCAAAGGCCTTCTCCGCGTCCGTTGACAACATAAGCAAGGGCCTTCCCTGTACATGCGCCGAATGGATTAAATTGAGGACTAGGGCCGTATTGTCTCTAGCTTCCGACTTATTTTTATTTTTTTGCTTGTTTCCCAAGGTGACCATCTTGGCGTTTGTCAAGAGGGTTGAAAGTGCCTGAAGAGATTGCCTACGGGCACATCACCCTGAAAGCACCCGATCTCGTTTGATGTTGGAGGCTAATAGAGTCAGGCCTTGTTAGTACCTGGACTGGAGACCGCCTGGGAATACCAGGTGTCGTAGACTTCTTTTTATGTTGTTGGCGTTGACCTGTTTTTTTTTCGCTTATTTCCCAAAGTGACCATCTTGGTGTTTGTCAAGAGGGTTGAGAGTGCCTGAAGAGATTGCCTATGGCCACATCACTCTGAAAGCACCCAATCTCGTCTGATCTTGGAGGCTAAGAAGAGTCGGGCCTGGTTAGTACCTGGATGGGAGACCACCTGGGATTACCAGTTATTGTAGGCTTCTTTTTATGTTGTTGGCGTTGATTCGTTTTCTTTTTTTTGCTTGTTTCCCAAGGTGACCATCTTGGCATTTGTCAAGAGGGTTGAAAGTGCCCAAAGAGATCTCTTACAGCAGCATCACCCTGAAAGAGCCCTATCTCTTCTATTTTCTGAGGCTAAGAAGGGTTAGGCCTAGTTAGTACCTGGATGGGAGATGGCGTTGGAATACCAGGTGCCGTATTCTTCTTTTTATGTTGTTGACATTGACCTGTTTTTTTTTCACTTGTTTCCCAAGGTGACCATCTTGGCATTTGTCAAGAGGGTTGAGAGTGCCCGAAGAGATCACCTACGGCCCCATCACCCTGAAAGCGCCCAATCTCGTCTGATCTCGGATGCTAAACAGTGTCGGGCCTGGTTAGTACCCGGATGGGAGACCGCCTGGGAATACCAGGTGCCATAGGCTTCTGTTTTTTTTTGTTTTTTTATTTAGTAGTATGCGACATACAATGCAAAGGCAACTTCACAGAATGTGTGATACAAATAGTTACAAACAAACGATCATATTGCATGGATATCAGAGCCAATGGTAAGAAGTCTGAGGAGAATAGCACGTGTACAGCTTTCCAACGATCACCATGAGCTTACTATGTCTCGCGGAGGTATTCTTCCGAAAAGCGAAACTGGGTCCAGTAGAACCATCTGTTCCCATGCTCCTCCGTTTTATCCCTCATTGTGGCAGTCAGGTCTTCCATTCGTTCAATATCATTAACCCTTGCAAACCACTGGGTCACCATTGGAGCAGATTGCTCTTTCCACTGACTTGGGATGCAGGCCCTAGCTGCCTTGAGGAGATGTTTAAGTAAGGACTTATGATAACGCTTTCTCGACATAGGAGTTAGATTGAGAAGAACTGCTGCGGGATCATTGGCTAACGAAATGTCTGTGAACTTGTGGATGAGTCTCAGGACAGGCTGCCAGAATGTTTGTAATTTAGGGCATTCCCAGAAAATGTGGAGAATGGTGCCAGCCTGTTGCCCACAGCGACAGCAGCGGTCAGATTGACCGGGGAATATTTTGGCCAACACCACCGGTGTACGATACCAGCGTGTGATCAGCTTATATGAGATCTCCTGATATTTACTGCAGAGTGACGACTTATGGGCGAAAAAGAGTATTCTGTCCTTCTGTGGTTTGGAGAATGTAGTTTGTAAGTCCCTTTTCCATTTAGCTAGGAAGGGTGGATCCGTGGAGGATTGTGCATCTGTCAGGATTAGGTAGGACCTAGAGAGGGAACCATGAATTGGGCCATCATCCAGGCAAAGTTCCTCGAAGGGGTGGAATTGTCTAGAGAAGAACGAATGGTTAGGTAGTGATCCGAGGAAATGGATTAGCTGTCTAGCTCTCCAGCTATCCAATGCAACAGGTACTTGCTCTAGCAGTATGGTTCCCATGGGAATCAAGCCCGTGGGTCCAAGAAATAGGGCTGCTCTCAGAAGCCCTTTCGGGGCTTGCCTGGTAAAGGCCTGGTCAGACAGGCCTGGAGGGAATCTAGGATGTCCAATAATTGGGGTCATAGGAGAAGGGAAGTTAGTCAGGTGGGAAAGGTAAAAAAAACTATCCATCTCAGCGAGCGAGGGGCCAATTAATGGGTGAGTAGTCACACAGGGCTCCAATGGCCTCCCCGCCCAAGGCAGACCAGCCAGTGGAACCCGCGCCATCTCCTGCTCTAGCTTGACCCATAGCTTCAGTTCCCCATGCCGGTGTCTTATCACATATGGTCCCCCATCGGATAGTGTCCGCTGTGTACTGCGCATGCGCAGTACACAGCAACACAGATTCCGAAAATTGCGAGCATGAACGGCACCTGCGCACTGAGTACAGGTTCTATCCCCACTATCCAAGTGGACATAGAGTAAGAATATAAAAGAGCCGAGCGCAGCGGAGCCAAGCCCGAAGCGTGGCGAGCGAAGCTCGCCTGCGAGGGGCCCTCTAATATTCACAACCCTATGTCCGCTTGGATGGTGGGGCTACCACCTCCACTCACCGCGCAGGAGCCGTTCAGCTTCGGAGTACACAGCGGACACTATATCATGGCCGGACAGTATATGGCAGAACACCGGCACCAGTCAACCACCGGTGTCATGTGCCTCGCTGTGTAATATAGAGCAGGGTCCGGGAAGCCAATACCTCCCCGCAATTTCGGTCGCAATAGCATTGCCCTACCAATACGCATATGTTTTCCGCGCCAGAGGAACTTGATAAAGATTGAGCGAACTGAATGAAAGAAAGTCTGGGGTATTTTGATAGGTAAGGCTTGTAGTAGATACAGAAGTCGTGGCAACGCGTTCATCTTCAACACATTACAGCGTCCGAACCATGACAGAGCTAGTGGGTCCCATCTTTTAAGGTCCGCTGTAAGCCCATAGGCTTCCTTTTATGTTGTTGGCTTTGTCTGTTGTTCTCAAGGCGACCATCTTGGCGTTTGTCAAGAGGGTTAGGCGTGTCTTGAAGAGAACGCTTACGGCCACATCAACCTGAAAGCACCCGATCTCGTCTGATTTCAGAGGCTAAGCAGCGTCAGGCCTGGTTAGTACCTGGATGGGAGACTGCCTGGGAAGACCAGGTGCCATAGAAGGATCTGGTCTGGTTAGTGTCTTGATTGGGAGATCGCCTGGGAATACTGGATGCCGTAGGCTTCTTTTTATGTTGTTGGCTTTGACCTGTTTTTTTTAGCTTGTTTCCCAAGGTGACCATCTTGGCCTTTGTCAAGAGGCTTCAGAGTGCCCAAAGAGAGTGTCTACAGCCAAATCACCCTGAAAGAGCCTAATCTCATCTGATCTCGGAGGCTAAGCAGCGATGGGCCTGGTTAGTACCTGGATGGGAGAAAGCTTGGGAATACCAGGTGCCGTAGGCTTCTCATTATGTTGTCGCGTTGACCTGTTTTTTTCCCCTTGTTTCCCAAGGTGACCATCTTGGCATGTGTCAAGAGGGTTGAGCGTGCACAAAGAAATTGCCTATGGGCACAACACCCTGAAAGCGCCCAATCTCGTTTGGTCTCAGAGGCTAAGCAGGGTTGGGCCTGGTTTGTACCTGGATGGGAGACCGCCTGGGTTTTCCAGATGCCGCAGGCTTCTTTTTATGTTGTTGGTGTTGACCTGTTTTTTTCGCTTGTTTCCCAAAGGGATCATCTTGGCATTTGTCAAGAGGGTTGAGAGTGCCTAAAGAGATCGCTTACAGCCACATCACCCTGAAAGCACCCTATCTCTTCTGATCTCAGAGGCTAAGAAGGGTTGGGCCTAGTTAGTACTTGAATGGGAGACGGCCTTGGAATACCAGGTGCCGTATTCTTCTTTTTATGTTGTTGGCATTGACCTGTTTTTTTTCGCTTGTTTCCCAGGGTGACTATCTTGGCATTTTTCAAGAGGGATGAGAGTGCCCAAAGAGATTGCCTATGGGCACATCCCCCTGAAAGCGCCCAATCTCTGCTGATCTCAGAGGCTAGAAAGGGTCGCGCCTTGTTAATACCTGGATGGGAGACCGCCTGGAAATACTAGGTGCGGTAGGCTTCTTTTTATGTTGTTGGTGTTGACTTGTTTTTTTTGTTTGTTTCCTAAGGTGACCATCTTGGCATTTGTCAAGAGGGTTGAGCGTGCCTGAAAAAATCTACTATGGCTGCATCACCCTGAAAGAGCCAAATCTCATTTGATCTCAGAGCAGGGCCGGCGCTACCACTAGGCGAAGTAGGCAGCCGCCTAGGGCGCACTACCACCTAGGGCGCAACTACGGCCTCTGCCCAGTGTGAGCTCCTCTTCTGCTCTCTCGCCCCCCCTGTGGTGTTCCACCGGCGCCACCAATCCCCCATGTTTCCCGCTGAGCGCCCCACCGTACTCATCTCACAGCGCCGCTCCGGGACTCCTTTGCTCCAGCCTGTCCCTCTGGAGCGGTGCTGTGTGTCTGTGTGAGTGCAGCGGAGGGGCGGGGCTCGGCGGAGATGGGAGCTTCGAGAGGTCGGTCAGCTGACCTCCTGCCCGGCGGGGACATCATGGAGCGGGGTTGACGGCGCTGGCCTGGTCCTGGCGGGGATATGATGGAGGCGGAGCGGATGGATGGCGCTGGTGTGGCCCCGGCGGAGCGGGTGGACGGCGCTGGTGTGGCCCCGGCGGAGCGGATGGATGGCGCTGGCGTGGCCCCGGCGGAGCGGGTGGACGGCGCTGGCAGTGCGGAGGAGTCGGAGAGGCCCGGTGGGATGATGGTCGCTGAAGGCAGCATCAAAGAGCAGAGGTAAGGAGGAGGATGGATCCATTGAGCTGTATGGAGGGGGTTTGTGTGTGAGTAATGCAGGAAGTAGGAGTCAGGTAGGTCAGTGTGATGTGTGTCAGTGTCATGCCAGTGTGGTGTGTCTGTGTATGTGTCATGTCAGTGTGATGTGTCTGTGTATGTGTCATGTCAGTGTGATGTGTCTGTGTATGTGTCATGCCAGTGTGATGTGTCTGTGTATGTGTCATGTCAGTGTAATGTGTCTGTGTATGTGTCATGTCAGTGTGATGTGTCTGTGTATGTGTCATGTCAGTGTGATGTGTCTGTGTATGTGTCATGTCAGTGTAATGTGTCAGTGTATGTGTCATGTCAGTGTAATGTGTCAGTGTATGTGTCATGCCAGTGTGATGTGTCAGTGTATGTATCATGTCAGTGTATGTGTCATGTCAGTGTAATGTGTCAGTGTATGTGTCATGTCAGTGTAATGTGTCTGTGTATGTGTCATGTCAGTGTGATGTGTCTGTGTATGTGTCATGTCAGTGTGATATGTCTGTGTATGTGTCATGTCATTGTGATGTGTCTGTGTATGTGTCATTCCAGTGTGATGTGTCAGTGTATGTGTCGTGTCAGTGTATGTGTCATGTCAGTGTAATGTGTCAGTGTATGTGTCATGTCAGTGTGATGTGTCAGTGTATGTGTCATGTCAGTGTGATGTGTCTGTGTATGTGTCATGTCAGTGTATGTGTCATGTCAGTGTGATGTGTCTGTGTATGTGTCATGCCAGTGTGATGTGTCTGTGTATGTGTCATGCCAGTGTGATGTGTCAGTGTATGTGTCATGCCACTGTATGTGTCATGCCAGTGTGATGTGTCGTGTCAGTGTATGTGTCGTGTCAGTGTAATGTGTCAGTGTATGTGTCGTGTCAGTGTATGTGTCATGTCAGTGTATGCGTCAGTGTATGCGTCAGTGTATGCGTCAGTGCCATTGTATGTGTCAGGGTATGTGTTTTCAGGGTATGTGTTTTCAGGGTATGTGTTTTCAGGGTATGTGTTTTTAGTGTAGGTGTCAGCGTGATGGTCAGTGTAGGTGTCAGCGTGATGGTCAGTGTAGGTGTCAGCGTGATGGTCAGTGTAGGTGTCAGCGCGATGGTCAGTGTAATTGGCAGTGTAGGTGCCAGGTGGGTTGGTGTAGGTGCCAGGTGGGTCAGTGTAATTATCAGGTGGGTCAGTGTAGGGGTCAGTGTGATGTGAGTAGTGCAGGAAGTAGGAGTCAGGTGGATTAGTTTATGTGTCAGGGGGTCAGTGTAGGGGTCAGATAGGTCATGTGTAGCAAGGGCAGGGTAAGGTGGAGTCATGGGTGCAGCCGGGGGGGGGTGGCAAAATTAGGTTTTTGCCTAGGGTGTCAACGATCCTTGCACCAGCCCTGTCTCAGAGGCTAAGCAGGGTTGGGACCTGGTTAGTACCGGGATGGGAGACCGCCTGGGATTTCTCGATGCCATAGGCTTTTTTTTTAAGTTGTTGGCATTGACTTATTTTTTTTTTTTGTTTTATTCTTTTATTAAGTATAAGTAGAACAACATAAATATAACAGTCAACCATACAGCATGACCCAGGGTCACAATTACATGGTAACAAAAAATAGGCAGCCAAATAACTCTGGGTTCTCAGAGGGGAGTCCTAGAGTTTCATGCAGAAAAGAGAGAAACCCCACCTCCGACATGTAGTACAGTATAACTAATGCAGCTCCGTTCGGACAAATGTAATCATGGAGAACAACTGGGACCACAGCGAGCCAGCTTATCATGACCTATGTGAACCAGAGTAAAATATGAGCCGGTCGTGTCCAGAACCCTGGGGTTCTTCTGGATCCCAAAGGCTAGAAAGGAGACAAGGCATAGTGAAAAGTGAGGACGGGGGAAGAAGAGAGTGCAAAGACGGAGAGAGAAGAGGGGGGGAGGGGATGGCGGCGGGGAAAAAAAGAAAAATAAAGACAAAAAGGGAGGGGGGGGAATGCCACCCAGGGCAGACTTGGCCTACGTAGGTAAACGTTAGATGTTCAGTCGTTTTCTGGGACAGGGGCGCTGCTCACCTCCCAAATGTAGTCTCAAGTACCAGTAAAATACCTCCAGGGCCTCCATGTAACACTAAATGCCTCTTCAGTGTTGTGAAGGGTGGCGGTCAATTCTTCCATCCGGAGAATATGATTGACTTTGGAATACCACAGCACCTTGGATGGGGGCTGAGGCTGCCTCCACAGTGTGGGAATGCAGGCCCGGGCGGCGTTCAGGAGTTGCATCGTGAGGGTTTTTTTGTATTTTCGAACAGGCTGCTCGGTCAAGTGTAGAAGGCACGCTGCTGGGTTGTCTGCGATATCTACATTTCTGAGAGTTTTTATCGTCCCGGTCACCTCCACCCAAAAGTTCCTCAAGGCCGGGGCATGCCCAGAAAATGTGTCCCATGGTCCCCGTATCTGAATTGCACCTCCAACAAACATCCGGAATCGATCTATTCATTTTATTCAGAAGGTATGGGACTCTATACCAGCGTGAGACTATCTTGTATCCTGATTCTTGATATTGGTTTGCGATGGAAGCTTTATGTACTAATGTCAGGATCTTCCCTATCTGTTGTGGGGTAAATGTGATGCCAAATGCAATCTCCCATTTGTGGATAAATGGTGGGGTCGACTCCTCCTCCTGACTACTTAATAGGTTGTACAGGAGGGAGAGGGTGTGTTGCACAGGTTCCTTTTTGTGACAGATGGATTCATAGGGCGTCAGGTCTCTAGGAGTGTATGGGGCCCTTTGTATGGCCAGAAGAAAGTGACGAAGTTGATAAGCATTAAACAAGTCAAGCGGAGGGTCAGAAAGCTCGGCGACAGTTTGCGTGGTCGGGAGCCCTCCCGAGGACCACACCTCTCCCAGACGCTTTTTCCCCACCACTGTCAACTGTCGCAGTTTCTTGTTGGTAAATCCCGGTGGGAAGTCTGGATTACCTATAACCGGAGTCATTGGTGACAGCAGGGGAGCAATGTGTGTGCAGCGGAACAACCTCCGCACAACAGCCAACGTAGCTCCCACTACGGGGTGATCTCTGAGGTCTTTTGGTAGGGAGGACAGGAGCCACGGGGAGGTCAATAGGGGAATGGATCCATCCTCAATCTCCATCTCCACCCACTGCTTGTGTGGGCCATTACAATGCCAATCAACGACTCTCGCTAGCAGAGTCGCTCTGTTGTATTGTCTCAGATCTGGGAGACCCAGACCCCCCTTATCCTTTGGTCTGGCAAGCAATTGCAAACGGGCTCTGGGCGGTTTGCGCGCCCAAATAAAGTCCCGGAGCAGCACCTGCAGATGTCTGAAAAAGATTGGGGGTAACCGGATCGGTAATGTCTGGAACAAGTATAAGATCCGCGGGAGGGCCGTCATTTTGAATGCATTACAGCGCCCGAACCAGGTCAGTGTTAAATCATGCCAGTTTCCCAAATCAGATTTCAGTCTATTCAGGAGAGGGAGAAAATTAAGCGGGTACAATTGCACCAAATCCGCTGCGATGTCAACGCCCAGGTAACGTATAGATTTTTCAGCTTAGTAGAATGGAAAAGCGGAGCATAGCCTCTTGGCCTCACCATCCGGGACCGATATATTCAATACAGCCGATGGTGCAATTGATTTTATAGTTTGATAGGCTGCCGTATCGCCGGAGAGCCACGAGTATATTGGGAAGCGAAATGTGTGGATTGGAGACGAAAAAAATTAGATCGTCAGCGTACGCCGCAATTTTGTGGTGTGCCGAGGGTTTGGATATGCCAGTAATATTCGGGTCATTCCGAACGTGACACATAAGTGGTTCCAGTGTCAGAATAAAAATTAGGGGAGACAGAGGGCACCCCTGCCTCGTCCCATTAGTGATGGGGAAAGAGTCCGAGCACTCTGAAAGCACCCAATCTCGTCTGATCTTGGAGGCTAAGAAGAGTCAGGCCTGGTTAGTACCTGGATGGGAGACCACCTGGGAATACCAGTTATTGTAGGCTTCTTTTTATGTTGTTGGCCTTGATTCGTTTTGTTTTTTTTCCGCTTGTTTCCCAAGGTGACCATCTTGGCATTTGTCAAGAGGGTTGAGAGTGCCCAAAGAGATTGCCTATGGGCACATAAGCCTGAAAGCGCCCGATCTCCTCTGATCTCAGAGGCTAAACAGGGTCGGGCCTTGCTAGTACCTGGATTGGAGACCACCTGGGAATACTAGGTGCTGAAGGCTTATTTTTATGTTGTTGGCGTTGACTTGTTTTTTTTTTTGTTTGTTTACCAAGGTGACCATCTTGGTGTTTGTCAAGAGGGTTGAGAGTGCTTGAAGAGCTCGCCTATGGCCACATAACCCTGAAAGCACCAGATCTCGTCTGATCTCAGAGACTAAACAGGGTCGGGCCTTGTTAATACCTGGATGGGAGACCACCTGGGAATACTAGGTGCTGTAGACTTCTTCTCATGTTGTTGGCGTTGACTTGATTTTTTTGTTTGTTTCCCAAGGTGACCATATTGGCATTAGTCAAGGTTGAGAGTGCCTGAAGAAATCTCCTACGGCCACACCACCCTAAAAGAGCCCAATCTCATCTGATCTCAGAGGCTACGCAGGGTTGGGACCAGTTTAGTACCTGGATGGGAGACCGCCTGGGATTTCCAGATGCCGTAGGCTTCTTTTTATGTTGTGGCCGTTTACCTATTTTTTTCCGCTTGTTTCCAAGGTGACCATCTTGGTGTTTGTCAAGAGAGTTGAGAGTGCCTGAAGATATCGGCTACGGCCACATCACCCTGAATCTGTTCCATCTCGTCTGATCTTGGAGGCTAAGCAGGGTCAGGCCTGGTTAATGCCTGGATGGGAAACCGCCTGGGAATACCAGGTGTCGTAGGCTTCTTTTTTTTTTCAAATATAATTTTTTCTCCAAATAGGGGAAGACGGTCCCCCGAGTACATAATGCAACAGAGAAATACAGAGCAAAAAGCAGCTGAACAATACTTGATACAGGTATATTCGCAACTGTGAGTCTGCCTTCCATCAATCACAATGATTCGAGGCACGGATAAAGTACTGTACCAAGATCCAGGGTCACACAAACCCCAGGTCCCTCCGGCATAATCCATCCAGAGGGGGGTGTGGGGCCGTCATTCCCAATTTTCCACTCTTTCCAAAAGAGAGAGGGGGTGGAGGGGGTGAGAGATAGGGGAGGAAGGCCGAAAAGAGAAGGGTTGAAAGATCAGAAAAGGAGAAGAGGGGACGAGACACGATGGCAGCCACTGTCCAAGGGGCCAGTCAAGGAAAGCTCAGAGCACTAAGGCGGTAGCAGGCGACATCCTTCTAGCCAGAATATAAAGGTATTCCAGATGTCTCAGGTTTGTTTAAAAAATTCTTGTTTACCTTGTGATGTGAGGATCAAGTCCTCCATTATTTTTAATGTCCTCTATTTTCCTAAGCCAGTGAGTAATGAAAGGGGGGGAACATTTTTTCCAATAGAGAGGGATGCAGGATTTCGCCGCATTAATCACATGCCGTAAAATAGATTTTTTTGTACTTCTTAATGGGAATCTGTGAATGGTACAAGAGAAAGAATGCAGCCTCTTCCTGGATGGAGAAGTCTGTGAATTTTTGTGTCATGCATTGGATCTCTGTCCAGAAGTCCACCAAGCTGAGGCAGGACCAAAAAATGTGCAGCAACGTGCCCTCTTCTTCTCCACACCTCCAGCATATGTTCGAGGAAGAGGGGAAACATTTCTGCAGCTTTGATGGTGTCAAATACCACCTGGTGAGAAGTTTAAAATTCGTCTCCTGTATCTTCGTGCACAGCGACATTTTGAGAGCCAAAGTGATAATGCGTTGTCTCTGTGCTGGGGAAAATTAGCAATTAAGGTCCTTTTCCCAGTTGGCCAGACAGGTTAAGTGTGGGTAATCTGTTTGAGAGAGAATGTGGGCCAACGGGCCTTCGCTCCTGCATAGAGTCTCAAACTCCGTCTGAGGGCGGGCGAACGTTTGAGGATTGGGGATGGAATGGAGAAAATGATGTCGTTGCGCCGCTCTCCAAAAAGGCAGTTGGAAAAGCCCTGTCGGATCTGTTAGGGTTGAGAAAGAAGGCCATTTTCCATCAATGACGAATTTAGACGCATTGTCTAGGTTGGAATTTCTAAGTGGGTCCCCAGTTCAAAGGTTGGATGGCCACGTATAGGGAATAGGGGGGAAGTCAAAGACGTGAGTGTGTTTTGGGTAGCGATCAGGTGACTGACTTTCAACTAAGCCCCTATAGTGGGATGTGACATAAATTCTGTGGGTAAATACTTATAGCACCACATGGCGCTTCTTAGCGGGATTCGGGAGTGAGCTTAGAAAATTTGTTTCGATTCCAGTCCAATACACGCCCCAGATGGGAGGCCAGGTAGTAGCGTCGCAAGTTAGGGAGAACCAACCCTCCCTGTTGTTTAGACAATGTCAGCTGTGACTGCTTAAGTCTGGGATTTTTGTGGGCCCAGTTAAATTGAGTGAGCAAGAATTGAGCTTGCTTAAAAAACAGGACTGGAATCTGGATCGGGAGAGCTTGGAAAAGATAAGTAAATTTAGGGAGTATGTTCATTTTAATGAGATTGCATCTGCTGAACCAGGAATGGAGGCCAGAATGCCACCCGTGAAGCAAACTGCGGATCTTAGTGACAAGGGGTGGGGGGAAGTTCAACATAAACGTACGCGCGATGTCCGGTGGAATGTAAGTACGTGAGTATATCTTACTTATCCATGCCAGCATCCGTTCACTCAGACCTATATGTCGAAGGACCGAGAACATTAATGTCCATTTGACCCGATCAAAAGCCTTCTCGGCATCAGTACTCATGAAAAGACAAGGGGTCCCAGATGACTTCGCTTTACGGATCAGGGTAAGCACCTTAGTGGTGTTGTCCCTATCTTCCCTGGTGGGAATAAAACCTAACTGGTCAATATCAGTACTCATGAAAAGACAAGGGGTCCCAGATGACTTTGCTTTACGGATCAGGGTAAGCACCTTAGTGGTGTTGTCCCTATCTTCCCTGGTGGGAATAAAACCTAACTGGTCAATATGTATAAGGGACTACAAGTGATGTGCCAATCACGTGGCGAGGAGTTAGAGAATAGTTTTAGGACCGAATTTTGGAGGGAAATGGGTCTGTAGCTCCCACATAGGCCTGGGTCTTTGCCCTCCTTAGGTATCAACGAGATGTGGGCTCTAAGGGTATCCTCAGGAAAATCCCCATTCGAGCTCAGAGTATTAAATAAATTCACCAAGCGCGGGCCGAGAATAGGGAGGAAGGTCTTAAAGTATTGTGCGGTATATCCGTCAGGGCCCGGAGCCTTACCCACCTTCGGAGGTCCCACGGCCGTCTGGACTTCTTCCAGTGTGATCGGGTCCTCCAAGTACTCCCGTGTTTCCGATGAGAGGGTTGGTAGACCAGAACCGGTTACATATCTGTCTATATTGTCCTGTCCAGACCCTGAATCGGGCAGGTTGTAGAGATCAGAGTAACATTTTTCAAAGACTTCGACTATTTGGGTTGGGGTAGAGGCCCTCTGGCCATTCTCATCTATCAACTGTGGTATGTAAGAGCCAGATTTCAACTCCTTTACCGACCTGGCTAAGATTTTTCTGCATTTGCCCTCTGACTCCTACGTCAGTTTACGACAAAACTGGAGTGCCGCTTTCGCTTTATAATGGAGTAGGACAGCAATATGGGTATGGAGTGTCCCCAATTCAATCTCTAAGGTCCGTAAGGGGGTATGTTTATGTTTCGCTTCCACAGAGGCAAGTTCACGAAACAGATTAGCAAGCTGTTCCTTCCGTGCTCGTTTGATGCGCGCCCCGTGCCTGATAAGTACCCTGCGGAGTACTGACTTGTGAGCCTCCCAAATTATCCCCGGGTCACAGTCCTGCTTTAGTTTTCTTGGAAATAAAGGTCCAATTCCCTGGTCACATCTGCTAAAACTTCCGGTATCTGGAGCAGGCTCTCATTAAGGTGCCAGAATAGAGACCTAGGTGAGGGGTAGGGAGCGAGGAGCAAGAGGCAGAAGTGTCAACCGATGGCGAAAGGGGACATTAAAGTCCCCACCTAATATCAATTGGCCCTCCCGAAAGTCACATCATCTGTGCAGGGTAGTTCTGAGGAACGTGTCTTGGTGATCATTGGGAGCGTACACAGTGGCAAATGTAAAAAGGCGCTCTCCAATGTGGCCCCTAAGAAAAAGATATTGGCCCCCAGGGTCCACCAGAGAATCCTGGAGAACCCAGGGGAGCCTGCTAGAGATCAGAATGGAGAGGAGGGGTTAGTAGAGTGGTAGACCTTAGGGAAGGATCTCGACCATAGAAAGGGGAGGCTAGTATTTTTAAAATGTGTTTCTTGTATAAAGGCCACATCAGTACAGGATGTGTTCAGTTCTCACAGGAGGATCCACCGTTTTTCAGGGGAGTTCAGTCCCTTAACGTTTAGAGAGGTGACCTTGACTGAGTCTGCCATCGCTCCTCGGGGAGGGACATCAGAGAAAAGCAAAGAAAGTTGAACCAAGGTAGGTTTTGGGTAGGTAATGCATGGTGGGAACTAAGGGGGAGAAAGGAAGGGCAAATGCAAGGAAAGGTAAAGGGAAAAAGAGGCCGGGCACCTCAACCCCAGGGGGAGAGGGAAATTAAGGGTTGTCCACACTCAACAGTACAGGAAGGGTATACTAAAACAGCACAATTATGCTATAGCGCTTACCAGATGTACACTGGGTTTAACGCGCTGTCCTACTTGGGTAATTGGGTAGACAGGTTGGAGAGGGAGCCCCCGAATCCTAGTCCCCCCAGCCCCGGCAGTGGTAAATGTCACGTCTGATACCGCTATGCAAATAAAAGACAATCAGTAACATCAAAGAAACAAAAAACAATAGTATAACCAAAACAGAGGTAGAGCATATAACTGTTAGCACTGAGGGGTCTCCTCGGCTCGCCCTAAACGTAGGCATGCATGAGGGAGCCCGTCACAACAGAAAAGGCATCACAGAATGGGATCCACCACCCCCCGTCCCATACCCCTAAAGTACATGCAGTCCCCAAACAAATGCCTTTCTCCCTTTGGCAGATTGTCCTCTCCTTACCCCCTCTCCCCCGTCCACGCCCCGGGGGGAAAAGGGGCAGGGAAGGGGGGAAAGGGGGAGTGGAAGGGGGGAAAGGGGGAGTGGAAGGGGGAAAGGGGGAGGGAAAGGAGGGAAGGGAAGGGTGGGAAGGGGGGGAAGGGAGGGGGGAAACAGGGGAGAGGGGACAAACATGCAGAAATGTCAAGTCCTTTAGCGCACTCCCACCAGCAAACACCCGGACCCCATAAATTTCAACTCCTCCCCTCCATGGTCACCACATCAAGATGAAAGAGAAGCAGCCCTGGTCGGTGCATGGAAAACCCGGCAGGCAAGGGGCTGGGGCCACCATCCCTCCATCCAATGGGAGACTTCACCCGAGCAGCAGTCCTGGGGCCCGCCAATTAGTGTCTCTCCTGCATCTCCAGAGGGAGGCTGGGACTGCCCAAACAGTAAGGGGTAAATCCTCCAGAGGGGTCCAGAGTCACCCTGGAGGGAAGCAGTGTCTCGTACCAATAGGCTCAATAAATAAGTCATCCAGGGTCCCCGAAAGCTGCAGAAGGCAATGTCGGCAAAGAGTAGGTGGGAGCCAGAGGGGGGGACAAGGGGCACATCCAGGGGGAGGGGACACATATGCGGGAATGTCAAGCCCTTCCAGTACAGCGCATTAGGTATCACTCAGACCCCCCAAAGTGCAAATCCCCCATCTAAGGTCAAGACTCCAGAAGGGAAGATGAGCCGCCCTGGTCTGTACATGAAAGAACCTGCTGCCAACGGGTTGGGGCCATCATCCCTTCCTCCAATGGGAGATGCCACCGGCATGACAGCCCCGTGTCCTGTCAAGTGGTGCCCCTCTGACAATGTCGTTGTGGTATATGTGGAGCATCCAGGGAGAGGCAGGGACCACCCAAACAGTGAGGGGTAAAGCCTCCAAGGGGGACCGGTGTCAGACAGGAGGATAGCGGTGTCTTGTACAAGTTGGTTAATTAGACAAGTCATCCAGTGTGTTTCTGTGAGCAGCGGAAAGAAAGGTCGGTAAGGATTATGAATGGGTGGGGGCCAGGGAGTGCATAAAACTGCCACCAGATGACCGGGGCAGAGAGGGCAAGGGGATGAAAGTCAGATCTGGTAGGTGGGGGCGGGGGTGAGGAGTGTCCCTCATATTACTCACATTGGCCATACCTTGAAGCTGAGCGCTCTGCATACCCAGGACGTTCTTCTGTATAATCTAGCCTATCTGTACACATTAGTCGGTCCTCTGTATACACTAGTCTGTCTGTATACACTAGTGTATACAGATAGGCTAGATTATACAGAAGAACGTCCTGGGTATGCAGAGAGAGAGGCTAGAGTATGCATACTTGCTAGTGTATACAGACGGACTAGTGTATACAGAAGACCGGCTAGTTTATATAGGGAGGCTAATGTGTGCAAAAGACAGGCTAGTGTATACAAATAGGCTAGATTATAGAGAAGAACATCTTGGGTATGCAGAGAGAGCGGCTGGGTTACACAGAGAGGCTGCTGTATGCAGACTTGCTAGTGTATACAGACGGACTAGTGTATACAGAGAGGCTTGGGTATACAGAGAGCTAATGTATAAAGAACAGCTAGTGTATACAAAAGACATCCAAGGGTATACAGAGAGACTCGTGTATGCAGAAGACCGGCTAGTTTATACAGAGAGGCTAAAGTGTACAAAACACAGGCTAGATTATACAGAAGAACGTCCTGGGTATGCAGAGATGGAGGCTAGGGTATACAGAGAGAGAGTGAGGCTGGGTTACACAGAGAGGCAGGAGTATGCAGACTTGCTAGGGTATACAGAGAGCGAGGCTAGAGTATGCATACTTGCTAGTGTATACAGGTGGACTAGTGTATACAGAAGACCGGTTAGTTTATACAGAGAGGCAAATGTGTACAAATGACAGGCTAGTGTATACAAATAGGCTAGATTATAGAGAAGAACGTCCTGGGTATGCAGAGATGGATGGCTAGTGTATACAGATAGGCTAGATTATACAGATAGGCTAGATTATACAGAAGAACGTCCTGGGTATGCAGAGATGGAGGCTAAGGTATACAGAGAGAGTGGCTAGAGTACGCATACTTGCTAGTGTATACAGATGGACTAGTGTATACAGAGGACCGGCTAGTTTATACAGAGAGGATAATGTGTACAAAAGACAGGCTAGTGTATACAAATAGGCTATATTATAGAGAAGAACGTCCTGGGTATGCAGAGAGAGAAGTTGGGTTACAAAGAGAGGCTAGTGTATGCAGACTTGCTAGTGTGTACCGGTGGACTAGTGTATACAGAGAGGCTTGGGTATACAGAGAGCTAATGTATAAAGAGATGCTAGTGTATACCGACGGACTAGTGTATACAGAGGACCGGCTAGTTTATACAGAGAGGTTGATGTGTAAAAAAGACAGGATAGTTTATACAGATAGGCTAGATTATACAGAAGAACGTCCTGGGTATGCAGAGATGGAGGCTAGGGTATACAGAGAGAGAGAGCGAGGCTGGGTTACACAGAGAGGCAGGAGTATGCAGACTTGCTAGTGTATACAGATGGACTAGTGTATACAGTAGACCGGCTAGTTTACACAGAGAGGCTAATGTGTACAAAAGACAGGCTAGTGTATACAGATAGGCTAGATTATACAGAAGAACGTCCTGGGTATGCAGAGATGGAGGCTAGGGTATACAGAGAGAGAGGCTAGAGTATGCATACTTGCTAGTGTATACAGGCGGACTAGTGTATACAGAAGACCGGTTAGTTTATACAGAGAGGCTAATGTCTACAGAAGACCGGCTAGTGTATACACATAGGCTAGATTATAGAGAAGAACGTCCTGGGTATGCAGAGATGGAGGCTAAGGTATACAGAGAGAGAAGTTGAGTTACAAAGAGAGGCTAGTGTATGCAGACTTGCTAATGTATACCGGTGGACTAGTGTATACAGAGAGGCTTGGGTATACAGAGAGCTCATGTATAAAGAGATGCTAGTGTATACAAAAGACAACCAAGAGTAGACAGTGAGGCTCGTGTATACAGAAGACCGGCTACAGAGAAGCTAATTTGTACAAAAGACAGGCTAGTGTATACAGATAGGCTAGATTATACAGAGGAAGGTCCTGGGTATGCAGAGATGTAGGCTAGGGAATCCAGAGAGAGACTGTGTTACACAGAGAGGCTAGAGTATGCAGAAGACCGGCTATTTTTTTTACAGATAGACTTGTGTATACAGAAGACAGTCTGGGGAATTCAGTGAGGCTAGTGTATGCAGAGAGGCTGGGACACCGAGACTATTGTAAAAAGAAGGCAGGCTAGTGTATATAGATTACGGGCACCTGTATACAGAAGACAGAGAGGCTAGTCTATATTGAGTGGCTAGTGTACACAGAGAGATTCATGTATACAGAAAAGCTAGCGTGTAAAGAAGACAGGACTTTATTTTTTGCTAATGCAACTACTTTTGAAACATATAAAGTGCTTTTTTCATATTTTGGTGCTGTTAAAAAGTGGTGTGTTGTCAGTGGTGATATCAATGTGACAGTTAATGTGGAGAACTACAACTATTCAAAATAGAGCAAAAGAGTGCTAAGTTTACTTTGTTAAGTCATTGACTGATAGACGTTAAGTAATTGGCCGTTATTGGTTTGGCAGTACATGGTTTATTTTGATGTAAGATAGTTTTATTCTCTACTTATAGCCGAGTTTTAGACGACTTTATTATTAGCATTATTCGCATTATTCATATATATTATCCAGAGTGTAAGTATTGCAGTGAGACGATATTGCTTTTAAAAGATTTGTATTATTATACATAGCATTGTTAGCAGACCAATAGGACAATTTACATGGCTTAATATTGCAGAGCGTAATTTATCAGGAAAGAGATCCAAAGCGTTAGTTGCAGTAGCTTCATAAAACTGAGATATCGTTGCATTACTCTAAATTTAAAAGTTGTTCCGGTAGCACTGAAAAGACGATATTAGATGAGTGATCTACACATTTCGTTTACTATGTCACTATACCGGCTAAATGTTAATATGTTAATATGTGCTGCGTGTAAGGTAGAAATTAGATGGTTTAGTGTGAGCTGGTTTACCAGGATTTAGAGATAGTAATCTGTTTATACTAGTAATAAATATAGCAAAATAACTATAACGGGTTTAAGTGGAAATACACGAAATAACAGCAACAACGTGTGTAGGTTTTTATCAATCAAGTTAATTACATGTAAGCAGCTAAATATTCTGCAATAGCAGAGATTAAGTATTGCAGTCGAAATGAGATCGGAAGCGTTAGTTGCAGTAGCTCCAAAATGACTGAGAAATCATTTCATTACTCTAAATTTAAAAGTTATCCCGGTAGCACTGAGTGGACTGATATTAGATGAGTGATCGTTCTAGTACAAATTCAGTTTCCTATAGCAGAGAGATACCAGTTACTGTGAGACGAGTAATTAAACTGTTCACGGTAGCATTGCATTACTCTTAACATGTGCAGCGTGTAAAGAAGCAATAAGATGGTTTTGTATTATCCTAAAATTAGCAGTATACGTAATAAAGGTGAGTAGGTAACCTGGATTTAGACATAGCAAACTTTATAATCTAATTTAGCAAAATTAGAAAGGATAATATTGAGACAGTATATACAGGTAGAGTTTAAGTGGAAATACACAAAATATCTAGCTTACCTTTACATTGTTCAATAGAGCGTTGCAAAGTAATACCAAGGCAAAATGTCGGAATAGCAATTAGATGAGATGATTGCTGTAATCATGAAATATCAGCAACGACTAGGTTTCTATCGGATGAGAAAGTATAATAACTGGCAAAGTATGACATGGCAAAGAGACAAATTGCATTAGAGATGTGAGATGGACATGAAATGTCAATCCCCATTGGTTACTTACATGTAAACGCGGCTACATACAGCAAAGTGTGAGCTAAGCAGCTAAAGGGTATTTAAGAGTAAATTGACGTAGCTTGAAAATTCCAACGTGTAAATCGTTCCATTAATTATGCTACGCACGAAGACGGCTTACACTGACTGTTTTCCGTTTCCACTGGTCATCGGCATAATGTATCAGTAACCATGAACATTGAAAGTGATAGACAGCTTACATTAGGATGTATGCATGATGTGAATGTAAAATGAATGTAAAATAGTTGCATTATGTGTTATTAATGTAATCAAACTGTATTGCTTTGCTTTGCTACTGCAACCACTTCTTGCCGCTGTTAAAAAATGTGTTGCAAGTGTTATGTGTTACAAATGGTTATCAGTGTGACAGTTAATGTGGAGAAGAAGTAATACACAAAATAGAGTCAGAAAGAGAATCCTATTGCATAGAGGTAGCGAAAGATGGTTGCATTAATCTTAATGTGCAGTGTGTAAAAGGTTTTAAAAAGATGGTTTTGTGTGACTTTTGCTTTAACGTAAAATTAGCTGTAGACATTATAACTTGTTACAATGATTTAGAGATAGTAATCTCTATAAAATAATAATAATAAGTATAGCAAAACAAATTAGGAAAATTTTGAGGCAGTATGTATAGGTCGAGATATAGTGAATACACAAAAGGGATCAAGGGATAGTAGCAAAGTCAATGGATAAATGCAAAGGTACTCTATTTAACAGTAAATTGACGTAGCTTGCAAATTTCAACGTGTAAATCGTTCCATTAATTTTGCTGCGCACGAAGACGGCTTACACTGACTGTTTTCCGTTTCCACTGGAAAGAGAATCCTATTGCATAGAGGTAGCGAGAGATGGTTGCATTAATCTTAATGTGCAGTGTGTAAAAGGTTTTAAAAAGATGGTTTTGTGTGAATTTTGCTTTAACGTAAAATTAGCTGTAGACATTATAACTTATGGTTAGGTTTACAAAGATTTAGAATTAGTAATCTCTATAATATAATAATAATAAGTATAGCAAAACAAATTAGGAAAATATTGAGGCAGCATATATAGGTCGAGATAAAGTGAATACACAAAAGGGATCAAGGGATAGTTGCAAAGTCAAGGGATAAATGCAAAGGTACTCTATTTAATAGTAAATTGACGTAGCTTGCAAATTCTAACGTGTAAATCGTTCCATTAATTTTGTTACGCACGAAGACGGCTTACACTGACTGTTTTCCGTTTCCACTGGAAAGAGAATCCTATTGCATAGAGGTAGCGAGAGATGGTTGCATATGGCAGAAAGACGGCTTACACTGCTTTTCTCACATTTTGCTGCGGTAAAAAGAAATGTTTTGTCACTGTGTTTTAACTGTGACAGATAAGGTGGAGAAAAAGAAGTAATACAGTACATGACAGCTGATACTGGTTGAGTAATAAAACTGTTTTATTAAGATGTAAGACTAGTTTTATTCTCTACATATAGGCTTTTCAGAGAGTTGTATAATATAGGCGACCAATAGGACATTTAAATGGCTTAAAATTGTAGGGAGGAAGTATCGCAGTTCAAAGGTAAGAGATTGAAAGCTTAGCTTGAAAATGGCCGATAAATAGTTGCGTTAGTCTAAATTTAAAGGATATGCCGGTACCAATGAGAAAGCTTATATTAGACTAGTTGATCTTTGCATTACACAATCCTATTATTATTATTATTATTAAGATCATAGTGCAGAGAGATACTCAGTTAATGTCAGAAAAGCAATAAAACTGTTTACATCGTTAGAGAGCGATAGTTACATTACTCTTAGTATGTGCAGCATGTCTGGTAGCAAATGGATGGTTTTGTGAACATTTTGCATTAAGGTACAATTAGCGGTAGAACTCATGGAAGTGAATAGATTTAAGCGGATTTTGAGATAGTACTCTCCATTTCTAATAGGAAATAAAGAAAAATAAGTCAGGATGGTGTGTCAGGACTGTCACATACTCACAGTTCCGGTACAAATATGCAAAATAGAGCAAAAGAGTACATGGTTTATTTTGATGTATGATAGTTTTATTGCATGCTTGATGTGGATGATTAAAATCGTGTAGTGATCTATATTTAGCATAAGAATGAAAAGGCATAACCTGGCAATGAGACAAACTCCATTAGAGATGTGAGCTAGATGAAATAATGAGATGTCTCTGTATAGCCCAGATTGTCTTCTGTTATCACTTAGCCTACCCTCTAAATTCACTAGCCTCTCTATATACACCAGTATGTTTACACTAGCCGGTCTTCTGCATACAATAGCCTGTCTTCGATATACACTAGCCTATGTTCTGAATACACTAGCCCGTCTTCTGTCTTCTGTATGCCCTAGCCTGTCTTCTGTATACATTAGTCTCTCTGTATAAACTAGCATCTCTGTATACCCCAAACTGTCTTCTGTAAAAACGTGTCTCTCTTTATAGCCTGTCTAGCCTTTCTTCTGTACACACTAGCTTCTCTGTATACACTAACCAGGCTTCTATATACAATAGCTTCACTCTATGCACTAGCCTCTCTGTATAATCTAGCCTCTCTATATACCCTAGATAGTGTTCTGCATCTCCGTGGTGGTAGCCTCTCCGTAGAAGCCAGCCTTTATTCTGTATTCACTAGCCTTTCTTCTGTATGCTGTAGTCTTCTATATATACTAGCTTCTCTGTACACCCTTGCATCTCTGTAATACACTAAACCCTCTGTATACCACAGCCTGTCTTCTGTATACACTAGACTGTAAACACTAGCTAGAATACACCAGCCTGTCTTCTGTACCCACTAGAATCTCTGTATACACTACCCAGTCTTCTGTATACACTGTCAGCTTGGATGTATACCCAAGCCTGTCTTCTGTATACACTAGTCTCTCTAGATGCACGGTCCTATCTGTATACACTCGACTCTCTCTATACACTAACCTCTCTATATACACTAACATCTTTGTATATACTAGCCTCTCTTTAAATTAGCCTCTCTGTGTACCCCAGCCTCATTGTTTACTCTAGCATCTCTGTATACTCAAGCCTATCTGCTTACACGAGTCTGTATTCTGTATTCACTAGCCTGTATTCACTAGCCTTATATATACTAGCTTCTCGCTTCTCTGTACACCCTTGCATCTCTGTACACTAGACTCTCTGAATACACTAAACCCTCAGTATACCACAGCCTGTCTTCTGTATACATTAGACTGTAAAAACTAGCTAGAATACACCAGCCTGTCTTCTTTACCCAATAGACTCTCTGTATGCACTACTCAGTCTTCTGTATACACTGTCAGCTTTGATGTATACCCAAGCCTGTCTTCTGTATACACTAGTTTCTCTATATGCACTGTCCTTTCTGTATACTCTCGACCCTCTCTATACATTAACCTCTCTATATACACTAACATCTTTGTATATACTAGCCTCTCTTTAAATTAGCCTCTCTGTGTACCCCAGCCTCACTGTTTACTCTAGCATCTCTGTATACTCAAGCCTATCTACATACACGAGTCTTCTGTATTGTGTATTAACTAGCCTTTCTTCTGTATGCTGTAGTCTTCTATATATACCAGCTTCTCTGTACACTCTTGCATCTCTGTAAACACTGTGTAAACTAGCCAGTCTTATGTATACACTCGCCGACTGTATACACTAGACTCTCTGAATACACTAAACTCTCTGTATACCACAGCCTGTCTTCTGTATACACTAGACTGTGAAAACTAGCTAGAATACACCAGCCTGTCTTCTGTACCCACTAGACTCTCTGTATACACTACCCAGTCTTCTGTATAGAATGTCAGCTTTCATGTATACACTAGCTTCTCTATATGCACTGTCCTTTCTGTATACACTCGACTCTCTCTATACACTAACCTCTCTATATACACTAACATCTTTGTATTTGTCTTTAAACTAGCCTCTCTGTGTACCCCAGCCTCACTGTTTACTCTAGCATCTCTGTATACTCAAGCCTATCTACATACACGAAACCTGTATTCTGTATTCACTAGCCTTTCTTCTGTATGCTGTAGTCTTCTATATATACCAGCTTCTCTGTACACCCTAGCACTGTAACAGTACTAGGTTCCTGTATTACAGAAACAGAACACCAGCAATAAGGTGTATACTGTGCAGGAGGCACACAACACCGACTCTAACTTCTGCACTGCAGATGCATGTATTGCAGAAATTGAACACCAGTAATAATATGTGTACTGTGCAGGAGGCACATAACACCCACTGTAACAGTGCTAGGTTCCCAAGCAGTAAAGGCACTGTCCCTGCCTATAGTCCTCTTTCCCTGACCACCGCAACACACTATACAAAGCCGCCGCGCTGGCGGCCTTATATAGTGTGGGGTGTGTACTAAACCCCCCTGAGCTATAATTGGCCACAGGAATCCTGCCTGTGGTGAATTGTGGCTCTCTTCACAGAGGATGTCACATCTGTTCTTATTATATAGAACCTATTATGCTCCTCGTAAACTTTTTCAGTTTGGCCGAACGGCCGGACGCAAGTTGCCCCCGGTGCGGGAACATGGGGGGAGACATGATGCACATGTTTTGGAGATGCCCGAAGTTGATCCGCTACTGGACAGAGGTGACAGGAACCATTGATCGGGTGGTTGGAACCTCCACCAGGATGGAGGCGAAGTATTGTCTCCTGGGATTAGTTGAAGGAGTTGGAAACCCGGGAAGTAGCCAGATGGCAGTTCTGAGATGCCTATTTCAGGCAAGGAAACTGATTGCTCAACCCTGCTTAGCCTCCAATGTTGGCAATGACTTGGTTTTTTTCGCTTGTTTCCCAAGATGACCATGTTGGCGTTTGTCAAGATGGTTGAGAGTGCCCGAAGAGATCGCCTATGGCCCCATCACGTTGAAAGTGCCTGATCTTGTCTGATCTCGGAGGCTAAGCATTGTCGGGCCTGATTAGTAACTGGATGGGAGACCAACTGGGAATACCAGGTGCCGGGTGCCGTAGGATTCTTTTTATGTTGTTGGCGTTGACATGGTTTATTTTTTCCGCTTGTTTCCCAAGGTGATCATCTTGGCATTTGTCAAGAGGGCTGAGAGAGCCCAAAGAAATCTCCTACGGCCACATCCCCCTGAAAGCGCCCGATCTCATCTGATCTCAGAGGCTAAGCAGGGTCCGGCCTGGATAGTACCTAATTAAAGGTGCCGTAGGAATCTTTTTATATTAATGGCTTTGACCTGTTTTTCTTTCGCTTGTTTCCCAAGGTGACTATTTTAGCATAAGTCAAGAGTTTTGAGTATGTCCCAAAGCGTTCGTCTGAGGTCACATCACCCTGAAAGCGCCCAATCTCAGAGGCTAAGCAGGGTCTGGGTCAGATGGGAGACCGGCAGGGTCTATGTTGTTGGCGTTGACCTTTTTTTTTTCACTTGTTTCCCAAGATAACCATCTTGGTATTTGTCAAGAGGGTTGAGAGTGTCTAAATAGAACACATATGGCCACATCACCCTGAAAGCACACAATCTCATTGATCTCGGAGGCCTAGCAGTGTACGGCCTGGTTAATACCTGTATGGGAGACCATCTGTGAATACCAGGTGCCGTAGGCTTCTTTTTATGTTGTTGGCGTTTACCTGTTTATTTTCGCTTGTTTCCCAAGGTGACCATCTTGGCGCTTAACAAGAGGGTTGAGAGTGCCCAAAGAGATCACCTACGGCCCCATCACCCTGAAAGCGCCCAATCTCATCTGATCTCAGAGGCTAAACAGTGTCGGGCCTGGTTAGTACCTGGATGGGAGACCGCCTGGAAATACCAGGTGCCATAGGCTTCTTTTTTTGTTGTTGGCTTTGACCTGTTTTTTTTCCCTTGTTTCCCAAGGTGACCATCTTGGCATTTGTCAAGAGGGTTGAGAGTGCACAAAGAAATTGCCTACGGGCACAACACCCTGAAAGCGCCCAATCTCGTTTGGTCTCAGAGGCTAAGCAGGGTTGGGCCTGGTTTGTACCTGGATGGGAGACCGCCTGGGTTTTCCAGATGCCGCAGGCTTCTTTTTATGTTGTTGGCGTTGACTTGTTTTTTTTGTTTGTTTCCCAAGGTGACCATCTTGGCGTTTGTCAAGAGGGTTGAGCGTGCATTTGATCTCAGAGGCTAAGCAGGGTTGGGACATGGTTAGTACCTGTATGGGAGACCGCCTGGGATTTCTCAATGCCATAGGCTTTAGTTTTAAGCTGTTGGCATTGACTTATTTTTTTTATTTTTATTATTCTTTTATTAAGTAGAACAACATAAATATAACAGTCAACCATACAGCATGACCCAGGGTCACAATTACATGCTAACAAAAAATAGGCAGCCAAATAACTCTGGGTTCTCAGAGGGGATTCCTACAGTTTCATGCAGAAAATAGAGAAACCTCACCTCCGACATGTAGTACAGTATAACTAGTGCAGCTCCGTTCGGACAAATGTAATCATGGAGAACAACTGGGACCACAGCGAGCCAGCTTATCATGACCTACGTGAACCAGAGTAAAATATGAGCCGGTCATGTCCAGAACCCTGGGGTTCTTCTGGGTCCTGAAGGCTAGTAAGGAGACAAGGCATAGTTAAAAGGGAGGACGGGGGAAGAAGAGAGTGCAAAGACGGAGAGAGAGGAGGTGGGGGGATGGCGGCGGGGAAAAAAAGAAAAATAAAGACAAAAAGGGAGGGGGGAATGCCACCCAGGGCAGACATGGCCTACGTAGGTAAACGTTAGATGTTCAGTCGTTTTCTGGGACGGGGGCACTGCTCACCTCCCGAATGTAGTCTCGAGTACCAGTAAAATACCTCCAGGGCCTCCATGTAACACTAAATGCCTCTTCAGTGTTGTGAAGGGTGGCGGTCAATTCTTCCATCCGGAGAATATGATTGACTTTGGAATACCACAGCACCTTGGATGGGGGCTGAGGCTGCCTCCACAGTGCGGGAATGCAGGCCCGGGCGGCATTCAGGAGTTGCATCGTGAGGTTTTTTTTGTATTTTCGAACAGGCTGTTCGGTCAAGTGTAGAAGGCACGCTACTGGGAACCCAAAAGTTCCTCAAGGTCGGGCATGCCCAGAAAAGGTGTCCCATGGTCCCCATATCTGAATTTCACCTCCAACAAACATCCGGGATCGATCTATCCATTTTATTCAGAAGGTATGGGACTCTATACCAGCGTGAGACTATCTTGTATCTTGATATTGGTTTGCGATGGAAGCTTTATGTACTAAGGTCAGGATCTTCCCTATCTGTTGTGGGGTAAATGTGATGCCTAAGTCCCTCTCCCATTTGTGGATAAATGGTGGGGTCGACTCCTCCTCCTGACTACTCAATAGGTTGTACAGGAGGGAGAGGGTGTGTCGCACAGGTTCCCTTTTGTGACAGATGGATTTATAGGGTGTCAGGTCTCTAGGAGTGTAGGGGGCCCTTTGTATGGCCAGAAGAAAGTGACGAAGTTGATAAGGACTAAACAAGTCAAGCGGAGGGTCAGAAAGCTCGGAGACAGTTTGCGTGGTCGGGAGCCCTCCCGTGGGCCACACCTCTCCCAGACGCTGTTTCCCCACCACTGTCAACTGTCGCAGTTTCTTGTTGGTAAATCCCGGTGGGAAGTCTGGATTACCTATAACCGGAGTCATTGGTGATGGCAGGGGAGCAATGTGTGTGCAGCGGAACAACCTCTGCACAACAGCCAACGTAGCTCCCACTACGGGGTGACCTCTGAGGTCTTTTGGTAGGGAGGACAGGAGCCACGGGGAGGTCAATAGGAGAATGGAACCATCCTCAATCTCCATCTCCACCCACTGCTTGTGTGGGCCATTACAATGCCAATCAACGACTCTCGCTAGCAGAGTCACTCTGTAGTATTGTCTGAGATCTGGGAGACCCAGACCCCCCTTGTCCTTTGGTCTGGCAAGCAATTGCAAACGGGCTCTGGGCGGTTTGCGCGGCCAAATAAAGTCCCGGAGCAGCACCTGCAGTTGTCTGAAAAAAATTGGGGGTAACCGGATCGGTAATGTCTGGAACATGTATAAGATCCGAGGGAGGGCCATCATTTTGAATGCATTACAGCGCCCGAACCAGGTCAGTGTTAAAGCATGCCAGTTTCCCAAATCAGATTTCAGTCTATCCAGGAGAGGGACAAAATTAAGCAGGTACAATTGCGCTAAATCCGCTGCGATGTCAACGCCCAGTTAACGTATAGATTTTTCAGCCCAGTAGAATGGAAAAGCGGACCGGAGCCTCTTGGCCTCACCATCCGGGACCGATATATTCAATACAGCCGACTTGGCGCAATTGTTTTTATAGTTTGATAGGCTGCCGTGTCGCTGTAGAGACGCAAGTATTTTGGGAAGCAAAATGTGTGGATTGGAGACGGAAAAAATTAGATCGTCAGCGTACGCCGCAATTTTGTGGTGTGCCGAGGGTTTGGATATGCCAGTAATATTCGGGTCATTCCGAACGTGACACATAAGTGGTTCCAGTGTCAGAATTAAAATTAGGGGAGACAGAGGGCACCCCTGCCTTGTCCCATTAGTGATGGGGAAAGAGTCCGAGCACCCCTCGGTCACCCGTACCGCTGCCGACGGCGTGGAGTAAAGCGACATTACCCAGCTCATCATGTTGGGGCCAAGACCTATATGTTCCAGGGTGGCCTGCATAAAGTGCCAGGCCACCCTGTCAAAGGCCTTCTCCGCGTCCGTTGACAACATAAGCAAGGGCCTTCCCTGTACATGCGCCGCATGGATTAAATTGAGGACTCGGGCCGTATTGTCTCTAGCTTCCGACTTATTTATATTTTTTTGCTTGTTTCCCAAGGTGACCATCTTGGCGTTTGTCAAGAGGGTTGAAAGTGCCTGAAGAGATTGCCTGCGGGCACATCACCCTGAAAGCACCCGATCTCGTTTGATGTTGGAGGCTAATAGAGTCGGGCCTTGTTAGTACCTGGATGGGAGACCGCCTGGGAATACCAGGTGTCGTAGACTTCTTTTTATGTTGTTGGCGTTGACCTGTTTTTTTTTTCGCTTATTTCCCAAAGTGACCATCTTGGTGTTTGTCAAGAGGGTTGAGAGTGCCTGAAGAGATTGCCTATGGCCACATCACTCTGAAAGCACACAATCTCATCTGATCTTGGAGGCTAAGATGAGTCGGGCCTGGTTAGTACCTGGATGGGAGACCACCTGGGATTACCAGTTATTGTAGGCTTCTTTTTATGTTGTTGGCGTTGATTCGTTTTCTTTTTTTTGCTTGTTTCCCAAAGTGACCATCTTGGCATTTGTCAAGAGGGTTGAGAGTGCCCAAAGTGATCGCTTACAGCAGCATCACCCTGAAAGAGCCCTATCTCTTCTCTTCTCTGAGGCTAAGAAGGGTTGGGCCTAGTTAGTACCTGGATGGGAGATGGCGTTGGAATACCAGGTGCCGTATTCTTCTTTTTATGTTGTTGACATTGACCTGTTTTTTTTTTCACTTGTTTCCCAAGGTGACCATCTTGGCATTTGTCAAGAGGGTTGAGAGTGCCCGAAGAGATCACCTATGGCCCCATCACCCTGAAAATGCCCAATCTCGTCTGATCTCGGATGCTAAACCGTGTCGGGCCTGGTTAGTACCTGGATGGGCGACCGCCTGGGAATACCAGGTGCCATAGGCTTCTGTTTTTTTTATTTTTTATTTAGTAGTATGCGACATACAATGCAAAGGCAACTTCACAGAATGTGTGATACAAATAGTTACAAACAAATGATCATATTGCATGGATATCAGAGCCAATGGTAAGAAGTCTGAGGAGAATAGCACGTGTACAGCTTTGCGGTCATATCAAGATGAGATTAAAGCTCCATCTCGTTGGGATCCTCTACCACTTAAAATATTATTGATACTAGCCCTGCTACCCTCGAAGAGTTTAGATATCCATAGATAGGGGAAGAGTATTGTGTAGTAGTCAAATGGGGTCGGAACATACCATTTTCTTTTCCCTTTTTTGAGTTAAGAAGGGAAATAGTAGAACTGAAAGGAGGGAGAAAGGGAAAGAGAAGATTGGGGAAGGAAATGGCAGAAAAGGAAAAGAAGGGGTAAGGGGGTGTCGTGGGGAGAGTGGATAGGGTGGGGTCGGTCCCCTCCCAGGGAGCAAGAGACGCCCTCGGCTGGGTAGGGTCCCCTCCCAGGGAGCAAGAGACGCCCTCGGCTGGGTAGGGTCCCCTCCCAGGGAGCAAGAGACGCCCTCGGCTCACCAGCTCATCAGCTGTCCAACGTTTGGAACAGCGATCTCCAACGATCACCATGAGCTTACTATGTCTCGCGGAGGTATTCCTCCGAAAAGCGAAACTGGGTCCAGTAGAACCATCTGTTCCCATGCTCCTCCGTTTTATCCCTCATTGTGGCAGTCAGGTCTTCCATTCGTTCAATATCATTTACCCTTGCGAACCACTGGGTCACCATTGGAGCAGATTGCTCTTTCCACGACTTGGGATGCAGGCCCTAGCTGCATTGAGGAGATGTTTAAGTAAGGACTTATGATAACGCTTTCTCGACATAGGAGTTAGATTGAGAAGAACTGCTGCGGGATCATTGGCTAAGGAAATGTCTGCGAACTTGTGGATGAGTCTCAGGACAGGCTGCCAGAATGTTTGTAATTTAGGGCATTCCCAGAAAATGTGGAGAATGGTGCCAGTCTGTTGCCCACAGTGACAGCAGAGGTCAGATTGACCGGGGAATATTTTGGCCAACACCACCGGTGTACGATACCAGCGTGTGATCAGCTTATATGAGATCTCCTGATATTTACTGCAGAGTGACGACTTATGGGCGAAAAAGAGTATTCTGTCCTTCTGTGGTTTGGAGAATGTAGTTTGTAAGTCCCTTTTCCATTTAGCTAGGAAGGGTGGATCCGTGGAGGATTGTGCGTCTGTCAGGATTTGGTAGGACCTAGAGAGGGAACCACGAATTGGGCCATCATCCAGGCAAAGTTCCTCGAAGGGGTGGAATTGTCTAGAGAAGAACGAATGGTTAGGTAGTGATCCGAGGAAATGGATTAGCTGTCTAGCTCTCCAGCTATCCAATGCAACAGGTACTTGCTCTAGCAGTATGGTCCCCGTGGGAATCAAGCCCGTGGGTCCAAGAAATAGGGCTGCTCTCAGAAGCCCTTTCGGGGCTTGCCTGGTAAAGGCCTGGTCAGACAGGCCCGGAGGGAATCTAGGATGTCCAATAATTGGGGTCATAGGAGAAGGGAAGTTAGTCAGGTGGGAAAGGTGAAAAAAACTATCCATCTCGGCGAGCGAGGGGCCAATTAACGGGTGAGTAGTCACACAGGGCTCCAATGGCCTCCCCGCCCAAGGCAGACCAGCCAGTGGAACCCGTGCCATCTCCTGCTCTAGCTTGACCCATAGCTTCAGTTCCCCATGCCGGTGTCTTATCACATATGGTCCCCCATCGGATAGTGTCCGCTGTGTACTGCGCATGCGCAGTACACAGCAACACAGATTCCGAAAATTGCCGAGCATGAACGGCGCCTGCGCACTGAGTCCAGGTTCTATCCCCACTATCCAAGTGGACATAGAGTAAGAATATAAAAGAGCCGAGCGCAGCGAGGCCGAGCCCGAAGCGTGGCGAGCGAAGCTCGCCTGCGAGGGGCCCTCTAATATTCACAACCCTATGTCCGCTTGGATGGTGGGGCTACCACCTCCACTCACCGCGCAGGCACCGTTCAGCTTCGGAGATTTTCCGAAGCTTCGTCTGCTCCGTACTGCGCATGCGCAGTACGGCGCGGACACTATATCATGGCCGGACAGTATATGGCAGAACACCGGCACCAGTCAACCACCGGTGTCATGTGCGTCGCTGTGTAATATAGAGCAGGGTCCGGGAAGCCAATACCTCCCCGCAATTTCGGTCGCAATAGCATTGCCCTACCAATACGCATATGTTTTCCGCGCCAGAGGAACTTGATAAAGATTGAGCGAACCGCATGAAAGAAAGTCTGGGGTATTTTGATAGGTAAGGCTTGTAGTAGATACAGAAGTCGTGGAATCGCGTTCATCTTCAACACATTACAGCGTCCGAACCATGACAGAGCTAGTGGGTCCCATCTTTTAAGGTCCGCTGTAAGCCCATAGGCTTCTTTTTATGTTGTTGGCTTTGACCTGTTTTTTTTTTGCTTGTTTCTCAAGGTGAGCATCTTGGCGTTTGTCAAGAGGGTTGGGCGTGTCTTGAGGAGAACGCTTACGGCCACATCAACCTGAAAGCACCCGATCTCGTCTGATTTCAGAGGCTAAGCAGCGTCAGGCCTGGTTAGTACCTGGATGGGAGACTCCCTGGGAAGACCAGGTGCCATAGAAGGATCTGGTCTTGTTAGTGTCTTGATTGGGAGATCGCCTGGGAATACTGGAATGCGTAGGCTTCTTTTTATGTTGTTGGCTTTGACCTGTTTTTTTTAGCTTGCTTCCCAAGGTGACCATCTTGGCCTTTGTCAAGAGGCTTCAGAGTGCCCAAAGAGAGTGCCTACGACCAAATCACTATACTATATATCTATATCTATAATAATAAATAATATTTTTAGTTATTATATATAAGATACTATATAGGTGATTTGGCCGTAGGCACTCTCTTCGGGCACTCTGAAGCCTCTTGACAAAGGCCAAGATGGTCACCTTGGGAAACAAGCTAAAAAAAACAGGTCAAAGCCAACAACATAAAAAGAAGCCTACGGCATCCAGTATTCCCAGGCGATCTCCCAATCAAGACACTAACCAGGGGGGCGTGGCCTAGGCATGAAGGAGTGAGGACGCTCTTTTCCGGAGCTCCCGGTCCGTGACCCCTCCGCACCCCTTTACCACAGTCTGGTTGCATATTTCGGCATCGCCGACATCCCCGCGCTTCGGCGGAACACAGCCAGCCGAGCGGGGTCCGCCGCTGCTGCCATGGACAGGTACTTGGTCCCGCTGCAGCCTCCGGCCTCCACGCCGGATCCAGCCAAGATGGCGCCCGCGGCCTCCGGCGCTCCAGGCACAGAGGGAAGGTGAGCAGACTGCTATGCAGGGACACGACATGCCCCCGTTCTCCCCGCCTAGTGACTTGTCCCCGTGTCTCCCACGCTCACTGTCCATGGCCTCGCTTGACAGCCCGGACCATAGCGGCCTGCCACCCTGGTTCCCTCACAACTCCCAACTGTCCCAGAGACCCTCCCGCAGTGGAAGCCTCATCCCAGGACCGAATGGCCAGGCTGCTCTCGCCTCAGACACACAGGGGGACCCACCGCTGCCACCAGCACCGGCATTATTGGGGGACAAGGCCATCCTAGCTTTACTCCAAAACCTTCCCACTAAAGCAGACTTTAGCTGTATGGCAGCCAGGATTGAAACGACCTTGCGACATGAAATCGCAGGGGTCAAACGTGACGTGTCGGCTACGAACGAGCGGGTGACCACCCTGGCATCGGATGTGACCTCCCTGACCACTGATGTTTCTGGCCTGCAAGCCGCACATGATACCCTTGCTGACAGAGTGGCACAGTTGCAACTCCTAGTGGATGACCTTGAGAATCGCAACCGCAGACGCAACATCAGGATCAGAGACTTGCCCGAAGCCACTGGCCAGGCAGACCTCAAAGCCACAGTTACAGCTATATTTAACGCCTGTCTGGACCGCGCTGCTGACACAGTAATAGCCATTGATAGAGTCCACAGGACCCTGGGCCCCAGGAGCCCCACAGAGAACCGGCCACGTGACGTTTTATGCTGTCTCCACAATTACTCAGTTAGGGAGGATGTCCTGCAAGCGTCGTGGCGCAAAGGCAGCATTGATTTTGACGGGGCCCAAGTCACTCTTCTGCCAGATGTATCCCGCAAGACCTTCCAGATGAGACGCTGTCTGCGACCCCTTCTGGAACACCTAACTGAACGGAGGATTCCATACAAGTGGGGCCATCCGTTTCACCTTATAGTGCGCAAAAATGGGAGGCCCCTTGCGCTACGACACCCTTCGGAGGTCCCGTCCTTTCTGGAGGCTTTGGGCCTGCCCTCGATTCAGGTCCCCGACTGGTTGGCTCCTGTTGTCCCCCAGGGAGCAGTGGCCCCGACGAACAACCCCTCAACCAGGCCACAGAGAGTGAGACGCCACCATCGATCCCAACGTCAGAGATCGCAGGCCCCTCAAGATCGTGAACCCTGAGAGAGTACAGTAATTTTCCGTTATTCCTGTGTTATACCCTTTTTTTTTTTGTTTTCTTTTTCTCTACCAACATAGACGGCTGGAGTATCCAGCTTTGTGTTGTTTACCATGCCACGGGCCATTGTTCCCAGCGCCCCCGCTAGGGGAGAGGAAGGACATTGGAAGAACAGAGTTGGACACTGCACTTCCTGGACGAAGCCCTGAGTTATTGGCGGTACTGTTCACCATTCTCGTTACTGTTTATCTACACTTGCCCTAGTCTCTGCGCTCTTTGTGTTTTTGGACTGCCTGGTGGTGCCCCCCGGGTGCCCCTGGGCGGCGTTCCCGCTCCCTCCCCCTCTCCTCCCCCCCCCCCCTTTTTTCCATTTTTTTTTTGGGGGGGGGGGAGGGGCGGGTGCCTGGGTGGTATAAAGTTATCTATACTCTGTGTTGAAAAGTTTAATATGTTGGTCTAATTATGCACTGTTCTACTGTTGTTAACTGCCCGATACCTGCTGCAGTGATGTTCTATAATGCGTTTGATGTCGTAGTTAAGATGCCAAAGAAGCTCCGTGCATGCCCGATTGCGACTGCATGGACCATGGGATGCTGGAGGGGTACTGCACCGATGAGTTCCTCCCTCTGCAGTGCCTTACCTCTTCCCCCACTAGGCCCCTCTGCCCTAACCGGCAGGTTCTCTCCGATAGGAGCTTTAGCAATTCCCCGATCTATCCCCACCCCTCCTACCCTCCTCCTCCCTACTAACTCCGGACCTTCTCCGCTTCGTTACTGCTTTTCCTTTTTCTCCTCCTCTTCCTCTGTGCTTGAACTCTATATCTACTACTGACTCTGGTGGAGACCGCCGGCCGGGTACCACTGCCGTCATGGCCCTGAAGCTGGTTTCCTGGAATGTGAAAGGGCTGAATGTACCTGAAAAAAGGTCCAGCTGCCTAACAGAATTGTGGCGGATGAAGCCCCAAATAGTTTTCCTCCAGGAGACCCATTTCAGGACAGACCAAATACCACGGCTTTATAGTAAGCACTTCCCCCTGGCCCACCACAGCACGTCCCCTACTTCCAAATCGAGAGGAGTGTGTGTTCTTCTTGCTAAAAACTTGCCGTGGCGCCTGTTAGCTGTCCAAGCCGATAGTGAAGGGAGATATCTCTTCATTAAGGGTACTCTCCACTCGCAAACTTTTACTCTTGCCAACCTATACATGCCGAATGTGGACCAGCTGCCGGCCTTAGAAGCATGCTTGGATGCCCTGGCTGCATTCTCGGAGGGTACTTTGATCGTTGGGGGGGACTTTAACCTCACCTTGGACCCCCGCAGAGACTCATCATCGGGCACCTCTGCGATTTCTGCGAGAACGCGTTCACACATAAGAGACCTGCTACACTCCCACCGACTGATCGATGTGTGGCGTACGCTTCACCCACAGGATAGGGACTATACATTCTTTTTCACCGCTCATGGTTCTTACTCACGTATAGATATGTTTTTAGTCACCCACAATGCTATCCCGGCGGTCACAGACGCTCAGATAGGCCACATAGCCCTGTCTGACCATGCCCCGATTTCTTTGATGCTGAAGCTACAACAGGAGTCGCGTGGTCAGTCCTGGTGGAGACTGAACGAGTCTCTCCTGAAGGACCCTGAGACCCACGCAGACCTGCTTAGGGAATTAGAAAGTTACTTTGATCATAACCGTGATTCTGTTTCCAACCCCCTCATGTTATGGGCGGCTCATAAATGCTACATTAGGGGCATTCTTATTAAACATGGTCATAGACTCAAAGTGGCCAAAACTGAGGCTCTCTCCAAACTTATTGCCAAGTTGCATGCGTGTGAACAACGACACAAATCCCAGCCGACTGCTGCGCTGGAGGTGGAGGTGAGAGATCTTAGAGAACAAATCAGAGATTTCTCTCTCTTTCAGGCTAGAACCAGACTCATGTGGGTCCGCAGGACGTATTATGAATATGGAGACAGGTGTAGTAGGTCCCTAGCGAACTCCCTGCGTGCCCAACGCAACGCGTCCTTCATTCCAACCATAACCTCCCCTTCGGGTGCCAAGCTTCATGATTCACGGGAGATAGCGGAGTGTTTCCGATCTTTCTATGAAGCCCTTTATAACTTGCACCCCCGGGACTCAGGAGACGCCCTCCAGGCCGGCACAGCGGCCATTGACGAGTACCTAGCTTCGGCAAACCTCCCGTCGCTGACACAGGAAGAGATAGAGCTTCTCTCGCAACCTATCTCCCCGGAGGAATTGTCGGCAGCGTTAAGAGACTCACCCAAGGGCAAGGCACCAGGCCCAGATGGGTTTACGGTCCCTTATTATAAGGCCTTCCTCTCCCTGTTGTCCACGCCGTTTGTGTCAGCTTTTAACGCCCTATTGGAGGGCCAGACCTTTCCACCGGAGCTGTTGCAGGCAAGCATCTCGGTCATACTCAAGCCGGAGAAGGATCCGCTTCTCTGTGCGAACTACAGGCCCATCTCCTTATTAAACAGCGACCTTAAGCTCTTCACTAAGATACTGGCGGAGCGGTTGGCGCCCATTCTCCAACGCCTGATACCTCTGGATCAGGTGGGGTTTATTCGTAACAGGGAAGCCCGAGACAACACTACCAGGACAATCAATGTTATAGAACGCGCCAGACGCCTTAAACTACCGATTATGTTGCTCTCTGTGGACGCAGAAAAAGCGTTTGACAGGGTGAGCTGGCCTTTTTTGCTAGCCACCCTGCGAAGCTTGGGTGTACCCCCCCATGCTTTCATGGGTTACAGCTCTTTACTCGTCACCGACGGCGATGGTTAGGGTCAATGGGTTTGCCTCGTCGCGTTTCACTATTGGCAATGGAACGAGGCAGGGATGCCCATTGTCCCCCCTTTTGTTTGTCCTATCGCTTGAACCCTTGCTGCACCACATCAGGCAGAATATAGACATCAAGGGACTGGACACCCCCTCACACCACCATAAGGTCGCAGCCTTTGCAGATGACCTCTTGTTCTATGTCTCGGAGCCTCACATTACATTGCCGAATCTCTTAGCGGAAATAAGACGATATGGCACCCTGTCAAATTTTAAAATTATCTTACAGAAATCGGAAGCACTCAACGTCTCCCTGTCTACCAACGCCCAGACGAGTCTAAGCACTAATTTTCCCTTTCGTTGGGCAACTGGGGCTATACAATATCTGGGTACCAAGGTTCCCCCGGACCCACATCTGATTTTCCAATTGAATTTCCAGCCGCTTCTAAAAAATTTTGCCGTAGATCTAGAGAGGTGGTCAAAGTTGGCGACCTCTTGGTTTGGGAGATGCAATGTGCTCAAAATGAATGTAATGCCCAGACTCTTGTACCTATTACAAGCCTTACCGATAAAAATCCCCCAATCATTTTTTAAAGCCATGCGCTCCATCTTTATTCGATACGTATGGCAGGGCAGGCCTCCAAGACTCAGCCGAACATTACTGCTCAGATCAAAAGACAAGGGAGGGATTGGGCTCCCAGATCCGGCATGGTACTATACGGCGGTGCACATGAACAGAGTAGTTGACTGGTGCAGACACCTGAAGGATAAGCTGTGGGTTCGTCTGGAGCGTGAATCCGTACCATTTCCAGGTTTGCCCTGGAGTGGACCGGGCTGGTCGGGAGCGACGCAGGCACACCTACTCATTGAGCCAATGTTACAAGAGCTAGACAGATATTTTACCCTGATGGGCGTGCCCAGTTTCCCTTCGCACATGACTCCTATTATTGGACACCCACGCTTTGAACCCGGCATGACGGAAAAGTCTTTCCGCCTCGACCCTGACCGGGACCTTGTGCGGGCCTCTTCTTTTCTTGGCCCTAGGACGTGGACAGCGGTCTCCACTATGTACGAGGCGTTAGCAACCACTGCCCTGGGACAGTGGAAGCTTGCCCAACTCTCCCACTTCTTGAAATCTTTGCCAAACAGTGGTGAATTCCGCAGACCCCTAACATCGTTTGAGGAGGTATGCTCAGGAGAGGGACCGACCCGAGGGTCTCTTTCCCTGTCATATCGCATCCTACTTGACCAACTCTCCCAGGGTAACCTGGTGTTCGTGGAAAAATGGGAGCGAGACCTGCATGTCCGGCTCTCGCCAGACCAGAAGAACCGCGCGCTTCTTTTTGCGCACAAGTCATCCCTATGTAGTAAATACCAGGAAATAGCTTATAAAATTTTGACCCGATGGTACAGGACCCCCACTGTCCTGGCGGCTATGTTTCCCGGTCACAGCCCTTTGTGCTGGAGATGCGGTGAACAAGCCGGCACGTTACTACATATCTTCTGGGAATGCCCTCAACTGGCCCATTTCTGGAGACAGGTTCTCAATATCATTTATGACCTCACGGCTATTGATCTCCAGAACAACCCAGCTGCGATCTTCCTCAATCTGACCCCACTCTCGAGCAAGAAGTACCATAAATCTCTCTTAAAACATCTTCTGAGTGGGGCCAGGGCATGTATACCTAGCATGTGGAAACAGCAGGCCGCTCCACTGGTGTCTCACTGGTTTGCAAGAGTTTGCGACATCTACCGTATGGAACAGCTCACATCAGCGTTAGGCGACAGGGAGGAAGAGCACACTGCTCGTTGGTTGTCGTTGGTTGTCTTGGAGCCCCCCATCCCCTTCTCCTGCCCATTTGCTCCCCCCTCTTTCCCTACCCCCTAACTCCCAAGTATAATTAAAATACATGGTGATTGCAAGGATCTTTTCGTTTTGTTCCCTCGATTTCCCAGCCAGGGGTTGGCGGCCCTCGGGGTGGTCCCGGCTGAGCTCTTTGACCAATAGAATGAAGGTGACCGATGTTAGAGGCCCCTCAATCTGGGCCTTGAGGGGGATCGCCCCGCGGACTGCCCTGGTTTATAAGTAGACACTGGGGTGCCAGATCATTAGAGTGGGATAATGTGGTGGCCTAGCCACGGCTGGGGCTGCTGCTGACATAAGTTGTTAGGTTTCCCCCGGTCCCCCACGAAGTATTAACTATGTATTTTTGTTAACCTGGAAAACTGAGGGATCTATGTCTTTTAAAGTTTGTCTCTGTATTACCTGCAATCCGTAAATAAAGAATAAAAAAAAAAAAAGACACTAACCAGACCAGACCAGATCCTTCTATGGCACCTGGTCTTCCCAGGGAGTCTCCCATCCAGGTACTAACCAGGCCTGACGCTGCTTAGCCTCTGAAATCAGACGACATCGGGTGCTTTCAGGTTGATGTGGCCGTAAGCGTTCTTTTCAAGACACGCCCAACCCTCTTGACAAACGCCAAGATGGTCGCCTTGAGAAACAAGCAAAAAACAACATAAAAAGAAGCCTATGGGCTTACAGCGGACCTTAAAAGATGGGACCCACTAGCTCTGTCATGGTTCGGACGCTGTAATGTGTTGAAGATGAACGCGATGCCACGACTTCTGTATCTACTACAAGCCTTACCTATCAAAATACCCCAGACTTTCTTTCATGCGGTTCGCTCAATCTTTATCAAGTTCCTCTGGCGCGGAAAACATAAGCGTATTGGTAGGACAATGCTATTGCGACCGAAATTGCGGGGAGGTATTGGCTTCCCGGACCCTGCTCTATATTACACAGCGACGCACATGACACCGGTGGTTGACTGGTGCCGGTGTTCTGCCATATACTGTCCGGCCATGATATAGTGTCCGCGCCGTACTGCGCATACGCAGTACGGAGCAGACGAAGCTTCGGAAAATCTCCGAAGTTGAACGGCGCCTGCGCGGTGAGTGGAGGTGGTAGCCCCACCATCCAAGCGGACATAGGGTTGTGAATATTAGAGGGTCCCTCGCAAGGCGAGCTTTGCTCGCCACGCTTCGGGCTCGGCCTCGCTGCGCTCGCCTCTTTTATATTCTTACTCTATGTCCACTTGGATAGTGGGGATAGAACCTGGACTCAGTGCGCAGGCGCCGTTCATGCTCCGCAATTTTCGGAATCTGTGTTGCTGTGTACTGCGCATGCGCAGTACACAGCGGACACTATCCGATGGGGGACCATATGTGATAAGACACCGGCATGGGGAACTGAAGCTATGGGTCAAGCTAGAGCAGGAGATGGCGCGGGTTCCACTGGCTGGTCTGCCTTGGGCGGGGAGGCCATTGGAGCCCTGTGTGACTACTCACCCGTTAATTGGCCCCTCGCTCGCCGAGATGGATAGTTTTTTTCACCTTTCCCACCTGACTAACTTCCCTTCTCCTATGACCCCAATTATTGGACATCCTAGATTCCCTCCGGGCCTGTCTGACCAGGCCTTTACCAGGCAAGCTCCGAAAGGGCTTCTGAGAGCAGCCCTATTTCTTGGACCCACGGGCTTGATTCCCGTGGGGACCATACTGCTAGAGCAAGTACCTGTTGCATTGGATAGATGGAGAGGTAGACAGCTAATCCATTTCCTCGGATCACTACCTAACCATTCGTTCTTCTCTAGACAATTCCACCCCTTCGAGGAACTTTGCCTGGATGATGGCCCAATTCGTGGTTCCCTCTCTAGGTCCTACCAAATCCTGACAGACGCACAATCCTCCACGGATCCACCCTTCCTAGCTAAATGGAAAAGGGACTTACAAACTACATTCTCCAAACCACAGAAGGACAGAATACTCTTTTTCGCCCATAAGTCGTCACTCTGCAGTAAATATCAGGAGATCTCATATAAGCTGATCACACGCTGGTATCGTACACCGGTGGTGTTGGCCAAAATATTCCCCGGTCAATCTGACCGCTGCTGTCGCTGTGGGCAACAGACTGGCACCATTCTCCACATTTTCTGGAAATGCCCTAAATTACAAACATTCTGGCAGCCTGTCCTGAGACTCATCCACAAGTTCACAGACATTTCCTTAGCCAATGATCCCGCAGCAGTTCTTCTCAATCTAACTCCTATGTCGAGAAAGCGTTATCATAAGTCCTTACTTAAACATCTCCTCAATGCAGCTAGGGCCTGCATCCCAAGTCAGTGGAAAGAGCAATCTGCTCCAATGGTGACCCAGTGGTTCGCAAGGGTAAATGATATTGAACGAATGGAAGACCTGACTGCCACAATGAGGGATAAAACGGAGGAGCATGGGAACAGATGGTTCTACTGGACCCAGTTTCGCTTTTCGGAGGAATACCTCCGCGAGACATAGTAAGCTCATGGTGATCGTTGGAGATCGCTGTTCCAAACGTTGGACAGCTGATGAGCTGGTGAGCCGAGGGCGTCTCTTGCTCCCTGGGAGGGGACCCCACACTATCCACTCTACCCACGACACCCCCTTACCCCTTCTTTTCCTTTTCTGCCATTTCCTTCCCCAATCTTCTCTTTCCCCTTCTCCCTCCTTTCAGTTCTACTATTTCCCTTCTTAACTCAAAAAAGGGAAAAGAAAATGGTATGTTCCGACCCCATTTGACTACTACACAATACTCTTCCCCTATCTATGGATATCTAAACTCTTCGAGGGTAGCAGGGCTAGTATCAATAATATTTTAAGTGGTAGAGGATCCCAACGAGATGGAGCTTTAATCTCATCTTGATATGACCGCAAAGCTGTACACGTGCTATTCTCCTCAGACTTCTTACCATTGGCTCTGATATCCATGCAATATGATCGTTTGTTTGTAACTATTTGTATCACACATTCTGTGAAGTTGCCTTTGCATTGTATGTCGCATACTACTAAATAAAAAAACAAAAAAAACAGAAGCCTATGGCACCTGGTATTCCCAGGCGGTCTCCCATCCAGGTACTAACCAGGCCCAACACTGTTTAGCATCCGAGATCAGACGAGATTGGGCGCTTTCAGGGTGATGGGGCCGTAGGTGATCTCTTCGGGCACTCTCAACCCTCTTGACAAATGCCAAGATGGTCACCTTGGGAAACAAGTGAAAAAAAAACAGGTCAATGTCAACAACATAAAAAGAAGAATACAGCACCTGGTATTCCAACGCCATCTCCCATCCAGGTACTAACTAGGCCCAACCCTTCTTAGCCTCGGAAAAGAGAAGAGATAGGGCTCTTTCAGGGTGATGCTGCTGTAAGCGATCTCTTTGGGCACTCTCAACCCTCTTGACAAATGCCAAGATGGTCACCTTGGGAAACAAGCAAAAAAAAAAAAAAACGAATCAACGCCAACAACATAAAAAGAAGCCTACAATAACTGGTAATCCCAGGTGGTCTCCCATCCAGGTACTAACCAGGCCCGACTCTTCTTAGCCTCCAAGATCAGACGAGATTGGGTGCTTTCAGAGTGATGTGACCATAGGCAATCTCTTCAGGCACTCTCAACCCTCTTGACAAACACCAAGATGGTCACTTTGGGAAATAAGCGAAAAAAAAACAGGTCAACGCCAACAACATAAAAAGAAGTCTACGACACCTGGTATTCCCAGGCGGTCTCCCATCCAGGTACTAACAAGGCCCGACTCTATTAGCCTCCAACATCAAACGAGATCGGGTGCTTTCAGGGTGATGTGCCCGTAGGCAATCTCTTCAGGCACTTTCAACCCTCTTGACAAACGCCAAGATGGTCACCTTGGGAAACAAGCAAAAAAATAAAAATAAGTCGGAAGCTAGAGACAATACGGCCCGAGTCCTCAATTTAATCCATGCGGCGCATGTACAGGGAAGGCCCTTGCTTATGTTGTCAACGGACACGGAGAAGGCCTTTGACAGGGTGGCCTGGCACTTTATGCAGGCCACCCTGGAACATATAGGTCTTGGCCCCAACATGATGAGCTGGGTAATGTCGCTTTACTCCACGCCATCGGCAGCGGTACGGGTGACCGAGTGGTGCTCGGACTCTTTCCCCATCACTAATGGGACGAGGCAGGGGTGCCCTCTGTCTCCCCTAATTTTAATTCTGACACTGGAACCACTTATGTGTCACGTTCGGAATGACCCGAATATTACTGGCATATCCAAACCCTCGGGCACACCACAAAATTGCGGCGTACGCTGACGATCTAATTTTTTCCGTCTCCAATCCACACATTTTGCTTCCCAAAATACTTGCGTCTCTACAGCGACACGGCAGCCTATATGTATTGAATATATCGGTTCCGGATGGTGAGGCCAAGAGGCTCCGCTCCTCTTTTCCATTCTACTGGGCTGAAAAATCTATACGTTAACTGGGCGTTGACATCGCAGCGGATTTAGTGCAATTGTACCTGCTTCATTTTGTCCCTCTCCTGGATAGACTGAAATCTGATTTGGGAAACTGGAATGCTTTAACACTGACCTGGCTCGGGCGCTGTAATGCATTCAAAATGATGGCCCTCCCTCGGATCTTATACATGTTCCAGACATTACCGATCCGGTTACCCCCAATTTTTTTCAGACAACTGCAGGTGCTGCTCCGGGACTTTATTTGGGCGCGCAAACCGCCCAGAGCCCGTTTGCAATTGCTTGCCAGACCAAAGGACAAGGGGGGTCTGGGTCTCCCAGATCTCAGACAATACTACAGAGTGACTCTGCTAGCGAGAGTCGTTGATTGGCATTGTAATGGCCCACACAAGCAGTGGGTGGAGATGGAGATTGAGGATGGATCCATTCCCCTATTGACCTCCCCGTGGCTCCTGTCCTCCCTACCAAAAGACCTCAGAGGTCACCCCGTAGTGGGAGCTACGTTGGCTGTTGTGCGGAGGTTGTTCCGCTGCACACACATTGCTCCCCTGCCATCACCAATGACTCCGGTTATAGGTAATCCAGACTTCCCATCGGGATTTACCAACAAGAAACTGCGACAGCTGACAGTGGTGGGGAAACAGCGTCTGGGAGAGGTGTGGCCCACGGGAGGGCTCCCGACCACGTAAACTGTCGCCGAGCTTTCTGACCCTCCGCTTGACTTGTTTAGTGCTTATCAACTTCGTCACTTTCTTCTGGCCATACAAAGGGCCCCCTACACTCCTAGAGACCTGACACCCTATAAATCCATCTGTCACAAAAGGGAACCTGTGCGACACACCCTCTCCCTCCTGTACAACCTATTGAGTAGTCAGGAGGAGGAGTCGACCCCCACCATTTATCCACAAATGGGAGAGGGACTTAGGCATCACATTTACCCCACAACAGATAGGGAAGATCCTGACCTTAGTACATAAAGCTTCCATCGCAAACCAATATCAAGATACAAGATAGTCTCACGCTGGTATAGAGTCCCATACCTTCTGAATAAAATGGATAGATCGATCCCGGATGTTTGTTGGAGGTGAAATTCAGATATGGGGACCATGGGACACCTTTTCTGGGCATGCCCGACCTTGAGGAACTTTTGGGTTCCCAGTAGCGTGCCTTCTACACTTGACCGAACAGCCTGTTCGAAAATACAAAAAAACCCTCACGATGCAACTCCTGAATGCCGCCCGGGCCTGCATTCCCGCACTGTGGAGGCAGCCTCAGCCCCCATCCAAGGTGCTGTGGTATTCCAAAGTCAATCATTTTCTCCGGATGGAAGAATTGACCGCCACCCTTCACAACACTGAAGAGGCATTTAGTGTTACATGGAGGCCCTGGAGGTATTTTACTGGTACTCGAGACTACATTCGGGAGGTGAGCAGTGTCTCCGTCCCAGAAAACGACTGAACATCTAACGTTTACCTACGTAGGCCATGTCTGCCCTGGGTGGCATTCCCCCCCTCCTTTTTGTCTTTATTTTTCTTTTTTTCCCCGTCGCCATCCCCCCACCTCCTCTCTCTCCGTCTTTGCACTCTCTTCTTCCCCCGTCCTCCCTTTTGACTATGCCTTGTCTCCTTACTAGCCTTCGGGACCCAGAAGAACCCCAGGGTTCTGGACATGACCGGCTCATATTTTGCTCTGGTTCACGTAGGTCATGATAAGCTGGCTCGCTGTGGTCCCAGTTGTTCTCCATGATTACATTTGTCCGAACGGAGCTGCACTAGTTATACTGTACTACATGTCGGAGGTGGGGTTTCTCTATTTTCTGCATGAAACTGTAGGACTCCCCTCTGAGAACCCAGAGTTATTTGGCTGCCTATTTTTTGTTAGCATGTAATTGTGACCCTGGGTCATGCTGTATGGTTGACTGTTATATTTATATTGTTCTACTTATACTTAATAAAAGAATAAAACAAAAAAAATAAATAAGTCAATGCCAACAACTTAAAAAAAAAGCCTATGGCATCGAGAAATCCCAGGCGGTCTCCCATCCCGGTACTAACCAGGTCCCAACCCTGCTTAGCCTCTGAGATCAAATGCACGCTCAACCCTCTTGACAAACTCCAAGATGGTCACCTTGGGAAACAAACAAAAAAAACAAGTCAACACCAACAACATAAAAAGAAGCCTGCAGCATTTGGAAAACCCAGGCGGTCTCCCATCCAGGTACAAACCAGGCCCAACCCTGCTTAGCCTCTGAGACCAAACGAGATTGGGCGCTTTCAGGGTGTTGTGCCCGTAGGCAATTTCTTTGTGCACTCTTAACCCTCTTGACAAATGCCAAGATGGTCACCTTGGGAAAAAAGGGAAAAAAAACAGGTCAAAGCCAACAACATAAAAAGAATCCTACGGCATCCGGTATTCCCAGGCGATCTCCCAATCAAGACACTACCAGACCAGATCCTTCTATGTAACCTGGTCTTCCCAGGCAGTCTCCCATCCAGGTACTAACCAGGCCTGATGCTGCTAAGCCTCTGAAATCAGACGAGATCGGGTGCTTTCAGTGTGATGTGGCCGTAAGCGTTCTCTTCAAGACACGGCCAACCCTCTTGACAAACGCCAAGATGGTCGCCTTGAGAAACAAGCGAAAAAAACAGTTCAAAGCCAACAACAAAAAAAGAAGTCTATGGCACCTGGTATTTCCAGGCGGTCTCCCATTCAGGTACTAACCAGGCCCGACACTGTTTAGCCTCTGAGATCAGATGAGATTGGGCGCTTTCAGGGTGATGGCGTAGGTGATCTCTTTGGGCACTCTCAACCCTCTTGTTAAACACCAAGATGGTCACCTTGGGAAACAAGCGAAAATAAACAGGTAAATGCCAACAACATAAAAAGAAGCCTACGGCACCTGGTATTCACAGATGGTCTCCCATACAGGTATTAACCAGGCCGTACACTGCTAGGCCTCCGAGATCAGATGAGATTGTGCACTTTCAGGGTGATGTGGCCATAGGTGTTCTATTTAGACACTCTCAACCCTCTTGACAAATACCAAGATGGTTATCTTGGGAAACAAGTGAAGAAAAAAAGGTCAACGCCAACAACATAGACCCTGGCGGTCTCCCATCTGACCCAGACCCTGCTTAGCCTCTGAGATCGGGCGCTTTCAGGGTGATGTGACCTCAGGCGAATGCTTTGGGACATACTCAAAACTCTTGACTGATGCTAAAATGGTCACCTTGGGAAACAAGCGAAAGAAAAACAGGTCAAAGTACTATCCAGGCCGGACCCTGCTTAGCCTCTGAGATCAGATGAGATCGGGCGCTTTCAGGGGGATGTGGCCGTAGGAGATTTCTTTGGGCTCTCTCAGCCCTCTTGACAAATGCCAAGATGATCACCTTGGGAAACAAGCGGAAAAAAAAAGCATGTCAACGCCAACAACATAAAAAGAATGCTACGGCACCTGGTATTCCCAGTTGGTCTCCCATCCAGTTACTAATCAGGCCCGACAATGCTTAGCCTCCGAGATCAGACAAGATCAGGCACTTTCAAGGTGATGGGGCCATAGGCGATCTCTTCGGGCACTCTCAACCATCTTGACAAACGCCAACATGGTCATCTTGGGAAACAAGCGAAAAAAACCAAGTCATTGCCAACATTGGAGGCTAAGCAGGGTTGGGCAATCAGTTTCCTTGCCTGAAATAGGCATCTCAGAACTGCCATCTGGCTACTTCCCGGGTTTCCAACTCCTTCAACTAATCCCAGGAGACAATACTTTGCCTCCATCATGGTGGAGGTTCCAACCACCCGATCAATGGTTCCTGTCACCTCTGTCCAGTAGCGGATCAACTTCGGGCATCTCCAAAACATGTGCATCATGTCTCCCCCCATGTTCCCGCACCGGGGGCAACTTGCGCCCGGCCGTTTGGCCAAACTGAAAAAGTTTACGAGGAGCATAATAGGTTCTATATAATAAGAACAGATGTGACATCCTGTGTGAGGAGAGCCACAATTCACCACAGGCAGGATTCCTGCGGCCAATTATAGCTCAGGGGGGTTTAGTACACACCCCACACTATATAAGGCCGCCAGCATGGCGGCCTTGTATAGTGTGTTGCGGTGGTCAGGGAAAGAGGACGATAGGCAGGGACAGTGTCTTTACTGCTTGGGAACCTAGCACTGTTACAATGGGTGTTATGTGCCTCCTGCACAGTACACACCTGAAGCTACCCTTTATTACTGGTGTTCAATTTCTGCAATACATGCATCTGCAGTGCAGAAGTTAGAGTCGGTGTTGTGTGCCTCCTGCACAGTATACACCTTATTGCTGGTGTTCTGTTTCTGTAATACAGGAACCTAGTACTGTTACAGTGCTAGGGTGTACAGAGAAGCTGGTATATATAGAAGACTACAGCATACAGAAGAAAGGCTAGTGAATACAGAATACAGGTTTCGTGTATGTAGATAGGCTTGAGTATACAGAGATGCTAGAGTAAACAGTGAGGCTAATTTAAAGAGAGGCTAGTATATACAAAGATGTTAGTGTATATAGAGAGGTTAATGTATAGAGAGAGTCGAGTGTATACAGAAAGGACAGTGACAGAAAGGGTATACATGAAAGCTGACATTCTATACAGAAGACTGGGTAGTGTATACAGAGAGTCTAGTGGGTACAGAAGACAGGCTGGTGTATTCTAGCTAGTTTTTACAGTCTAGTGTATATAGAAGACAGGCTGTGGTATACAGAGAGTTTAGTGTATTCAGAGAGTCTAGTGTATACAGTCGGCGAGTGTATACATAAGACTGGCTAGTTTACACAGTGTTTACAGAGATGCAAGGGTGTACAGAGAAGCTGGTATATATAGAAGACTACAGCATACAGAAGAAAGGCTAGTTAATACACAATACAGAAGACTTGTGTATGTAGATAGGCTTGAGTATACAGAGATGCTAGAGTAAACAGTGAGGCTAATTTAAAGAGAGGCTAGTATATACAAAGATGTTAGTGTATATAGAGAGGTTAATGTATAGAGAGGGTCGAGAGTATACAGAAAGGACAGTGCATGTAGAGAAACTAGTGTATACAGAAGACAGGCTTGGGTATACATCAAAGCTGACAGTGTATACAGAAGACTGGGTAGTGCATACAGAGAGTCTATTGGGTAAAGAAGACAGGCTGGTGTATTCTAGCTAGTTTTTACAGTCTAATGTATACAGAAGACAGGCTGTGGTATACTGAGGGTTTAGTGTATTCAGAGAGTCTAGTGTACAGAGATGCAAGGGTGTACAGAGAAGCAGGAAGCTAGTATATATAAGGCTAGTGAATACAGGCTAGTGAATGCAGATAGGCTTGAGTATACAGAGATGCTTGAGTAAACAATGAGGCTGGGGTACACAGAGAGGCTAATTTAAAGAGAGGCTAGTATATACAAAGATGTTAGTGTATATAGAGAGGTTAGTGTATAGAGAGAGTCGAGTGTATACAGATAGGACAGTGGATATAGAGAGACTAGTGTATACAGAAGACAGGCTTGGGTATACATCCAAGCTGACAGTGTATACAGAAGACTGGGTAGTGTATACAGAGATTCTAGTGGGTACAGAAGACAGGCTGGTGTATTCTAGCTAGTGTTTACAGTCTAGTGTAGACAGGCTGTGGTATACAGAGGGTTTAGTGTATTACAGAGATGCAAGGGTGTACAGAGAAGCTAGTATATATAAAAGACTACAGCATACAGAAGAAAGGCTAGTGAATACAGAATAAAGGCTGGCTTCTACGGAGTGGCTACCACTACGGAGATGCAGAACACTATATATAGAGAGAGGGTATATAGAGAGGCTAGATTATACAGAGAGGCTAGTGCATAGAGTGAAGCTATTGTATATAGAAGCCTGGTTAGTGTATACAGAGAAGCTAGTGTGTACAGAAGAAAGGCTAGACAGGCTATAAAGAGAGACAAGTTTTTACAGAAGACAGTTTGGGGTATACAGAGATGCTAGTTTATACAGAGAGACTAATGTATACAGAAGACAGGCTAGGGCATACAGAAGACAGAAGACGGGCTAGTGTATTCAGAACATAGGCTAGTGTATATCGAAGACAGGCTATTGTATGCAGAAGACCGGCTAGTGTAAACATGCTGGTGTATATAGAGAGGCTAGTGAATTTAGAGGGTAGGCTAAGTGATAACAGAAGACAATCTGGGCTATACAGAGACATTTCATCATTTCATCTAGCTTACATCTCTAATGGAGTTTGTCTCATTGCCATGTTATGCCTTTTCATTCTTATGCTAAATATAGATCACTACACGATTTTAATCATCCACATCAAGCATGCAATAAAACTATCATACATCAAAATAAACCATGTACTCTTTTGCTCTATTTTGCATATTTGTACCGGGACCTTGAGTATGTGACAGTCCTGACACACCATCCTGACTTATTTTTCTTTATTTCTTATTAGAAATGGAGAGTACTATCTCAAAATCCGCTTAAATCTATTCACTTCTACCGCTTTTTGCTACCAGACATGCTGCACATACTAAGAGTAATGTAACCATCGCTCTCTAACGATGTAAACAGTTTTATTGCTTTTCTGACATTGACCGAGTATCTCTGACATTAACTGAGTATCTCTCTGCACTATGATCTTAATAATAATAATAATAATAATAATAATAGGATTGTGTAATGCAAAGATCAACTAGTCAATCAATAAGCTTTCTCATTGGTACCGGCATATCCTTTAAATTTAGACTAACGCAACTATTTCTCGGCCATTTTCAAGCTAAGCTTTCAATCTCTTGAACAGCGATACTTCCTCCCTACAATATTAAGCCATTTAAATGTCCTATTGGTCGCCTATATTATACAACTCGGTTAAAAGCCTACATGTAGAGAATAAAACTAGTCTTACATCTTAATAAAACAGTTTTATTGCTCAACCAGTATCAGCTGTCATGACAAATAAACGTTTCCACGTTTTGACTCTTTTCTGTATTACTTCTTTTTCTCCACCTTATCTGTCACAGTTAAAACACAGTGACAAAACATTTCTTTTTACCGCAGCAAAATGTGAGAAAAGCAGTGTAAGCCGTCTTTCTGCCATATGCAACCATCTCTCGCTACCTCTATGCAATAGGATTCTCTTTCCAGTGGAAACGGAAAACAGTCAGTGTAAGCCGTCTTCGTGCGTAACAAAATTAATGGACCGATTTACACGTTGGAGCATTTGCAAGCTACGTCAATTTACTCTTAAATAAAGTACCTTTGCATTTATCCCTTGACTTTGCAACTATCCCTTGATCCCTTTTGTGTATTCACTTTATCTCGACCTATATATACTGCCTCAATATTTTCCTAATTTGTTTTGCTATACTTATTATTATTATATCATAGAGATTACTAACTCTAAATCATTGTAAACCTAACCATAGTTATAATGTCCACAGCTAATTTTACGTTAAAGCAAAATTCACACAAAACCATCTTTTTAAAACCTTTACACATTAAGAGTAATGCAACCATCTCTCGCTACCTCTATGCAATAGGATTCTCTTTCCAGTGGAAACGGAAAAAAGTCAGTGTAAGCCGTCTTCTTGAGCAGCAAAATGAATGGAACGATTTACACGTTGGAATTTGCAAGCTACGTCAATTTACTGTTAAATAGAGTACCTTTGCATTTATCCCTTGACTTTGCTACTATCCCTTGATCCCTTTTGTGTATTCACTATATCTCGACCTATACATACTGCCTCAGAATTTTCCTAATTTGTTTTGCTATACTTATTATTATTATTTTATAGAGATTACTAAATCATTGTAACAAGTTATAATGTCTACAGCTAATTTTACGTTAAAGCAAAAGTCACACAAAACCATCTTTTTAAAACCTTTTACACACTGCACATTAAGATTAATGCAACCATCTCTCGCTACCTCTATGCAATAGGATTCTCTTTCTGACTCTATTTTGTGTATTACTTCCTCTCCACATTAACTGTCACACTGATAACCATTTGTAACACATAACACTTGCAACACATTTTTTAACAGCGGCAAAATGTGAGAAAAGCAGTGGGACGGTTTACTTGATTGAGAAGTGGTTGCAGTAGCAAAGCATAGCAATACATTAATAACACATAATGCAACTATTTTACATTCATTTTACATTCACATCATGCATACATCCTAATGTAAGCTGTCTATCATTATTAATGTTCATGGTTACTGATACATTATGCCGATGACCAGTGGAAACGGAAAACAGTCAGTGTAAGCCGTCTTCGTGCGTAACATAATTAATGGAACGATTTACACGTTGGAATTTTAAAGCTACGTCAATTTACTCTTAAATACCCTTTAGCTGCTTAGTTCACACTTTGCTGTATGTAGCCGCGTTTACATGTAAGTAACCAATGGGGATTGACATTTTATGTCCATCTCACATCTCTAATGCAATTTGTCTCTTTGCCATGTCATACTTTGCCAGTTATTATACTTTCTCATCCGATAGAAACCTAGGCGTTGCTGATATTTCATGATTACAGCAATCATCTCATCTAATTGCTATTCCGACATTCTGCCTTGGTATTTCTTTGCAACGCTCTATTGAACAATGTAAAGGTAAGCTAGATATTTTGTGTATTTCCACTTAAACTCGACCTGTATATACTGTCTCAATATTATCTTTTCTAATTTTGCTAAATTAGATTATAGACTTTGCTATGTCTAAATCCAGGTTACCTACTCACCTTTATTACGTATACTGCTAATTTTAGGATAATACAAAACCATCTTATTGCTTCTTTACACGCTGCACATATTAAGAGTAATGCAATGCTACCGTGAACAGTTTAATTGCTCGTCTCACATTTAGCTGGTATCTCTCTGCTATAGGAAACTGAATTTGTACTACAACGATCACTCATCTAATATCTGTCCACTCAGTGCTACCGGGATAACTTTTACATTTAGAGTAATGAAATGATTTCTCAGTCATTTTGGAGCTACTGCAACTAACGCTTCCGATCTCATTTCGACTGCAATACTTAATCTCTGCTATTGCAGAATATTTAGCTGCTTAGCTCACACTTTGCTGTACGTAGCCGTGGCGATTGGCATTTCAACTCTAATTCATATTCACATTTCTAATGCAGTTTGTCTTTTTGCCATGTCATCCTCGGTTAGTTATTATGCTTTCTCATCCTTGTGCTCCAATATTGGGGTATATTCACTACATGATTAAAGACACGTAATGAACTTGATTGATAAAAACCTACACACGTTGTTGCTGTTATTTCGTGTATTTCCACTTAAACCCGTTATAGTTATTTTGCTATATTTATTACTAGTATAACCAGATTACTATCTCTAAATCCTGGTAAACCAGCTCACACTAAACCATCAAATTTCTACCTTACACGCAGCACATATTAACATATTAACATTTAGCCGGTATAGTGAAATAGTAAACGAAATGTGTAGATCACTCATCTAATATCGTCTTTTCAGTGCTGCCGGAACATATTTTAAATTTAGAGTAATGCAACGATTTCTCAGTTTTATGAAGCTACTGCAACTAACGCTTTGAATCTCTTTCCTGATAAATTACGCTCTGCAATATTAAGCCATGTAAATTGTCCTATTGGTCTGCTAACAATGCTATGTATAATAATACAAATCTTTTAAAAGCAATATCGTCTCACTGCAATACTTACACTCTGCATAATATATATGAATAATGCGAATAATGCTAATAATAAAGTCGTCTAAAACTCGGCTATAAGTAGAGAATAAAACTATCTTACATCAAAATAAACCATGTACTGCCAAACCAATAACGGCCAATTACTTAACGTCTATCAGTCAATGACTTAACAAAATAAACTTAGCACTCTTTTGCTCTATTTTGAATAGTTGTAGTTCTCCACATTAACTGTCACATTGATATCACCACTGACAATACACCACTTTTTAACAGCACCAAAATATGAAAAAAGCACTTTATATGTTTCAAAAGTAGTTGCATTAGCAAAAAATAAAGTCCTGTCTTCTTTACACGCTAGCTTTTCTGTATACATTAATCTCTCTGTGTACACCAGCCACTCAATATAGACTAGCCTCTCTGTCTTCTGTATACAGGTGCCCGTAATCTATATACACTAGCCTGCCTTCTTTTTACAATAGTCTCGGTGTCCCACCCTCTATTTTTTTTTACAGATAGGCTTGTGTATACAGAAGACAGTCTGGGGAATTCAGTGAGGCTAGTGTATCTAGCCTCACTGAATTCCCCAGACTGTCTTCTGTATACACAAGCCTATCTGTAAAAAAAATAGCCGTTCTTCTGCATACTCTAGCCTCTCTGTGTAACACAGTCTCTCTCTGGATTCCCTAGCCTACATCTCTGCATACCCAGGACCTTCCTCTGTATAATCTAGCCTATCTGTATACACTAGCCTGTCTTTTGTACAAATTAGCTTCTCTGTAGCCGGTCTTCTGTATACACGATCCTCACTAGCTACTCTTGGTTGTCTTTTGTATACACTAGCATCTCTTTATACATATACATATACAGCTCTCTGTATACCCAAGCCTCTCTGTATACACTAGTCCACCGGTATACACTAGCAAGTCTGCCTACACTATCCTCTCTTTGTAACTAAACTTCTCTCTCTGTATACCTTAGCTTCCATCTCTGCATACCCAGGACGTTCTTCTCTATAATCTTGCCTATGTGTATACTAGCCGGTCTTCTGTAGACATTAGCCTCCCTGTATAAACTAGCTGGTCTACTGTATACACTAGCAAGCTTGCATACACTAGCCTCTCTGTGTAACCCAGCCTCCATCTCTGCATACCCAGGACGTTCTTCTCTATAATCTAGCCTATTTGTATACACTAGCCTGTCTTTTGTACACATTAGCCTCTCTGTATAAACTAGCCTGTCCTCTGTATACACTAGTCCATCTGTATACACTAGCAAGTATGCGTACTCTAGCCTCTCTCTCTGTATAACTTAGCCTCCATCTCTGCATACCCAGGACGTTCTTCTGTATAATCTAGCCTATCTGTATAATCTAGCCTATCTGTATACACTAGCCATCCATCTCTGCATACCCATGACGTTCTTCTGTATAATCTAGCCTATTTGTATAAACTAGCCTGTCTTTTGTACACATTAACCTCTCTGTATAAACTAGCCGGTCCTCTGTATACACTAGTCCGTCTGTATACACTAGCAAGTCTGTGTAACCAAGCCTCTCTCTCTGCATACCCTAGCCTCCATCTCTTGCATAAACCAGGACCTTCTTCTGTATAATCTAGCCTATCTGTATACACTAGCCTGTCTTTTGTACAGATTAGCCTCTCTGTGTAAACTAGCCGGTCTACTGTATACACTAGTCCATCTGTATACACTAGCAAGTCTGCATACTCCTGCCTCTCTGTGTAACCCAGCCTCGCTCTCTCTCTCTCTGTATACCCTAGCTTCCATCTCTGCATACCCAGGACGTTCTTCTGTATAATCTAGCCTATCTGTATAAACTAGCCTGTCTTTTGTACACATTAACCTCTCTGTATAAACTAGCCGGTACTCTGTATACACTAGTCCGTCTGTATACATTAGCAAGTCTGTGTAACCAAGCCTCTCTCTCTGCATACCCTAGCCTCCATCTCTTGCATAAACCAGGACCTTCTTCTGCATAATCTAGCCTATCTGTATACACTAGCCTGTCTTTTGTACACATTAGCCTCTCTGTGTAAACTAGCCGGTCTACTGTATACACTAGTCCATCTGTATACACTAGCAAGTCTGCATACTCCTGCCTCTCTGTGTAACCCAGCCTCGCTCTCTCTCTCTGTATACCCTAGCCTCCATCTCTGCATACCAAGGACGTTCTTCTGTATAATCTAGCCTATCTGTATAAACTAGCCTGTCTTTTGTACACATTAACCTCTCTGTATAAACTAGCCGGTCCTCTGTATACACTAGTCCGTCGGTATACACTAGCATCTCTTTATACATTAGCTCTCTGTATACCCAAGCCTCTCTGTATACACTAGTGCACCGGTATACACTAGCAAGTCTGCATACACTAGCCTCTCTTTTTAACCCAACTGCTCTCTCTGCATACCCAGGACGTTCTTCTCTATAATCTAGCCTATCTGTATAATCTAGCCTATCTGTATACACTAGCCATCCATCTCTGCATACCCAGGACGTTCTTCTCTATAATCTAGCCTATTTGTATACACTAGCCTGTCTTTTGTACACATTTGCCTCTCTGTATAAACTAACCGGTCTTCTGTATTACACTAGTCCCCCTGTATACACTAGCAAGTATGCATACTCTAGCCTCTCTCTCTGTATACCCTAGCAAGTCTGCATACTCCTGCCTCTCTGTGTAACCCAGCCTCACTCTCTCTCTGTATACCCTAGCCTCCATCTCTGCATACCCAGGACGTTCTTTTGTATTATCTAGCCTATCTGTATAAACTAGCCTGTCTTTTGTACACATTAGCCTCTCTATATAAACTAGCCGGTCCTCTGTATACACTAGTCCGTCTGTATACATTAGCAAGTCTGTGTAACCAAGCCTCTCTCTCTGCATACCCTAGCCTTCATCTCTTGCATAACCAGGACCTTCTTATGTCTAATCTAGCCTATCTGTATACACTAGCCTGTCTTTTGTACACATTAGCCTCTCTGTATAAACTAGCCGGTCTACTGTATACACTAGTCCATCTGTATACACTAGCAAGTCTGCATACTCCTGCCTCTCTGTGTAACACAGTCTCTCTCTCTGTATACCCTAGCCTCCATCTCTGCATAACCATGACGTTCTTCTGTATAATCTAGCCTGTGTTTTGTACACTTTAGCCTCTCTGTATAAACTAGCCGGTCTTCTGCATACACGAGTCTCTCTTTATACCCTTGGATGTCTTTTGTATACACTAGCTGCTCTTTATACATTAGCTCTCTGTATACCCAAGCCTCTCTATACACTAGTCCGTCTGTATACACTAGCAAGTCTGCATACACCAGCCTCTCTGTGTAATCCAGCCTCTCTCTCTGCATACCCAAGATGTTCTTCTCTATAATCTAGCCTATTTGTATACACTAGCCTGTCTTTTGCACACATTAGCCTCCCTATATAAACTAGCCGGTCTTCTGTATACACTAGTCCGTCTGTATATATGCAAGTATGCATACTCTAGCCTCTCTCTCTGTATACCCTAGCCTCCATCTCTGCATACCCAGGACGTTCTTCTGTATAATCTAGTTTATCTGTATACACTAGTGTATACAGACAGACTAGTGTATACAGAGGACCGACTAATGTGTACAAAAGACAGGCTAATGTATACAGATAGGCTAGATTATACAGAAGAACGTCCTGGGTATGCAGAGCGCTCAGCTTCAAGGTATGGCCAACGTGAGTAATATGAGGGACACTCCTCACCCCCGCCCCCACCTACCAGATCTGAGTTTCATCCCCTTGCCCTCTCTGCCCCGGTCATCTGGTGGCAGTTTTATGCACTCCCTGGCCCCCACCCATTCATAATCCTTACCGACCTTTCTTTCCGCTGCTCACAGGAACACACTGGATGACTTGTCTAATTAACCAACTTGTACAAGACACAGCTATCCTCCTGTCTGACACCGGCCCCCTTGGAGGCTTTACCCCTCACTGTTTGGGTGGTCCCTGCCTCTCCCTGGATGCTCCACATATACCACAACGACATTGTCAGAGGGGCACCACTTGACAGGACACAGGGCTTTCATTCCGGTGGCATCTCCCATTGGAGGAAGGGATGATGGCCCCAACCCCTTGGCAGCAGGTTCTTTCATGTACAGACCAGGGCGGCTCATCTTCCCTTCTGGAGTCTTGACCTTAGATGGGGGAGTTGCACTTTGGGGGGTCTGAGTGATACCTAATGCGCTGTACTGGAAGGGCTTGACATTCCCGCATATGTGTCCCCTCCCCCTGGATGCGCCCCTTGTCCCCCCCTCTGGCTCCCACCTACTCTTTGCCGACATTGCCTTCTGCAGCTTTCGGGGACCCTGGATGACTTATTTATTGAGCCTATTGGTACGAGACACTGCTTCCCTCCAGGGTGACTCTGGACCCCCCTGGAGGATTTACCCCTTACTGTTTGGGCGGTCCCAGCCTCCCTCTGGATGCTCTACACAGCCCCCGATGGCGATGCAGGAGAGACACTAATTGGCGGGCCCTAGGACTGCTGCTCGGGTGAAGTCTCCCATTGGATGGAGGGATGGTGGCCCCAGCCCCTTGCCTGCCGGATTTTCCATGCACCGACCAGGGCTGCTCCTCTTTCATCTTGATGTGGTGACCATGGAGGGGAGGAGTTGAAATTTATGGGGTCCGGGTGTTTGCTGGTGGGAGTGCGCTAAAGGACTTGACATTTCTGCATGTTTGTCCCCTCTCCCCTGTTTCCCCCCTCCCTTCCCCCCTTCCCACCCTTCCCTTCCCTCCTTTCCCTCCCCCTTTCCCCCTTCCACTCCCCCTTTCCCCCCTTCCACTCCCCCTTTCCCCCCTTCCCTGCCCCTTTTCCCCCCGGGGCGTGGACAGGGGAGAGGGGGTAAGGAGAGGACAATCTGCCAAAGGGAGAAATGCATTTGTTCGGGGACTGCATGTACTTTAGGGGTATGGGATGGGGGGTGGTGGATCCCATTCTGTGATGCCTTTTCTGTTGTGACGGGCTCCCTCGTGCATGCCTATGTTTAGGGCGAGCCGAGGAGACCCCTCAGTGCTGACAGTTATATGCTCTACCTCTGTTTTGGTTATACTATTGTTTTTTGTTTCTTTGATGTTACTGATTGTCTTTTATTTGCATAGCGGTATCAGACGTGACATTTACCACTGCCGGGACTGGGGGGACTAGGATTCGGGGGCTCCCTCTCCGACCTGTCTACCCAATAACCCAAGTAGGACAGCGCTTTAAACCCAGTGTACATCTGGTAAGCGCTATAGCATAATTGTGCTGTTTTAGTATACCCTTCCTGTACTGTTGAGTGCGGACAACCCTTAATTTCCCTCTCCCCCTGGGGTTGGGGTGCCCGGCCTCTTTTTCCCTTTACCTTTCCTTCCATTTGCCCTTCCTTTCTCCCCCTTAGTTCCCGCCATGCATTACCCACCCAAAACCTACCTTGGTTCAACTTTCTTTGCTTTTCTCTGACGTCCCCCTCCCCCTCCCCGAGGAGCGATGGGAGACTCAGTCAAGGTCACCTCTCTAAACGTTAAGGGACTGAACTCCCCTGAAAAACGGTGGATCCTCCTGGGAAAACTGAACACATCCTGTACTGATGTGGCCTTTATACAAGAAACACATTTTAAAAATACTAGCCTCCCCTTTCTATGGTCGAGATCCTTCCCTAAGGTCTACCACTCTACTAACCCCTCCTCTCCATTCTGATCTCTAGCAGGCTCCCCTGGGTTCTCCAGGATTCTCTGGTGGACCCTGGGGGCCAATATCTTTTTCTTAGGGGCCACATTGGAGAGCGCCTTTTTACATTTGCCACTGTGTACGCTCCCAATGATCACCAAGACACGTTCCTCAGAACTACCCTGCACAGATTATGTGACTTTCGGGAGGGCCAATTGATATTAGGTGGGGACTTTAATGTCCCCTTTCGCCATCGGTTGACACTTCTGCCTCTTGCTCCTCGCTCCCTACCCCTCACCTAGGTCTCTATTCTGGCACCTTAATGAGAGCCTCATCCAGATACCGGAAGTTTTAGCAGATGTGACCAGGGAATTGGACCTTTATTTCCAAGAAAACTAAAGCAGGACTGTGACCCGGGGATAATTTGGGAGGCTCACAAGTCAGTACTCCGCAGGGTACTTATCAGGAACAGCTTGCTAATCTGTTTCGTGAACTTGCCTCTGTGGAAGCGAAACATAAACATACCCCCTTACGGACCTTAGAGATTGAATTGGGGACACTCCATACCCATATTGCTGTCCTTCTCCATTATAAAGCGAAAGCGGCACTCCAGTTCTGTCGTAAACTGACGTAGGAGTCAGAGGACAAATGCAGAAAAATCTTAGCCAGGTCGGTAAAGGAGTTGAAATCTTGCTCTTACATACCACAGTTGATAGATGAGAATGGCCAGAGGGCCTCTACCCCAACCCAAATAGTTGAAGTCTTTGAAAAATGTTACTCTGATCTCTACAACCTGCCCGATTCAGGGTCTGGACAGGACAATATAGACAGATATGTAACCGGTTCTGGTCTACCAACCCTCTCATCGGAATCACGGGAGTACTTGGAGGACCCGATCACACTGGAAGAAGTCCAGACGGCCGTGGGACCTCCGAAGGTGGGTAAGGCTCCGGGCCCTGACGGATATACGGCACAATACTTTAAGACCTTCCTCCCTATTCTCGGCCCGCGCTTGGTGAATTTATTTAATACTCTGAGCTCAAATGGGGATTTTCCTGAGGATACCCTTAGAGCCCACATCTCGTTGATACCTAAGGAGGGCAAAGACCCGGGCCTATGTGGGAGCTACAGACCCATTTCCCTCCAAAATTCGGTCCTAAAACTATTCTCTAACTCCTCGCCACGTGATTGGCACATCACTTGTAGTCCCTTATACATATTGACCAGTTAGGTTTTATTCCCACCAGGGAAGATAAGGACAACACCACTAAGGTGCTTACCCTGATCCGTAAAGCAAAGTCATCTGGGACCCCTTGTCTTTTCATGAGTACTGATGTCGAGAAGGCTTTTGATCGGGTCAAATGGACATTAATGTTCTCGGTCCTTTGCCATATAGGTCTGAGTGAACGGATGCTGGCATGGATAAGTAAGATATACTCACGTACTTACATTCCACCGGACATCGCGCGTACGTTTATGTTGAACTTCCCCCCACCCCTTGTCACTAAGATCCGCAGTTTGCTTCACGGGTGGCATTCTGGCCTCCATTCCTGGTTCAGCAGATGCAATCTCATTAAAATGAACATACTCCCTAAATTTACTTATCTTTTCCAAGCTCTCCCGATCCAGATTCCAGTCCTGTTTTTTAAGCAAGCTCAATCCTTGCTCACTCAATTTAACTGGGCCCACAAAAATCCCAGACTTAAGCGGTCACAGCTGACATTGTCTAAACAACAGGGAGGGTTGGTTCTCCCTAACTTGCGACGCTACTACCTGGCCTCCCATCTGGGCCGTGTATTGGACTGGAATCGAAACAAACTTTCTAAGCTCACTCCCGAATTCCGCTAAGAAGCGCCATGTAGTGCTATAAGTATTTACCAACAGAATTTATGTCACATCCCACTATAGGGGCTTAGTTGAAAGTCAGTCACCTGATCGCTACCCAAAACACACTCACGTCTTTGACTTCCCCCCTATTCCCTATACGTGGCCATCCAACCTTTGAACTGGGGACCCACTTAGAAATTCCAACCTAGACAATGCGTCTAAATTCGTCATTGATGGAAAATGGCCTTCTTTCTCAACCCTAACAGATCCGACAGGGCTTTTCCAACTGCCTTTTTGGAGAGCGGCGCAACGACATCATTTTCTCCATTCCATCCCCAATCCTCAAACGTTCGCCCGCCCTCAGACGGAGTTTGAGACTCTATGCAGGAGCGAAGGCCCTTTGGCCCACATTCTCTCTCAAACAGATTACCCACACTTAACCTGTCTGTCCAACTGGGAAAAGGACCTTAATTGCTAATTTTCCCCAGCACAGAGACAACGCATTATCACTTTGGCTCTCAAAATGTCGCTGTGCACGAAGATACAGGAGACGAATTTTAAACTTCTCACCAGGTGGTATTTGACACCATCAAAGCTGCAGAAATGTTTCTCCTCTTCCTCGAACATATGCTGGAGGTGTGGAGAAGAAGAGGGCACGTTGCTGCACATTTTTTGGTCCTGCCTCAGCTTGGTGGACTTCTGGACAGAGATCCGATGCATAACACAAAAATTCACAGACTTCTCCATCCAGGAAGAGGCTGCATTCTTTCTCTTGCACCATGCACAGATTCCCATTAAGAAGTACAAAAAAATCTATTTTACGTCATGTGATAAATGCGGCGAAATCCTGCATCCCTCTCTATTGGAAAAAATGTTCCCCCCCTTTCATTACTCACTGGCTTAAGAAAATAGAGGACATTAAAAAAAATGGAGGACTTGATCCTCACATCACAAGGTATACAAGAATTTTTTAAACAAACCTGAGACATCTGGAATACCTTTATATTCTCACTGGAAGGATGTCGCCTGCTATCGCCTTAGTGCTCTGAGCTTTCCTTGACTGGCCCCTTGGACAGTGGCTGCCATCGTGTCTCGTCCCCTCTTCTCCTTTTCTGATCTTTCAACCCTTCTCTTTTCTGCCTTCCTCCCCTATCTCTCACCCCCTCCACCCCCTCTCTCTTTTGGAAAGAGTGGAAAATTGGGAATGACGGCCCCACACCCCCCTCTGGATGGATTATGCCGGAGGGACCTGGGGGTTTGTGTGACCCTGGATCTTGGTACAGTACTTTATCCGTGCCTCGAATCATTGTGATTGATGGAAGGCAGACTCACAGTTGCGAATATACCTGTATCAAGTATTGTTCAGCTGCTTTTTGCTCTGTATTTCTCTGTTGCATTATGTACTCGGGGGACGGTCTTCCCCTATTTGGAGAAAAAATTATATTTGAAAAAAAAAAGAAGCCTACGACACCTGGTATTCCCAGGAGGTTTCCCATCCAGGCATTAACCAGGCCTGACCCTGCTTAGCCTCCAAGATCAGACGAGATGGAACAGATTCAGGGCGATGTGGCCGTAGCCGATATCTTCAGGCACTCTCAACTCTCTTGACAAACACCAAGATGGTCACCTTGGAAACAAGCGGAAAAAAATAGGTCAACGGCCACAACATAAAAAGAAGCCTACGGCATCTGGAAATCCCAGGCGGTCTCCCATCCAGGTACTAAACTGGTCCCAACCCTGCTTAGCCTCTGAGATCAGATGAGATTGGGCTCTTTTAGGGTGGTGTGGCCGTAGGAGATTTCTTCAGGCACTCTCAACCTTGACTAACGCCAATATGGTCACCTTGGGAAACAAACAAAAAAATCAAGTCAACGCCAACAACATGAGAAGAAGTCTACAGCACCTAGTATTCCCAGGTTGTCTCCCATCCAGGTATTAACAAGGCCCGACCCTGTTTAGTCTCTGAGATCAGACGAGATCTGGTGCTTTCAGGGTTATGTGGCCATAGGCGAGCTCTTCAAGCACTCTCAACCCTCTTGACAAACACCAAGATGGTCACCTTGGTAAACAAACAAAAAAAAAAAAACAAGTCAACGCCAACAACATAACAATAAGCCTTCAGCACCTAGTATTCCCAGGTGGTCTCCAATCCAGGTACTAGCAAGGCCCGACCCTGTTTAGCCTCTGAGATCAGAGGAGATCGGGCGCTTTCAGGCTTATGTGCCCATAGGCAATCTCTTTGGGCACTCTCAACCCTCTTGACAAATGCCAAGATGGTCACCTTGGGAAACAAGCGAAAAAAAAAAAAACGAATCAAGGCCAACAACATAAAAAGAAGCCTACAATAACTGGTATTCCCAGGTGGTCTCCCATCCAGGTACTAACCAGGCCTGACTCTTCTTAGCCTCCAAGATCAGACGAGATTGGGTGCTTTCAGAGTGCTCGGACTCTTTCCCCATCACTAATGGGACGAGGCAGGGGTGCCCTCTGTCTCCCCTAATTTTTATTCTGACACTGGAACCACTTATGTGTCACGTTCGGAATGACCCGAATATTACTGGCATATCCAAACCCTCGGCACACCACAAAATTGCGGCGTACGCTGACGATCTAATTTTTTTCGTCTCCAATCCACACATTTCGCTTCCCAATATACTCGTGGCTCTCCGGCGATACGGCAGCCTATCAAACTATAAAATCAATTGCACCATCGGCTGTATTGAATATATCGGTCCCGGATGGTGAGGCCAAGAGGCTATGCTCCGCTTTTCCATTCTACTGAGCTGAAAAATCTATACGTTACCTGGGCGTTGACATCGCAGCGGATTTGGTGCAATTGTACCCGCTTAATTTTCTTCCTCTCCTGAATAGACTGAAATCTGATTTGGGAAACTGGCATGATTTAACACTGACCTGGTTCGGGCGCTGTAATGCATTCAAAATGACGGCCCTCCCGCGGATCTTATACTTGTTCCAGACATTATCGATCCGGTTACCCCCAATCTTTTTCAGACATCTGCAGGTGCTGCTCCGGGACTTTATTTGGGCGCGCAAACCGCCCAGAGCCCGTTTGCAATTGCTTGCCAGACCAAAGGACAAGGGGGGTCTGGGTCTCCCAGATCTGAGACAATACAACAGAGCGACTCTGCTAGCGAGAGTCGTTGATTGGCATTGTAATGGCCCACACAAGCAGTGGGTGGAGATGGAGATTGAGGATGGATCCATTCCCCTATTGACCTCCCCGTGGCTCCTGTCCTCCCTACCAAAAGACCTCAGAGATCACCCCGTAGTGGGAGCTACGTTGGCTGTTGTGCGGAGGTTGTTCCGCTGCACACACATTGCTCCCCTGCCGTCACCAATGACTCCGGTTATAGGTAATCCAGACTTCCCACCGGGATTTACCAACAATAAACTGCGACAGTTGACAGTGGTGGGGAAACAGCGTCTGGGAGAGGTGTGGTCCTCACGCAAACTGTCGCAGAGCTTTCTGACCCTCCGCTTGACTTGTTTAATGCTTATCAACTTCGTCACTTTCTTCTGGCCATACAAAGGGCCCCCTACACTCCTAGAGACCTGACGCCCTATGAATCCATCTGTCACAAAAAGGAACCTGTGCAACACACCCTCTCCCTCCTGTACAACCTATTAAGTAGTCAGGAGGAGGAGTCGACCCCACCATTTATCCACAAATGGGAGATTGCATTTGGCATCACATTTACCCCACAACAGATAGGGAAGATCCTGACATTAGTACATAAAGCTTCCATCGCAAACCAATATCAAGAATCAGGATACAAGATAGTCTCACGCTGGTATAGAGTCCCATACCTTCTGAATAAAATGAATAGATCGATTCCGGATGTTTGTTGGAGGTGCAATTCAGATACGGGGACCATGGGACACATTTTCTGGGCATGCCCGGCCTTGAGGAACTTTTGGGTGGAGGTGACCGGGACAATAAAAACAGCCTGTTCGAAAATACAAAAAAACCCTCACGATGCAACTCCTGAACGCCGCCCGGGCCTGCATTCCCACACTGTGGAGGCAGCCTCAGCCCCCATCCAAGGTGCTGTGGTATTCCAAAGTCAATCATATTCTCCGGATGGAAGAATTGACCGCCACCCTTCACAACACTGAAGAGGCATTTAGTGTTACATGGAGGCCCTGGAGGTATTTTACTGGTACTTGAGACTACATTTGGGAGGTGAGCAGCGCCCCTGTCCCAGAAAACTACTGAACATCTAACGTTTACCTACGTAGGCCAAGTCTGCCCTGGGTGGCATTCCCCCCCTTCCCTTTTTGTCTTTATTTTTCTTTTTTTCCCTGCCGCCATCCCCCCCCCCTCTTCTCTCTCCGTCTTTGCACTCTCTTCTTCCCCCGTCCTCCCTTTTGACTATGCCTTGTCTCCTTACTAGCCTTTGGGACCCAGAAGAACCCCAGGGTTCTGGACACGACCGGCTCATATTTTACTCTGGTTCACGTAGGTCATGATAAGCTGGCTCGCTGTGGTCCCAGTTGTTCTCCATGATTACATTTGTCCGAACGGAGCTGCATTAGTTATACTGTACTACATGTCGGAGGTGGGGTTTCTCTCTTTTCTGCATGAAACTCTAGGACTCCCCTCTGAGAACCCAGAGTTATTTGGCTGCCTATTTTTTGTTACCATGTAATTGTGACCCTGGGTCATGCTGTATGGTTGACTGTTATATTTATGTTGTTCTACTTATACTTAATAAAAGAATAAAACAAAAAAAAAAAAATAAGTCAATGCCAACAACTTAAAAAAAAAGCCTATGGCATCGAGAAATCCCAGGCGGTCTCCCATCCCGGTACTAACCAGGTCCCAACCCTGCTTAGCCTCTGAGACAGGGCTGGTGCAAGGATCGTTGACACCCTAGGCGAAAACCTAATTTTGCCACCCCCCCCCCGGCTGCGCCCATGACTCCACCTTACCCTGCCCTTGCTACACATGACCTATCTGACCCCTACATTGACCCCCTGACACATAAACTAATCCACCTGACTCCTACTTCCTGCACTACTCACATCACATTGACCCCTACACTGACCCACCTGCTAATTACACCGACCCACCTGGCACCTACACCAACCCACCTGGCACCTACACTGCCAATTACACTGACCATCGCGCTGACACCTACACTGACCATCACGCTGACACCTACACTGACCATCACGCTGACACCTACACTGACCATCACGCTGACACCTACCCTGAAAACACATACCCTGAAAACACATACCCTGAAAACACATACCCTGACACATAAAATGGCACTGACGCATACACATACACTGACACGACACATACACTGACACATTACACTGACACGACACATACACTGACACGACACATCACACTGGCATGACACATACACTGACACATCACACTGGCATGACACATACACAGACACATCACACTGGCATGACACATACACAGACACATCACACTGACATGACACATACACTGACATGACACATACACAGACACATCACACTGACATGACACATACACTGACACATCACACTGACATGACACATACACTGACACATTACACTGACATGACACATACACTGACATGACACATACACTGACACATCACACTGGCATGACACATACACAGACACATCACAATGACATGACACATACACAGACACATCACACTGACATGACACATACTCAGACACATTACACTGACATGACACATACACTGACACATTACACTGACATGACACATACACTGACACGACACATACACTGACACATCACACTGGCATGACACATACACTGACACATTACACTGACATGACACATACACTGACACATTACACTGACATGACACATACACAGACACATCACACTGACATGACACATACACAGACACATCACACTGACATGACACATACACAGACACATCACACTGACATGACACATACACAGACACATCACACTGGCATGACACATACACAGACACATCACACTGACATGACACATACACAGACACATCACACTGACATGACACATACACAGACACACCACACTGGCATGACACTGACACACATCACACTGACCTACCTGACTCCTACTTCCTGCATTACTCACACACAAACCCCCTCCATACAGCTCAATGGATCCATCCTCCTCCTTACCTCTGCTCTTTGATGCTGCCTTCAGCGACCATCATCCCACCGGGCCTCTCCGACTCCTCCGCACTGCCAGCGCCGTCCACCCGCTCCGCCGGGGCCACGCCAGCGCCATCCATCCGCTCCGCCGGGGCCACACCAGCGCCGTCCACCCGCTCCGCCGGGGCCACACCAGCGCCATCCATCCGCTCCGCCTCCATCATATCCCCGCCGGGACCAGGCCAGCGCCGTCAACCCCGCTCCATGATGTCCCCGCCGGGCAGGAGGTCAGCTGACCGACCTCTCGAAGCTCCCATCTCCGCCGAGCCCCGCCCCTCCGCTGCACTCACACAGACACACAGCGCAGCTCCAGAGGGACAGGCTGGAGCAAAGGAGTCCCGGAGCGGCGCTGTGAGATGAGTACGGTGGGGCGCTCAGCGGGAAACATGGGGGATTGGTGGCGCCGGTGGAACACCACAGGGGGGGCGAGAGAGCAGAAGAGGAGCTCACACTGGGCAGAGGCCGTAGTTGCGCCCTAGGTGGTAGTGCGCCCTAGGCGGCTGCCTACTTCGCCTAGTGGTAGCGCCGGCCCTGCTCTGAGATCAAATGAGATTTGGCTCTTTCAGGGTGATGCAGCCATAGTAGATTTTTTCAGGCACGCTCAACCCTCTTGACAAATGCCAAGATGGTCACCTTAGGAAACAAACAAAAAAAACAAGTCAACACCAACAACATAAAAAGAAGCCTACCGCACCTAGTATTTCCAGGCGGTCTCCCATCCAGGTATTAACAAGGCGCGGCCCTTTCTAGCCTCTGAGATCAGCAGAGATTGGGCGCTTTCAGGGGGATGTGCCCATAGGCAATCTCTTTGGGCACTCTCATCCCTCTTGAAAAATGCCAAGATAGTCACCCTGGGAAACAAGCGAAAAAAAACAGGTCAACGCCAACAACATAAAAAGAAGAATACGGCACCTGGTATTCCAAGGCCGTCTCCCATTCAAGTACTAACTAGGCCCAACCCTTCTTAGCCTCTGAGATCAGAAGAGATAGGGTGCTTTCAGGGTGATGTGGCTGTAAGCGATCTCTTTAGGCACTCTCAACCCTCTTGACAAATGCCAAGATGATCCCTTTGGGAAACAAGCGAAAAAAACAGGTCAACACCAACAACATAAAAAGAAGCCTGCGGCATCTGGAAAACCCAGGCGGTCTCCCATCCAGGTACAAACCAGGCCCAACCCTGCTTAGCCTCTGAGACCAAACGAGATTGGGCGCTTTCAGGGTGTTGTGCCCATAGGCAATTTCTTTGTGCACTCTCAACCCTCTTGACACATGCCAAGATGGTCACCTTGGGAAACAAGGGAAAAAAAACAGGTCAACGCGACAACATAATGAGAAGCCTACGGCACCTGGTATTCCCAAGCTTTCTCCCATCCAGGTACTAACCAGGCCCATCGCTGCTTAGCCTCCGAGATCAGATGAGATTAGGCTCTTTCAGGGTGATTTGGCTGTAGGCACTCTCTTTGGGCACTCTGAAGCCTCTTGACAAAGGCCAAGATGGTCACCTTGGGAAACAAGCTAAAAAAAACAGGTCAAAGCCAACAACATAAAAAGAAGCCTATGGCATCCAGTATTCCCAGGCGATCTCCCAATCAAGACACTAACCAGACCAGATCCTTCTATGGCACCTGGTCTTCCCAGGCAGTCTCCCATCCAGGTACTAACCAGGCCTGACGCTGCTTAGCCTCTGAAATCAGACGAGATCGGGTGCTTTCAGGTTGATGTGGCCGTAAGCGTTCTCTTCAAGACACGCCTAACCCTCTTGACAAACGCCAAGATGGTCGCCTTGAGAACAACAGACAAAGCCAACAACATAAAAGGAAGCCTATGGGCTTACAGCGGACCTTAAAAGATGGGACCCACTAGCTCTGTCATGGTTCGGACGCTGTAATGTGTTGAAGATGAACGCGTTGCCACGACTTCTGTATCTACTACAAGCCTTACCTATCAAAATACCCCAGACTTTCTTTCATTCGGTTCGCTCAATCTTTATCAAGTTCCTCTGGCGCGGAAAACATATGCGTATTGGTAGGGCAATGCTATTGCGACCGAAATTGCGGGGAGGTATTGGCTTCCCGGACCCTGCTCTATATTACACAGCGAGGCACATGACACCGGTGGTTGACTGGTGCCGGTGTTCTGCCATATACTGTCCGGCCATGATATAGTGTCCGCTGTGTACTCCGAAGCTGAACGGCTCCTGCGCGGTGAGTGGAGGTGGTAGCCCCACCATCCAAGCGGACATAGGGTTGTGAATATTAGCCACTTCCCGACCAGCGCACGACGATGTACGTCGACAGCATGGCACGGGCAGGCATATTGGCGTACATGTACGTCCAATATTCGTTGCCGCCGTGCCATCGGGAGCGCGCCGCCGGCGGCGCGCTCCCACGCTGGTCGGGACCCCCGTGAGTCCGGTCGCGGGACCCGCGGACTCGATCGCCGCGGGCATCCCCGCGATCGTCTCACGGAGCGTCGGAAGTGAGGAAATGCTGTATAAACAACATTTTCTCATTCTGCCTAGCAACTAGTGACGCTGATCTCTGCTCCATGTGATTGGAGCAGAGATCAGTGTACACTAAATGAAAGCCCAACCCCCCCACAGTTAGTAACACTCCCCTAGGAACACTTAACCCCTACACTGCCACCCACTGGTTAACCCTTTCACTGCCAGTGTCATTTACACAGGAATCACTGCATTTATATAGCAGTGATTACTGTATAAATGACAATGGTCCCAAAAATGTGTCAAAAATGTCCGATGGGTCCCCGACAATGTCGCAGTCACAATAAAAATCGCAGATCGCCGCCATTACTAGTAAAAATAAAATAATAAAAAATTATTAATAAAAATGCTATAAAACTATCCCTATTTTGTAAACGCTATAACTTTTGCGCAAACCAATCAATAATCGCTTATTGCGATTTTTTTTACCAAAAATATGTAGACGAATACGTATTGGCCTAAATTGAGGGAAAAAAATGTTTTTTTATATATTTTTGGGGGATATTTATTATAACAAAAAGTAAAAAAATAATGCGTTTTTTTCAAAATTGTCGCTCTATTTTTGTTTATAGCGCAAAAAATAAAAACCGCAGGGGTGATCAAATACCACCAAAAGAAAGCTCTATTTGTGGGAAAAAAAGGACGTTAATTTTGTTTGAGAGCCACGTCGCACGACCGCGCAATTGTCAGTTAAAGCGACGCAGTGCCGAATCGCAAAAAGTGGTCTGGTCTTTGACCAGCAAATTGGTCCGGTCTGAAAGTGGTTAGAGGGCCCCTCGCAGGCGAGCTTTGCTCGCCACGCTTCGGGCTTGGCTTCGCTGCGCTCGGCTCTTTTATATTCTTACTCTATGTCCACTTGGATAGTGGGGATAGAACCTGTACTCAGTGCGCAGGTGCCGTTCATGCTCGCAATTTTTGGAATCTGTGTTGCTGTGTACTGCGCATGCGCAGTACACAGCGGACACTATCCGATGGGGGACCATATGTGATAAGACACCGGCATGGGGAACTGAAGCTATGGGTCAAGCTAGAGCAGGAGATGGCGCGGGTTCCACTGGCTGGTCTGCCTTGGGCGGGGAGGCCATTGGAGCCCTGTGTGACTACTCACCCATTAATTGGCCCCTCGCTCGCCGAGATGGATAGTTTTTTTTACCTTTCCCACCTGACTAACTTCCCTTCTCCTATGACCCCAATTATTGGACATCCTAGATTCCCTCCGGGCCTGTCTGACCAGGCCTTTACCAGGCAAGCCCCGAAAGGGCTTCTGAGAGCAGCCCTATTTCTTGGACCCACGGGCTTGATTCCCATGGGAACCATACTGCTAGAGCAAGTACCTGTTGCATTGGATAGCTGGAGAGCTAGACAGCTAATCCATTTCCTCGGATCACTACCTAACCATTCGTTCTTCTCTAGACAATTCCACCCCTTCAAGGAACTTTGCCTGGATGATGGCCCAATTCATGGTTCCCTCTCTAGGTCCTACCTAATCCTGACAGATGCACAATCCTCCACGGATCCACCCTTCCTAGCTAAATGGAAAAGGGACTTACAAACTACATTCTCCAAACCACAGAAGGACAGAATACTCTTTTTCGCCCATAAGTCGTCACTCTGCAGTAAATATCAGGAGATCTCATATAAGCTGATCACATGCTGGTATCGTACACCGGTGGTGTTGGCCAAAATATTCCCCGGTCAATCTGACCGCTGCTGTCGCTGTGGGCAACAGGCTGGCACCATTCTCCACATTTTCTGGGAATGCCCTAAATTACAAACATTCGGGCAGCCTGTCCTGAGACTCATCCACAAGTTCACAGACATTTCCTTAGCCAATGATCCCGCAGCAGTTCTTCTCAATCTAACTCCTATGTCGATAAAGCGTTATCATAAGTCCTTACTTAAACATCTCCTCAAGGCAGCTAGGGCCTGCATCCCAAGTCAGTGGAAAGAGCAATCTGCTCCAATGGTGACCCAGTGGTTCGCAAGGGTTAATGATATTGAACGAATGGAAGACCTGACTGCCACAATGAGGGATAAAACGGAGGAGCATGGGAACAGATGGTTCTACTGGACCCAGTTTCGCTTTTCGGAAGAATACCTCCGCGAGACATAGTAAGCTCATGGTGATCGTTGGAGATCGCTGTTCCAAACGTTGGACAGCTGATGAGCTGGTGAGCCGAGGGCGTCTCTTGCTCCCTGGGAGGGGACCCCATCCTATCCACTCTACCCACGACACCCCCTTACCCCTTCTTTTCCTTTTCTGCCATTTCCTTCCCCAATCTTCTCTTTCCCCTTCTCCCTCCTTTCAGTTCTACTATTTCCCTTCTTAACTCAAAAAAGGGAAAAGAAAATGGTATGTTCCGACCCCATTTGACTACTACACAATACTCTTCCTCTATCTATGGATATCTAAACTCTTCGAAGGTAGCAGGGCTAGTATCAATAATATTTTAAGTGGTAGAGGATCCCAACGAGATGGAGCTTTAATCTCATCTTGATATGACCGCAAAGCTGTACACGTGCTATTCTCCTCGGACTTCTTACCATTGGCTCTGATATCCATGCAATATGATCGTTTGTTTGTAACTATTTGTATCACACATTCTGTGAAGTTGCCTTTGCATTGTATGTCGCATACTACTAAATAAAAAAAAAAAATAAAAATAAAAAAAGCCTATGGCATCTGGTATTTCCAGGCGGTCTCCCATCCAGGTACTAACCAGGCCCGACACTGTTTAGCATCCAAGATCAGACGAGATTGGGCGCTTTCAGGGTGATGGGGCCGTAGGTGATCTCTTTGGGCACTCTCAACCCTCTTGACAAACGCCAAGATGGTCACCTTGGGAAACAAGTGAAAAAAAAACCAGGTCAAGGCCAACAACATAAAAAGAAGCCTACAGCACCTAGTATTCCCAGGTGGTCTCCAATCCAGGTACTAGCAAGGCCCAACCCTGTTTAGCTTCTGAGATCAGAGGAGATCGGGCGCTTTCAGGGTTATGTGCCCATAGGCAATCTCTTTGGGCATTCTCAACCCTCTTGACAAATGCCAAGATAGTCACCTTGAGATACAAGCGAAAAAAAACAGGTCAATGTCAACAACATAAAAAGAAGAATACGGCACCTGGTATTCCAACGCCATCTCCCATCCAGGTACTAACTAGGCCCAACCCTTCTTAGCCTCAGAGAAGAGAAGAGATAGGGCTCTTTCAGGGTGATGCTGCTGTAAGCGATCTCTTTGGGCACTCTCATCCCTCTTGACAAATGCCAAGATGGTCACCTTGGGAAACAAGCAAAAAAAAAAAAACGAATCAACGCCAACAACATAAAAAGAAGCCTACAATAACTGGTATTCCCAGGTGGTCTCCCATCCAGGTACTAACCAGGCCCGACTCTTCTTAGCCTCCAAGGTCAGACGAGATTGGGTGCTTTCAGAGTGATGTGGCCATAGGCAATCTCTTCAGGCACTCTCAACCCTCTTGACAAACACCAAGATGGTCACTTTGTGAAACAAGCGGAAAAAAAACAGGTCAACGCGAACAACATAAAAAGAAGTCTACGACACCTGGTATTCCCAGGCGGTCTCCCCTCCAGGTACTAACAAGGCCTGACTCTTCTTAGCTTCCAACATCAAACGTGATCGGGTGCTTTCAGGGTGATGTGCCTGTAGGCAATCTCTTCAGGCACTTTCAACCCTCTTGACAAACGCCAAGATGGTCACCTTGGGAAACAAGCAAAAAAATAAAAATAAGTCGGAAGCTAGAGACAATACGGCCCGAGTCCTCAATTTAATCCATGCGGCGCATGTACAGGGAAGGCCCTTGCTTATGTTGTCAACGGACGTGGAGAAGGCCTTTGACAGGGTGGCCTGGCACTTTATGCAGGCCACCCTGAAACATATAGGTCCAATATATATATATATATCCAATGCAACAGGTACTTGCTCTAGCAGTATGGTCCCCATGGGAATCAAGCCCGTGGGTCCAAGAAATAGGGCTGCTCTCAGAAGCCCTTTCGGGGCTTGCCTGGTAAAGGCCAGGTCAGACAGGCCCGGAGGGAATCTAGGATGTCCAATAATTGGGGTCATAGGAGAAGGGAAGTTAGTCAGGTGGGAAAGGTGAAAAAAACTATCCATCTCGGCGAGCGAGGGGCCAATTAACGGGTGAGTAGTCACACAGGGCTCCAATGGCCTCCCCGCCCAAGGCAGACCAGCCAGTGGAACCCGCACCATCTCCTGCTCTAGCTTGACCCATAGCTTCAGTTCCCCATGCCGGTGTCTTATCACATATGGTCCCCCATCGGATAGTGTCCGCTGTGTACTGCGCATGCGCAGCGAGGCCAAGCCCGAAGCGTGGCGAGCGAAGCTCGCCTGCGAGGGGCCCTCTAATATTCACAACCCTATGTCCACTTGGATGGTGGGGCTACCACCTCCACTCACCACGCATGAAAATCTCCGAAGCTTCGTCTGCTCCGTACTGCGCATGAGCAGTACGGCGCAGACACTATATCATGGCCGGACAGTATATGGCAGAACACCGGCACCAGTCAACACCGGTGTCATGTGCATCGCTGTGTAATATAGAGCAAGGTCCGGGAAGCCAATACCTCCCCGCAATTTCGGTCGCAATAGCATTGCCCTACCAATACGCATATGTTTTCCACGCCAGAGGAACTTGATAAAGATTGAGCGAACCGCATGAAAGAAAGTCTGGGGTATTTTGATAGGTAAGGCTTGTAGTAGATACAGAAGTCGTGGCAACGCATTCATCTTCAACACATTACAGCGTCCGAACCATGACAGAGCTAGTGGGTCCCATCTTTTAGGGTCCACTGTAAGCCCATAGGCTTCTTTTAATGTTGTTGGCTTTGACCTGTTTTTTTTGCTTGTTTCTCAAGGCGACCATCTTGCCGTTTGTCAAGAGGGTTGGGCGTGTCTTGAAGAGAACGCTTACGGCCACATCAACCTGAAAGCACCCGATCTCGTCTGATTTCAGAGGCTAAGCAGCGTCAGGCCTGGTTAGTACCTGGATGGGAGACTGCCTGGGAAGACCAGGTGCCATAGAAGGATCTGGTCTGGTTAGTGTCTTGATTGGGAGATCGCCTGGGAATACTGGATGCCGTAGGCTTCTTTTTATGTTGTTGGCTTTGACCTGTTTTTTTTAGCTTGTTTCCCAAGGTGACCATCTTGGCCTTTGTCAAGAGGCTTCAGAGTGCCCAAAGAGAGTGCCTACGGCCAAATCACCCTGAAAGAGCCCAATCTCATCTGATCTCGAAGGCTAAGCAGCGATGGGCCTGGTTAGTTCCTGGATGGGAGACAGCTTGGGAATACCAGGTGCCATAGGCTTCTCATTATGTTGTCGGCGTTGACCTGTTTTATTTTCCCTTGTTTCCCAAGGTGACCATCTTGGCATGTGTCAAGAGGGTTGAGAGTGCACAAAGAAATTGCCTACGAGCACAACAACCTGAAAGCGACCAATCTCGCTTGGTCTCAGAGGCTAAGCAGGGTTGGGCCTGGTTTGTACCTGGATGGGAGACCGCCTGGGTTTTCCAGATGCCGCAGGCTTCTTTTTATGTTATTGGTGTTGACCTGTTTTTTTCGCTTGTTTCCCAAAGTGATCATCTTGCCATTTGTCAAGAGGGTTGAGAGTGCCTAAAGAGATCGCTTACAGCCACATCACCCTGAAAGCACCCTATCTCTTCTGATCTCAGAGGCTAAGAAGGGTTGGGCCTAGTTAGTACTTGAATGGGAGACGGCCTTGGAATACCAGGTGCCGTATTCTTCTTTTTATGTTGTTGGCGTTGACCTGTTTTTTTTCGCTTGTTTCCCAGGGTTTTGGCATTTTTCAAGAGGGATGAGAGTGCCCAAAGAGATTGCCTATGGACACATCACCCTGAAAGCGCCCAATCTCCGCTGATCTCAGAGGCTAGAAAGGGACGCGCCTTGTTAATACCTGGATGGGAGACCGCGTGGAAATACTAGGTGCGGTAGGCTTCTTTTTATGTTGTTGGCATTGACTTGTTTTTTTTGTTTGTTTCCCAAGGTGACCATCTTGGCGTTTGTCAAGAGGGTTGAGCGTGCCTGAAAAAATCTACTATGGCTGCATCACCCTGAAAGAGCCAAATCTCATTTGATCTCAGAGGCTAAGCAGGTTTGGGACCTGGTTAGTACCGGGATGGGAGACCGCCTGGGATTTCTCGATGCCATAGGCTTTTTTTTTAAGTTGTTGGCATTGACTTATTTTTTATTTTTTGTTTTATTCTTTTACTAAGTATAAGTAGAACAACACAAATGTAACAGTCAACCATACAGCATGACCCAGGGTCACAATTACATGGTAACAAAAAATAGGCAGCCAAATTACTCTGGGTTCTCAGAGGGGAGTCCTAGAGTTTCATGCAGAAAAGAGAGAAACCCCACCTCCGACATGTAGTACAGTATAACTAATGCAGCTCCGTTCGGACAAATGTAATCATGGAGAACAACTGGGACCACAGCGAGCCAGCTTATCATGACCTACGTGAACCAGAGTAAAATATGAGCCGGTCGTGTCCAGAACCCTGGGGTTCTTCTGGGTCCCAAAGGCTAGTAAGGAGACAAGGCATAGTCAAAAGGGAGGACGGGGGAAGAAGAGAGTGCAAAGACGGAGAGAGAGGAGGGGGGGGATGGCGGCGGGGAAAAATAGAAAAATAAAGACAGAAAATGAGGGGGGGGGGAATGCCACCCAGGGCAGACATGGCCTACGTAGGTAAACGTTAAATGTTCAGTCGTTTTCTGGGACAGGGGCGCTGCTCACCTCCCGAATGTAGTCTCAAGTACCAGTAAAATACCTCCAGGGCCTCCATGTAACACTAAATGCCTCTTCAGTGTTGTGAAGGGTGGCGGTCAATTCTTCCATCCGGAGAATATGATTGACTTTGGAATACCACAGCACCTTGGATGGGGGCTGAGGCTGCCTCCACAGTGTGGGAATGCAGACCCGGGCGGCGTTCAGGAGTTGCATCGTGAGGGTTTTTTTGTATTTTCGAACAGGCTGTTCGGTCAAGTGTAGAAGGCACGCTGCTGGGTTGTCTGCGATATCTACATTTCTGAGAGTTTTTATCGTCCCGGTCACCTCCACCCAAAAGTTCCTCAAGGCCGGGCATGCCCAGAAAATGTGTCCCATGGTCCCCGTATCTGAATTGCACCTCCAACAAACATCCGGGATCGATCTATTCATTTTATTCAGAAGGTATGGGACTCTATACCAGCGTGAGACTATCTTGTATCCTGATTCTTGATATTGGTTTGCGATGGAAGCTTTATGTACTAATGTCAGGATCTTCCCTAACTGTTGTGGGGTAAATGTGTTGCCAAATGCAATCTCCCATTTGTGGATAAATGGTGGGGTCGACTCTTCCTCCTGACTACTTAATATGTTGTACAGGAGGGAGAGGGTGTGTCGCACAGGTTCCTTTTTGTGACAGATGACTCATAGGGCGTCAGGTCTCTAGGAGTGTAGGGGGCCCTTTGTATGGCCAGAAGAAAGTGACGAAGTTGATAAGCATTAAACAATTCAAGCGGAGGGTCAGAAAGCTCGGCGACAGTTTGCGTGGTCGGGAGCCCTCCCGAGGACCACACCTCTCCCAGACGCTGTTTCCCCACCACTGTCAACTGTCGCAGTTTATTGTTGGTAAATCCCGGTGGGAAGTCTGGATTACCTATAACCGGAGTCATTGGTGACGGCAGGGGAGCAATGTGTGTGCAGCGGAACAACCTCCGCACAACAGCCAATGTAGCTCCCACTACGGGGTGATCTCTGAGGTCTTTTGGTAGGGAGGACAGGAGCCACGGGGAGGTCAATAGGGGAATGGATCCATCCTCAATCTCCATCTCCACCCACTGCTTGTGTGGGCCATTACAATGCCAATCAACGACTCTCGCTAGCAGAGTCGCTCTGTTGTATTGTCTCAGATCTGGGAGACCCAGACCCCCCTTGTCCTTTGGTCTGGCAAGCAATTGCAAACGGGCTCTGGGCGGTTTGCGTGCCCAAATAAAGTCCCGGAGCAGCAGCTGCAGTTGTCTGAAAAAAATTGGGGGTAACCGGATCGGTAATGTCTGGAACAAGTATAAGATCCGCGGGAGGGCCGTCATTTTGAATGCATTACAGCGCCCGAACCGGGTCAGTGTTAAAGCATGCCAGTTTCCCAAATCAGATTTCAGTCTATTCAGGAGAGGGACAAAATTAAGCGGGGACAATTGCGCCAAATCCGCTGCGATGTCAACGCCCAGGTAACGTATAGATTTTTCAGCTCAGTAGAATGGAAAAGCGGAGCGTAGCCTCCTGGCCTCACCATCCGGGACCGATATATTCAATACAGCCGACGGTGCAATTGATTTTATAGTTTGATAGGCTGCCGTATCGCCGGAGAGCCGCGAGTATATTGGGAAGTGAAATGTGTGGATTGGAGACGAAAAAAATTAGATCGTCAGCGCATGCCGCAATTTTGTGGTGTGCCATTGGTTTGGATATGCCAGTAATATTCGGGTCATTCCGAACGTGAATGTGGTTCCAGTGTCAGAATAAAAATTAGGGGAGACAGAGTACACCCCTGCCTCATCCCATTAGTGATGGGGAAAGAGTCCGAGCACTCTGAAAGCACCCAATCTCATCTGATCTTGGAGGCTAAGAAGAGTCAGGCCTGGTTAGTACCTGGATGGGAGACCACCTGGGAATACCAGTTATTGTAGGCTTCTTTTTATGTTGTTGGCCTTGATTCGTTTTGTTTTTTTTCCGCTTGTTTCCCAAGGTGACCATCTTGGCATTTGTCAAGAGGGTTGAGAGTGCCCAAAGAGTTCGCTTACAGCAGCATCACCCTGAAAGAGCCCTATCTCTTCGCATCTCTGAGGCTAAGAAGGGTTGGGCCTAGTTAGTCCCTGGATGGGAGATGGCTTTGGAATACCAGGTGCCGTAGTCTTCTTTTTATGTTGTTGACATTGACCTGTTTTTTTTTCGCTTGTTTCCCAAGGTGACTATCTTGGCATTTGTCAAGAGGGTTGAGAGTGCCCAAAGAGTTCGCTTACAGCAGCATCACCCTGAAAACTTGTTTTTTTTTTTTTGTTTGTTTACCAAGGTGACCATCTTGGTGTTTGTCAAGAGGGTTGAGAGTGCTTGAAGAGCTCGCCTATGGCCACATAACCCTGAAAGCAACAGATCTCATCTGATCTCAGAGACTAAACAGGGTCGGGCCTTGTTAATACCTGGATGGGAGACCACCTGGGAATACTAGGTGCTGTAGACTTCTTCTCATGTTGTTGGCGTTGACTTGATTTTTTTGTTTGTTTCCCAAGGTGACCATATTGGCGTTAGTCAAGGTTGAGAGTGCCTGAAGAAATCTCCTACGGCCACACCACCCTAAAAGAGCCCAATCTCATCTGATCTCAGAGGCTCAGCAGGGTTGGGACCAGTTTAGTACCTGGATGGGAGACCGCCTGGGATTTCCAGATGCCGTAGGCATCTTTTTATGTTGTGGCCATTGACCTATTTTTTTCCGCTTGTTTCCAAGGTGACCATCTTGGTGTTTGTCAAGAGAGTTGAGAGTGACTGAAGATATCGGCTACGGCCACATCACCCTGAATCTGTTCCATCTCGTCTGATCTTGGAGGCTAAGCAGACCAGCAGGCCTGGTTAATGCCTGGATGGGAAACCGCCTGGGAATACCAGGTGTCGTAGGCTTCTTTTTTTTTTTCATATATAATTTTTTCTCCAAATAGGGGAAGACGGTCCCCCGAGTACATAATGCAACAGAGAAATACAGAGCAAAAAGCAGCTGAACAATACTTGATACAGGTATATTCGCAACTGTGAGTCTGCCTTCCATCAATCACAATGATTCGAGGCACGGATAAAGTACTGTACCAAGATCCAGGGTCACACAAACCCCCAGGTCCCTCCGGCATAATCCATCCAGAGGGGGGTGTGGGGCCGTCATTCCCAATTTTCCACTCTTTCCAAAAGAGAGAGGGGGTGGAGGGGGTGAGAGATAGGGGAGGTAGGCAGAAAAGAGAAGGGTTGAAAGATCAGAAAAGGAGAAGAGGGGACGAGACACGATGGCAGCCACTGTCCAAGGGGCCAGTCAAGGAAAGCTCAGAGCACTAAGGCGATAGCAGGCGACATCCTTCCAGCAAGAATATAAAGGTATTCCAGATGTCTCAGGTTTTTTTTAAAAATTCTTGTATACCTTGTGATGTGAGGATCAAGTCCTCCATTTTTTTTAATGTCCTCTATTTTCCTAAGCCAGTGGGTAATGAAAGGGGGGGAACATTTTTTCCAATAGAGAGGGATGCAGGATTTCGCCGCATTTATCACATGCCGTAAAATAGATTTTTTTGTACTTCTTAAAGGGGAGGGCAACCCTGAAAAACAAAAAAATGTTAAAAATTACAAAAAATCTAAAAAAAAAAAAAAATGAAAAAAAATTTTTTTTTTTACTTACCAGAAATGCCTGTTGCTAGGCACTTTCTCCTAATCTTCCTCTTCCTCCTCCGCGGAGATCTTCTGTCTTCTGTCTTCGTCGCGGCGTCTTCTGGGTAATGAGTCGCGCTGTGTTCTGGGAACTGTGTGTTCCAGAACACAGCGCGTCCCATTCAGAAAGCGCTGCGGGACTCGCGCATGCGCAGTAGCTGCGGGACTCGCGCATGCGCAGTAGGAAACGGGCAGTGAAGCCATAAGGCTCCGCTGCCTGTTTCCCTTACAAGGGATGGCGGCGCCGGGACCCGAGAGCCGAGGGACGGGTCGGCCTCGGGCGGCCGACATCGCGGGCGCCCTGGACAGGTGAGTGTGTTTATTAAGTCAGCAGCTGCAGTGTTTGCAGCTGCTGACTTTTTTTTTTTTTTTATAACCGGCCCTCCACTTTAATGGGAATCTGTGAATGGTGCAAGAGAAAGAATGCAGCCTCTTCCTGGATGGAGAAGTCTGTGAATTTTTGTGTTATGCATCGGATCTCTGTCCAGAAGTCCACCAAGCTGAGGCAGGACCAAAAAATGTGCAGCAACGTGCCCTCTTCTTCTCCACACCTCCAGCATATGTTCGAGGAAGAGGAGAAACATTTCTGCAGCTTTGATGGTGTCAAATACCACCTGGTGAGAAGTTTAAAATTCGTCTCCTGTATCTTCGTGCACAGCGAAATTTTGACAGCCAAAGTGATAATGCGTTGTCTCTGTGCTGGGGAAAATTAGCAATTAAGGTCCTTTTCCCAGTTGGACAGACAGGTTAAGTGTGGGTAATCTGTTTGAGAGAGAATGTGGGCCAAAGGGCCTTCGCTCCTGCATAGAGTCTCAAACTCCGACTGAGGGCGGGCGAACGTTTGAGGATTGGGGATGGAATGGAGAAAATGATGTAGTTGCGCCGCTCTCCAAAAAGGCAGTTGGAAAAGCCCTGTCGGATCTGTTAGGGTTGAGAAAGAAGGCCATTTTCCATCAATGACGAATTTAGACGCATTGTCTAGGTTGGAATTTCTAAGTGGGTCCCCAGTTCAAAGGTTGGATGGCCACGTATAGGGAATAGGGGGGAAGTCAAAGACGTGAGTGTGTTTTGGGTAGCGATCAGGTGACTGACTTTCAACTAAGCCCCTATAGTGGGATGTGACATAAATTCTGTGGGGGAATACTTATAGCACCACATGGCGCTTCTTAGCGGAATTCGGGAGTGAGCTTAGAAAGTTTGTTTCGATTCCAGTCCAATACATGCCCCAGATGGGAGGCCAGGTAGTAGCGTCGCAAGTTAGGGAGAACAAACCCTCCCTGTTGTTTAGACAATGTCAGCTGTGACCGCTTAAGTCTGGGATTTTTGTGGGCCCAGTTAAATTGAGTGAGCAAGGATTGAGCTTGCTTAAAAAACAGGACTGGAATCTGGATCGGGAGAGCTTGGAAAAGATAAGTAAATTTAGGGAGTATGTTCATTTTAATGAGATTGCATCTGCTGAACCAGGAATGGAGGCCAGAATGCCACCCGTGAAGCAAACTGCGGATCTTAGTGACAAAGGGTGGGGGGAAGTTCAACATAAACGTACGCGCGATGTCCAGTGGAATGTAAGTACGTGAGTATATCTTACTTATCCATGCCAGCATCCGTTCACTCAGACCTATATGGCAAAGGACCGAGAACATTAATGTCCATTTGACCCGATCAAAAGCCTTCTCGGCATCAGTACTCATGAAAAGACAAGGGGTCCCAGATGACTTTGCTTTACGGATCAGGGTAAGCACCTTAGTGGTGTTGTCCCTATCTTCCCTGGTGGGAATAAAACCTAACTGGTCAATATGTATAAGGGACTACAAGTGATGTGCCAATCACGTGGCGAGGAGTTAGAGAATAGTTTTAGGACCGAATTTTGGAGGGAAATGGGTCTGTAGCTCCCACATAGGCCTGGGTCCTTGCCCTCCTTAGTTATCAACGAGATGTGAGCTCTAAGGGTATCCTCAGGAAAATAAATTCACCAAGCGCAGGCCGAGAATAGGGAGGAAGGTCTTAAAGTATTGTGCGGTATATCCGTCAGGGCCCGGAGCCTTACCCACCTTCGGAGGTCCCACGGCCGTCTGGACTTCTTCCAGTGTGATCGGGTCCTCCAAGTACACCCGTGATTCCGATGAGAGGGTTGGTAGACCAGAACCGGTTACATATCTGTCTATATTGTCCTGTCCAGACCCTGAATCGGGCAGGTTGTAGAGATCAGAGTAACATTTTTCAAAGACTTCGACTATTTGGGTTGGGGTAGAGGCCCTCTGGCCATTCTCATCTATCAACTGTGGTATGTAAGAGCCAAATTTCAACTCCTTTACCGACCTGGCTAAGATTTTTCTGCATGTGTCCTCTGATTCCTACGTCAGTTTACGACAAAACTGGAGTGCCGCTTTCGCTTTATAATGGAGTAGGACAGCAATATGGGTATGGAGTGTCCCCAATTCAATCTCTAAGGTCCGTAAGGGGGTATGTTTATGTTTCGCTTACACAGAGGCAAGTTCACGAAACAGATTAGCAAGCTGTTCCTTCCGTGTTCGTTTGATGCGCGCCCCGTGCCTGATAAGTACCCTGCGGAGTACTGACTTGTGAGCCTCCCAAATTATCCCCGGGTCACAGTCCTGCTTTAGTTTTCTTGGAAATAAAGGTCCAATTCCCTGGTCACATCTGCTAAAACTTCCGGTATCTGGAGGAGGCTCTCATTAAGGTGCCAGAATAGAGACCTAGGTGAGGGGTAGGGAGCGAGGAGCAAGAGGCAGAAGTGTCAACCGATGGCGAAAGGGGACATTAAAGTCCCCACCTAATATCAATTGGCCCTCCCGAAAGTCACATAATCTGTGCAGGGTAGTTCTGAGGAACGTGTCTTGGTGATCATTGGGAGCGTACACAGTGGCAAATGTAAAAAGGCGCTCTCCAATGTGGCCCCTAAGAAAAAGATATTGGCCCCCAGGGTCCACCAGAGAATCCTGGAGAACCCAGGGGAGCCTGCTAGAGATCAGAATGGAGAGGAGGGGTTAGTAGAGTGGTAGACCTTAGGGAAGGATCTCGACCATAGAAAGGGGAGGCTAGTATTTTTAAAATGTGTTTCTTGTATAAAGGCCACATCAGTACAGGATGTGTTCAGTTCTCACAGGAGGATCCACCATTTTTCAGGGGAGTTCAGTCCCTTAACGTTTAGAGAGGTGACCTTGACTGAGTCTGCCATCGCTCCTCGGGGAGGGGGAGGGGGACATCAGAGAAAAGCAAAGAAAGTTGAACCAAGGTAGGTTTTGGGTAGGTAATACATGGCGGGAACTAAGGGGGAGAAAGGAAGGGCAAATGGAAGGAAAGGTAAAGGGAAAAAGAGGCCGGGCACCTCAACCCCAGGGGGAGAGGGAAATTAAGGGTTGTCCGCACTCAACAGTACAGGAAGGGTATACTAAAACAGCACAATTATGCTATAGCGCTTACCAGATGTACACTGGGTTTAAAGCGCTGTCCTACTTGGGTTATTGGGTAGACAGGTCGGAGAGGGAGCCCCTGAATCCTAGTCCCCCCAGTCCCGGCAGTGGTAAATGTCACGTCTGATACCGGTATGCAAATAAAAGACAATCAGTAACATCAAAGAAACAAAAAACAATAGTATAACCAAAACAGAGGTAGAGCATATAACTGTCAGCACTGAGGGGTCTCCTCGGCTCGCCCCAAAAATTGGCATGCACGAGGGAGCCCGTCACAACAGAAAAGGCATCACAGAATGGGATCCACCACCCCCCGTCCCATACCCCTAAAGTACATGCAGTCCCCGGACAAATGCATTTCTCCCTTTGGCAGATTGTCCTCTCCTTACCCCCCTCTCCCCCGTCCACGGCCCGGGGGGAAAAGGGGCAGGGAAGGGGGGAAAGGGGGAGTGGAAGGGGGGAAAGGGGGAGTGGAAGGGGGAAAGGGGGAGGGAAAGGAGGGAAGGGAAGGGTGGGAAGGGGGGGAAGGGAGGGGGGAAACGGGGGAGAGGGGACAAACATGCAGAAATGTCAAGTCCTTTAGCGCACTCCCACCAGCAAACACCCGGACCCCATAAATTTCAACTCCTCCCCTCCATGGTCACCACATCAAGATGAAAGAGGAGCAGCCCTGGTCGGTGCATGGAAAATCCGGCAGGCAAGGGGCTGGGGCCACCATCCCTCCATCCAACGGGAGACTTCACCCGAGCAGCAGTCCTAGGGCCCGCCAATTAGTGTCTCTCCTGCATCGCCATCGGGGGCTGTGTAGAGCATCCAGAGGGAGGCTGGGACCGCCCAAACAGTAAGGGGTAAATCCTCCAGGGGGGTCCAGAGTCACCCTGGAGGGAAGCAGTGTCTCGTACCAATAGGCTCAATAAATAAGTCATCCAGGGTCCCCGAAAGCTGCAGAAGGCAATGTCAGCAAAGAGTAGGTGGGAGTCAGAGGGGGGGACAAGGGGCGCATCCAGGGGGAGGGGACACATATGCGGGAATGTCAAGCCCTTCCAGTACAGCGCATTAGGTATCACTCAGACCCCCCAAAGTGCAACTCCCCCATCTAAGGTCAAGACTCCAGAATGGAAGATGAGCCGCCCTGGTCTGTACATGAAAGAACCTGCTGCCAAGGGGTTGGGGCCATCATCCCTTCCTCCAATGGGAGATGCCACCGGAATGAAAGCCCCGTGTCCTGTCAAGTGGTGCCCCTCTGACAATGTCGTTGTGGTATATGTGGAGCATCCAGGGAGAGGCAGGGAACACCCAAACAGTGAGGGGTAAAGCCTCCAAGGGGGACCGGTGTCAGACAGGAGGATAGCGGTGTCTTGTACAAGTTGGTTAATTAGACAAGTCATTCAGTGTGTTCCTGTGAGCAGCGGAAAGAAAGGTCGGTAAGGATTATGAATGGGTGGGGGCCAGGGAGTGCATAAAACTGCCACCAGATGACCGGGGCAGAGAGGGCAAGGGACGTTCTTCTGTATAATCTAGCCTATCTGTATACATTAGCCTGTCTTTTGTACACATTAGTCGGTCCGCTGTATACACTAGTCTGTCTGTATACACTAGTGTATACAGATAAGCTAGATTATACAGAAGAACGTCCTGGGTATGCAGAGATGGAGGCTAGAGTGTATACAGACGGACTAGTGTATACAGAAGACCGGCTAGTTTATATAGGGAGGCTAATGTGTGCAAAAGACAGGCTAGTGTATACAAATAGGCTAGATTATAGAGAAGAACATCTTGGGTATGCAGAGAGAGAGGCTGGGTTACACAGAGAGGCTGGTGTATGCAGACTTGCTAGTGTATACAGACGGACTAGTGTATAGAGAGGCTTGGGTATACAGAGAGCTAATGTATAAAGAGCAGCTAGTGTATACAAAAGACATCCAAGGGTATACAGAGAGACTCGTGTATGCAGAAGACCGGCTAGTTTATACAGAGAGGCTAAAGTGTACAAAACACAGGCTAGATTATACAGAAGAACGTCCTGGGTATGCAGAGATGGAGGCTAGGGTATACAGAGAGAGAGACTGTGATACACAGAGAGGAAGGAGTATGCAGACTTGCTAGTGTATACACATGGACTAGTGTATACAGTAGACCGGCTAGTTTATACAGAGAGGCTAATGTGTACAAAAGACAGCCTAGTGTATACAGATAGGCTAGATTATACATAAGAAGGTCCTAGTTATGCAAGAGATGGAGGCTAGGGTATGCAGAGAGAGAGGCTTGGTTACACAGACTTGCTAATGTATACAGACGGACTAGTGTATACAGAGTACCGGCTAGTTTATACAGAGAGGTTAATGTGTACAAAAGACAGGCTAGTTTATACAGATAGGCTAGATTATACAGAAGAACGTCCTGGGTATGCAGAGATGGAAGCTAGGGTATACAGAGAGAGAGAGCGAGGCTGGGTTACACAGAGAGGCAGGAGTATGCAGACTTGCTAGTGTATACAGATGGACTAGTGTATACAGTAGACCGGCTAGTTTACACAGAGAGGCTAATCTGTACAAAAGACAGGCTAGTGTATACAGATAGGCTAGATTATACAGAAGAAGGTCCTGGTTTATGCAAGAGATGGAGGCTAGGGTATGCAGAGAGAGAGGCTTGGTTACACAGACTTGCTAGTGTATACAGACGGACTAGTGTATACAGAGGACCGGCTAGTTTATACAGAGAGTCTAATGTGTACAAAAGACAGGCAATTGTATACAGATAGGCTAGATTATACAGAAGAACGTCCTGGGTATGCAGAGATGGAGGCGAGGGTATACAGAGAGAGAGACTAGAGTATGCATACAGGCTAGTGTATACAGATAGGCTAGATTATACAGAAGAAGGTCCTGGTTTATGCAAGAGATGGAGGCTAGGGTATGCAGAGAGAGAGGCTTGGTTACACAGACTTGCTAGTGTATACAGGCGGACTAGTGTATACAGAAGACCGGTTAGTTTATACAGAGAGGCAAATGTGTACAAAAGATAGGCTAGTGTATACAGATAGGCTAGATTATACAGAAGAACGTCCTGGGTATGCAGAGATGGAGGCTAAGGTATACAGAGAGAGAGGCTAGAGTACGCATACTTGCTAGTGTATACAGATGGACTAGTGTATACAGAGGACCGGCTAGTTTATACAGAGAGGCTAATGTGTACAAAAGACAGGCTAGTGTATACAAATAGGCTAGATTATAGAGAAGAACGTCCTGGGTATGCAGAGATGGAGACTGGGTTACACAGAGAGGCTAGTGTATGCAAGCTTGCTAGTGTATACAGACGGACTAGTGTATACAGTAGACCAGCTAGTTTATACAGGGAGGCTAATGTCTACAGAAGACCGGCTAGTGTATACACATAGGCTAGATTATAGAGAAGAACGTCCTGGGTATGCAGAGATGGAGGCTAAGGTATACAGAGAGAGAAGTTGAGTTACAAAGAGAGGCTAGTGTATGCAGACTTGCTAGTGTATACCGGTGGACTAGTGTATACAGAGAGGCTTGGGTATACAGAGAGCTAATGTATAAAGAGATGCTAGTGTATACAAAAGACAACCAAGAGTAGACAGTGAGGATCGTGTATACAGAAGACCGGCTACAGAGAAGCTAATTTGTACAAAAGACAGGCTAGTGTATACAGATAGGCTAGATTATACAGAGGAAGGTCCTGGGTATGCAGAGATGTAGGCTAGGGAATCCAGAGAGAGACTGTGTTACACAGAGAGGCTAGAGTATGCAGAAGACCGGCTATTTTTTTTACAGATAGACTTGTGTATACAGAAGACAGTCTGGGGAATTCAGTGAGGCTAGTGTATGCAGAGAGGCTGGGACACCGAGACTATTGTAAAAAGAAGGCAGGCTAGTGTATATAGATTACGGGCACCTGTATACAGAAGACAGAGAGGCTAGTCTATATTGAGTGGCTAGATTCATGTATACAGAAAAGCTAGCGTGTAAAGAAAACAGGACTTTATTTTTTGCTATTGCAACTACTTCTGAAACATGTAAAATGCTTTTTTCATATTTTGGTGCTGTTACAAAGTGGTGTGTTGTCAGTGGTGATATCAATGTGACAGTTAATGTGGAGAACTACAACTATTCAAAATAGAGCAAAAGAGTGCTAAAGTTTATTTTGTTAAGTCATTGACTGATAGACGTTGAGTAATTGGCCGTTATTGGTTTGGCAGGACATGGTTTATTTTGATGTAAGATAGTTTTATTCTCTACTTATAGCCGAGTTTTACACGACTTTATTATTCGCATTATTCGCATTATTCATATATATTATGCAGAGTGTAAGTATTGCAGTGAGACGATATTGCTTTTAAAAGATTTGTATTATTATACATAGCATTGTTAGCAGACCAATAGGACAATTTACATGGCTTAATATTGCAGAGCGTAATTTATCAGGAAAGAGATCCAAAGCGTTAGTTGCAGTAGTTTCATAAATCTGAGAAATCGTTGCATTACTCTAAATTTAAAAGTTGTTCCGGTAGCACTGAAAAGACGATATTAGATGAGTGATCTACACATTTCGTTTACTATTTCACTATACCGGCTAAATGTTAATATGTTAATATGTGCTGCGTGTAAGGTAGAAATTAGATGGTTTAGTGTGAGCTGGTTTACCAGGATTTAGAGATAGTAATCTGTTTATACTAGTAATAAATATAGCAAAATAACTATAACGAGTTTAAGTGGAAATACATGAAATAACAGCAACAACGTGTGTAGGTTTTTATCAATCAAGTTAATTACGTGTCAGCAGCTAAATATTCTGCAATAGCAGAGATTAAGTATTGCAGTCGAAATGAGATCGGAAGCGATAGTTGCAGTAGCTCCAAAAAAACTGAGAAATCATTTCATTACTCTAAATTTAAAAGTTATCCCGGTAGCACTGAGTGGACTGATATTAGATGAGTGATCGTTCTAGTACAAATTCAGTTTCCTATAGCAGAGAGATACCAGTTACTGTGAGACGAGTAATTAAACTGTTCACGGTAGCATTGCATTACTCTTAACATGTGCAGCGTGTAAAGAAGCAATAAGATGGTTTTGTATTATCCTAAAATTAGCAGTATACGTAATAAAGGTGAGTAGGTAACCTGGATTTAGACATAGCAAACTCTATAATCTAATTTAGCAAAATTAGAAAGGATAATATTGAGACAGTATATACAGGTCGAGTTTAACTGGAAATACACAAAATATCTAGCTTACCTTTACATTGTTCAATAGAGCATTGCAAAGTAATACCAAGGCAGAATGTCGGAATAGCAATTAGATGAGATGATTGCTGTAATCATGAAATATCAGCAACGCCTAGGTTTCTATCGGATGAGAAAGTATAATAACTGGCAAAGTATGACATGGCAAAGAGACAAATTGCATTAGAGATGTGAGATGGACATGAAATGTCAATCCCCATTGGTTACTTACATGTAAACGCGGCTACATACAGCAAAGTGTGAGCTAAGCAGCTAAAGGGTATTTAAGAGTAAATTGACGTAGCTTGAAAATTCCAACGTGTAAATCGTTCCATTAATTATGTTACGCACGAAGACGGCTTACACTGACTGTTTTCCGTTTCCACTGGTCATCGGCATAATGTATCAGTAACCATGAACATTAATAGTGATAGACAGCTTACATTAGGATGTGAATGTAAAATGAATGTAAAATAGTTGCATTATGTGTTATTAATGTAATCAAACTGTATTGCTTTGCTTTGCTACTGCAACCACTTCTCAATCAAGTAAACCGTCCCACTGCTTTTCTCACATTTTACCGCTGTTAAAAAATGTGTTGCAAGTGTTATGTGTTACAAATGGTTCTCAGTGTGACAGTTAATGTGGAGAAGAAGTAATACACAAAATAGAGTCAGAAAGAGAATCCATTGCATAGAGGTAGCGAGAGATGGTTGCATTAATCTTAATGTGTAAAAGGTTTTAAAAAGATGGTTTTGTGTGACTTTTGCTTTAACGTAAAATTAGCTGTAGACATTATAACTTGTTACAATGATTTAGAGATAGTAATCTCTATAAAATAATAATAATAAGTATAGCAAAACAAATTAGGAAAATTTTGAGGCAGTATGTATAGGTCGAGATATAGTGAATACACAAAAGGGATCAAGGGATAGTAGCAAAGTCAAGGGATAAATGCAAAGGTACTCTATTTAACAGTAAATTGACGTAGCTTGCAAATTCCAACGTGTAAATCGTTCCATTAATTTTGCTGCGCACGAAGACGGCTTACACTGACTGTTTTCCGTTTCCACTGGAAAGAGAATCCTATTGCATAGAGGTAGCGAGAGATGGTTGCATTACTCTTAATGTGTAAAGGTTTTAAAAAGATGGTTTTGTGTGAATTTTGCTTTAACGTAAAATTAGCTGTAGACATTATAACTATGGTTAGGTTTACAATGATTTAGAGTTAGTAACCTCTATAATATAATAATAAGTATAGCAAAACAAATTAGGAAAATATTGAGGCATTATATATAGGTCGAGATAAAGTGAATACACAAAAGGGATCAAGGGATAGTTGCAAAGTCAAGGGATAAATGCAAAGGTACTCTATTTAACAGTAAATTGACGTAGCTTGCAAATTCCAACGTGTAATTTTGTTACGCACGAAGACGGCTTACACTGACTGTTTTCCGTTTCCACTGGAAAGAGAATCCTATTGCATAGAGGTAGCGAGAGATGGTTGCATATGGCAGAAAGACGGCTTATACTGCTTTTCTCACATTTTGCTGCGGTAAAAAGAAATGTTTTGTCACTGTGTTTTAACTGTGACAGATAAGGTGGAGAAAAAGAAGTAATACAGAAAATAGAGTCAAACAGTGGAAACGTTTATTTGTCATGACAGCTGATACTGGTTGAGCAATAAAACTGTTTTATTAAGATTTAAGACTAGTTTTATTCTCTACATATAGGCTTTTCAAAGAGTTGTATAATATAGGCGACCAATAGGACATTTAAATGGCTTAATATTGTAGGGTGGAAGAATCGCTGTTCAAAGGTAAGAGATTGAAAGCTTAGCTTGAAAATGGCCGAGAAATAGTTGCGTTAGTCTAAATTTAAAGGATATGCCGGTACCAATGAGAAAGCTTATATTAGACTAGTTGATCTTTGCATGACACAATCCTATTATTATTATTATTAATAAGATCATAGTGCAGAGAGATACTCAGTTAATGTCAGAGATACTCAGTTAATGTCAGAGATACTCGGTCAATGTCAGAAAAGCAATAAAACTGTTTACATCGTTAGAGAGCGACAGTTACATTACTCTTAGTATGTGCAGCATGTCTGGTAGCAAATGGATGGTTTTGTGAACATTTTGCATTAAGGTACAATTAGAGGTAGAACTCATGGAAGTGAATAGATTTAGGCGTATTTTGAGATCGTACTCTCCATTTCTAATAAGAAATAAAGAAAAATAAGTCAGGATGGTGTGTCAGGACTGTCACATACTCACAGTCCCGGTACAAATATGCAAAATAGAGCAAAAGAGTACATGGTTTATTTTGATGTATGATAGTTTTATTGCATGCTTGATGTGGATGATTAAAATCGTGTCGTGATCTATATTTAGCATAAGAATGAAAAGGCATAACATGGCAATGAGACAAACTCCATTAGAGATGTGAGCTAGATGAAATGATGAAATGTCTCTGTATAGCCCAGATTGTCTTCTGTTATCACTTAGCCTACCCTCTAAATTCACTAGCCTCTCTATATACACCAGCATGTTTACACTAGCCGGTCTTCTGCATACAATAGCCTGTCTTCGATATACACTAGCCTATGTTCTGAATACACTAGCCCGTCTTCTGTCTTCTGTATGCCCTAGCCTGTCTTCTGTATACATTAGTCTCTCTGTATAAACTAGCATCTCTGTATACCGAAACTGTCTTCTATAAAAACTTGTCTCTCTTTATAGCCTGTCTAGCCTTTCTTCTGTACACACTAGCTTCTCTATATACACTAACCAGGCTTCTATATACAATAGCTTCACTCTATGCACTAGCCTCTCTGTATAATCTAGCCTCTCTATATACCCTAGGTATTGTTCTGCATCTCCGTAGTGGTAGCCTCTCCGTAGAAGCCAGCCTTTATTCTGTATTCACTAGCCTTTCTTCTGTATGCTGTAGTCTTCTATATATACTAGCTTCTCTGTACACCCTTGCATCTCTGTAATACACTAAACCCTCTGTATACCACAGCCTGTCTTCTGTATACACTAGACTGTAAACACTAGATAGAATACACCAGCCTGTCTTCTGTACCCACTAGAATCTCTGTATACACTACCCAGTCTTCTGTATACACTGTCAGCTTGGATGTATACCCAAGCCTGTCTTCTGTATACACTAGTTTCTCTATATGCACTGTCCTTTCTGTATACTCTCGACCCTCTCTATACATTAACCTCTCTATATACACTAACATCTTTGTATATACTAGCCTCTCTTTAAATTAGCCTCTCTGTGTACCCCAGCCTCACTGTTTACTCTAGCATCTCTGTATACTCAAGCCTATCTACATACACGAGTCTTCTGTATTGTGTATTAACTAGCCTTTCTTCTGTATGCTGTAGTCTTCTATATATACCAGCTTCTCTGTACACCCTTGCATCTCTGTAAACACTGTGTAAACTAGCCAGTCTTATGTATACACTCGCCGACTGTATACACTAGACTCCCTGAATACACTAAACTCTCTGTATACCACAGCCTGTCTTCTGTATACACTAGACTGTAAAAACTAGCTAGAATACACCAGCCTGTCTTCTGTACCCACTAGACTCTCTGTATACACTACCCAGTCTTCTGTATAGAATGTCAGCTTTCATGTATACCCTTTCTGTATACACTAGCTTCTCTATATGCACTGTCCTTTCTGTATACACTCGACTCTCTCTATACACTAACCTCTCTATATACACTAACATCTTTGTATTTGTCTTTAAACTAGCCTCTCTGTGTACCCCAGCCTCAATGTTTACTCTAGCATCTCTGTATACTCAAGCCTCTCTACATACACGAAACCTGTATTCTGTATTCACTAGCCTTTCTTCTGTATGCTGTAGTCTTCTATATATACCAGCTTCTCTGTACACCCTAGCACTGTAACAGTACTAGGTTCCTGTATTACAGAAACAGAACACCAGCAATAAGGTGTATACTGTGCAGGAGGCACACAACACCGACTCTAACTTCTGCACTTGAGTATACAGAGATGCATGTATTGCAGAAATTGCAGAAATTGAACACCAGTAATAAAGGGTAGCTTCAGGTGTGTACTGTGCAGGAGGCACATAACACCCACTGTAACAGTGCTAGGTTCCCAAGCAGTAAAGAGCGTCCTCTTTCCCTGACCACCGCAACACACTATACAAGGCCGCCATGCTGGCGGCCTTATATAGTGTGGGGTGTGTACTAAACCCCCCTGAGCTATAATTGGCCACAGGAATCCTGCCTGTGGTGAATTGTGGCTCTCCTCACACAGGATGTCACATCTGTTCTTATTATATAGAACCTATTATGCTCCTCGTAAACTTTTTCAGTTTGGCCGAACGGCCGGACGCAAGTTGCCCCCGGTGCGGGAACATGGGGGGAGACATGATGCACATGTTTTGGAGATGCCCGAAGTTGATCCGCTACTGGACAGAGGTGACAGGAACCATTGATCGGGTGGTTGGAACCTCCACCAGGATGGAGGCGAAGTATTGTCTCCTGGGATTAGTTGAAGGAGTTGGAAACCCGGGAAGTAGCCAGATGGCAGTTCTGAGATGCCTATTTCAGGCAAGGAAACTGATTGCCCAACCCTGCTTAGCCTCCAATGTTGGCAATGACTTGTTTTTTTTCGCTTGTTTCCCAAGATGACCATGTTGGCGTTTGTCATGATGGTTGAGAGTGCCCGAAGAGATCGCCTATGGCCCCATCCCCTTGAAAGTGCCTGATCTTGTCTGATCTCGGAGGCTAAGCATTGTCGGGCCTGATGTAACTGGATGGGAGACCAACTGGGAATACCAGGTGCCGTAGCATTCTTTTTATGTTGTTGGCGTTGACATGGTTTTTTTTTTCCGCTTGTTTCCCAAGGTGATCATCTTGGCATTTGTCAAGAGGGCTGAGAGAGCCCAAAGAAATCTCCTACGGCCACATCCCCCTGAAAGTGCTCGATCTCATCTGATCTCAGAGGCTAAGCAGGGTCCGGCCTGGATAGTACCTAATTAAAGGTGCCGTAGGAATCTTTTTATATTGTTGGCTTTGACCTGTTTTTCTTTCGCTTGTTTCCCAAGGTGACCATTTTAGCATCAGTCAAGACTTTTGAGTATGTCCCAAAGCGTTCGCCTGAGGTCACATCACCCTGAAAGCGCCCGATCTCAGAGGCTAAGCAGGGTCTGGGTCAGATGGGAGACCGCCAGGGTCTATGTTGTTGGCGTTGACCTTTTTTTTTTTCACTTGTTTCCCAAGATAACCATCTTGGTATTTGTCAAGAGGGTTGAGAGTGTCTAAATAGAACACCTATGGCCACATCACCCTGAAAGTGCACAATCTCATCTGATCTCGGAGGCCTAGCAGTGTACAGCCTGGTTAATACCTGTATGGGAGACCATCTGTGAATACCAGGTGCCGTAGGCTTCTTTTTATGTTGTTGGCTTTTACCTGTTTATTTTCGCTTGTTTCCCAAGGTGACCATCTTGGTGTTTAACAAGAGGGTTGAGAGTGCCCAAAGAGATCACCTACGGCCCCATCACCCTGAAAGCGCCCAATCTCATCTGATCTCAGAGGCTAAACAGTGTCGGTCCTGGTTAGTACCTGGATGGGAGACCGCCTGGAAATACCAGGTGCCATAGACTTCTTTTTTTGTTGTTGGCTTTGAACTGTTTTTTTCGCTTGTTTCTCAAGGCGACCATCTTGGCGTTTGTCAAGAGGGTTGGGCGTGTCTTGAAGAGAACGCTTACGGCCACATCACACTGAAAGCACCCGATCTCGTCTGATTTCAGAGGCTTAGGAGCATCAGGACTGGTTAGTACCTGGGTGGGAGACTGCCTGGAAAGACCAGGTGACATAGAAGGATCTGGTCTGGTTAGTGTCTTGATTGGGAGATCGCCTGGGAATACCGGATGCCGTAGGATTCTTTTTATGTTGTTGGCTTTGACCTGTTTTTTTTCCCTTGTTTCCCAAGGTGACCATCTTGGCATTTGTCAAGAGGGTTGAGAGTGCACAAAGAAATTGCCTACGGGCACAACACCCTGAAAGCGCCCAATCTCGTTTGGTCTCAGAGGCTAAGCAGGGTTGGGCCTGGTTTGTACCTGGATGGGAGACCGCCTGGGTTTTCCAGATGCCGCAGGCTTCTTTTTATGTTGTTGGCATTGACTTGTTTTTTTTGTTTGTTTCCCAAGGTGACCATCTTGGCGTTTGTCAAGAGGGTTGAGCGTGCATTTGATCTCAGAGGCTAAGCAGGGTTGGGACATGGTTAGTACCTGGATGGGAGACCGCCTGGGATTTCTCGATGCCATAGGCTTTAGTTTTAAGTTGTTGGCATTGACTTATTTTCTTTATTTTTATTATTCTTTTATTAAGTAGAACAACATAAATATAACCATACAGCATGAGCCAGGGTCACAATTGCATGCTAACAAAAAATAGGCAGCCAAATAACTCTGGGTTCTCAGAGGGGAGTCCTACAGTTTCATGCAGAAAATAGAGAAACCCCACCTCCGACATGTAGTACAGTATAACTAGTGCAGCTCCGTTCGGACAAATGTAATCATGGAGAACAACTGGGACCACAGCGAGCCAGCTTATCATGACCTACGTGAACCAGAGTAAAATATGAGCCGGTCATGTCCAGAACCCTGGGGTTCTTCTGGGTCCCGAAGGCTAGTAAGGAGACAAGGCATAGTCAAAAGGGAGGACGGGGGAAGAAGAGAGTGCAAAGACGGAGAGAGAGGAGGTGGGGGGATGGCGACGGGGAAAAAAAGAAAAATAAAGACAAAAAGGAGGGGGGGAATGCCACCCAGGGCAGACATGGCCTACGTAGGTAAACGTTAGATGTTCAGTCGTTTTCTGGGACGGAGGCACTGCTCACCTCCCGAATGTAGTCTCGAGTACCAGTAAAATACCTCCAGGGCCTTCATGTAACACTAAATGCCTCTTCAGTGTTGTGAAGGGTGGCGGTCAATTCTTCCATCCGGAGAATATGATTGACTTTGGAATACCACAGCACCTTGGATGGGGGCTGAGGCTGCCTCCACAGTGCGGGAATGCAGGCCCGGGCGGCATTCAGGAGTTGCATCGTGAGGGTTTTTTTGTATTTTCGAACAGGCTGTTCGGTCCAGTGTAGAAGGCACGCTACTGGGAACCCAAAAGTTCCTCAAGGTCGGGCATGCCCAGAAAAGGTGTCCCATGGTCCCCATATCTGAATTTCACCTCCAACAAACATCCGGGATCGATCTATCCATTTTATTCAGAAGGTATGGGACTCTATACCAGCGTGAGACTATCTTGTATCTTGATATTGGTTTGCGATGGAAGCTTTATGTACTAAGGTCAAGATCTTCCCTATCTGTTGTGGGGTAAATGTGATGCCTAAGTCCCTCTCCCATTTGTGGATAAATGGTGGGGGTCGACTCCTCCTCCTGACTACTCAATAGGTTGTACAGAAGGGAGAGGGTGTGTCGCACAGGTTCCCTTTTGTGACAGATGGATTTATAGGGTGTCAGGTCTCTAGGAGTGTAGGGGGCCCTTTGTAAGGCCAGAAGAAAGTGACGAAGTTGATAAGCACTAAACAAGTCAAGCGGAGGGTCAGAAAGCTCGGCGACAGTTTGCGTGGTCGGGAGCCTTCCCGTGGGCCACACCTCTCCCAGACGCTGTTTCCCCACCACTGTCAACTGTCGCAGTTTCTTGTTGGTAAATCCCGATGGGAAGTCTGGATTACCTATAACCGGAGTCATTGGTGATGGCAGGGGAGCAATGTGTGTGCAGCGGAACAACCTCCGCACAACAGCCAACGTAGCTCCCACTACGGGGTGACCTCTGAGGTCTTTTGGTAGGGAGGACAGGAGCCACGGGGAGGTCAATAGGGGAATGGATCCATCCTCAATCTCCATCTCCACCCACTGCTTGTGTGGGCCATTACAATGCCAATCAACGACTCTCGCTAGCAGAGTCACTCTGTAGTATTGTCTGAGATCTGGGAGACCCAGACCCCCTTGTCCTTTGGTCTGGCAAGCAATTGCAAACGGGCTCTGGGCGGTTTGCGCGCCAAAATAAAGTCCCGGAGCAGCACCTGCAGTTGTCTGAAAAAAATTGGGGGTAACCGGATCGGTAATGTCTGGAACATGTATAAGATCCGAGGGAGGGCCATCATTTTGAATGCATTACAGCGCCCGAACCAGGTCAGTGTTAAAGCATGCCAGTTTCCCAAATCAGATTTCAGTCTATCCAGGAGAGGGACAAAATCAAGCAGGTACAATTGCGCTAAATCCGCTGCGATGTCAACGCCCAGTTAACGTATAGATTTTTCAGCCCAGTAGAATGGAAAAGAGGAGCGGAGCCTCTTGGCCTCACCATCCGGGACCGATATATTCAATAAAGCCGACTTGGCGCAATTGTTTTTATAGTTTGATAGGCTGCCGTGTCGCTGTAGAGACGCAAGTATTTTGGGAAGCAAAATGTGTGGATTGGAGATGGAAAAAATTAGATCATCAGCGTACGCCGCAATTTTGTGCTGTGCCGAGGGTTTGGATATGCCAGTAATATTCGGGTCATTCCGAACGTGACACATAAGTGGTTCCAGTGTCAGAATAAAAATTAGGGGAGACAGAGGGCACCCCTGCCTCGTCCCATTAGTGATGGGGAAAGAGTCCGAGCACCACTCGGTCACCCGTACCGCTGCCGATGGCGTGGAGTAAAGCGACATTACCCAGCTCATCATGTTGGGGCCAAGACCTATATGTTCCAGGGTGGCCTGCATAAAGTGCCAGGCCACCCTGTCAAAGGCCTCCTCCGCGTCCGTTGACAGCATAAGCAAGGGCCTTCCCTGTACATGCGCCGCATGGATTAAATTGAGGACTCGGGCCGTATTGTCTCTAGCTTCCGACTTATTTTTATTTTTTTGCTTGTTTCCTAAGGTGACCATCTTGGCATTTGTCAAGAGGGTTGAAAGTGCCTGAAGAGATTGCCTACGGGCACATTACCCTGAAAGCACCCGATCTCGTTTGATGTTGGAGGCGAATAGAGTCGGGCCTTGTTAGTACCTGGATGGGAGACCGCCTGGGAATACCAGGTGTCGTAGACTTCTTTTTATGTTGTTGGCGTTGACCTGTTTTTTTTTCGCTTATTTCCCAAAGTGACCATCTTGGTGTTTGTCAAGAGGGTTGAGAGTGCCTGAAGAGATTGCCTATGGCCACATCACTCTGAAAGCACCCAATCTCATCTGATCTTGGAGGCTAAGAAGAGTCGGGCCTGGTTAGTACCTGGATGGGAGACCACCTGGGATTACCAGTTATTGTAGGCTTCTTTTTATGTTGTTGGCGTTGATTCGTTTTCTTTTTTTTGCTTGTTTCCCAAGGTGACCATCTTGGCATTTGTCAAGAGGGTTGAGAGTGCCCAAAGAGATCGCTTACAGCAGCATCACCCTGAAAGAGCCCTATCTCTTCTCTTTTCTGAGGCTAAGAAGGGTAGGCATGCGCAGTACACAGCAACACAGATTCCGAAAATTGCCGAGCATGAACGGCGCCTGCGCACTGAGTCCAGGTTCTATCCCCACTATCCAAGTGGACATAGAGTAAGAATATAAAAGATCCGAGCGCAGCGAGGCCGAGCCCGAAGCGTGGCGAGCGAAGCTCGCCTGCGAGGGGCCCTCTAATATTCACAACCCTATGTCCGCTTGGATGGTGGGGCTACCACCTCCACTCACCGCGCAGGCGCCGTTCAGCTTCGGAGATTTTCCGAAGCTTCGTCTGCTCCGTACTGCGCATGCGCAGTACGGCGCGGACACTATATCATGGCCGGACAGTATATGGCAGAACACCGGCACCAGTCAACCACCGGTGTCATGTGCGTCGCTGTGTAATATAGAGCAGGGTCCGGGAAGCCAATACCTCCCCGCAATTTCGGTCGCAATAGCATTGCCCTACCAATACGCATATGTTTTCCGCGCCAGAGGAACTTGATAAAGATTGAGCGAACCGCATGAAAGAAAGTCTGGGGTATTTTGATAGGTAAGGCTTGTAGTAGATACAGAAGTCGTGGCATCGCGTTCATCTTCAACACATTACAGCGTCCGAACCATGACAGAGCTAGTGGGTCCCATCTTTTAAGGTCCGCTGTAAGCCCATAGGCTTCTTTTTATGTTGTTGGCTTTGACCTGTTTTTTTTTGCTTGTTTCTCAAGGTGAGCATCTTGGCGTTTGTCAAGAGGGTTGGGTGTGTCTTGAGGAGAACACTTACGGCCACATCAACCTGAAAGCACCCGATCTCGTCTGATTTCAGAGGCTAAGCAGCGTCAGGCCTGGTTAGTACCTGGATGGGAGACTCCCTGGGAAGACCAGGTGCCATAGAAGGATCTGGTCTGGTTAGTGTCTTGATTGGGAGATCGCCTGGGAATACTGGATGCCGTAGGCTTCTTTTTATGTTGTTGGCTTTGACCTGTTTTTTTTAGCTTGCTTCCCAAGGTGACCATCTTGGCCTTTGTCAAGAGGCTTCAGAGTGCCCAAAGAGAGTGCCTACGACCAAATCACTATACTATATATCTATATCTATAATAATAAATAATATTTTTAGTTATTATATATAAGATACTATATAGGTGATTTGGCCGTAGGCACTCTCTTCGGGCACTCTGAAGCCTCTTGACAAAGGCCAAGATGGTCACCTTGGGAAACAAGCTAAAAAAAAAACAGGTCAAAGCCAACAACATAAAAAGAAGCCTACGGCATCCAGTATTCCCAGGCGATCTCCCAATCAAGACACTAACCAGGGGGGCGTGGCCTAGGCATGAAGGAGTGAGGACACTCTTTTCCGGAGCTCCCGGTCCATGACCCCTCCGCACCCCTTTACCACAGTCTGGTCGCATATTTCGGCATCGCCGACATCCCCGCGCTTCGGCGGAACACAGCCAGCCGAGCGGGGTCCGCCGCTGCTGCCACGGACAGGTACTTGGTCCCGCTGCAGCCTCCGGCCTCCACGCCGGATCCAGCCAAGATGGCGCCCGCGGCCTCCGGCGCTCCAGGACACGCGGCACAGAGGGAAGGTGAGCAGACTGCTATGCAGGGACACGACATGCCCCCGTTCTCCCCGCCTAGTGACTTGTCCCCGTGTCTCCCCCGCTCACTGTCCATGGCCTCGCTTGACAGCCCGGACCATAGCGGCCTGCCACCCTGGTTCCCTCACAACTCCCAACTGTCCCAGAGACCCTCCCGCAGTGGAAGCCTCATCCCAGGACCGAATGGCCAGTCTGCTCTCGCCTCAGACACACAGGGGGACCCACCGCTGCCACCAGCACCGGCATTATTGGGGGACAAGGCCATCCTAGCTTTACTCCAAAACCTTCCCACTAAAGCAGACTTTAGCTGTATGGCAGCCAGGATTGAAACAACCTTGCGACATGAAATCGCAGGGGTCAAACGTGACGTGTCGGCTACGAACGAGCGGGTGACCACCCTGGCATCGGATGTGACCTCCCTGACCACTGATGTTTCTGGCCTGCAAGCCGCACATGATACCCTTGCTGACAGAGTGGCACAGTTGCAACTCCTAGTGGATGACCTTGAGAATCGCAACCGCAGACGCAACATCAGGATCAGAGACTTGCCCGAAGCCACTGGCCAGGCAGACCTCAAAGCCACAGTTACAGCTATATTTAACGCCTGTCTGGACCGCGCTGCTGACACAGTAATAGCCATTGATAGAGTCCACAGGACCCTGGGCCCCAGGAGCCCCACAGAGAACCGGCCACGTGACGTTTTATGCTGTCTCCACAATTACTCAGTTAGGGAGGATGTCCTGCAAGCGTCGTGGCGCAAAGGCAGCATTGATTTTGACGGGGCCCAAGTCACCCTTCTGCCAGATGTATCCCGCAAGACCTTCCAGATGAGACGCTGTCTGCGACCCCTTCTGGAACACCTAACTGAACGGAGGATTCCATACAAGTGGGGCCATCCGTTTCACCTTATAGTGCGCAAAAATGGGAGGCCCCTTGCGCTACGACACCCTTCGGAGGTCCCGTCCTTTCTGGAGGCTTTGGGCCTGCCCTCGGTTCAGGTCCCCGACTGGTTGGCTCCTGTTGTCCCCCAGGGAGCAGTGGCCCCGACGAACAACCCCTCAACCAGGCCACAGAGAGTGAGACGCCACCGTCGATCCCAACGTCAGAGATCGCAGGCCCCTCAAGATCGTGAACCCTGAGAGAGTACAGTAATTTTCCGTTATTCCTGTGTTATACCCTTTTTTTTTTTGTTTTCTTTTTCTCTACCAACATAGACGGCTGGAGTATCCAGCTTTGTGTTGTTTACCATGCCACGGGCCATTGTTCCCAGCGCCCCCGCTAGGGGAGAGGAAGGACATTGGAAGAACAGAGTTGGACACTGCGCTTCCTGGACGAAGCCCTGAGTTATTGGCGGTACTGTTCACCATTCTCGTTACTGTTTATCTACAGGTGCCCTAGTCTCGGCGCTCTTTGTGTTTTTGGACTGCCTGGTGGTGCCCCCCGGGTGCCCCTGGGCGGCGTTCCCGCTCCCTCCCCCTCTCCTCCCCCCCCCCTTTTTCCATTTTTTTTTTTGGGGGGGGGAGGGGCGGGTGCCTGGGTGGTATAAAGTTATCTATACTCTGTGTTGAAAAGTTTAATATGTTGGTCTAATTATGCACTGTTCTACTGTTGTTAACTGCCCGATACCTGCTGCAGTGATGTTCTATAATGCGTTTGATGTCGTAGTTAAGATGCCAAAGAAGCTCCGTGCACGCCCGATTGCGACTGCATGGACCATGGGATGCTGGAGGGGTACTGCACCGACGAGTTCCTCCCTCTGCAGTGCCTTACCTCTTCCCCCACTAGGCCCCTCTGCCCTAACCGGCAGGTTCTCTCCGATAGGAGCTTTAGCAATTCCCCGATCTATCCCCACCCCTCCTACCCTCCTCCTCCCTACTAACTCCGGACCTTCTCCGCTTCGTTACTGCTTTTCCTTTTTCTCCTCCTCTTCCTCTGTGCTTGAACTCTATATCTACTACTGACTCTGGTGGGGACCGCCGGCCGGGTACCACTGCCGTCATGGCCCTGAAGCTGGTTTCCTGGAATGTGAAAGGGCTGAATGTACCTGAAAAAAGGTCCAGCTGCCTGACAGAATTGTGGCGGATGAAGCCCCAAATAGTTTTCCTCCAGGAGACCCATTTCAGGACAGACCAAATACCACGGCTTTATAGTAAGCACTTCCCCCTGGCCCACCACAGCACGTCCCCTACTTCCAAATCGAGAGGAGTGTGTGTTCTTGCTAAAAACTTGCCGTGGCGCCTGTTAGCTGTCCAAGCCGATAGTGAAGGGAGATATCTCTTCATTAAGGGAACTCTCCACTCGCAAACTTTTACTCTTGCCAACCTATACATGCCGAATGTGGACCAGCTGCCGGCCTTAGAAGCATGCTTGGATGCCCTGGCTGCATTCTCGGAGGGTACTTTGATCGTTGGGGGGGACTTTAACCTCACCTTGGACCCCCGCAGAGACTCATCATCGGGCACCTCTGCGATTTCTGCGAGAACGCGTTCACACATAAGAGACCTGCTACACTCCCACCGACTGATCGATGTGTGGCGTACGCTTCACCCACAGGATAGGGACTATACGTTCTTTTTCACCGCTCATGGTTCTTACTCACGTATAGATATGTTTTTAGTCACCCACAATGCTATCCCGGCGGTCACAGACGCTCAGATAGGCCACATAGCCCTGTCTGACCATGCCCCGATTTCTTTGATGCTGAAGCTACAACAGGAGTCGCGTGGTCAGTCCTGGTGGAGACTGAACGAGTCTCTCCTGAAGGACCCTGAGACCCACGCAGACCTGCTTAGGGAATTAGAAAGTTACTTTGATCATAACCGTGATTCTGTTTCCAACCCCCTCATGTTATGGGCGGCTCATAAATGCTACATTAGGGGCATTCTTATTAAACATGGTCATAGACTCAAAGTGGCCAAAACTGAGGCTCTCTCCAAACTTATTGCCAAGTTGCATGCGTGTGAACAACGACACAAATCCCAGCCGACTGCTGCGCTGGAGGTGGAGGTGAGAGATCTTAGAGAACAAATCAGAGATTTCTCTCTCTTTCAGGCTAGAACCAGACTCATGTGGGTCCGCAGGACGTATTATGAATATGGAGACAAGTGTAGTAGGTCCCTAGCGAACTCCCTGCGTGCCCAACGCAACGCGTCCTTCATTCCAACCATAACCTCCCCTTCGGGTGCCAAGCTTCATGATTCACGGGAGATAGCGGAGTGTTTCCGATCTTTCTATGAAGCCCTTTATAACTTGCACCCCCGGGACTCAGGAGACGCCCTCCAGGCCGGCACAGCGGCCATTGACGAGTACCTAGCTTCGGCAAACCTCCCGTCGCTGACACAGGAAGAGATAGAGCTTCTCTCGCAACCTATCTCCCCGGAGGAATTGTCGGCAGCGTTAAGAGACTCACCCAAGGGCAAGGCACCAGGCCCAGATGGGTTTACGGTCCCTTATTATAAGGCCTTCCTCTCCCTGTTGTCCACGCCGTTTGTGTCAGCTTTTAACGCCCTATTGGAGGGCCAGACCTTTCCACCGGAGCTGTTGCAGGCAAGCATCTCGGTCATACTCAAGCCGGAGAAGGATCCGCTTCTCTGTGCGAACTACAGGCCCATCTCCTTATTAAACAGCGACCTTAAGCTCTTCACTAAGATACTGGCGGAGCGGTTGGCGCCCATTCTCCAACGCCTGATACCTCTGGATCAGGTGGGGTTTATTCGTAACAGGGAAGCCCGAGACAACACTACCAGGGCAATCAATGTTATAGAACGCGCCAGACGCCTTAAACTACCGATTATGTTGCTCTCTGTGGACGCAGAAAAAGCGTTTGACAGGGTGAGCTGGCCTTTTTTGCTAGCCACCCTGCGAAGCTTGGGTGTACCCCCCCATGCTTTCATGGGTTACAGCTCTTTACTCGTCACCGACGGCGATGGTTAGGGTCAATGGGTTTGCCTCGTCGCGTTTCACTATTGGCAATGGAACGAGGCAGGGATGCCCGTTGTCCCCCCTTTTGTTTGTCCTATCGCTTGAACCCTTGCTGCACCACATCAGGCAGAACATAGACATCAAGGGACTGGACACCCCCTCACACCACCATAAGGTCGCAGCCTTTGCAGATGACCTCTTGTTCTATGTCTCGGAGCCTCACATTACATTGCCGAATCTCTTAGCGGAAATAAGACGATATGGCACCCTGTCAAATTTTAAAATTAACTTACAGAAATCGGAAGCACTCAACGTCTCCCTGTCTACCAACGCCCAGACGAGTCTAAGCACTAATTTTCCCTTTCGTTGGGCAACTGGGGCTATACAATATCTGGGTACCAAGGTTCCCCCGGACCCACATCTGATTTTCCAATTGAATTTCCAGCCGCTTCTAAAAAATTTTGCCATAGATCTAGAGAGGTGGTCAAAGTTGGCGACCTCTTGGTTTGGGAGATGCAATGTGCTCAAAATGAATGTAATGCCCAGACTCTTGTACCTATTACAAGCCTTACCGATAAAAATCCCCCAATCATTTTTTAAAGCCATGCGCTCCATCTTTATTCGATACGTATGGCAGGGCAGGCCTCCAAGACTCAGCCGAACATTACTGCTCAGATCAAAAGACAAGGGAGGGATTGGCCTCCCAGATCCGGCATGGTACTATACGGCGGTGCACATGAACAGAGTAGTTGACTGGTGCAGACACCTGAAGGATAAGCTGTGGGTTCGTCTGGAGCGTGAATCCGTACCATTTCCAGGTTTGCCTGGTCGGGAGCAACACGGGCACACCCACTCATTGAGCCAACGTTACAAGAGCTAGACAGATATTTTACCCTGACGGGCGTGCCTACTTTCCCTTCGCCCATGACTCCTATTATTGGACACCCACGCTTTGAACCCGGCATGACGGAAAAGTCTTTCCGCCTCGACCCTGACCGGGACCTTGTGCGGGCCTCTTCTTTTCTTGGCCCTAGGATGTGGACAGCGGTCTCCACTATGTACGAGGCGTTAGCAACCACGGCCCTGGGACAGTGGAAGCTTGCCCAACTCTCCCACTTCTTGAAATCTTTGTCAAACAGTGGCGAATTCCGCAGACCCCTAACATCGTTTGAGGAGGTATGCTCAGGAGAGGGACCGACCCGAGGGTCTCTTTCCCTGTCATATCGCATCCTACTGGACCAACTCTCCCAGGGTAACCTGGTGTTCGTGGAAAAATGGGAGTGAGACCTGCATGTCCGGCTCTCGCCAGACCAGAAGAACCGCGCGCTTCTTTTTGCGCACAAGTCATCCCTATGTAGTAAATACCAGGAAATAGCTTATAAAATTTTGACCCGATGGTACAGGACCCCCACTGTCCTGGCGGCTATGTTTCCCGGTCACAGCCCTTTGTGCTGGAGATGCGGTGAACAAGCCGGCACGTTACTACATATCTTTTGGGAATGCCCTCAACTGGCCCATTTCTGGAGACAGGTTCTCAATATCATTTATGACCTCACGGCTATTGATCTCCAGAACAACCCAGCTGCGATCTTCCTCAATCTGACCCCACTCTCGAGCAAGAAGTACCATAAATCTCTCTTAAAACATCTTCTGAGTGGGGCCAGGGCATGTATACCTAGCATGTGGAAACAGCAGGCCGCTCCACTGGTGTCTCACTGGTTTGCAAGAGTTTGCGACATCTACCGTATGGAACAGCTCACATCAGCGTTAGGCGACAGGGAGGAAGAGCACACTGCTCGTTGGTTGTCGTTGGTTGTCTTGGAGCCCCCCATCCCCTTCTCCTGCCCATTTGCTCCCCCCTCTTTCCCTACCCCCTAACTCCCAAGTATAATTAAAATACATGATGATTGCAAGGATCTTTTCGTTTTGTTCCCTCGATTTCCCAGCCAGGGGTTGGCGGCCCTCGGGGTGGTCCCGGCTGAGCTCTTTGACCAATAGAATGAAGGTGACCGATGTTAGAGGCCCCTCAGTCTGGGCCTTGAGGGGGATCGCCCCGCGGACTGCCCTGGTTTATAAGTAGACACTGGGGTGCCAGATCATTAGAGTGGGATAATGTGGTGGCCTAGCCACGGCTGGGGCTGCTGCTGACATAAGTTGTTAGGTTTCCCCCGGTCCCCCACGAAGTATTAACTATGTATTTTTGTTAACCTGGAAAACTGAGGGATCTATGTCTTTTACAGTTTGTCTCTGTATTACCTGCAATCCGTAAATAAAGAATTAAAAAAAAAAAAGACACTAACCAGACCAGATTCTTCTATGGCACCTGGTCTTCCCAGGGAGTCTCCCATCCAGGTACTAACCAGGCCTGACGCTGCTTAGCCTCTGAAATCAGACGACATCGGGTGCTTTCAGGTTGATGTGGCCGTAAGCGTTCTCTTCAAGACACGCCCAACCCTCTTGACAAATGCCAAGATGGTCGTCTTGAGAAACAAGCAAAAAACAACATAAAAAGAAGCCTATGGGCTTACAGCGGACCTTAAAAGATGGGACCCACTAGCTCTGTCATGGTTCGGACGCTGTAATGTGTTGAAGATGAACGCGAGGCCACGACTTCTGTATCTACTACAAGCCTTACCTATCAAAATACCCCAGACTTTCTTTCATGCGGTTCGCTCAAACTTTATCAAGTTCCTCTGGCGCGGAAAACATATGCGTATTGGTAGGGCAATGCTATTGTGACCGAAATTGCGGGGAGGTATTGGCTTCCCGGACCCTGCTCTATATTACACAGCGACGCACATGACACCGGTGGTTGACTGGTGCCGGTGTTCTGCCATATACTGTCCGGCCATGATATAGTGTCCGCGTCCGGAGCAGACGAAGCTTCGGAAAATCTCCGAAGCTGAACGGCGCCTGCGCGGTGAGTGGAGGTGGTAGCCCCACCATCCAAGCGGACATAGGGTTGTGAATATTAGAGGGTCCCTCGCAGGCGGGCTCGGCTCTTTTATATTCTTACTCTATGTCCACTTGGATAGTGGGGATAGAACCTGGACTCAGTGCGCAGGCGCCGTTCATGCTCGGCAATTTTCTGAATCTGTGTTGCTGTGTACTGCGCATGCGCAGTACACAGCGGACACTATCCGATGGGGGACCATATGTGATAAGACACCGGCATGGGGAACTGAAGCTATGGGTCAAGCTAGAGCAGGAGATGGCGCGGGTTCCACTGGCTGGTCTGCCTTGGGCGGGGAGGCCATTGGAGCCCTGTGTGACTACTCACCCGTTAATTGGCCCCTCGCTCGCCGAGATGGATAGTTTTTTTCACCTTTCCCACCTGACTAACTTCCCTTCTCCTATGACCCCAATTATTGGACATCCTAGATTCCCTCCGGGCCTGTCTGACCAGGCCTTTACCAGGCAAGCCCCGAAAGGGCTTCTGAGAGCAGCCCTATTTCTTGGACCCACGGGCTTGATTCCCATGGGGACCATACTGCTAGAGCAAGTACCTGTTGCATTGAATAGCTGGAGAGCTAGACAGCTAATCCATTTCCTCGGATCACTACCTAACCATTCGTTCTTCTCTAGACAGTTCCACCCCTTTGAGGAACTTTGCCTGGATGATGGCCCAATTCGTGGTTCCCTCTCTAGGTCCTACCAAATCCTGACAGACGCACAATCCTCCACGGATCCACCCTTCCTAGCTAAATGGAAAAGGGACTTACAAACTACATTCTCCAAACCACAGAAGGACAGAATACTCTTTTTCGCCCATAAGTCGTCACTCTGCAGTAAATATCAGGAGATCTCATTTAAGCTGATCACACGCTGGTATCGTACACCGGTGGTGTTGGCCAAAATATTCCCCGGTCAATCTGACCGCTGCTGTCGCTGTGGGCAACAGACTGGCACCATTCTCCACATTTTCTGGGAATGCCCTAAATTACAAACATTCTGGCAGCCTGTCCTGAGACTCATCCACAAGTTCACAGACATTTCCTTAGCCAATGATCCCGCAGCAGTTCTTCTCAATCTAACTCCTATGTCGAGAAAGCGTTATCATAAGTCCTTACTTAAACATCTCCTCAATGCAGCTAGGGCCTGCATCCCAAGTCAGTGGAAAGAGCAATCTGCTCCAATGGTGACCCAGTGGTTCGCAAGGGTAAATGATATTGAACGAATGGAAGACCTGACTGCCACAATGAGGGATAAAACAGAGGAGCATGGGAACAGATGGTTCTACTGGACCCAGTTTCGCTTTTCGGAAGAATACCTCCGTGAGACATGGTAAGCTCATGGTGATCGTTGGAGATCGCTGTTCCAAATGTTGGACAGCTGATGAGCTGGTGAGCCGAGCGCGTCTCTTGCTCCCTGGGAGGGGACCCCACCCTATCCACTCTACCCACGACACCCCCTTACCCCTTCTTTACCTTTTCTGCCATTTCCTTCCCCAATCTTCTCTTTCCCCTTCTCCCTCCTTTCAGTTCTACTATTTCCCTTCTTAACTCAAAAAAGGGAAAAGAAAATGGTATGTTCCAACCCCATTTGACTACTACACAATACTCTTCCCCTATCTATGGATATCTAAACTCTTCGAGGGTAGCAGGGCTAGTATCAATACTATTTTAAGTGATAGAGGATCCCAACGAGATGGAGCTTTAATCTCATCTTGATATGACCGCAAAGCTGTACACGTGCTATTCTCCTCAGACTTCTTACCATTGGCTCTGATATCCATGCAATATGATCGATTGTTTGTAACTATTTGTATCACACATTCTGTGAAGTTGCCTTTGCATTGTATGTCGCATACTACTAAATAAAAAAAAAAAAAAAAACAGAAGCCTATGGCACCTGGTATTCCCAGGCGGTCTCCCATCCAGGTACTAACCAGGCCCGACACTGTTTAGCATCCGAGATCAGACGAGATTGGGCGCTTTCAGGGTGATGGGGCCGTAGGTGATCTCTTCGGGCACTCTCAACCCTCTTGACAAATGCCAAGATGGTCACCTTGGGAAACAAGTGAAAAAAAAACAGGTCAATGTCAACAACATAAAAAGAAGAATACGGCACCTGGTATTCCAACGCCATCTCCCATCCAGGTACTAACTAGGCCCAACCCTTCTTAGCCTCAGAAAAGAGAAGAGATAGGGCTCTTTCAGGGTGATGCTGCTGTAAGCGATCTCTTTGGGCACTCTCAACCCTCTTGACAAATGCCAAGATGGTCACCTTGGGAAACAAGCAAAAAAAAGAAAATGAATCAACGCCAACAACATAAAAAGAAGCCTACAATAACTGGTAATCCCAGGTGGTCTCCCATCCAGGTACTAACCAGGCCCGACTCTTCTTAGCCTCCAAGATAAGACGAGATTGGGTGCTTTCAGAGTGATGTGGCCATAGGCAATCTCTTCAGGCACTCTCAACCCTCTTGACAAACACCAAGATGGTCACTTTGGGAAATAAGCGAGAAAAAAAACAGGTCGGGCGCTGTAATGCATTCAAAATGATGGCCCTCCCTCGGATCTTATACATGTTCCAGACATTACCGATCCGGTTACCCCCAATTTTTTTCAGACAACTGCAGGTGCTGCTCCGGGACTTTATTTGGGCGCGCAAACCGCCCAGAGCCCGTTTGCAATTGCTTGCCAGACCAAAGGACAAGGGGGGTCTGGGTCTCCCAGATCTCAGACAATACTACAGAGTGACTCTGCTAGCGAGAGTCGTTGATTGGCATTGTAATGGCCCACACAAGCAGTGGGTGGAGATGGAGATTGAGGATGGATCCATTCCCCTATTGACCTCCCCGTGGCTCCTGTCCTCCCTACCAAAAGACCTCAGAGGTCACCCCGTAGTGGGAGCTACGTTGGCTGTTGTGCGGAGGTTGTTCCGCTGCACACACATTGCTCCCCTGCCATCACCAATGACTCCGGTTATAGGTAATCCAGACTTCCCACCGGGATTTACCAACAAGAAACTGCGACAGTTGACAGTGGTGGGGAAACAGCGTCTGGGAGAGGTGTGGCCCACGGGAGGGCTCCCGACCACGCAAACTGTCGCCGAGCTTTCTGACCCTCCGCTTGACTTGTTTAGTGCTTATCAACTTCGTCACTTTCTTCTGGCCATACAAAGGGCCCCCTACACTCCTAGAGACCTGACACCCTATGAATCCATCTGTCACAAAAGGGAACCTGTGCGACACACCCTCTCCCTCCTGTACAACCTATTGAGTAGTCAGGAGGAGGAGTCAACCCCCACCATTTATCCACAAATGGGAGAGGGACTTTGGCATCACATTTACCCCACAACAGATAGGGAAGATCCTGACCTTAGTACATAAAGCTTCCATTGCAAACCAATATCACGATACAAGATAGTCTCACGCTGGTATAGAGTCCCATACCTTCTGAATAAAATGGATAGATCGATCCCGGATGTTTGTTGGAGGTGAAATTCAGATATGGGGACCATGGGACACCTTTTCTGGGCATGCCCGACCTTGAGGAACTTTTGGGTTCCCAGTAGTGTGCCTTCTACACTTGACCGAACAGCCTGTTCGAAAATACAAAAAAACCCTCACGATGCACCTCCTGAATGCCGCCCGGGCCTGCATTCCCGCACTGTGGAGGCAGCCTCAGCCCCCATCCAAGGTGCTGTGGTATTCCAAAGTCAATCATATTCTCCGGATGGAAGAATTGACCGCCACCCTTCACAACACTGAAGAGGCATTTAGTGTTACATGGAGGCCCTGGAGGTATTTTACTGTTACGCGAGACTACATTCGGGAGGTGAGCAGTGCCTCCGTCCCAGAAAACGACTGAACATCTAACGTTTACCTACGTAGGCCATGTCTGCCCTGGGTGGCATTCCCCCCTCCCTTTTTGTCTTTATTTTTCTTTTTTTTCCCCGTCGCCATCCCCCCACCTCCTCTCTCTCCGTCTTTGCACTCTCTTCTTCCCCCGTCCTCCCTTTTGACTATGCCTTGTCTCCTTACTAGCCTTCGGGACCCAGAAGAACCCCAGGGTTCTGGACATGACCGGCTCATATTTTACTCTGGTTCACGTAGGTCATGATAAGCTGGCTCGCTGTGGTCCCAGTTGTTCTCCATGATTACATTTGTCCGAGCGGAGTTGCACTAGTTATACTGTACTACATGTCGGAGGTGGGGTTTCTCTATTTTCTGCATGAAACTGTAGGACTCCCCTCTGAGAACCCAGAGTTATTTGGCTGCCTATTTTTTGTTAGCATGTAATTGTGACCCTGGGTCATGCTGTATGGTTGACTGTTATATTTATGTTGTTCTACTTAATAAAAGAATAATAAAAATTAAAAAAATAAGTCAATGTCAACAACTTAAAACTAAAGCCTATGGCATCGAGAAATCCCAGGCGGTCTCCCATCCATGTACTAACCATGTCCCAACCCTGCTTAGCCTCTGAGATCAAATGCACGCTCAACCCTCTTGACAAACGCCAAGATGGTCACCTTGGGAAACAAACAAAAAAAACAAGTCAACGCCAACAACATAAAAAGAAGCCTGCGGCATCTGGAAAACCCAGGCGGTCTCCCATCCAGGTACAAACCAGGCCCAACCCTGCTTAGCCTCTGAGACCAAACGAGATTGGGCGCTTTCAGGGTGTTGTGCCCGTAGGCAATTTCTTTGTGCACTCTCAACCCTCTTGACAAATGCCAAGATGGTCACCTTGGGAAACAAGGGAAAAAAAACAGGTCAAAGCCAACAACATAAAAAGAAGCCTACGGCATCTGGAATTCCCAGGCGATCTCCCAATCAAGACACTAACCAGGCCAGATCCTTCTATGTCACCTGGTCTTCCCAGGCAGTCTCCCATCCAGGTACTAACCAGGCCTGATGCTGCTAAGCCTCTGAAATCAGACGAGATCGGGTGCTTTCAGGGTGATGTGGCCGTAAGCGTTCTCTTCAAGACACGCCCAACCCTCTTGACAAACGCCAAGATGGTCGCCTTGAGAAACAAGCGAAAAAAACAGTTCAAAGCCAACAACAAAAAAAGAAGCCTATGGCACCTGGTATTTCCAGGCGGTCTCCCATCCAGGTACTAACCAGGCCCGACACTGTTTAGCCTCTGAGATCAGATGAGATTGGGCGCTTTCAGGGTGATGGGGCCGTAGATGATCTCTTTGGGCACTTTCAACCCTCTTGTTAAACGCCAAGATGGTCACCTTGGGAAACAAGCGAAAATAAACAGGTCAAAGCCAACAACATAAAAAGAAGCCTACGGCACCTGGTATTCACAGATGGTCTCCCATACAGGTATTAACCAGGCCGTACACTGCTAGGCCTCCGAGATCAGATGAGATTGTGCGCTTTCAGGGTCAACGCCAACAACATAGACCCTGGCGGTCTCCCATCTGACCCAGACCCTGCTTAGCCTCTGAGATCGGGCGCTTTCAGGGTGATGTGACCTCAGGCAAACGCTTTGGGACATACTCAAAACTCTTGACTGATGCTAAAATGGTCACCTTGGGAAACAAGCGAAAGAAAAACAGGTCAAAGCCAACAATATAAAAAGATTCCTACGGACCCTGCTTAGCCTCTGAGATCAGATGAGATCGGGCGCTTTCAGGGGAATGTGGCCGTAGGAGATTTCTTTGGGCTCTCTCAGCCCTCTTGACAAATGTCAAGATGATCACCTTGGGAAACAAGCGGAAAAAAAAAAACATGTCAACGCCAACAACATAAAAAGAATCCTACGGCACCTGGTATTCCCAGTTGGTCTCCCATCCAGTTACTAATCAGGCCCGACAATGCTTAGCCTCCAAGATCAGACAAGATCAGGCACTTTCAAGGTGATGGGGCCATAGGCGATCTCTTCGGGCACTCTCAACCATCTTGACAAACGCCAACATGGTCATCTTGGGAAACAAGCGAAAAAAAACAAGTCATTGCCAACATTGGAGGCTAAGCAGGGTTGGGCAATCAGTTTCCTTGCCTGAAATAGGCATCTCAGAACTGCCATCTGGCTACTTCCCGGGTTTCCAACTCCTTCAACTAATCCCAGGAGACAATACTTCGCCTCCATCCTGGTGGAGGTTCCAACCACCCGATCAATGGTTCCTGTCACCTCTGTCCAGTAGTGGATCAATTTTGGGCCTCTCCAAAACATGTGCATCATGCCTCCCCCCATGTTCCCGCACCGGGGGCAACTTGCGTCCGGCCGTTCGGCCAAACTGAAAAAGTTTACGAGGAGCATAATAGGTTCTATATAATAAGAACAGATGTGACATCCTGTGTGAGGAGAGCCACAATTCACCACAGGCAGGATTCCTGTGGCCAATTATAGCTCGGGGGGTTTAGTACACACCCCACACTATATAAGGCCGCCAGCACGGCGGCCTTGTATAGTGTGTTGCGGTGGTCAGGGAAAGAGGACGATAGGCAGGGACAGTGTCTTTACTGCTTGGGAACCTAGCACTGTTACAGTGGGTGTTATGTGCCTCCTGCACAGTACACACCTGAAGCTACCCTTTATTACTGGTGTTCAATTTCTGCAATACATGCATCTGCAGTGCAGAAGTTAGAGTCGGTGTTGTGTGCCTCCTGCACAGTATACACCTTATTGCTGGTGTTCTGTTTCTGTAATACTGTTACAGTGCTAGGGTGTACAGAGAAGCTGGTATATATAGAAGACTACAGCATACAGAAGAAAGGCTAGTGAATACAGAATACAGGTTTCGTGTATGTAGATAGGCTTGAGTATACAGAGATGCTAGAGTAAACAGTGAGGCTGGGGTACACAGAGAGGCTAGTTTAAAGACAAATACAAAGATGTTAGTGTATATAGAGAGGTTAGTGTATAGAGAGAGTCGAGTGTATACAGAAAGGACAGTGCATATAGAGAAGCTAGTGTATACAGAAAGGGTATACATGAAAGCTGACATTCTATACAGAAGACTGGGTAGTGTATACAGAGAGAGTCTAGTGGGTACAGAAGACAGGCTGGTGTATTCTAGCTAGTTTTTACAGTCTAGTGTATACAGAAGACATAGAGTTTAGTGTATTCAGAGAGTCTAGTGTATACAGTCGGCGAGTGTATACATAAGACTGGCTAGTTTACACAGTGTTTACAGAGATGCAAGGGTGTACAGAGAAGCTGGTATATATAGAAGACTACAGCATACAGAAGAAAGGCTAGTTAATACAGAATACAGAAGACTCGTGTAGGCTTGAGTATACAGAGATGCTAGAGTAAACAGTGAGGCTGGGGTACACAGAGAGGCTAATTTAAAGAGAGGCTAGTATATACAAAGATGTTAGTGTATATAGAGAGGTTAATGTATAGAGAGGGTCGAGAGTATACAGAAAGGACAGTGCATATAGAGAAACTAGTGTATACAGAAGACAGGCTTGGGTATACATCCAAGCTGACAGTGTATACAGAAGACTGGGTAGTGTATACAGAGATTCTAGTGGGTACAGAAGACAGGCTGGTGTATTCTATCTAGTGTTTACAGTCTAGTGTATACAGAAGACAGGCTGTGGTATACAGAGGGTTTAGTGTATTACAGAGATGCAAGGGTGTACAGAGAAGCTAGTATATATAGAAGACTACAGCATACAGAAGAAAGGCTAGTGAATACAGAATAAAGGCTGGCTTTTACGGAGAGGCTACCACTACGGAGATGCAGAACAATACCTAGGGTATATTAGAGAGGCTAGATTATACAGAGAGGCTAGTGCATAGAGTGAAGCTATTGTATATATAAGCCTGGTTAGTGTATACAGAGAAGCTAGTGTGTACAGAAGAAAGGCTAGACAGGCTATAAAGAGAGACAAGTTTTAATAGAAGACAGTTTGGGGTATACAGAGATGCTAGTTTATACAGAGAGACTAATGTATACAGAAGACAGGCTAGGGCATACAGAAGACAGAAGACGGGCTAGTGTATTCAGAACATAGGCTAGTGTATATCGAAGACAGGCTATTGTATGCAGAAGACCGGCTAGTGTAAACATGCTGGTGTATATAGAGAGGCTAGTGAATTTAGAGGGTAGGCTAAGTGATAACAGAAGACAATCTGGGCTATACAGAGACATTTCATCATTTCATCTAGCTCACATCTCTAATGGAGTTTGTCTCATTGCCATGTTATGCCTTTTCATTCTTATGCTAAATATAGATCACGACACGATTTTAATCATCCACATCAAGCATGCAATAAAACTATCATACATCAAAATAAACCATGTACTCTTTTGCTCTATTTTGCATATTTGTACCGGGACTGTGAGTATGTGACAGTCCTGACACACCATCCTGACTTATTTTTCTTTATTTCTTATTAGAAATGGAGAGTACTATCTCAAAATCCGCTTAAATCTATTCACTTCCATGAGTTCTACCTCTAATTGTACCTTAATGCAAAATGTTCACAAAACCATCCATTTGCTACCAGACATGCTGCACATACTAAGAGTAATGTAACTATCGCTCTCTAACGATGTAAACAGTTTTATTGCTTTTCTGACATTGACCGAGTATCTCTGACATTAACTGAGTATGCACTATGATCTTAATAATAATAATAATAATAATAGGATTGTGTAATGCAAAGATCAACTAGTCTAATATAAGCTTTCTCATTGGTACCGGCATATCCTTTAAATTTAGACTAACGCAACTATTTCTCGGCCATTTTCAAGCTAAGTTTTCAATCTCTTACCTTTGAACAGCGATACTTCCTCCCTACAATATTAAGCCATTTAAATGTCCTATTGGTCGCCTATATTATACAAGAGTTATACAACTCTTTGAAAAGCCTATATGTAGAGAATAAAACTAGTCTTACATCTTAATAAAACAGTTTTATTGCTCAACCAGTATCAGCTGTCATGACAATAGACAATAGAGTCAAACGTTTCCACTGTTTGACTCTATTTTCTGTATTACTTCTTTTTCTCCACCTTATCTGTCACAGTTAAAACACAGTGACAAAACATTTCTTTTTACCGCAGCAAAATGTGAGAAAAGCAGTATAAGCCGTCTTTCTGCCATATGCAACCATCTCTCGCTACCTCTATGCGATAGGATTCTCTTTCCAGTGGAAACGGAAAACAGTCAGTGTAAGCCGTCTTCGTGCGTAACAAAATTAGTGGAACGATTTACACGTTGGAATTTGCAAACTACGTCAATTTACTGTTAAATAGAGTACATTTGCATTTATCCTTGACTTTGCAACTATCCCTTGATCCCTTTTGTGTATTCACTTTATCTCGACCTATATATAATGCCTCAATATTTTCCTAATTTGTTTTGCTATACTTATTATTATATTATAGAGATTACTATCTCTAAATCATTGTAAACCTAACCATAGTTATAATGTCTACAGCTAATTTTACGTTAAAGCAAAATTCACACAAAACCATCTTTTTAAAACCTTTACACATTAAGAGTAATGCAACCATCTCTCGCTACCTCTATGCAATAGGATTCTCTTTCCAGTGGAAACGGAAAACAGTCAGTGTAAGCCGTCTTCGTGCGCAGCAAAATTAATGGAACGATTTACACGTTGGAATTTGCAAGCTACGTCAATTTACTGTTAAATAGAGTACCTTTGCATTTATCCCTTGACTTTGCTACTATCCCTTGATCCCTTTTGTGTATTCACTATATCTCGACCTATACATACTGCCTCAAAATTTTCCTAATTTGTTTTGCTATACTTATTATTATTATTTTATAGAGATTACTATCTCTAAATCATTGTAACAAGTTATAATGTCTACAGCTAATTTTACGTTAAAGCAAAAGTCACACAAAACCATCTTTTTAAAACCTTTTACACACTGCACATTAAGATTAATGCAACCATCTCTCGCTACCTCTATGCAATAGGATTCTCTTTCTGACTCTATTTTGTGTATTACTTCTTCTCCACATTAACTGTCACACTGATAACCATTTGTAACACATAACACTTGCAACACATTTTTTAAGAGCGGCAAAATGTGAGAAAAGCAGTGGGACGGTTTACTTGATTGAGAAGTGGTTGCAGTAGCAAAGCATAGGAATACAGTTTGATTACATTAATAACACATAATGCAACTATTTTACATTCATTTTACATTCACATCCTAATGTAAGCTGTCTATCACTATTAATGTTCATGGTTACTGATACATTATGCCGATGACCAGTGGAAACGGAAAACAGTCAGTGTAAGCCGTCTTCGTGCGTAACATAATTAATGGAACGATTTACACGTTGGAATTTTCAAGCTACGTCAATTTACTCTTAAATACCCTTTAGCTGCTTAGCTCACACTTTGCTGTATGTAGCCGCGTTTACATGTAAGTAACCAATGGGGATTGACATTTCATGTCCATCTCACATCTCTAATGCAATTTGTCTCTTTGCCATGTCATACTTTGCCAGTTATTATACTTTCTCATCCGATAGAAACCTAGGCGTTGCTGATATTTCATGATTACAGCAATCATCTCATCTAATTGCTATTCCGACATTCTGCCTTGGTATTACTTTGCAATGCTCTATTGAACAATGTAAAGGTAAGCTAGATATTTTGTGTATTTCCAGTTAAACTCGACCTGTATATACTGTCTCAATATTATCCTTTCTAATTTTGCTAAATTCGATTATAGAGTTTGCTATGTCTAAATCCAGGTTACCTACTCCCCTTTATTACGTATACTGCTAATTTTAGGATACTACAAAACCATCTTATTGCTTCTTTACACGCTGCACATGTTAAGAGTAATGCAATGCTACCGTGAACAGTTTAATTACTCGTCTCACAGTAACTGGTATCTCTCTGCTTTAGGAAACTGAATTTGTACTAGAACGATCACTCATCTAATATCAGTCCACTCAGTGCTACCGGGATAACTTTTAAATTTAGAGTAATGAAATGATTTCTCAGTTTTTTTGGAGCTACTGCAACTATCGCTTCCGATCTCATTTCGACTGCAATACTTAATCTCTGCTATTGCAGAATATTTAGCTGCTGACACGTAATTAACTTGATTGATAAAAACCTACACACGTTGTTGCTGTTATTTCATGTATTTCCACTTAAACTCGTTATAGTTATTTTGCTATATTTATTACTAGTATAAACAGATTACTATCTCTAAATCCTGGTAAGCCAGCTCACACTAAACCATCTAATTTCTACCTTACACGCAGCACATATTAACATATTAACATTTAGCCGGTATAGTGAAATAGTAAACGAAATGTGTAGATCACTCATCTAATATCGTCTTTTCAGTGCTACCGGAACAACTTTTAAATTTAGAGTAATGCAACGATTTCTCAGATTTATGAAACTACTGCAACTAACGCTTTGGATCTCTTTCCTGATAAATTACGCTCTGCAATATTAAGCCATGTAAATTGTCCTATTGGTCTGCTAACAATGCTATGTATAATAATACAAATCTTTTAAAAGCAATATCGTCTCACTGCAATACTTACACTCTGCATAATATATATGAATAATGCGAATAATGCTAATAATAAAGTCGTGTAAAACTCGGCTATAAGTAGAGAATAAAACTATCTTACATCAAAATAAACCATGTACTGCCAAACCAATAACGGCCAATTACTCAACGTCTATTAGTCAATGACTTAACAAAATAAACTTTAGCACTCTTTTGCTCTATTTTGAATAGTTGTAGTTCTCCACATTAACTGTCACATTGATATCACCACTGACAACACACCACTTTGTAACAGCACCAAAATATGAAAAAAGCATTTTACATGTTTCAGAAGTAGTTGCATTAGCAAAAAATAAAGTCCTGTTTTCTTTACACGCTAGCTTTTCTGTATACATGAATCTCTCTGTGTACACTAGCCACTCAATATAGACTAGCCTCTCTGTCTTCTGTATACTGGTGCCCGTAATCTATATACACTAGCCTGCCTTCTTTTTACAATAGTCTCGGTGTCCCAGCCTCTCTGCATACACTAGCCTCACTGATTTCCCCAGACTGTCTTCTGTATACACAAGTCTATCTGTAAAAAAAATAGCCGGTCTTCTGCATACTCTAGCCTCTCTGTGTAACACAGTCTCTCTCTGGATTCCCTAGCCTACATCTCTGCATACCCAGGACCTTCCTCTGTATAATCTAGCCTATCTGTATACACTAGCCTGTCTTTTGTACAAATTAGCTTCTCTGTAGCCGGTCTTCTGTATACACGAGCCTCACTGTCTACTATTGGTTGTCTTTTGTATACACTAGCATCTCTTTATACATTAGCTCTCTGTATACCCAAGCCTCTCTGTATACACTAGTCCACCGGTATACACTAGCAAGTCTGCATACACTAGCCTCTCTTTGTAACTCAACTTCTCTCTCTGTATACCTTAGCCTCCATCTCTGCATACCCAGGACGTTCTTCTCTATAATCTAGCCTATGTGTATACACTAGCCGGTCTTCAGTAGACATTAGCCTCCCTGTATAAACTAGCTGGTCTACTGTATACACTAGTCCGTCTGTATACACTAGCAAGCTTGCATACACTAGCCTCTCTGTGTAACCCAGCCTCCATCTCTGCATACCCAGGACGTTCTTCTCTATAATCTAGCCTATTTGTATACACTAGCCTGTCTTTTGTACACATTAGCCTCTCTGTATAAACTAGCCGGTCCTCTGTATACACTAGTCCATCTGTATACACTAGCAAGTATGCGTACTCTAGCCTCTCTCTATGTATACCTTAGCCTCCATCTCTGCATACCCAGGACGTTCTTCTGTATAATCTAGCCTATCTGTATAATCTAGCCTATCTGTATACACTAGCCTATCTTTTGTACACATTTGCCTCTCTGTATAAACTAACCGGTCTTCTGTATACACTAGTCCGCCTGTATACACTAGCAAGTCTGGGTAACCAAGCCTCTCTCTCTGCATACCCTAGCCTCCATCTCTTGCATAAACCAGGACCTTCTTCTGTATAATCTAGCCTATCTGTATACACTAGCCTGTATGCATACTCTAGCCTCTCTCTCTGTATACCCTCGCCTCCATCTCTGCATACCCAGGACGTTCTTCTGTATAATCTAGCCTATCTGTATACAATTGCCTGTCTTTTGTACACATTAGACTCTCTGTATAAACTAGCCGGTCCTCTGTATACACTAGTCCGTCTGTATACACTAGCAAGTCTGTGTAACCAAGCCTCTCTCTCTGCATACCCTAGCCTCCATCTCTTGCATAAACCAGGACCTTCTTCTGTATAATCTAGCCTATCTGTATACACTAGCCTGTCTTTTGTACAGATTAGCCTCTCTGTGTAAACTAGCCAGTCTACTGTATACACTAGTCCATCTGTATACACTAGCAAGTCTGCATACTCCTGCCTCTCTGTGTAACCCAGCCTCGCTCTCTCTCTCTGTATACCCTAGCTTCCATCTCTGCATACCCAGGACGTTCTTCTGTATAATCTAGCCTATCTGTATAAACTAGCCTGTCTTTTGTACACATTAACCTCTCTGTATAAACTAGCCGGTACTCTGTATACACTAGTCCGTCTGTATACATTAGCAAGTCTGTGTAACCAAGCCTCTCTCTCTGCATACCCTAGCCTCCATCTCTTGCATATCTAGGACCTTCTTATGTATAATCTAGCCTATCTGTATACACTAGGCTGTCTTTTGTACACATTAGCCTCTCTGTATAAACTAGCCGGTCTACTGTATACACTAGTCCATCTGTATACACTAGCAAGTCTGCATACTCCTTCCTCTCTGTGTATCACAGTCTCTCTCTCTGTATACCCTAGCCTCCATCTCTGCATACCCAGGACGTTCTTCTGTATAATCTAGCCTGTGTTTTGTACACTTTAGCCTCTCTGTATAAACTAGCCGGTCTTCTGCATACACGAGTCTCTCTGTATACCCTTGGATGTCTTTTGTATACACTAGCTGCTCTTTATACATTAGCTCTCTGTATACCCAAGCCTCTCTATACACTAGTCCGTCTGTATACACTAGCAAGTCTGCATACACCAGCCTCTCTGTGTAACCCAGCCTCTCTCTCTGCATACCCAAGATGTTCTTCTCTATAATCTAGCCTATTTGTATACACTAGCCTGTCTTTTGCACACATTAGCCTCCCTATATAAACTAGCCGGTCTTCTGTATACACTAGTCCGTCTGTATACACTCTAGCCTCCATCTCTGCATACCCAGGACGTTCTTCTGTATAATCTAGCTTATCTGTATACACTAGTGTATACAGACAGACTAGTGTATACAGCGGACCGACTAATGTGTACAAAAGACAGGCTAATGTATACAGATAGGCTAGATTATACAGAAGAACGTCCTGGGTATGCAGAGCGCTCAGCTTCAAGGTATGGCCAACGTGAGTAATATGAGGGACACTCCTCACCCCCGCCCCCACCTACCAGATCTGAGTTTCATCCCCTTGCCCTCTCTGCCCCGGTCATCTGGTGGCAGTTTTATGCACTCCCTGGCCCCCACCCATTCATAATCCTTACCGACCTTTCTTTCCGCTGCTCACAGGAACACACTGAATGACTTGTCTAATTAACCAACTTGTACAAGACACCGCTATCCTCCTGTCTGACACCGGTCCCCCTTGGAGGCTTTACCCCTCACTGTTTGGGTGGTCCCTGCCTCTCCCTGGATGCTCCACATATACCACAACGACATTGTCAGAGGGGCACCACTTGACAGGACACGGGGCTTTCATTCCGGTGGCATCTCCCATTGGAGGAAGGGATGATGGCCCCAACCCCTTGGCAGCAGGTTCTTTCATGTACAGACCAGGGCGGCTCATCTTCCCTTCTGGAGTCTTGACCTTAGATGGGGGAGTTGCACTTTGGGGGGTCTGAGTGATACCTAATGCGCTGTACTGGAAGGGCTTGACATTCCCGCATATGTGTCCCCTCCCCCTGGATGCGCCCCTTGTCCCCCCCTCTGACTCCCACCTACTCTTTGCTGACATTGCCTTCTGCAGCTTTCGGGGACCCTGGATGACTTATTTATTGAGCCTATTGGTACGAGACACTGCTTCCCACCAGGGTGACTCTGGACCCCCCTGGAGGATTTACCCCTTACTGTTTGGGCGGTCCCAGCCTCCCTCTGGATGCTCTACACAGCCCCCGATGGCGATGCAGGAGAGACACTAATTGGCGGGCCCCAGGACTGCTGCTCGGGTGAAGTCTCCCGTTGGATGGAGGGATGGTGGCCCCAGCCCCTTGCCTGCCGGATTTTCCATGCACCGACCAGGGCTGCTCCTCTTTCATCTTGATGTGGTGACCATGGAGGGGAGGAGTTGAAATTTATGGGGTCCGGGTGTTTGCTGGTGGGAGTGCGCTAAAGGACTTGACATTTCTGCATGTTTGTCCCCTCTCCCCTGTTTCCCCCCTCCCTTCCCCCCCTTCCCACCCTTTCCTTCCCTCCTTTCCCTCCCCCTTTCCCCCTTCCACTCCCCCTTTCCCCCCTTCCACTCCCCCTTTCCCCCCTTCCCTGCCCCTTTTCCCCCCGGGGCGTGGACAGGGGAGAGGGGGTAAGGAGAGGACAATCTGCCAAAGGGAGAAATGCATTTGTTCGGGGACTGCATGTACTTTAGGGGTATGGGATGGGGGGTGGTGGATCCCATTCTGTGATGCCTTTTCTGTTGTGACGGGCTCCCTCGTGCATGCCTATGTTTAGGGCGAGCCGAGGAGACCCCTCAGTGCTGACAGTTATATGCTCTACCTCTGTTTTGGTTATACTATTGTTTTTTGTTTCTTTGATGTTACTGATTGTCTTTTATTTGCATACCGGTATCAGACGTGACATTTACCACTGCCGGGACTGGGGGGACTAGGATTCGGGGGCTCCCTCTCCGACCTGTCTACCCAATAACCCAAGTAGGACAGCGCTTTAAACCCAGTGTACATCTGGTAAGCGCTATAGCATAATTGTGCTGTTTTAGTATACCCTTCCTGTACTGTTGAGTGCGGACAACCCTTAATTTCCCTCTCCCCCTGGGGTTGGGGTGCCCGGCCTCTTTTTCCCTTTACCTTTCCTTCCATTTGCCCTTCCTTTCTCCCCCTTAGTTCCCGCCATGCATTACCTACCCAAAACCTACCTTGGTTCAACTTTCTTTGCTTTTCTCTGACGTCCCCCTCCCCCTCCCCGAGGAGCGATGGCAGACTCAGTCAAGGTCACCTCTCTAAACGTTAAGGGACTGAACTCCCCTGAAAAATGGTGGATCCTCCTGTGAGAACTGAACACATCCTGTACTGATGTGGCCTTTATACAAGAAACACATTTTAAAAATACTAGCCTCCCCTTTCTATGGTCGAGATCCTTCCCTAAGGTCTACCACTCTACTAACCCCTCCTCTCCATTCTGATCTCTAGCAGGCTCCCCTGGGTTCTCCAGGATTCTCTGGTGGACCCTGGGGGCCAATATCTTTTTCTTAGGGGCCACATTGGAGAGCGCCTTTTTACATTTGCCACTGTGTACGCTCCCAATGATCACCAAGACACGTTCCTCAGAACTACCCTGCACAGATTATGTGACTTTCGGGAGGGCCAATTGATATTAGGTGGGGACTTTAATGTCCCCTTTCGCCATCGGTTGACACTTCTGCCTCTTGCTCCTCGCTCCCTACCCCTCACCTAGGTCTCTATTCTGGCACCTTAATGAGAGCCTCCTCCAGATACCGGAAGTTTTAGCAGATGTGACCAGGGAATTGGACCTTTATTTCCAAGAAAACTAAAGCAGGACTGTGACCCGGGGATAATTTGGGAGGCTCACAAGTCAGTACTCCGCAGGGTACTTATCAGGCACGGGGCGCGCATCAAACGAACACGGAAGGAACAGCTTGCTAATCTGTTTCGTGAACTTGCCTCTGTGTAAGCGAAACATAAACATACCCCCTTACGGACCTTAGAGATTGAATTGGGGACACTCCATACCCATATTGCTGTCCTACTCCATTATAAAGCGAAAGCGGCACTCCAGTTTTGTCGTAAACTGACGTAGGAATCAGAGGACACATGCAGAAAAATCTTAGCCAGGTCGGTAAAGGAGTTGAAATTTGGCTCTTACATACCACAGTTGATAGATGAGAATGGCCAGAGGGCCTCTACCCCAACCCAAATAGTCGAAGTCTTTGAAAAATGTTACTCTGATCTCTACAACCTGCCCGATTCAGGGTCTGGACAGGACAATATAGACAGATATGTAACCGGTTCTGGTCTACCAACCCTCTCATCGGAATCACGGGAGTACTTGGAGGACCCGATCACACTGGAAGAAGTCCAGACGGCCGTGGGACCTACGAAGGTGGGTAAGGCTCCGGGCCCTGACGGATATACCGCACAATACTTTAAGACCTTCCTCCCTATTCTCGGCCTGCGCTTGGTGAATTTATTTTCCTGAGGATACCCTTAGAGCCCACATCTCGTTGATAACTAAGGAGGGCAAGGACCCAGGCCTATGTGGGAGCTACAGACCCATTTCCCTCCAAAATTCGGTCCTAAAACTATTCTCTAACTCCTCGCCACGTGATTGGCACATCACTTGTAGTCCCTTATACATATTGACCAGTTAGGTTTTATTCCCACCAGGGAAGATAGGGACAACACCACTAAGGTGCTTACCCTGATCCGTAAAGCAAAGTCATCTGGGACCCCTTGTCTTTTCATGAGTACTGATGCCGAGAAGGCTTTTGATCGGGTCAAATGGACATTAATGTTCTCGGTCCTTCGCCATATAGGTCTGAGTGAACGGATGCTGGCATGGATAAGTAAGATATACTCACGTACTTACATTCCACCGGACATCGCGCGTACGTTTATGTTGAACTTCCCCCCACCCCTTGTCACTAAGATCCGCAGTTTGCTTCACGGGTGGCATTCTGGCCTCCATTCCTGGTTCAGCAGATGCAATCTCATTAAAATGAACATACTCCCTAAATTTACTTATCTTTTCCAAGCTCTCCCGATCCAGATTCCAGTCCTGTTTTTTAAGCAAGCTCAATCCTTGCTCACTCAATTTAACTGGGCCCACAAAAATCCCAGACTTAAGCGGTCACAGCTGACATTGTCTAAACAACAGGGAGGGTTTGTTCTCCCTAACTTGCGACGCTACTACCTGGCCTCCCATCTGGGGCATGTATTGGACTGGAATCGAAACAAACTTTCTAAGCTCACTCCCGAATTCCGCTAAGAAGCGCCATGTGGTGCTATAAGTATTCCCCCACAGAATTTATGTCACATCCCACTATAGGGGCTTAGTTGAAAGTCAGTCACCTGATCGCTACCCAAAACACACTCACGTCTTTGACTTCCCCCCTATTCCCTATACGTGGCCATCCAACCTTTGAACTGGGGACCCACTTAGAAATTCCAACCTAGACAATGCGTCTAAATTCGTCATTGATGGAAAATGGCCTTCTTTCTCAACCCTAACAGATCCGACAGGGCTTTTCCAACTGCCTTTTTGGAGAGCGGCGCAACTACATCATTTTCTCCATTCCATCCCCAATCCTCAAACGTTCGCCCGCCCTCAGTCGGAGTTTGAGACTCTATGCAGGAGCGAAGGCCCTTTGGCCCACATTCTCTCTCAAACAGGTTACCCACACTTAACCTGTCTGTCCAACTGGGAAAAGGACCTTAATTGCTAATTTTCCCCAGCACAGAGACAACGCATTATCACTTTGGCTCTCAAAATGTCGCTGTGCACGAAGATACAGGAGACGAATTTTAAACTTCTCACCAGGTGGTATTTGACACCATCAAAGCTGCAGAAATGTTTCTCCTCTTCCTCGAACATATGCTGGAGGTGTGGAGAAGAAGAGGGCACGTTGCTGCACATTTTTTGGTCCTGCCTCAGCTTGGTGGACTTCTGGACAGAGATCCGATGCATAACACAAAAATTCACAGACTTCTCCATCCAGGAAGAGGCTGCATTCTTTCTCTTGCACCATTCACAGATTCCCATTAAAGTGGAGGGCCGGTTATAAAAAAAAAAAAAAAAAAAAAAAAAAAGTCAGCAGCTGCAAACACTGCAGCTGCTGACTTAACAAACACACTCACCTGTCCAGGGCGCCCGCGATGTCGGCCGCCCGAGGCCGACCCGTCCCTCGGCTCTCGGGTCCCAGCGCCGCCATCACTTGTAAGGGAAACAGGCAGCGGAGCCTTATGGCTTCACTGCCCGTTTCCTACTGCGCATGCGCGAGTCCCGCAGCTACTGCGCATGCGCGAGTCCCGCAGCGCTTTCTGAATGGGACGCGCTGTGTTCTGGAACACACAGTTCCCAGAACACAGCGCGACTCATTACCCAGAAGACGCTGCGACGAAGACAGAAGACAGAAGATCTCCGCGGAGGAGGAAGAGGAAGATTAGGAGAAAGTGCCTAGCAACAGGCATTTCTGGTAAGTAAAAAAAAAAAATTTTTTTCATTTTTTTTTTTTTTTAGATTTTTTGTAATTTTTAAAATTTTTTTGTTTTTCAGGGTGGCCCTCCCCTTTAAGAAGTACAAAAAAATCTATTTTACGGCATGTGATAAATGCGGCGAAATCCTGCATCCCTCTCTATTGGAAAAAATGTTCCCCCCCTTTCATTACCCACTGGCTTAGGAAAATAGAGGACATTAAAAAAAATGGAGGACTTGATCCTCACATCACAAGGTATACAAGAATTTTTTAAAAAAACCTGAGACATCTGGAATACCTTTATATTCTTGCTGGAAGGATGTCGCCTGCTATCGCCTTAGTGCTCTGAGCTTTCCTTGACTGGCCCCTTGGACAGTGGCTGCCATCGTGTCTCGTCCCCTCTTCTCCTTTTCTGATCTTTCAACCCTTCTCTTTTCTGCCTACCTCCCCTATCTCTCACCCCCTCCACCCCCTCTCTCTTTTGGAAAGAGTGGAAAATTGGGAATGACGGCCCCACACCCCCCTCTGGATGGATTATGCCGGAGGGACCTGGGGGTTTGTGTGACCCTGGATCTTGGTACAGTACTTTATCCGTGCCTCGAATCATTGTGATTGATGGAAGGCAGACTCACAGTTGCGAATATACCTGTATCAAGTATTGTTCAGCTGCTTTTTGCTCTGTATTTCTCTGTTGCATTATGTACTCGGGGGACCGTCTTCCCCTATTTGGAGAAAAAATTATATTTGAAAAAAAAAAAGAAGCCTACGACACCTGGTATTCCCAGGCGGTTTCCCATCCAGGCATTAACCAGGCCTGCTGGTCTGCTTAGCCTCCAAGATCAGACGAGATGGAACAGATTCAGGGTGATGTGGCCGTAGCCGATATCTTCAGGCACTCTCAACTCTCTTGACAAACACCAAGATGGTCACCTTGGAAACAAGCGGAAAAAAATAGGTCAATGGCCACAACATAAAAAGATGCCTACGGCATCTGGAAATCCCAGGCGGTCTCCCATCCAGGTACTAAACTGGTCCCAACCCTGCTTAGCCTCTGAGATCAGATGAGATTGGGCTCTTTTAGGGTGGTGTGGCCGTAGGAGATTTCTTCAGGCACTCTCAACCTTGACTAACGCCAATATGGTCACCTTGGGAAACAAACAAAAAAATCAAGTCAACGCCAACAACATGAGAAGAAGTCTACAGCACCTAGTATTCCCAGGTGGTCTCCCATCCAGGTATTAACAAGGCCCGACCCTGTTTAGTCTCTGAGATCAGATGAGATCTGTTGCTTTCAGGGTTATGTGGCCATAGGCGAGCTCTTCAAGCACTCTCAACCCTCTTGACAAACACCAAGATGGTCACCTTGGTAAACAAACAAAAAAAAAAAAACAAGTCAACGCCAACAACATAAAAATAAGCCTTCAGCACCTAGTATTCCCAGGTGGTCTCCAATCCAGGTACTAGCAAGGCCCGACCCTGTTTAGCCTCTGAGATCAGAGGAGATCGGGCGCTTTCAGGCTTATGTGCCCATAGGCAATCTCTTTGGGCACTCTCAACCCTCTTGACAAATGCCAAGATAGTCACCTTGGGAAACAAGCGAAAAAAAAACAGGTCAATGTCAACAACATAAAAAGAAGACTACGGCACCTGGTATTCCAAAGCCATCTCCCATCCAGGGACTAACTAGGCCCAACCCTTCTTAGCCTCAGAGATGCGAAGAGATAGGGCTCTTTCAGGGTGATGCTGCTTTAAGCCCTTGGGAAACAAGCGAAAAAAAAACAAAACGAATCAAGGCCAACAACATAAAAAGAAGCCTACAATAACTGGTATTCCCAGGTGGTCTCCCATCCAGGTACTAACCAGGCCTGACTCTTCTTAGCCTCCAAGATCAGATGAGATTGGGTGCTTTCAGAGTGCTCGGACTCTTTCCCCATCACTAATGGGACGAGGCAGGGGTGTACTCTGTCTCCCCTAATTTTTATTCTGACACTGGAACCACTTATGTGTCACGTTCGGAATGACCCGAATATTACTGGCATATCCAAACCCTCGGCACACCACAAAATTGCGGCATGCGCTGACGATCTAATTTTTTTCGTCTCCAATCCACACATTTCACTTCCCAATATACTCGCGGCTCTCCGGCGATACGGCAGCCTATCAAACTATAAAATCAATTGCACCGTTGGCTGTATTGAATATATCGGTCCCGGATGGTGAGGCCAGGAGGCTACGCTCCGCTTTTCCATTCTACTGAGCTGAAAAATCTATACGTTACCTGGGCGTTGACATCGCAGCGGATTTGGCGCAATTGTACCCGCTTAATTTTGTCCCTCTCCTGAATAGACTGAAATCTGATTTGGGAAACTGGCATGCTTTAACACTGACCCGGTTCGGGCGCTGTAATGCATTCAAAATGACGGCCCTCCCGCGGATCTTATACTTGTTCCAGACATTACCGATCCGGTTACCCCCAATTTTTTTCAGACAACTGCAGCTGCTGCTCCGGGACTTTATTTGGGCACGCAAACCGCCCAGAGCCCGTTTGCAATTGCTTGCCAGACCAAAGGACAAGGGGGGTCTGGGTCTCCCAGATCTGAGACAATACAACAGAGCGACTCTGCTAGCGAGAGTCGTTGATTGGCATTGTAATGGCCCACACAAGCAGTGGGTGGAGATGGAGATTGAGGATGGATCCATTCCCCTATTGACCTCCCCGTGGCTCCTGTCCTCCCTACCAAAAGACCTCAGAGATCACCCCGTAGTGGGAGCTACGTTGGCTGTTGTGCGGAGGTTGTTCCGCTGCACACACATTGCTCCCCTGCCGTCACCAATGACTCCGGTTATAGGTAATCCAGACTTCCCACCGGGATTTACCAACAATAAACTGCGACAGTTGACAGTGGTGGGGAAACAGCGTCTGGGAGAGGTGTGGCCCTCGGGAGGGCTCCCGACCACGCAAACTGTCGCCGAGCTTTCTGACCCTCCGCTTGAATTGTTTAATGCTTATCAACTTCGTCACTTTCTTCTGGCCATACAAAGGGCCCCCTACACTCCTAGAGACCTGACGCCCTATGAGTCATCTGTCACAAAAAGGAACCTGTGCGACACACCCTCTCCCTCCTGTACAACATATTAAGTAGTCAGGAGGAAGAGTCGACCCCACCATTTATCCACAAATGGGAGATTGCATTTGGCAACACATTTACCCCACAACAGATAGGGAAGATCCTGACATTAGTACATAAAGCTTCCATCGCAAACCAATATCAAGAATCAGGATACAAGATAGTCTCACGCTGGTATAGAGTCCCATACCTTCTGAATAAAATGAATAGATCGATCCCGGATGTTTGTTGGAGGTGCAATTCAGATACGGGGACCATGGGACACATTTTCTGGGCATGCCCGGCCTTGAGGAACTTTTGGGTGGAGGTGACCGGGACGATAAAAACTCTCAGAAATGTAGATATCGCAGACAACCCAGCAGCGTGCCTTCTACACTTGACCGAACAGCCTGTTCGAAAATACAAAAAAACCCTCACGATGCAACTCCTGAACGCCGCCCGGGTCTGCATTCCCACACTGTGGAGGCAGCCTCAGCCCCCATCCAAGGTGCTGTGGTATTCCAAAGTCAATCATATTCTCCGGATGGAAGAATTGACCGCCACCCTTCACAACACTGAAGAGGCATTTAGTGTTACATGGAGGCCCTGGAGGTATTTTACTGGTACTTGAGACTACATTCGGGAGGTGAGCAGCGCCCCTGTCCCAGAAAACGACTGAACATTTAACGTTTACCTACGTAGGCCATGTCTGCCCTGGGTGGCATTCCCCCCCCCCCCCCTCATTTTTTGTCTTTATTTTTCTATTTTTCCCCGCCGCCATCCCCCCCCTCCTCTCTCTCCGTCTTTGCACTCTCTTCTTCCCCCGTCCTCCCTTTTGACTATGCCTTGTCTCCTTACTAGCCTTTGGGACCCAGAAGAACCCCAGGGTTCTGGACACGACCGGCTCATATTTTACTCTGGTTCACGTAGGTCATGATAAGCTGGCTCGCTGTGGTCCCAGTTGTTCTCCATGATTACATTTGTCCGAACGGAGCTGCATTAGTTATACTGTACTACATGTCGGAGGTGGGGTTTCTCTCTTTTCTGCATGAAACTCTAGGACTCCCCTCTGAGAACCCAGAGTTATTTGGCTGCCTATTTTTTGTTACCATGTAATTGTGACCCTGGGTCATGCTGTATGGTTGACTGTTACATTTGTGTTGTTCTACTTATACTTAGTAAAAGAATAAAACAAAAAATAAAAAATAAGTCAATGCCAACAACTTAAAAAAAAAGCCTATGGCATCGAGAAATCCCAGGCGGTCTCCCATCCACGTACTAACCAGGTCCCAAACCTGCTTAGCCTCTGAGATCAAATGAGATTTGGCTCTTTCAGGGTGATGCAGCCATAGTAGATTTTTTCAGGCACGCTCAACCCTCTTGACAAACGCCAAGATGGTCACCTTGGGAAACAAACAAAAAAAACAAGTCAATGCCAACAACATAAAAAGAAGCCTACCGCACCTAGTATTTCCACGCGGTCTCCCATCCAGGTATTAACAAGGCGCATCCCATTCTAGACTCTGAGATCAGCGGAGATTGGGCGCTTTCAGGGTGATGTGTCCATAGGCAATCTCTTTGGGCACTCTCATCCCTCTTGAAAAATGCCAAAACCCTGGGAAACAAGCGAAAAAAAACAGGTCAACGCCAACAACATAAAAAGAAGAATACGGCACCTGGTATTCCAAGGCCGTCTCCCATTCAAGTACTAACTAGGCCCAACCCTTCTTAGCCTCTGAGATCAGAAGAGATAGGGTGCTTTCAGGGTGATGTGGCTCTAAGCGATCTCTTTAGGCACTCTCAACCCTCTTGACAAATGGCAAGATGATCACTTTGGGAAACAAGCGAAAAAAACAGGTCAACACCAACAACATAAAAAGAAGCCTGCGGCATCTGGAAAACCCAGGCGGTCTCCCATCCAGGTACAAACCAGGCCCAACCCTGCTTAGCCTCTGAGACCAAGCGAGATTGGGCGCTTTCAGGTTGTTGTGCTCGTAGGCAATTTCTTTGTGCACTCTCAACCCTCTTGACACATGCCAAGATGGTCACCTTGGGAAACAAGGGAAAATAAAACAGGTCAACGCCGACAACATAATGAGAAGCCTATGGCACCTGGTATTCCCAAGCTGTCTCCCATCCAGGAACTAACCAGGCCCATCGCTGCTTAGCCTTCGAGATCAGATGAGATTGGGCTCTTTCAGGGTGATTTGGCCGTAGGCACTCTCTTTGGGCACTCTGAAGCCTCTTGACAAAGGCCAAGATGGTCACCTTGGGAAACAAGCTAAAAAAAACAGGTCAAAGCCAACAACATAAAAAGAAGCCTACGGCATCCAGTATTCCCAGGCGATCTCCCAATCAAGACACTAACCAGACCAGATCCTTCTATGGCACCTGGTCTTCCCAGGCAGTCTCCCATCCAGGTACTAACCAGGCCTGACGATGCTTAGCCTCTGAAATCAGACGAGATCGGGTGCTTTCAGGTTGATGTGGCCGTAAGCGTTCTCTTCAAGACACGCCCAACCCTCTTGACAAACGGCAAGATGGTCGCCTTGAGAAACAAGCAAAAAAAACAGGTCAAAGCCAACAACATAAAAAGAAGCCTATGGGCTTACAGTGGACCCTAAAAGATGGGACCCACTAGCTCTGTCATGGTTCGGACGCTGTAATGTGTTGAAGATGAACGCGTTGCCACGACTTCTGTATCTACTACAAGCCTTACCTATCAAAATACCCCAGACTTTCTTTCATGCGGTTCGCTCAATCTTTATCAAGTTCCTCTGGCGTGGAAAACATATGCGTATTGGTAGGGCAATGCTATTGCGACCGAAATTGCGGGGAGGTATTGGCTTCCCGGACCCTGCTCTATATTACACAGCGACGCACATGACACCGGTGTTGACTGGTGCCGGTGTTCTGCCATATACTGTCCGGCCATGATATAGTGTCTGCGCCGTACTGCGCATGCGCAGTACGGAGCAGACGAAGCTTCGGAGATTTTCATGCGCGGTGAGTGGAGGTGGTAGCCCCACCATCCAAGTGGACATAGGGTTGTGAATATTAGAGGGCCCCTCGCAGGCGAGCTTCGCTCGCCACGCTTCGGGCTTGGCCTCGCTGCGCATGCGCAGTACACAGCGGACACTATCCGATGGGGGACCATATGTGATAAGACACCGGCATGGGGAACTGAAGCTATGGGTCAAGCTAGAGCAGGAGATGGTGCGGGTTCCACTGGCTGGTCTGCCTTGGGCGGGGAGGCCATTGGAGCCCTGTGTGACTACTCACCCGTTAATTGGCCCCTCGCTCGCCGAGATGGATAGTTTTTTTCACCTTTCCCACCTGACTAACTTTCCTTCTCCTATGACCCCAATTATTGGACATCCTAGATTCCCTCCGGGCCTGTCTGACCAGGATTTTACCAGGCAAGCCCCGAAAGGGCTTCTGAGAGAAGCCCTATTTCTTGGACCCACGGGCTTGATTCCCATGGGGACCATATTGCTAGAGCAAGTACCTGTTGCATTGGATATATATATATATATTGGACCTATATGTTTCAGGGTGGCCTGCATAACGTGCCAGGCCACCCTGTCAAAGGCCTTCTCCACGTCCGTTGACAACATAAGCAAGGGCCTTCCCTGTACATGCGCCGCATGGATTAAATTGAGGACTCGGGCCGTATTGTCTCTAGCTTCCGACTTATTTTTATTTTTTTGCTTGTTTCCCAAGGTGACCATCTTGGCGTTTGTCAAGAGGGTTGAAAGTGCCTGAAGAGATTGCCTACAGGCACATCACCCTGAAAGCACCCGATCACGTTTGATGTTGGAAGCTAAGAAGAGTCAGGCCTTGTTAGTACCTGGAGGGGAGACCGCCTGGGAATACCAGGTGTCGTAGACTTCTTTTTATGTTGTTGGCGTTGACCTGTTTTTTTTCCGCTTGTTTCCCAAAGTGACCATCTTGGTGTTTGTCAAGAGGGTTGAGAGTGCCTGAAGAGATTGCCTATGGCCACATCACTCTGAAAGCACCCAATCTCGTCTGACCTTGGAGGCTAAGAAGAGTCGGGCCTGGTTAGTACCTGGATGGGAGACCACCTGGGAATACCAGTTATTGTAGGCTTCTTTTTATGTTGTTGGCGTTGATTCGTTTTTTTTTTTTTGCTTGTTTCCCAAGGTGACCATCTTGGCATTTGTCAAGAGGGATGAGAGTGCCCAAAGAGATCGCTTACAGCAGCATCACCCTGAAAGAGCCCTATCTCTTCTCTTCTCTGAGGCTAAGAAGGGTTGGGCCTAGTTAGTACCTGGATGGGAGATGGCGTTGGAATACCAGGTGCCGTATTCTTCTTTTTATGTTGTTGACATTGACCTGTTTTTTTTCGCTTGTATCTCAAGGTGACTATCTTGGCATTTGTCAAGAGGGTTGAGAATGCCCAAAGAGATTGCCTATGGGCACATAACCCTGAAAGCGCCCGATCTCCTCTGATCTCAGAAGCTAAACAGGGTTGGGCCTTGCTAGTACCTGGATTGGAGACCACCTGGGAATACTAGGTGCTGTAGGCTTCTTTTTATGTTGTTGGCCTTGACCTGGTTTTTTTTTCACTTGTTTCCCAAGGTGACCATCTTGGCGTTTGTCAAGAGGGTTGAGAGTGCCCAAAGAGATCACCTACGGCCCCATCACCCTGAAAGCGCCCAATCTCGTCTGATCTCGGATGCTAAACAGTGTCGGGCCTGGTTAGTACCTGGATGGGAGACCGCCTGGAAATACCAGATGCCATAGGCTTTTTTTTTTTTTTTTTTTTTCTTATTTAGTAGTATGCGACATACAATGCAAAGGCAACTTCACAGAATGTGTGATACAAATAGTTACAAACAAACGATCATATTGCATGGATATCAGAGCCAATGGTAAGATGTCCGAGGAGAATAGCACGTGTACAGCTTTGCGGTCATATCAAGATGAGATTAAAGCTCCATCTCGTTGGGATCCTCTACCACTTAAAATATTATTGATACTAGCCCTGCTACCTTCGAAGAGTTTAGATATCCATAGATAGAGGAAGAGTATTGTGTAGTAGTCAAATGGGGTCGGAACATACCATTTTCTTTTCCCTTTTTTGAGTTAAGAAGGGAAATAGTAGAACTGAAAGGAGGGAGAAGGGGAAAGAGAAGATTGGGGAAGGAAATGGCAGAAAAGGAAAAGAAGGGGTAAGGGGGTGTCGTGGGTAGAGTGGATAGGATGGGGTCCCCTCCCAGGGAGCAAGAGACGCCCTCGGCTCACCAGCTCATCAGCTGTCCAACGTTTGGAACAGCGATCTCCAACGATCACCATGAGCTTACTATGTCTCGCGGAGGTATTCTTCCGAAAAGCGAAACTGGGTCCAGTAGAACCATCTGTTCCCATGCTCCTCCGTTTTATCCCTCATTGTGGCAGTCAGGTCTTCCATTCGTTCAATATCATTAACCCTTGCGAACCACTGGGTCACCATTGGAGCAGATTGCTCTTTCCACTGACTTGGGATGCAGGCCCTAGCTGCCTTGAGGAGATGTTTAAGTAAGGACTTATGATAACGCTTTATCGACATAGGAGTTAGATTGAGAAGAACTGCTGCGGGATCATTGGCTAAGGAAATGTCTGTGAACTTGTGGATGAGTCTCAGGACAGGCTGCCCGAATGTTTGTAATTTAGGGCATTCCCAGAAAATGTGGAGAATGGTGCCAGCCTGTTGCCCACAGCGACAGCAGCGGTCAGATTGACCGGGGAATATTTTGGCCAACACCACCGGTGTACGATACCAGCATGTGATCAGCTTATATGAGATCTCCTGATATTTACTGCAGAGTGACGACTTATGGGCGAAAAAGAGTATTCTGTCCTTCTGTGGTTTGGAGAATGTAGTTTGTAAGTCCCTTTTCCATTTAGCTAGGAAGGGTGGATCCGTGGAGGATTGTGCATCTGTCAGGATTAGGTAGGACCTAGAGAGGGAACCATGAATTGGGCCATCATCCAGGCAAAGTTCCTTGAAGGGGTGGAATTGTCTAGAGAAGAACGAATGGTTAGGTAGTGATCCGAGGAAATGGATTAGCTGTCTAGCTCTCCAGCTATCCAATGCAACAGGTACTTGCTCTAGCAGTATGGTTCCCATGGGAATCAAGCCCGTGGGTCCAAGAAATAGGGCTGCTCTCAGAAGCCCTCTCGGGGCTTGCCTGGTAAAGGCCTGGTCAGACAGGCCCGGAGGGAATCTAGGATGTCCAATAATTGGGGTCATAGGAGAAGGGAAGTTAGTCAGGTGGGAAAGGTAAAAAAAACTATCCATCTCGGCGAGCGAGGGGCCAATTTACGGGTGAGTAATCACACAGGGCTCCAATGGCCTCCCCGCCCAAGGCAGACCAGCCAGTGGAACCCGCGCCATCTCCTGCTCTAGCTTGACCCATAGCTTCAGTTCCCCATGCCGGTGTCTTATCACATATGGTCCCCCATCGGATAGTGTCCGCTGTGTACTGCGCATGCGCAGTACACAGCAACACAGATTCCAAAAATTGCGAGCATGAACGGCACCTGCGCACTGAGTACAGGTTCTATCCCCACTATCCAAGTGGACTTAGAGTTAGAATATAAAAGAGCCGAGCGCAGCGAAGCCAAGCCCGAAGCGTGGCGAGCGAAGCTCGCCTGCGAGGGGCCCTCTAACCACTTTCAGACCGGACCAATTTGCTTGTCAAAGACCAGACCACTTTTTGCGATTCGGCACTGCGTCGATTTAACTGACAATTGCGCGGTCGTGCGACGTGGCTCTCAAACAAAATTAACGTCCTTTTTTTCCCACAAATAGAGCTTTCTTTTGGTGGTATTTGATCACCCCTGCGGTTTTTATTTTTTGCGCTATAAACAAAAATAGAGCGACAATTTTGAAAAAAACGCATTATTTTTTTACTTTTTGTTATAATAAATATCCCCCAAAAATATATAAAAAAACATTTTTTCCCTCAATTTAGGCCAATACGTATTCGTCTACATATTTTTGGTAAAAAAAATCGCAATAAGCGATTATTGATTGGTTTGTGCAAAAGTTATAGCGTTTACAAAATAGGGATAGTTTTATAGCATTTTTATTAATAATTTTTTATTATTTTATTTTTACTAGTAATGGCGGCGATCTGCGATTTTTATTGTGACTGCGACATTGTCGGGGACCCATCGGACATTTTTGACACATTTTTGGGACCATTGTCATTTATACAGTAATCACTGCTATATAAATGCAGTGATTCCTGTGTAAATGACACTGGCAGTGAAAGGGTTAACCAGTGGGTGGCAGTGTAGGGGTTAAGTGTTCCTAGGGGAGTGTTACTAACTGTGGGGGGGTTGGGCTTTCATTTAGTGTACACTGATCTCTGCTCCAATCACATGGAGCAGAGATCAGCGTCACTAGTTGCTAGGCAGAATGAGAAAATGTTGTTTATACAGCATTTCCTCACTTCCGCCGCTCCGTGAGACGATCGCGGGGATGCCCGCGGCGATCGAGTCCGCGGGTCCCGCGACCGGACTCACGGGGGTCCCGACCAGCGTGGGAGCGCGCCGCCGGCGGCGCGCTCCCGATGGCACGGCGGCAACGAATATTGGACGTACATGTACGCCAATATGCCTGCCCGTGCCATGCTGTCGACGTACATCGTCGTGCGCTGGTCGGGAAGTGGCTAATATTCACAACCCTATGTCCGCTTGGATGGTGGGGCTACCACCTCCACTCACCGCGCAGGAGCCGTTCAGCTTCGGAGTACACAGCGGACACTATATCATGGCCGGACAGTATATGGCAGAACACCGGCACCAGTCAACCACCGGTGTCATGTGCCTCGCTGTGTAATATAGAGCAGGGTCCGGGAAGCCAATACCTCCCCGCAATTTCGGTCGCAATAGCATTGCCCTACCAATACGCATATGTTTTCCGCGCCAGAGGAACTTGATAAAGATTGAGCGAACCGAATGAAAGAAAGTCTGGGGTATTTTGATAGGTAAGGCTTGTAGTAGATACAGAAGTCGTGGCAACGCGTTCATCTTCAACACATTACAGCGTCCGAACCATGACAGAGCTAGTGGGTCCCATCTTTTAAGGTCCGCTGTAAGCCCATAGGCTTCCTTTTATGTTGTTGGCTTTGTCTGTTGTTCTCAAGGCGACCATCTTGGCGTTTGTCAAGAGGGTTAGGCGTGTCTTGAAGAGAACGCTTACGGCCACATCAACCTGAAAGCACCCGATCTCGTCTGATTTCAGAGGCTAAGCAGCGTCAGGCCTGGTTAGTACCTGGATGGGAGACTGCCTGGGAAGACCAGGTGCCATAGAAGGATCTGGTCTGGTTAGTGTCTTGATTGGGAGATCGCCTGGGAATACTGGATGCCATAGGCTTCTTTTTATGTTGTTGGCTTTGACCTGTTTTTTTTAGCTTGTTTCCCAAGGTGACCATCTTGGCCTTTGTCAAGAGGCTTCAGAGTGCCCAAAGAGAGTGCCTACAGCCAAATCACCCTGAAAGAGCCTAATCTCATCTGATCTCGGAGGCTAAGCAGCGATGGGCCTGGTTAGTACCTGGATGGGAGAAAGCTTGGGAATACCAGGTGCCGTAGGCTTCTCATTATGTTGTCGCGTTGACCTGTTTTTTTTCCCTTGTTTCCCAAGGTGACCATCTTGGCATGTGTCAAGAGGGTTGAGAGTGCACAAAGAAATTGCCTATGGGCACAACACCCTGAAAGCGCCCAATCTCGTTTGGTCTCAGAGGCTAAGCAGGGTTGGGCCTGGTTTGTACCTGGATGGGAGACCGCCTGGGTTTTCCAGATGCCGCAGGCTTCTTTTTATGTTGTTGGTGTTGACCTGTTTTTTTCGCTTGTTTCCCAAAGGGATCATCTTGGCATTTGTCAAGAGGGTTGAGAGTGCCTAAAGAGATCGCTTACAGCCACATCACCCTGAAAGCACCCTATCTCTTCTGATCTCAGAGGCTAAGAAGGGTTGGGCCTAGTTAGTACTTGAATGGGAGACGGCCTTGGAATACCAGGTGCCGTATTCTTCTTTTTATGTTGTTGGCGTTGACCTGTTTTTTTTCGCTTGTTTCCCAGGGTGACTATCTTGGCATTTTTCAAGAGGGATGAGAGAGCCCAAAGAGATTGCCTATGGGCACATCCCCCTGAAAGCGCCCAATCTCTGCTGATCTCAGAGGCTAGAAAGGGTCGCGCCTTGTTAATACCTGGATGGGAGACCGCCTGGAAATACTAGGCTTCTTTTTATGTTGTTGGTGTTGACTTGTTTTTTTTGTTTGTTTCCTAAGGTGACCATCTTGGCATTTGTCAAGAGGGTTGAGCGTGCCTGAAAAAATCTACTATGGCTGCATCACCCTGAAAGAGCCAAATCTCATTTGATCTCAGAGCAGGGCCGGCGCTACCACTAGGCGAAGTAGGCAGCCGCCTAGGGCGCACTACCACCTAGGGCGCAACTACGGCCTCTGCCCAGTGTGAGCTCCTCTTCTGCTCTCTCGCCCCCCCTGTGGTGTTCCACCGGCGCCACCAATCCCCCATGTTTCCCGCTGAGCGCCCCACCGTACTCATCTCACAGCGCCGCTCCGGGACTCCTTTGCTCCAGCCTGTCCCTCTGGAGCTGCGCTGTGTGTCTGTGTGAGTGCAGCGGAGGGGCGGGGCTCGGCGGAGATGGGAGCTTCGAGAGGTCGGTCAGCTGACCTCCTGCCCGGCGGGGACATCATGGAGCGGGGTTGACGGCGCTGGCCTGGTCCCGGCGGGGATATGATGGAGGCGGAGCGGATGGATGGCGCTGGTGTGGCCCCGGCGGAGCGGGTGGACGGCGCTGGTGTGGCCCCGGCGGAGCGGATGGATGGCGCTGGCGTGGCCCCGGCGGAGCGGGTGGACGGCGCTGGCAGTGCGGAGGAGTCGGAGAGGCCCGGTGGGATGATGGTCGCTGAAGGCAGCATCAAAGAGCAGAGGTAAGGAGGAGGATGGATCCATTGAGCTGTATGGAGGGGGTTTGTGTGTGAGTAATGCAGGAAGTAGGAGTCAGGTAGGTCAGTGTGATGTGTGTCAGTGTCATGCCAGTGTGGTGTGTCTGTGTATGTGTCATGTCAGTGTGATGTGTCTGTGTATGTGTCATGTCAGTGTGATGTGTCTGTGTATGTGTCATGCCAGTGTGATGTGTCTGTGTATGTGTCATGTCAGTGTGATGTGTCTGTGTATGTGTCATGTCAGTGTGATGTGTCTGTGTATGTGTCATGTCAGTGTGATGTGTCTGTGTATGTGTCATGTCAGTGTAATGTGTCAGTGTATGTGTCATGTCAGTGTAATGTGTCAGTGTATGTGTCATGCCAGTGTGATGTGTCAGTGTATGTGTCGTGTCAGTGTATGTGTCATGTCAGTGTAATGTGTCAGTGTATGTGTCATGTCAGTGTAATGTGTCTGTGTATGTGTCATGCCAGTGTGATGTGTCAGTGTATGTGTCGTGTCAGTGTATGTGTCATGTCAGTGTGATGTGTCTGTGTATGTGTCATGTCAGTGTGATGTGTCTGTGTATGTGTCATGTCAGTGTAATGTGTCAGTGTATGTGTCATGTCAGTGTAATGTGTCAGTGTATGTGTCATGCCAGTGTGATGTGTCAGTGTATGTGTCGTGTCAGTGTATGTGTCATGTCAGTGTAATGTGTCAGTGTATGTGTCATGTCAGTGTGATGTGTCTGTGTATGTGTCATGTCATTGTGATGTGTCTGTGTATGTGTCATGTCAGTGTATGTGTCATGTCAGTGTGATGTGTCTGTGTATGTGTCATGCCAGTGTGATGTGTCTGTGTATGTGTCATTCCAGTGTGATGTGTCAGTGTATGTGTCATGCCACTGTATGTGTCATGCCAGTGTGATGTGTCGTGTCAGTGTATGTGTCGTGTCAGTGTAATGTGTCAGTGTATGTGTCGTGTCAGTGTATGTGTCATGTCAGTGTATGCGTCAGTGTATGCGTCAGTGCCATTTTATGTGTCAGGGTATGTGTTTTCAGGGTATGTGTTTTCAGGGTATGTGTTTTCAGGGTAGGTGTCAGCGTGATGGTCAGTGTAGGTGTCAGCGTGATGGTCAGTGTAGGTGTCAGCGTGATGGTCAGTGTAGGTGTCAGCGCGATGGTCAGTGTAATTGGCAGTGTAGGTGCCAGGTGGGTTGGTGTAGGTGCCAGGTGGGTCGGTGTAATTATCAGGTGGGTCAGTGTAGGGGTCAATGTGATGTGAGTAGTGCAGGAAGTAGGAGTCAGGTGGATTAGTTTATGTGTCAGGGGGTCAGTGTAGGGGTCAGATAGGTCATGTGTAGCAAGGGCAGGGTAAGGTGGAGTCATGGGCGCAGCCGGGGGGGGGGTGGCAAAATTAGGTTTTCGCCTAGGGTGTCAACGATCCTTGCACCAGCCCTGTCTCAGAGGCTAAGCAGGGTTGGGACCTGGTTAGTACCGGGATGGGAGACCGCCTGGGATTTCTCGATGCCATAGGCTTTTTTTTTTAAGTTGTTGGCATTGACTTATTTTTTTTTTTTTGTTTTATTCTTTTATTAAGTATAAGTAGAACAACATAAATATAACAGTCAACCATACAGCATGACCCAGGGTCACAATTACATGGTAACAAAAAATAGGCAGCCAAATAACTCTGGGTTCTCAGAGGGGAGTCCTAGAGTTTCATGCAGAAAAGAGAGAAACCCCACCTCCGACATGTAGTACAGTATAACTAATGCAGCTCCGTTCGGACAAATGTAATCATGGAGAACAACTGGGACCACAGCGAGCCAGCTTATCATGACCTACGTGAACCAGAGTAAAATATGAGCCGGTCGTGTCCAGAACCCTGGGGTTCTTCTGGGTCCCAAAGGCTAGTAAGAAGACAAGGCATAGTCAAAAGGGAGGACGGGGGAAGAAGAGAGTGCAAAGACGGAGAGAGAAGAGGGGGGGGGGATGGCGGCAGGGAAAAAAAGAAAAATTAAGACAAAAAGGGAAGGGGGGGAATGCCACCCAGGGCAGACTTGGCCTACGTAGGTAAACGTTAGATGTTCAGTCGTTTTCTGGGACAGGGGCGCTGCTCACCTCCCAAATGTAGTCTCAAGTACCAGTAAAATACCGCCAGGGCCTCCATGTAACACTAAATGCCTCTTCAGTGTTGTGAAGGGTGGCGGTCAATTCTTCCATCCGGAGAATATGATTGACTTTGGAATACCACAGCACCTTGGATGGGGGCTGAGGCTGCCTCCACAGTGTGGGAATGCAGGCCCGGGCGGCGTTCAGGAGTTGCATCGTGAGGGTTTTTTTGTATTTTCGAACAGGCTGTTTTTATTGTCCCGGTCACCTCCACCCAAAAGTTCCTCAAGGCCGGGCATGCCCAGAAAATGTGTCCCATGGTCCCCGTATCTGAATTGCACCTCCAACAAACATCCGGAATCGATCTATTCATTTTATTCAGAAGGTATGGGACTCTATACCAGCGTGAGACTATCTTGTATCCTGATTCTTGATATTGGTTTGCGATGGAAGCTTTATGTACTAATGTCAGGATCTTCCCTATCTGTTGTGGGGTAAATGTGATGCCAAATGCAATCTCCCATTTGTGGATAAATGGTGGGGTCGACTCCTCCTCCTGACTACTTAATAGGTTGTACAGGAGGGAGAAGGTGTGTTGCACAGGTTCCTTTTTGTGACAGATGGATTCATAGGGCGTCAGGTCTCTAGGAGTGTAGGGGGCCCTTTGTATGGCCAGAAGAAAGTGACGAAGTTGATAAGCATTAAACAAGTCAAGCGGAGGGTCAGAAAGCTCGGCGACAGTTTGCGTGGTCGGGAGCCCTCCCGAGGACCACACCTCTCCCAGACGCTGTTTCCCCACCACTGTCAACTGTCGCAGTTTCTTGTTGGTAAATCCCGGTGGGAAGTCTGGATTACCTATAACCGGAGTCATTGGTGACGGCAGGGGAGCAATGTGTGTGCAGCGGAACAACCTCCGCACAACAGCCAACGTAGCTCCCACTACGGGGTGATCTCTGAGGTCTTTTGGTAGGGAGGACAGGAGCCATGGGGAGGTCAATAGGGGAATGGATCCATCCTCAATCTCCATCTCCACCCACTGCTTGTGTGGGCCATTACAATGCCAATCAACGACTCTCGCTAGCAGAGTCGCTCTGTTGTATTGTCTCAGATCTGGGAGACCCAGACCCCCCTTGTCCTTTGGTCTGGCAAGCAATTGCAAACGGGCTCTGGGCGGTTTGCGCGCCCAAATAAAGTCCCGGAGTAGCACCTGCAGATGTCTGAAAAAGATTGGGGGTAACCGGATTGATAATGTCTGGAACAAGTATAAGATCCGCGGGAGGGCCGTCATTTTGAATGCATTACAGCGCCCGAACCAGGTCAGTGTTAAATCATGCCAGTTTCCCAAATCAGATTTCAGTCTATTCAGGAGAGGAAGAAAATTAAGCGGGTACAATTGCACCAAATCCGCTGCGATGTCAACGCCCAGGTAACGTATAGATTTTTCAGCTCAGTAGAATGGAAAAGCGGAGCATAGCCTCTTGGCCTCACCATCCGGGACCGATATATTCAATACAGCCGATGGTGCAATTGATTTTATAGTTTGATAGGCTGCCGTATCGCCGGAGAGCCACGAGTATATTGGGAAGCGAAATGTGTGGATTGGAGACGAAAAAAATTAGATCGTCAGCGTACGCCGCAATTTTGTGGTGTGCCGAGGGTTTGGATATGCCAGTAATATTCGGGTCATTCCGAACGTGACACATAAGTGGTTCCAGTGTCAGAATAAAAATTAGGGGAGACAGAGGGCACCCCTGCCTCGACCCATTAGTGATGGGGAAAGAGTCCGAGCACTCTGAAAGCACCCAATCTCGTCTGATCTTGGAGGCTAAGAAGAGTCAGGCCTGGTTAGTACCTGAATGGGAGACCACCTGGGAATACCAGTTATTGTAGGCTTCTTTTTATGTTGTTGGCCTTGATTCGTTTTGTTTTTTTTTCGCTTGTTTCCCAAGGTGACCATCTTGGCATTTGTCAAGAGGGTTGAGAGTGCCCAAAGAGATTGCCTATGGGCACATAAGCCTGAAAGCGCCCGATCTCCTCTGATCTCAGAGGCTAAACAGGGTCGGGCCTTGCTAGTACCTGGATTGGAGACCACCTGGGAATACTAGGTGCTGAAGGCTTATTTTTATGTTGTTGGCGTTGACTTGTTTTTTTTTTTTTTGTTTGTTTACCAAGGTGACCATCTTGGTGTTTGTCAAGAGGGTTGAGAGTGCTTGAAGAGCTCGCCTATGGCCACATAACCCTGAAAGCACCAGATCTCGTCTGATCTCAGAGACTAAACAGGGTCGGGCCTTGTTAATACCTGGATGGGAGACCACCTGGGAATACTAGGTGCTGTAGACTTCTTCTCATGTTGTTGGTGTTGACTTGATTTTTTTGTTTGTTTCCCAAGGTGACCATATTGGCGTTAGTCAAGGTTGAGAGTGCCTGAAGAAATCTCCTACGGCCACACCACCCTGAAAGAGCCCAATCTCATCTGATCTCAGAGGCTAAGCAGGGTTGGGACCAGTTTAGTACCTGGATGGGAGACCGCCTGGGATTTCCAGATGCCGTAGGCTTCTTTTTATGTTGTGGCCATTGACCTATTTTTTTCTGCTTGTTTCCAAGGTGACCATCTTGGTGTTTGTCAAGAGAGTTGAGAGTGCCTGAAGATATTGGCTACGGCCACATCACCCTGAATCTGTTCCATCTCATCTGATCTTGGAGGCTAAGCAGAGTCCGGCCTGGTTAATGCCTGGATGGGAGACCGCCTGGGAATACCAGGTGTCGTAGGCTTCTTTTTTTTTCAAATATAATTTTTTCTCCAAATAGGGGAAGACGGTCCCCCGAGTACATAATGCAACAGAGAAATACAGAGCAAAAAGCAGCTGAACAATACTTGATACAGGTATATTCGCAACTGTGAGTCTGCCTTCCATCAATCACAATGATTCGAGGCACGGATAAAGTACTGTACCAAGATCCAGGGTCACACAAACCCCAGGTCCCTCCGGCATAATCCATCCAGAGGGGGGTGTGGGGCCGTCATTCCCAATTTTCCACTCTTTCCAAAAGAGAGAGGGGGTGGAGGGGGTGAGAGATAGGGGAGGAAGGCCGAAAAGAGAAGGGTTGAAACATCAGAAAAGGAGAAGAGGGGACGAGACACGATGGCAGCCACTGTCCAAGGGGCCAGTCAAGGAAAGCTCAGAGCACTAAGGCGATAGCAGGCGACATCCTTCCAGCGAGAATATAAAGGTATTCCAGATGTCTCAGGTTTGTTTAAAAAATTCTTGTTTACCTTGTGATGTGAGGATCAAGTCCTCCATTTTTTTTAATGTCCTCTATTTTCCTAAGCCAGTGAGTAATGAAAGGGGGGGAACATTTTTTCCAATAGAGAGGGATGCAGGATTTCGCCGCATTTATCACATGCCGTAAAATAGATTTTTTTGTACTTCTTAATGGGAATCTGTGAATGGTGCAAGAGAAAGAATGCAGCCTCTTCCTGGATGGAGAAGTCTGTGAATTTTTGTGTCATGCATCGGATCTCTGTCCAGAAGTCCACCAAACTGAGGCAGGACCAAAAAATGTGCAGCAACGTGCCCTCTTCTTCTCCACACCTCCAGCATATGTTCGAGGAAGAGGGGAAACATTTCTGCAGCTTTGATGGTGTCAAATACCACCTGGTGAGAAGTTTAAAATTCGTCTCCTGTATCTTCGTGCACAGCGACATTTTGAGAGCCAAAGTGATAATGCGTTGTCTCTGTGCTGGGGAAAATTAGCAATTAAGGTCCTTTTCCCAGTTGGCCAGACAGGTTAAGTGTGGGTAATCTGTTTGAGAGAGAATGTGGGCCAAAGGGCCTTCGCTCCTGCATAGAGTCTCAAACTCCGTCTGAGGGCGGGCGAACGTTTGAGGATTGGGGATGGAATGGAGAAAATGATGTAGTTGCGCCGCTCTCCAAAAAGGCAGTTGGAAAAGCCCTGTCGGATCTGTTAGGGTTGAGAAAGAAGGCCATTTTCCATCAATGACGAATTTAGACGCATTGTCTAGGTTGGAATTTCTAAGTGGGTCCCCAGTTCAAAGGTTGGATGGCCACGTATAGGGAATAGGGGGGAAGTCAAAGACGTGAGTGTGTTTTGGGTAGCGATCAGGTGACTGACTTTCAACTAAGCCCCTATAGTGAGATGTGACATAAATTCTGTGGGTAAATACTTATAGCACCACATGGCGTTTCTTAGCGGAATTCGGGAGTGAGCTTAGAAAGTTTGTTTCGATTCCAGTCCAATACACGCCCCAGATGGGAGGCCAGGTAGTAGCGTCGCAAGTTAGGGAGAACCAACCCTCCCTGTTGTTTAGACAATGTCAGCTGTGACCGCTTAAGTCTGGGATTTTTGTGGGCCCAGTTAAATTGAGTGAGCAAGGATTGAGCTTGCTTAAAAAACAGGACTGGAATCTGGATCGGGAGAGCTTGGAAAAGATAAGTAAATTTAGGGAGTATGTTCATTTTAATGAGATTGCATCTGCTGAACCAGGAATGGAGGCCAGAATGCCACCCGTGAAGCAAACTGCGGATCTTAGTGACAAGGGGTGGGGGGAAGTTCAACATAAACGTACGCGCGATGTCCGGTGGAATGTAAGTACGTGAGTATATCTTACTTATCCATGCCAGCATCCGTTCACTCAGACCTATATGGCGAAGGACCGAGAACATTAATGTCCATTTGACCCGATCAAAAGCCTTCTCAGCATCAGTACTCATGAAAAGACAAGGGGTCCCAGATGACTTTGCTTTACGGATCAGGGTAAGCACCTTAGTGGTGTTGTCCCTATCTTCCCTGGTGGGAATAAAACCTAACTGGTCAATATGTATAAGGGACTACAAGTGATGTGCCAATCACGTGGCGAGGAGTTAGAGAATAGTTTTAGGACCGAATTTTGGAGGGAAATGGGTCTGTAGCTCCCACATAGGCCCGGGTCTTTGCCCTCCTTAGGTATCAACGAGATGTGGGCTCTAAGGGTATCCTCAGGAAAATCCCCATTCGAGCTCAGAGTATTAAATAAATTCACCAAGCGCGGGCCGAGAATAGGGAGGAAGGTCTTAAAGTATTGTGCGGTATATCCGTCAGGGCCCGGAGCCTTACCCACCTTCGGAGGTCCCACGGCCGTCTGGACTTCTTCCAGTGTGATCGGGTCCTCCAAGTACTCCCGTGATTCCGATGAGAGGGTTGGTAGACCAGAACCGGTTACATATCTGTCTATATTGTCCTGTCCAGACCCTGAATCGGGCAGGTTGTAGAGATCAGAGTAACATTTTTCAAAGACTTCGACTATTTGGGCTGGGGTAGAGGCCCTCTGGCCATTCTCATCTATCAACTGTGGTATGTAAGAGCCAGATTTCAACTCCTTTACCGACCTGGCTAAGATTTTTCTGCATTTGTACAGTACAGTACAGGAAGGGTATACTAAAACAGCACAATTATGCTATAGCGCTTACCAGATGTACACTGGGTTTAACGCGCTGTCCTACTTGGGTAATTGGGTAGACAGGTTGGAGAGGGAGCCCCCGAATCCTAGTCCCCCCAGTCCCGGCAGTGGTAAATGTCACGTCTGATACCGGTATGCAAATAAAAGACAATCAGTAACATCAAAGAAACAAAAAACAATAGTATAACCAAAACAGAGGTAGAGCATATAACTGTTAGCACTGAGGGGTCTCCTCGGCTCGCCCTAAACGTAGGCATGCACGAGGGAGTCCGTCACAACAGAAAAGGCATCACAGAATGGGATCCACCACCCCCCGTCCCATACCCCTAAAGTACATGCAGTCCCCGAACAAATGCATTTCTCCCTTTGGCAGATTGTCCTCTCCTTACCCCCTCTCCCCCGTCCACGCCCCGGGGGGGAAAAGGGGCAGGGAAGAGGGGAAAGGGGGAGTGGAAGGGGGGAAATGGGGAGTGGAAGGGGGAAAGGGGGAGGGAAAGGAGGGAAGGGAAGGATGGGAAGGGGGGGAAGGGAGGGGGGAAACAGGGGAGAGGGGACAAACATGCAAAAATGTCAAGTCCTTTAGCGCACTCCCACCAGCAAACACCCGGACCCCATAAATTTCAACTCCTCCCCTCCATGGTCACCACATCAAGATGAAAGAGAAGCAGCCCTGGTCGGTGCATGGAAAATCTGGCAGGCAAGGGGCTGGGGCCACCATCCCTCCATCCAATGGGAGACTTCACCCGAGCAGCAGTCCTGGGGCCCGCCAATTAGTGTCTCTCCTGCATCGCCATCGGGGGCTGTGTAGAGCATCCAGAGGGAGGCTGGGACTGCCCAAACAGTAAGGGGTAAATCCTCCAGGGGGGTCCAGAGTCACCCTGGAGGGAAGCAGTGTCTCGTACCAATAGGCTCAATAAATAAGTCATCCAGGGTCCCCGAAAGCTGCAGAAGGCAATGTCGGCAAAGAGTAGGTGGGAGCCAGAGGGGGGGACAAGGGGCGCATCCAGGGGGAGGGGACACATATGCGGGAATGTCAAGCCCTTCCAGTACAGCGCATTAGGTATCACTCAGACCCCCCAAAGTGCAAATCCCCCATCTAAGGTCAAGACTCCAGAAGGGAAGATGAGCCGCCCTGGTCTGTATATGAAAGAACCTGCTGCCAAGGGGTTGGGGCCATCATCCCTTCCTCCAATGGGAGATGCCACCGGCATGACAGCCCCGTGTCCTGTCAAGTGGTGCCCCTCTGACAATGTCGTTGTGGTATATGTGGAGCATCCAGGGAGAGGCAGGGACTACCCAAACAGTGAGGGGTAAAGCCTCCAAGGGGGACCGGTGTCAGACAGGAGGATAGCGGTGTCTTGTACAAGTTGGTTAATTAGACAAGTCATCCAGTGTGTTTCTGTGAGCAGCGGAAAGAAAGGTCGGTAAGGATTATGAATGGGTGGGGGCCAGGGAGTGCATAAAACTGCCACCAGATGACCGGGGCAGAGAGGGCAAGGGGATGAAAGTCAGATCTGGTAGGTGGGGGCGGGGGTGAGGAGTGTCCCTCATATTACTCGCGTTGGCCATACCTTGAAGCTGAGTGCTCTGCATACCCAGGACGTTCTTCTGTATAATCTAGCCTATCTGTACACATTAGTCAGTCCTCTGTATACAGAGAGGAGAGAGGCTTGGGTATACAGAGAGCTAATGTATAAAGAGCAGCTAGTGTATACAAAAGACATCCAAGGTTATACAGAGAGACTCGTGTATGCAGAAGACCGGCTAGTTTATACAGAGAGGCAAAGTGTACAAAACACAGGCTAGATTATACAGAAGAACGTCCTGGGTATGCAGGGATGGAGGCTAGGGTATACAGAGAGAGAGACGGTGTTACACAGAGAGGCAGGAGTATGCAGACTTGCTAGTGTATACAGATGGACTAGTGTATACAGTAGACCGGCTAGTTTATACAGAGAGGCTAATGTGTACAAAAGACAGGCTAGTTTATACAGATAGGCTAGATTATACAAAAGAACGTCCTGGGTATGCAGAGATGAAGGCTAGGGTATACAGAGAGAGAGTGAGGCTGGGTTACACAGAGAGGCAGGAGTATGCAGACTTGCTAGGGTATACAGAGAGAGAGGCTAGAGTATGCATACTTGCTAGTGTATACAGGCGGACTAGTGTATACAGAAGACCGGTTAGTTTATACAGAGAGGCAAATGTGTACAAAAGACAGGCTAGTGTATACAAATAGGCTAGATTATAGAGAAGAACGTCCTGGGTATGCAGAGATGGATGGCTAGTGTATACAGATAGGCTAGATTATACAGAAGAACGTCCTGGGTATGCAGAGATGGAGGCTAAGGTATACAGAGAGAGACGCTAGAGTACGCATACTTGCTAGTGTATACAGATGGACTAGTGTATACAGAGGATCGGCTAGTTTATACAGAGAGGCTAATGTGTACAAAAGACAGGCTAGTGTATACAAATAGGCTAGATTATAGAGAAGAACGTCCTGGGTATGCAGAGAGAGAAGTTGGGTTACAAAGAGAGGCTAGTGTATGCAGACTTGCTAGTGTATACCGGTGGACTAGTGTATACAGAGAGGCTTGGGTATACAGAGAGCTAATGTATAAAGAGATGCTAGTGTATATCGACGGACTAGTGTATACAGAGGACCGGCTAGTTTATACAGAGAGGTTAATGTGTACAAAAGACAGGCTAGTTTATACAGATAGGCTAGATTATACAGAAGAAGGTCCTGGTTTATGCAAGAGATGGAGGCTAGGGTATGCAGAGGGAGAGGCTTGGTTACACAGACTTACTAGTGTATACAGACGGACTAGTGTATACAGAGGACCGGCTCGTTTATACAGAGAGGCTAATGTGTACAAAAGAGAGGCTAGTGTATACAGATAGGCTAGATTATACAGAAGAACGTCCTGGGTATGCAGAGATGGAGGCTAGGGTATACAGAGAGAGAGGCTAGAGTATGCATACTTGCTAGTGTATACAGGCGGACTAGTGTATACAGAAGACTGGTTAGTTTATACAGAGAGGCTAATGTCTACAGAAGACCGGCTAGTGTATACACATAGGCTAGATTATAGAGAAGAACGTCCTGGGTATGCAGAGATGGAGGCTAAGGTATACAGAGAGAGAAGTTGAGTTACAAAGAGAGGCTAGTGTATGCAGACTTGCTAGTGTATACCGGTGGACTAGTGTATACAGAGAGGCTTGGGTATACAGAGAGCTAATGTATAAAGAGATGCTAGTGTATACAAAAGACAACAAAGAGTAGACAGTGAGGCTCGTGTATACAGAAGACAGGCTACAGAGAAGCTAATTTGTACAAAAGACAGGCTAGTGTATACAGATAGGCTAGATTATACAGAGGAAGGTCCTGGGTATGCAGAGATGTAGGCTAGGGAATCCAGAGAGAGACTGTGTTACACAGAGAGGCTAGAGTATGCAGAAGACCGGCTATTTTTTTTTACAGATAGGCTTGTGTATACAGAAGACAGTCTGGGGAATTCAGTGAGGCTAGTGTATGCAGAGAGGCTGGGACACCGAGACTATTGTAAAAAGAAGGCAGGCTAGTGTATATAGATTACGGGCACCTGTATACAGAAGACAGAGAGGCTAGTCTATATTGAGTGGCTGGTGTACACAGAGAGATTAATGTATACAGAAAAGCTAGCGTGTAAAGAAGACAGGACTTTATTTTTTGCTAATGCAACTACTTTTGAAACATATAAAGTGCTTTTTTCATATTTTGGTGCTGTTAAAAAGTGGTGTGTTGTCAGTGGTGATATCAATGTGACAGTTAATGTGGAGAACTACAACTATTCAAAATAGAGCAAAAGAGTGCTAAAGTTTATTTTGTTAAGTCATTGACTGATAGACGTTAAGTAATTGTCCGTTATGGGTTTGGCAGTACATGGTTTATTTTGATCTAAGATAGTTTTATTCTCTACTTATAGCCGAGTTTTAGACGACTTTATTATTAGCATTATTCGCATTATTCATATATATTATGCAGAGTGTAAGTATTACAGTGAGACGATATTGCTTTTAAAAGATTTGTATTATTATACATAGCATTGTTAGCAGACCAATAGGACAATTTACATGGCTTAATATTGCAGAGCGTAATTTATCAGGAAAGAGATCCAAAGCGTTAGTTGCAGTAGCTTCATAAAACTGAGAAATCGTTGCATTACTCTAAATTTAAAAGTTGTTCCGGTAGCACTGAAAAGACGATATTAGATGAGTGATCTACACATTTCGTTTACTATTTCACTATACCGGCTAAATGTTAATATGTTAATATGTGCTGCGTGTAAGGTAGAAATTAGATGGTTTAGTGTGAGCTGGTTTACCAGGATTTAGAGATAGTAATCTGTTTATACTAGTAATAAATATAGCAAAATAACTATAACGGGTTTAAGTGGAAATACACGAAATAACAGCAACAACGTGTGTAGGTTTTTATCAATCAAGTTAATTACATGTAAGCAGCTAAATATTCTGCAATAGCAGAGATTAAGTATTGCAGTCGAAATGAGATCGGAAGCGTTAGTTGCAGTAGCTCCAAAATGACTGAGAAATCATTTCATTACTCTAAATGTAAAAGTTATTCCGGTAGCACTGAGTGGACTGATATTAGATGAGTGATCGTTCTAGTACAAATTCAGTTTCCTATAGCAGAGAGATACCAGCTAAATGTGAGACGAGCAATTAAACTGTTCACGGTAGCATTGCATTACTCTTAATATGTGCAGCGTGCACTGCTTTTCTCACATTTTGCCGCTGTTAAAAAATGTGTTGCAAGTGTTATGTGTTACAAATGGTTATCAGTGTGACAGTTAATGTGGAGAAGAAGTAATAAACAAAATAGAGTCAGAAAGAGAATCCTATTGCATAGAGGTAGCGAGAGATTAATCTTAATGTGCAGTGTGTAAAAGGTTTTAAAAAGATGGTTTTGTGTGACTTTTGATTTAACGTAAATTTAGCTGTAGACATTATAACTTGTTACAATGATTTAGAGATAGTAATCTCTATAAAATAATAATAATAAGTATAGCAAAACAAATTAGGAAAATTTTGAGGCAGTATGTATAGGTCGAGATATAGTGAATACACAAAAGATCAAGGGATAGTAGCAAAGTCAAGGGATAAATGCAAAGGTACTCTATTTAACAGTAAATTGACGTAGCTTGCAAATTCCAATGTGTAAATCGTTCCATTAATTTTGCGGCGCACGAAGACGGCTTACACTGACTGTTTTCCGTTTCCACTGGAAAGAGAAACCTATTGCATAGAGGTAGCGAGAGATGGTTGGATTAATCTTAATGTGCAGTGTGTAAAAGGTTTTAAATAGATGGTTTTGTGTGAATTTTGCTTTAACGTAAAATTAGCTGTAGACATTATAACTATGGTTAGGTTTACAAAGATTTAGAGTTAGTAATCTCTATAATATAATAATAATAAGTATAGCAAAACAAATTAGGAAAATATTGAGGCAGTATATATAGGTCGAGATAAAGTGAATACACAAAAGGGATCAAGGGATAGTTGCAAAGTCAAGGGATAAATGCAAAGGTACTCTATTTAATAGTAAATTGACGTAGCTTGCAAATTCTAACGTGTAAATCGTTCCATTAATTTTGTTACGCACGAAGACGGCTTACACTGACTGTTTTCCGTTTCCACTGGAAAGAGAATCCCATTGCATAGAGGTAGCGAGAGATGGTTGCATATGGCAGAAAGACGGCTTACACTGCTTTTCTCACATTTTGCTGCGGTAAAAAGAAATGTTTTGTCACTGTGTTTTAACTGTGACAGATAAGGTGGAGAAAAAGAAGTAATACAGTACATGACAGCTGATACTGGTTGAGTAATAAAACTGTTTTATTAAGATGTAAGACTAGTTTTATTCTCTACATATAGGCTTTTCAGAGAGTTGTATAATATAGACGACCAATAGGACATTTAAATGGCTTAATATTGTAGGGAGGAAGTATCGCTGTTCAATGGTAAGAGATTGAAAGCTTAGCTTGAAAATGGCCGAGAAATAGTTGCGTTAGTCTAAATTTAAAGGATATGCCGGTACCAATGAGAAAGCTTATATTAGACTACTTGATCTTTGCATTACACAATCCTATTATTATTATTATTATTATTATTATTAATAAGATCATAGTGCAGAGAGATACTCAGTTAATGTCAGAGATACTCGGTCAATATCAGAAAAGCAATAAAACTGTTTACATCGTTAGAGAGCGATGGTTACATTACTCTTAGTATGTGCAGCAGGGCTCGAGTCCTGCGGGAACGCATGGGAACGGCGTTCCTGTACTATTTCCACAACGGGAACGCCGTTCCCATTAGCAGCCCGAATAGCCCGCCGCTCGTGCGTAGCCCGCCGCTCCTCTGCAGCCCGAGTCAGTGACTGGTTGCTAGGCTAGGGCCGCTCCGCGTCTAGCAACCGGTCACATGACATCGGCCGTACACGTGGGCACGCACTGGAGTCAGTGGGCAGTGCGCATGCGGCTTCCAGCGCAGCCAGCGGCAGACACACGCCGCTGGCATACGGACTGTCTCCTCCCTCCCCTCTACCCAGTGCTCTCCCGAGAAGTAAACCAGGTTAGTCACTAGCACTCTGCATTACCCTGCCAATACTCTGCATTACTCAATACTCTGCAATACCCCGCCAATACTCTGCATTACTCCACCAATACTCTACATTACCCCGCAAATACTCTGCATTACCCCGCCAATACTCTGCATTTCCCCTGCCAATACTCTGCATTACTCTGCCAATACTCTGAATTACTCTGCCAATACTCTGCATTACTCTGCCAATACTCTGCATTACTCCGCCCATACTCTGCATTACTCCGCCCATACTCTGCATTACTCCGCCCATACTCTGCATTACTCCGCCCATACTCTGCATTACTCCGCCTATACTCTGCATTACTCCGCCAATGCTCTGCATTACTCTACCAATACTCTGCATTACTCTGCATTACTCCACCAATACTCTGCATTACTCCAACAATACTCCGCCAATACTCTGCATTACTCCACCAATACTCTGCATTACTCCACCAATACTCTGCATTACTCCACCAATACTCCGCCAATACTCTGCATTACTCCGCCAATACTCTGCATTACTCCGCCAATACTCTGCATTACTCCACCAATACTCTGCATTACTCCACCAATACTCTGCATTACTCTACCAATACTCTGCATTACTCCACCAATACTCTGCATTACTCCACCAATACTCTGCATTACTCCACCAATACTCCGCCAATACTCTGCATTACTCCGCCAATACTCTGCATTACTCCACCAATACTCTGCATTACTCCACCAATACTTTGCATTACTCCACCAATACTCTGCATTACTCCACCAATACTCTGCATTACTCCACCAATACTCCGCCAATACTCTGCATTACTCCACCAATACTCTGCATTACTCCACCAATACTCTGCATTACTCCACCAATACTCTGCATTACTCCGCATTACTCTACCAATACTCTGCATTACTCCACCAATACTCTGCATTACTCCACCAATACTCCGCCAATACTCTGCATTACTCCGCCAATACTCTGCATTACTCCACCAATACTCTGCATTACTCCACCAATACTCCGCCAATACTCTGCATTACTCCACCAATACTCTGCATTACTCCACCAATACTCTGCATTACTCCACCAATACTCTGCATTACTCCACCAATACTCCGCCAATACTCTGCATTACTCCACCAATACTCTGCTATACCCCGCCAATACTCTGCAATACATACCCTGCCGATACTTACTCTGCAATACTTACCCTGCCAAGACTCTGCAATACTTACCCTGCAATGCCCTGCCAATAATCTGCAATACCCAGCAATAATCTGCCATACCCTGCCAATACTCTGCAATACCCTGCCAATACTTATCCTGCCAATATTCTGCAATACCCTGCCAATACTTACCCTGCCAATACATATTCTGCTAATACCCAGCCATACCCATCCATGCTCAGCCAAAATATTATTGGGGGAGATGACGTGGATATTACAGTAGGGGAGATGTATATTGCAGTGGGGACTATATGGTGGTGACATTTTTCACAGGTTTTTGCAAATTCAATTATTATTTGCTGATCCGAAAAAAGATCCGATCTGTGACTCAGATCCAAGGAATGATCCGATCCGTGAGTTTTTTGATCCGTTGCCGATAATCTTGCACGGCAAGGGCAACGTTATTCCAGTTTGTGTGATATTTTCTAATTTGCTGTATTTGAACTTGGAACAGGGTGTATTTGTGTTAGAAATTCCCTGCGAGGGAAAGATCATCACCCATTGTGTTGATTATTCTGTTTGACAAGTTAACTTATTTTGTATTTGTAAACTGGCACTTTACAATAAATGTACTGTATTTTCTGTGAAATATATATGCATATGAGCGTACCTTTATTTATTTTTATTTTTTTTGGTGGGGGAGTGGAACTTGGGTGAGAGTTCCCACACTTTTTTCCCCAGCACTTGACCCCTGATGTGCAGCATGTCTGGTAGCAAATGGATGGTTTTGTGAACATTTTGCATTAAGGTACAATTAGCGGTAGAACTCATGGAAGTGAATAGATTTAAGCGGATTTTGAGATAGTACTCTCCATTTCTAATAAGAAATAAAGAAAAATAAGTCAGGATGGTGTGTCAGGACTGTCACATACTCACAGTCCCGGTACAAATATGCAAAATAGAGCAAAAGCGTACATGGTTTATTTTGATGTATGATAGTTTTATTGCATGCTTGATGTGGATGATTAAAATCGTGTAGTGATCTATATTTAGCATAAGAATGAAAAGGCATATCATGGCAATGAGACAAACTCCATTAGAGATGTGAGCTAGATGAAATGATGAGATTCTCTGTATAGCCCAGATTGTCTTCTGTTATCACTTAGCCTACCCTCTAAATTCACTAGCCTCTCTATATACACCAGTATGTTTACACTAGCCGGTCTTCTGCATACAATAGCCTGTCTTCGATATACACTAGCCTATGTTCTGAATACACTAGCCCGTCTTCTGTCTTCTGTATCCTCTGTATAAACTAGCATCTCTGTATACCCCAAACTGTCTTCTGTAAAAACTTGTCTCTCTTTATAGCCTGTCTAGCCTTTCTTCTGTACACACTAGCTTCTCTGTATACACTAACCAGGCTTCTATATATACAATAGCTTCACTCTATGCACTAGCCTCTCTGTATAATCTAGCCTCTCTATATACCCTAGATAGTGTTCTGCATCTCCGTAGTGGTAGCCTCTCCGTAGAAGCCAGACTTTATTCTGTATTCACTAGCCTTTCTTCTGTATGCTGTAGTCTTCTATATATACTAGCTTCTCTGTACACCCTTGCATCTCTGTAATACACTAAACGTGTATGGGAGACTATCTGTGAATACCAGGTGCCGTACATCTTTGTATATACTAGCCTCTCTTTAAATTAGCCTCTCTGTGTACCCCAGCCTCATTGTTTACTCTAGCATCTCTGTATACTCAAGCCTATCTGCATACACGAGTCTGTATTCTGTATTCACTAGCCTGTATTCACTAGCCTTATATATACTAGCTTCTCGCTTCTCTGTACACCCTTGCATCTCTGTACACTAGACTCTCTGAATACACTAAACCCTCAAGTATACCACAGCCTGTCTTCTGTATACATTAGACTGTAAAAACTAGCTAGAATACACCAGCCTGTCTTCTTTACCCAATAGACTCTCTGTATGCACTACCCAGTCTTCTGTATACACTGTCAGCTTTGATGTATACCCAAGCCTGTCTTCTGTATACACTAGTTTCTCTATATGCACTGTCCTTTCTGTATACTCTCGACCCTCTCTATACATTAACCTCTCTATATACACTAACATCTTTGTATATACTAGCCTCTCTTTAAATTAGCCTCTCTGTGTACCCCAGCCTCACTGTTTACTCTAGCATCTCTGTATACTCAAGCCTATCTACATACACGAGTCTTCTGTATTGTGTATTAACTAGCCTTTCTTCTGTATGCTGTAGTCTTCTATATATACCAGCTTCTCTGTACACCCTTGCATCTCTGTAAACACTGTGTAAACTAGCCAGTCTTATGTATACACTCGCCGACTGTATACACTAGACTCTCTGAATACACTAAACTCTCTGTATACCACAGCCTGTCTTCTGTATACACTAGACTGTAAAAACTAGCTAGAATACACCAGCCTGTCTTCTGTACCCACTAGGCTCTCTGTATACACTACCCAGTCTTCTGTATAGAATGTCAGCTTTCATGTATACCCTTTCTGTATACACTAGCTTCTCTATATGCACTGTCCTTTCTGTATACACTCGACTCTCTCTATACACTAACCTCTCTATATACACTAACATCTTTGTATTTGTCTTTAAACTAGCCTCTCTGTGTACCCCAGCCTCACTGTTTACTCTAGCATCTCTGTATACTCAAGCCTATCTACATACACGAAACCTGTATTCTGTATTCTGGTATGCTTCTGTATGCTGTAGTCTTCTATATATACCAGCTTCTCTGTACACCCTAGCACTGTAACAGTGCTAGGTTCCTGTATTACAGAAACAGAACACCAGCAATAAGGTGTATACTGTGCAGGAGGCACACAACACCGACTCTAACTTCTGCACTGCAGATGCATGTATTGCAGAAATTGAACACCAGTAATAAAGGGTAGCTTCAGGTGTGTACTGTGCAGGAGGCACATAACACCCACTGTAACAGTGCTAGGTTCCCAAGCAGTAAAGACACTGTCCCTGCCTATCGTCCTCTTTCCCTGACCACCGCAACACACTATACAAGGCCGCCGTGCTGGCGGCCTTATATAGTGTGGGGTGTGTACTAAACCCCCCTGAGCTATAATTGGCCACAGGAATCCTGCCTGTGGTGAATTGTGGCTCTCCTCACAGAGGATGTCACATCTGTTCTTATTATATAGAACCTATTATGCTCCTCGTAAACTTTTTCAGTTTGGCCGAACGGCCGGACGCAAGTTGCCCCTGGTGCGGGAACATGGGGGGAGACATGATGCACATGTTTTGGAGATGCCCGAAGTTGATCCGCTACTGGACAGAGGTGACAGGAACCATTGATCGGGTGGTTGGAACCTCCACCAGGATGGAGGCGAAGTATTGTCTCCTGGGATTAGTTGAAGGAGTTGGAAACCCGGGAAGTAGCCAGATGGCAGTTCTGAGATGCCTATTTCAGGCAAGGAAACTGATTGCTCAACCCTGCTTAGCCTCCAATGTTGGCAATGACTTGTTTTTTTTCGCTTGTTTCCCAAGATGACCATGTTGGCGTTTGTCAAGATGGTTGAGAGTGCCCGAAGAGATCGCCTATGGCCCCATCACCTTGAAAGTGCCTGATCTTGTCTGATCTCGGAGGCTAAGCATTATCGGGCCTGATTAGTAACTGGATGGGAGACCAACTGGGAATACCAGGTGCCGTAGGATTCTTTCTATGTTGTTGGCGTTGACATGGTTTTTTTTTTCCGCTTGTTTCCCAAGGTGATCATCTTGGCATTTGTCAAGAGGGCTGAGAGAGCCCAAAGAAATCTCCTACGGCCACATCCCCCTGAAAGCGCCCAATCTCATCTGATCTCAGAGGCTAAGCAGGGTCCGGCCTGGATAGTACCTAATTAAAGGTGCCGTAGGAATCTTTTTATATTGTTGGCTTTGACCTGTTTTTCTTTCGCTTGTTTCCCAAGGTGACCATTTTAGCATCAGTCAAGAGTTTTGAGTATGTCCCAAAGCGTTCGTCTGAGGTCACATCACCCTGAAAGCGCCAAATCTCAGAGGCTAAGCAGGGTCTGGGTCAGATGGGAGACCGCCAGGGTCTATGTTGTTGGCGTTGACCTTTTTTTTCACTTGTTTCCCAAGATAACCATCTTGGTATTTGTCAAGAGGGTTGAGAGTGTCTAAATAGAACACATATGGCCACATCACCCTGAAAGCGCACAATCTCATTGATCTCGGAGACCTAGCAGTGTACGGCCTGGTTAATACCTGTATGGGAGACTATCTGTGAATACCAGGTGCCGTAGGCTTCTTTTTATGTTGTTGGCGTTTACCTGTTTATTTTCGCTTGTTTCCCAAGGTGACCATCTTGGCGCTTAACAAGAGGGTTGAGAGTGCCCAAAGAGATCACCTACGGCCCCATCACCCTGAAAGTGCCCAATCTCATCTGATCTCAGAGGCTAAACAGTGTCGGGCCTGGTTAGTACCTGGATGGGAGACCGCCTGGAAATACCAGGTGCCATAGGTTTCTTTTTTTGTTGTTGGCTTTGAACTTGTTTCTCAAGGCGACCATCTTGGCGTTTGTCAAGAGGGTTGGGCGTGTCTTGAAGAGAACACTTACGGCCACATCACCCTGAAAGCACCCGATCTCATCTGATTTCAGAGGCTTAGCAGCATCAGGCCTGGTTAGTACCTGGATGGGAGACTGCCTGGGAAGACCAGGTGACATAGAAGGATCTGGTCTGGTTAGTGTCTTGATTGGGAGATCGCCTGGGAATACCGGATACCGTAGGATTCTTTTTATGTTGTTGACTTTGACCTGTTTTTTTTCCCTTGTTTCCCAAGGTGACCATCTTGGCATTTGTCAAGAGGGTTGAGAGTGCACAAAGAAATTGCTTACGGGCACAACACCCTGAAAGCGCCCAATCTCGTTTGGTCTCAGAGGCTAAGCAGGGTTGGGCCTGGTTTGTACCTGGATGGGAGACCGCCTGGGTTTTCCAGATGCCGCAGGCTTCTTTTTATGTTGTTGGCGTTGACTTGTTTTTTTTGTTTGTTTCCCAAGGTGACCATCTTGGCGTTTGTCAAGAGGGTTGAGCGTGCATTTGATCTCAGAGGCTAAGCAGGGTTGGGACATGGTTAGTACCTGGATGGGAGACCGCCTGGGATTTCTCGATGCCATAGGCTTTAGATTTAAGCTGTTGGCATTGACTTATTTTTTTTATTTTTTTTATTCTTTTATTAAGTAGAACAACATAAATATAACAGTCAACCATACAGCATGACCCAGGGTCACAATTACATGCTAACAAAAAATAGGCAGCCAAATAACTCTGGGTTCTCAGAGGGGAGTCCTACAGTTTCATGCAGAAAATAGAGAAACCCCACCTCGGACATGTAGTACAGTATAACTAATGCAGCCCTGTTCGGACAAATGTAATCATGGAGAGCAACTGGGACCACAGCGAGCCAGCTTATCATGACCTATGTGAACCAGAGTAAAATATGAGCCGGTCGTGTCCAGAACCCTGGGGCTCTTCTGGGTCCCAAAGGCTAGTAAGGAGACAAGGCATAGTCAAAAGGGAGGACGGGGGAAGAAGAGAGTGCAAAGACGGAGAGAGAGGAGGTGGGGGGATATCGGCGGGGAAAAAAAGAAAAATAAAGTCCCTCTCCCATTTGTGGATAAATGGTGGGGTCTACTCCTCCTCCTGACTACTCAATAGGTTGTACAGGAGGGAGAGGGTGTGTCGCACAGGTTCCCTTTTGTGACAGATGGATTTATAGGGTGTCAGGTCTCTAGGAGTTTTGGGGGCCCTTTGTATGGCCAGAAGAAAGGGACGAAGTTGATAAGCACTAAACAAGTCAAGCGGAGGGTCAGAAAGCTCGGCGTCAGTTTGCGTGGTCGGGAGCCCTCCCGTGGGCCACACCTCTCCCAGACGCTGTTTCCCCACCACTGTCAACTGTCGCAGTTTCTTGTTGGTAAATCCCGGTGGGAAGTCTGGATTACCTATAACCGGAGTCATTGGTGATGGCAGGGGAGCAATGTGTGTGCAGCGGAACAACCTCCGCACAACAGCCAACGTAGCTCCCACTACGGGGTGACCTCTGAGGTCTTTTGGTAGGGAGGACAGGAGCCACGGGGAGGTCAATAGGGGAATGGATCCATCCTCAATCTCCATCTCCACCCACTGCTTGTGTGGGCCATTACAATGCCAATCAACGACTCTCGCTAGCAGAGTCACTCTGTAGTATTGTCTGAGATCTGGGAGACCCAGACCCCCCTTGTCCTTTGGTCTGGCAAGCAATTGCAAACGGGCTCTGGGCGGTTTGCGCGCTCAAATAAAGTCCCGGAGCAGCACCTGCAGTTGTCTGAAAAAAATTGGGGGTAACCAGATCGGTAATGTCTGGAACATGTATAAGATCCGAGGGAGGGCCATCATTTTGAATGCATTACAGCGCCCGAACCAGGTCAGTGTTAAAGCATGCCAGTTTCCCAAATCAGATTTCAGTCTATCCAGGAGAGGGACAAAATTAAGCAGGTACAATTGCGCTAAATCCGCTGCGATGTCAACGCCCAGTTAACGTATAGATTTTTCAGCCCAGTAGAATGGAAAAGCGGACCGGAGCCTCTTGGCCTCACCATCCGGGACCGATATATTCAATACAGCCGACTTGGCGCAATTGTTTTTATAGTTTGATAGGCTGCCGTGTCGCTGTAGAGACGCAAGTATTTTGGGAAGCAAAATGTGTGGATTGGAGACGGAAAAAATTAGATCGTCAGCGTACGCCGCAATTTTGTGGTGTGCCGAGGGTTTGGATATGCCAGTAATATATCATTCCGAACGTGACACATAAGTGGTTCCAGTGTCAGAATTAAAATTAGGGGAGACAGAGGGCACCCCTGCCTCGTCCCATTAGTGATGGGGAAAGAGTCCGAGCACCCCTCGGTCACCCGTACCGCTGCCGACGGCGTGGAGTAAAGCGACATTACCCAGCTCATCATGTTGGGGCCAAGACCTATATGTTCCAGGGTGGCCTGCATAAAGTGCCAGGCCACCCTGTCAAAGTCCTTCTCCGCGTCCGTTGACAACATAAGCAAGGGCCTTCCCTGTTAATGCGCCGCATGGATTAAATTGAGGACTCGGGCCGTATTGTCTCTAGCTTCCGACTTATTTATATTTTTTTGCTTGTTTCCCAAGGTGACCATCTTGGCGTTTGTCAAGAGGGTTGAAAGTGCCTGAAGAGATTGCCTACGGGCACATCACCCTGAAAGCACCCGATCTCGTTTGATGTTGGAGGCTAATAGAGTCGGGCCTTGTTAGTACCTGGATGGGAGACCGCCTGGGAATACCAGGTGTCGTAGACTTCTTTTTATGTTGTTGGCGTTGACCTGTTTTTTTTTTCGCTTATTTCCCAAAGTGACCATCTTGGTGTTTGTCAAGAGGGTTGAGAGTGCCTGAAGAGATTGCCTATGGCCACATCACTCTGAAAGCACCCAATCTCGTCTGATCTTGGAGGCTAAGAAGAGTCTGGCCTGGTTAGTACCTGGATGGGAGACCACCTGGGATTACCAGTTATTATAGGCTTCTTTTTATGTTGTTGGCGTTGATTCGTTTTTTTTTCTTTCTTGTTTCCCAAGGTGACCATCTTGGCATTTGTCAAGAGGGTTGAGAGTGCCCAAAGAGATCGCATACAGCAGCATCACCCTGAAAGAGCCCTATCTCTTCTCTTCTCTGAGGCTAAGAAGGGTTGGGCCTAGTTAGTACCTGGATGGGAGATGGCGTTGGAAAACCAGGTGCCGTATTCTTCTTTTTATGTTGTTGACATTGACCTGTTTTTTTTTTTCACTTGTTTCCCAAGGTGACCATCTTGGCATTTGTCAAGAGGGTTGAGAGTGCCCGAAGAGATCACCTATGGCCCCATCACCCTGAAAGCGCCCAATCTCGTCTGATCTCGGATGCTAAACAGTGTCGGGCCTGGTTAGTACCTGGATGGGAGACCGCCTGGGAATACCAGGTGCCATAGGCTTCTGTTTTTTTTATTTTTTATTTAGTAGTATGCGACATACAATGTAAAGGCAACTTCACAGAATGTGTGATACAAATAGTTACAATCAAATGATCATATTGCATGGATATCAGAGCCAATGGTAAGAAGTCTGAGGAGAATAGCACGTGTACAGCTTTGCGTTCATATCAAGATGAGATTAAAGCTCCATCTCGTTGGGATCCTCTACCACTTAAAATATTATTGATACTAGCCCTGCTACCCTCGAAGAGTTTAGATATCCATAGATAGGGGAAGAGTATTGTGTAGTAGTCAAATGGGGTCGGAACATACCATTTTCTTTTCCCTTTTTTGAGTTAAGAAGGGAAATAGTAGAACTGAAAGGAGGGAGAAGGGGAAAGAGAAGATTGGGGAAGGAAATGGCAGAAAAGGAAAAGAAGGGGTAAGGGGGTGTCGTGGGTAGAGTGGATAGGGTGGGGTCCCCTCCCAGGGAGCAAGAGACGCCCTCGGCTCACCAGCTCATCAGCTGTCCAACGTTTGGAACAGCGATCTCCAACAATCACCATGAGCTTACTATGTCTCGCGGAGGTATTCTTCCGAAAAGCGAAACTGGGTCCAGTAGAACCATCTGTTCCCATGCTCCTCCGTTTTATCCCTCATTGTGGCAGTCAGGTCTTCCATTCGTTCAATATCATTTACCCTTGCGAACCACTGGGTCACCATTGGAGCAGATTGCTCTTTCCACTGACTTGGGATGCAGGCCCTAGCTGCATTGAGGAGATGTTTAAGTAAGGACTTATGATAACGCTTTCTCGACATAGGAGTTAGATTGAGAAGAACTGCTGCGGGATCATTGGCTAAGGAAATGTCTGCGAACTTGTGGATGAGTCTCAGGACAGGCTGCCAGAATGTTTGTAATTTAGGGCATTCCCAGAAAATGTGGAGAATGGTGCCAGTCTGTTGCCCACAGTGACAGCAGCGGTCAGATTGACCGGGGAATATTTTGGCCAACACCACCGGTGTACGATACCAGCGTGTGATCAGCTTATATGAGATCTCCTGATATTTACTGCAGAGTGACGACTTATGGGCGAAAAAGAGTATTCTGTCCTTCTGTGGTTTGGAGAATGTAGTTTGTAAGTCCCTTTTCCATTTAGCTAGGAAGGGTGGATCCGTGGAGGATTGTGCGTCTGTCAGGATTTGGTAGGACCTAGAGAGGGAACCACGAATTGGGCCATCATCCAGGCAAAGTTCCTCGAAGGGGTGGAATTGTCTAGAGAAGAACGAATGGTTAGGTAGTGGTCCGAGGAAATGGATTAGCTGTCTAGCTCTCCAGCTATCCAATGCAACAGGTACTTGCTCTAGCAGTATGGTCCCCGTGGGAATCAAGCCCGTGGGTCCAAGAAATAGGGCTGCTCTCAGAAGCCCTTTCGGGGCTTGCCTGGTAAAGGCCTGGTCAGACAGGCCCGGAGGGAATCTAGGATGTCCAATAATTGGGGTCATAGGAGAAGGGAAGTTAGTCAGGTGGGAAAGGTGAAAAAAACTATCCATCTCGGCGAGCGAGGGGCCAATTAACGGGTGAGTAGTCACACAGGGCTCCAATGGCCTCCCCGCCCAAGGCAGACCAGCCAGTGGAACCCGCGCCATCTCCTGCTCTAGCTTGACCCATAGCTTCAGTTCCCCATGCCGGTGTCTTATCACATATGGTTCCCCATCGGATAGTGTCCGCTGTGTACTGCGCATGCGCAGTACACAGCAACACAGATTCCGAAAATTGCCGAGCATGAACGGCGCCTGCACACCGAGTCCAGGTTCTATCCCCGCTATCCAAGTGGACATAGAGTAAGAATATAAAAGAGCCGAGCGCAGCGAGGCCGAGCCCGAAGCGTGGCGAGCAAAGCTCGCCTGCGAGGGACCCTCTAATATTCACAACCCTATGTCCGCTTGGATGGTGGGGCTACCACCTCCACTCACCGCGCAGGCGCCGTTCAGCTTCGGAAATTTTCCGAAGCTTCGTCTGCTCCGTACTGCGCATGCGCAGTACGGCGCGGACACTATATCATGGCCGGACAGTATATGGCAGAACACCGGCACCAGTCAACCACCGGTGTCATGTGCGTCGCTGTGTAATATAGAGCAGGGTCCGGGAAGCCAATACCTCCCCGCAATTTCGGTCGCAATAGCATTGCCCTACCAATACGCATATGTTTTCCGCACCAGAGGAACTTGATAAAGATTGAGCGAACCGCATGAAAGAAAGTCTGGGGTATTTTGATAGGTAAGGCTTGTAGTAGATACAGAAGTCGTGGCATCGCGTTCATCTTCAACACATTACAGCGTCCGAACCATGACAGAGCTAGTGGGTCCCATCTTTTAAGGTCCGCTGTAAGCCCATAGGCTTCTTTTTATGTTGTTGGCTTTGACCTGTTTTTTTTGCTTGTTTCTCAAGGCGACCATCTTGGCGTTTGTCAAGAGGGTTGGGCGTGTCTTGAAGAGAACGCTTACGGCCACATACACCTGAAAGAACCCGATCTCGTCTGATTTCAGAGGCTAAGCAGCGTCAGGCCTGGTTAGTACCTGGATGGGAGACTCCTTGGGAAGACCAGGTGCCATAGAAGGATCTGGTCTGGTTAGTGTCTTGATTGGGAGATCGCCTGGGAATACTGGATGCCGTAGGCTTCTTTTTATGTTGTTGGCTTTGACCTGTTTTTTTTAGCTTGTTTCCCAAGGTGACCATCTTGGCCTTTGTCAAGAGGCTTCAGAGTGCCCAAAGAGAGTGCCTACGGCCAAATCACTATACTATATATCTATATCTATAATAATAAATAATATTTTTAGTTATTATATATAAGATACTATATAGGGGATTTGGCCGTAGGCACTCTCTTTGGGCACTCTGAAGCCTCTTGACAAAGGCCAAGATGGTCACCTTGGGAAACAAGCTAAAAAAAACAGGTCAAAGCCAACAACATAAAAAGAAGCCTACGGCATCCAGTATTCCCAGGCGATCTCCCAATCAAGACACTAACCAGGGGGGGCGTGGCCTAGGCATGAAGGAGTGAGGACGCTCTTTTCCGGAGCTCCCGGTCCGTGACCCCTCCGCACCCCTTTACCACAGTTTGGTCGCATATTTCGGCATCGCCGACATCTCCGCGCTTCGGCGGAACACAGCCAGCCGAGCGGGGTCCGCCGCTGCTGCCATGGACAGGTACTTGGTCCCGCTGCAGCCTCCGGCCTCCACGCCGGATCCAGCCAAGATGGCGCCCGCGGCCTCCGGCGCTCCAGGACACGCGGCACAGAGGGAAGGTGAGCAGACTGCTATGCAGGGACACGACATGCCCCCGTTCTCCCCGCCTAGTGACTTGTCCCCGTGTCTCCCCCGCTCACTGTCCATGGCCTCGCTTGACAGCCCGGACCATAGCGGCCTGCCACCCTGGTTCCCTCACAACTCCCAACTGTCCCAGAGACCCTCCCGCAGTGGAAGCCTCATCCCAGGACGGAATGGCGAGGCTGCTCTCGCCTCAGACACACAGGGGGACCCACCGCTGCCACCAGCACCAGCATTATTGGGGGACAAGGCCATCCTAGCTTTACTCCAAAACCTTCCCACTAAAGCAGACTTTAGCTGTATGGCAGCCAGGATTGAAACGACCTTGCGACATGAAATCGCAGGGGTCAAACGTGACGTGTCGGCTACGAACGAGCGGGTGACCACCCTGGCATCGGATGTGACCTCCCTGACCACTGATGTTTCTGGCCTGCAAGCCGCACATGATACCCTTGCTGACAGAGTGGCACAGTTGCAACTCCTAGTGGATGACCTTGAGAATCGCAACCGCAGATGCAACATCAGGATCAGAGACTTGCCCGAAGCCACTGGCCAGGCAGACCTCAAAGCCACAGTTACAGCTATATTTAACGCCTGTCTGGACTGCGCTGCTGACACAGCCATTGATAGAGACCACAGGACCCTGGGCCCCAGGAGCCCCACAGAGAACTGGCCACGTGACGTTTTATGCTGTCTCCACAATTACTCAGTTAGGGAGGATGTCCTGCAAGCGTCGTGGCGCAAAGGCAGCATTGATTTTGACGGGGCCCAAGTCACCCTTCTGCCAGATGTATCCCGCAAGACCTTCCAGATGAGACGCTGTCTGCGACCCCTTCTGGAACACCTAACTGAACGGAGGATTCCATACAAGTGGGGCCATCCGTTTCACCTTATAGTGCGCAAAAATGGGAGGCCCCTTGCGCTACGACACCCTTCGGAGGTCCCGTCCTTTCTGGAGGCTTTGGGCCTGCCCTCGGTTCAGGTCCCCGACTGGTTGGCTCCTGTTGTCCCCCAGGGAGCAGTGGCCCCGACGAACAACCCCTCAACCAGGCCACAGAGAGTGAGACGCCACCGTCGATCCCAACGTCAGAGATCGCAGGCCCCCCAAGATCGTGAACCCTGAGAGAGTACAGTAATTTTCCGTTATTCCTGTGTTATACCCTTTTTTTTTTGTTTTCTTTTTCTCTACCAACATAGACGGCTGGAGTATCCAGCTTTGTGTTGTTTACCATGCCACGGGCCATTGTTCCCAGTGCCCCCGCTAGGGGAGAGGAAGGACATTGGAAGAACAGAGTTGGACACTGCGCTTCCTGGACGAAGCCCTGAGTCATTGGCGGTACTGTTCACCATTCTCGTTACTGTTTATCTACAGGTGCCCTAGTCTCGGCGCTCTTTGTGTTTTTGGACTGCCTGGTGGTGCCCCCCGGGTGCCCCTGGGCGGCGTTCCCGCTCCCTCCCCCTCTCCCCCCCCCCCCCTTTTTTCCATTTTTTTTGGGGGGGGGGAGGGGCGGGTGCCTGGGTGGTATAAATTTATCTATACTCTGTGTTGAAAAGTTTAATATGTTGGTCTAATTATGCACTGTTCTACTGTTGTTAACTGCCCGATACCTGCTGCAGTGATGTTCTATAATGCATTTGATGTCGTAGTTAAGATGCCAAAGAAGCTCCGTGCACGCCCGATTGCGACTGCATGGACCATGGGATGCTGGAGGGGTACTGCACCGACGAGTTCCTCCCTCTGCAGTGCCTTACCTCTTCCCCCACTAGGCCCCTCTGCCCTAACCGGCAGGTTCTCTCCGATAGGAGCTTTAGCAATTCCCCGATCTATCCCCACCCCTCCTACCCTCCTCCTCCCTACTAACTCCGGACCTTCTCCGCTTCGTTACTGCTTTTCCTTTTTCTCCTCCTCTTCCTCTGTGCTTGAACTCTATATCTACTACTGACTCTGGTGGGGACCGCCGGCCGGGTACCACTGCCGTCATGGCCCTGAAGCTGGTTTCCTGAAATGTGAAAGGGCTGAATGTACCTGAAAAAAGGTCCAGCTGCCTAACAGAATTGTGGCGGATGAAGCCCCAAATAGTTTTCCTCCAGGAGACCCATTTCAGGACAGACCAAATACCACGGCTTTATAGTAAGCACTTCCCCCTGGCCCACCACAGCACGTCCCCTACTTCCAAATCGAGAGGAGTGTGTGTTCTTCTTGCTAAAAACTTGCCGTGGAGCCTGTTAGCTGTCCAAGCCGATAGTGAAGGGAGATATCTCTTCATTAAGGGAACTCTCCACTCGCAAACTTTTACTCTTGCCAACCTATACATGCCGAATGTGGACCAGCTGCCGGCCTTAGAAGCATGCTTGGATGCCCTGGCTGCATTCTCGGAGGGTACTTTGATCGTTGGGGGGGACTTTAACCTCACCTTGGACCCCCGCAGAGACTCATCATCGGGCACCTCTGCGATTTCTGCGAGAACGCGTTCACACATAAGAGACCTGCTACACTCCCACCGACTGATCGATGTGTGGCGTACGCTTCACCCACAGGATAGGGACTATACGTTCTTTTCCACCGCTCATGGTTCTTACTCACGTATAGATATGTTTTTAGTCGACCCACAATGCTATCCCGGCGGTCACAGACACTCAGATAGGCCACATAGCCCTGTCTGACCATGCCCCGATTTCTTTGATGCTGAAGCTACAACAGGAGTCGCGTGGTCAGTCCTGGTGGAGACTGAACGAGTCTCTCCTGAAGGACCCTGAGACCCACGCAGACCTGCTTAGGGAATTAGAAAGTTACTTTGATCATAACCGTGATTCTGTTTCCAACCCCCTCATGTTATGGGCGGCTCATAAATGCTACATTAGGGGCATTCTTATTAAACATGGTCATAGACTCAAAGTGGCCAAAACTGAGGCTCTCTCCAAACGTATTGCCAAGTTGCATGCGTGTGAACAACGACACAAATCCCAGCCGACTGCTGCGCTGGAGGTGAGAGATCTTAGAGAACAAATCAGAGATTTCTCTCTCTTTCAGGCTAGAATCAGACTCATGTGGGTCCGCAGGACGTATTATGAATATGGAGACAAGTGTAGTAGGTCCCTAGCGAACTCCCTGCGTGCCCAACGCAACGCGTCCTTCATTCCAACCATAACCTCCCCTTCGGGTGCCAAGCTTCATGATTCACGGGAGATAGCGGAGTGTTTCCGATCTTTCTATGAAGCCCTTTATAACTTGCACCCCCGGGACTCAGGAGATGCAGCAGCCATTGATGAGTACCTAGCTTCGGCAAACCTCCCGTCGCTTACACAGGAAGAGATAGAGCTTCTCTCGCAACCTATCTCCCCGGAGGAATTGTCGGCAGCATTAAGAGACTCACCCAAGGGCAAGGCACCAGGCCCAGATGGGTTTACGGTCCCTTATTATAAGGCCTTCCTCTCCCTGTTGTCCACGCCGTTTGTGTCAGCTTTTAACGCCCTATTGGAGGGCCAGACCTTTCCACCGGAGCTGTTGCAGGCAAGCATCTCGGTCATACCCAAGCCGGAGAAGGATCCGCTTCTCTGTGCGAACTACAGGCCCATCTCCTTATTAAACAGCGACCTTAAGCTCTTCACTAAGATACTGGCGGAGCGGTTGGTGCCCATTCTCCAACGCCTGATACCTCTGGATCAGGTGGGGTTTATTCGTAACAGGGAAGCCCGAGACAACACTACCAATGTTATAGAACGCGCCAGACGCCTTAAACTACCGATTATGTTGCTCTCTGTGGACACAGAAAAAGCGTTTGACAGGGTGAGCTGGCCTTTTTTGCTAGCCACCCTGCGAAGCCTGGGTGTACCCCCCCCCATGCTTTCATGGGTTACAGCTCTTTACTCGTCACCGACGGCGATGGTTAGGGTCAATGGGTTTGCCTCGTCGCGTTTCACTATTGGCAATGGAACGAGGCAGGGATGCCCGTTGTCCCCCCTTTTGTTTGTCCTATCGCTTGAACCCTTGCTGCACCACATCAGGCAGAACATAGACATCAAGGGACTGGACACCCCCTCACACCACCATAAGGTCGCAGCCTTTGCAGATGACCTCTTGTTCTATGTCTCAGAGCCTCACATTACATTGCCGAATCTCTTAGCGGAAATAAGACGATATGGCACCCTGTCAAATTTTAAAATTAACTTACAGAAATCGGAAGCACTCAACGTCTCCCTGTCTACCAATGCCCAGACGAGTCTAAGCACTAATTTTCCCTTTCGTTGGGCAACTGGGGCTATACAATATCTGGGTACCAAGGTTCCCCCGGACCCACATCTGATTTTCCAATTGAATTTCCAGCCGCTTCTAAAAAAATTTGCCGTAGATCTAGAGAGGTGGTCAAAGTTGGCGACCTCTTGGTTTGGGAGATGCAATGTGCTCAAAATGAATGTAATGCCCAGACTCTTGTACCTATTACAAGCCTTACCGATAAAAATCCCCCAATCATTTTTTAAAGCCATGCGCTCCATCTTTATTCGATACGTATGGCAGGGCAGGCCTCCAAGACTCAGCCGAACATTACTGCTCAGACCAAAAGACAAGGGAGGGATTGGCCTCCCAGATCCGGCATGGTACTATACGGCGGTGCACATGAACAGAGTAGTTGACTGGTGCAGACACCTGAAGGATAAGCTGTGGGTTCGTCTGGAGCATGAATCCGTACCATTTCCACTTGAGGGTTTGCCCTGGAGTGGACCGGGCTGGTCGGGAGCGACGCGGGCACACCCACACATTGAGCCAACGTTACAAGAGCTAGACAGATATTTTACCCTGACGGGCGTGCCCAGTTTCCCTTCGCCCATGACTCCTATTATTGGACACCCACGCTTTGAACCCGGCATGACGGAAAAGTCTTTCCGCCTCGACCCTGACTGGGACCTTGTGCGGGCCTCTTCTTTTCTTGGCCCTAGGACGTGGACAGCGGTCTCCACTATGTACGAGGCGTTAGCAACCACGGCCCTGGGACAGTGGAAGCTTTCCCAACTCTCCCACTTCTTGAAATCTTTGCCAAACAGTGGCGAATTCCGCAGACCCCTAACATCGTTTGAGGAGGTATTCTCAGGAGAGGGACCGACCCGAAGGTCTCCTTCCCTGTCATATCGCATCCTACTGGACCAACTCTCCCAGGGTAACCTGGTGTTCGTGGAAAAATGGGAGCGAGACCTGCATGTCCGGCTCTCGCCAGACCAGAAGAACCACGCGCTTCTTTTTGCGCACAAGTCATCCCTATGTAGTAAATACCAGGAAATAGCTTATAAAATTTTGACCCGATGGTACAGGACCCCCACTGTCCTGGCGGCTATGTTTCCCGGTCACAGCCCTTTGTGCTGGAGATGCGGTGAACAAGCCGGCACGTTACTACATATCTTCTGGGAATGCCCTCAACTGGCCCATTTCTGGAGACAGGTTCTCAATATCATTTATGACCTCACGGCTATTGATCTCCAGAACAACCCAGCTGCGATCTTCCTCAATCTGACCCCACTCTCGAGCAAGAAGTACCATAAATCTCTCTTAAAACATCTTCTGAGTGGGGCCAGGGCATGTATACCTAGCATGTGGAAACAGCAGGCCGCTCCACTGGTGTCTCACTGGTTTGCAAGAGTTTGCGACATCTACCGTATGGAACAGCTCACATCAGCGTTAGGCGACAGGGAGGAAGAGCACACTGCTTGTTGGTTGTCTTGGAGCCTGTTCAGGTTTTCCGACGCATACAGATCCTATCTGTAGGCTCTGGCACGTGTATAGAGGGAAGGGTCCGGCCGTGGGAACCCATCGGAGTCCTCTTTCTTTCTCTCCCTTCTCGTATACCACCCTGGTTCACTCTCTCCCCCGTCTGCCTCGTAGCACTGTTAGCCCCCTATAACTTTCATTCTTTCTACCCCATCCCCTTCTCCTGCCCATTTGCTCCCCCCTCTTTCCCTACCCCCTAACTCCCAAGTATAATTAAAATACATGGTGATTGCAAGGATCTTTTCGTTTTGTTCCCTCGATTTCCCAGCCAGGGGTTGGCGGCCCTCGGGGTGGTCCCGGCTGAGCTCTTTGACCAATAGAATGAAGGTGACCGATGTTAGAGGCCCCTCAGTCTGGGCCTTGAGGGGGATCGCCCCGCGGACTGCCCTGGTTTATAAGTAGACACTAGGGTGCCAGATCATTAGAGTGGGATAATGTGGTGGCCTAGCCACGGCTGGGGCTGCTGCTGACATAAGTTGTTAGGTTTCCCCCGGTCCCCCACGAAGTATTAACTATGTATTTTTGTTAACCTGGAAAACTGAGGGATCTATGTCTTTTACAGTTTGTCTCTGTATTACCTGCAATCCGTAAATAAAGAATAAAAAAAAAAAAAGACACTAACCAGACCAGATCCTTCTATGGCACCTGGTCTTCCCAGGGAGTCTCCCATCCAGGTACTAACCAGGCCTGACGCTGCTTAGCCTCTGAAATCAGACGACATTGGGTGCTTTCAGGTTGATGTGGCCGTAAGCGTTCTCTTCAAGACACGCCCAACCCTCTTGACAAACGCCAAGATGGTCGCCTTGAGAAACAAGCAAAAAAAACAGGTCAAAGCCAACAACAAAAAAAGAAGCCCATGGGCTTACAGCGGACCTTAAAAGATGGGACCCACTAGCTCTGTCATGGTTCGGACGCTGTAATGTGTTGAAGATGAACGCGATGCCACGACTTCTCTATCTACTACAAGCCTTACCTATCAAAATACCCCAGACTTTCTTTCATGCGGTTCGCTCAATCTTTATCAAGTTCCTCTGGCGCGGGAAACATATGCGTATTGGTAGGGCAATGCTATTGCGACCGAAATTGCGGGGAGGTATTGGCTGCCCGGACCCTGCTCTATATTACACAGCAACGCACATGACACCGGTGGTTGACTGGTGCCGGTGTTCTGCCATATACTGTCCGGCCATGATATAGTGTCAGCACCGTACTGCGCATGCGCAGTACGGAGCAGACGAAGCTTCGGAAAATCTCCGAAGCTGAACGGCGCCTGCGCGGTGAGTGGAGGTGGTAGCCCCACCATCCAAGCGGACATAGGGTTGTGAATATTAGAGGGCCCCTCGCAGGCGAGCTTCGCTCGCCACGCTTCGGGCTCGGCCTCGCTGCGCTCGGCTCTTTTATATTCTTACTCTATGTCCACTTGGATAGTGGGGATAGAACCTGGACTCAGTGCGCAGGCGCTGTTCATGCTCGGCAATTTTCGGAATCTGTGTTGCTGTGTACTGCGCATGCGCAGTACACAGCGGACACTATCCGATGGGGGACCATATGTGATAAGACACCGGCATGGGGAACTGAAGCTATGGGTCAAGCAAGAGCAGGAGAAGGCGCGGGTTCCACTGGCTGGTCTGCCTTGGGCGGGGAGGCCATTGGAGCCCTGTGTGACTACTCACCCGTTAATTGGCCCCTCGCTCGCCGAGATGGATAGTTTTTTTTTATCTTTCCCACCTGACTAACTTCCCTTCTCCTATGACCCCAATTATTGGACATCCTAGATTCCCTCCGGGCCTGTCTGACCAGGCCTTTACCAGGCAAGCCCCGAAAGGGCTTCTGAGAGCAGCCCTATTTCTTGGACCCACGGGCTTGATTCCCATGGGGACCATACTGCTAGAGCAAGTACCTGTTGCATTGGATAGCTGGAGAGCTAGACAGCTAATCCATTTCCTCAGATCACTACCTAACCATTCGTTCTTCTCTAGCCAATTCCACCCCTTCGAGGAACTTTGCCTGGATGATGGCCCAATTCGTGGTTCCCTCTCTAGGTCCTACCAAATCCTGACAGACGCACAATCCTCCACGGATCCACCCTTCCTAGCTAAATGGAAAAGGGACTAACAAACTACATTCTCCAAACCACAGAAGGACAGAATACTCTTTTTCGCCCATAAGTCGTCACTCTGCAGTAAATATCAGGAGATCTCATATAAGCTGATCACACGCTGGTATCGTACACCGGTGGTGTTGGCCAAAATATTCCCCGGTCAATCTGACCGCTGCTGTCGCTGTGGGCAACAGACTGGCACCATTCTCCACATTTTCAGGGAATGCCCTAAATTACAAACATTTGGGCAGCCTGTCCTGAGACTCATCCACAAGTTCACAGACATTTCCTTAGCCAATGATCCCGCAGCAGTTCTTCTCAATCTAACTCCTATGTCGAGAAAGCGTTATCATAAGTCCTTACTTAAACATCTCCTCAATGCAGCTAGGGCCTGCATCCCAAGTCAGTGGAAAGAGCAATCTGCTCCAATGGTGACCCAGTGGTTCGCAAGGGTAAATGATATTGAACGAATGGCAGACCTGACTGCCACAATGAGGGATAAAACGGAGGAGCATGGGAACAGATGGTTCTACTGGACCCAGTTTCGCTTTTCGGAAGAATACCTCCGCGAGACATAGTAAGCTCATGGTGATCGTTGGAGATCGCTGTTCCAAACGTTGGACAGCTGATGAGCTGGTGAGCCGAGGGCGTCTCTTGCTCCCTGGGAGGGGACCCCATCCTATCCACTCTACCCACGACACCCCCTTACCCCTTCTTTTCCTTTTCTGCCATTTCCTTCCCCAATCTTCTCTTTCCCCTTCTCCCTCCTTTCAGTTCTACTATTTCCCTTCTTAACTCAAAAAAGGGAAAAGAAAATGGTATGTTCCGACCCCATTTGACTACTACACAATACTCTTCCCCTATCTATGGATATCTAAACTCTTCGAGGATAGCAGGGCTAGTATCAATAATATTTTACGTGGTAGAGGATCCCAACGAGATGGAGCTTTAATCTCATCTTGATATGACCGCAAAGCTGTACACATGCTATTCTCCTCGGACTTCTTACCATTGGCTCTGATATCCATACAATATGATCGTTTGTTTGTAACTATTTGTATCACACATTCTGTGAAGTTGCCTTTGCATTGTATGTTGCATACTACTAAATAAAAATAAATAAAAAAAAAGAAGCCTATGGCACCTGGTATTCCCAGGCGGTCTCCCATCCAGGTACTAACCAGGCCCGACACTGTTTAGCATCCGAGATCAGACGAGATTGGGTGCTTTCAGGGTGATGGGGCCGTAGGTAATCTCTTCGGGCACTCTCAACCCTCTTGACATACGCCAAGATGGTCACCTTGGGAAACAAGTGAAAAAAAAACAGGTCAAGGCCAACAACATAAAAAGAAGCCTACAGCACCTAGTATTCCCAGGTGGTCTCCAATCCAGGTACTAGCAAGGCCCAACCCTGTTTAGCTTCTGAGATCAGAGGAGATCGGGTGCTTTCAGGGTTATGTGCCCATAGGCAATCTCTTTGGGCATTCTCAACCCTCTTGACAAATGCCAAGATAGTCACCTTGAGATACAAGCGATAAAAAACAGGTCAATGTCAACAACATAAAAAGAAGAATACGGCACCTGGTATTCCAACGCCATCTCCCATCCAGGTACTAACTAGGCCCAACCCTTCTTAGCCTCAGAAAAGAGAAGAGATAGGGCTCTTTCAGGGTGATGCTGCTGTAAGCGATCTCTTTGGGCACTCTCAACCCTCTTGACAAATGCCAAGATGGTCACCTTGGGAAACAAGCAAAAAAAAGAAAACGAATCAACGCCAACAACATAAAAAGAAGCCTACAATAACTGGTAATCCCAGGTGGTCTCCCATCCAGGTACTAACCAGGCCCGACTCTTCTTAGCCTCCAAGATCAGATGAGATTGGGTGCTTTCAGAGTGATGTGGCCATAGGCAATCTCTTCAGGCACTCTCAACCCTCTTGACAAACACCAAGATGGTCACTTTGGGAAATAAGCAAAAAAAAAACAGGTCAACGCCAACAACATAAAAAGAAGTCTACGACACCTGGTTTTCCCAGGCGGTCTCCCATCCAGGTACTAACAAGGCCCGACTCTATTAGCCTCCAACATCAAACGAGATCGGGTGCTTTCAGGGTGATGTGCCCGTAGGCAATCTCTTCAGGCACTTTCAACCCTCTTGACAAACGCCAAGATGGTCACCTTGGGAAACAAGCAAAAAAATAAAAATAAGTCGGAAGCTAGAGACAATACGGCCCGAGTCCTCAATTTAATCCATGCGGCGCATGTACAGGGAAGGCCCTTGCTTATGTTGTCAACGGATGCGGAGAAGGCCTTTGACAAGGTGGCCTGGCACTTTATGCAGGCCACCCTGGAACATATAGGTCTTGGCCCCAACATGATGAGCTGGGTAATGTCGCTTTACTCCACGCCATCGGCAGCGGTACGGGTGACCGAGTGGTGCTCGGACTCTTTCCCCATCACTAATGGGACGAGGCAGGGGTGCTCTCTGTCTCCCCTAATTTTAATTCTGACACTGGAACCACTTATGTGTCACGTTCGGAATGACCTGAATATTACTGGCATATCCAAACCCTCGGCACACCACAAAATTGCGGCGTACGCTGACGATCTAATTTTTTCCGTCTCCAATCCACACATTTTGCTTCCCAAAATACTTGCGTCTCTACAGCGACACGGCAGCCTATCAAACTATAAAAACAATTGCGCCAAGTCGGCTGTATTGAATATATCGGTCCCGGATGGTGAGGCCAAGAGGCTCCGCTCCTCTTTTCCATTCTACTGGGCTGAAAAATCTATACGTTAACTGGGCGTTGACATCGCAGCGGATTTAGCGCAATTTTACCTGCTTAATTTTGTCCCTCTCCTGGATAGACTGAAATCTGATTTGGGAAACTGGCATGCTTTAACACTGACCTGGTTCGGGCGCTGTAATGCATTCAAAATGATGGCCCTCCCTCGGATCTTATACATGTTCCAGACATTACCGATCCGGTTACCCCCAATTGTTTTTCAGACAACTGCAGGTGCTGCTCCGGGACTTTATTTGGGCGCGTGAAGGGTGGCGGTCAATTCTTCCATCCGGAGAATATGATTGACTTTGGAATACCACAGCACCTTGGATGGGGGCTGAGGCTGCCTCCACAGTGCGGGAATGAAGGCCCGGGCGGCATTCAGGAGTTGCATCGTGAGGGTTTTTTTATATTTTCGAACAGGCTGTTCGGTCAAGTGTAGAAGGCACGCTACTGGGAACCCAAAAGTTCCTCAAGGTCGGGCATGCCCAGAAAAGGTGTCCCATGGTCCCCATATCTGAATTTCACCTCCAACAAACATCCGGGATCGATCTATCCATTTTATTCAGAAGGTATGGGACTCTATACCAGCGTGAGACTATCTTGTATCTTGATATTGGTTTGCGATGGAAGCTTTATGTACTAAGGTCAGGATCTTCCCTATCTGTTGTGGGGTAAATGTGATGCCTAAGTCCCTCTCCCATTTGTGGATAAATGGTGGGGGTCGACTCCTCCTCCTGACTACTCAATAGGTTGTACAGGAGGGAGAGGGTGTGTCGCACAGGTTCCCTTTTGTGACAGATGGATTTATAGGGTGTCAGGTCTCTAGGAGTGTAGGGGGCCCTTTGTATGGCCAGAAGAAAGTGACGAAGTTGATAAGCACTAAACAAGTCAAGCGGAGGGTCAGAAAGCTCGGCGACAGTTTACGTGGTCGGGAGCCCTCCCGTGGGCCACACCTCTCCCAGACGCTGTTTCCCCACCACTGTCAACTGTCGCAGTTTCTTGTTGGTAAATCCCGATGGGAAGTCTGGATTACCTATAACCGGAGTCATTGGTGATGGCAGGGGAGCAATGTGTGTGCAGCGGAACAACCTCCGCACAACAGCCAACGTAGCTCCCACTACGGGGTGACCTCTGAGGTCTTTTGGTAGGGAGGACAGGAGCCACGGGGAGGTCAATAGGGGAATGGATCCATCCTCAATCTCCATCTCCACCCACTGCTTGTGTGGGCCATTACAATGCCAATCAACGACTCTCGCTAGCAGAGTCACTCTGTAGTATTGTCTGAGATCTGGGAGACCCAGACCCCCCTTGTCCTTTGGTCTGGCAAGCAATTGCAAACGGGCTCTGGGCGGTTTGCGCGCCCAAATAAAGTCCCGGAGCAGCACCTGCAGTTGTCTGAAAAAAATTGGGGGTAACCGGATCGGTAATGTCTGGAACATGTATAAGATCCGAGGGAGGGCCATCATTTTGAATGCATTACAGCGCCCGAACCAGGTCAGTGTTAAAGCATTCCAGTTTCCCAAATCAGATTTCAGTCTATCCAGGAGAGGGACAAAATTAAGCAGGTACAATTGCGCTAAATCCGCTGCGATGTCAACGCCCAGTTAATGTATAGATTTTTCAGCCCAGTAGAATGGAAAAGAGGAGCGGAGCCTCTTGGCCTCACCATCCGGAACCGATATATTCAATACATATAGGCTGCCGTGTCGCTGTAGAGACGCAAGTATTTTGGGAAGCAAAATGTGTGGATTGGAGACGGAAAAAATTAGATCGTCAGCGTACGCCGCAATTTTGTGGTGTGCCGAGGGTTTGGATATGCCAGTAATATTCGGGTCATTCCGAACGTGACACATAAGTGGTTCCAGTGTCAGAATTAAAATTAGGGGAGACAGAGGGCACCCCTGCCTCGTCCCATTAGTGATGGGGAAAGAGTCCGAGCACCACTCGGTCACCCGTACCGCTGCCGATGGCGTGGAGTAAAGCGACATTACCCAGCTCATCATGTTGGGGCCAAGACCTATATGTTCCAGGGTGGCCTGCATAAAGTGCCAGGCCACCCTGTCAAAGGCCTTCTCCGTGTCCGTTGACAACATAAGCAAGGGCCTTCCCTGTACATGCGCCGCATGGATTAAATTGAGGACTCGGGCCGTATTGTCTCTAGCTTCCGACTTATTTTTATTTTTTTGCTTGTTTCCCAAGGTGACCATCTTGGCGTTTGTCAAGAGGGTTGAAAGTGCCTGAAGAGATTGCCTACGGGCACATCACCCTGAAAGCACCCGATCTCGTTTGATGTTGGAGGCTAATAGAGTCGGGCCTTGTTAGTACCTGGATGGGAGACCGCCTGGGAATACCAGGTGTCGTAGACTTCTTTTTATGTTGTTGGCGTTGACCTGTTTTTTTTTCGCTTATTTCCCAAAGTGACCATCTTGGTGTTTGTCAAGAGGGTTGAGAGTGCCTGAAGAGATTGCCTATGGCCACATCACTCTGAAAGCACCCAATCTTGTCTGATCTTGGAGGTTAAGAAGAGTCGGGCCTGGTTAGTACCTGGATGGGAGACCACCTGGGATTACCAGTTATTGTAGGCTTCTTTTTATGTTGTTGGCGTTGATTCGTTTTTTTTTTTTTTTGCTTGTTTCCCAAGGTGACCATCTTGGCATTTGTCAAGAGGGTTGAGAGTGCCCAAAGAGATCGCTTACAGCAGCATCACCCTGAAAGAGCCCTATCTCTTCTCTTTTCTGAGGCTAAGAAGGGTTGGGCCTTGTTAGTACCTGGATGGGAGATGGCGTTGGAATACCAGGTGCCGTATTCTTCTTTTTATGTTGTTGACATTGACCTGTTTTTTTTTCACTTGTTTCCCAAGGTGACCATCTTGGCATTTGTCAAGAGGGTTGAGAGTGCCCGAAGAGATCACCTACGGCCCCATCACCCTGAAAGCGCCCAATCTCATCTGATCTCGGATGCTAAACAGTGTCGGGCCTGGTTAGTACCTGGATGGGAGACCGCCTGGGAATACCAGGTGCCATAGGCTTCTGTTTTTTTTGTTTTTTTATTTAGTAGTATGCGACATACAATGCAAAGGCAACTTCACAGAATGTGTGATACAAATAGTTACAAACAAACGATCATATTGCATGTCTACCCAATTACCCAAGTAGGACAGCGCGTTAAACACAGTGTACATCTGGTAAGCGCTATAGCATAATTGTGCTGTTTTAGTATACCCTTCCTGTACTGTTGAGTGCGGACAACCCTTAATTTCCCTCTCCCCCTGGGGTTGAGGTGCCCGGCCTCTTTTTCCCTTTACCTTTCCTTGCATTTGCCCTTCCTTTCTCCCCCTTAGTTCCCACCATGCATTACCTACCCAAAACCTACCTTGGTTCAACTTTCTTTGCTTTTCTCTGATGTCCCTCCCCGAGGAGCGATGGCAGACTCAGTCAAGGTCACCTCTCTAAACGTTAAGGGACTGAACTCCCCTGAAAAACGGTGGATCCTCCTGTGAGAACTGAACACATCCTGTACTGATGTGGCCTTTATACAAGAAACACATTTTAAAAATACTAGCCTCCCCTTTCTATGGTCGAGATCCTTCCCTAAGGTCTACCACTCTACTAACCCCTCCTCTCCATTCTGATCTCTAGCAGGCTCCCCTGGGTTCTCCAGGATTCTCTGGTGGACCCTGGGGGCCAATATCTTTTTCTTAGGGGCCACATTGGAGAGCGCCTTTTTACATTTGCCACTGTGTACGCTCCCAATGATCACCAAGACACGTTCCTCAGAACTACCCTGCACAGATGATGTGACTTTCGGGAGGGCCAATTGATATTAGGTGGGGACTTTAATGTCCCCTTTCGCCATCGGTTGACACTTCTGCCTCTTGCTCCTCGCTCCCTACCCCTCACCTAGGTCTCTATTCTGGCACCTTAATGAGAGCCTGCTCCAGATACCGGAAGTTTTAGCAGATGTGACCAGGGAATTGGACCTTTATTTCCAAGAAAACTAAAGCAGGACTGTGACCCGGGGATAATTTGGGAGGCTCACAAGTCAGTACTCCGCAGGGTACTTATCAGGCACGGGGCGCGCATCAAACGAGCACGGAAGGAACAGCTTGCTAATCTGTTTCCTGAACTTGCCTCTGTGGAAGCGAAACATAAACATACCCCCTTACGGACCTTAGAGATTGAATTGGGGACACTCCATACCCATATTGCTGTCCTACTCCATTATAAAGCGAAAGCGGCACTCCAGTTTTGTCGTAAACTGACGTAGGAGTCAGAGGACAAATGCAGAAAAATCTTAGCCAGGTCGGTAAAGGAGTTGAAATCTGGCTCTTACATACCACAGTTGATAGATGAGAATGGCCAGAGGGCCTCTACCCCAACCCAAATAGTCGAAGTCTTTGAAAAATGTTACTCTGATCTCTACAACCTGCCCGATTCAGGGTCTGGACAGGACAATATAGACAGATATGTAACCGGTTCTGGTCTACCAACCCTCTCATCGGAATCACGGGAGTACTTGGAGGACCCGATCACACTGGAAGAAGTCCAGACGGCCGTGGGACCTCCGAAGGTGGGTAAGGCTCCGGGCCCTGACGGATATACCGCACAATACTTTAAGACCTTCCTCCCTATTCTCGGCCCGCGCTTGGTGAATTTATTTAATACTCTGAGCTCGAATGGGGATTTTCCTGAGGATACCCTTAGAGCCCACATCTCGTTGATACCTAAGGAGGGCAAAGACCCAGGCCTATGTGGGAGCTACAGACCCATTTCCCTCCAAAATTCGGTCCTAAAACTATTCTCTAACTCCTCGCCACGTGATTGGCACATCACTTGTAGTCCCTTATACATATTGACCAGTTAGGTTTTATTCCCACCAGGGAAGATAGGGACAACACCACTAAGGTGCTTACCCTGATCCGTAAAGCAAAGTCATCTGGGACCCCTTGTCTTTTCATGAGTACTGATATTGACCAGTTAGGTTTTATTCCCACCAGGGAAGATAGGGACAACACCACTAAGGTGCTTACCCTGATCCGTAAAGCAAAGTCATCTGGGACCCCTTGTCTTTTCATGAGTACTGATGCCGAGAAGGCTTTTGATCGGATCAAATGGACATTAATGTTCTCGGTCCTTCGCCATATAGGTCTGAGTGAACGGATGCTGGCATGGATAAGTAAGATATACTCACGTACTTACATTCCACCGGACATCGCGCGTACGTTTATGTTGAACTTCCCCCCACCCCTTGTCACTAAGATCCGCAGTTTGCTTCACGGGTGGCATTCTGGCCTCCATTCCTGGTTCAGCAGATGCAATCTCATTAAAATGAACATACTCCCTAAATTTACTTATCTTTTCCAAGCTCTCCCGATCCAGATTCCAGTCCTGTTTTTTAAGCAAGCTCAATCCTTGCTCACTCAATTTAACTGGGCCCACAAAAATCCCAGACTTAAGCGGTCACAGCTGACATTGTCTAAACAACAGGGAGGGTTGGTTCTCCCTAACTTGCGACGCTACTACCTGGCCTCCCATCTGGGGCGTGTATTGGACTGGAATCGAAATAAATTTTCTAAGCTCACTCCCGAATCCCGCTAAGAAGCGCCATGTGGTGCTATAAGTATTTACCCACAGAATTTATGTCACATCCCACTATAGGGGCTTAGTTGAAAGTCAGTCACCTGATCGCTACCCAAAACACACTCACGTCTTTGACTTCCCCCCTATTCCCTATACGTGGCCATCCAACCTTTGAACTGGGGACCCACTTAGAAATTCCAACCTAGACAATGCGTCTAAATTCGTCATTGATGGAAAATGGCCTTCTTTCTCAACCCTAACAGATCCGACAGGGCTTTTCCAACTGCCTTTTTGGAGAGCGGCGCAACGACATCATTTTCTCCATTCCATCCCCAATCCTCAAACGTTCGCCCGCCCTCAGACGGAGTTTGAGACTCTATGCAGGAGCGAAGGCCCTTTGGCCCACATTCTCTCTCAAACAGATTACCCACACTTAACCTGTCTGGCCAACTGGGAAAAGGACCTTAATTGCTAATTTTCCCCAGCACAGAGACAACGCATTATCACTTTGGCTCTCAAAATGTCGCTGTGCACGAAGATACAGGAGACGAATTTTAAACTTCTCACCAGGTGGTATTTGACACCATCAAAGCTGCAGAAATGTTTCCCCTCTTCCTCGAACATATGCTGGAGGTGTGGAGAAGAAGAGGGCACGTTGCTGCACATTTTTTGGTCCTGCCTCAGCTTGGTGGACTTCTGGACAGAGATCCGATGCATGACACAAAAATTCACAGACTTCTCCATCCAGGAAGAGGCTGCATTCTTTCTCTTGTACCATTCACAGATTCCCATTAAGAAGTACAAAAAAATCTATTTTACGGCATGTGATTAATGTGGCGAAATCCTGCATCCCTCTCTATTGGAAAAAATGTTCCCCCCCTTTCATTACTCACTGGCTTAGGAAAATAGAGGACATTAAAAAAAATGGAGGACTTGATCCTCACATCACAAGGTAAACAAGAATTTTTTAAACAAACCTGAGACATCTGGAATACCTTTATATTCTCGCTAGAAGGATGTCGCCTGCTACCGCCTTAGTGCTCTGAGCTTTCCTTGACTGGCCCCTTGGACAGTGGCTGCCATCGTGTCTCGTCCCCTCTTCTCCTTTTCTGATCTTTCAACCCTTCTCTTTTCGGCCTTCCTCCCCTATCTCTCACCCCCTCCACCCCCTCTCTCTTTTGGAAAGAGTGGAAAATTGGGAATGACGGCCCCACACCCCCCTCTGGATGGATTATGCCGGAGGGACCTGGGGTTTGTGTGACCCTGGATCTTGGTACAGTACTTTATCCGTGCCTCGAATCATTGTGATTGATGGAAGGCAGACTCACAGTTGCGAATATACCTGTATCAAGTATTGTTCAGCTGCTTTTTGCTCTGTATTTCTCTGTTGCATTATGTACTCTGGGGACCGTCTTCCCCTATTTGGAGAAAAAATTATATTTGAAAAAAAAAAGAAGCCTACGACACCTGGTATTCCCAGGTGGTTTCCCATCCAGGCATTAACCAGGCCTGACCCTGCTTAGCCTCCAAGATCAGACGAGATGGAACAGATTCAGGGTGATGTGGCCATAGCCGATATCTTCAGGCACTCTCAACTCTCTTGACAAACACCAAGATGGTCACCTTGGAAACAAGCGGAAAAAAATAGGTAAACGGCCACAACATAAAAAGAAGCCTACGGCATCTGGAAATCCCAGGCGGTCTCCCATCCAGGTACTAAACTGGTCCCAACCCTGCGTAGCCTCTGAGATCAGATGAGATTGGGTTCTTTTAGGGTGGTGTGGCCGTAGGAGATTTCTTCAGGCACTCTCAACCTTGACTAACGCCAATATGGTCACCTTGGGAAACAAACAAAAAAATCAAGTCAACGCCAACAACATGAGAAGAAGTCTACAGCACCTAGTATTCCCAGGTGGTCTCCCATCCAGGTATTAACAAGGCCCGACCCTGTTTAGTCTCTGAGATCAGACGAGATCTGGTGCTTTCAGGGTTATGTGGCCATAGGCGAGCTCTTCAAGCACTCTCAACCCTCTTGACAAACACCAAGATGGTCACCTTGGTAAACAAACAAAAAAAAAAAACAAGTCAACGCCAACAACATAAAAATAAGCCTTCAGCACCTAGTATTCCCAGGTGGTCTCCAATCCAGGTACTAGCAAGGCCCGACCCTGTTTAGCCTCTGAGATCAGAGGAGATCGGGCGCTTTCAGGCTTATGTGCCCATAGGCAATCTCTTTGGGCACTCTCAACCCTCTTGACAAATGCCAAGATGGTCACCTTGGGAAACAAGCGGAAAAAAAACAAAACGAATCAAGGCCAACAACATAAAAAGAAGCCTACAATAACTGGTATTCCCAGGTGGTCTCCCATCCAGGCCTGACTCTTCTTAGCCTCCAAGATCAGACGAGATTGGGTGCTTTCAGAGTGCTCGGACTCTTTCCCCATCACTAATGGGACGAGGCAGGGGTGCCCTCTGTCTCCCCTAATTTTTATTCTGACACTGGAACCACTTATGTGTCACGTTCGGAATGACCCGAATATTACTGGCATATCCAAACCCTCGGCACACCACAAAATTGCGGCGTACGCTGACGATCTAATTTTTTTCGTCTCCAATCCACACATTTCGCTTCCCAATATACTCGTGGCTCTCCGGCGATACGGCATTATATCAAACTATAAAATCAATTGCACCATCGGCTGTATTGAATACCTATGTGAACCAGAGTAAAATATGAGCCGGTCGTGTCCAGAACCCTGGGGTTCTTCTGGGTCCCAAAGGCTAGTAAGGAGACAAGGCATAGTGAAAAGTGAGGACGGGGGAAGAAGAGAGTGCAAAGACGGAGAGAGAAGAGGGGGGGAGGGGATGGCGGCGGGGAAAAAAAGAAAATAAAGACAAAAAGGGAAGGGGGGGAATGCCACCCAGGGCAGACTTGGCCTACGTAGGTAAACGTTAGATGTTCAGTCGTTTTCTGGGACAGGGGCGCTGCTCACCTCCCAAATGTAGTCTCAAGTACCAGTAAAATACCTCCAGGGCCTCCATGTAACACTAAATGCCTCTTCAGTGTTGTGAAGGGTGGCGGTCAATTCTTCCATCCGGAGAATATGATTGACTTTGGAATACCACAGCACCTTGGATGGGGGCTGAGGCTGCCTCCACAGTGTGGGAATGCAGGCCCGGGCGGCGTTCAGGAGTTGCATCGCGAGGGTTTTTTTGTATTTTCGAACAGGCTGTTCGGTCAAGTGTAGAAGGCACGCTGCTGGGTTGTCTGCGATATCTACATTTCTGAGAGTTTTTATCGTCCCGGTCACCTCCACCCAAAAGTTCCTCAAGGCCGGGCATGCCCAGAAAATGTGTCCCATGGTCCCCGTATCTGAATTGCACCTCCAACAAACATCCGGAATCGATCTATTCATTTTATTCAGAAGGTATGGGACTCTATACCAGCGTGAGACTATCTTGTATCCTGATTCTTGATATTGGTTTGCGATGGAAGCTTTATGTACTAATGTCAGGATCTTCCCTATCTGTTGTGGGGTAAATGTGATGCCAAATGCAATCTCCCATTTGTGGATAAATGGTGGGGTCGACTCCTCCTCCTGACTACTTAATAGGTTGTACAGGAGGGAGAGGGTGTGTTGCACAGGTTCCTTTTTGTGACAGATGGATTCATAGGGCGTCAGGTCTCTAGGAGTGTATGGGGCCCTTTGTATGGCCAGAAGAAAGTGACGAAGTTGATAAGCATTAAACAAGTCAAGCGGAGGGTCAGAAAGCTCCGCGACAGTTTGCGTGGTCGGGAGCCCTCCCGAGGACCACACCTCTCCCAGACGCTTTTTCCCCACCACTGTCAACTGTCGCAGTTTCTTGTTGGTAAATCCCGGTGGGAAGTCTGGATTACCTATAACCGGAGTCATTGGTGACGGCAGGGGAGCAATGTGTGTGCAGCGGAACAACCTCCGCACAACAGCCAACGTAGCTCCCACTACGGGGTGATCTCTGAGGTCTTTTGGTAGGGAGGACAGGAGCCACGGGGAGGTCAATAGGGGAATGGATCCATCCTCAATCTCCATCTCCACCCACTGCTTGTGTGGGCCATTACAATGCCAATCAACGACTCTCGCTAGCAGAGTCGCTCTGTTGTATTGTCTCAGATCTGGGAGACCCAGACCCCCCTTGTCCTTTGGTCTGGCAAGCAATTGCAAACGGGCTCTGGGCGGTTTGCACGCCCAAATAAAGTCCCGGAGCAGCACCTGCAGATGTCTGAAAAAGATTGGGGGTAACCGGATCGGTAATGTCTGGAACAAGTATAAGATCCCTCTCCCATTTGTGGATAAATGGTGGGGGTCGACTCCTCCTCCTGACTACTTAATAGGTTGTACAGGAGGGAGAGGGTGTGTCGCACAGGTTCCTTTTTGTGACAGATGGATTCATAGGGCGTCAGGTCTCTAGGAGTGTAGGGGGCCCTTTGTATGGCCAGAAGAAAGTGATGAAGTTGATAAGCACTAAACAAGTCAAGCAGAGGGTCAGAAAGCTTGGCGACAGTTTGCGTGGTCGGGAGCCCTCCCGAGGGCCACACCTCTCCCAGACGCTGTTTCCCCACCACTGTCAACTGTCGCAGTTTCTTGTTGGTAAATCCCGATGGGAAGTCTGGATTACCTATAACCGGAGTCATTGGTGACGGCAGGGGAGCAATGTGTGTGCAGCGTAACAACCTCCGCACAACAGCCAACGTAGCTCCCACTACGGGGTGACCTCTGAGGTCTTTTGGTAGGGAGGACAGGAGCCACGGGGAGGTCAATAGGGGAATGGATCCATCCTCAATCTCCATCTCCACCCACTGCTTGTGTGGGCCATTACAATGCCAATCAACGACTCTCGCTAGCAGAGTCACTCTGTAGTATTGTCTCAGATCTGGGAGACCCAGACCCCCTTGTCCTTTGGTCTGGCAAGCAATTGCAAATGGGCTCTGGGCGGTTTGCGCGGTCAAATAAAGTCCCGGAGCAGCACCTGCAGTTGTCTGAAAAAAATTGGGGGTAACCGGATCGGTAATGTCTGGAACAAGTATAAAATCCGCGGGAGGGCCGTCATTTTGAATGCATTACAGCGCCTGAACCAGGTCAGTGTTAAAGCATGCCAGTTTCCCAAATCAGATTTCAGTCTATTCAGGAGAGGGACAAAATTAAGCGGGTACAATTGCGCCAAATCCGCTGCGATGTCAACGCCCAGGTAACGTATAGATTTTTCAGCTCAGTAGAATGGAAAAGCGGAGCGTAGCCTCTTGGCCTCACCATCCGGGACCGATATATTCAATACAGACAAAGGTGCAATTGATTTTATAGTTTGATAGGCTGCCGTATCGCTGGAGAGTCGCGAGTATATTGGGAAGCGATATGTGTGGATTGAAGACGAAAGAAATTAGATCGTCAGCGTACGCCGCAATTTTGTGGTGTGCCGAGGGTTTGGATATGCCAGTAATATTCGGGTCATTCCGAACGTGACACATAAGTGGTTCCAGTGTCAGAATAAAAATTAGGGGAGACAGAGGGCACCCCTGCCTCGTCCCATTAGTGATGGGGAAAGAGTCCGAGCACTCTGAAAGCACCCAATCTCGTCTGATCTTGGAGGCTAAGAAGAGTCAGGCCTGGTTAGTACCTGGATGGGAGACCACCTGGGAATACCAGTTATTGTAGGCTTCTTTTTATGTTGTTGGCCTTGATTCGTTTTTGTTTTTTTTCGCTTGTTTCCCAAGGTGACCATCTGGGCATTTGTCAAGAGGGTTGAGAGTGCCCAAAGAGTTCGCTTACAGCAGCATCACCCTGAAAGAGCCCTATCTCTTCTCATCTCTGAGGCTAAGAAGGGTTGGGCCTAGTTAGTCCCTGGATGGGAGATGGCTTTGGAATACCAGGTGCCGTAGTCTTCTTTTTATGTTGTTGACATTGACCTGTTTTTTTTTCGCTTGTTTCCCAAGGTGACTATCTTGGCATTTGTCAAGAGGGTTGAGAGTGCCCAAAGAGATTGCCTATGGGCACATAAGCCTGAAAGCGCCCGATCTCCTCTGATCTCAGAGGCTAAACAGGGTCGGGCCTTGCTAGTACCTGGATTGGAGACCAACTGGGAATACTAGGTGCTGGAGGCTTATTTTTATGTTGTTGGCGTTGACTTGTTTTTTTTTTTTTTGTTTACCAAGGTGACCATCTTGGTGTTTGTCAAGAGGGTTGAGAGTGCTTGAAGAGCTCGCCTATGGCCACATAACCCTGAAAGCACCAGATCTCGTCTGATCTCAGAGACTAAACAGGGTCGGGCCTTGTTAATACCTGGATGGGAGACCACCTGGGAATACTAGGTGCTGTAGACTTCTTCTCATGTTGTTGGCGTTGACTTGATTTTTTTGTTTGTTTCCCAAGGTGACCATATTGGCGTTAGTCAAGGTTGAGAGTGCCTGAAGAAATCTCCTACGGCCACACCACCCTGAAAGAGCCCAATCTCATCTGATCTCAGAGGCTAAGCAGGGTTGGGACCAGTTTAGTACCTGGATGGGAGACCGCCTGGGATTTCCAGATGCCGTAGGCTTCTTTTTATGTTGTGGCCATTGACCTATTTTTTTCTGCTTGTTTCCAAGGTGACCATCTTGGTGTTTGTCAAGAGAGTTGAGAGTGCCTGAAGATATTGGCTACGGCCACATCACCCTGAATCTGTTCCATCTCATCTGATCTTGGAGGCTAAGCAGAGTCTGGCCTGGTTAATGCCTGGATGGGAGACCGCCTGGGAATACCAGGTGTCGTAGGCTTCTTTTTTTTTCAAATATAATTTTTTCTCCAAATAGGGGAAGACGGTCCCCCGAGTACATAATGCAACAGAGAAATACAGAGCAAAAAGCAGCTGAACAATACTTGATACAGGTATATTCGCAACTGTGAGTCTGCCTTCCATCAATCACAATGATTCGAGGCACGGATAAAGTACTGTACCAAGATCCAGGGTCACACAAACCCCATGTCCCTCCGGCATAATCCATCCAGAGGGGGGTGTGGGGCCGTCATTCCCAATTTTCCACTCTTTCCAAAAGAGAGAGGGGGTGGAGGGGGTGAGAGATAGGGGAGGAAGGCCGAAAAGAGAAGGGTTGAAACATCAGAAAAGGAGAAGAGGGGACGAGACACGATGGCAGCCACTGTCCAAGGGGCCAGTCAAGGAAAGCTCAGAGCACTAAGGCGATAGCAGGCGACATCCTTCCAGCGAGAATATAAAGGTATTCCAGATGTCTCAGGTTTGTTTAAAAAATTCTTGTTTACCTTGTGATGTGAGGATCAAGTCCTCCATTTTTTTTAATGTCCTCTATTTTCCTAAGCCAGTGAGTAATGAAAGGGGGGGAACATTTTTTCCAATAGAGAGGGATGCAGGATTTTGCCGCATTTATCACATGCCGTAAAATAGATTTTTTTGTACTTCTTAATGGGAATCTGTGAATGGTGCAAGAGAAAGAATGCAGCCTCTTCCTGGATGGAGAAGTCTGTGAATTTTTGTGTCATGCATCGGATCTCTGTCCAGAAGTCCACCAAACTGAGGCAGGACCAAAAAATATGCAGCAACGTGCCCTCTTCTTCTCCACACCTCCAGCATATGTTCGAGGAAGAGGGGAAACATTTCTGCAGCTTTGATGGTGTCAAATACCACCTGGTGAGAAGTTTAAAATTCGTCTCCTGTATCTTCGTGCACAGCGACATTTTGAGAGCCAAAGTGATAATGCGTTGTCTCTGTGCTGGGGAAAATTAGCAATTAAGGTCCTTTTCCCAGTTGGCCAGACAGGTTAAGTGTGGGTAATCTGTTTGAGAGAGAATGTGGGCCAAAGGGCCTTCGCTCCTGCATAGAGTCTCAAACTCCGTCTGAGGGCGGGCGAACGTTTGAGGATTGGGGATGGAATGGAGAAAATGATGTAGTTGCGCCGCTCTCCAAAAAGGCAGTTGGAAAAGCCCTGTCGGATCTGTTAGGGTTGAGAAAGAAGGCCATTTTCCATCAATGACGAATTTAGACGCATTGTCTAGGTTGGAATTTCTAAGTGGGTCCCCAGTTCAAAGGTTGGATGGCCACGTATAGGGAATAGGGGGGAAGTCAAAGACATGAGTGTGTTTTGGGTAGCGATCAGGTGACTGACTTTCAACTAAGCCCCTATAGTGAGATGTGACATAAATTCTGTGGGTAAATACTTATAGCACCACATGGCGCTTCTTAGCGGAATTCGGGAGTGAGCTTAGAAAGTTTGTTTCGATTCCAGTCCAATACACGCCCCAGATGGGAGGCCAGGTAGTAGCGTCGCAAGTTAGGGAGAACCAACCCTCCCTGTTGTTTAGACAATGTCAGCTGTGACCGCTTAAGTCTGGGATTTTTGTGGGCCCAGTTAAATTGAGTGAGCAAGGATTGAGCTTGCTTAAAAAACAGGACTGGAATCTGGATCGGGAGAGCTTGGAAAAGATAAGTAAATTTAGGGAGTATGTTCATTTTAATGAGATTGCATCTGCTGAACCAGGAATGGAGGCCAGAATGCCACCCGTGAAGCAAACTGCGGATCTTAGTGACAAGGGGTGGGGGGAAGTTCAACATAAACGTACGCGCGATGTCCGGTGGAATGTAAGTACGTGAGTATATCTTACTTATCCATGCCAGCATCCGTTCACTCAGACCTATATGGCGAAGGACCGAGAACATTAATGTCCATTTGACCCGATCAAAAGCCTTCTCAGCATCAGTACTCATGAAAAGACAAGGGGTCCCAGATGACTTTGCTTTACGGATCAGGGTAAGCACCTTAGTGGTGTTGTCCCTATCTTCCCTGGTGGGAATAAAACCTAACTGGTCAATATGTATAAGGGACTACAAGTGATGTGCCAATCACGTGGCGAGGAGTTAGAGAATAGTTTTAGGACCGAATTTTGGAGGGAAATGGGTCTGTAGCTCCCACATAGGCCCGGGTCTTTGCCCTCCTTAGGTATCAACGAGATGTGGGCTCTAAGGGTATCCTCAGGAAAATCCCCATTCGAGCTCAGAGTATTAAATAAATTCACCAAGCGCGGGCCGAGAATAGGGAGGAAGGTCTTAAAGTATTGTGCGGTATATCCGTCAGGGCCCGGAGCCTTACCCACCTTCGGAGGTCCCACGGCCGTCTGGACTTCTTCCAGTGTGATCGGGTCCTCCAAGTACTCCCGTGATTCCGATGAGAGGGTTGGTAGACCAGAACCGGTTACATATCTGTCTATATTGTCCTGTCCAGACCCTGAATCGGGCAGGTTGTAGAGATCAGAGTAACATTTTTCAAAGACTTCGACTATTTGGGTTGGGGTAGAGGCCCTCTGGCCATTCTCATCTATCAACTGTGGTATGTAAGAGCCAGATTTCAACTCCTTTACCGACCTGGCTAAGATTTTTCTGCATTTGTACAGTACAGTACAGGAAGGGTATACTAAAACAGCACAATTATGCTATAGCGCTTACCAGATGTACACTGGGTTTAACGCGCTGTCCTACTTGGGTAATTGGGTAGACAGGTTGGAGAGGGAGCCCCCGAATCCTAGTCCCCCCAGTCCCGGCAGTGGTAAATGTCACGTCTGATACCGGTATGCAAATAAAAGACAATCAGTAACATCAAAGAAACAAAAAACAATAGTATAACCAAAACAGAGGTAGAGCATATAACTGTTAGCACTGAGGGGTCTCCTCGGCTCGCCCTAAACGTAGGCATGCACGAGGGAGTCCGTCACAACAGAAAAGGCATCACAGAATGGGATCCACCACCCCCCGTCCCATACCCCTAAAGTACATGCAGTCCCCGAACAAATGCATTTCTCCCTTTGGCAGATTGTCCTCTCCTTACCCCCTCTCCCCCGTCCACGCCCCGGGGGGGAAAAGGGGCAGGGAAGGGGGGAAAGGGGGAGTGGAAGGGGGGAAATGGGGAGTGGAAGGGGGAAAGGGGGAGGGAAAGGAGGGAAGGGAAGGATGGGAAGGGGGGGAAGGGAGGGGGGAAACAGGGGAGAGGGGACAAACATGCAAAAATGTCAAGTCCTTTAGCGCACTCCCACCAGCAAACACCCGGACCCCATAAATTTCAACTCCTCCCCTCCATGGTCACCACATCAAGATGAAAGAGAAGCAGCCCTGGTCGGTGCATGGAAAATCCGGCAGGCAAGGGGCTGGGACCACCATCCCTCCATCCAATGGGAGACTTCACCCGAGCAGCAGTCCTGGGGCCCGCCAATTAGTGTCTCTCCTGCATCGCCATCGGGGGCTGTGTAGAGCATCCAGAGGGAGGCTGGGACTGCCCAAACAGTAAGGGGTAAATCCTCCAGGGGGGTCCAGAGTCACCCTGGAGGGAAGCAGTGTCTCGTACCAATAGGCTCAATAAATAAGTCATCCAGGGTCCCCGAAAGCTGCAGAAGGCAATGTCGGCAAAGAGTAGGTGGGAGCCAGAGGGGGGGACAAGGGGCGCATCCAGGGGGAGGGGACACATATGCGGGAATGTCAAGCCCTTCCAGTACAGCGCATTAGGTATCACTCAGACCCCCCAAAGTGCAAATCCCCCATCTAAGGTCAAGACTCCAGAAGGGAAGATGAGCCGCCCTGGTCTGTATATGAAAGAACCTGCTGCCAAGGGGTTGGGGCCATCATCCCTTCCTCCAATGGGAGATGCCACCGGCATGACAGCCCCGTGTCCTGTCAAGTGGTGCCCCTCTGACAATGTCGTTGTGGTATATGTGGAGCATCCAGGGAGAGGCAGGGACTACCCAAACAGTGAGGGGTAAAGCCTCCAAGGGGGACCGGTGTCAGACAGGAGGATAGCGGTGTCTTGTACAAGTTGGTTAATTAGACAAGTCATCCAGTGTGTTTCTGTGAGCAGCGGAAAGAAAGGTCGGTAAGGATTATGAATGGGTGGGGGCCAGGGAGTGCATAAAACTGCCACCAGATGACCGGGGCAGAGAGGGCAAGGGGATGAAAGTCAGATCTGGTAGGTGGGGGCGGGGGTGAGGAGTGTCCCTCATATTACTCGCGTTGGCCATACCTTGAAGCTGAGCGCTCTGCATACCCAGGACGTTCCTCTGTATAATCTAGCCTATCTGTACACATTAGTCGGTCCTCTGTATACAGAGAGGAGAGAGGCTTGGGTATACAGAGAGCTAATGTATAAAGAGCAGCTAGTGTATACAAAAGACATCCAAGGTTATACAGAGAGACTCGTGTATGCAGAAGACCGGCTAGTTTATACAGAGAGGCAAAGTGTACAAAACACAGGCTAGATTATACAGAAGAACGTCCTGGGTATGCAGAGATGGAGGCTAGGGTATACAGAGAGAGAGACGGTGTTACACAGAGAGGCAGGAGTATGCAGACTTGCTAGTGTATACAGATGGACTAGTGTATACAGTAGACCGGCTAGTTTATACAGAGAGGCTAATGTGTACAAAAGACAGGCTAGTTTATACAGATAGGCTAGATTATACAAAAGAACGTCCTGGGTATGCAGAGATGAAGGCTAGGGTATACAGAGAGAGAGTGAGGCTGGGTTACACAGAGAGGCAGGAGTATGCAGACTTGCTAGGGTATACAGAGAGAGAGGCTAGAGTATGCATACTTGCTAGTGTATACAGGTGGACTAGTGTATACAGAAGACCGGTTAGTTTATACAGAGAGGCAAATGTGTACAAAAGACAGGCTAGTGTATACAAATAGGCTAGATTATAGAGAAGAACGTCCTGGGTATGCAGAGATGGATGGCTAGTGTATACAGATAGGCTAGATTATACAGAAGAACGTCCTGGGTATGCAGAGATGGAGGCTAAGGTATACAGAGAGAGACGCTAGAGTACGCATACTTGCTAGTGTATACAGATGGACTAGTGTATACAGAGGATCGGCTAGTTTATACAGAGAGGCTAATGTGTACAAAAGACAGGCTAGTGTATACAAATAGGCTAGATTATAGAGAAGAACGTCCTGGGTATGCAGAGAGAGAAGTTGGGTTACAAAGAGAGGCTAGTGTATGCAGACTTGCTAGTGTATACCGGTGGACTAGTGTATACAGAGAGGCTTGGGTATACAGAGAGCTAATGTATAAAGAGATGCTAGTGTATATCGACGGACTAGTGTATACAGAGGACCGGCTAGTTTATACAGAGAGGTTAATGTGTACAAAAGACAGGCTAGTTTATACAGATAGGCTAGATTATACAGAAGAAGGTCCTGGTTTATGCAAGAGATGGAGGCTAGGGTATGCAGAGGGAGAGGCTTGGTTACACAGACTTACTAGTGTATACAGACGGACTAGTGTCTACAGAGGACCGGCTCGTTTATACAGAGAGGCTAATGTGTACAAAAGAGAGGCTAGTGTATACAGATAGGCTAGATTATACAGAAGAACGTCCTGGGTATGCAGAGATGGAGGCTAGGGTATACAGAGAGAGAGGCTAGAGTATGCATACTTGCTAGTGTATACAGGCGGACTAGTGTATACAGAAGACTGGTTAGTTTATACAGAGAGGCTAATGTCTACAGAAGACCGGCTAGTGTATACACATAGGCTAGATTATAGAGAAGAACGTCCTGGGTATGCAGAGATGGAGGCTAAGGTATACAGAGAGAGAAGTTGAGTTACAAAGAGAGGCTAGTGTATGCAGACTTGCTAGTGTATACCGGTGGACTAGTGTATACAGAGAGGCTTGGGTATACAGAGAGCTAATGTATAAAGAGATGCTAGTGTATACAAAAGACAACAAAGAGTAGACAGTGAGGCTCGTGTATACAGAAGACAGGCTACAGAGAAGCTAATTTGTACAAAAGACAGGCTAGTGTATACAGATAGGCTAGATTATACAGAGGAAGGTCCTGGGTATGCAGAGATGTAGGCTAGGGAATCCAGAGAGAGACTGTGTTACACAGAGAGGCTAGAGTATGCAGAAGACCGGCTATTTTTTTTTACAGATAGGCTTGTGTATACAGAAGACAGTCTGGGGAATTCAGTGAGGCTAGTGTATGCAGAGAGGCTGGGACACCGAGACTATTGTAAAAAGAAGGCAGGCTAGTGTATATAGATTACGGGCACCTGTATACAGAAGACAGAGAGGCTAGTCTATATTGAGTGGCTGGTGTACACAGAGAGATTAATGTATACAGAAAAGCTAGCGTGTAAAGAAGACAGGACTTTATTTTTTGCTAATGCAACTACTTTTGAAACATATAAAGTGCTTTTTTCATATTTTGGTGCTGTTAAAAAGTGGTGTGTTGTCAGTGGTGATATCAATGTGACAGTTAATGTGGAGAACTACAACTATTCAAAATAGAGCAAAAGAGTGCTAAAGTTTATTTTGTTAAGTCATTGACTGATAGACGTTAAGTAATTGTCCGTTATGGGTTTGGCAGTACATGGTTTATTTTGATCTAAGATAGTTTTATTCTCTACTTATAGCCGAGTTTTAGACGACTTTATTATTAGCATTATTCGCATTATTCATATATATTATGCAGAGTGTAAGTATTACAGTGAGACGATATTGCTTTTAAAAGATTTGTATTATTATACATAGCATTGTTAGCAGACCAATAGGACAATTTACATGGCTTAATATTGCAGAGCGTAATTTATCAGGAAAGAGATCCAAAGCGTTAGTTGCAGTAGCTTCATAAAACTGAGAAATCGTTGCATTACTCTAAATTTAAAAGTTGTTCCGGTAGCACTGAAAAGACGATATTAGATGAGTGATCTACACATTTCGTTTACTATTTCACTATACCGGCTAAATGTTAATATGTTAATATGTGCTGCGTGTAAGGTAGAAATTAGATGGTTTAGTGTGAGCTGGTTTACCAGGATTTAGAGATAGTAATCTGTTTATACTAGTAATAAATATAGCAAAATAACTATAACGGGTTTAAGTGGAAATACACGAAATAACAGCAACAACGTGTGTAGGTTTTTATCAATCAAGTTAATTACATGTAAGCAGCTAAATATTCTGCAATAGCAGAGATTAAGTATTGCAGTCGAAATGAGATCGGAAGCGTTAGTTGCAGTAGCTCCAAAATGACTGAGAAATCATTTCATTACTCTAAATGTAAAAGTTATTCCGGTAGCACTGAGTGGACTGATATTAGATGAGTGATCGTTCTAGTACAAATTCAGTTTCCTATAGCAGAGAGATACCAGCTAAATGTGAGACGAGCAATTAAACTGTTCACGGTAGCATTGCATTACTCTTAATATGTGCAGCGTGCACTGCTTTTCTCACATTTTGCCGCTGTTAAAAAATGTGTTGCAAGTGTTATGTGTTACAAATGGTTATCATTGTGACAGTTAATGTGGAGAAGAAGTAATAAACAAAATAGAGTCAGAAAGAGAATCCTATTGCATAGAGGTAGCGAGAGATTAATCTTAATGTGCAGTGTGTAAAAGGTTTTAAAAAGATGGTTTTGTGTGACTTTTGATTTAACGTAAATTTAGCTGTAGACATTATAACTTGTTACAATGATTTAGAGATAGTAATCTCTATAAAATAATAATAATAAGTATAGCAAAACAAATTAGGAAAATTTTGAGGCAGTATGTATAGGTCGAGATATAGTGAATACACAAAAGATCAAGGGATAGTAGCAAAGTCAAGGGATAAATGCAAAGGTACTCTATTTAACAGTAAATTGACGTAGCTTGCAAATTCCAATGTGTAAATCGTTCCATTAATTTTGCGGCGCACGAAGACGGCTTACACTGACTGTTTTCCGTTTCCACTGGAAAGAGAAACCTATTGCATAGAGGTAGCGAGAGATGGTTGGATTAATCTTAATGTGCAGTGTGTAAAAGGTTTTAAATAGATGGTTTTGTGTGAATTTTGCTTTAACGTAAAATTAGCTGTAGACATTATAACTATGGTTAGGTTTACAAAGATTTAGAGTTAGTAATCTCTATAATATAATAATAATAAGTATAGCAAAACAAATTAGGAAAATATTGAGGCAGTATATATAGGTCGAGATAAAGTGAATACACAAAAGGGATCAAGGGATAGTTGCAAAGTCAAGGGATAAATGCAAAGGTACTCTATTTAATAGTAAATTGACGTAGCTTGCAAATTCTAACGTGTAAATCGTTCCATTAATTTTGTTACGCACGAAGACGGCTTACACTGACTGTTTTCCGTTTCCACTGGAAAGAGAATCCCATTGCATAGAGGTAGCGAGAGATGGTTGCATATGGCAGAAAGACGGCTTACACTGCTTTTCTCACATTTTGCTGCGGTAAAAAGAAATGTTTTGTCACTGTGTTTTAACTGTGACAGATAAGGTGGAGAAAAAGAAGTAATACAGTACATGACAGCTGATACTGGTTGAGTAATAAAACTGTTTTATTAAGATGTAAGACTAGTTTTATTCTCTACATATAGGCTTTTCAGAGAGTTGTATAATATAGACGACCAATAGGACATTTAAATGGCTTAATATTGTAGGGAGGAAGTATCGCTGTTCAATGGTAAGAGATTGAAAGCTTAGCTTGAAAATGGCCGAGAAATAGTTGCGTTAGTCTAAATTTAAAGGATATGCCGGTACCAATGAGAAAGCTTATATTAGACTAGTTGATCTTTGCATTACACAATCCTATTATTATTATTATTATTATTATTATTATTATTAATAAGATCATAGTGCAGAGAGATACTCAGTTAATGTCAGAGATACTCGGTCAATATCAGAAAAGCAATAAAACTGTTTACATCGTTAGAGAGCGATGGTTACATTACTCTTAGTATGTGCAGCATGTCTGGTAGCAAATGGATGGTTTTGTGAACATTTTGCATTAAGGTACAATTAGCGGTAGAACTCATGGAAGTGAATAGATTTAAGCGGATTTTGAGATAGTACTCTCCATTTCTAATAAGAAATAAAGAAAAATAAGTCAGGATGGTGTGTCAGGACTGTCACATACTCACAGTCCCGGTACAAATATGCAAAATAGAGCAAAAGCGTACATGGTTTATTTTGATGTATGATAGTTTTATTGCATGCTTGATGTGGATGATTAAAATCGTGTAGTGATCTATATTTAGCATAAGAATGAAAAGGCATATCATGGCAATGAGACAAACTCCATTAGAGATGTGAGCTAGATGAAATGATGAGATTCTCTGTATAGCCCAGATTGTCTTCTGTTATCACTTAGCCTACCCTCTAAATTCACTAGCCTCTCTATATACACCAGTATGTTTACACTAGCCGGTCTTCTGCATACAATAGCCTGTCTTCGATATACACTAGCCTATGTTCTGAATACACTAGCCCGTCTTCTGTCTTCTGTATCCTCTGTATAAACTAGCATCTCTGTATACCCCAAACTGTCTTCTGTAAAAACTTGTCTCTCTTTATAGCCTGTCTAGCCTTTCTTCTGTACACACTAGCTTCTCTGTATACACTAACCAGGCTTCTATATATACAATAGCTTCACTCTATGCACTAGCCTCTCTGTATAATCTAGCCTCTCTATATACCCTAGATAGTGTTCTGCATCTCCGTAGTGGTAGCCTCTCCGTAGAAGCCAGACTTTATTCTGTATTCACTAGCCTTTCTTCTGTATGCTGTAGTCTTCTATATATACTAGCTTCTCTGTACACCCTTGCATCTCTGTAATACACTAAACGTGTATGGGAGACTATCTGTGAATACCAGGTGCCGTACATCTTTGTATATACTAGCCTCTCTTTAAATTAGCATCTCTGTGTACCCCAGCCTCATTGTTTACTCTAGCATCTCTGTATACTCAAGCCTATCTGCATACACGAGTCTGTATTCTGTATTCACTAGCCTGTATTCACTAGCCTTATATATACTAGCTTCTCGCTTCTCTGTACACCCTTGCATCTCTGTACACTAGACTCTCTGAATACACTAAACCCTCAAGTATACCACAGCCTGTCTTCTGTATACATTAGACTGTAAAAACTAGCTAGAATACACCAGCCTGTCTTCTTTACCCAATAGACTCTCTGTATGCACTACCCAGTCTTCTGTATACACTGTCAGCTTTGATGTATACCCAAGCCTGTCTTCTGTATACACTAGTTTCTCTATATGCACTGTCCTTTCTGTATACTCTCGACCCTCTCTATACATTAACCTCTCTATATACACTAACATCTTTGTATATACTAGCCTCTCTTTAAATTAGCCTCTCTGTGTACCCCAGCCTCACTGTTTACTCTAGCATCTCTGTATACTCAAGCCTATCTACATACACGAGTCTTCTGTATTGTGTATTAACTAGCCTTTCTTCTGTATGCTGTAGTCTTCTATATATACCAGCTTCTCTGTACACCCTTGCATCTCTGTAAACACTGTGTAAACTAGCCAGTCTTATGTATACACTCGCCGACTGTATACACTAGACTCTCTGAATACACTAAACTCTCTGTATACCACAGCCTGTCTTCTGTATACACTAGACTGTAAAAACTAGCTAGAATACACCAGCCTGTCTTCTGTACCCACTAGGCTCTCTGTATACACTACCCAGTCTTCTGTATAGAATGTCAGCTTTCATGTATACCCTTTCTGTATACACTAGCTTCTCTATATGCACTGTCCTTTCTGTATACACTCGACTCTCTCTATACACTAACCTCTCTATATACACTAACATCTTTGTATTTGTCTTTAAACTAGCCTCTCTGTGTACCCCAGCCTCACTGTTTACTCTAGCATCTCTGTATACTCAAGCCTATCTACATACACGAAACCTGTATTCTGTATTCTGGTATGCTTCTGTATGCTGTAGTCTTCTATATATACCAGCTTCTCTGTACACCCTAGCACTGTAACAGTGCTAGGTTCCTGTATTACAGAAACAGAACACCAGCAATAAGGTGTATACTGTGCAGGAGGCACACAACACCGACTCTAACTTCTGCACTGCAGATGCATGTATTGCAGAAATTGAACACCAGTAATAAAGGGTAGCTTCAGGTGTGTACTGTGCAGGAGGCACATAACACCCACTGTAACAGTGCTAGGTTCCCAAGCAGTAAAGACACTGTCCCTGCCTATCGTCCTCTTTCCCTGACCACCGCAACACACTATACAAGGCCGCCGTGCTGGCGGCCTTATATAGTGTGGGGTGTGTACTAAACCCCCTTGAGCTATAATTGGCCACAGGAATCCTGCCTGTGGTGAATTGTGGCTCTCCTCACAGAGGATGTCACATCTGTTCTTATTATATAGAACCTATTATGCTCCTCGTAAACTTTTTCAGTTTGGCCGAACGGCCGGACGCAAGTTGCCCCCGGTGCGGGAACATGGGGGGAGACATGATGCACATGTTTTGGAGATGCCCGAAGTTGATCCGCTACTGGACAGAGGTGACAGGAACCATTGATCGGGTGGTTGGAACCTCCACCAGGATGGAGGCGAAGTATTGTCTCCTGGGATTAGTTGAAGGAGTTGGAAACCCGGGAAGTAGCCAGATGGCAGTTCTGAGATGCCTATTTCAGGCAAGGAAACTGATTGCTCAACCCTGCTTAGCCTCCAATGTTGGCAATGACTTGTTTTTTTTCGCTTGTTTCCCAAGATGACCATGTTGGCGTTTGTCAAGATGGTTGAGAGTGCCCGAAGAGATCGCCTATGGCCCCATCACCTTGAAAGTGCCTGATCTTGTCTGATCTCGGAGGCTAAGCATTGTCGGGCCTGATTAGTAACTGGATGGGAGACCAACTGGGAATACCAGGTGCCGTAGGATTCTTTCTATGTTGTTGGCGTTGACATGGTTTTTTTTTTCCGCTTGTTTCCCAAGGTGATCATCTTGGCATTTGTCAAGAGGGCTGAGAGAGCCCAAAGAAATCTCCTACGGCCACATCCCCCTGAAAGCGCCCAATCTCATCTGATCTCAGATGCTAAGCAGGGTCCGGCCTGGATAGTACCTAATTAAAGGTGCCGTAGGAATCTTTTTATATTGTTGGCTTTGACCTGTTTTTCTTTCGCTTGTTTCCCAAGGTGACCATTTTAGCATCAGTCAAGAGTTTTGAGTATGTCCCAAAGCGTTCGTCTGAGGTCACATCACCCTGAAAGCGCCAAATCTCAGAGGCTAAGCAGGGTCTGGGTCAGATGGGAGACCGCCAGGGTCTATGTTGTTGGCGTTGACCTTTTTTTTCACTTGTTTCCCAAGATAACCATCTTGGTATTTGTCAAGAGGGTTGAGAGTGTCTAAATAGAACACATATGGCCACATCACCCTGAAAGCGCACAATCTCATTGATCTCGGAGACCTAGCAGTGTACGGCCTGGTTAATACCTGTATGGGAGACTATCTGTGAATACCAGGTGCCGTAGGCTTCTTTTTATGTTGTTGGCGTTTACCTGTTTATTTTCGCTTGTTTCCCAAGGTGACCATCTTGGCGCTTAACAAGAGGGTTGAGAGTGCCCAAAGAGATCACCTACGGCCCCATCACCCTGAAAGTGCCCAATCTCATCTGATCTCAGAGGCTAAACAGTGTCGGGCCTGGTTAGTACCTGGATGGGAGACCGCCTGGAAATACCAGGTGCCATAGGTTTCTTTTTTTGTTGTTGGCTTTGAACTTGTTTCTCAAGGCGACCATCTTGGCGTTTGTCAAGAGGGTTGGGCGTGTCTTGAAGAGAACACTTACGGCCACATCACCCTGAAAGCACCCGATCTCATCTGATTTCAGAGGCTTAGCAGCATCAGGCCTGGTTAGTACCTGGATGGGAGACTGCCTGGGAAGACCAGGTGACATAGAAGGATCTGGTCTGGTTAGTGTCTTGATTGGGAGATCGCCTGGGAATACCGGATACCGTAGGATTCTTTTTATGTTGTTGGCTTTGACCTGTTTTTTTTCCCTTGTTTCCCAAGGTGACCATCTTGGCATTTGTCAAGAGGGTTGAGAGTGCACAAAGAAATTGCTTACGGGCACAACACCCTTCACCCTTTCAAGCGCCCAATCTCGTTTGGTCTCAGAGGCTAAGCAGGGTTGGGCCTGGTTTGTACCTGGATGGGAGACCGCCTGGGTTTTCCAGATGCCGCAGGCTTCTTTTTATGTTGTTGGCGTTGACTTGTTTTTTTTGTTTGTTTCCCAAGGTGACCATCTTGGCGTTTGTCAAGAGGGTTGAGCGTGCATTTGATCTCAGAGGCTAAGCAGGGTTGGGACATGGTTAGTACCTGGATGGGAGACCGCCTGGGATTTCTCGATGCCATAGGCTTTAGATTTAAGCTGTTGGCATTGACATATTTTTTTTATTTTTTTTATTCTTTTATTAAGTAGAACAACATAAATATAACAGTCAACCATACAGCATGACCCAGGGTCACAATTACATGCTAACAAAAAATAGGCAGCCAAATAACTCTGGGTTCTCAGAGGGGAGTCCTAGAGTTTCATGCAGAAATGAGAGAAACCCCACCTCGGACATGTAGTACAGTATAACTAATGCAGCCCTGTTCGGACAAATGTAATCATGGAGAGCAACTGGGACCACAGCGAGCCAGCTTATCATGACCTATGTGAACCAGAGTAAAATATGAGCCGGTCGTGTCCAGAACCCTGGGGCTCTTCTGGGTCCCAAAGGCTAGTAAGGAGACAAGGCACAGTCAAAAGGGAGGACGGGGGAAGAAGAGAGTGCAAAGACGGAGAGAGAGGAGGGGGGGGGATGGCGGCGGGGAAAAATAGAAAAATAAAGACAAAAAGGGAGGGGGGGGGATGCCACCGAGGGCAGACATGGCCTACGTAGGTAAACGTTAGATGTTCAGTCTTTTTCTGGGACAGGGGCGCTGCTCACCTCCCGAATGTAGTCTCAAGTACCAGAAAAATACCTCCAGGGCCTCCATGTAACACTAAATGCCTCTTCAGTGTTGTGAAGGGTGGCGGTCAATTCTTCCATCCAGAGAATATGATTGACTTTGGAATACCACAGCACCTTGGATGGGGGGCTGAGGCTGCCTCCACAGTGTGGGAATGCAGGCCCGGGCGGCGTTCAGGAGTTGCATCGGGAGGGTTTTTTTGTATTTTCGAACAGGCTATTCGGTCAAGTGTAGAAGGCACGCTGCTGGGTTGTCTGCGATATCTACATTTCTGAGAGTTTTTATCGTCTCGGTCACCTCCACCCAAAAGTTCCTCAAGGCCGGGCATGCCCAGAAAATGTGTCCCATGGTCCCCGTATCTGAATTGCACCTCCAACAAACATCCGGGATCGATCTATTCATTTTATTCAGAAGGTATGGGACTCTATACCAGCGTGAGACTATCTTGTATCCTGATTCTTGATATTGGTTTGCGATGGAAGCTTTATGTACTAATGTCAGGATCTTGCCTATCTGTTGTGGGGTAAATGTGATGCCAAAGTCCCTCTCCCATTTGTGGATAAATGGTGGGGTCGACTCCTCCTCCTGACTACTTAATAGGTTGTACAGGAGGGAGAGGGTGTGTCGCACAGGTTCCTTTTTGTGACAGATGGATTCATAGGGTGTCAGGTCTCTAGGAGTGTAGGGGGCCCTTTGTATGGCCAGAAGAAAGTGATGAAGTTGATAAGCACTAAACAAGTCAAGCGGAGGGTCAGAAAGCTTGGCAACAGTTTGCGTGGTCGGGAGCCCTCCCAAGGGCCACACCTCTCCCAGACGCTGTCTCCCCACCACTGTCAACTGTCGCAGTTTCTTGTTGGTAAATCCCGGTGGGAAGTCTGGATTACCTATAACCGGAGTTATGGTGACGGCAAGGGAGCAATGTGTGTGCAGCGGAACAACCTCCGCACAACAGCCAACGTAGCTCCCACTACGGGGGTGATCTCTGAGGTCTTTTGGTAGGGAGGACAGGAGCCACGGGGAGGTCAATAGGGGAATGGATCCATCCTCAATCTCCATCTCCACCCACTGCTTGTGTGGGCCATTACAATGCCAATCAACGACTCTCACTAGCAGAGTCACTCTGTAGTATTGTCTCAGATCTGGGAGACCCAGACCCCCCTTGTCCTTTGGTCTGGCAAGCAATTGCAAACGGGCTCTGGGCGGTTTGCGCGGCCAAATAAAGTCCCGGAGCAGCACCTGCAGTTGTCTGAAAAAAATTGGGGGTAACCGGATCGGTAATGTCTGGAACAAGTATAAAATCCGCGGGAGGGCCGTCATTTTGAATGCATTACAGCGCCTGAACCAGGTCAGTGTTAAAGCATGCCAGTTTCCCGAATCAGATTTCAGTCTATTCAGGAGAGGGACAAAATTAAGCGGGTACAATTGCGCCAAATCCGCTGCGATGTCAACGCCCAGGTAACGTATAGATTTTTCAGCTCAGTAGAATGGAAAAGCGGAGCGTAGCCTCTTGGCCTCACCATCCGGGACCGATATATTCAATACAGCCAAAGGTGCAATTGATTTTATAGTTTGATAGGCTGCCGTATCGCCGGAGAGCCGCGAGTATATTGGGAAGCGAAATGTGTGGATTGGAGACGAAAGAAATTAGATCGTTAGCGTACGGCGCAATTTTGTGTTGTGCCGAGGGTTTGGATATGCCAGTAATATTCGGGTCATTCCGAACGTGACACATAAGTGGTTGCAGTGTCAGAATAAAAATTAGGGGAGACAGAGGGCACCCCTGCCTCGTCCCATTAGTGATGGGGAAAGAGTCCGAGCACTCTGAAAGCACCCAATCTCGTCTGATCTTGGAGGCTAAGAAGAGTCAGGCCTGGTTAGTACCTGGATGGGAGACCACCTGGGAATACCAGTTATTGTAGGCTTCTTTTTATGTTGTTGGCCTTGATTCGTTTTGTTTTTTTTTCGCTTGTTTCCCAAGGTGACCATCTTGGCATTTGTCAAGAGGGTTGAGAGTGCCCAAAGAGTTCGCTTACAGCAGCATCACCCTGAAAGAGCCCTATCTCTTCTCATCTCTGAGGCTAAGAAGGGTTGGGCCTAGTTAGTCCCTGGATGGGAGATGGCTTTGGAATACCAGGTGCCGTAGTCTTCTTTTTATGTTGTTGACATTGACCTGTTTTTTTTTCGCTTGTTTCCCAAGGTGACTATCTTGGCATTTGTCAAGAGGGTTGAGAGTGCCCAAAGAGATTGCCTATGGGCACATAAGCCTGAAAGCGCCCGATCTCCTCTGATCTCAGAGGCTAAACAGGGTCGGGCCTTGCTAGTACCTGGATTGGAGACCACCTGGGAATACTAGGTGCTGGAGGCTTATTTTTATGTTGTTGGCGTTGATTTGTTTTTTTGTTTTTTTGTTTACCAAGGTGACCATCTTGGTGTTTGTCAAGAGGGTTGAGAGTGCTTGAAGAGCTCGCCTATGGCCACATAACCCTGAAAGCACCAGATCTCGTCTGATCTCAGAGACTAAACAGGGTCGGGCCTTGTTAATACCTGGATGGGAGACCACCTGGGAATACTAGGTGCTGTAGACTTCTTCTCATGTTGTTGGCGTTGACTTGATTTTTTTGTTTGTTTCCCAAGGTGACCATATTGGCGTTAGTCAAGGTTGAGAGTGCCTGAAGAAATCTCCTACGGCCACACCACCCTGAAAGAGCCCAATCTCATCTGATCTCAGCGGCTAAGCAGGGTTGGGACCAGTTTAGTACCTGGATGGGAGACCGCCTGGGATTTCCAGATGCCGTAGGCTTCTTTTTATGTTGTGGCCATTGACCTATTTTTTTCCACTTGTTTCCAAGGTGACCATCTTGGTGTTTGTCAAGAGAGTTGAGAGTGCCTGAAGATATTGGCTACGGTCACATCACCCTGAATCTGTTCCATCTCATCTGATCTTGGAGGCTAAGCAGGGTCCGGCCTGGTTAATGCCTGGATGGGAGACCGCCTGGGAATACCAGGTGTCGTAGGCTTCTTTTTTTTTCAAATAAAATTTTTTCTCCAAATAGGGGAAGACGGTCCCCCGAGTACATAATGCAACAGAGAAATACAGAGCAAAAAGCAGCTGAACAATACTTGATACAGGTATATTCTCAACTGTGAGTCTGCCTTCCATCAATCACAATGATTCGAGGCACGGATAAAGTACTGTACCAAGATCCAGGGTCACACAAACCCCAGGTCCCTCCGGCATAATCCATCCAGAGGGGGGTGTGGGGCCGTCATTCCCAATTTTCCACTCTTTCCAAAAGAGAGAGGGGGTGGAGGGGGTGAGAGATAGGGGAGGAAGGCCGAAAAGAGAAGGGTTGAAAGATCAGAAAAGGAGAAGAGGGGACAAGACACGATGGCAGCCACTGTCCAAGGGGCCAGTCAAGGAAAGCTCAGAGCACTAAGGCGATAGCAGGCGACATCCTTCCAGCGAGAATATAAAGGTATTCCAGATGTCTCAGGTTTGTTTAAAAAATTCTTGTTTACCTTGTGATGTGAGGATCAAGTCCTCCATTTTTTTTAATGTTTTCTATTTTCCTAAGCCAGTTCCCCCCCTTACGAAAGTTCCCCCCCTTACGAAAGGGGGGGAACATTTTTTCCAATAGAGAGGGATGCAGGATTTCGCCGCATTTATCACATGCCATAAAATAGATTTTTTTGTACTTCTTAATGGGAATCTGTGAATGGTACAAGAGAAAGAATGCAGCCTCTTCCTGGATGGAGAAGTCTGTGAATTTTTGTGTCATGCATCGGATCTCTGTCCAGAAGTCCACCAAGCTGAGGCAGGACCAAAAAATGTGCAGCAACGTGCCCTCTTCTTCTCCACACCTCCAGCATATGTTCGAGGAAGAGGGGAAACATTTCTGCAGCTTTGATGGTGTCAAATACCACCTGGTGAGAAGTTTAAAATTCGTCTCCTGTATCTTCGTGCACAGCGACATTTTGAGAGCCAAAGTGATAATGCGTTGTCTCTGTGCTGGGGAAAATTAGCAATTAAGGTCCTTTTCCCAGTTGGCCAGACAGGTTAAGTGTGGGTAATCTGTTTGAGAGAGAATGTGGGCCAAAGGGCCTTCGCTCCTGCATAGAGTCTCGAACTCCGTCTGAGGGCGGGCGAACGTTTGAGGATTGGGGATGGAATGGAGAAAATGATGTCGTTGCGCCGCTCTCCAAAAAGGCAGTTGGAAAGCCCTGTCGGATCTGTTAGGGTTGAGAAAGAAGGCCATTTTCCATCAATGACGAATTTAGACGCATTGTCTAGGTTGGAATTTCTAAGTGGGTCCCCAGTTCAAAGGTTGGATGGCCACATATAGGGAATGGGGGGAAGTCAAAGACGTGAGTGTGTTTTGGGTAGCGATCAGGTGACTGACTTTCAACTAAGCCCCTATAGTGGGATGTGACATAAATTCTGTGGGTAAATACTTATAGCACCACATGGCGCTTCTTATTCAGGATTCGGGAGTGAGCTTAGAAAATTAGTTTCGATTCCAGTCCAATACACGCCCCAGATGGGAGGCCAGGTAGTAGCGTCGCAAGTTAGGGAGAACCAACCCTCCCTGTTGTTTAGACAATGTCAGCTGTGACCGCTTAAGTCTGGGATTTTTGTGGGCCCAGTTACCAATAGTAGACAGTGAGGCTCGTGTATACAGAAGACCGGCTACAGAGAAGCTAATTTGTACAAAAGACAGGCTAGTGTATACAGATAGGCTAGATTATACAGAGGAAGGTCCTGGGTATGCAGAGATGTAGATTTCTGTAAGTTAATTTTAAAATTTGACAGGGTGCCATATCGTCTTATTTCCGCTAAGAGATTCGGCAATGTAATGTGAGGCTCCGAGACATAGAACAAGAGGTCATCTGCAAAGGCTGCGACCTTATGGTGGTGTGAGGGGGTGTCCAGTCCCTTGATGTCTATGTTCTGCCTGATGTGGTGCAGCAAGGGTTCAAGCGATAGGACAAACAAAAGGGGGGACAACGGGCATCCCTGCCTCGTTCCATTGCCAATAGTGAAACGCGACGAGGCAAACCCATTGACCCTAACCATCGCCGTCGGTGACGAGTAAAGAGCTGTAACCCATGAAAGCATGGGGGGGTACACCCAAGCTTCGCAGGGTGGCTAGCAAAAAAGGCCAGCTCACCCTGTCAAACGCTTTTTCTGCGTCCACAGAGAGCAACATAATCGGTAGTTTAAGGCGTCTGGCGCGTTCTATAACATTGATTGCCCTGGTAGTGTTGTCTCGGGCTTCCCTGTTACGAATAAACCCCACCTGATCCAGAGGTATCAGGCGTTGGAGAATGGGCGCCAACCGCTCCGCCAGTATCTTAGTGAAGAGCTTAAGGTCGCTGTTTAATAAGGAGATGGGCCTGTAGTTCGCACAGAGAAGCGGATCCTTCTCCGGCTTGAGTATGACCGAGATGCTTGCCTGCAACAGCTCCGGTGGAAAGGTCTGGCCCTCCAATAGGGCGTTAAAAGCTGACACAAACGGCGTGGACAACAGGGAGAGGAAGGCCTTATAATAAGGGACCGTAAACCCATCTGGGCCTGGTGCCTTGCCCTTGGGTGAGTCTCTTAACGCTGCCGACAATTCCTCCGGGGAGATAGGTTGCGAGAGAAGCTCTATCTCTTCCTGTGTCAGCGACGGGAGGTTTGCCGAAGCTAGGTACTCGTCAATGGCCGCTGTGCCGGCCTGGAGGGCGTCTCCTGAGTCCCGGGGGTGCAAGTTATAAAGGGCTTCATAGAAAGATCGGAAACACTCCGCTATCTCCCGTGAATCATGAAGCTTGGCACCCGAAGGGGAGGTTATGGTTGGAATGAAGGACGCGTTGCGTTGGGCACGCAGGGAGTTCGCTAGGGACCTACTACACTTGTCTCCATATTCATAATACGTCCTGCGGACCCACATGAGTCTGGTTCTAGCCTGAAAGAGAGAGAAATCTCTGATTTGTTCTCTAAGATCTCTCACCTCCACCTCCAGCGCAGCAGTCGGCTGGGATTTGTGTCGTTGTTCACACGCATGCAACTTGGCAATAAGTTTGGAGAGAGCCTCAGTTTTGGCCACTTTGAGTCTATGACCATGTTTAATAAGAATGCCCCTAATGTAGCATTTATGAGCCGCCCATAACATGAGGGGGTTGGAAACAGAATCACGGTTATGATCAAAGTAACTTTCTAATTCCCTAAGCAGGTCTGCGTGGGTCTCAGGGTCCTTCAGGAGAGACTCGTTCAGTCTCCACCAGGACTGACCACGCGACTCCTGTTGTAGCTTCAGCATCAAAGAAATCGGGGCATGGTCAGACAGGGCTATGTGGCCTATCTGAGCGTCTGTGACCGCCGGGATAGCATTGTGGGTGACTAAAAACATATCTATACGTGAGTAAGAACCATGAGCGGTGAAAAAGAACGTATAGTCCCTATCCTGTGGGTGAAGCGTACGCCACACATCGATCAGTCGGTGGGAGTGTAGCAGGTCTCTTATGTGTGAACGCGTTCTCGCAGAAATCGCAGAGGTGCCCGATGATGAGTCTCTGCGGGGGTCCAAGGTGAGGTTAAAGTCCCCCCCAACGATCAAAGTACCCTCCGAGAATGCAGCCAGGGCATCCAAGCATGCTTCTAAGGCCGGCAGCTGGTCCACATTCGGCATGTATAGGTTGGCAAGAGTAAAAGTTTGCGAGTGGAGAGTTCCCTTAATGAAGAGATATCTCCCTTCACTATCGGCTTGGACAGCTAACAGGCGCCACGGCAAGTTTTTAGCAAGAACACACACTCCTCTCGATTTGGAAGTAGGGGACGTGCTGTGGTGGGCCAGGGGGAAGTGCTTACTATAAAGCCGTGGTATTTGGTCTGTCCTGAAATGGGTCTCCTGGAGGAAAACTATTTGGGGCTTCATCCGCCACAATTCTGTCAGGCAGCTGGACCTTTTTTCAGGTACATTCAGCCCTTTCACATTCCAGGAAACCAGCTTCAGGGCCATGACGGCAGTGGTACCCGGCCGGCGGTCCCCACCAGAGTCAGTAGTAGATATAGAGTTCAAGCACAGAGGAAGAGGAGGAGAAAAAGGAAAAGCAGTAACGAAGCGGAGAAGGTCCGGAGTTAGTAGGGAGGAGGAGGGTAGGAGGGGTGGGGATAGATCGGGGAATTGCTAAAGCTCCTATCGGAGAGAACCTGCCGGTTAGGGCAGAGGGGCCTAGTGGGGGAAGAGGTAAGGCACTGCAGAGGGAGGAACTCGTCGGTGCAGTACCCCTCCAGCATCCCATGGTCCATGCAGTCGCAATCGGGCGTGCACGGAGCTTCTTTGGCATCTTAACTACGACATCAAACGCATTATAGAACATCACTGCAGCAGGTATCGGGCAGTTAACAACAGTAGAACAGTGCATAATTAGACCAACATATTAAACTTTTCAACACAGAGTATAGATAACTTTATACCACCCAGGCACCCGCCCCTCCCCCCCCCCAAAAAAAAAATGGAAAAAGGGGGGGGGAGGAGAGGGGGAGGGAGCGGGAACGCCGCCCAGGGGCACCCGGGGGGCACCACCAGGCAGTCCAAAAACACAAAGAGCGCCAAGACTAGGGCACCTGTAGATAAACAGTAACGAGAATGGTGAACAGTACCGCCAATAACTCAGGGCTTCGTCCAGGAAGCGCAGTGTCCAACTCTGTTCTTCCAATGTCCTTCCTCTCCCCTAGCGGGGGCGCTGGGAACAATGGCCCGTGGCATGGTAAACAACACAAAGCTGGATACTCCAGCCGTCTATGTTGGTAGAGAAAAAGAAAACAAAAAAAAAAAGGGTATAACACAGGAATAACGGAAAATTACTGTACTCTCTCAGGGTTCACGATCTTGAGGGGCCTGCGATCTCTGACGTTGGGATCGACGGTGGCGTCTCACTCTCTGTGGCCTGGTTGAGGGGTTGTTCGTCGGGGCCACTGCTCCCTGGGGGACAACAGGAGCCAACCAGTCGGGGACCTGAACCGAGGGCAGGCCCAAAGCCTCCAGAAAGGACGGGACCTCCGAAGGGTGTCGTAGCGCAAGGGGCCTCCCATTTTTGCGCACTATAAGGTGAAACGGATGGCCCCACTTGTATGGAATCCTCCGTTCAGTTAGGTGTTCCAGAAGGGGTCGCAGACAGCGTCTCATCTGGAAGGTCTTGCGGGATACATCTGGCAGAAGGGTGACTTGGGCCCCGTCAAAATCAATGCTGCCTTTGCGCCACGACGCTTGCAGGACATCCTCCCTAACTGAGTAATTGTGGAGACAGCATAAAACGTCACGTGGCCGGTTCTCTGTGGGGCTCCTGGGGCCCAGGGTCCTGTGGACTCTATCAATGGCTATTACTGTGTCAGCAGCGCGGTCCAGACAGGCGTTAAATATAGCTGTAACTGTGGCTTTGAGGTCTGCCTGGCCAGTGGCTTCGGGCAAGTCTCTGATCCTGATGTTGCGTCTGCGGTTGCGATTCTCAAGGTCATCCACTAGGAGTTGCAACTGTGCCACTCTGTCAGCAAGGGTATCATGTGCGGCTTGCAGGCCAGAAACATCAGTGGTCAGGGAGGTCACATCCGATGCCAGGGTGGTCACCCGCTCGTTCGTAGCCGACACGTCACGTTTGACCCCTGCGATTTCATGTCGCAAGGTTGTTTCAATCCTGGCTGCCATACAGCTAAAGTCTGCTTTAGTGGGAAGGTTTTGGAGTAAAGCTAGGATGGCCTTGTCCCCCAATAATGCCGGTGCTGGTGGCAGCGGTGGGTCCCCCTGTGTGTCTGAGGCGAGAGCAGACTGGCCATTCGGTCCTGGGATGAGGCTTCCACTGCGGGAGGGTCTCTGGGACAGTTGGGAGTTGTGAGGGAACCAGGGTGGCAGGCCGCTATGGTCCGGGCTGTCAAGCGAGGCCATGGACAGTGAGCGGGGGAGACACGGGGACAAGTCACTAGGCGGGGAGAACGGGGGCATGTCGTGTCCCTGCATAGCAGTCTGCTCACCTTCCCTCTGTGCCGCGTGTCCTGGAGCGCCGGAGGCCGCGGGCGCCATCTTGGCTGGATCCGGCGTGGAGGCCGGAGGCTGCAGCGGGACCAAGTACCTGTCCGTGGCAGCAGCGGCGGACCCCGCTCGGCTGGCTGTGTTCCGCCGAAGCGCGGGGATGTCGGCGATGCCGAAATATGCGACCAGACTGTGGTAAAGGGGTGCGGAGGGGTCACGGACCGGGAGCTCCGGAAAAGAGTGTCCTCACTCCTTCATGCCTAGGCCACGCCCCCCTGGTTAGTGTCTTGATTGGGAGATCGCCTGGGAATACTGGATGCCGTAGGCTTCTTTTTATGTTGTTGGCTTTGACCTGTTTTTTTTTTAGCTTGTTTCCCAAGGTGACCATCTTGGCCTTTGTCAAGAGGCTTCAGAGTGCCCGAAGAGAGTGCCTACGGCCAAATCACCTATATAGTATCTTATATATAATAACTAAAAATATTATTTATTATTATAGATATAGATATATAGTATAGTGATTTGGTCGTAGGCACTCTCTTTGGGCACTCTGAAGCCTCTTGACAAAGGCCAAGATGGTCACCTTGGGAAGCAAGCTAAAAAAAACAGGTCAAAGCCAACAACATAAAAAGAAGCCTACGGCATCCAGTATTCCCAGGCGATCTCCCAATCAAGACACTAACCAGACCAGATCCTTCTATGGCACCTGGTCTTCCCAGGGAGTCTCCCATCCAGGTACTAACCAGGCCTGACGCTGCTTAGCCTCTGAAATCAGACGAGATCGGGTGCTTTCAGGTTGATGTGGCCGTAAGTGTTCTCCTCAAGACACACCCAACCCTCTTGACAAACGCCAAGATGCTCACCTTGAGAAACAAGCAAAAAAAAACAGGTCAAAGCCAACAACATAAAAAGAAGCCTATGGGCTTACAGCGGACCTTAAAAGATGGGACCCACTAGCTCTGTCATGGTTCGGACGCTGTAATGTGTTGAAGATGAACGCGATGCCACGACTTCTGTATCTACTACAAGCCTTACCTATCAAAATACCCCAGACTTTCTTTCATGCGGTTCGCTCAATCTTTATCAAGTTCCTCTGGCGCGGAAAACATATGCGTATTGGTAGGGCAATGCTATTGCGACCGAAATTGCGGGGAGGTATTGGCTTCCCGGACCCTGCTCTATATTACACAGCGACGCACATGACACCGGTGGTTGACTGGTGCCGGTGTTCTGCCATATACTGTCCGGCCATGATATAGTGTCCGCGCCGTACTGCGCATGCGCAGTACGGAGCAGACGAAGCTTCGGAAAATCTCCGAAGCTGAACGGCGCCTGCGCGGTGAGTGGAGGTGGTAGCCCCACCATCCAAGCGGACATAGGGTTGTGAATATTAGAGGGCCCCTCGCAGGCGAGCTTCGCTCGCCACGCTTCGGGCTCGGCCTCGCTGCGCTCGGATCTTTTATATTCTTACTCTATGTCCACTTGGATAGTGGGGATAGAACCTGGACTCAGTGCGCAGGCGCCGTTCATGCTCGGCAATTTTCGGAATCTGTGTTGCTGTGTACTGCGCATGCCTACCCTTCTTAGCCTCAGAAAAGAGAAGAGATAGGGCTCTTTCAGGGTGATGCTGCTGTAAGCGATCTCTTTGGGCACTCTCAACCCTCTTGACAAATGCCAAGATGGTCACCTTGGGAAACAAGCAAAAAAAAAGAAAACGAATCAACGCCAACAACATAAAAAGAAGCCTACAATAACTGGTAATCCCAGGTGGTCTCCCATCCAGGTACTAACCAGGCCCGACTCTTCTTAGCCTCCAAGATCAGACGAGATTGGGTGCTTTCAGAGTGATGTGGCCATAGGCAATCTCTTCAGGCACTCTCAACCCTCTTGACAAACACCAAGATGGTCACTTTGGGAAATAAGCGAAAAAAAAACAGGTCAACGCCAACAACATAAAAAAAAGTCTACGACACCTGGTATTCCCAGGCGGTCTCCCATCCAGGTACTAACAAGGCCCGACTCTATTAGCCTCCAACATCAAACGAGATCGGGTGCTTTCAGGGTGATGTGCCCGTAGGCAATCTCTTCAGGCACTTTCAACCCTCTTGACATTGCCAAGATGGTCACCTTGGGAAACAAGCAAAAAAATAAAAATAAGTCGGAAGCTAGAGACAATACGGCCCGAGTCCTCAATTTAATCCATGCGGCGCATGTACAGGGAAGGCCCTTGCTTATGTTGTCAACGGATGCGGAGAAGGCCTTTGACAAGGTGGCCTGGCACTTTATGCAGGCCACCCTGGAACATATAGGTCTTGGCCCCAACATGATGAGCTGGGTAATGTCGCTTTACTCCACGCCATCGGCAGCGGTACGGGTGACCGAGTGGTGCTCGGACTCTTTCCCCATCACTAATGGGACGAGGCAGGGGTGCCCTCTGTCTCCCCTAATTTTTATTCTGACACTGGAACCACTTATGTGTCACGTTCGGAATGACCCGAATATTACTGGCATATCCAAACCCTCGGCACAGCACAAAATTGCGGCGTACGCTGATGATCTAATTTTTTCCATCTCCAATCCACACATTTTGCTTCCCAAAATACTTGCGTCTCTACAGCGACACGGCAGCCTATCAAACTATAAAAACAATTGCGCCAAGTCGGCTTTATTGAATATATCGGTCCCGGATGGTGAGGCCAAGAGGCTCCGCTCCTCTTTTCCATTCTACTGGGCTGAAAAATCTATACGTTAACTGGGCGTTGACATCGCAGCGGATTTAGCGCAATTGTACCTGCTTGATTTTGTCCCTCTCCTGGATAGACTGAAATCTGATTTGGGAAACTGGCATGCTTTAACACTGACCTGGTTCGGGCGCTGTAATGCATTCAAAATGATGGCCCTCCCTCGGATCTTATACATGTTCCAGACATTACCGATCCGGTTACCCCCAATTTTTTTCAGACAACTGCAGGTGCTGCTCCGGGACTTTATTTTGGCTCGCAAACCGCCCAGAGCCCGTTTGCAATTGCTTGCCAGACCAAAGGACAAGGGGGTCTGGGTCTCCCAGATCTCAGACAATACTACAGAGTGACTCTGCTAGCGAGAGTCGTTGATTGGCATTGTAATGGCCCACACAAGCAGTGGGTGGAGATGGAGATTGAGGATGGATCCATTCCCCTATTGACCTCCCCGTGGCTCCTGTCCTCCCTACCAAAAGACCTCAGAGGTCACCCCGTAGTGGGAGCTACGTTGGCTGTTGTGCGGAGGTTGTTCCGCTGCACACACATTGCTCCCCTGCCATCACCAATGACTCCGGTTATAGGTAATCCAGACTTCCCATCGGGATTTACCAACAAGAAACTGCGACAGTTGACAGTGGTGGGGAAACAGCGTCTGGGAGAGGTGTGGCCCACGGGAAGGCTCCCGACCACGCAAACTGTCGCCGAGCTTTCTGACCCTCCGCTTGACTTGTTTAGTGCTTATCAACTTCGTCACTTTCTTCTGGCCTTACAAAGGGCCCCCTACACTCCTAGAGACCTGACACCCTATAAATCCATCTGTCACAAAAGGGAACCTGTGCGACACACCCTCTCCCTTCTGTACAACCTATTGAGTAGTCAGGAGGAGGAGTCGACCCCCACCATTTATCCACAAATGGGAGAGGGACTTAGGCATCACATTTACCCCACAACAGATAGGGAAGATCTTGACCTTAGTACATAAAGCTTCCATCGCAAACCAATATCAAGATACAAGATAGTCTCACGCTGGTATAGAGTCCCATACCTTCTGAATAAAATGGATAGATCGATCCCGGATGTTTGTTGGAGGTGAAATTCAGATATGGGGACCATGGGACACCTTTTCTGGGCATGCCCGACCTTGAGGAACTTTTGGGTTCCCAGTAGCGTGCCTTCTACACTGGACCGAACAGCCTGTTCGAAAATACAAAAAAACCCTCACGATGCAACTCCTGAATGCCGCCCGGGCCTGCATTCCCGCACTGTGGAGGCAGCCTCAGCCCCCATCCAAGGTGCTGTGGTATTCCAAAGTCAATCATATTCTCCGGATGGAAGAATTGACCGCCACCCTTCACAACACTGAAGAGGCATTTAGTGTTACATGAAGGCCCTGGAGGTATTTTACTGGTACTCGAGACTACATTCGGGAGGTGAGCAGTGCCTCCGTCCCAGAAAACGACTGAACATCTAACGTTTACCTACGTAGGCCATGTCTGCCCTGGGTGGCATTCCCCCCCTCCTTTTTGTCTTTATTTTTCTTTTTTTCCCCGTCGCCATCCCCCCACCTCCTCTCTCTCCGTCTTTGCACTCTCTTCTTCCCCCGTCCTCCCTTTTGACTATGCCTTGTCTCCTTACTAGCCTTCGGGACCCAGAAGAACCCCAGGGTTCTGGACATGACCGGCTCATATTTTACTCTGGTTCACGTAGGTCATGATAAGCTGGCTCGCTGTGGTCCCAGTTGTTCTCCATGATTACATTTGTCCGAACGGAGCTGCACTAGTTATACTGTACTACATGTCGGAGGTGGGGTTTCTCTATTTTCTGCATGAAACTGTAGGACTCCCCTCTGAGAACCCAGAGTTATTTGGCTGCCTATTTTTTGTTAGCATGTAATTGTGACCCTGGCTCATGCTGTATGGTTATATTTATGTTGTTCTACTTAATAAAAGAATAATAAAAATAAAGAAAATAAGTCAATGCCAACAACTTAAAACTAAAGCCTATGGCATCGAGAAATCCCAGGCGGTCTCCCATCCAGGTACTAACCATGTCCCAACCCTGCTTAGCCTCTGAGATCAAATGCACGCTCAACCCTCTTGACAAACGCCAAGATGGTCACCTTGGGAAACAAACAAAAAAAACAAGTCAACGCCAACAACATAAAAAGAAGCCTGCGGCATCTGGAAAACCCAGGCGGTCTCCCATCCAGGTACAAACCAGGCCCAACCCTGCTTAGCCTCTGAGACCAAACGAGATTGGGCGCTTTCAGGGTGTTGTGCCCGTAGGCAATTTCTTTGTGCACTCTCAACCCTCTTGACAAATGCCAAGATGGTCACCTTGGGAAACAAGGGAAAAAAAACAGGTCAAAGCCAACAACATAAAAAGAATCCTACGGCATCCGGTATTCCCAGGCGATCTCCCAATCAAGACACTAACCAGACCAGATCCTTCTATGTCACCTGGTCTTTCCAGGCAGTCTCCCACCCAGGTACTAACCAGTCCTGATGCTCCTAAGCCTCTGAAATCAGACGAGATCGGGTGCTTTCAGTGTGATGTGGCCGTAAGCGTTCTCTTCAAGACACGCCCAACCCTCTTGACAAACGCCAAGATGGTCGCCTTGAGAAACAAGCGAAAAAAACAGTTCAAAGCCAACAACAAAAAAAGAAGTCTATGGCACCTGGTATTTCCAGGCGGTCTCCCATCCAGGTACTAACCAGGACCGACACTGTTTAGCCTCTGAGATCAGATGAGATTGGGCGCTTTCAGGGTGATGGGGCCGTAGGTGATCTCTTTGGGCACTCTCAACCCTCTTGTTAAACACCAAGATGGTCACCTTGGGAAACAAGCGAAAATAAACAGGTAAAAGCCAACAACATAAAAAGAAGCCTACGGCACCTGGTATTCACAGATGGTCTCCCATACAGGTATTAACCAGGCTGTACACTGCTAGGCCTCCGAGATCAGATGAGATTGTGCACTTTCAGGGTGATGTGGCCATAGGTGTTCTATTTAGACACTCTCAACCCTCTTGACAAATACCAAGATGGTTATCTTGGGAAACAAGTGAAAAAAAAAAAGGTCAACGCCAACAACATAGACCCTGGCGGTCTCCCATCTGACCCAGACCCTGCTTAGCCTCTGAGATCGGGCGCTTTCAGGGTGATGTGACCTCAGGCGAACGCTTTGGGACATACTCAAAAGTCTTGACTGATGCTAAAATGGTCACCTTGGGAAACAAGCGAAAGAAAAACAGGTCAAAGCCAACAATATAAAAAGATTCCTACGGCACCTTTAATTAGGTACTATCCAGGCCGGACCCTGCTTAGCCTCTGAGATCAGATGAGATCGAGCACTTTCAGGGGGATGCGGCCGTAGGAGATTTCTTTGGGCTCTCTCAGCCCTCTTGACAAATGCCAAGATGATCACCTTGGGAAACAAGCGGAAAAAAAAAACCATGTCAACGCCAACAACATAAAAAGAATGCTACGGCACCTGGTATTCCCAGTTGGTCTCCCATCCAGTTACATCAGGCCCGACAATGCTTAGCCTCCGAGATCAGACAAGATCAGGCACTTTCAAGGGGATGGGGCCATAGGCGATCTCTTCGGGCACTCTCAACCATCATGACAAACGCCAACATGGTCATCTTGGGAAACAAGCGAAAAAAAACAAGTCATTGCCAACATTGGAGGCTAAGCAGGGTTGGGCAATCAGTTTCCTTGCCTGAAATAGGCATCTCAGAACTGCCATCTGGCTACTTCCCGGGTTTCCAACTCCTTCAACTAATCCCAGGAGACAATACTTCGCCTCCATCCTGGTGGAGGTTCCAACCACCCGATCAATGGTTCCTGTCACCTCTGTCCAGTAGCGGATCAACTTCGGGCATCTCCAAAACATGTGCATCATGTCTCCCCCCATGTTCCCGCACCGGGGGCAACTTGCGTCCGGCCGTTCGGCCAAACTGAAAAAGTTTACGAGGAGCATAATAGGTTCTATATAATAAGAACAGATGTGACATCCTGTGTGAGGAGAGCCACAATTCACCACAGGCAGGATTCCTGTGGCCAATTATAGCTCAGGGGGGTTTAGTACACACCCCACACTATATAAGGCCGCCAGCATGGCGGCCTTGTATAGTGTGTTGCGGTGGTCAGGGAAAGAGGACGCTCTTTACTGCTTGGGAACCTAGCACTGTTACAGTGGGTGTTATGTGCCTCCTGCACAGTACACACCTGAAGCTACCCTTTATTACTGGTGTTCAATTTCTGCAATTTCTGCAATACATGCATCTCTGTATACTCAAGTGCAGAAGTTAGAGTCGGTGTTGTGTGCCTCCTGCACAGTATACACCTTATTGCTGGTGTTCTGTTTCTGTAATACAGGAACCTAGTACTGTTACAGTGCTAGGGTGTACAGAGAAGCTGGTATATATAGAAGACTACAGCATACAGAAGAAAGGCTAGTGAATACAGAATACAGGTTTCGTGTATGTAGAGAGGCTTGAGTATACAGAGATGCTAGAGTAAACATTGAGGCTGGGGTACACAGAGAGGCTAGTTTAAAGACAAATACAAAGATGTTAGTGTATATAGAGAGGTTAGTGTATAGAGAGAGTCGAGTGTATACAGAAAGGACAGTGCATATAGAGAAGCTAGTGTATACAGAAAGGGTATACATGAAAGCTGACATTCTATACAGAAGACTGGGTAGTGTATACAGAGAGTCTAGTGGGTACAGAAGACAGGCTGGTGTATTCTAGCTAGTTTTTACAGTCTAGTGTATACAGAAGACAGGCTGTGGTATACAGAGAGTTTAGTGTATTCAGGGAGTCTAGTGTATACAGTCGGCGAGTGTATACATAAGACTGGCTAGTTTACACAGTGTTTACAGAGATGCAAGGGTGTACAGAGAAGCTGGTATATATAGAAGACTACAGCATACAGAAGAAAGGCTAGTTAATACACAATACAGAAGACTCGTGTATGTAGATAGGCTTGAGTATACAGAGATGCTAGAGTAAACAGTGAGGCTGGGGTACACAGAGAGGCTAATTTAAAGAGAGGCTAGTATATACAAAGATGTTAGTGTATATAGAGAGGTTAATGTATAGAGAGGGTCGAGAGTATACAGAAAGGACAGTGCATATAGAGAAACTAGTGTATACAGAAGACAGGCTTGGGTATACATCCAAGCTGACAGTGTATACAGAAGACTGGGTAGTGTATACAGAGATTCTAGTGGGTACAGAAGACAGGCTGGTGTATTCTATCTAGTGTTTACAGTCTAGTGTATACAGAAGACAGGCTGTGGTATACAGAGGGTTTAGTGTATTACAGAGATGCAAGGGTGTACAGAGAAGCTAGTATATATAGAAGACTACAGCATACAGAAGAAAGGCTAGTGAATACAGAATAAAGGCTGGCTTCTACGGAGAGGCTACCACTACGGAGATGCAGAACAATACCTAGGGTATATAGAGAGGCTAGATTATACAGAGAGGCTAGTGCATAGAGTGAAGCTATTGTATATAGAAGCCTGGTTAGTGTATATAGAGAAGCTAGTGTGTACAGAAGAAAGGCTAGACAGGCTATAAAGAGAGACAAGTTTTTATAGAAGACAGTTTCGGTATACAGAGATGCTAGTTTATACAGAGAGACTAATGTATACAGAAGACAGGCTAGGGCATACAGAAGACAGAAGACGGGCTAGTGTATTCAGAACATAGGCTAGTGTATATCGAAGACAGGCTATTGTATGCAGAAGACCGGCTAGTGTAAACATGCTGGTGTATATAGAGAGGCTAGTGAATTTAGAGGGTAGGCTAAGTGATAACAGAAGACAATCTGGGCTATACAGAGACATTTCATCATTTCATCTAGCTCACATCTCTAATGGAGTTTGTCTCATTGCCATGTTATGCCTTTTCATTCTTATGCTAAATATAGATCACGACACGATTTTAATCATCCACATCAAGCATGCAATAAAACTATCATACATCAAAATAAACCATGTACTCTTTTGCTCTATTTTGCATATTTGTACCGGGACTGTGAGTATGTGACAGTCCTGACACACCATCCTGACTTATTTTTCTTTATTTCTTATTAGAAATGGAGAGTACTATCTCAAAATACGCTTAAATCTATTCACTTCCATGAGTTCTACCTCTAATTGTACCTTAATGCAAAATGTTCACAAAACCATCCATTTGCTACCAGACATGCTGCACATACTAAGAGTAATGTAACTGTCGCTCTCTAACGATGTAAACAGTTTTATTGCTTTTCTGACATTGACCGAGTATCTCTGACATTAACTGAGTATCTCTGACATTAACTGAGTATCTCTCTGCACTATGATCTTATTAATAATAATAATAATAGGATTGTGTCATGCAAAGATCAACTAGTCTAATATAAGCTTTCTCATTGGTACCGGCATATCCTTTAAATTTAGACTAACGCAACTATTTCTCGGCCATTTTCAAGCTAAGCTTTCAATCTCTTACCTTTGAACAGCGATTCTTCCACCCTACAATATTAAGCCATTTAAATGTCCTATTGGTCGCCTATATTATACAACTCTTTGAAAAGCCTATATGTAGAGAATAAAACTAGTCTTAAATCTTAATAAAACAGTTTTATTGCTCAACCAGTATCAGCTGTCATGACAAATAAACGTTTCCACTGTTTGACTCTATTTTCTGTATTACTTCTTTTTCTCCACCTTATCTGTCACAGTTAAAACACAGTGACAAAACATTTCTTTTTACCGCAGCAAAATGTGAGAAAAGCAGTATAAGCCGTCTTTCTGCCATATGCAACCATCTCTCGCTACCTCTATGCAATAGGATTCTCTTTCCAGTGGAAACGGAAAACAGTCAGTGTAAGCCGTCTTCGTGCGTAACAAAATTACACGTTGGAATTTGCAAGCTACGTCAATTTACTGTTAAATAGAGTACCTTTGCATTTATCCCTTGACTTTGCAACTATCCCTTGATCCCTTTTGTTTATTCACTTTATCTCGACCTATATATAATGCCTCAATATTTTCCTAATTTGTTTTGCTATACTTATTATTATATTATAGAGGTTACTAACTCTAAATCATTGTAAACCTAACCATAGTTATAATGTCTACAGCTAATTTTACGTTAAAGCAAAATTCACACAAAACCATCTTTTTAAAACCTTTACACATTAAGAGTAATGCAACCATCTCTCGCTACCTCTATGCAATAGGATTCTCTTTCCAGTGGAAACGGAAAACAGTCAGTGTAAGCCGTCTTCGTGCGCAGCAAAATTAATGGAACGATTTACACGTTGGAATTTGCAAGCTACGTCAATTTACTGTTAAATAGAGTACCTTTGCATTTATCCCTTGACTTTGCTACTATCCCTTGATCCCTTTTGTGTATTCACTATATCTCGACCTATACATACTGCCTCAAAATTTTCCTAATTTGTTTTGCTATACTTATTATTATTATTTTATAGAGATTACTATCTCTAAATCATTGTAACAAGTTATAATGTCTACAGCTAATTTTACGTTAAAGCAAAAGTCACACAAAACCATCTTTTTAAAACCTTTTACACATTAAGATTAATGCAACCATCTCTCGCTACCTCTATGCAATGGATTCTCTTTCTGACTCTATTTTGTGTATTACTTCTTCTCCACATTAACTGTCACACTGAGAACCATTTGTAACACATAACACTTGCAACACATTTTTTAACAGCGGTAAAATGTGAGAAAAGCAGTGGGACGGTTTACTTGATTGAGAAGTGGTTGCAGTAGCAAAGCAAAGCAATACAGTTTGATTACATTAATAACACATAATGCAACTATTTTACATTCATTTTACATTCACATCCTAATGTAAGCTGTCTATCACTATTAATGTTCATGGTTACTGATACATTATGCCGATGACCAGTGGAAACGGAAAACAGTCAGTGTAAGCCGTCTTCGTGCGTAACATAATTAATGGAACGATTTACACGTTGGAATTTTCAAGCTACGTCAATTTACTCTTAAATACCCTTTAGCTGCTTAGCTCACACTTTGCTGTATGTAGCCGCGTTTACATGTAAGTAACCAATGGGGATTGACATTTCATGTCCATCTCACATCTCTAATGCAATTTGTCTCTTTGCCATGTCATACTTTGCCAGTTATTATACTTTCTCATCCGATAGAAACCTAGGCGTTGCTGATATTTCATGATTACAGCAATCATCTCATCTAATTGCTATTCCGACATTCTGCCTTGGTATTACTTTGCAATGCTCTATTGAACAATGTAAAGGTAAGCTAGATATTTTGTGTATTTCCAGTTAAACTCGACCTGTATATACTGTCTCAATATTATCCTTTCTAATTTTGCTAAATTAGATTATAGAGTTTGCTATGTCTAAATCCAGGTTACCTACTCACCTTTATTACGTATACTGCTAATTTTAGGATAATACAAAACCATCTTATTGCTTCTTTACACGCTGCACATGTTAAGAGTAATGCAATGCTACCGTGAACAGTTTAATTACTCGTCTCACAGTAACTGGTATCTCTCTGCTATAGGAAACTGAATTTGTACTAGAACGATCACTCATCTAATATCAGTCCACTCAGTGCTACCGGGATAACTTTTAAATTTAGAGTAATGAAATGATTTCTCAGTTTTTTTGGAGCTACTGCAACTATCGCTTCCGATCTCATTTCGACTGCAATACTTAATCTCTGCTATTGCAGAATATTTAGCTGCTGACACGTAATTAACTTGATTGATAAAAACCTACACACGTTGTTGCTGTTATTTCATGTATTTCCACTTAAACTCGTTATAGTTATTTTGCTATATTTATTACTAGTATAAACAGATTACTATCTCTAAATCCTGGTAAACCAGCTCACACTAAACCATCTAATTTCTACCTTACACGCAGCACATATTAACATATTAACATTTAGCCGGTATAGTGAAATAGTAAACGAAATGTGTAGATCACTCATCTAATATCGTCTTTTCAGTGCTACCGGAACAACTTTTAAATTTAGAGTAATGCAACGATTTCTCAGATTTATGAAACTACTGCAACTAACGCTTTGGATCTCTTTCCTGATAAATTACGCTCTGCAATATTAAGCCATGTAAATTGTCCTATTGGTCTGCTAACAATGCTATGTATAATAATACAAATCTTTTAAAAGCAATATCGTCTCACTGCAATACTTACACTCTGCATAATATATATGAATAATGCGAATAATGCGAATAATAAAGTCGTGTAAAACTCGGCTATAAGTAGAGAATAAAACTATCTTACATCAAAATAAACCATGTCCTGCCAAACCAATAACGGCCAATTACTCAACGTCTATCAGTCAATGACTTAACAAAATAAACTTTAGCACTCTTTTGCTCTATTTTGAATAGTTGTAGTTCTCCACATTAACTGTCACATTGATATCACCACTGACAACACACCACTTTGTAACAGCACCAAAATATGAAAAAAGCATTTTACATGTTTCAGAAGTAGTTGCATTAGCAAAAAATAAAGTCCTGTTTTCTTTACACGCTAGCTTTTCTGTATACATGAATCTAGCCACTCAATATAGACTAGCCTCTCTGTCTTCTGTATACAGGTGCCCGTAATCTATATACACTAGCCTGCCTTCTTTTTACAATAGTCTCGGTGTCCCAGCCTCTCTGCATACACTAGCCTCACTGAATTCCCCAGACTGTCTTCTGTATACACAAGTCTATCTGTAAAAAAAATAGCCGGTCTTCTGCATACTCTAGCCTCTCTGTGTAACACAGTCTCTCTCTGGATTCCCTAGCCTACATCTCTGCATACCCAGGACCTTCCTCTGTATAATCTAGCCTATCTGTATACACTAGCCTGTCTTTTGTACAAATTAGCTTCTCTGTAGCCGGTCTTCTGTATACACGATCCTCACTGTCTACTCTTGGTTGTCTTTTGTATACACTAGCATCTCTTTATACATTAGCTCTCTGTATACCCAAGCCTCTCTGTATACACTAGTCCACCGGTATACACTAGCAAGTCTGCATACACTAGCCTCTCTTTGTAACTCAACTTCTCTCTCTGTATACCTTAGCCTCCATCTCTGCATACCCAGGACGTTCTTCTCTATAATCTAGCCTATGTGTATACACTAGCCGGTCTTCTGTAGACATTAGCCTCCCTGTATAAACTAGCTGGTCTACTGTATACACTAGTCCGTCTGTATACACTAGCAAGCTTGCATACACTAGCCTCTCTGTGTAACCCAGCCTCCATCTCTGCATACCCAGGACGTTCTTCTCTATAATCTAGCCTATTTGTATACACTAGCCTGTCTTTTGTACACATTAGCCTCTCTGTATAAACTAGCCGGTCCTCTGTATACACTAGTCCATCTGTATACACTAGCAAGTATGCGTACTCTAGCCTCTCTCTCTGTATACCTTAGCCTCCATCTCTGCATACCCAGGACGTTCTTCTGTCTAATCTAGCCTATCTGTATACACTAGCCTATCTTTTGTACACATTTGCCTCTCTGTATAAACTAACCGGTCTTCTGTATACACTAGTCCGCCTGTATACACTAGCAAGTCTGTGTAACCAAGCCTCTCTCTCTGCATACCCTAGCCTCCATCTCTTGCATAAACCAGGACCTTCTTCTGTATAATCTAGCCTATCTGTATACACTAGCCTGTATGCATACTCTAGCCTCTCTCTCTGTATACCCTCGCCTCCATCTCTGCATACCCAGGACGTTCTTCTGTATAATCTAGCCTATCTGTATACAATTGCCTGTCTTTTGTACACATTAGACTCTCTGTATAAACTAGCCGGTCCTCTGTATACACTAGTCCGTCTGTATACACTAGCAAGTCTGTGTAACCAAGCCTCTCTCTCTGCATACCCTAGCCTCCATCTCTTGCATAAACCAGGACCTTCTTCTGTATAATCTAGCCTATCTGTATACACTAGCCTGTCTTTTGTACAGATTAGCCTCTCTGTGTAAACTAGCCGGTCTACTGTATACACTAGTCCATCTGTATACACTAGCAAGTCTGCATACTCCTGCCTCTCTGTGTAACCCAGCCTCGCTCTCTCTCTCTGTATACCCTAGCTTCCATCTCTGCATACCCAGGACGTTCTTCTGTATAATCTAGCCTATCTGTATAAACTAGCCTGTCTTTTGTACACATTAACCTCTCTGTATAAACTAGCCGGTACTCTGTATACACTAGTCCGTCTGTATACATTAGCAAGTCTGTGTAACCAAGCCTCTCTCTCTGCATACCCTAGCCTCCATCTCTTGCATAACTAGGACCTTCTTATGTATAATCTAGCCTATCTGTATACACTAGGCTGTCTTTTGTACACATTAGCCTCTCTGTATAAACTAGCCGGTCTACTGTATACACTAGTCCATCTGTATACACTAGCAAGTCTGCATACTCCTTCCTCTCTGTGTATCACAGTCTCTCTCTCTGTATACCCTAGCCTCCATCTCTGCATACCCAGGACGTTCTTCTGTATAATCTAGCCTGTGTTTTGTACACTTTAGCCTCTCTGTATAAACTAGCCGGTCTTCTGCATACACGAGTCTCTCTGTATACCCTTGGATGTCTTTTGTATACACTAGCTGCTCTTTATACATTAGCTCTCTGTATACCCAAGCCTCTCTATACACTAGTCCGTCTGTATACACTAGCAAGTCTGCATACACCAGCCTCTCTGTGTAACCCAGCCTCTCTCTCTGCATACCCAAGATGTTCTTCTCTATAATCTAGCCTATTTGTATACACTAGCCTGTCTTTTGCACACATTAGCCTCCCTATATAAACTAGCCGGTCTTCTGTATACACTAGTCCGTCTGTATACACTCTAGCCTCCATCTCTGCATACCCAGGACGTTCTTCTGTATAATCTAGCTTATCTGTATACACTAGTGTATACAGACAGACTAGTGTATACAGCGGACCGACTAATGTGTACAAAAGACAGGCTAATGTATACAGATAGGCTAGATTATACAGAAGAACGTCCTGGGTATGCAGAGCGCTCAGCTTCAAGGTATGGCCAACGTGAGTAATATGAGGGACACTCCTCACCCCCGCCCCCACCTACCAGATCTGAGTTTCATCCCCTTGCCCCTATACATCTGGTGGCAGTTTTATGCACTCCCTGGCCCCCACCCATTCATAATCCTTACCGACCTTTCTTTCCGCTGCTCACAGGAACACACTGAATGACTTGTCTAATTAACCAACTTGTACAAGACACCGCTATCCTCCTGTCTGACACCGGTCCCCCTTGGAGGCTTTACCCCTCACTGTTTGGGTGTTCCCTGCCTCTCCCTGGATGCTCCACATATACCACAACGACATTGTCAGAGGGGCACCACTTGACAGGACACGGGGCTTTCATTCCGGTGGCATCTCCCATTGGAGGAAGGGATGATGGCCCCAACCCCTTGGCAGCAGGTTCTTTCATGTACAGACCAGGGCGGCTCATCTTCCATTCTGGAGTCTTGACCTTAGATGGGGGAGTTGCACTTTGGGGGGACTGAGTGATACCTAATGCGCTGTACTGGAAAGGCTTGACATTCCCGCATATGTGTCCCCTCCCCCTGGATGCGCCCCTTGTCCCCCCCTCTGACTCCCACCTACTCTTTGCTGACATTGCCTTCTGCAGCTTTCGGGGACCCTGGATGACTTATTTATTGAGCCTATTGGTACGAGACACTGCTTCCCTCCAGGGTGACTCTGGACCCCCCTGGAGGATTTACCCCTTACTGTTTGGGCGGTCCCAGCCTCCCTCTGGATGCTCTACACAGCCCCCGATGGCGATGCAGGAGAGACACTAATTGGCGGGCCCTAGGACTGCTGCTCGGGTGAAGTCTCCCGTTGGATGGAGGGATGGTGGCCCCAGCCCCTTGCCTGCCGGATTTTCCATGCACCGACCAGGGCTGCTCCTCTTTCATCTTGATGTGGTGACCATGGAGGGGAGGAGTTGAAATTTATGGGGTCCGGGTGTTTGCTGGTGGGAGTGCGCTAAAGGACTTGACATTTCTGCATGTTTGTCCCCTCTCCCCCGTTTCCCCCCTCCCTTCCCCCCCTTCCCACCCTTCCCTTCCCTCCTTTCCCTCCCCCTTTCCCCCTTCCACTCCCCCTTTCCCCCCTTCCACTCCCCCTTTCCCCCCTTCCCTGCCCCTTTTCCCCCCGGGCCGTGGACGGGGGAGAGGGGGGTAAGGAGAGGACAATCTGCCAAAGGGAGAAATGCATTTGTCCGGGGACTGCATGTACTTTAGGGGTATGGGACGGGGGGTGGTGGATCCCATTCTGTGATGCCTTTTCTGTTGTGACGGGCTCCCTCGTGCATGCCAATTTTTGGGGCGAGCCGAGGAGACCCCTCAGTGCTGACAGTTATATGCTCTACCTCTGTTTTGGTTATACTATTGTTTTTTGTTTCTTTGATGTTACTGATTGTCTTTTATTTGCATACCGGTATCAGACGTGACATTTACCACTGCCGGGATTGGGGGGACTAGGATTCGGGGGCTCCCTCTCCGACCTGTCTACCCAATAACCCAAGTAGGACAGCGCTTTAAACCCAGTGTACATCTGGTAAGCGCTATAGCATAATTGTGCTGTTTTAGTATACCCTTCCTGTACTGTTGAGTGCGGACAACCCTTAATTTCCCTCTCCCCCTGGGGTTGAGGTGCCCGGCCTCTTTTTCCCTTTACCTTTCCTTCCATTTGCCCTTCCTTTCTCCCCCTTAGTTCCCGCCATGCATTACCTACCCAAAACCTACCTTGGTTCAACTTTCTTTGCTTTTCTCTGATGTCCCCCTCCCCCTCCCCGAGGAGCGATGGCAGACTCAGTCAAGGTCACCTCTCTAAACGTTAAGGGACTGAACTCCCCTGAAAAATGGTGGATCCTCCTGTGAGAACTGAACACATCCTGTACTGATGTGGCCTTTATACAAGAAACACATTTTAAAAATACTAGCCTCCCCTTTCTATGGTCGAGATCCTTCCCTAAGGTCTACCACTCTACTAACCCCTCCTCTCCATTCTGATCTCTAGCAGGCTCCCCTGGGTTCTCCAGGATTCTCTGGTGGACCCTGGGGGCCAATATCTTTTTCTTAGGGGCCACATTGGAGAGCGCCTTTTTACATTTGCCACTGTGTACGCTCCCAATGATCACCAAGACACGTTCCTCAGAACTACCCTGCACAGATTATGTGACTTTCGGGAGGGCCAATTGATATTAGGTGGGGACTTTAATGTCCCCTTTCGCCATCGGTTGACACTTCTGCCTCTTGCTCCTCGCTCCCTACCCCTCACCTAGGTCTCTATTCTGGCACCTTAATGAGAGCCTCCTCCAGATACCGGAAGTTTTAGCAGATGTGACCAGGGAATTGGACCTTTATTTCCAAGAAAACTAAAGCAGGACTGTGACCCGGGGATAATTTGGGAGGCTCACAAGTCAGTACTCCGCAGGGTACTTATCAGGCACGGGGCGCGCATCAAACGAACACGGAAGGAACAGCTTGCTAATCTGTTTCGTGAACTTGCCTCTGTGTAAGCGAAACATAAACATACCCCCTTACGGACCTTAGAGATTGAATTGGGGACACTCCATACCCATATTGCTGTCCTACTCCATTATAAAGCGAAAGCGGCACTCCAGTTTTGTCGTAAACTGACGTAGGAATCAGAGGACACATGCAGAAAAATCTTAGCCAGGTCGGTAAAGGAGTTGAAATTTGGCTCTTACATACCACAGTTGATAGATGAGAATGGCCAGAGGGCCTCTACCCCAACCCAAATAGTCGAAGTCTTTGAAAAATGTTACTCTGATCTCTACAACCTGCCCGATTCAGGGTCTGGACAGGACAATATAGACAGATATGTAACCGGTTCTGGTCTACCAACCCTCTCATCGGAATCACGGGTGTACTTGGAGGACCCGATCACACTGGAAGAAGTCCAGACGGCCGTGGGACCTCCGAAGGTGGGTAAGGCTCCGGGCCCTGACGGATATACCGCACAATACTTTAAGACCTTCCTCCCTATTCTCGGCCTGCGCTTGGTGAATTTATTTTCCTGAGGATAACCTTAGAGCTCACATCTCGTTGATAACTAAGGAGGGCAAGGACCCAGGCCTATGTGGGAGCTACAGACCCATTTCCCTCCAAAATTCGGTCCTAAAACTATTCTCTAACTCCTCGCCACGTGATTGGCACATCACTTGTAGTCCCTTATACATATTGACCAGTTAGGTTTTATTCCCACCAGGGAAGATAGGGACAACACCACTAAGGTGCTTACCCTGATCCGTAAAGCAAAGTCATCTGGGACCCCTTGTCTTTTCATGAGTACTGATGCCGAGAAGGCTTTTGATCGGGTCAAATGGACATTAATGTTCTCGGTCCTTCGCCATATAGGTCTGAGTGAACGGATGCTGGCATGGATAAGTAAGATATACTCACGTACTTACATTCCACTGGACATCGCGCGTACGTTTATGTTGAACTTCCCCCCACCCTTTGTCACTAAGATCCGCAGTTTGCTTCATGGGTGGCATTCTGGCCTCCATTCCTGGTTCAGCAGATGCAATCTCATTAAAATGAACATACTCCCTAAATTTACTTATCTTTTCCAAGCTCTCCCGATCCAGATTCCAGTCCTGTTTTTTAAGCAAGCTCAATCCTTGCTCACTCAATTTAACTGGGCCCACAAAAATCCCAGACTTAAGCGGTCACAGCTGACATTGTCTAAACAACAGGGAGGGTTTGTTCTCCCTAACTTGCGACGCTACTACCTGGCCTCCCATCTGGGGCATGTATTGGACTGGAATCGAAACAAACTTTCTAAGCTCACTCCCGAATTCCGCTAAGAAGCGCCATGTGGTGCTATAAGTATTCCCCCACAGAATTTATGTCACATTCCACTATAGGGGCTTAGTTGAAAGTCAGTCACCTGATCGCTACCCAAAACACACTCACGTCTTTGACTTCCCCCCTATTCCCTATACGTGGCCATCCAACCTTTGAACTGGGGACCCACTTAGAAATTCCAACCTAGACAATGCGTCTAAATTCGTCATTGATGGAAAATGGCCTTCTTTCTCAACCCTAACAGATCCGACAGGGCTTTTCCAACTGCCTTTTTGGAGAGCGGCGCAACTACATCATTTTCTCCATTCCATCCCCAATCCTCAAACGTTCGCCCGCCCTCAGTCGGAGTTTGAGACTCTATGCAGGAGCGAAGGCCCTTTGGCCCACATTCTCTCTCAAACAGATTACCCACACTTAACCTGTCTGTCCAACTGGGAAAAGGACCTTAATTGCTAATTTTCCCCAGCACAGAGACAACGCATTATCACTTTGGCTGTCAAAATTTCGCTGTGCACGAAGATACAGGAGACGAATTTTAAACTTCTCACCAGGTGGTATTTGACACCATCAAAGCTGCAGAAATGTTTCTCCTCTTCCTCGAACATATGCTGGAGGTGTGGAGAAGAAGAGGGCACGTTGCTGCACATTTTTTGGTCCTGCCTCAGCTTGGTGGACTTCTGGACAGAGATCCGATGCATAACACAAAAATTCACAGACTTCTCCATCCAGGAAGAGGCTGCATTCTTTCTCTTGCACCATTCACAGATTCCCATTAAAGTGGAGGGCCGGTTATAAAAAAAAAAAAAAAGTCAGCAGCTGCAAACACTGTAGCTGCTGACTTAATAAACACACTCACCTGTCCAGGGCGCCCGCGATGTCGGCCGCCCGAGGCCGACCCGTCCCTCGGCTCTCGGGTCCCGGCGCCGCCATCCCTTGTAAGGGAAACAGGCAGCGGAGCCTTATGGCTTCACTGCCCGTTTCCTACTGCGCATGCGCGAGTCCCGCAGCTACTGCGCATGCGCGAGTCCCGCAGCGCTTTCTGAATGGGACGCGCTGTGTTCTGGAACACACAGTTCCCAGAACACAGCGCGACTCATTACCCAGAAGACGCCGCGACGAAGACAGAAGACAGAAGATCTCCGCGGAGGAGGAAGAGGAAGATTAGGAGAAAGTGCCTAGCAACAGGCATTTCTGGTAAGTAAAAAAAAAAAATTTTTTTCATTTTTTTTTTTTTTTAGATTTTTTGTAATTTTTAACATTTTTTTGTTTTTCAGGGTGGCCCTCCCCTTTAAGAAGTACAAAAAAATCTATTTTACGGCATGTGATAAATGCGGCGAAATCCTGCATCCCTCTCTATTGGAAAAAATGTTCCCCCCCTTTCATTACCCACTGGCTTAGGAAAATAGAGGACATTAAAAAAAATGGAGGACTTGATCCTCACATCACAAGGTATACAAGAATTTTTAAAAAAAACCTGAGACATCTGGAATACCTTTATATTCTTGCTGGAAGGATGTCGCCTGCTATCGCCTTAGTGCTCTGAGCTTTCCTTGACTGGCCCCTTGGACAGTGGCTGCCATCGTGTCTCGTCCCCTCTTCTCCTTTTCTGATCTTTCAACCCTTCTCTTTTCTGCCTACCTCCCCTATCTCTCACCCCCTCCACCCCCTCTCTCTTTTGGAAAGAGTGGAAAATTGGGAATGACGGCCCCACACCCCCCTCTGGATGGATTATGCCGGAGGGACCTGGGGGTTTGTGTGACCCTGGATCTTGGTACAGTACTTTATCCGTGCCTCGAATCATTGTGATTGATGGAAGGCAGACTCACAGTTGCGAATATACCTGTATCAAGTATTGTTCAGCTGCTTTTTGCTCTGTATTTCTCTGTTGCATTATGTACTCGGGGGACCGTCTTCCCCTATTTGGAGAAAAAATTATATATGAAAAAAAAAAAGAAGCCTACGACACCTGGTATTCCCAGGCGGTTTCCCATCCAGGCATTAACCAGGCCTGCTGGTCTGCTTAGCCTCCAAGATCAGACGAGATGGAACAGATTCAGGGTGATGTGGCCGTAGCCGATATCTTCAGTCACTCTCAACTCTCTTGACAAACACCAAGATGGTCACCTTGGAAACAAGCGGAAAAAAATAGGTCAATGGCCACAACATAAAAAGATGCCTACGGCATCTGGAAATCCCAGGCGGTCTCCCATCCAGGTACTAAACTGGTCCCAACCCTGCTGAGCCTCTGAGATCAGATGAGATTGGGCTCTTTTAGGGTGGTGTGGCCGTAGGAGATTTCTTCAGGCACTCTCAACCTTGACTAACGCCAATATGGTCACCTTGGGAAACAAACAAAAAAATCAAGTCAACGCCAACAACATGAGAAGAAGTCTACAGCACCTAGTATTCCCAGGTGGTCTCCCATCCAGGTATTAACAAGGCCCGACCCTGTTTAGTCTCTGAGATCAGATGAGATCTGTTGCTTTCAGGGTTATGTGGCCATAGGCGAGCTCTTCAAGCACTCTCAACCCTCTTGACAAACACCAAGATGGTCACCTTGGTAAACAAACAAAAAAAAAAAAACAAGTTTTCAGGGTGATGCTGCTGTAAGCGAACTCTTTGGGCACTCTCAACCCTCTTGACAAATGCCAAGATAGTCACCTTGGGAAACAAGCGAAAAAAAAACAGGTCAATGTCAACAACATAAAAAGAAGACTACGGCACCTGGTATTCCAAAGCCATCTCCCATCCAGGGACTAACTAGGCCCAACCCTTCTTAGCCTCAGAGATGCGAAGAGATAGGGCTCTTTCAGGGTGATGCTGCTGTAAGCGAACTCTTTGGGCACTCTCAACCCTCTTGACAAATGCCAAGATGGTCACCTTGGGAAACAAGCGGAAAAAAAACAAAACGAATCAAGGCCAACAACATAAAAAGAAGCCTACAATAACTGGTATTCCCAGGTGGTCTCCCATCCAGGTACTAACCAGGCCTGACTCTTCTTAGCCTCCAAGATCAGATGAGATTGGGTGCTTTCAGAGTGCTCAGACTCTTTCCCCATCACTAATGGGATGAGGCAGGGGTGTACTCTGTCTCCCCTAATTTTTATTCTGACACTGGAACCACATTCACGTTCGGAATGACCCGAATATTACTGGCATATCCAAACCAACGGCACACCACAAAATTGCGGCATGCGCTGACGATCTAATTTTTTTCGTCTCCAATCCACACATTTCACTTCCCAATATACTCGCGGCTCTCCGGCGATACGGCAGCCTATCAAACTATAAAATCAATTGCACCGTCGGCTGTATTGAATATATCGGTCCCGGATGGTGAGGCCAGGAGGCTACGCTCCGCTTTTCCATTCTACTGAGCTGAAAAATCTATACGTTACCTGGGCGTTGACATCGCAGCGGATTTGGCGCAATTGTCCCCGCTTAATTTTGTCCCTCTCCTGAATAGACTGAAATCTGATTTGGGAAACTGGCATGCTTTAACACTGACCCGGTTCGGGCGCTGTAATGCATTCAAAATGACGGCCCTCCCGCGGATCTTATACTTGTTCCAGACATTACCGATCCGGTTACCCCCAATTTTTTTCAGACAACTGCAGCTGCTGCTCCGGGACTTTATTTGGGCACGCAAACCGCCCAGAGCCCGTTTGCAATTGCTTGCCAGACCAAAGGACAAGGGGGGTCTGGGTCTCCCAGATCTGAGACAATACAACAGAGCGACTCTGCTAGCGAGAGTCGTTGATTGGCATTGTAATGGCCCACACAAGCAGTGGGTGGAGATGGAGATTGAGGATGGATCCATTCCCCTATTGACCTCCCCGTGGCTCCTGTCCTCCCTACCAAAAGACCTCAGAGATCACCCCGTAGTGGGAGCTACATTGGCTGTTGTGCGGAGGTTGTTCCGCTGCACACACATTGCTCCCCTGCCGTCACCAATGACTCCGGTTATAGGTAATCCAGACTTCCCACCGGGATTTACCAACAATAAACTGCGACAGTTGACAGTGGTGGGGAAACAGCGTCTGGGAGAGGTGTGGTCCTCGGGAGGGCTCCCGACCACGCAAACTGTCGCCGAGCTTTCTGACCCTCCGCTTGAATTGTTTAATGCTTATCAACTTCGTCACTTTCTTCTGGCCATACAAAGGGCCCCCTACACTCCTAGAGACCTGACGCCCTATGAGTCATCTGTCACAAAAAGGAACCTGTGCGACACACCCTCTCCCTCCTGTACAACATATTAAGTAGTCAGGAGGAAGAGTCGACCCCACCATTTATCCACAAATGGGAGATTGCATTTGGCAACACATTTACCCCACAACAGTTAGGGAAGATCCTGACATTAGTACATAAAGCTTCCATCGCAAACCAATATCAAGAATCAGGATACAAGATAGTCTCACGCTGGTATAGAGTCCCATACCTTCTGAATAAAATGAATAGATCGATCCCGGATGTTTGTTGGAGGTGCAATTCAGATACGGGGACCATGGGACACATTTTCTGGGCATGCCCGGCCTTGAGGAACTTTTGGGTGGAGGTGACCGGGACGATAAAAACTCTCAGAAATGTAGATATCGCAGACAACCCAGCAGCGTGCCTTCTACACTTGACCGAACAGCCTGTTCGAAAATACAAAAAAACCCTCACGATGCAACTCCTGAACGCCGCCCGGGTCTGCATTCCCACACTGTGGAGGCAGCCTCAGCCCCCATCCAAGGTGCTGTGGTATTCCAAAGTCAATCATATTCTCCGGATGGAAGAATTGACCGCCACCCTTCACAACACTGAAGAGGCATTTAGTGTTACATGGAGGCCCTGGAGGTATTTTACTGGTACTTGAGACTACATTCGGGAGGTGAGCAGCGCCCCTGTCCCAGAAAACGACTGAACATTTAACGTTTACCTACGTAGGCCATGTCTGCCCTGGGTGGCATTCCCCCCCCCCCCTCATTTTCTGTCTTTATTTTTCTATTTTTCCCCGCCGCCATCCCCCCCCTCCTCTCTCTCCGTCTTTGCACTCTCTTCTTCCCCCGTCCTCCCTTTTGACTATGCCTTGTCTCCTTACTAGCCTTTGGGACCCAGAAGAACCCCAGGGTTCTGGACACGACCGGCTCATATTTTACTCTGGTTCACGTAGGTCATGATAAGCTGGCTCGCTGTGGTCCCAGTTGTTCTCCATGATTACATTTGTCCGAACGGAGCTGCATTAGTTATACTGTACTACATGTCGGAGGTGGGGTTTCTCTCTTTTCTGCATGAAACTCTAGGACTCCCCTCTGAGAACCCAGAGTAATTTGGCTGCCTATTTTTTGTTACCATGTAATTGTGACCCTGGGTCATGCTGTATGGTTGACTGTTACATTTGTGTTGTTCTACTTATACTTAGTAAAAGAATAAAACAAAAAATAAAAAATAAGTCAATGCCAACAACTTAAAAAAAAAGCCTATGGCATCGAGAAATCCCAGGCGGTCTCCCATCCACGTACTAACCAGGTCCCAAACCTGCTTAGCCTCTGAGATCAAATGAGATTTGGCTCTTTCAGGGTGATGCAGCCATAGTAGATTTTTTCAGGCACGCTCAACCCTCTTGACAAACGCCAAGATGGTCACCTTGGGAAACAAACAAAAAAAACAAGTCAATGCCAACAACATAAAAAGAAGCCTACCGCACCTAGTATTTCCACGCGGTCTCCCATCCAGGTATTAACAAGGCGCGTCCCTTTCTAGCCTCTGAGATCAGCGGAGATTGGGCGCTTTCAGGGTGATGTGTCCATAGGCAATCTCTTTGGGCACTCTCATCCCTCTTGAAAAATGCCAAAACCCTGGGAAACAAGCGAAAAAAAACAGGTCAACGCCAACAACATAAAAAGAAGAATACGGCACCTGGTATTCCAAGGCCGTCTCCCATTCAAGTACTAACTAGGCCCAACCCTTCTTAGCCTCTGAGATCAGAAGAGATAGGGTGCTTTCAGGGTGATGTGGCTGTAAGCGATCTCTTTAGGCACTCTCAACCCTCTTGACAAATGGCAAGATGATCACTTTGGGAAACAAGCGAAAAAAACAGGTCAACACCAACAACATAAAAAGAAGCCTGCGGCATCTGGAAAACCCAGGCGGTCTCCCATCCAGGTACAAACCAGGCCCAACCCTGCTTAGCCTCTGAGACCAAGCGAGATTGGGCGCTTTCAGGTTGTTGTGCTCGTAGGCAATTTCTTTGTGCACTCTCAACCCTCTTGACACATGCCAAGATGGTCACCTTGGGAAACAAGGGAAAATAAAACAGGTCAACGCCGACAACATAATGAGAAGCCTATGGCACCTGGTATTCCCAAGCTGTCTCCCATCCAGGAACTAACCAGGCCCATCGCTGCTTAGCCTTCGAGATCAGATGAGATTGGGCTCTTTCAGGGTGATTTGGCCGTAGGCACTCTCTTTGGGCACTCTGAAGCCTCTTGACAAAGGCCAAGATGGTCACCTTGGGAAACAAGCTAAAAAAAACAGGTCAAAGCCAACAACATAAAAAGAAGCCTACGGCATCCAGTATTCCCAGGCGATCTCCCAATCAAGACACTAACCAGACCAGATCCTTCTATGGCACCTGGTCTTCCCAGGCAGTCTCCCATCCAGGTACTAACCAGGCCTGACGCTGCTTAGCCTCTGAAATCAGACGAGATCGGGTGCTTTCAGGTTGATGTGGCCGTAAGCGTTCTCTTCAAGACACGCCCAACCCTCTTGACAAACGGCAAGATGGTCGCCTTGAGAAACAAGCAAAAAAAACAGGTCAAAGCCAACAACATTAAAAGAAGCCTATGGGCTTACAGTGGACCCTAAAAGATGGGACCCACTAGCTCTGTCATGGTTCGGACGCTGTAATGTGTTGAAGATGAATGCGTTGCCACGACTTCTGTATCTACTACAAGCCTTACCTATCAAAATACCCCAGACTTTCTTTCATGCGGTTCGCTCAATCTTTATCAAGTTCCTCTGGCGTGGAAAACATATGCGTATTGGTAGGGCAATGCTATTGCGACCGAAATTGCGGGGAGGTATTGGCTTCCCGGACCCTGCTCTATATTACACAGCGACGCACATGACACCGGTGTTGACTGGTGCCGGTGTTCTGCCATATACTGTCCGGCCATGATATAGTGTCTGCGCCGTACTGCTCATGCGCAGTACGGAGCAGACGAAGCTTCGGAGATTTTCATGCGTGGTGAGTGGAGGTGGTAGCCCCACCATCCAAGTGGACATAGGGTTGTGAATATTAGAGGGCCCCTCGCAGGCGAGCTTCGCTCGCCACGCTTCGGGCTTGGCCTCGCTGCGCATGCGCAGTACACAGCGGACACTATCCGATGGGGGACCATATGTGATAAGACACCGGCATGGGGAACTGAAGCTATGGGTCAAGCTAGAGCAGGAGATGGTGCGGGTTCCACTGGCTGGTCTGCCTTGGGCGGGGAGGCCATTGGAGCCCTGTGTGACTACTCACCCGTTAATTGGCCCCTCGCTCGCCGAGATGGATAGTTTTTTTCACCTTTCCCACCTGACTAACTTCCCTTCTCCTATGACCCCAATTATTGGACATCCTAGATTCCCTCCGGGCCTGTCTGACCAGGCCTTTACCAGGCAAGCCCCGAAAGGGCTTCTGAGAGAAGCCCTATTTCTTGGACCCACGGGCTTGATTCCCATGGGGACCATACTGCTAGAGCAAGTACCTGTTGCATTGGATATATATATATATATTGGACCTATATGTTTCAGGGTGGCCTGCATAAAGTGCCAGGCCACCCTGTCAAAGGCCTTCTCCACGTCCGTTGACAACATAAGCAAGGGCCTTCCCTGTACATGCGCCGCATGGATTAAATTGAGGACTCGGGCCGTATTGTCTCTAGCTTCCGACTTATTTTTATTTTTTTGCTTGTTTCCCAAGGTGACCATCTTGGCGTTTGTCAAGAGGGTTGAAAGTGCCTGAAGAGATTGCCTACAGGCACATCACCCTGAAAGCACCCGATCACGTTTGATGTTGGAAGCTAAGAAGAGTCAGGCCTTGTTAGTACCTGGAGGGGAGACCGCCTGGGAATACCAGGTGTCGTAGACTTCTTTTTATGTTGTTCGCGTTGACCTGTTTTTTTTCCGCTTGTTTCACAAAGTGACCATCTTGGTGTTTGTCAAGAGGGTTGAGAGTGCCTGAAGAGATTGCCTATGGCCACATCACTCTGAAAGCACCCAATCTCGTCTGACCTTGGAGGCTAAGAAGAGTCGGGCCTGGTTAGTACCTGGATGGGAGACCACCTGGGAATACCAGTTATTGTAGGCTTCTTTTTATGTTGTTGGCGTTGATTCGTTTTTTTTTTTTTGCTTGTTTCCCAAGGTGACCATCTTGGCATTTGTCAAGAGGGATGAGAGTGCCCAAAGAGATCGCTTACAGCAGCATCACCCTGAAAGAGCCCTATCTCTTCTCTTCTCTGAGGCTAAGAAGGGTTGGGCCTAGTTAGTACCTGGATGGGAGATGGCGTTGGAATACCAGGTGCCGTATTCTTCTTTTTATGTTGTTGACATTGACCTGTTTTTTTTCGCTTGTATCTCAAGGTGACTATCTTGGCATTTGTCAAGAGGGTTGAGAATGCCCAAAGAGATTGCCTATGGGCACATAACCCTGAAAGCGCCCGATCTCCTCTGATCTCAGAAGCTAAACAGGGTTGGGCCTTGCTAGTACCTGGATTGGAGACCACCTGGGAATACTAGGTGCTGTAGGCTTCTTTTTATGTTGTTGGCCTTGACCTGGTTTTTTTTTCACTTGTTTCCCAAGGTGACCATCTTGGCGTTTGTCAAGAGGGTTGAGAGTGCCCAAAGAGATCACCTACGGCCCCATCACCCTGAAAGCGCCCAATCTCGTCTGATCTCGGATGCTAAACAGTGTCGGGCCTGGTTAGTACCTGGATGGGAGACCGCCTGGAAATACCAGATGCCATAGGCTTTTTTTTTTTTTTTTTTTTTTTTTATTTAGTAGTATGCGACATACAATGCAAAGGCAACTTCACAGAATGTGTGATACAAATAGTTACAAACAAACGATCATATTGCATGGATATCAGAGCCAATGGTAAGAAGTCCGAGGAGAATAGCACGTGTACAGCTTTGCGGTCATATCAAGATGAGATTAAAGCTCCATCTCGTTGGGATCCTCTACCACTTAAAATATTATTGATACTAGCCCTGCTACCTTCGAAGAGTTTAGATATCCATAGATAGAGGAAGAGTATTGTGTAGTAGTCAAATGGGGTCGGAACATACCATTTTCTTTTCCCTTTTTTGAGTTAAGAAGGGAAATAGTAGAACTGAAAGGAGGGAGAAGGGGAAAGAGAAGATTGGGGAAGGAAATGGCAGAAAAGGAAAAGAAGGGGTAAGGGGGTGTCGTGGGTAGAGTGGATAGGATGGGGTCCCCTCCCAGGGAGCAAGAGACGCCCTCGGCTCACCAGCTCATCAGCTGTCCAACGTTTGGAACAGCGATCTCCAACGATCACCATGAGCTTACTATGTCTCGCGGAGGTATTCTTCCGAAAAGCGAAACTGGGTCCAGTAGAACCATCTGTTCCCATGCTCCTCCGTTTTATCCCTCATTGTGGCAGTCAGGTCTTCCATTCGTTCAATATCATTAACCCTTGCGAACCACTGGGTCACCATTGGAGCAGATTGCTCTTTCCACTGACTTGGGATGCAGGCCCTAGCTGCCTTGAGGAGATGTTTAAGTAAGGACTTATGATAACGCTTTATCGACATAGGAGTTAGATTGAGAAGAACTGCTGCGGGATCATTGGCTAAGGAAATGTCTGTGAACTTGTGGATGAGTCTCAGGACAGGCTGCCCGAATGTTTGTAATTTAGGGCATTCCCAGAAAATGTGGAGAATGGTGCCAGCCTGTTGCCCACAGCGACAGCAGCGGTCAGATTGACCGGGGAATATTTTGGCCAACACCACCGGTGTACGATACCAGCATGTGATCAGCTTATATGAGATCTCCTGATATTTACTGCAGAGTGACGACTTATGGGCGAAAAAGAGTATTCTGTCCTTCTGTGGTTTGGAGAATGTAGTTTGTAAGTCCCTTTTCCATTTAGCTAGGAAGGGTGGATCCGTGGAGGATTGTGCATCTGTCAGGATTAGGTAGGACCTAGAGAGGGAACCATGAATTGGGCCATCATCCAGGCAAAGTTCCTTGAAGGGGTGGAATTGTCTAGAGAAGAACGAATGGTTAGGTAGTGATCCGAGGAAATGGATTAGCTGTCTAGCTCTCCAGCTATCCAATGCAACAGGTACTTGCTCTAGCAGTATGGTTCCCATGGGAATCAAGCCCGTGGGTCCAAGAAATAGGGCTGCTCTCAGAAGCCCTTTCGGGGCTTGCCTGGTAAAGGCCTGGTCAGACAGGCCCGGAGGGAATCTAGGATGTCCAATAATTGGGGTCATAGGAGAAGGGAAGTTAGTCAGGTGGGAAAGGTAAAAAAAACTATCCATCTCGGCGAGCGAGGGGCCAATTAATGGGTGAGTAGTCACACAGGGCTCCAATGGCCTCCCCGCCCAAGGCAGACCAGCCAGTGGAACCCGCGCCATCTCCTGCTCTAGCTTGACCCATAGCTTCAGTTCCCCATGCCGGTGTCTTATCACATATGGTCCCCCATCGGATAGTGTCCGCTGTGTACTGCGCATGCGCAGTACACAGCAACACAGATTCCAAAAATTGCGAGCATGAACGGCACCTGCGCACTGAGTACAGGTTCTATCCCCACTATCCAAGTGGACATAGAGTAAGAATATAAAAGAGCCGAGCGCAGCGAAGCCAAGCCCGAAGCGTGGCGAGCAAAGCTCGCCTGCGAGGGGCCCTCTAACCACTTTCAGACCGGACCAATTTGCTGGTCAAAGACCAGACCACTTTTTGCGATTCGGCACTGCGTCGCTTTAACTGACAATTGCGCGGTCGTGCGACGTGGCTCTCAAACAAAATTAACGTCCTTTTTTTCCCACAAATAGAGCTTTCTTTTGGTGGTATTTGATCACCCCTGCGGTTTTTATTTTTTGCGCTATAAACAAAAATAGAGCGACAATTTTGAAAAAAACGCATTATTTTTTTACTTTTTGTTATAATAAATATCCCCCAAAAATATATAAAAAAACATTTTTTTCCCTCAATTTAGGCCAATACGTATTCGTCTACATATTTTTGGTAAAAAAAATCGCAATAAGCGATTATTGATTGGTTTGCGCAAAAGTTATAGCGTTTACAAAATAGGGATAGTTTTATAGCATTTTTATTAATAATTTTTTATTATTTTATTTTTACTAGTAATGGCGGCGATCTGCGATTTTTATTGTGACTGCGACATTGTCGGGGACCCATCGGACATTTTTGACACATTTTTGGGACCATTGTCATTTATACAGTAATCACTGCTATATAAATGCAGTGATTCCTGTGTAAATGACACTGGCAGTGAAAGGGTTAACCAGTGGGTGGCAGTGTAGGGGTTAAGTGTTCCTAGGGGAGTGTTACTAACTGTGGGGGGGTTGGGCTTTCATTTAGTGTACACTGATCTCTGCTCCAATCACATGGAGCAGAGATCAGCGTCACTAGTTGCTAGGCAGAATGAGAAAATGTTGTTTATACAGCATTTCCTCACTTCCGACGCTCCGTGAGACGATCGCGGGGATGCCCGCGGCGATCGAGTCCGCGGGTCCCGCGACCGGACTCACGGGGGTCCCGACCAGCGTGGGAGCGCGCCGCCGGCGGCGCGCTCCCGATGGCACGGCGGCAACGAATATTGGACGTACATGTACGCCAATATGCCTGCCCGTGCCATGCTGTCGACGTACATCGTCGTGCGCTGGTCGGGAAGTGGCTAATATTCACAACCCTATGTCCGCTTGGATGGTGGGGCTACCACCTCCACTCACCGCGCAGGAGCCGTTCAGCTTCGGAGTACACAGCGGACACTATATCATGGCCGGACAGTATATGGCAGAACACCGGCACCAGTCAACCACCGGTGTCATGTGCCTCGCTGTGTAATATAGAGCAGGGTCCGGGAAGCCAATACCTCCCCGCAATTTCGGTCGCAATAGCATTGCCCTACCAATACGCATATGTTTTCCGCGCCAGAGGAACTTGATAAAGATTGAGCGAACCGAATGAAAGAAAGTCTGGGGTATTTTGATAGGTAAGGCTTGTAGTAGATACAGAAGTCGTGGCAACGCGTTCATCTTCAACACATTACAGCGTCCGAACCATGACAGAGCTAGTGGGTCCCATCTTTTAAGGTCCGCTGTAAGCCCATAGGCTTCCTTTTATGTTGTTGGCTTTGTCTGTTGTTCTCAAGGCGACCATCTTGGCGTTTGTCAAGAGGGTTAGGCGTGTCTTGAAGAGAACGCTTACGGCCACATCAACCTGAAAGCACCCGATCTCGTCTGATTTCAGAGGCTAAGCAGCGTCAGGCCTGGTTAGTACCTGGATGGGAGACTGCCTGGGAAGACCAGGTGCCATAGAAGGATCTGGTCTGGTTAGTGTCTTGATTGGGAGATCGCCTGGGAATACTGGATGCCATAGGCTTCTTTTTATGTTGTTGGCTTTGACCTGTTTTTTTTAGCTTGTTTCCCAAGGTGACCATCTTGGCCTTTGTCAAGAGGCTTCAGAGTGCCCAAAGAGAGTGCCTACAGCCAAATCACCCTGAAAGAGCCTAATCTCATCTGATCTCGGAGGCTAAGCAGCGATGGGCCTGGTTAGTACCTGGATGGGAGAAAGCTTGGGAATACCAGGTGCCGTAGGCTTCTCATTATGTTGTCGCGTTGACCTGTTTTTTTTCCCTTGTTTCCCAAGGTGACCATCTTGGCATGTGTCAAGAGGGTTGAGAGTGCACAAAGAAATTGCCTATGGGCACAACACCCTGAAAGCGCCCAATCTCGTTTGGTCTCAGAGGCTAAGCAGGGTTGGGCCTGGTTTGTACCTGGATGGGAGACCGCCTGGGTTTTCCAGATGCCGCAGGCTTCTTTTTATGTTGTTGGTGTTGACCTGTTTTTTTCGCTTGTTTCCCAAAGGGATCATCTTGGCATTTGTCAAGAGGGTTGAGAGTGCCTAAAGAGATCGCTTACAGCCACATCACCCTGAAAGCACCCTATCTCTTCTGATCTCAGAGGCTAAGAAGGGTTGGGCCTAGTTAGTACTTGAATGGGAGACGGCCTTGGAATACCAGGTGCCGTATTCTTCTTTTTATGTTGTTGGCGTTGACCTGTTTTTTTTCGCTTGTTTCCCAGGGTGACTATCTTGGCATTTTTCAAGAGGGATGAGAGTGCCCAAAGAGATTGCCTATGGGCACATCCCCCTGAAAGCGCCCAATCTCTGCTGATCTCAGAGGCTAGAAAGGGTCGCGCCTTGTTAATACCTGGATGGGAGACCGCCTGGAAATACTAGGTGCGGTAGGCTTCTTTTTATGTTGTTGGTGTTGACTTGTTTTTTTTGTTTGTTTCCTAAGGTGACCATCTTGGCATTTGTCAAGAGGGTTGAGCGTGCCTGAAAAAATCTACTATGGCTGCATCACCCTGAAAGAGCCAAATCTCATTTGATCTCAGAGCAGGGCCGGCGCTACCACTAGGCGAAGTAGGCAGCCGCCTAGGGCGCACTACCACCTAGGGCGCAACTACGGCCTCTGCCCAGTGTGAGCTCCTCTTCTGCTCTCTCGCCCCCCCTGTGGTGTTCCACCGGCGCCACCAATCCCCCATGTTTCCCGCTGAGCGCCCCACCGTACTCATCTCACAGCGCCGCTCCGGGACTCCTTTGCTCCAGCCTGTCCCTCTGGAGCTGCGCTGTGTGTCTGTGTGAGTGCAGCGGAGGGGCGGGGCTCGGCGGAGATGGGAGCTTCGAGAGGTCGGTCAGCTGACCTCCTGCCCGGCGGGGACATCATGGAGCGGGGTTGACGGCGCTGGCCTGGTCCCGGCGGGGATATGATGGAGGCGGAGCGGATGGATGGCGCTGGTGTGGCCCCGGCGGAGCGGGTGGACGGCGCTGGTGTGGCCCCGGCGGAGCGGATGGATGGCGCTGGCGTGGCCCCGGCGGAGCGGGTGGACGGCGCTGGCAGTGCGGAGGAGTCGGAGAGGCCCGGTGGGATGATGGTCGCTGAAGGCAGCATCAAAGAGCAGAGGTAAGGAGGAGGATGGATCCATTGAGCTGTATGGAGGGGGTTTGTGTGTGAGTAATGCAGGAAGTAGGAGTCAGGTAGGTCAGTGTGATGTGTGTCAGTGTCATGCCAGTGTGGTGTGTCTGTGTATGTGTCATGTCAGTGTGATGTGTCTGTGTATGTGTCATGTCAGTGTGATGTGTCTGTGTATGTGTCATGCCAGTGTGATGTGTCTGTGTATGTGTCATGTCAGTGTGATGTGTCTGTGTATGTGTCATGTCAGTGTGATGTGTCTGTGTATGTGTCATGTCAGTGTGATGTGTCTGTGTATGTGTCATGTCAGTGTAATGTGTCAGTGTATGTGTCATGTCAGTGTAATGTGTCAGTGTATGTGTCATGCCAGTGTGATGTGTCAGTGTATGTGTCGTGTCAGTGTATGTGTCATGTCAGTGTAATGTGTCAGTGTATGTGTCATGTCAGTGTAATGTGTCTGAGTATGTGTCATGTCAGTGTGATGTGTCTGTGTATGTGTCATGTCATTGTGATGTGTCTGTGTATGTGTCATGCCAGTGTGATGTGTCAGTGTATGTGTCATGTCAGTGTATGTGTCATGTCAGTGTAATGTGTCAGTGTATGTGTCATGTCAGTGTGATGTGTCAGTGTATGTGTCATGTCAGTGTGATGTGTCTGTGTATGTGTCATGTCAGTGTATGTGTCATGTCAGTGTGATGTGTCTGTGTATGTGTCATGCCAGTGTGATGTGTCTGTGTATGTGTCATGCCAGTGTGATGTGTCAGTGTATGTGTCATGCCAGTGTGATGTGTCGTGTCAGTGTATGTGTCGTGTCAGTGTAATGTGTCAGTGTATGTGTCGTGTCAGTGTATGTGTATGCGTCAGTGCCATTTTATGTGTCAGGGTATGTGTTTTCAGGGTATGTGTTTTCAGGGTATGTGTTTTCAGGGTAGGTGTCAGCGTGATGGTCAGTGTAGGTGTCAGCGTGATGGTCAGTGTAGGTGTCAGCGTGATGGTCAGTGTAGGTGTCAGCGCGATGGTCAGTGTAATTGGCAGTGTAGGTGCCAGGTGGGTTGGTGTAGGTGCCAGGTGGGTCGGTGTAATTAGCAGGTGGGTCAGTGTAGGGGTCAATGTGATGTGAGTAGTGCAGGAAGTAGGAGTCAGGTGGATTAGTTTATGTGTCAGGGGGTCAGTGTAGGGGTCAGATAGGTCATGTGTAGCAAGGGCAGGGTAAGGTGGAGTCATGGGCGCAGCCGGGGGGGGGGTGGCAAAATTAGGTTTTCGCCTAGGGTGTCAACGATCCTTGCACCAGCCCTGTCTCAGAGGCTAAGCAGGGTTGGGACCTGGTTAGTACCGGGATGGGAGACCGCCTGGGATTTCTCGATGCCATAGGCTTTTTTTTTAAGTTGTTGGCATTGACTTATTTTTTTTTTTTTGTTTTATTCTTTTATTAAGTATAAGTAGAACAACATAAATATAACAGTCAACCATACAGCATGACCCAGGGTCACAATTACATGCTAACAAAAAATAGGCAGCCAAATAACTCTGGGTTCTCAGAGGGGAGTCCTAGAGTTTCATGCAGAAAAGAGAGAAACCCCACCTCCGACATGTAGTACAGTATAACTAATGCAGCTCCGTTCGGACAAATGTAATCATGGAGAACAACTGGGACCACAGCGAGCCAGCTTATCATGACCTACGTGAACCAGAGTAAAATATGAGCCGGTCGTGTCCAGAACCCTGGGGTTCTTCTGGGTCCCAAAGGCTAGTAAGGAGACAAGGCATAGTCAAAAGGGAGGACGGGGGAAGAAGAGAGTGCAAAGACGGAGAGAGAAGAGGGGGGGGGGATGGCGGCAGGGAAAAAAAGAAAAATAAAGACAAAAAGGGAAGGGGGGGAATGCCACCCAGGGCAGACTTGGCCTACGTAGGTAAACGTTAGATGTTCAGTCGTTTTCTGGGACAGGGGCGCTGCTCACCTCCCAAATGTAGTCTCAAGTACCAGTAAAATACCTCCAGGGCCTCCATGTAACACTAAATGCCTCTTCAGTGTTGTGAAGGGTGGCGGTCAATTCTTCCATCCGGAGAATATGATTGACTTTGGAATACCACAGCACCTTGGATGGGGGCTGAGGCTGCCTCCACAGTGTGGGAATGCAGGCCCGGGCGGCGTTCAGGAGTTGCATCGTGAGGGTTTTTTTGTATTTTCGAACAGGCTGTTTTTATTGTCCCGGTCACCTCCACCCAAAAGTTCCTCAAGGCCGGGCATGCCCAGAAAATGTGTCCCATGGTCCCTGTATCTGAATTGCACCTCCAACAAACATCCGGAATCGATCTATTCATTTTATTCAGAAGGTATGGGACTCTATACCAGCGTGAGACTATCTTGTATCCTGATTCTTGATATTGGTTTGCGATGGAAGCTTTATGTACTAATGTCAGGATCTTCCCTATCTGTTGTGGGGTAAATGTGATGCCAAATGCAATCTCCCATTTGTGGATAAATGGTGGGGTCGACTCCTCCTCCTGACTACTTAATAGGTTGTACAGGAGGGAGAGGGTGTGTTGCACAGGTTCCTTTTTGTGACAGATGGATTCATAGGGCGTCAGGTCTCTAGGAGTGTAGGGGGCCCTTTGTATGGCCAGAAGAAAGTGACGAAGTTGATAAGCATTAAACAAGTCAAGCGGAGGGTCAGAAAGCTCGGCGACAGTTTGCGTGAGGACCACACCTCTCCCAGACGCTGTTTCCCCACCACTGTCAACTGTCGCAGTTTATTGTTGGTAAATCCCGGTGGGAAGTCTGGATTACCTATAACCGGAGTCATTGGTGACGGCAGGGGAGCAATGTGTGTGCAGCGGAACAACCTCCGCACAACAGCCAACGTAGCTCCCACTACGGGGTGATCTCTGAGGTCTTTTGGTAGGGAGGACAGGAGCCACGGGGAGGTCAATAGGGGAATGGATCCATCCTCAATCTCCATCTCCACCCACTGCTTGTGTGGGCCATTACAATGCCAATCAACGACTCTCGCTAGCAGAGTCGCTCTGTTGTATTGTCTCAGATCTGGGAGACCCAGACCCCCCTTGTCCTTTGGTCTGGCAAGCAATTGCAAACGGGCTCTGGGCGGTTTGCGCGCCCAAATAAAGTCCCGGAGCAGCACCTGCAGATGTCTGAAAAAGATTGGGGGTAACCGGATCGATAATGTCTGGAACAAGTATAAGATCCGCGGGAGGGCCATCATTTTGAATGCATTACAGCGCCCGAACCAGGTCAGTGTTAAATCATGCCAGTTTCCCAAATCAGATTTCAGTCTATTCAGGAGAGGAAGAAAATTAAGCGGGTACAATTGCACCAAATCCGCTGCGATGTCAACGCCCAGGTAACGTATAGATTTTTCAGCTCAGTAGAATGGAAAAGCGGAGCATAGCCTCTTGGCCTCACCATCCGGGACCGATATATTCAATACAGCCAATGGTGCAATTGATTTTATAGTTTGATAGGCTGCCGTATCGCCGGAGAGCCACGAGTATATTGGGAAGCGAAATGTGTGGATTGGAGACGAAAAAAATTAGATCGTCAGCGTACGCCGCAATTTTGTGGTGTGCCGAGGGTTTGGATATGCCAGTAATATTCGGGTCATTCCGAACGTGACACATAAGTGGTTCCAGTGTCAGAATAAAAATTAGGGGAGACAGAGGGCACCCCTGCCTCGTCCCATTAGTGATGGGGAAAGAGTCCGAGCACTCTGAAAGCACCCAATCTCGTCTGATCTTGGAGGCTAAGAAGAGTCAGGCCTGGTTAGTACCTGGATGGGAGACCACCTGGGAATACCAGTTATTGTAGGCTTCTTTTTATGTTGTTGGCCTTGATTCGTTTTTTTTTTTTTTCGCTTGTTTCCCAAGGTGACCATCTTGGCATTTGTCAAGAGGGTTGAGAGTGCCCAAAGAGATTGCCTATGGGCACATAAGCCTGAAAGCGCCCGATCTCCTCTGATCTCAGAGGCTAAACAGGGTCGGGCCTTGCTAGTACCTGGATTGGAGACCACCTGGGAATACTAGGTGCTGAAGGCTTATTGTTATGTTGTTGGCGTTGACTTGTTTTTTTTTTTTTGTTTGTTTACCAAGGTGACCATCTTGGTGTTTGTCAAGAGGGTTGAGAGTGCTTGAAGAGCTCGCCTATGGCCACATAACCCTGAAAGCACCAGATCTCGTCTGATCTCAGAGACTAAACAGGGTCGGGCCTTGTTAATACCTGGATGGGAGACAACCTGGGAATACTAGGTGCTGTAGACTTCTTCTCATGTTGTTGGCGTTGACTTGATTTTTTTGTTTGTTTCCCAAGGTGACCATATTGGCGTTAGTCAAGGTTGAGAGTGCCTGAAGAAATCTCCTACGGCCACACCACCCTAAAAGAGCCCAATCTCATCTGATCTCAGAGGCTAAGCAGGGTTGGGACCAGTTTAGTACCTGGATGGGAGACCGCCTGGGATTTCCAGATGCCGTAGGCTTCTTTTTATGTTGTGGCCGTTGACCTATTTTTTTCCGCTTGTTTCCAAGGTGACCATCTTGGTGTTTGTCAAGAGAGTTGAGAGTGCCTGAAGATATCGGCTACGGCCACATCGCCCTGAATCTGTTCCATCTCGTCTGATCTTGGAGGCTAAGCAGGGTCAGGCCTGGTTAATGCCTGGATGGGAAACCGCCTGGGAATACCAGGTGTCGTAGGCTTCTTTTTTTTTTCAAATATAATTTTTTCTCCAAATAGGGGAAGACGGTCCCCCGAGTACATAATGCAACAGAGAAATACAGAGCAAAAAGCAGCTGAACAATACTTGATACAGGTATATTCGCAACTGTGAGTCTGCCTTCCATCAATCACAATGATTCGAGGCACGGATAAAGTACTGTACCAAGATCCAGGGTCACACAAACCCCCAGGTCCCTCCGGCATAATCCATCCAGAGGGGGGTGTGGGGCCGTCATTCCCAATTTTCCACTCTTTCCAAAAGAGAGAGGGGGTGGAGGGGGTGAGAGATAGGGGAGGAAGGCAGAAAAGAGAAGGGTTGAAAGATCAGAAAAGGAGAAGAGGGGACGAGACACGATGGCAGCCACTGTCCAAGGGGCCAGTCAAGGAAAGCTCAGAGCACTAAGGCGATAGCAGGCGACATCCTTCCAGTGAGAATATAAAGGTATTCCAGATGTCTCAGGTTTGTTTAAAAAATTCTTGTATACCTTGTGATGTGAGGATCAAGTCCTCCATTTTTTTTAATGTCCTCTATTTTCTTAAGCCAGTGAGTAATGAAAGGGGGGGAACATTTTTTCCAATAGAGAGGGATGCAGGATTTCGCCGCATTTATCACATGACGTAAAATAGATTTTTTTGTACTTCTTAATGGGAATCTGTGAATGGTGCAAGAGAAAGAATGCAGCCTCTTCCTGGATGGAGAAGTCTGTGAATTTTTGTGTTATGCATCGGATCTCTGTCCAGAAGTCCACCAAGCTGAGGCAGGACCAAAAAATGTGCAGCAACGTGCCCTCTTCTTCTCCACACCTCCAGCATATGTTCGAGGAAGAGGAGAAACATTTCTGCAGCTTTGATGGTGTCAAATACCACCTGGTGAGAAGTTTAAAATTCGTCTCCTGTATCTTCGTGCACAGCGACATTTTGAGAGCCAAAGTGATAATGCGTTGTCTCTGTGCTGGGGAAAATTAGCAATTAAGGTCCTTTTCCCAGTTGGACAGACAGGTTAAGTGTGGGTAATCTGTTTGAGAGAGAATGTGGGCCAAAGGGCCTTCGCTCCTGCATAGAGTCTCAAACTCCGTCTGAGGGCGGGCGAACGTTTGAGGATTGGGGATGGAATGGAGAAAATGATGTCGTTGCGCCGCTCTCCAAAAAGGCAGTTGGAAAAGCCCTGTCGGATCTGTTAGGGTTGAGAAAGAAGGCCATTTTCCATCAATGACGAATTTAGACGCATTGTCTAGGTTGGAATTTCTAAGTGGGTCCCCAGTTCAAAGGTTGGATGGCCACGTATAGGGAATAGGGGGGAAGTCAAAGACGTGAGTGTGTTTTGGGTAGCGATCAGGTGACTGACTTTCAACTAAGCCCCTATAGTGGGATGTGACATAAATTCTGTTGGTAAATACTTATAGCACTACATGGCGCTTCTTAGCGGAATTCGGGAGTGAGCTTAGAAAGTTTGTTTCGATTCCAGTCCAATACACGGCCCAGATGGGAGGCCAGGTAGTAGCGTCGCAAGTTAGGGAGAACCAACCCTCCCTGTTGTTTAGACAATGTCAGCTGTGACCGCTTAAGTCTGGGATTTTTGTGGGCCCAGTTAAATTGAGTGAGCAAGGATTGAGCTTGCTTAAAAAACAGGACTGGAATCTGGATCGGGAGAGCTTGGAAAAGATAAGTAAATTTAGGGAGTATGTTCAATTTAATGAGATTGCATCTGCTGAACCAGGAATGGAGGCCAGAATGCCACCCGTGAAGCAAACTGCGGATCTTAGTGACAAGGGGTGGGGGGAAGTTCAACATAAACGTACGCGCGATGTCCGGTGGAATGTAAGTACGTGAGTATATCTTACTTATCCATGCCAGCATCCGTTCACTCAGACCTATATGGCAAAGGACCGAGAACATTAATGTCCATTTGACCCGATCAAAAGCCTTCTCGACATCAGTACTCATGAAAAGACAAGGGGTCCCAGATGACTTTGCTTTACGGATCAGGGTAAGCACCTTAGTGGTGTTGTCCTTATCTTCCCTGGTGGGAATAAAACCTAACTGGTCAATATGTATAAGGGACTACAAGTGATGTGCCAATCACGTGGCGAGGAGTTAGAGAATAGTTTTAGGACCGAATTTTGGAGGGAAATGGGTCTGTAGCTCCCACATAGGCCCGGGTCTTTGCCCTCCTTAGGTATCAACGAGATGTGGGCTCTAAGGGTATCCTCAGGAAAATCCCCATTTGAGCTCAGAGTATTAAATAAATTCACCAAGCGCGGGCCGAGAATAGGGAGGAAGGTCTTAAAGTATTGTGCCGTATATCCGTCAGGGCCCGGAGCCTTACCCACCTTCGGAGGTCCCACGGCCGTCTGGACTTCTTCCAGTGTGATCGGGTCCTCCAAGTACTCCCGTGATTCCGATGAGAGGGTTGGTAGACCAGAACCGGTTACATATCTGTCTATATTGTCCTGTCCAGACCCTGAATCGGGCAGGTTGTAGAGATCAGAGTAACATTTTTCAAAGACTTCAACTATTTGGGTTGGGGTAGAGGCCCTCTGGCCATTCTCATCTATCAACTGTGGTATGTAAGAGCAAGATTTCAACTCCTTTACCGACCTGGCTAAGATTTTTCTGCATTTGTCCTCTGACTCCTACGTCAGTTTACGACAGAACTGGAGTGCCGCTTTCGCTTTATAATGGAGAAGGACAGCAATATGGGTATGGAGTGTCCCTAATTCAATCTCTAAGGTCCGTAAGGGGGTATGTTTATGTTTCGCTTCCACAGAGGCAAGTTCACGAAACAGATTAGCAAGCTGTTCCTGATAAGTACCCTGCGGAGTACTGACTTGTGAGCCTCCCAAATTATCCCCGGGTCACAGTCCTGCTTTAGTTTTCTTGGAAATAAAGGTCCAATTCCCTGGTCACATCTGCTAAAACTTCCGGTATCTGGATGAGGCTCTCATTAAGGTGCCAGAATAGAGACCTAGGTGAGGGGTAGGGAGCGAGGAGCAAGAGGCAGAAGTGTCAACCGATGGCGAAAGGGGACATTAAAGTCCCCACCTAATATCAATTGGCCCTCCCGAAAGTCACATAATCTGTGCAGGGTAGTTCTGAGGAACGTGTCTTGGTGATCATTGGGAGCGTACACAGTGGCAAATGTAAAAAGGCGCTCTCCAATGTGGCCCCTAAGAAAAAGATATTGGCCCCCAGGGTCCACCAGAGAATCCTGGAGAACCCAGGGGAGCCTGCTAGAGATCAGAATAGAGAGGAGGGGTTAGTAGAGTGGTAGACCTTAGGGAAGGATCTCGACCATAGAAAGGGGAGGCTAGTATTTTTAAAATGTGTTTCTTGTATAAAGGCCACATCAGTACAGGATGTGTTCAGTTTTCCCAGGAGGATCCACCGTTTTTCAGGGGAGTTCAGTCCCTTAACGTTTAGAGAGGTGACCTTGACTGAGTCTCCCATCGCTCCTCGGGGAGGGGGAGGGGGACGTCAGAGAAAAGCAAAGAAAGTTGAACCAAGGTAGGTTTTGGGTGGGTAATGCATGGCGGGAACTAAGGGGGAGAAAGGAAGGGCAAATGGAAGGAAAGGTAAAGGGAAAAAGAGGCCGGGCACCCCAACCCCAGGGGGAGAGGGAAATTAAGGGTTGTCCGCACTCAACAGTACAGGAAGGGTATACTAAAACAGCACAATTATGCTATAGCGCTTACCAGATGTACACTGGGTTTAAAGCGCTGTCCTACTTGGGTTATTGGGTAGACAGGTCGGAGAGGGAGCCCCCGAATCCTAGTCCCCCCAGTCCCGGCAGTGGTAAATGTCACGTCTGATACCGCTATGCAAATAAAAGACAATCAGTAACATCAAAGAAACAAAAAACAATAGTATAACCAAAACAGAGGTAGAGCATATAACTGTCAGCACTGAGGGGTCTCCTCGGCTCGCCCTAAACATAGGCATGCACGAGGGAGCCCGTCACAACAGAAAAGGCATCACAGAATGGGATCCACCACCCCCCATCCCATACCCCTAAAGTACATGCAGTCCCCGAACAAATGCATTTCTCCCTTTGGCAGATTGTCCTCTCCTTACCCCCTCTCCCCTGTCCACGCCCCGGGGGGAAAAGGGGCAGGGAAGGGGGGAAAGGGGGAGTAGAAGGGGGGAAAGGGGGAGTGGAAGGGGGAAAGGGGGAGGGAAAGGAGGGAAGGGAAGGGTGGGAAGGGGGGGAAGGGAGGGGGGAAACAGGGGAGAGGGGACAAACATGCAGAAATGTCAAGTCCTTTAGCGCACTCCCACCAGCAAACACCCGGACCCCATAAATTTCAACTCCTCCCCTCCATGGTCACCACATCAAGATGAAAGAGGAGCAGCCCTGGTCGGTGCATGGAAAATCCGGCAGGCAAGGGGCTGGGGCCACCATCCCTCCATCCAATGGGAGACTTCACCCGAGCAGCAGTCCTAGGGCCCGCCAATTAGTGTCTCTCCTGCATCGCCATCGGGGGCTGTGTAGAGCATCCAGAGGGAGGCTGGGACCGCCCAAACAGTAAGGGGTAAATCCTCCAGGGGGGTCCAGAGTCACCCTGGAGGGAAGCAGTGTCTCGTACCAATAGGCTCAATAAATAAGTCATCCAGGGTCCCCGAAAGCTGCAGAAGGCAATGTCGGCAAAGAGTAGGTGGGAGCCAGAGGGGGGGACAAGGGGCGCATCCAGGGGGAGGGGACACATATGCGGGAATGTCAAGCCCTTCCAGTACAGCGCATTAGGTATCACTCAGACCCCCCAAAGTGCAACTCCCCCATCTAAGGTCAAGACTCCAGAAGGGAAGATGAGCCGCCCTGGTCTGTACATGAAAGAACCTGCTGCCAAGGGGTTGGGGCCATCATCCCTTCCTCCAATGGGAGATGCCACCGGAATGAAAGCCCTGTGTCCTGTCAAGTGGTGCCCCTCTGACAATGTCGTTGTGGTATATGTGGAGCATCCAGGGAGAGGCAGGGACCACCCAAACAGTGAGGGGTAAAGCCTCCAAGGGGGCCGGTGTCAGACATGAGAATAGCTGTGTCTTGTACAAGTTGGTTAATTAGACAAGTCATCCAGTGTGTTCCTGTGAGCAGCGGAAAGAAAGGTCGGTAAGGATTATGAATGGGTGGGGGCCAGGGAGTGCATAAAACTGCCACCAGATGACCGGGGCAGAGAGGGCAAGGGGATGAAAGTCAGATCTGGTAGGTGGGGGCGGGGGTGAGGAGTGTCCCTCATATTACTCACATTGGCCATACCTTGAAGCTGAGCGCTCTGCATACCCAGGACGTTCTTCTGTATAATCTAGCCTATCTGTACACATTAGTCGGTCCTCTGTATACACTAGTCTGTCTGTATACACTAGTGTATACAGATAGGCTAGATTATACAGAAGAACGTCCTGGGTATGCAGAGAGAGAGGCTAGAGTATGCATACTTGCTAGTGTATACAGACGGACTAGTGTATACAGAAGACCGGCTAGTTTATATAGGGAGGCTAATGTGTGCAAAAGACAGGCTAGTGTATACAAATAGGCTAGATTATAGAGAAGAACATCTTGGGTATGCAGAGAGAGCGGCTGGTTTACACAGAGAGGCTGCTGTATGCAGACTTGCTAGTGTATACAGACGGACTAGTGTATACAGAGAGGCTTGGGTATACAGAGAGCTAATGTATAAAGAGCAGCTAGTGTATACAAAAGACATCCAAGGGTATACAGAGAGACTCGTGTATGCAGAAGACCGGCTAGTTTATACAGAGAGGCTAAAGTGTACAAAACACAGGCTAGATTATACAGAAGAACGTCCTGGGTATGCAGAGATGGAGGCTAGGGTATACAGAGAGAGAGTGAGGCTGGGTTACACAGAGAGGCAGGAGTATGCAGACTTGCTAGGGTATACAGAGAGCGAGGCTAGAGTATGCATACTTGCTAGTGTATACAGGTGGACTAGTGTATACAGAAGACCGGTTAGTTTATACAGAGAGGCAAATGTGTACAAACGACAGGCTAGTGTATACAAATAGGCTAGATTATAGAGAAGAACGTCCTGGGTATGCAGAGATGGATGGCTAGTGTATACAGATAGGCTAGATTATACAGATAGGGTAGATTATACAGAAGAACGTCCTGGGTATGCAGAGATGGAGGCTAAGGTATACAGAGAGAGTGGCTAGAGTACGCATACTTGCTAGTGTATACAGATGGACTAGTGTATACAGAGGACCGGCTAGTTTATACAGAGAGGATAATGTGTACAAAAGACAGGCTAGTGTATACAAATAGGCTATATTATAGAGAAGAACGTCCTGGGTATGCAGAGAGAGAAGTTGGGTTACAAAGAGAGGCTAGTGTATGCAGACTTGCTAGTGTGTACCGGTGGACTAGTGTATACAGAGAGGCTTGGGTATACAGAGAGCTAATGTATAAAGAGATGCTAGTGTATACCGACGGACTAGTGTATACAGAGGACCGGCTAGTTTATACAGAGAGGTTGATGTGTAAAAAAGACAGGATAGTTTATACAGATAGGCTAGATTATACAGAAGAACGTCCTGGGTATGCAGAGATGGAGGCTAGGGTATACAGAGAGAGAGAGCGAGGCTGGGTTACACAGAGAGGCAGGAGTATGCAGACTTGCTAGTGTATACAGATGGACTAGTGTATACAGTAGACCGGCTAGTTTACACAGAGAGGCTAATGTGTACAAAAGACAGGCTAGTGTATACAGATAGGCTAGATTATACAGAAGAACGTCCTGGGTATGCAGAGATGGAGGCTAGGGTATACAGAGAGAGATGCTAGAGTATGCATACTTGCTAGTGTATACAGGCGGACTAGTGTATACAGAAGACCGGTTAGTTTATACAGAGAGGCTAATGTCTACAGAAGACCGGCTAGTGTATACACATAGGCTAGATTATAGAGAAGAACGTCCTGGGTATGCAGAGATGGAGGCTAAGGTATACAGAGAGAGAAGTTGAGTTACAAAGAGAGGCTAGTGTATGCAGACTTGCTAATGTATACCGGTGGACTAGTGTATACAGAGAGGCTTGGGTATACAGAGAGCTCATGTATAAAGAGATGCTAGTGTATACAAAAGACAACCAAGAGTAGACAGTGAGGCTCGTGTATACAGAAGACCGGCTACAGAGAAGCTAATTTGTACAAAAGACAGGCTAGTGTATACAGATAGGCTAGATTATACAGAGGAAGGTCCTGGGTATGCAGAGATGTAGGCTAGGGAATCCAGAGAGAGACTGTGTTACACAGAGAGGCTAGAGTATGCAGAAGACCGGCTATTTTTTTTACAGATAGACTTGTGTATACAGAAGACAGTCTGGGGAATTCAGTGAGGCTAGTGTATGCAGAGAGGCTGGGACACCGAGACTATTATAAAAAGAAGGCAGGCTAGTGTATATAGATTACGGGCACCTGTATACAGAAGACAGAGAGGCTAGTCTATATTGAGTGGCTAGTGTACACAGAGAGATTCATGTATACAGAAAAGCTAGCGTGTAAAGAAGACAGGACTTTATTTTTTGCTAATGCAACTACTTTTGAAACATATAAAGTGCTTTTTTCATATTTTGGTGCTGTTAAAAAGTGGGTGTGTTGTCAGTGGTGATATCAATGTGACAGTTAATGTGGAGAACTACAACTATTCAAAATAGAGCAAAAGAGTGCTAAGTTTATTTTGTTAAGTCATTGACTGATAGACGTTAAGTAATTGGCCGTTATTGGTTTGGCAGTACATGGTTTATTTTGATGTAAGATAGTTTTATTCTCTACTTATAGCCGAGTTTTAGACGACTTTATTATTAGCATTATTCGCATTATTCATATATATTATGCAGAGTGTAAGTATTGCAGTGAGACGATATTGCTTTTAAAAGATTTGTATTATTATACATAGCATTGTTAGCAGACCAATAGGACAATTTACATGGCTTAATATTGCAGAGCGTAATTTATCAGGAAAGAGATCCAAAGCGTTAGTTGCAGTAGCTTCATAAAACTGAGATATCGTTGCATTACTCTAAATTTAAAAGTTGTTCCGGTAGCACTGAAAAGACGATATTAGATGAGTGATCTACACATTTCGTTTACTATGTCACTATACCGGCTAAATGTTAATATGTTAATATGTGCTGCGTGTAAGGTAGAAATTAGATGGTTTAGTGTGAGCTGGTTTACCAGGATTTAGAGATAGTAATCTGTTTATACTAGTAATAAATATAGCAAAATAACTATAACGGGTTTAAGTGGAAATACACGAAATAACAGCAACAACGTGTGTAGGTTTTTATCAATCAAGTTAATTACATGTAAGCAGCTAAATATTCTGCAATAGCAGAGATTAAGTATTGCAGTCGAAATGAGATCGGAAGCGTTAGTTGCAGTAGCTCCAAAATGACTGAGAAATCATTTCATTACTCTAAATTTAAAAGTTATCCCGGTAGCACTGAGTGGACTGATATTAGATGAGTGATCGTTCTAGTACAAATTCAGTTTCCTATAGCAGAGAGATACCAGTTACTGTGAGACGAGTAATTAAACTGTTCACGGTAGCATTGCATTACTCTTAACATGTGCAGCGTGTAAAGAAGCAATAAGATGGTTTTGTATTATCCTAAAATTAGCAGTATACGTAATAAAGGTGAGTAGGTAACCTGGATTTAGACATAGCAAACTCTATAATCTAATTTAGCAAAATTAGAAAGGATAATATTGAGACAGTATATACAGGTAGAGTTTAAGTGGAAATACACAAAATATCTAGCTTACCTTTACATTGTTCAATAGAGCGTTGCAAAGTAATACCAAGGCAAAATGTCGGAATAGCAATTAGATGAGATGATTGCTGTAATCATGAAATATCAGCAACGACTAGGTTTCTATCGGATGAGAAAGTATAATAACTGGCAAAGTATGACATGGCAAAGAGACAAATTGCATTAGAGATGTGAGATGGACATGAAATGTCAATCCCCATTGGTTACTTACATGTAAACGCGGCTACATACAGCAAAGTGTGAGCTAAGCAGCTAAAGGGTATTTAAGAGTAAATTGACGTAGCTTGAAAATTCCAACGTGTAAATCGTTCCATTAATTATGCTACGCACGAAGACGGCTTACACTGACTGTTTTCCGTTTCCACTGGTCATCGGCATAATGTATCAGTAACCATGAACATTGAAAGTGATAGACAGCTTACATTAGGATGTATGCATGATGTGAATGTAAAATGAATGTAAAATAGTTGCATTATGTGTTATTAATGTAATCAAACTGTATTGCTTTGCTTTGCTACTGCAACCACTTCTTGCCGCTGTTAAAAAATGTGTTGCAAGTGTTATGTGTTACAAATGGTTATCAGTGTGACAGTTAATGTGGAGAAGAAGTAATACACAAAATAGAGTCAGAAAGAGAATCCTATTGCATAGAGGTAGCGAAAGATGGTTGCATTAATCTTAATGTGCAGTGTGTAAAAGGTTTTAAAAAGATGGTTTTGTGTGACTTTTGCTTTAACGTAAAATTAGCTGTAGACATTATAATTTGTTACAATGATTTAGAGATAGTAATCTCTATAAAATAATAATAATAAGTATAGCAAAACAAATTAGGAAAATTTTGAGGCAGTATGTATAGGTCGAGATATAGTGAATACACAAAAGGGATCAAGGGATAGTAGCAAAGTCAATGGATAAATGCAAAGGTACTCTATATAACAGTAAATTGACGTAGCTTGCAAATTTCAACGTGTAAATCGTTCCATTAATTTTGCTGCGCACGAAGACGGCTTACACTGACTGTTTTCCGTTTCCACTGGAAAGAGAATCCTATTGCATAGAGGTAGCGAGAGATGGTTGCATTAATCTTAATGTGCAGTGTGTAAAAGGTTTTAAAAAGATGGTTTTGTGTGAATTTTGCTTTAACGTAAAATTAGCTGTAGACATTATAACTTATGGTTAGGTTTACAAAGATTTAGAATTAGTAATCTCTATAATATAATAATAATAAGTATAGCAAAACAAATTAGGAAAATATTGAGGCAGCATATATAGGTCGAGATAAAGTGAATACACAAAAGGGATCAAGGGATAGTTGCAAAGTCAAGGGATAAATGCAAAGGTACTCTATTTAATAGTAAATTGACGTAGCTTGCAAATTCTAACGTGTAAATCGTTCCATTAATTTTGTTACGCACGAAGACGGCTTACACTGACTGTTTTCCGTTTCCACTGGAAAGAGAATCCTATTGCATAGAGGTAGCGAGAGATGGTTGCATATGGCAGAAAGACGGCTTACACTGCTTTTCTCACATTTTGCTGCGGTAAAAAGAAATGTTTTGTCACTGTGTTTTAACTGTGACAGATAAGGTGGAGAAAAAGAAGTAATACAGTACATGACAGCTGATACTGGTTGAGTAATAAAACTGTTTTATTAAGATGTAAGACTAGTTTTATTCTCTACATATAGGCTTTTCAGAGAGTTGTATAATATAGGCGACCAATAGGACATTTAAATGGCTTAATATTGTAGGGAGGAAGTATCGCAGTTCAAAGGTAAGAGATTGAAAGCTTAGCTTGAAAATGGCCGATAAATAGTTGCGTTAGTCTAAATTTAAAGGATATGCCGGTACCAATGAGAAAGCTTATATTAGACTAGTTGATCTTTGCATTACACAATCCTATTATTATTATTATTATTAAGATCATAGTGCAGAGAGATACTCAGTTAATGTCAGAGATACTCGGTCAATGTCAGAAAAGCAATAAAACTGTTTACATCGTTAGAGAGCGATAGTTACATTACTCTTAGTATGTGCAGCATGTCTGGTAGCAAATGGATGGTTTTGTGAACATTTTGCATTAAGGTACAATTAGCGGTAGAACTCATGGAAGTGAATAGATTTAAGCGGATTTTGAGATAGTACTCTCCATTTCTAATAAGAAATAAAGAAAAATAAGTCAGGATGGTGTGTCAGGACTGTCACATACTCACAGTTCCGGTACAAATATGCAAAATAGAGCAAAAGAGTACATGGTTTATTTTGATGTATGATAGTTTTATTGCATGCTTGATGTGGATGATTAAAATCGTGTAGTGATCTATATTTAGCATAAGAATGAAAAGGCATAACCTGGCAATGAGACAAATTCCATTAGAGATGTGAGCTAGATGAAATAATGAGATGTCTCTGTATAGCCCAGATTGTCTTCTGTTATCACTTAGCCTACCCTCTAAATTCACTAGCCTCTCTATATACACCAGTATGTTTACACTAGCCGGTCTTCTGCATACAATAGCCTGTCTTCGATATACACTAGCCTATGTTCTGAATACACTAGCCCGTCTTCTGTCTTCTGTATGCCCTAGCCTGTCTTCTGTATACATTAGTCTCTCTGTATAAACTAGCATCTCTGTATACCCCAAACTGTCTTCTGTAAAAACGTGTCTCTCTTTATAGCCTGTCTAGCCTTTCTTCTGTACACACTAGCTTCTCTGTATACACTAACCAGGCTTCTATATACAATAGCTTCACTCTATGCACTAGCCTCTCTGTATAATCTAGCCTCTCTATATACCCTAGATAGTGTTCTGCATCTCCGTGGTGGTAGCCTCTCCGTAGAAGCCAGCCTTTATTCTGTATTCACTAGCCTTTCTTCTGTATGCTGTAGTCTTCTATATATACTAGCTTCTCTGTACACCCTTGCATCTCTGTAATACACTAAACCCTCTGTATACCACAGCCTGTCTTCTGTATACACTAGACTGTAAACACTAGCTAGAATACACCAGCCTGTCTTCTGTACCCACTAGAATCTCTGTATACACTACCCAGTCTTCTGTATACACTGTCAGCTTGGATGTATATCCAAGCCTGTCTTCTGTATACACTAGTCTCTCTAGATGCACGGTCCTATCTGTATACACTCGACTCTCTCTATACACTAACCTCTCTATATACACTAACATCTTTGTATATACTAGCCTCTCTTTAAATTAGCCTCTCTGTGTACCCCAGCCTCATTGTTTACTCTAGCATCTCTGTATACTCAAGCCTATCTGCTTACACGAGTCTGTATTCTGTATTCACTAGCCTGTATTCACTAGCCTTATATATACTAGCTTCTCGCTTCTCTGTACACCCTTGCATCTCTGTACACTAGACTCTCTGAATACACTAAACCCTCAGTATACCACAGCCTGTCTTCTGTATACATTAGACTGTAAAAACTAGCTAGAATACACCAGCCTGTCTTCTTTACCCAATAGACTCTCTGTATGCACTACTCAGTCTTCTGTATACACTGTCAGCTTTGATGTATACCCAAGCCTGTCTTCTGTATACACTAGTTTCTCTATATGCACTGTCCTTTCTGTATACTCTCGACCCTCTCTATACATTAACCTCTCTATATACACTAACATCTTTGTATATACTAGCCTCTCTTTAAATTAGCCTCTCTGTGTACCCCAGCCTCACTGTTTACTCTAGCATCTCTGTATACTCAAGCCTATCTACATACACGAGTCTTCTGTATTGTGTATTAACTAGCCTTTCTTCTGTATGCTGTAGTCTTCTATATATACCAGCTTCTCTGTACACTCTTGCATCTCTGTAAACACTGTGTAAACTAGCCAGTCTTATGTATACACTCGCCGACTGTATACACTAGACTCTCTGAATACACTAAACTCTCTGTATACCACAGCCTGTCTTCTGTATACACTAGACTGTAAAAACTAGCTAGAATACACCAGCCTGTCTTCTGTACCCACTAGACTCTCTGTATACACTACCCAGTCTTCTGTATAGAATGTCAGCTTTCATGTATACACTAGCTTCTCTATATGCACTGTCCTTTCTGTATACACTCGACTCTCTCTATACACTAACCTCTCTATATACACTAACATCTTTGTATTTGTCTTTAAACTAGCCTCTCTGTGTACCCCAGCCTCACTGTTTACTCTAGCATCTCTGTATACTCAAGCCTATCTACATACACGAAACCTGTATTCTGTATTCACTAGCCTTTCTTCTGTATGCTGTAGTCTTCTATATATACCAGCTTCTCTGTACACCCTAGCACTGTAACAGTACTAGGTTCCTGTATTACAGAAACAGAACACCAGCAATAAGGTGTATACTGTGCAGGAGGCACACAACACCGACTCTAACTTCTGCACTGCAGATGCATGTATTGCAGAAATTGAACACCAGTAATAATATGTGTACTGTGCAGGAGGCACATAACACCCACTGTAACAGTGCTAGGTTCCCAAGCAGTAAAGGCACTGTCCCTGCCTATAGTCCTCTTTCCCTGACCACCGCAACACACTATACAAAGCCGCCGCGCTGGCGGCCTTATATAGTGTGGGGTGTGTACTAAACCCCCCTGAGCTATAATTGGCCACAGGAATCCTGCCTGTGGTGAATTGTGGCTCTCTTCACAGAGGATGTCACATCTGTTCTTATTATATAGAACCTATTATGCTCCTCGTAAACTTTTTCAGTTTGGCCGAACGGCCGGACGCAAGTTGCCCCCGGTGCGGGAACATGGGGGGAGACATGATGCACATGTTTTGGAGATGCCCGAAGTTGATCCGCTACTGGACAGAGGTGACAGGAACCATTGATCGGGTGGTTGGAACCTCCACCAGGATGGAGGCGAAGTATTGTCTCCTGGGATTAGTTGAAGGAGTTGGAAACCCGGGAAGTAGCCAGATGGCAGTTCTGAGATGCCTATTTCAGGCAAGGAAACTGATTGCTCAACCCTGCTTAGCCTCCAATGTTGGCAATGACTTGGTTTTTTTCGCTTGTTTCCCAAGATGACCATGTTGGCGTTTGTCAAGATGGTTGAGAGTGCCCGAAGAGATCGCCTATGGCCCCATCACGTTGAAAGTGCCTGATCTTGTCTGATCTCGGAGGCTAAGCATTGTCGGGCCTGATTAGTAACTGGATGGGAGACCAACTGGGAATACCAGGTGCCGGGTGCCGTAGGATTCTTTTTATGTTGTTGGCGTTGACATGGTTTATTTTTTCCGCTTGTTTCCCAAGGTGATCATCTTGGCATTTGTCAAGAGGGCTGAGAGAGCCCAAAGAAATCTCCTACGGCCACATCCCCCTGAAAGCGCCCGATCTCATCTGATCTCAGAGGCTAAGCAGGGTCCGGCCTGGATAGTACCTAATTAAAGGTGCCGTAGGAATCTTTTTATATTAATGGCTTTGACCTGTTTTTCTTTCGCTTGTTTCCCAAGGTGACCATTTTAGCATAAGTCAAGAGTTTTGAGTATGTCCCAAAGCGTTCGCCTGAGGTCACATCACCCTGAAAGCGCCCAATCTCAGAGGCTAAGCAGGGTCTGGGTCAGATGGGAGACCGGCAGGGTCTATGTTGTTGGCGTTGACCTTTTTTTTTTCACTTGTTTCCCAAGATAACCATCTTGGTATTTGTCAAGAGGGTTGAGAGTGTCTAAATAGAACACATATGGCCACATCACCCTGAAAGCGCACAATCTCATTGATCTCGGAGGCCTAGCAGTGTACGGCCTGGTTAATACCTGTATGGGAGACCATCTGTGAATACCAGGTGCCGTAGGCTTCTTTTTATGTTGTTGGCGTTTACCTGTTTATTTTCGCTTGTTTCCCAAGGTGACCATCTTGGCGCTTAACAAGAGGGTTGAGAGTGCCCAAAGAGATCACCTACGGCCCCATCACCCTGAAAGCGCCCAATCTCATCTGATCTCAGAGGCTAAACAGTGTCGGGCCTGGTTAGTACCTGGATGGGAGACCGCCTGGAAATACCAGGTGCCATAGGCTTCTTTTTTTGTTGTTGGCTTTGACCTGTTTTTTTTCCCTTGTTTCCCAAGGTGACCATCTTGGCATTTGTCAAGAGGGTTGAGAGTGCACAAAGAAATTGCCTACGGGCACAACACCCTGAAAGCCCCCAATCTCGTTTGGTCTCAGAGGCTAAGCAGGGTTGGGCCTGGTTTGTACCTGGATGGGAGACCGCCTGGGTTTTCCAGATGCCGCAGGCTTCTTTTTATGTTGTTGGCGTTGACTTGTTTTTTTTGTTTGTTTCCCAAGGTGACCATCTTGGCGTTTGTCAAGAGGGTTGAGCGTGCATTTGATCTCAGAGGCTAAGCAGGGTTGGGACATGGTTAGTACCTGTATGGGAGACCGCCTGGGATTTCTCAATGCCATAGGCTTTAGTTTTAAGCTGTTGGCATTGACTTATTTTTTTTATTTTTATTATTCTTTTATTAAGTAGAACAACATAAATATAACAGTCAACCATACAGCATGACCCAGGGTCACAATTACATGCTAACAAAAAATAGGCAGCCAAATAACTCTGGGTTCTCAGAGGGGATTCCTACAGTTTCATGCAGAAAATAGAGAAACCCCACCTCCGACATGTAGTACAGTATAACTAGTGCAGCTCCGTTCGGACAAATGTAATCATGGAGAACAACTGGGACCACAGCGAGCCAGCTTATCATGACCTACGTGAACCAGAGTAAAATATGAGCCGGTCATGTCCAGAACCCTGGGGTTCTTCTGGGTCCTGAAGGCTAGTAAGGAGACAAGGCATAGTTAAAAGGGAGGACGGGGGAAGAAGAGAGTGCAAAGACGGAGAGAGAGGAGGTGGGGGGATGGCGGCGGGGAAAAAAAGAAAAATAAAGACAAAAAGGGAGGGGGGAATGCCACCCAGGGCAGACATGGCCTACGTAGGTAAACGTTAGATGTTCAGTCGTTTTCTGGGACGGGGGCACTGCTCACCTCCCGAATGTAGTCTCGAGTACCAGTAAAATACCTCCAGGGCCTCCATGTAACACTAAATGCCTCTTCAGTGTTGTGAAGGGTGGCGGTCAATTCTTCCATCCGGAGAATATGATTGACTTTGGAATACCACAGCACCTTGGATGGGGGCTGAGGCTGCCTCCACAGTGCGGGAATGCAGGCCCGGGCGGCATTCAGGAGTTGCATCGTGAGGTTTTTTTTGTATTTTCGAACAGGCTGTTCGGTCAAGTGTAGAAGGCACGCTACTGGGAACCCAAAAGTTCCTCAAGGTCGGGCATGCCCAGAAAAGGTGTCCCATGGTCCCCATATCTGAATTTCACCTCCAACAAACATCCGGGATCGATCTATCCATTTTATTCAGAAGGTATGGGACTCTATACCAGCGTGAGACTATCTTGTATCTTGATATTGGTTTGCGATGGAAGCTTTATGTACTAAGGTCAGGATCTTCCCTATCTGTTGTGGGGTAAATGTGATGCCTAAGTCCCTCTCCCATTTGTGGATAAATGGTGGGGTCGACTCCTCCTCCTGACTACTCAATAGGTTGTACAGGAGGGAGAGGGTGTGTCGCACAGGTTCCCTTTTGTGACAGATGGATTTATAGGGTGTCAGGTCTCTAGGAGTGTAGGGGGCCCTTTGTATGGCCAGAAGAAAGTGACGAAGTTGATAAGGACTAAACAAGTCAAGCGGAGGGTCAGAAAGCTCGGAGACAGTTTGCGTGGTCGGGAGCCCTCCCGTGGGCCACACCTCTCCCAGACGCTGTTTCCCCACCACTGTCAACTGTCGCAGTTTCTTGTTGGTAAATCCCGGTGGGAAGTCTGGATTACCTATAACCGGAGTCATTGGTGATGGCAGGGGAGCAATGTGTGTGCAGCGGAACAACCTCTGCACAACAGCCAACGTAGCTCCCACTACGGGGTGACCTCTGAGGTCTTTTGGTAGGGAGGACAGGAGCCACGGGGAGGTCAATAGGAGAATGGAACCATCCTCAATCTCCATCTCCACCCACTGCTTGTGTGGGCCATTACAATGCCAATCAACGACTCTCGCTAGCAGAGTCACTCTGTAGTATTGTCTGAGATCTGGGAGACCCAGACCCCCCTTGTCCTTTGGTCTGGCAAGCAATTGCAAACGGGCTCTGGGCGGTTTGCGCGGCCAAATAAAGTCCCGGAGCAGCACCTGCAGTTGTCTGAAAAAAATTGGGGGTAACCGGATCGGTAATGTCTGGAACATGTATAAGATCCGAGGGAGGGCCATCATTTTGAATGCATTACAGCGCCCGAACCAGGTCAGTGTTAAAGCATGCCAGTTTCCCAAATCAGATTTCAGTCTATCCAGGAGAGGGACAAAATTAAGCAGGTACAATTGCGCTAAATCCGCTGCGATGTCAACGCCCAGTTAACGTATAGATTTTTCAGCCCAGTAGAATGGAAAAGCGGACCGGAGCCTCTTGGCCTCACCATCCGGGACCGATATATTCAATACAGCCGACTTGGCGCAATTGTTTTTATAGTTTGATAGGCTGCCGTGTCGCTGTAGAGACGCAAGTATTTTGGGAAGCAAAATGTGTGGATTGGAGACGGAAAAAATTAGATCGTCAGCGTACGCCGCAATTTTGTGGTGTGCCGAGGGTTTGGATATGCCAGTAATATTCGGGTCATTCCGAACGTGACACATAAGTGGTTCCAGTGTCAGAATTAAAATTAGGGGAGACAGAGGGCACCCCTGCCTTGTCCCATTAGTGATGGGGAAAGAGTCCGAGCACCCCTCGGTCACCCGTACCGCTGCCGACGGCGTGGAGTAAAGCGACATTACCCAGCTCATCATGTTGGGGCCAAGACCTATATGTTCCAGGGTGGCCTGCATAAAGTGCCAGGCCACCCTGTCAAAGGCCTTCTCCGCGTCCGTTGACAACATAAGCAAGGGCCTTCCCTGTACATGCGCCGCATGGATTAAATTGAGGACTCGGGCCGTATTGTCTCTAGCTTCCGACTTATTTATATTTTTTTGCTTGTTTCCCAAGGTGACCATCTTGGCGTTTGTCAAGAGGGTTGAAAGTGCCTGAAGAGATTGCCTGCGGGCACATCACCCTGAAAGCACCCGATCTCGTTTGATGTTGGAGGCTAATAGAGTCGGGCCTTGTTAGTACCTGGATGGGAGACCGCCTGGGAATACCAGGTGTCGTAGACTTCTTATTATGTTGTTGGCGTTGACCTGTTTTTTTTTTCGCTTATTTCCCAAAGTGACCATCTTGGTGTTTGTCAAGAGGGTTGAGAGTGCCTGAAGAGATTGCCTATGGCCACATCACTCTGAAAGCACCCAATCTCGTCTGATCTTGGAGGCTAAGATGAGTCGGGCCTGGTTAGTACCTGGATGGGAGACCACCTGGGATTACCAGTTATTGTAGGCTTCTTTTTATGTTGTTGGTGTTGATTCGTTTTCTTTTTTTTTGCTTGTTTCCCAAAGTGACCATCTTGGCATTTGTCAAGAGGGTTGAGAGTGCCCAAAGTGATCGCTTACAGCAGCATCACCCTGAAAGAGCCCTATCTCTTCTCTTCTCTGAGGCTAAGAAGGGTTGGGCCTAGTTAGTACCTGGATGGGAGATGGCGTTGGAATACCAGGTGCCGTATTCTTCTTTTTATGTTGTTGACATTGACCTGTTTTTTTTTTCACTTGTTTCCCAAGGTGACCATCTTGGCATTTGTCAAGAGGGTTGAGAGTGCCCGAAGAGATCACCTATGGCCCCATCACCCTGAAAATGCCCAATCTCGTCTGATCTCGGATGCTAAACCGTGTCGGGCCTGGTTAGTACCTGGATGGGCGACCGCCTGGGAATACCAGGTGCCATAGGCTTCTGTTTTTTTTATTTTTTATTTAGTATTATGCGACATACAATGCAAAGGCAACTTCACAGAATGTGTGATACAAATAGTTACAAACAAATGATCATATTGCATGGATATCAGAGCCAATGGTAAGAAGTCTGAGGAGAATAGCACGTGTACAGCTTTGCGGTCATATCAAGATGAGATTAAAGCTCCATCTCGTTGGGATCCTCTACCACTTAAAATATTATTGATACTAGCCCTGCTACCCTCGAAGAGTTTAGATATCCATAGATAGGGGAAGAGTATTGTGTAGTAGTCAAATGGGGTCGGAACATACCATTTTCTTTTCCCTTTTTTGAGTTAAGAAGGGAAATAGTAGAACTGAAAGGAGGGAGAAAGGGAAAGAGAAGATTGGGGAAGGAAATGGCAGAAAAGGAAAAGAAGGGGTAAGGGGGTGTCGTGGGGAGAGTGGATAGGGTGGGGTCGGTCCCCTCCCAGGGAGCAAGAGACGCCCTCGGCTGGGTAGGGTCCCCTCCCAGGGAGCAAGAGACGCCCTCGGCTGGGTAGGGTCCCCTCCCAGGGAGCAAGAGACGCCCTCGGCTCACCAGCTCATCAGCTGTCCAACGTTTGGAACAGCGATCTCCAACGATCACCATGAGCTTACTATGTCTCGCGGAGGTATTCCTCCGAAAAGCGAAACTGGGTCCAGTAGAACCATCTGTTCCCATGCTCCTCCGTTTTATCCCTCATTGTGGCAGTCAGGTCTTCCATTCGTTCAATATCATTTACCCTTGCGAACCACTGGGTCACCATTGGAGCAGATTGCTCTTTCCACGACTTGGGATGCAGGCCCTAGCTGCATTGAGGAGATGTTTAAGTAAGGACTTATGATAACGCTTTCTCGACATAGGAGTTAGATTGAGAAGAACTGCTGCGGGATCATTGGCTAAGGAAATGTCTGCGAACTTGTGGATGAGTCTCAGGACAGGCTGCCAGAATGTTTGTAATTTAGGGCATTCCCAGAAAATGTGGAGAATGGTGCCAGTCTGTTGCCCACAGTGACAGCAGAGGTCAGATTGACCGGGGAATATTTTGGCCAACACCACCGGTGTACGATACCAGCGTGTGATCAGCTTATATGAGATCTCCTGATATTTACTGCAGAGTGACGACTTATGGGCGAAAAAGAGTATTCTGTCCTTCTGTGGTTTGGAGAATGTAGTTTGTAAGTCCCTTTTCCATTTAGCTAGGAAGGGTGGATCCGTGGAGGATTGTGCGTCTGTCAGGATTTGGTAGGACCTAGAGAGGGAACCACGAATTGGGCCATCATCCAGGCAAAGTTCCTCGAAGGGGTGGAATTGTCTAGAGAAGAACGAATGGTTAGGTAGTGATCCGAGGAAATGGATTAGCTGTCTAGCTCTCCAGCTATCCAATGCAACAGGTACTTGCTCTAGCAGTATGGTCCCCGTGGGAATCAAGCCCGTGGGTCCAAGAAATAGGGCTGCTCTCAGAAGCCCTTTCGGGGCTTGCCTGGTAAAGGCCTGGTCAGACAGGCCCGGAGGGAATCTAGGATGTCCAATAATTGGGGTCATAGGAGAAGGGAAGTTAGTCAGGTGGGAAAGGTGAAAAAAACTATCCATCTCGGCGAGCGAGGGGCCAATTAACGGGTGAGTAGTCACACAGGGCTCCAATGGCCTCCCCGCCCAAGGCAGACCAGCCAGTGGAACCCGTGCCATCTCCTGCTCTAGCTTGACCCATAGCTTCAGTTCCCCATGCCGGTGTCTTATCACATATGGTCCCCCATCGGATAGTGTCCGCTGTGTACTGCGCATGCGCAGTACACAGCAACACAGATTCCGAAAATTGCCGAGCATGAACGGCGCCTGCGCACTGAGTCCAGGTTCTATCCCCACTATCCAAGTGGACATAGAGTAAGAATATAAAAGAGCCGAGCGCAGCGAGGCCGAGCCCGAAGCGTGGCGAGCGAAGCTCGCCTGCGAGGGGCCCTCTAATATTCACAACCCTATGTCCGCTTGGATGGTGGGGCTACCACCTCCACTCACCGCGCAGGCACCGTTCAGCTTCGGAGATTTTCCGAAGCTTCGTCTGCTCCGTACTGCGCATGCGCAGTACGGCGCGGACACTATATCATGGCCGGACAGTATATGGCAGAACACCGGCACCAGTCAACCACCGGTGTCATGTGCGTCGCTGTGTAATATAGAGCAGGGTCCGGGAAGCCAATACCTCCCCGCAATTTCGGTCGCAATAGCATTGCCCTACCAATACGCATATGTTTTCCGCGCCAGAGGAACTTGATAAAGATTGAGCGAACCGCATGAAAGAAAGTCTGGGGTATTTTGATAGGTAAGGCTTGTAGTAGATACAGAAGTCGTGGAATCGCGTTCATCTTCAACACATTACAGCGTCCGAACCATGACAGAGCTAGTGGGTCCCATCTTTTAAGGTCCGCTGTAAGCCCATAGGCTTCTTTTTATGTTGTTGGCTTTGACCTGTTTTTTTTTTGCTTGTTTCTCAAGGTGAGCATCTTGGCGTTTGTCAAGAGGGTTGGGCGTGTCTTGAGGAGAACGCTTACGGCCACATCAACCTGAAAGCACCCGATCTCGTCTGATTTCAGAGGCTAAGCAGCGTCAGGCCTGGTTAGTACCTGGATGGGAGACTCCCTGGGAAGACCAGGTGCCATAGAAGGATCTGGTCTTGTTAGTGTCTTGATTGGGAGATCGCCTGGGAATACTGGAATGCGTAGGCTTCTTTTTATGTTGTTGGCTTTGACCTGTTTTTTTTAGCTTGCTTCCCAAGGTGACCATCTTGGCCTTTGTCAAGAGGCTTCAGAGTGCCCAAAGAGAGTGCCTACGACCAAATCACTATACTATATATCTATATCTATAATAATAAATAATATTTTTAGTTATTATATATAAGATACTATATAGGTGATTTGGCCGTAGGCACTCTCTTCGGGCACTCTGAAGCCTCTTGACAAAGGCCAAGATGGTCACCTTGGGAAACAAGCTAAAAAAAACAGGTCAAAGCCAACAACATAAAAAGAAGCCTACGGCATCCAGTATTCCCAGGCGATCTCCCAATCAAGACACTAACCAGGGGGGCGTGGCCTAGGCATGAAGGAGTGAGGACGCTCTTTTCCGGAGCTCCCGGTCCGTGACCCCTCCGCACCCCTTTACCACAGTCTGGTTGCATATTTCGGCATCGCCGACATCCCCGCGCTTCGGCGGAACACAGCCAGCCGAGCGGGGTCCGCCGCTGCTGCCATGGACAGGTACTTGGTCCCGCTGCAGCCTCCGGCCTCCACGCCGGATCCAGCCAAGATGGCGCCCGCGGCCTCCGGCGCTCCAGGCACAGAGGGAAGGTGAGCAGACTGCTATGCAGGGACACGACATGCCCCCGTTCTCCCCGCCTAGTGACTTGTCCCCGTGTCTCCCACGCTCACTGTCCATGGCCTCGCTTGACAGCCCGGACCATAGCGGCCTGCCACCCTGGTTCCCTCACAACTCCCAACTGTCCCAGAGACCCTCCCGCAGTGGAAGCCTCATCCCAGGACCGAATGGCCAGGCTGCTCTCGCCTCAGACACACAGGGGGACCCACCGCTGCCACCAGCACCGGCATTATTGGGGGACAAGGCCATCCTAGCTTTACTCCAAAACCTTCCCACTAAAGCAGACTTTAGCTGTATGGCAGCCAGGATTGAAACGACCTTGCGACATGAAATCGCAGGGGTCAAACGTGACGTGTCGGCTACGAACCAGCGGGTGACCACCCTGGCATCGGATGTGACCTCCCTGACCACTGATGTTTCTGGCCTGCAAGCCGCACATGATACCCTTGCTGACAGAGTGGCACAGTTGCAACTCCTAGTGGATGACCTTGAGAATCGCAACCGCAGACGCAACATCAGGATCAGAGACTTGCCCGAAGCCACTGGCCAGGCAGACCTCAAAGCCACAGTTACAGCTATATTTAACGCCTGTCTGGACCGCGCTGCTGACACAGTAATAGCCATTGATAGAGTCCACAGGACCCTGGGCCCCAGGAGCCCCACAGAGAACCGGCCACGTGACGTTTTATGCTGTCTCCACAATTACTCAGTTAGGGAGGATGTCCTGCAAGCGTCGTGGCGCAAAGGCAGCATTGATTTTGACGGGGCCCAAGTCACCCTTCTGCCAGATGTATCCCGCAAGACCTTCCAGATGAGACGCTGTCTGCGACCCCTTCTGGAACACCTAACTGAACGGAGGATTCCATACAAGTGGGGCCATCCGTTTCACCTTATAGTGCGCAAAAATGGGAGGCCCCTTGCGCTACGACACCCTTCGGAGGTCCCGTCCTTTCTGGAGGCTTTGGGCCTGCCCTCGATTCAGGTCCCCGACTGGTTGGCTCCTGTTGTCCCCCAGGGAGCAGTGGCCCCGACGAACAACCCCTCAACCAGGCCACAGAGAGTGAGACGCCACCATCGATCCCAACGTCAGAGATCGCAGGCCCCTCAAGATCGTGAACCCTGAGAGAGTACAGTAATTTTCCGTTATTCCTGTGTTATACCCTTTTTTTTTTTGTTTTCTTTTTCTCTACCTACATAGACGGCTGGAGTATCCAGCTTTGTGTTGTTTACCATGCCACGGGCAATTGTTCCCAGCGCCCCCGCTAGGGGAGAGGAAGGACATTGGAAGAACAGAGTTGGACACTGCACTTCCTGGACGAAGCCCTGAGTTATTGGCGGTACTGTTCACCATTATCGTTACTGTTTATCTACACTTGCCCTAGTCTCGGCGCTCTTTGTGTTTTTGGACTGCCTGGTGGTGCCCCCCGGGTGCCCCTGGGCGGCGTTCCCGCTCCCTCCCCCTCTCCTCCCCCCCCCCTTTTTTCCATTTTTTTTTGGGGGGGGGGGAGGGGCGGGTGCCTGGGTGGTATAAAGTTATCTATACTCTGTGTTGAAAAGTTTAATATGTTGGTCTAATTATGCACTGTTCTACTGTTGTTAACTGCCCGATACCTGCTGCAGTGATGTTCTATAATGCGTTTGATGTCGTAGTTAAGATGCCAAAGAAGCTCCGTGCATGCCCGATTGCGACTGCATGGACCATGGGATGCTGGAGGGGTACTGCACCGATGAGTTCCTCCCTCTGCAGTGCCTTACCTCTTCCCCCACTAGGCCCCTCTGCCCTAACCGGCAGGTTCTCTCCGATAGGAGCTTTAGCAATTCCCCGATCTATCCCCACCCCTCCTACCCTCCTCCTCCCTACTAACTCCGGACCTTCTCCGCTTCGTTACTGCTTTTCCTTTTTCTCCTCCTCTTCCTCTGTGCTTGAACTCTATATCTACTACTGACTCTGGTGGAGACCGCCGGCCGGGTACCACTGCCGTCATGGCCCTGAAGCTGGTTTCCTGGAATGTGAAAGGGCTGAATGTACCTGAAAAAAGGTCCAGCTGCCTAACAGAATTGTGGCGGATGAAGCCCCAAATAGTTTTCCTCCAGGAGACCCATTTCAGGACAGACCAAATACCACGGCTTTATAGTAAGCACTTCCCCCTGGCCCACCACAGCACGTCCCCTACTTCCAAATCGAGAGGAGTGTGTGTTCTTCTTGCTAAAAACTTGCCGTGGCGCCTGTTAGCTGTCCAAGCCGATAGTGAAGGGAGATATCTCTTCATTAAGGGTACTCTCCACTCGCAAACTTTTACTCTTGCCAACCTATACATGCCGAATGTGGACCAGCTGCCGGCCTTAGAAGCATGCTTGGATGCCCTGGCTGCATTCTCGGAGGGTACTTTGATCGTTGGGGGGGACTTTAACCTCACCTTGGACCCCCGCAGAGACTCATCATCGGGCACCTCTGCGATTTCTGCGAGAACGCGTTCACACATAAGAGACCTGCTACACTCCCACCGACTGATCGATGTGTGGCGTACGCTTCACCCACAGGATAGGGACTATACATTCTTTTTCACCGCTCATGGTTCTTACTCACGTATAGATATGTTTTTAGTCACCCACAATGCTATCCCGGCGGTCACAGACGCTCAGATAGGCCACATAGCCCTGTCTGACCATGCCCCGATTTCTTTGATGCTGAAGCTACAACAGGAGTCGCGTGGTCAGTCCTGGTGGAGACTGAACGAGTCTCTCCTGAAGGACCCTGAGACCCACGCAGACCTGCTTAGGGAATTAGAAAGTTACTTTGATCATAACCGTGATTCTGTTTCCAACCCCCTCATGTTATGGGCGGCTCATAAATGCTACATTAGGGGCATTCTTATTAAACATGGTCATAGACTCAAAGTGGCCAAAACTGAGGCTCTCTCCAAACTTATTGCCAAGTTGCATGCGTGTGAACAACGACACAAATCCCAGCCGACTGCTGCGCTGGAGGTGGAGGTGAGAGATCTTAGAGAACAAATCAGAGATTTCTCTCTCTTTCAGGCTAGAACCAGACTCATGTGGGTCCGCAGGACGTATTATGAATATGGAGACAGGTGTAGTAGGTCCCTAGCGAACTCCCTGCGTGCCCAACGCAACGCGTCCTTCATTCCAACCATAACCTCCCCTTCGGGTGCCAAGCTTCATGATTCACGGGAGATAGCGGAGTGTTTCCGATCTTTCTATGAAGCCCTTTATAACTTGCACCCCCGGGACTCAGGAGACGCCCTCCAGGCCGGCACAGCGGCCATTGACGAGTACCTAGCTTCGGCAAACCTCCCGTCGCTGACACAGGAAGAGATAGAGCTTCTCTCGCAACCTATCTCCCCGGAGGAATTGTCGGCAGCGTTAAGAGACTCACCCAAGGGCAAGGCACCAGGCCCAGATGGGTTTACGGTCCCTTATTATAAGGCCTTCCTCTCCCTGTTGTCCACGCCGTTTGTGTCAGCTTTTAACGCCCTATTGGAGGGCCAGACCTTTCCACCGGAGCTGTTGCAGGCAAGCATCTCGGTCATACTCAAGCCGGAGAAGGATCCGCTTCTCTGTGCGAACTACAGGCCCATCTCCTTATTAAACAGCGACCTTAAGCTCTTCACTAAGATACTGGCGGAGCGGTTGGCGCCCATTCTCCAACGCCTGATACCTCTGGATCAGGTGGGGTTTATTCGTAACAGGGAAGCCCGAGACAACACTACCAGGACAATCAATGTTATAGAACGCGCCAGACGCCTTAAACTACCGATTATGTTGCTCTCTGTGGACGCAGAAAAAGCGTTTGACAGGGTGAGCTGGCCTTTTTTGCTAGCCACCCTGCGAAGCTTGGGTGTACCCCCCCATGCTTTCATGGGTTACAGCTCTTTACTCGTCACCGACGGCGATGGTTAGGGTCAATGGGTTTGCCTCGTCGCGTTTCACTATTGGCAATGGAACGAGGCAGGGATGCCCGTTGTCCCCCCTTTTGTTTGTCCTATCGCTTGAACCCTTGCTACACCACATCAGGCAGAATATAGACATCAAGGGACTGGACACCCCCTCACACCACCATAAGGTCGCAGCCTTTGCAGATGACCTCTTGTTCTATGTCTCGGAGCCTCACATTACATTGCCGAATCTCTTAGCGGAAATAAGACGATATGGCACCCTGTCAAATTTTAAAATTATCTTACAGAAATCGGAAGCACTCAACGTCTCCCTGTCTACCAACGCCCAGACGAGTCTAAGCACTAATTTTCCCTTTCGTTGGGCAACTGGGGCTATACAATATCTGGGTACCAAGGTTCCCCCGGACCCACATCTGATTTTCCAATTGAATTTCCAGCCGCTTCTAAAAAATTTTGCCGTAGATCTAGAGAGGTGGTCAAAGTTGGCGACCTCTTGGTTTGGGAGATGCAATGTGCTCAAAATGAATGTAATGCCCAGACTCTTGTACCTATTACAAGCCTTACCGATAAAAATCCCCCAATCATTTTTTAAAGCCATGCGCTCCATCTTTATTCGATACGTATGGCAGGGCAGGCCTCCAAGACTCAGCCGAACATTACTGCTCAGATCAAAAGACAAGGGAGGGATTGGGCTCCCAGATCCGGCATGGTACTATACGGCGGTGCACATGAACAGAGTAGTTTTTTTTTTTTTTTTTAACAAAGAATTTTTATTTATGTTTCAAACAAACAAAAAAAAAAAACAGAAAACAGACATGCGTCAGCAAGGTACATACATATTTTGAGTAGACAGATAATCAAATGTATCACATATAAGCATAGATAGTTCTTAGCAATATATAGAGTCACTAATCATTGCAACATGGAATATAAAACCTCCCCGAGACCTCCCCCCACCACACAAAAAACCACATAAATTACAAAAAAAGGGGGAAACCCCCCTCCCTCCCCCCACCCTCCACACCCCCCAGCCTAACCAATAGTCAAATGCTTCGCCTCAACCCAAGCCGCCCAAATCTTCCCAAATTTCCCAGGGCAGTTCCTGCCCAGATATGTAAGTTTATAAAGCGGCAAAGCCGCGTTCACCAGGGACTGCCACAGTTGTTTAGTAGGAGGGAGAGGTTGATTCCATTGCAGTAGTATGGCTTTCCTCGCATAGAGTGTAGTGTAAAAAATAAACAGTTTCTTCCCCCAGGAGATATCCAGAAAATCACAGATACCCAGCAAGAGAGGTATCGGGCTAAGTGGAATCGTAAGCTCCCCCACTGCATTAATATCGGCCAGGACCCCTCTCCAAAATCCCACTACCCCAGGGCAGGACCAGACCATGTGGAAAAAGTCAGCATCATCTTCTTTGCATCTGGGGCAGGTAGTCAATCGGTCAGGGTAAATCCTTGCCAGGCGTGCCGGTGAAAAATATACCCGGTGGAGGAACTTCAATTGTATAAACCTGTCCCTTGCAGAAATCGCAAGGGTCAGGTATTGCTGTATACCCTCCTCCCAGTCCTCCTCAGTAAGTTCCGGAATGTCGCCTTGCCAGAGCGCAAACAAATGGGAGATCCTAGTCTCCTCCGATACGGTCAACGCGGCATACACCATGGACAGTGTGCGCGTCCCTCCCCCCTCGGGACCAAGCGCCTCCTCCACCGCCGACACCCCAAGAGTCGCTCTAGATGGGAATTGAGAACGGAAGGCGTGTCGCAACTGCAGGAATCTGAAAAACATGTGGTTCGGGAGGTCCCTGGCCTGTTTAATAGCATCGAAGGAGAGTAGCTGCCCCTGGGACACTATGTCCCCCAGTGTTATAACTCCATGCCTGGCCCAAACAATCGGATCCGGGATGGATTGAAAGTGGGGCAAGCGGGGGTTCCCCCAAAGGGGAGTCCCCGGGGCCCACACCCCTGCGCCCACCAACCTTTTGTTCACCAGATCCCATATTTTAAGCGTCGTACGCATCGGAAGGGTTATCCCAGGGTTAGATCGTGGTCCCCTATAGATCAGGTTCCTGAGCTCCGCATGAGAGCCCAACAACGCCGCCTCCAACGAGGACGCAGGGTTGACCGGGCCCTCGGAGAGCCACCACCTGACAGTCACTAGGACTGCCGCCCAGTAGTATTTCAGAAAACAGGGCAGTGCCAGACCGCCCCTCACAAGGGGCCGTTGGAGGGTTGTTTTAGCTATTCTAGGGGGCCTACCATTCCAGACGAAGGACGAAACAATGCCATCTATTTTCTTAAAAAATCTAAGCGGGATGTGGACTGGGGTCTGACGGAAGAGATAGGTAAACCGAGGAAGGACCGACATTTTAATTAGATTGACCCGTCCCACTGGCGAAAGCGGCAAGGACCTCCACCCAGTACACCTCTGGGTCAACTGGGTAACCACCGGACTCAGGTTAAGGGAAATAAATTGTTTCAAGTCTCTGTGTATTTCCACCCCTAGATATTTAAATTGAGAAACCCTCTGCAGTTGCCCATCTACTCGGGGACCGCCCTCACCATCATGTAGTGGGAATAGAATTGATTTCGCCCAATTTATACGTATACCCGAGAATTGTCCGAACCGGTCTATATGCGACAGTGCCGCCTGTAGGGAGGCTCCGTCGTCCTTGAGATACAACAAAGTATCATCAGCGTATAACGAGACTTTTTCCTGCAAAGGACCCCGGACAACACCCCGAACCTCAGGAGAGGAGCGGAGAATAGCCGCCATAGGTTCAATTGCCAGTGCAAAAAGCCCCGGGGATAGTGGACACCCCTGCCTGGTTCCCCTATGGAGGGGAAAGAGCGGGGAGAGGACCGCACCCGTACGCACCCTGGCCGTGGGAGCTCTGTACACCGCCCTGACCCACGAGATAAAGGCTGGACCGAATCCAAATCTACGGAGGACTGCCCATAAATAGTCCCACTCCACTGAATCAAAGGCCTTCTCCGCGTCTAGAGAGACCACAACCTCCTCCCCACCTTCTGCATCCCCCGAGGCCAAAACAGTAAAGAGCCTGCGAATATTAATATCTGTCCCCTTCCCTGGCATAAAGCCGGACTGATCCTCATGGATCAAGGTAAGTATAACCTCGTTCAGTCGCCTGGCAAGGATTTTGGTCAGCACTTTCGCGTCCGAGTTGAGTAGGGAAATGGGTCGGTATGACGAGCACAACTGGGGGTCTTTCCCAGGTTTAGGGATCACCACTATGATGGCTTGTGCCATAGATGGAGGAAGTTCCCCCTCACGAAGGGACGCGGTGAGCATATCATGTATTCTAACTGACATCTCCTCTAGGTAATACTTGTAAAATTCCGGGGGTATCCCATCCTCCCCAGGGGTCTTCCCTGGCTGCATGGACCCCAGCGCCACCCGGACTTCCGCCAGAGTAATCGGGGAGTCCAGACCGTCCCTGGCCTCAGAAGTAAGGGCAGGGAGTGTCACCCCCTCTAGAAAAGCACTTAACTCCTGCGCTGAGTACTGCACCCTAGATGAATAAAGGGCGGAGTAGAACTCTGCAAAGCAAGCGTTGATGGCAAGGGGATCCGTCACTATTGTCCCAGCACTATTCTGTATTCGAGGGATAGTGGAGATTGGGGCCTGCTCCCTCGAGATCCAGGCCAACAATCTCCCCGTCTTTTCACCCTGTTCAAAAATCCTCTGCGTCTGAGCCAGTTGACGTTTGCTTGTTTTAGCCACCCTAAGGAGCACCACCTCTCTATACGCTACTTTCATATCCTGAGCCGTGAGCGGGTTCCCCGTGAGGGTGAACCGGGTCTCCAGTTCCTGGGCCCTGGCTTCTGCCTCCTCTACCGTGATCTTATCATTCCTGCGCTCCCGACCAATGGAAGAGAGGTAGCACCCCCTCATATAGGCCTTGAAGGCATCCCAGACCATCCCCCCAGAAGCCGTGCCAACATTTGAGGCCCAAAATCCCCGGATTTTACCGCCCATCTCAAAGGCAATGGTGGGATGCTCAATCCAGTACCTAGACAAGCGCCATAGTCTATCCCTCTGAGGGGTAGAGGTTTGCAATGTACACAGCAGTGGGGAGTGGTCAGAGATGCCCCGAGGAAGTAACTCTATTCCTAGGACCCTGGGAAGCATGGGGGCACCAGCATAGACTAGGTCAATACGGGAGAGTGTGTTGTGGGAGGAGGAGTGGCACGTAAACTGGCGATCTGATGGGTGTTTCCACCTCCAGACATCCTCCAGCCCAAACACCTGTGCCCAGCGAGAAACTGGAGAGTCTGTGGCCCGGTCAGGCGTCAACCTATCCAGGGAAGGATTAGGAGGAATATTAAAGTCCCCTGCTATAACCACATTGTCAGTCTGGAATTGGGCTATCAGGGCAGTCAGTTTATGTAGTAGAGACAGATCCGCAGGAGGAGGCATATAAAGACCCACCAGCACCATTTCCATCATGTCAATTGTGGCATGGACCAATACGTATCTCCCGTCCTTATCTGTGACTATATCAAGAGGCTCAAAATTAAGGGACCTATGGATAAGGACGCTAACCCCCCGGGCATAGCCGGAGTATGTGGTATGATAGTGGTATCCCACCCAGGGCCTCTTCAATCCCACAATCCTTCCCCCCACTAGGTGCGTCTCCTGAAGAATACAGATATGCGGAGCATATTTTTTCATGTAGTCAAAAACAAGAGAGCGTTTAATCTTCTGGTTAAGCCCCCTAACATTCCAGGAGAGGATCTTCAACGGAGCCATAATCTGGAAGGGCAGGGGGGACCAACGGATACGACCACCCGGCCAGGGTCGGGGCACAAATAACTCATCTTAAGTAATGCAATGATATACCTTATACATTCATTATAGTAGCGCTGTCTATACCAGAAAACATGAAAGCATGTAACAAAAAAACAACAAAATAAACAGAAAAAAAACCAGAACTCCCCTCCCTTCCCACCCCACACCCCAGAAAAACAGCCCCAGGGTGTTTGAGAACCCAAACCAAACATAATCAAACCCATTTAAAGGAGAAATCTCCCGCGGGGGCGGTGCGTATCAACCAGCACACCTAGGACAGAGTCTCCTGCGCAGAGTAGACAAACTCCAGCGCAGCCGCTTCCTGGAGGCAAAGGAAAAGAAAAAACAAGACAAAAGGGAACAAATCGTAGTGTATGTGGCGCCTCAGATTGAAGTGCAAAATTCTCTTGGAATGTTCCAAGGGCCCATTCTTAGTAACAACTCATCCAACAGGACGACAACATCGGAGTAGCGGGGTCCAGCATCATCAGTACAGAGTATTCACATCCAGAAGTAATCTTGCAAACCCCCCCGGGTATAAACTAGGGAGGGGGTAGGGCCCTAAGGCCTGGTAGACAGAATATGAAGACATGAACCTGTAGACCCCCCCTAAGGAGCATCAGAATATCAGGTCGGCTCCTCGCCCCCTGCCCAAAACTAGTATTGAAAAGGAGAGGGGCACTCCGACCTGCCCTCCAAGTTCCAAAATGGAGGGACAGAGCAAGGGGGGGGGGGAAATCCGATCCGCGTGACACTGGGCAAAGCTTGTGATGCTTGTGGACCCCAGTCAGGTAGTCATCATCAAAAAATTATCTCTGCTGGGGAAGGGAATCAATCCATCTGGAGGCCTCACTCGGGGCGGTAAAGAAACGAACGGATTCTCCGTCAATCACTCTGAGTTTCGCGGGGAACATCATGTTGTACATGAGACCTTTGGTGCGCAGCTGGGCCTTGACTTGGTCGAATGTCCTGCGTTGCCTCTGCGTCTCCACAGAATAATCAGGAAAAAGCATTAATTTAGCATTTTCAAAGCGCAGGTCCCCCACCTTCCTCGCCTCCCGAAGAACCAGGTCTCTGTCTCTAAAGTTCAAAAGGCGGAAAATAAACGTGCGTGGCGGGGCGCCCGGTGGGCCACGAACCGACGGCATTCTGTGCGCTCGTTCCACGACAAAATGGGGGGAGAACTCAGCGAGCGGGAGAAGTGTACGTAGCAAACGTTCGGTAAAGGCTTCGGTGTCACGGCCCTCCGACCCCTCCGGGAGGCCCACCAACCTCAGGTTGTTCCTCCTATTCCTGTTCTCGTGGTCCTCTGCCCTGGATTCCAGCGCCTTCACCCGCACCTGCAGGGTACGGAGGGAGGCATCATGGTCGCGGGTAACATCTTCCACGTCTCCAACCCTCCGTTCCACCTCGGCAAGCCGCTCCCGGTGTTTATCCATATCTCGCCTGATAAGCCCCATGTCGAGCTGTATCTGCTCTATCTTAGTGGTTAGGGTAGTCTGACAACCAGTGATCGCTTGCATAAGAGCTTGAAATTGATCATCCCCCATCGGTGGCGTGTCCGCGTGGTCCGTTTGAGACGCCATGTTGGTGTAGGCCTGCCCGCGTGCCGCGCGGGTCTGTAGTGGAGTTCCCGGCGGGGTTCCCGGGACCGTATGCTTCTTCCTATGGGAACCGGAGCTACCCCTGCGCATCCCCGAGCCTCACCACCGCTTCACCGGCCCACGGGGAGAGATGTATGTCCCTAAATGCCGGATAAATAGCCTGCCAGGTGCGGAGCTCTCTGCAAACACGTCCTAGCTGATGAACAGAGTAGTTGACTGGTGCAGACACCTGAAGGATAAGCTGTGGGTTCGTCTGGAGCGTGAATCCGTACCATTTCCAGGTTTGCCCTGGAGTGGACCGGGCTGGTCGGGAGCGACGCAGGCACACCCACTCATTGAGCCAATGTTACAAGAGCTAGACAGATATTTTACCCTGATGGGCGTGCCCAGTTTCCCTTCGCACATGACTCCTATTATTGGACACCCACGCTTTGAACCCGGCATGACGGAAAAGTCTTTCCGCCTCGACCCTGACCGGGACCTTGTGCGGGCCTCTTCTTTTCTTGGCCCTAGGACGTGGACAGCGGTCTCCACTATGTACGAGGCGTTAGCAACCACTGCCCTGGGACAGTGGAAGCTTGCCCAACTCTCCCACTTCTTGAAATCTTTGCCAAACAGTGGTGAATTCCGCAGACCCCTAACATCGTTTGAGGAGGTATGCTCAGGAGAGGGACCGACCCGAGGGTCTCTTTCCCTGTCATATCGCATCCTACTTGACCAACTCTCCCAGGGTAACCTGGTGTTCGTGGAAAAATGGGAGCGAGACCTGCATGTCCGGCTCTCGCCAGACCAGAAGAACCGCGCGCTTCTTTTTGCGCACAAGTCATCCCTATGTAGTAAATACCAGGAAATAGCTTATAAAATTTTGACCCGATGGTACAGGACCCCCACTGTCCTGGCGGCTATGTTTCCCGGTCACAGCCCTTTGTGCTGGAGATGCGGTGAACAAGCCGGCACGTTACTACATATCTTCTGGGAATGCCCTCAACTGGCCCATTTCTGGAGACAGGTTCTCAATATCATTTATGACCTCACGGCTATTGATCTCCAGAACAACCCAGCTGCGATCTTCCTCAATCTGACCCCACTCTCGAGCAAGAAGTACCATAAATCTCTCTTAAAACATCTTCTGAGTGGGGCCAGGGCATGTATACCTAGCATGTGGAAACAGCAGGCCGCTCCACTGGTGTCTCACTGGTTTGCAAGAGTTTGCGACATCTACCGTATGGAACAGCTCACATCAGCGTTAGGCGACAGGGAGGAAGAGCACACTGCTCGTTGGTTGTCGTTGGTTGTCTTGGAGCCCCCCATCCCCTTCTCCTGCCCATTTGCTCCCCCCTCTTTCCCTACCCCCTAACTCCCAAGTATAATTAAAATACATGGTGATTGCAAGGATCTTTTCGTTTTGTTCCCTCGATTTCCCAGCCAGGGGTTGGCGGCCCTCGGGGTGGTCCCGGCTGAGCTCTTTGACCAATAGAATGAAGGTGACCGATGTTAGAGGCCCCTCAATCTGGGCCTTGAGGGGGATCGCCCCGCGGACTGCCCTGGTTTATAAGTAGACACTGGGGTGCCAGATCATTAGAGTGGGATAATGTGGTGGCCTAGCCACGGCTGGGGCTGCTGCTGACATAAGTTGTTAGGTTTCCCCCGGTCCCCCACGAAGTATTAACTATGTATTTTTGTTAACCTGGAAAACTGAGGGATCTATGTCTTTTAAAGTTTGTCTCTGTATTACCTGCAATCCGTAAATAAAGAATAAAAAAAAAAAAAGACACTAACCAGACCAGACCAGATCCTTCTATGGCACCTGGTCTTCCCAGGGAGTCTCCCATCCAGGTACTAACCAGGCCTGACGCTGCTTAGCCTCTGAAATCAGACGACATCGGGTGCTTTCAGGTTGATGTGGCCGTAAGCGTTCTTTTCAAGACACGCCCAACCCTCTTGACAAACGCCAAGATGGTCGCCTTGAGAAACAAGCAAAAAACAACATAAAAAGAAGCCTATGGGCTTACAGCAGACCTTAAAAGATGGGACCCACTAGCTCTGTCATGGTTCGGACGCTGTAATGTGTTGAAGATGAACGCGATGCCACGACTTCTGTATCTACTACAAGCCTTACCTATCAAAATACCCCAGACTTTCTTTCATGCGGTTCGCTCAATCTTTATCAAGTTCCTCTGGCGCGGAAAACATAAGCGTATTGGTAGGACAATGCTATTGCGACCGAAATTGCGGGGAGGTATTGGCTTCCCGGACCCTGCTCTATATTACACAGCGACGCACATGACACCGGTGGTTGACTGGTGCCGGTGTTCTGCCATATACTGTCCGGCCATGATATAGTGTCCGCGCCGTACTGCGCATACGCAGTACGGAGCAGACGAAGCTTCGGAAAATCTCCGAAGTTGAACGGCGCCTGCGCGGTGAGTGGAGGTGGTAGCCCCACCATCCAAGCGGACATAGGGTTGTGAATATTAGAGGGTCCCTCGCAAGGCGAGCTTTGCTCGCCACGCTTCGGGCTCGGCCTCGCTGCGCTCGCCTCTTTTATATTCTTACTCTATGTCCACTTGGATAGTGGGGATAGAACCTGGACTCAGTGCGCAGGCGCCGTTCATGCTCCGCAATTTTCGGAATCTGTGTTGCTGTGTACTGCGCATGCGCAGTACACAGCGGACACTATCCGATGGGGGACCATATGTGATAAGACACCGGAATGGGGAACTGAAGCTATGGGTCAAGCTAGAGCAGGAGATGGCGCGGGTTCCACTGGCTGGTCTGCCTTGGGCGGGGAGGCCATTGGAGCCCTGTGTGACTACTCACCCGTTAATTGGCCCCTCGCTCGCCGAGATGGATAGTTTTTTTCACCTTTCCCACCTGACTAACTTCCCTTCTCCTATGACCCCAATTATTGGACATCCTAGATTCCCTCCGGGCCTGTCTGACCAGGCCTTTACCAGGCAAGCTCCGAAAGGGCTTCTGAGAGCAGCCCTATTTCTTGGACCCACTGGCTTGATTCCCGTGGGGACCATACTGCTAGAGCAAGTACCTGTTGCATTGGATAGATGGAGAGGTAGACAGCTAATCCATTTCCTCGGATCACTACCTAACCATTCGTTCTTCTCTAGACAATTCCACCCCTTCGAGGAACTTTGCCTGGATGATGGCCCAATTCGTGGTTCCCTCTCTAGGTCCTACCAAATCCTGACAGACGCACAATCCTCCACGGATCCACCCTTCCTAGCTAAATGGAAAAGGGACTTACAAACTACATTCTCCAAACCACAGAAGGACAGAATACTCTTTTTCGCCCATAAGTCGTCACTCTGCAGTAAATATCAGGAGATCTCATATAAGCTGATCACACGCTGGTATCGTACACCGGTGGTGTTGGCCAAAATATTCCCCGGTCAATCTGACCGCTGCTGTCGCTGTGGGCAACAGACTGGCACCATTCTCCACATTTTCTGGGAATGCCCTAAATTACAAACATTCTGGCAGCCTGTCCTGAGACTCATCCACAAGTTCACAGACATTTCCTTAGCCAATGATCCCGCAGCAGTTCTTCTCAATCTAACTCCTATGTCGAGAAAGCGTTATCATAAGTCCTTACTTAAACATCTCCTCAATGCAGCTAGGGCCTGCATCCCAAGTCAGTGGAAAGAGCAATCTGCTCCAATGGTGACCCAGTGGTTCGCAAGGGTAAATGATATTGAACGAATGGAAGACCTGACTGCCACAATGAGGGATAAAACGGAGGAGCATGGGAACAGATGGTTCTACTGGACCCAGTTTCGCTTTTCGGAACAATACCTCCGCGAGACATAGTAAGCTCATGGTGATCGTTGGAGATCGCTGTTCCAAACGTTGGACAGCTGATGAGCTGGTGAGCCGAGGGCGTCTCTTGCTCCCTGGGAGGGGACCCCACACTATCCACTCTACCCACGACACCCCCTTACCCCTTCTTTTCCTTTTCTGCCATTTCCTTCCCCAATCTTCTCTTTCCCCTTCTCCCTCCTTTCAGTTCTACTATTTCCCTTCTTAACTCAAAAAAGGGAAAAGAAAATGGTATGTTCCGACCCCATTTGACTACTACACAATACTCTTCCCCTATCTATGGATATCTAAACTCTTCGAGGGTAGCAGGGCTAGTATCAATAATATTTTAAGTGGTAGAGGATCCCAACGAGATGGAGCTTTAATCTCATCTTGATATGACCGCAAAGCTGTACACGTGCTATTCTCCTCAGACTTCTTACCATTGGCTCTGATATCCATGCAATATGATCGTTTGTTTGTAACTATTTGTATCACACATTCTGTGAAGTTGCCTTTGCATTGTATGTCGCATACTACTAAATAAAAAAACAAAAAAAACAGAAGCCTATGGCACCTGGTATTCCCAGGCGGTCTCCCATCCAGGTACTAACCAGGCCCGACACTGTTTAGCATCCGAGATCAGACGAGATTGGGCGCTTTCAGGGTGATGGGGCCGTAGGTGATCTCTTCGGGCACTCTCAACCCTCTTGACAAATGCCAAGATGGTCACCTTGGGAAACAAGTGAAAAAAAAACAGGTCAATGTCAACAACATAAAAAGAAGAATACGGCACCTGGTATTCCAACGCCATCTCCCATCCAGGTACTAACTAGGCCCAACCCTTCTTAGCCTCAGAAAAGAGAAGAGATAGGGCTCTTTCAGGGTGATGCTGCTGTAAGCGATCTCTTTGGGCACTCTCAACCCTCTTGACAAATGCCAAGATGGTCACCTTGGGAAACAAGCAAAAAAAAAAAAAAACGAATCAACGCCAACAACATAAAAAGAAGCCTACAATAACTGGTAATCCCAGGTGGTCTCCCATCCAGGTACTAACCAGGCCCGACTCTTCTTAGCCTCCAAGATCAGACGAGATTGGGTGCTTTCAGAGTGATGTGACCATAGGCAATCTCTTCAGGCACTCTCAACCCTCTTGACAAACACCAAGATGGTCACTTTGGGAAATAAGCGAAAAAAAAACAGGTCAACGCCAACAACATAAAAAGAAGTCTACGACACCTGGTATTCCCAGGCGGTCTCCCATCCAGGTACTAACAAGGCCCGACTCTATTAGCCTCCAACATCAAACGAGATCGGGTGCTTTCAGGGTGATGTGCCCGTAGGCAATCTCTTCAGGCACTTTCAACCCTCTTGACAAACGCCAAGATGGTCACCTTGGGAAACAAGCAAAAAAATAAAAATAAGTCGGAAGCTAGAGACAATACGGCCCGAGTCCTCAATTTAATCCATGCGGCGCATGTACAGGGAAGGCCCTTGCTTATGTTGTCAACGGACACGGAGAAGGCCTTTGACAGGGTGGCCTGGCACTTTATGCAGGCCACCCTGGAACATATAGGTCTTGGCCCCAACATGATGAGCTGGGTAATGTCGCTTTACTCCACGCCATCGGCAGCGGTACGGGTGACCGAGTGGTGCTCGGACTCTTTCCCCATCACTAATGGGACGAGGCAGTGGTGCCCTCTGTCTCCCCTAATTTTAATTCTGATACTGGAACCACTTATGTGTCACGTTCGGAATGACCCGAATATTACTGGCATATCCAAACCCTCGGGCACACCACAAAATTGCGGCGTACGCTGACGATCTAATTTTTTCCGTCTCCAACCCACACATTTTGCTTCCCAAAATACTTGCGTCTCTACAGCGACACGGCAGCCTATATGTATTGAATATATCGGTTCCGGATGGTGAGGCCAAGAGGCTCCGCTCCTCTTTTCCATTCTACTGGGCTGAAAAATCTATACGTTAACTGGGCGTTGACATCGCAGCGGATTTAGCGCAATTGTACCTGCTTAATTTTGTCCCTCTCCTGGATAGACTGAAATCTGATTTGGGAAACTGGAATGCTTTAACACTGACCTGGCTCGGGCGCTGTAATGCATTCAAAATGATGGCCCTCCCTCGGATCTTATACATGTTCCAGACATTACCGATCCGGTTACCCCCAATTTTTTTCAGACAACTGCAGGTGCTGCTCCGGGACTTTATTTGGGCGCGCAAACCGCCCAGAGCCCGTTTGCAATTGCTTGCCAGACCAAAGGACAAGGGGGGTCTGGGTCTCCCAGATCTCAGACAATACTACAGAGTGACTCTGCTAGCGAGAGTCGTTGATTGGCATTGTAATGGCCCACACAAGCAGTGGGTGGAGATGGAGATTGAGGATGGATCCATTCCCCTATTGACCTCCCCGTGGCTCCTGTCCTCCCTACCAAAAGACCTCAGAGGTCACCCCGTAGTGGGAGCTACGTTGGCTGTTGTGCGGAGGTTGTTCCGCTGCACACACATTGCTCCCCTGCCATCACCAATGACTCCGGTTATAGGTAATCCAGACTTCCCATCGGGATTTACCAACAAGAAACTGCGACAGCTGACAGTGGTGGGGAAACAGCGTCTGGGAGAGGTGTGGCCCACGGGAGGGCTCCCGACCACGTAAACTGTCGCCGAGCTTTCTGACCCTCCGCTTGACTTGTTTAGTGCTTATCAACTTCGTCACTTTCTTCTGGCCATACAAAGGGCCCCCTACACTCCTAGAGACCTGACACCCTATAAATCCATCTGTCACAAAAGGGAACCTGTGCGACACACCCTCTCCCTCCTGTACAACCTATTGAGTAGTCAGGAGGAGGAGTCGACCCCCACCATTTATCCACAAATGGGAGAGGGACTTAGGCATCACATTTACCCCACAACAGATAGGGAAGATCCTGACCTTAGTACATAAAGCTTCCATCGCAAACCAATATCAAGATACAAGATAGTCTCACGCTGGTATAGAGTCCCATACCTTCTGAATAAAATGGATAGATCGATCCCGGATGTTTGTTGGAGGTGAAATTCAGATATGGGGACCATGGGACACCTTTTCTGGGCATGCCCGACCTTGAGGAACTTTTGGGTTCCCAGTAGCGTGCCTTCTACACTTGACCGAACAGCCTGTTCGAAAATACAAAAAAACCCTCACGATGCAACTCCTGAATGCCGCCCGGGCCTGCATTCCCGCACTGTGGAGGCAGCCTCAGCCCCCATCCAAGGTGCTGTGGTATTCCAAAGTCAATCATTTTCTCCGGATGGAAGAATTGACCGCCACCCTTCACAACACTGAAGAGGCATTTAGTGTTACATGGAGGCCCTGGAGGTATTTTACTGGTACTCGAGACTACATTCGGGAGGTGAGCAGTGTCTCCGTCCCAGAAAACGACTGAACATCTAACGTTTACCTACGTAGGCCATGTCTGCCCTGGGTGGCATTCCCCCCCTCCTTTTTGTCTTTATTTTTCTTTTTTTCCCCGTCGCCATCCCCCCACCTCCTCTCTCTCCGTCTTTGCACTCTCTTCTTCCCCCGTCCTCCCTTTTGACTATGCCTTGTCTCCTTACTAGCCTTCGGGACCCAGAAGAACCCCAGGGTTCTGGACATGACCGGCTCATATTTTGCTCTGGTTCACGTAGGTCATGATAAGCTGGCTCGCTGTGGTCCCAGTTGTTCTCCATGATTACATTTGTCCGAACGGAGCTGCACTAGTTATACTGTACTACATGTCGGAGGTGGGGTTTCTCTATTTTCTGCATGAAACTGTAGGACTCCCCTCTGAGAACCCAGAGTTATTTGGCTGCCTATTTTTTGTTAGCATGTAATTGTGACCCTGGGTCATGCTGTATGGTTGACTGTTATATTTATATTGTTCTACTTATACTTAATAAAAGAATAAAACAAAAAAAATAAATAAGTCAATGCCAACAACTTAAAAAAAAAGCCTATGGCATCGAGAAATCCCAGGCGGTCTCCCATCCCGGTACTAACCAGGTCCCAACCCTGCTTAGCCTCTGAGATCAAATGCACGCTCAACCCTCTTGACAAACGCCAAGATGGTCACCTTGGGAAACAAACAAAAAAAACAAGTCAACACCAACAACATAAAAAGAAGCCTGCAGCATTTGGAAAACCCAGGCGGTCTCCCATCCAGGTACAAACCAGGCCCAACCCTGCTTAGCCTCTGAGACCAAACGAGATTGGGCGCTTTCAGGGTGTTGTGCCCGTAGGCAATTTCTTTGTGCACTCTTAACCCTCTTGACAAATGCCAAGATGGTCACCTTGGGAAAAAAGGGAAAAAAAACAGGTCAAAGCCAACAACATAAAAAGAATCCTACGGCATCCGGTATTCCCAGGCGATCTCCCAATCAAGACACTACCAGACCAGATCCTTCTATGTAACCTGGTCTTCCCAGGCAGTCTCCCATCCAGGTACTAACCAGGCCTGATGCTGCTAAGCCTCTGAAATCAGACGAGATCGGGTGCTTTCAGTGTGATGTGGCCGTAAGCGTTCTCTTCAAGACACGGCCAACCCTCTTGACAAACGCCAAGATGGTCGCCTTGAGAAACAAGCGAAAAAAACAGTTCAAAGCCAACAACAAAAAAAGAAGTCTATGGCACCTGGTATTTCCAGGCGGTCTCCCATTCAGGTACTAACCAGGCCCGACACTGTTTAGCCTCTGAGATCAGATGAGATTGGGCGCTTTCAGGGTGATGGCGTAGGTGATCTCTTTGGGCACTCTCAACCCTCTTGTTAAACACCAAGATGGTCACCTTGGGAAACAAGCGAAAATAAACAGGTAAATGCCAACAACATAAAAAGAAGCCTACGGCACCTGGTATTCACAGATGGTCTCCCATACAGGTATTAACCAGGCCGTACACTGCTAGGCCTCCGAGATCAGATGAGATTGTGCACTTTCAGGGTGATGTGGCCATAGGTGTTCTATTTAGACACTCTCAACCCTCTTGACAAATACCAAGATGGTTATCTTGGGAAACAAGTGAAGAAAAAAAGGTCAACGCCAACAACATAGACCCTGGCGGTCTCCCATCTGACCCAGACCCTGCTTAGCCTCTGAGATCGGGCGCTTTCAGGGTGATGTGACCTCAGGCGAATGCTTTGGGACATACTCAAAACTCTTGACTGATGCTAAAATGGTCACCTTGGGAAACAAGCGAAAGAAAAACAGGTCAAAGTACTATCCAGGCCGGACCCTGCTTAGCCTCTGAGATCAGATGAGATCGGGCGCTTTCAGGGGGATGTGGCCGTAGGAGATTTCTTTGGGCTCTCTCAGCCCTCTTGACAAATGCCAAGATGATCACCTTGGGAAACAAGCGGAAAAAAAAAGCATGTCAACGCCAACAACATAAAAAGAATGCTACGGCACCTGGTATTCCCAGTTGGTCTCCCATCCAGTTACTAATCAGGCCCGACAATGCTTAGCCTCCGAGATCAGACAAGATCAGGCACTTTCAAGGTGATGGGGCCATAGGCGATCTCTTCGGGCACTCTCAACCATCTTGACAAACGCCAACATGGTCATCTTGGGAAACAAGCGAAAAAAACCAAGTCATTGCCAACATTGGAGGCTAAGCAGGGTTGGGCAATCAGTTTCCTTGCCTGAAATAGGCATCTCAGAACTGCCATCTGGCTACTTCCCGGGTTTCCAACTCCTTCAACTAATCCCAGGAGACAATACTTTGCCTCCATCATGGTGGAGGTTCCAACCACCCGATCAATGGTTCCTGTCACCTCTGTCCAGTAGCGGATCAACTTCGGGCATCTCCAAAACATGTGCATCATGTCTCCCCCCATGTTCCCGCACCGGGGGCAACTTGCGTCCGGCCGTTTGGCCAAACTGAAAAAGTTTACGAGGAGCATAATAGGTTCTATATAATAAGAACAGATGTGACATCCTGTGTGAGGAGAGCCACAATTCACCACAGGCAGGATTCCTGCGGCCAATTATAGCTCAGGGGGGTTTAGTACACACCCCACACTATATAAGGCCGCCAGCATGGCGGCCTTGTATAGTGTGTTGCGGTGGTCAGGGAAAGAGGACGATAGGCAGGGACAGTGTCTTTACTGCTTGGGAACCTAGCACTGTTACAATGGGTGTTATGTGCCTCCTGCACAGTACACACCTGAAGCTACCCTTTATTACTGGTGTTCAATTTCTGCAATACATGCATCTGCAGTGCAGAAGTTAGAGTCGGTGTTGTGTGCCTCCTGCACAGTATACACCTTATTGCTGGTGTTCTGTTTCTGTAATACAGGAACCTAGTACTGTTACAGTGCTAGGGTGTACAGAGAAGCTGGTATATATAGAAGACTACAGCATACAGAAGAAAGGCTAGTGAATACAGAATACAGGTTTCGTGTATGTAGATAGGCTTGAGTATACAGAGATGCTAGAGTAAACAGTGAGGCTAATTTAAAGAGAGGCTAGTATATACAAAGATGTTAGTGTATATAGAGAGGTTAATGTATAGAGAGAGTCGAGTGTATACAGAAAGGACAGTGACAGAAAGGGTATACATGAAAGCTGACATTCTATACAGAAGACTGGGTAGTGTATACAGAGAGTCTAGTGGGTACAGAAGACAGGCTGGTGTATTCTAGCTAGTTTTTACAGTCTAGTGTATATAGAAGACAGGCTGTGGTATACAGAGAGTTTAGTGTATTCAGAGAGTCTAGTGTATACAGTCGGCGAGTGTATACATAAGACTGGCTAGTTTACACAGTGTTTACAGAGATGCAAGGGTGTACAGAGAAGCTGGTATATATAGAAGACTACAGCATACAGAAGAAAGGCTAGTTAATACACAATACAGAAGACTTGTGTATGTAGATAGGCTTGAGTATACAGAGATGCTAGAGTAAACAGTGAGGCTAATTTAAAGAGAGGCTAGTATATACAAAGATGTTAGTGTATATAGAGAGGTTAATGTATAGAGAGGGTCGAGAGTATACAGAAAGGACAGTGCATGTAGAGAAACTAGTGTATACAGAAGACAGGCTTGGGTATACATCAAAGCTGACAGTGTATACAGAAGACTGGGTAGTGCATACAGAGAGTCTATTGGGTAAAGAAGACAGGCTGGTGTATTCTAGCTAGTTTTTACAGTCTAATGTATACAGAAGACAGGCTGTGGTATACTGAGGGTTTAGTGTATTCAGAGAGTCTAGTGTAAAGAGATGCAAGGGTGTACAGAGAAGCAGGAAGCTAGTATATATAAGGCTAGTGAATACAGGCTAGTGAATGCAGATAGGCTTGAGTATACAGAGATGCTAGAGTAAACAATGAGGCTGGGGTACACAGAGAGGCTAATTTAAAGAGAGGCTAGTATATACAAAGATGTTAGTGTATATAGAGAGGTTAGTGTATAGAGAGAGTCGAGTGTATACAGATAGGACAGTGGATATAGAGAGACTAGTGTATACAGAAGACAGGCTTGGGTATACATCCAAGCTGACAGTGTATACAGAAGACTGGGTAGTGTATACAGAGATTCTAGTGGGTACAGAAGACAGGCTGGTGTATTCTAGCTAGTGTTTACAGTCTAGTGTAGACAGGCTGTGGTATACAGAGGGTTTAGTGTATTACAGAGATGCAAGGGTGTACAGAGAAGCTAGTATATATAAAAGACTACAGCATACAGAAGAAAGGCTAGTGAATACAGAATAAAGGCTGGCTTCTACGGAGTGGCTACCACTACGGAGATGCAGAACACTATATATAGAGAGAGGGTATATAGAGAGGCTAGATTATACAGAGAGGCTAGTGCATAGAGTGAAGCTATTGTATATAGAAGCCTGGTTAGTGTATACAGAGAAGCTAGTGTGTACAGAAGAAAGGCTAGACAGGCTATAAAGAGAGACAAGTTTTTACAGAAGACAGTTTGGGGTATACAGAGATGCTAGTTTATACAGAGAGACTAATGTATACAGAAGACAGGCTAGGGCATACAGAAGACAGAAGACGGGCTAGTGTATTCAGAACATAGGCTAGTGTATATCGAAGACAGGCTATTGTATGCAGAAGACCGGCTAGTGTAAACAATGCTGGTGTATATAGAGAGGCTAGTGAATTTAGAGGGTAGGCTAAGTGATAACAGAAGACAATCTGGGCTATACAGAGACATTTCATCATTTCATCTAGCTTACATCTCTAATGGAGTTTGTCTCATTGCCATGTTATGCCTTTTCATTCTTATGCTAAATATAGATCACTACACGATTTTAATCATCCACATCAAGCACGTTGGAGCATTTGCAAGCTACGTCAATTTACTCTTAAATAAAGTACCTTTGCATTTATCCCTTGACTTTGCAACTATCCCTTGATCCCTTTTGTGTATTCACTTTATCTCGACCTATATATACTGCCTCAATATTTTCCTAATTTGTTTTGCTATACTTATTATTATTATATCATAGAGATTACTAACTCTAAATCATTGTAAACCTAACCATAGTTATAATGTCCACAGCTAATTTTACGTTAAAGCAAAATTCACACAAAACCATCTTTTTAAAACCTTTACACATTAAGAGTAATGCAACCATCTCTCGCTACCTCTATGCAATAGGATTCTCTTTCCAGTGGAAACGGAAAAAAGTCAGTGTAAGCCGTCTTCTTGAGCAGCAAAATGAATGGAACGATTTACACGTTGGAATTTGCAAGCTACGTCAATTTACTGTTAAATAGAGTACCTTTGCATTTATCCCTTGACTTTGCTACTATCCCTTGATCCCTTTTGTGTATTCACTATATCTCGACCTATACATACTGCCTCAGAATTTTCCTAATTTGTTTTGCTATACTTATTATTATTATTTTATAGAGATTACTAAATCATTGTAACAAGTTATAATGTCTACAGCTAATTTTACGTTAAAGCAAAAGTCACACAAAACCATCTTTTTAAAACCTTTTACACACTGCACATTAAGATTAATGCAACCATCTCTCGCTACCTCTATGCAATAGGATTCTCTTTCTGACTCTATTTTGTGTATTACTTCTTCTCCACATTAACTGTCACACTGATAAACATTTGTAAAACATAACACTTGCAACACATTTTTTAACAGCGGCAAAATGTGAGAAAAGCAGTGGGACGGTTTACTTGATTGAGAAGTGGTTGCAGTAGCAAAGCATAGCAATACATTAATAACACATAATGCAACTATTTTACATTCATTTTACATTCACATCATGCATACATCCTAATGTAAGCTGTCTATCATTATTAATGTTCATGGTTACTGATACATTATGCCGATGACCAGTGGAAACGGAAAACAGTCAGTGTAAGCCGTCTTCGTGCGTAACATAATTAATGGAACGATTTACACGTTGGAATTTTAAAGCTACGTCAATTTACTCTTAAATACCCTTTAGCTGCTTAGTTCACACTTTGCTGTATGTAGCCGCGTTTACATGTAAGTAACCAATGGGGATTGACATTTTATGTCCATCTCACATCTCTAATGCAATTTGTCTCTTTGCCATGTCATACTTTGCCAGTTATTATACTTTCTCATCCGATAGAAACCTAGGCGTTGCTGATATTTCATGATTACAGCAATCATCTCATCTAATTGCTATTCCGACATTCTGCCTTGGTATTTCTTTGCAACGCTCTATTGAACAATGTAAAGGTAAGCTAGATATTTTGTGTATTTCCACTTAAACTCGACCTGTATATACTGTCTCAATATTATCTTTTCTAATTTTGCTAAATTAGATTATAGACTTTGCTATGTCTAAATCCAGGTTACCTACTCACCTTTATTACGTATACTGCTAATTTTAGGATAATACAAAACCATCTTATTGCTTCTTTACACGCTGCACATATTAAGAGTAATGCAATGCTACCGTGAACAGTTTAATTGCTCGTCTCACATTTAGCTGGTATCTCTCTGCTATAGGAAACTGAATTTGTACTACAACGATCACTCATCTAATATCAGTCCACTCAGTGCTACCGGGATAACTTTTACATTTAGAGTAATGAAATGATTTCTCAGTCATTTTGGAGCTACTGCAACTAACGCTTCCGATCTCATTTCGACTGCAATACTTAATCTCTGCTATTGCAGAATATTTAGCTGCTTAGCTCACACTTTGCTGTACGTAGCCGTGGCGATTGGCATTTCAACTCTAATTCATATTCACATTTCTAATGCAGTTTGTCTTTTTGCCATGTCATCCTCGGTTAGTTATTATGCTTTCTCATCCTTGTGCTCCAATATTGGGGTATATTCACTACATGATTAAAGACACGTAATGAACTTGATTGATAAAAACCTACACACGTTGTTGCTGTTATTTCGTGTATTTCCACTTAAACCCGTTATAGTTATTTTGCTATATTTATTACTAGTATAACCAGATTACTATCTCTAAATCCTGGTAAACCAGCTCACACTAAACCATCAAATTTCTACCTTACACGCAGCACATATTAACATATTAACATTTAGCCGGTATAGTGAAATAGTAAACGAAATGTGTAGATCACTCATCTAATATCGTCTTTTCAGTGCTGCCGGAACATATTTTAAATTTAGAGTAATGCAACGATTTCTCAGTTTTATGAAGCTACTGCAACTAACGCTTTGAATCTCTTTCCTGATAAATTACGCTCTGCAATATTAAGCCATGTAAATTGTCCTATTGGTCTGCTAACAATGCTATGTATAATAATACAAATCTTTTAAAAGCAATATCGTCTCACTGCAATACTTACACTCTGCATAATATATATGAATAATGCGAATAATGCTAATAATAAAGTCGTCTAAAACTCGGCTATAAGTAGAGAATAAAACTATCTTACATCAAAATAAACCATGTACTGCCAAACCAATAACGGCCAATTACTTAACGTCTATCAGTCAATGACTTAACAAAATAAACTTAGCACTCTTTTGCTCTATTTTGAATAGTTGTAGTTCTCCACATTAACTGTCACATTGATATCACCACTGACAATACACCACTTTTTAACAGCACCAAAATATGAAAAAACCACTTTATATGTTTCAAAAGTAGTTGCATTAGCAAAAAATAAAGTCCTGTCTTCTTTACACGCTAGCTTTTCTGTATACATTAATCTCTCTGTGTACACCAGCCACTCAATATAGACTAGCCTCTCTGTCTTCTGTATACAGGTGCCCGTAATCTATATACACTAGCCTGCCTTCTTTTTACAATAGTCTCGGTGTCCCACCCTCTATTTTTTTTTACAGATAGGCTTGTGTATACAGAAGACAGTCTGGGGAATTCAGTGAGGCTAGTGTATCTAGCCTCACTGAATTCCCCAGACTGTCTTCTGTATACACAAGCCTATCTGTAAAAAAAATAGCCGTTCTTCTGCATACTCTAGCCTCTCTGTGTAACACAGTCTCTCTCTGGATTCCCTAGCCTACATCTCTGCATACCCAGGACCTTCCTCTGTATAATCTAGCCTATCTGTATACACTAGCCTGTCTTTTGTACAAATTAGCTTCTCTGTAGCCGGTCTTCTGTATACACGATCCTCACTAGCTACTCTTGGTTGTCTTTTGTATACACTAGCATCTCTTTATACATATACATATACAGCTCTCTGTATACCCAAGCCTCTCTGTATACACTAGTCCACCGGTATACACTAGCAAGTCTGCCTACACTATCCTCTCTTTGTAACTAAACTTCTCTCTCTGTATACCTTAGCTTCCATCTCTGCATACCCAGGACGTTCTTCTCTATAATCTTGCCTATGTGTATACTAGCCGGTCTTCTGTAGACATTAGCCTCCCTGTATAAACTAGCTGGTCTACTGTATACACTAGCAAGCTTGCATACACTAGCCTCTCTGTGTAACCCAGCCTCCATCTCTGCATACCCAGGACGTTCTTCTCTATAATCTAGCCTATTTGTATACACTAGCCTGTCTTTTGTACACATTAGCCTCTCTGTATAAACTAGCCTGTCCTCTGTATACACTAGTCCATCTGTATACACTAGCAAGTATGCGTACTCTAGCCTCTCTCTCTGTATAACTTAGCCTCCATCTCTGCATACCCAGGACGTTCTTCTGTATAATCTAGCCTATCTGTATAATCTAGCCTATCTGTATACACTAGCCATCCATCTCTGCATACCCAGGACGTTCTTCTGTATAATCTAGCCTATTTGTATAAACTAGCCTGTCTTTTGTACACATTAACCTCTCTGTATAAACTAGCCGGTCCTCTGTATACACTAGTCCGTCTGTATACACTAGCAAGTCTGTGTAACCAAGCCTCTCTCTCTGCATACCCTAGCCTCCATCTCTTGCATAAACCAGGACCTTCTTCTGTATAATCTAGCCTATCTGTATACACTAGCCTGTCTTTTGTACAGATTAGCCTCTCTGTGTAAACTAGCCGGTCTACTGTATACACTAGTCCATCTGTATACACTAGCAAGTCTGCATACTCCTGCCTCTCTGTGTAACCCAGCCTCGCTCTCTCTCTCTCTGTATACCCTAGCTTCCATCTCTGCATACCCAGGACGTTCTTCTGTATAATCTAGCCTATCTGTATAAACTAGCCTGTCTTTTGTACACATTAACCTCTCTGTATAAACTAGCCGGTACTCTGTATACACTAGTCCGTCTGTATACATTAGCAAGTCTGTGTAACCAAGCCTCTCTCTCTGCATACCCTAGCCTCCATCTCTTGCATAAACCAGGACCTTCTTCTGCATAATCTAGCCTATCTGTATACACTAGCCTGTCTTTTGTACACATTAGCCTCTCTGTGTAAACTAGCCGGTCTACTGTATACACTAGTCCATCTGTATACACTAGCAAGTCTGCATACTCCTGCCTCTCTGTGTAACCCAGCCTCGCTCTCTCTCTCTGTATACCCTAGCCTCCATCTCTGCATACCAAGGACGTTCTTCTGTATAATCTAGCCTATCTGTATAAACTAGCCTGTCTTTTGTACACATTAACCTCTCTGTATAAACTAGCCGGTCCTCTGTATACACTAGTCCGTCGGTATACACTAGCATCTCTTTATACATTAGCTCTCTGTATACCCAAGCCTCTCTGTATACACTAGTGCACCGGTATACACTAGCAAGTCTGCATACACTAGCCTCTCTTTTTAACCCAACTGCTCTCTCTGCATACCCAGGACGTTCTTCTCTATAATCTAGCCTATCTGTATAATCTAGCCTATCTGTATACACTAGCCATCCATCTCTGCATACCCAGGACGTTCTTCTCTATAATCTAGCCTATTTGTATACACTAGCCTGTCTTTTGTACACATTTGCCTCTCTGTATAAACTAACCGGTCTTCTGTATTACACTAGTCCCCCTGTATACACTAGCAAGTATGCATACTCTAGCCTCTCTCTCTGTATACCCTAGCAAGTCTGCATACTCCTGCCTCTCTGTGTAACCCAGCCTCACTCTCTCTCTGTATACCCTAGCCTCCATCTCTGCATACCCAGGACGTTCTTTTGTATTATCTAGCCTATCTGTATAAACTAGCCTGTCTTTTGTACACATTAGCCTCTCTATATAAACTAGCCGGTCCTCTGTATACACTAGTCCGTCTGTATACATTAGCAAGTCTGTGTAACCAAGCCTCTCTCTCTGCATACCCTAGCCTTCATCTCTTGCATAACCAGGACCTTCTTATGTATAATCTAGCCTATCTGTATACACTAGCCTGTCTTTTGTACACATTAGCCTCTCTGTATAAACTAGCCGGTCTACTGTATACACTAGTCCATCTGTATACACTAGCAAGTCTGCATACTCCTGCCTCTCTGTGTAACACAGTCTCTCTCTCTGTATACCCTAGCCTCCATCTCTGCATAACCATGACGTTCTTCTGTATAATCTAGCCTGTGTTTTGTACACTTTAGCCTCTCTGTATAAACTAGCCGGTCTTCTGCATACACGAGTCTCTCTTTATACCCTTGGATGTCTTTTGTATACACTAGCTGCTCTTTATACATTAGCTCTCTGTATACCCAAGCCTCTCTATACACTAGTCCGTCTGTATACACTAGCAAGTCTGCATACACCAGCCTCTCTGTGTAACCCAGCCTCTCTCTCTGCATACCCAAGATGTTCTTCTCTATAATCTAGCCTATTTGTATACACTAGCCTGTCTTTTGCACACATTAGCCTCCCTATATAAACTAGCCGGTCTTCTGTATACACTAGTCCGTCTGTATATATGCAAGTATGCATACTCTAGCCTCTCTCTCTGTATACCCTAGCCTCCATCTCTGCATACCCAGGACGTTCTTCTGTATAATCTAGTTTATCTGTATACACTAGTGTATACAGACAGACTAGTGTATACAGAGGACCGACTAATGTGTACAAAAGACAGGCTAATGTATACAGATAGGCTAGATTATACAGAAGAACGTCCTGGGTATGCAGAGCGCTCAGCTTCAAGGTATGGCCAACGTGAGTAATATGAGGGACACTCCTCACCCCCGCCCCCACCTACCAGATCTGAGTTTCATCCCCTTGCCCTCTCTGCCCCGGTCATCTGGTGGCAGTTTTATGCACTCCCTGGCCCCCACCCATTCATAATCCTTACCGACCTTTCTTTCCGCTGCTCACAGGAACACACTGGATGACTTGTCTAATTAACCAACTTGTACAAGACACAGCTATCCTCCTGTCTGACACCGGCCCCCTTGGAGGCTTTACCCCTCACTGTTTGGGTGGTCCCTGCCTCTCCCTGGATGCTCCACATATACCACAACGACATTGTCAGAGGGGCACCACTTGACAGGACACAGGGCTTTCATTCCGGTGGCATCTCCCATTGGAGGAAGGGATGATGGCCCCAACCCCTTGGCAGCAGGTTCTTTCATGTACAGACCAGGGCGGCTCATCTTCCCTTCTGGAGTCTTGACCTTAGATGGGGGAGTTGCACTTTGGGGGGTCTGAGTGATACCTAATGCGCTGTACTGGAAGGGCTTGACATTCCCGCATATGTGTCCCCTCCCCCTGGATGCGCCCCTTGTCCCCCCCTCTGGCTCCCACCTACTCTTTGCCGACATTGCCTTCTGCAGCTTTCGGGGACCCTGGATGACTTATTTATTGAGCCTATTGGTACGAGACACTGCTTCCCTCCAGGGTGACTCTGGACCCCCCTGGAGGATTTACCCCTTACTGTTTGGGCGGTCCCAGCCTCCCTCTGGATGCTCTACACAGCCCCCGATGGCGATGCAGGAGAGACACTAATTGGCGGGCCCTAGGACTGCTGCTCGGGTGAAGTCTCCCATTGGATGGAGGGATGGTGGCCCCAGCCCCTTGCCTGCCGGATTTTCCATGCACCGACCAGGGCTGCTCCTCTTTCATCTTGATGTGGTGACCATGGAGGGGAGGAGTTGAAATTTATGGGGTCCGGGTGTTTGCTGGTGGGAGTGCGCTAAAGGACTTGACATTTCTGCATGTTTGTCCCCTCTCCCCTGTTTCCCCCCTCCCTTCCCCCCCTTCCCACCCTTCCCTTCCCTCCTTTCCCTCCCCCTTTCCCCCTTCCACTCCCCCTTTCCCCCCTTCCACTCCCCCTTTCCCCCCTTCCCTGCCCCTTTTCCCCCCGGGGCGTGGACAGGGGAGAGGGGGTAAGGAGAGGACAATCTGCCAAAGGGAGAAATGCATTTGTTCGGGGACTGCATGTACTTTAGGGGTATGGGATGGGGGGTGGTGGATCCCATTCTGTGATGCCTTTTCTGTTGTGACGGGCTCCCTCGTGCATGCCTATGTTTAGGGCGAGCCGAGGAGACCCCTCAGTGCTGACAGTTATATGCTCTACCTCTGTTTTGGTTATACTATTGTTTTTTGTTTCTTTGATGTTACTGATTGTCTTTTATTTGCATAGCGGTATCAGACGTGACATTTACCACTGCCGGGACTGGGGGGACTAGGATTCGGGGGCTCCCTCTCCGACCTGTCTACCCAATAACCCAAGTAGGACAGCGCTTTAAACCCAGTGTACATCTGGTAAGCGCTATAGCATAATTGTGCTGTTTTAGTATACCCTTCCTGTACTGTTGAGTGCGGACAACCCTTAATTTCCCTCTCCCCCTGGGGTTGGGGTGCCCGGCCTCTTTTTCCCTTTACCTTTCCTTCCATTTGCCCTTCCTTTCTCCCCCTTAGTTCCCGCCATGCATTACCCACCCAAAACCTACCTTGGTTCAACTTTCTTTGCTTTTCTCTGACGTCCCCCTCCCCCTCCCCGAGGAGCGATGGGAGACTCAGTCAAGGTCACCTCTCTAAACGTTAAGGGACTGAACTCCCCTGAAAAACGGTGGATCCTCCTGGGAAAACTGAACACATCCTGTACTGATGTGGCCTTTATACAAGAAACACATTTTAAAAATACTAGCCTCCCCTTTCTATGGTCGAGATCCTTCCCTAAGGTCTACCACTCTACTAACCCCTCCTCTCCATTCTGATCTCTAGCAGGCTCCCCTGGGTTCTCCAGGATTCTCTGGTGGACCCTGGGGGCCAATATCTTTTTCTTAGGGGCCACATTGGAGAGCGCCTTTTTACATTTGCCACTGTGTACGCTCCCAATGATCACCAAGACACGTTCCTCAGAACTAGCCTGCACAGATGATGTGACTTTCGGGAGGGCCAATTGATATTAGGTGGGGACTTTAATGTCCCCTTTCGCCATCGGTTGACACTTCTGCCTCTTGCTCCTCGCTCCCTACCCCTCACCTAGGTCTCTATTCTGGCACCTTAATGAGAGCCTCATCCAGATACCGGAAGTTTTAGCAGATGTGACCAGGGAATTGGACCTTTATTTCCAAGAAAACTAAAGCAGGACTGTGACCCGGGGATAATTTGGGAGGCTCACAAGTCAGTACTCCGCAGGGTACTTATCAGGAACAGCTTGCTAATCTGTTTCGTGAACTTGCCTCTGTGGAAGCGAAACATAAACATACCCCCTTACGGACCTTAGAGATTGAATTGGGGACACTCCATACCCATATTGCTGTCCTTCTCCATTATAAAGCGAAAGCGGCACTCCAGTTCTGTCGTAAACTGACGTAGGAGTCAGAGGACAAATGCAGAAAAATCTTAGCCAGGTCGGTAAAGGAGTTGAAATCTTGCTCTTACATACCACAGTTGATAGATGAGAATGGCCAGAGGGCCTCTACCCCAACCCAAATAGTTGAAGTCTTTGAAAAATGTTACTCTGATCTCTACAACCTGCCCGATTCAGGGTCTGGACAGGACAATATAGACAGATATGTAACCGGTTCTGGTCTACCAACCCTCTCATCGGAATCACGGGAGTACTTGGAGGACCCGATCACACTGGAAGAAGTCCAGACGGCCGTGGGACCTCCGAAGGTGGGTAAGGCTCCGGGCCCTGACGGATATACGGCACAATACTTTAAGACCTTCCTCCCTATTCTCGGCCCGCGCTTGGTGAATTTATTTAATACTCTGAGCTCAAATGGGGATTTTCCTGAGGATACCCTTAGAGCCCACATCTCGTTGATACCTAAGGAGGGCAAAGACCCGGGCCTATGTGGGAGCTACAGACCCATTTCCCTCCAAAATTCGGTCCTAAAACTATTCTCTAACTCCTCGCCACGTGATTGGCACATCACTTGTAGTCCCTTATACATATTGACCAGTTAGGTTTTATTCCCACCAGGGAAGATAAGGACAACACCACTAAGGTGCTTACCCTGATCCGTAAAGCAAAGTCATCTGGGACCCCTTGTCTTTTCATGAGTACTGATGTCGAGAAGGCTTTTGATCGGGTCAAATGGACATTAATGTTCTCGGTCCTTTGCCATATAGGTCTGAGTGAACGGATGCTGGCATGGATAAGTAAGATATACTCACGTACTTACATTCCACCGGACATCGCGCGTACGTTTATGTTGAACTTCCCCCCACCCCTTGTCACTAAGATCCGCAGTTTGCTTCACGGGTGGCATTCTGGCCTCCATTCCTGGTTCAGCAGATGCAATCTCATTAAATTGAACATACTCCCTAAATTTACTTATCTTTTCCAAGCTCTCCCGATCCAGATTCCAGTCCTGTTTTTTAAGCAAGCTCAATCCTTGCTCACTCAATTTAACTGGGCCCACAAAAATCCCAGACTTAAGCGGTCACAGCTGACATTGTCTAAACAACAGGGAGGGTTGGTTCTCCCTAACTTGCGACGCTACTACCTGGCCTCCCATCTGGGCCGTGTATTGGACTGGAATCGAAACAAACTTTCTAAGCTCACTCCCGAATTCCGCTAAGAAGCGCCATGTAGTGCTATAAGTATTTACCAACAGAATTTATGTCACATCCCACTATAGGGGCTTAGTTGAAAGTCAGTCACCTGATCGCTACCCAAAACACACTCACGTCTTTGACTTCCCCCCTATTCCCTATACGTGGCCATCCAACCTTTGAACTGGGGACCCACTTAGAAATTCCAACCTAGACAATGCGTCTAAATTCGTCATTGATGGAAAATGGCCTTCTTTCTCAACCCTAACAGATCCGACAGGGCTTTTCCAACTGCCTTTTTGGAGAGCGGCGCAACGACATCATTTTCTCCATTCCATCCCCAATCCTCAAACGTTCGCCCGCCCTCAGACGGAGTTTGAGACTCTATGCAGGAGCGAAGGCCCTTTGGCCCACATTCTCTCTCAAACAGATTACCCACACTTAACCTGTCTGTCCAACTGGGAAAAGGACCTTAATTGCTAATTTTCCCCAGCACAGAGACAACGCATTATCACTTTGGCTCTCAAAATGTCGCTGTGCACGAAGATACAGGAGACGAATTTTAAACTTCTCACCAGGTGGTATTTGACACCATCAAAGCTGCAGAAATGTTTCTCCTCTTCCTCGAACATATGCTGGAGGTGTGGAGAAGAAGAGGGCACGTTGCTGCACATTTTTTGGTCCTGCCTCAGCTTGGTGGACTTCTGGACAGAGATCCGATGCATAACACAAAAATTCACAGACTTCTCCATCCAGGAAGAGGCTGCATTCTTTCTCTTGCACCATTCACAGATTCCCATTAAGAAGTACAAAAAAATCTATTTTACGTCATGTGATAAATGCGGCGAAATCCTGCATCCCTCTCTATTGGAAAAAATGTTCCCCCCCTTTCATTACTCACTGGCTTAAGAAAATAGAGGACATTAAAAAAAATGGAGGACTTGATCCTCACATCACAAGGTATACAAGAATTTTTTAAACAAACCTGAGACATCTGGAATACCTTTATATTCTCACTGGAAGGATGTCGCCTGCTATCGCCTTAGTGCTCTGAGCTTTCCTTGACTGGCCCCTTGGACAGTGGCTGCCATCGTGTCTCGTCCCCTCTTCTCCTTTTCTGATCTTTCAACCCTTCTCTTTTCTGCCTTCCTCCCCTATCTCTCACCCCCTTCACCCCCTCTCTCTTTTGGAAAGAGTGGAAAATTGGGAATGACGGCCCCACACCCCCCTCTGGATGGATTATGCCGGAGGGACCTGGGGGTTTGTGTGACCCTGGATCTTGGTACAGTACTTTATCCGTGCCTCGAATCATTGTGATTGATGGAAGGCAGACTCACAGTTGCGAATATACCTGTATCAAGTATTGTTCAGCTGCTTTTTGCTCTGTATTTCTCTGTTGCATTATGTACTCGGGGGACCGTCTTCCCCTATTTGGAGAAAAAATTATATTTGAAAAAAAAAAGAAGCCTACGACACCTGGTATTCCCAGGCGGTTTCCCATCCAGGCATTAACCAGGCCTGACCCTGCTTAGCCTCCAAGATCAGACGAGATGGAACAGATTCAGGGCGATGTGGCCGTAGCCGATATCTTCAGGCACTCTCAACTCTCTTGACAAACACCAAGATGGTCACCTTGGAAACAAGCGGAAAAAAATAGGTCAACGGCCACAACATAAAAAGAAGCCTACGGCATCTGGAAATCCCAGGCGGTCTCCCATCCAGGTACTAAACTGGTCCCAACCCTGCTTAGCCTCTGAGATCAGATGAGATTGGGCTCTTTTAGGGTGGTGTGGCCGTAGGAGATTTCTTCAGGCACTCTCAACCTTGACTAACGCCAATATGGTCACCTTGGGAAACAAACAAAAAAATCAAGTCAACGCCAACAACATGAGAAGAAGTCTACAGCACCTAGTATTCCCAGGTTGTCTCCCATCCAGGTATTAACAAGGCCCGACCCTGTTTAGTCTCTGAGATCAGACGAGATCTGGTGCTTTCAGGGTTATGTGGCCATAGGCGAGCTCTTCAAGCACTCTCAACCCTCTTGACAAACACCAAGATGGTCACCTTGGAAAACAAACAAAAAAAAAAAAAACAAGTCAACGCCAACAACATAACAATAAGCCTTCAGCACCTAGTATTCCCAGGTGGTCTCCAATCCAGGTACTAGCAAGGCCGGACCCTGTTTAGCCTCTGAGATCAGAGGAGATCGGGCGCTTTCAGGCTTATGTGCCCATAGGCAATCTCTTTGGGCACTCTCAACCCTCTTGACAAATGCCAAGATGGTCACCTTGGGAAACAAGCGAAAAAAAAAAAAAACGAATCAAGGCCAACAACATAAAAAGAAGCCTACAATAACTGGTATTCCCAGGTGGTCTCCCATCCAGGTACTAACCAGGCCTGACTCTTCTTAGCCTCCAAGATCAGACGAGATTGGGTGCTTTCAGAGTGCTCGGACTCTTTCCCCATCACTAATGGGACGAGGCAGGGGTGCCCTCTGTCTCCCCTAATTTTTATTCTGACACTGGAACCACTTATGTGTCACGTTCGGAATGACCCGAATATTACTGGCATATCCAAACCCTCGGCACACCACAAAATTGCGGCGTACGCTGACGATCTAATTTTTTTCGTCTCCAATCCACACATTTCGCTTCCCAATATACTCGTGGCTCTCCGGCGATACGGCAGCCTATCAAACTATAAAATCAATTGCACCATCGGCTGTATTGAATATATCGGTCCCGGATGGTGAGGCCAAGAGGCTATGCTCCGCTTTTCCATTCTACTGAGCTGAAAAATCTATACGTTACCTGGGCGTTGACATCGCAGCGGATTTGGTGCAATTGTACCCGCTTAATTTTCTTCCTCTCCTGAATAGACTGAAATCTGATTTGGGAAACTGGCATGATTTAACACTGACCTGGTTCGGGCGCTGTAATGCATTCAAAATGACGGCCCTCCCGCGGATCTTATACTTGTTCCAGACATTATCGATCCGGTTACCCCCAATCTTTTTCAGACATCTGCAGGTGCTGCTCCGGGACTTTATTTGGGCGCGCAAACCGCCCAGAGCCCGTTTGCAATTGCTTGCCAGACCAAAGGACAAGGGGGGTCTGGGTCTCCCAGATCTGAGACAATACAACAGAGCGACTCTGCTAGCGAGAGTCGTTGATTGGCATTGTAATGGCCCACACAAGCAGTGGGTGGAGATGGAGATTGAGGATGGATCCATTCCCCTATTGACCTCCCCGTGGCTCCTGTCCTCCCTACCAAAAGACCTCAGAGATCACCCCGTAGTGGGAGCTACGTTGGCTGTTGTGCGGAGGTTGTTCCGCTGCACACACATTGCTCCCCTGCCGTCACCAATGACTCCGGTTATAGGTAATCCAGACTTCCCACCGGGATTTACCAACAATAAACTGCGACAGTTGACAGTGGTGGGGAAACAGCGTCTGGGAGAGGTGTGGTCCTCACGCAAACTGTCGCCGAGCTTTCTGACCCTCCGCTTGACTTGTTTAATGCTTATCAACTTCGTCACTTTCTTCTGGCCATACAAAGGGCCCCCTACACTCCTAGAGACCTGACGCCCTATGAATCCATCTGTCACAAAAAGGAACCTGTGCAACACACCCTCTCCCTCCTGTACAACCTATTAAGTAGTCAGGAGGAGGAGTCGACCCCACCATTTATCCACAAATGGGAGATTGCATTTGGCATCACATTTACCCCACAACAGATAGGGAAGATCCTGACATTAGTACATAAAGCTTCCATCGCAAACCAATATCAAGAATCAGGATACAAGATAGTCTCACGCTGGTATAGAGTCCCATACCTTCTGAATAAAATGAATAGATCGATTCCGGATGTTTGTTGGAGGTGCAATTCAGATACGGGGACCATGGGACACATTTTCTGGGCATGCCCGGCCTTGAGGAACTTTTGGGTGGAGGTGACCGGGACAATAAAAACAGCCTGTTCGAAAATACAAAAAAACCCTCACGATGCAACTCCTGAACGCCACCCGGGCCTGCATTCCCACACTGTGGAGGCAGCCTCAGCCCCCATCCAAGGTGCTGTGGTATTCCAAAGTCAATCATATTCTCCGGATGGAAGAATTGACCGCCACCCTTCACAACACTGAAGAGGCATTTAGTGTTACATGGAGGCCCTGGAGGTATTTTACTGGTACTTGAGACTACATTTGGGAGGTGAGCAGCGCCCCTGTCCCAGAAAACGACTGAACATCTAACGTTTACCTACGTAGGCCAAGTCTGCCCTGGGTGGCATTCCCCCCCTTCCCTTTTTGTCTTTATTTTTCTTTTTTTCCCTGCCGCCATCCCCCCCCCTCTTCTCTCTCCGTCTTTGCACTCTCTTCTTCCCCCGTCCTCCCTTTTGACTATGCCTTGTCTCCTTACTAGCCTTTGGGACCCAGAAGAACCCCAGGGTTCTGGACACGACCGGCTCATATTTTACTCTGGTTCACGTAGGTCATGATAAGCTGGCTCGCTGTGGTCCCAGTTGTTCTCCATGATTACATTTGTCCGAACGGAGCTGCATTAGTTATACTGTACTACATGTCGGAGGTGGGGTTTCTCTCTTTTCTGCATGAAACTCTAGGACTCCCCTCTGAGAACCCAGAGTTATTTGGCTGCCTATTTTTTGTTACCATGTAATTGTGACCCTGGGTCATGCTGTATGGTTGACTGTTATATTTATGTTGTTCTACTTATACTTAATAAAAGAATAAAACAAAAAAAAAAAAATAAGTCAATGCCAACAACTTAAAAAAAAAGCCTATGGCATCGAGAAATCCCAGGCGGTCTCCCATCCCGGTACTAACCAGGTCCCAACCCTGCTTAGCCTCTGAGACAGGGCTGGTGCAAGGATCGTTGACACCCTAGGCGAAAACCTAATTTTGCCACCCCCCCCCCGGCTGCGCCCATGACTCCACCTTACCCTGCCCTTGCTACACATGACCTATCTGACCCCTACACTGACCCCCTGACACATAAACTAATCCACCTGACTCCTACTTCCTGCACTACTCACATCACATTGACCCCTACACTGACCCACCTGCTAATTACACCGACCCACCTGGCACCTACACCAACCCACCTGGCACCTACACTGCCAATTACACTGACCATCGCGCTGACACCTACACTGACCATCACGCTGACACCTACACTGACCATCACGCTGACACCTACACTGACCATCACGCTGACACCTACCCTGAAAACACATACCCTGAAAACACATACCCTGAAAACACATACCCTGACACATAAAATGGCACTGACGCATACACATACACTGACACGACACATACACTGACACATTACACTGACACGACACATACACTGACACGACACATCACACTGGCATGACACATACACTGACACATCACACTGGCATGACACATACACAGACACATCACACTGGCATGACACATACACAGACACATCACACTGACATGACACATACACTGACATGACACATACACAGACACATCACACTGACATGACACATACACTGACACATCACACTGACATGACACATACACTGACACATTACACTGACATGACACATACACTGACATGACACATACACTGACACATCACACTGGCATGACACATACACAGACACATCACAATGACATGACACATACACAGACACATCACACTGACATGACACATACTCAGACACATTACACTGACATGACACATACACTGACACATTACACTGACATGACACATACACTGACACGACACATACACTGACACATCACACTGGCATGACACATACACTGACACATTACACTGACATGACACATACACTGACACATTACACTGACATGACACATACACAGACACATCACACTGAAATGACACATACACAGACACATCACACTGACATGACACATACACAGACACATCACACTGACATGACACATACACAGACACATCACACTGGCATGACACATACACAGACACATCACACTGACATGACACATACACAGACACATCACACTGACATGACACATACACAGACACACCACACTGGCATGACACTGACACACATCACACTGACCTACCTGACTCCTACTTCCTGCATTACTCACACACAAACCCCCTCCATACAGCTCAATGGATCCATCCTCCTCCTTACCTCTGCTCTTTGATGCTGCCTTCAGCGACCATCATCCCGCCGGGCCTCTCCGACTCCTCCGCACTGCCAGCGCCGTCCACCCGCTCCGCCGGGGCCACGCCAGCGCCATCCATCCGCTCCGCCGGGGCCACACCAGCGCCGTCCACCCGCTCCGCCGGGGCCACACCAGCGCCATCCATCCGCTCCGCCTCCATCATATCCCCGCCGGGACCAGGCCAGCGCCGTCAACCCCGCTCCATGATGTCCCCGCCGGGCAGGAGGTCAGCTGACCGACCTCTCGAAGCTCCCATCTCCGCCGAGCCCCGCCCCTCCGCTGCACTCACACAGACACACAGCGCAGCTCCAGAGGGACAGACTGGAGCAAAGGAGTCCCGGAGCGGCGCTGTGAGATGAGTACGGTGGGGCGCTCAGCGGGAAACATGGGGGATTGGTGGCGCCGGTGGAACACCACAGGGGGGGCGAGAGAGCAGAAGAGGAGCTCACACTGGGCAGAGGCCGTAGTTGCGCCCTAGGTGGTAGTGCGCCCTAGGCGGCTGCCTACTTCGCCTAGTGGTAGCGCCGGCCCTGCTCTGAGATCAAATGAGATTTGGCTCTTTCAGGGTGATGCAGCCATAGTAGATTTTTTCAGGCACGCTCAACCCTCTTGACAAATGCCAAGATGGTCACCTTAGGAAACAAACAAAAAAAACAAGTCAACACCAACAACATAAAAAGAAGCCTACCGCACCTAGTATTTCCAGGCGGTCTCCCATCCAGGTATTAACCGACCCTTTCTAGCCTCTGAGATCAGCAGAGATTGGGCGCTTTCAGGGGGATGTGCCCATAGGCAATCTCTTTGGGCACTCTCATCCCTCTTGAAAAATGCCAAGATAGTCACCCTGGGAAACAAGCGAAAAAAAACAGGTCAACGCCAACAACATAAAAAGAAGAATACGGCACCTGGTATTCCAAGGCCGTCTCCCATTCAAGTACTAACTAGGCCCAACCCTTCTTAGCCTCTGAGATCAGAAGAGATAGGGTGCTTTCAGGGTGATGTGGCTGTAAGCGATCTCTTTAGGCACTCTCAACCCTCTTGACAAATGCCAAGATGATCCCTTTGGGAAACAAGCGAAAAAAACAGGTCAACACCAACAACATAAAAAGAAGCCTGCGGCATCTGGAAAACCCAGGCGGTCTCCCATCCAGGTACAAACCAGGCCCAACCCTGCTTAGCCTCTGAGACCAAACGAGATTGGGCGCTTTCAGGGTGTTGTGCCCATAGGCAATTTCTTTGTGCACTCTCAACCCTCTTGACACATGCCAAGATGGTCACCTTGGGAAACAAGGGAAAAAAAACAGGTCAACGCGACAACATAATGAGAAGCCTACGGCACCTGGTATTCCCAAGCTTTCTCCCATCCAGGTACTAACCAGGCCCATCGCTGCTTAGCCTCCGAGATCAGATGAGATTAGGCTCTTTCAGGGTGATTTGGCTGTAGGCACTCTCTTTGGGCACTCTGAAGCCTCTTGACAAAGGCCAAGATGGTCACCTTGGGAAACAAGCTAAAAAAAACAGGTCAAAGCCAACAACATAAAAAGAAGCCTATGGCATCCAGTATTCCCAGGCGATCTCCCAATCAAGACACTAACCAGACCAGATCCTTCTATGGCACCTGGTCTTCCCAGGCAGTCTCCCATCCAGGTACTAACCAGGCCTGACGCTGCTTAGCCTCTGAAATCAGACGAGATCGGGTGCTTTCAGGTTGATGTGGCCGTAAGCGTTCTCTTCAAGACACGCCTAACCCTCTTGACAAACGCCAAGATGGTCGCCTTGAGAACAACAGACAAAGCCAACAACATAAAAGGAAGCCTATGGGCTTACAGCGGACCTTAAAAGATGGGACCCACTAGCTCTGTCATGGTTCGGACGCTGTAATGTGTTGAAGATGAACGCGTTGCCACGACTTCTGTATCTACTACAAGCCTTACCTATCAAAATACCCCAGACTTTCTTTCATTCGGTTCGCTCAATCTTTATCAAGTTCCTCTGGCGCGGAAAACATATGCGTATTGGTAGGGCAATGCTATTGCGACCGAAATTGCGGGGAGGTATTGGCTTCCCGGACCCTGCTCTATATTACACAGCGAGGCACATGACACCGGTGGTTGACTGGTGCCGGTGTTCTGCCATATACTGTCCGGCCATGATATAGTGTCCGCTGTGTACTCCGAAGCTGAACGGCTCCTGCGCGGTGAGTGGAGGTGGTAGCCCCACCATCCAAGCGGACATAGGGTTGTGAATATTAGCCACTTCCCGACCAGCGCACGACGATGTACGTCGACAGCATGGCACGGGCAGGCATATTGGCGTACATGTACGTCCAATATTCGTTGCCGCCGTGCCATCGGGAGCGCGCCGCCGGCGGCGCGCTCCCACGCTGGTCGGGACCCCCGTGAGTCCGGTCGCGGGACCCGCGGACTCGATCGCCGCGGGCATCCCCGCGATCGTCTCACGGAGCGTCGGAAGTGAGGAAATGCTGTATAAACAACATTTTCTCATTCTGCCTAGCAACTAGTGACGCTGATCTCTGCTCCATGTGATTGGAGCAGAGATCAGTGTACACTAAATGAAAGCCCAACCCCCCCACAGTTAGTAACACTCCCCTAGGAACACTTAACCCCTACACTGCCACCCACTGGTTAACCCTTTCACTGCCAGTGTCATTTACACAGGAATCACTGCATTTATATAGCAGTGATTACTGTATAAATGACAATGGTCCCAAAAATGTGTCAAAAATGTCCGATGGGTCCCCGACAATGTCGCAGTCACAATAAAAATCGCAGATCGCCGCCATTACTAGTAAAAATAAAATAATAAAAAATTATTAATAAAAATGCTATAAAACTATCCCTATTTTGTAAACGCTATAACTTTTGCGCAAACCAATCAATAATCGCTTATTGCGATTTTTTTTACCAAAAATATGTAGACGAATACGTATTGGCCTAAATTGAGGGAAAAAAATGTTTTTTTATATATTTTTGGGGGATATTTATTATAACAAAAAGTAAAAAAATAATGCGTTTTTTTCAAAATTGTCGCTCTATTTTTGTTTATAGCGCAAAAAATAAAAACCGCAGGGGTGATCAAATACCACCAAAAGAAAGCTCTATTTGTGGGAAAAAAAGGACGTTAATTTTGTTTGAGAGCCACGTCGCACGACCGCGCAATTGTCAGTTAAAGCGACGCAGTGCCGAATCGCAAAAAGTGGTCTGGTCTTTGACCAGCAAATTGGTCCGGTCTGAAAGTGGTTAGAGGGCCCCTCGCAGGCGAGCTTTGCTCGCCACGCTTCGGGCTTGGCTTCGCTGCGCTCGGCTCTTTTATATTCTTACTCTATGTCCACTTGGATAGTGGGGATAGAACCTGTACTCAGTGCGCAGGTGCCGTTCATGCTCGCAATTTTTGGAATCTGTGTTGCTGTGTACTGCGCATGCGCAGTACACAGCGGACACTATCCGATGGGGGACCATATGTGATAAGACACCGGCATGGGGAACTGAAGCTATGGGTCAAGCTAGAGCAGGAGATGGCGCGGGTTCCACTGGCTGGTCTGCCTTGGGCGGGGAGGCCATTGGAGCCCTGTGTGACTACTCACCCATTAATTGGCCCCTCGCTCGCCGAGATGGATAGTTTTTTTTACCTTTCCCACCTGACTAACTTCCCTTCTCCTATGACCCCAATTATTGGACATCCTAGATTCCCTCCGGGCCTGTCTGACCAGGCCTTTACCAGGCAAGCCCCGAAAGGGCTTCTGAGAGCAGCCCTATTTCTTGGACCCACGGGCTTGATTCCCATGGGAACCATACTGCTAGAGCAAGTACCTGTTGCATTGGATAGCTGGAGAGCTAGACATCTAATCCATTTCCTCGGATCACTACCTAACCATTCGTTCTTCTCTAGACAATTCCACCCCTTCAAGGAACTTTGCCTGGATGATGGCCCAATTCATGGTTCCCTCTCTAGGTCCTACCTAATCCTGACAGATGCACAATCCTCCACGGATCCACCCTTCCTAGCTAAATGGAAAAGGGACTTACAAACTACATTCTCCAAACCACAGAAGGACAGAATACTCTTTTTCGCCCATAAGTCGTCACTCTGCAGTAAATATCAGGAGATCTCATATAAGCTGATCACATGCTGGTATCGTACACCGGTGGTGTTGGCCAAAATATTCCCCGGTCAATCTGACCGCTGCTGTCGCTGTGGGCAACAGGCTGGCACCATTCTCCACATTTTCTGGGAATGCCCTAAATTACAAACATTCGGGCAGCCTGTCCTGAGACTCATCCACAAGTTCACAGACATTTCCTTAGCCAATGATCCCGCAGCAGTTCTTCTCAATCTAACTCCTATGTCGATAAAGCGTTATCATAAGTCCTTACTTAAACATCTCCTCAAGGCAGCTAGGGCCTGCATCCCAAGTCAGTGGAAAGAGCAATCTGCTCCAATGGTGACCCAGTGGTTCGCAAGGGTTAATGATATTGAACGAATGGAAGACCTGACTGCCACAATGAGGGATAAAACGGAGGAGCATGGGAACAGGAGGTTCTACTGGACCCAGTTTCGCTTTTCGGAAGAATACCTCCGCGAGACATAGTAAGCTCATGGTGATCGTTGGAGATCGCTGTTCCAAACGTTGGACAGCTGATGAGCTGGTGAGCCGAGGGCGTCTCTTGCTCCCTGGGAGGGGACCCCATCCTATCCACTCTACCCACGACACCCCCTTACCCCTTCTTTTCCTTTTCTGCCATTTCCTTCCCCAATCTTCTCTTTCCCCTTCTCCCTCCTTTCAGTTCTACTATTTCCCTTCTTAACTCAAAAAAGGGAAAAGAAAATGGTATGTTCCGACCCCATTTGACTACTACACAATACTCTTCCTCTATCTATGGATATCTAAACTCTTCGAAGGTAGCAGGGCTAGTATCAATAATATTTTAAGTGGTAGAGGATCCCAACGAGATGGAGCTTTAATCTCATCTTGATATGACCGCAAAGCTGTACACGTGCTATTCTCCTCGGACTTCTTACCATTGGCTCTGATATCCATGCAATATGATCGTTTGTTTGTAACTATTTGTATCACACATTCTGTGAAGTTGCCTTTGCATTGTATGTCGCATACTACTAAATAAAAAAAAAATAAAAAAAAAAAAAAAGCCTATGGCATCTGGTATTTCCAGGCGGTCTCCCATCCAGGTACTAACCAGGCCCGACACTGTTTAGCATCCGAGATCAGACGAGATTGGGCGCTTTCAGGGTGATGGGGCCATAGGTGATCTCTTTGGGCACTCTCAACCCTCTTGACAAACGCCAAGATGGTCACCTTGGGAAACAAGTGAAAAAAAAACCAGGTCAAGGCCAACAACATAAAAAGAAGCCTACAGCACCTAGTATTCCCAGGTGGTCTCCAATCCAGGTACTAGCAAGGCCCAACCCTGTTTAGCTTCTGAGATCAGAGGAGATCGGGCGCTTTCAGGGTTATGTGCCCATAGGCAATCTCTTTGGGCATTCTCAACCCTCTTGACAAATGCCAAGATAGTCACCTTGAGATACAAGCGAAAAAAAACAGGTCAATGTCAACAACATAAAAAGAAGAATACGGCACCTGGTATTCCAACGCCATCTCCCATCCAGGTACTAACTAGGCCCAACCCTTCTTAGCCTCAGAGAAGAGAAGAGATAGGGCTCTTTCAGGGTGATGCTGCTGTAAGCGATCTCTTTGGGCACTCTCATCCCTCTTGACAAATGCCAAGATGGTCACCTTGGGAAACAAGCAAAAAAAAAAAAACGAATCAACGCCAACAACATAAAAAGAAGCCTACAATAACTGGTATTCCCAGGTGGTCTCCCATCCAGGTACTAACCAGGCCCGACTCTTCTTAGCCTCCAAGGTCAGACGAGATTGGGTGCTTTCAGAGTGATGTGGCCATAGGCAATCTCTTCAGGCACTCTCAACCCTCTTGACAAACACCAAGATGGTCACTTTGTGAAACAAGCGGAAAAAAAACAGGTCAACGCGAACAACATAAAAAGAAGTCTACGACACCTGGTATTCCCAGGCGGTCTCCCCTCCAGGTACTAACAAGGCCTGACTCTTCTTAGCTTCCAACATCAAACGTGATCGGGTGCTTTCAGGGTGATGTGCCTGTAGGCAATCTCTTCAGGCACTTTCAACCCTCTTGACAAACGCCAAGATGGTCACCTTGGGAAACAAGCAAAAAAATAAAAATAAGTCGGAAGCTAGAGACAATACGGCCCGAGTCCTCAATTTAATCCATGCGGCGCATGTACAGGGAAGGCCCTTGCTTATGTTGTCAACGGACGTGGAGAAGGCCTTTGACAGGGTGGCCTGGCACTTTATGCAGGCCACCCTGAAACATATAGGTCCAATATATATATATATATCCAATGCAACAGGTACTTGCTCTAGCAGTATGGTCCCCATGGGAATCAAGCCCGTGGGTCCAAGAAATAGGGCTTCTCTCAGAAGCCCTTTCGGGGCTTGCCTGGTAAAGGCCTGGTCAGACAGGCCTGGAGGGAATCTAGGATGTCCAATAATTGGGGTCATAGGAGAAGGGAAGTTAGTCAGGTGGGAAAGGTGAAAAAAACTATCCATCTCGGCGAGCGAGGGGCCAATTAACGGGTGAGTAGTCACACAGGGCTCCAATGGCCTCCCCGCCCAAGGCAGACCAGCCAGTGGAACCCGCACCATCTCCTGCTCTAGCTTGACCCATAGCTTCAGTTCCCCATGCCGGTGTCTTATCACATATGGTCCCCCATCGGATAGTGTCCGCTGTGTACTGCGCATGCGCAGCGAGGCCAAGCCCGAAGCGTGGCGAGCGAAGCTCGCCTGCGAGGGGCCCTCTAATATTCACAACCCTATGTCCACTTGGATGGTGGGGCTACCACCTCCACTCACCACGCATGAAAATCTCCGAAGCTTCGTCTGCTCCGTACTGCGCATGAGCAGTACGGCGCAGACACTATATCATGGCCGGACAGTATATGGCAGAACACCGGCACCAGTCAACACCGGTGTCATGTGCGTCGCTGTGTAATATAGAGCAGGGTCCGGGAAGCCAATACCTCCCCGCAATTTCGGTCGCAATAGCATTGCCCTACCAATACGCATATGTTTTCCACGCCAGAGGAACTTGATAAAGATTGAGCGAACCGCATGAAAGAAAGTCTGGGGTATTTTGATAGGTAAGGCTTGTAGTAGATACAGAAGTCGTGGCAACGCATTCATCTTCAACACATTACAGCGTCCGAACCATGACAGAGCTAGTGGGTCCCATCTTTTAGGGTCCACTGTAAGCCCATAGGCTTCTTTTAATGTTGTTGGCTTTGACCTGTTTTTTTTGCTTGTTTCTCAAGGCGACCATCTTGCCGTTTGTCAAGAGGGTTGGGCGTGTCTTGAAGAGAACGCTTACGGCCACATCAACCTGAAAGCACCCGATCTCGTCTGATTTCAGAGGCTAAGCAGCGTCAGGCCTGGTTAGTACCTGGATGGGAGACTGCCTGGGAAGACCAGGTGCCATAGAAGGATCTGGTCTGGTTAGTGTCTTGATTGGGAGATCGCCTGGGAATACTGGATGCCGTAGGCTTCTTTTTATGTTGTTGGCTTTGACCTGTTTTTTTTAGCTTGTTTCCCAAGGTGACCATCTTGGCCTTTGTCAAGAGGCTTCAGAGTGCCCAAAGAGAGTGCCTACAGCCAAATCACCCTGAAAGAGCCCAATCTCATCTGATCTCGAAGGCTAAGCAGCGATGGGCCTGGTTAGTTCCTGGATGGGAGACAGCTTGGGAATACCAGGTGCCATAGGCTTCTCATTATGTTGTCGGCGTTGACCTGTTTTATTTTCCCTTGTTTCCCAAGGTGACCATCTTGGCATGTGTCAAGAGGGTTGAGAGTGCACAAAGAAATTGCCTACGAGCACAACAACCTGAAAGCGCCCAATCTCGCTTGGTCTCAGAGGCTAAGCAGGGTTGGGTCTGGTTTGTACCTGGATGGGAGACCGCCTGGGTTTTCCAGATGCCGCAGGCTTCTTTTTATGTTGTTGGTGTTGACCTGTTTTTTTCGCTTGTTTCCCAAAGTGATCATCTTGCCATTTGTCAAGAGGGTTGAGAGTGCCTAAAGAGATCGCTTACAGCCACATCACCCTGAAAGCACCCTATCTCTTCTGATCTCAGAGGCTAAGAAGGGTTGGGCCTAGTTAGTACTTGAATGGGAGACGGCCTTGGAATACCAGGTGCCGTATTCTTCTTTTTATGTTGTTGGCGTTGACCTGTTTTTTTTCGCTTGTTTCCCAGGGTTTTGGCATTTTTCAAGAGGGATGAGAGTGCCCAAAGAGATTGCCTATGGACACATCACCCTGAAAGCGCCCAATCTCCACTGATCTCAGAGGCTAGAAAGGGACGCGCCTTGTTAATACCTGGATGGGAGACCGCGTGGAAATACTAGGTGCGGTAGGCTTCTTTTTATGTTGTTGGCATTGACTTGTTTTTTTTGTTTGTTTCCCAAGGTGACCATCTTGGCGTTTGTCAAGAGGGTTGAGCGTGCCTGAAAAAATCTACTATGGCTGCATCACCCTGAAAGAGCCAAATCTCATTTGATCTCAGAGGCTAAGCAGGTTTGGGACCTGGTTAGTACGTGGATGGGAGACCGCCTGGGATTTCTCGATGCCATAGGCTTTTTTTTTAAGTTGTTGGCATTGACTTATTTTTTATTTTTTGTTTTATTCTTTTACTAAGTATAAGTAGAACAACACAAATGTAACAGTCAACCATACAGCATGACCCAGGGTCACAATTACATGGTAACAAAAAATAGGCAGCCAAATTACTCTGGGTTCTCAGAGGGGAGTCCTAGAGTTTCATGCAGAAAAGAGAGAAACCCCACCTCCGACATGTAGTACAGTATAACTAATGCAGCTCCGTTCGGACAAATGTAATCATGGAGAACAACTGGGACCACAGCGAGCCAGCTTATCATGACCTACGTGAACCAGAGTAAAATATGAGCCGGTCGTGTCCAGAACCCTGGGGTTCTTCTGGGTCCCAAAGGCTAGTAAGGAGACAAGGCATAGTCAAAAGGGAGGACGGGGGAAGAAGAGAGTGCAAAGACGGAGAGAGAGGAGGGGGGGGATGGCGGCGGGGAAAAATAGAAAAATAAAGACAGAAAATGAGGGGGGGGGGGAATGCCACCCAGGGCAGACATGGCCTACGTAGGTAAACGTTAAATGTTCAGTCGTTTTCTGGGACAGGGGCGCTGCTCACCTCCCGAATGTAGTCTCAAGTACCAGTAAAATACCTCCAGGGCCTCCATGTAACACTAAATGCCTCTTCAGTGTTGTGAAGGGTGGCGGTCAATTCTTCCATCCGGAGAATATGATTGACTTTGGAATACCACAGCACCTTGGATGGGGGCTGAGGCTGCCTCCACAGTGTGGGAATGCAGACCCGGGCGGCGTTCAGGAGTTGCATCGTGAGGGTTTTTTTGTATTTTCGAACAGGCTGTTCGGTCAAGTGTAGAAGGCACGCTGCTGGGTTGTCTGCGATATCTACATTTCTGAGAGTTTTTATCGTCCCGGTCACCTCCACCCAAAAGTTCCTCAAGGCCGGGCATGCCCAGAAAATGTGTCCCATGGTCCCCGTATCTGAATTGCACCTCCAACAAACATCCGGGATCGATCTATTCATTTTATTCAGAAGGTATGGGACTCTATACCAGCGTGAGACTATCTTGTATCCTGATTCTTGATATTGGTTTGCGATGGAAGCTTTATGTACTAATGTCAGGATCTTCCCTAACTGTTGTGGGGTAAATGTGTTGCCAAATGCAATCTCCCATTTGTGGATAAATGGTGGGGTCGACTCTTCCTCCTGACTACTTAATATGTTGTACAGGAGGGAGAGGGTGTGTCGCACAGGTTCCTTTTTGTGACAGATGACTCATAGGGCGTCAGGTCTCTAGGAGTGTAGGGGGCCCTTTGTATGGCCAGAAGAAAGTGACGAAGTTGATAAGCATTAAACAATTCAAGCGGAGGGTCAGAAAGCTCGGCGACAGTTTGCGTGGTCGGGAGCCCTCCCGAGGACCACACCTCTCCCAGACGCTGTTTCCCCACCACTGTCAACTGTCGCAGTTTATTGTTGGTAAATCCCGGTGGGAAGTCTGGATTACCTATAACCGGAGTCATTGGTGACGGCAGGGGAGCAATGTGTGTGCAGCGGAACAACCTCCGCACAACAGCCAATGTAGCTCCCACTACGGGGTGATCTCTGAGGTCTTTTGGTAGGGAGGACAGGAGCCACGGGGAGGTCAATAGGGGAATGGATCCATCCTCAATCTCCATCTCCACCCACTGCTTGTGTGGGCCATTACAATGCCAATCAACGACTCTCGCTAGCAGAGTCGCTCTGTTGTATTGTCTCAGATCTGGGAGACCCAGACCCCCCTTGTCCTTTGGTCTGGCAAGCAATTGCAAACGGGCTCTGGGCGGTTTGCGTGCCCAAATAAAGTCCCGGAGCAGCAGCTGCAGTTGTCTGAAAAAAATTGGGGGTAACCGGATCGGTAATGTCTGGAACAAGTATAAGATCCGCGGGAGGGCCGTCATTTTGAATGCATTACAGCGCCCGAACCGGGTCAGTGTTAAAGCATGCCAGTTTCCCAAATCAGATTTCAGTCTATTCAGGAGAGGGACAAAATTAAGCGGGGACAATTGCGCCAAATCCGCTGCGATGTCAACGCCCAGGTAACGTATAGATTTTTCAGCTCAGTAGAATGGAAAAGCGGAGCGTAGCCTCCTGGCCTCACCATCCGGGACCGATATATTCAATACAGCCGACGGTGCAATTGATTTTATAGTTTGATAGGCTGCCGTATCGCCGGAGAGCCGCGAGTATATTGGGAAGTGAAATGTGTGGATTGGAGACGAAAAAAATTAGATCGTCAGCGCATGCCGCAATTTTGTGGTGTGCCGTTGGTTTGGATATGCCAGTAATATTCGGGTCATTCCGAACGTGAATGTGGTTCCAGTGTCAGAATAAAAATTAGGGGAGACAGAGTACACCCCTGCCTCATCCCATTAGTGATGGGGAAAGAGTCCGAGCACTCTGAAAGCACCCAATCTCATCTGATCTTGGAGGCTAAGAAGAGTCAGGCCTGGTTAGTACCTGGATGGGAGACCACCTGGGAATACCATTTATTGTAGGCTTCTTTTTATGTTGTTGGCCTTGATTCGTTTTGTTTTTTTTCCGCTTGTTTCCCAAGGTGACCATCTTGGCATTTGTCAAGAGGGTTGAGAGTGCCCAAAGAGTTCGCTTACAGCAGCATCACCCTGAAAGAGCCCTATCTCTTCGCATCTCTGAGGCTAAGAAGGGTTGGGCCTAGTTAGTCCCTGGATGGGAGATGGCTTTGGAATACCAGGTGCCGTAGTCTTCTTTTTATGTTGTTGACATTGACCTGTTTTTTTTTCGCTTGTTTCCCAAGGTGACTATCTTGGCATTTGTCAAGAGGGTTGAGAGTGCCCAAAGAGTTCGCTTACAGCAGCATCACCCTGAAAACTTGTTTTTTTTTTTTTGTTTGTTTACCAAGGTGACCATCTTGGTGTTTGTCAAGAGGGTTGAGAGTGCTTGAAGAGCTCGCCTATGGCCACATAACCCTGAAAGCAACAGATCTCATCTGATCTCAGAGACTAAACAGGGTCGGGCCTTGTTAATACCTGGATGGGAGACCACCTGGGAATACTAGGTGCTGTAGACTTCTTCTCATGTTGTTGGCGTTGACTTGATTTTTTTGTTTGTTTCCCAAGGTGACCATATTGGCGTTAGTCAAGGTTGAGAGTGCCTGAAGAAATCTCCTACGGCCACACCACCCTAAAAGAGCCCAATCTCATCTGATCTCAGAGGCTCAGCAGGGTTGGGACCAGTTTAGTACCTGGATGGGAGACCGCCTGGGATTTCCAGATGCCGTAGGCATCTTTTTATGTTGTGGCCATTGACCTATTTTTTTCCGCTTGTTTCCAAGGTGACCATCTTGGTGTTTGTCAAGAGAGTTGAGAGTGACTGAAGATATCGGCTACGGCCACATCACCCTGAATCTGTTCCATCTCGTCTGATCTTGGAGGCTAAGCAGACCAGCAGGCCTGGTTAATGCCTGGATGGGAAACCGCCTGGGAATACCAGGTGTCGTAGGCTTCTTTTTTTTTTTCATATATAATTTTTTCTCCAAATAGGGGAAGACGGTCCCCCGAGTACATAATGCAACAGAGAAATACAGAGCAAAAAGCAGCTGAACAATACTTGATACAGGTATATTCGCAACTGTGAGTCTGCCTTCCATCAATCACAATGATTCGAGGCACGGATAAAGTACTGTACCAAGATCCAGGGTCACACAAACCCCCAGGTCCCTCCGGCATAATCCATCCAGAGGGGGGTGTGGGGCCGTCATTCCCAATTTTCCACTCTTTCCAAAAGAGAGAGGGGGTGGAGGGGGTGAGAGATAGGGGAGGTAGGCAGAAAAGAGAAGGGTTGAAAGATCAGAAAAGGAGAAGAGGGGACGAGACACGATGGCAGCCACTGTCCAAGGGGCCAGTCAAGGAAAGCTCAGAGCACTAAGGCGATAGCAGGCGACATCCTTCCAGCAAGAATATAAAGGTATTCCAGATGTCTCAGGTTTTTTTTAAAAATTCTTGTATACCTTGTGATGTGAGGATCAAGTCCTCCATTTTTTTTAATGTCCTCTATTTTCCTAAGCCAGTGGGTAATGAAAGGGGGGGAACATTTTTTCCAATAGAGAGGGATGCAGGATTTCGCCGCATTTATCACATGCCGTAAAATAGATTTTTTTGTACTTCTTAAAGGGGAGGGCCACCCTGAAAAACAAAAAAATTTTAAAAATTACAAAAAATCTAAAAAAAAAAAAAAATGAAAAAAAATTTTTTTTTTTACTTACCAGAAATGCCTGTTGCTAGGCACTTTCTCCTAATCTTCCTCTTCCTCCTCCGCGGAGATCTTCTGTCTTCTGTCTTCGTCGCGGCGTCTTCTGGGTAATGAGTCGCGCTGTGTTCTGGGAACTGTGTGTTCCAGAACACAGCGCGTCCCATTCAGAAAGCGCTGCGGGACTCGCGCATGCGCAGTAGCTGCGGGACTCGCGCATGCGCAGTAGGAAACGGGCAGTGAAGCCATAAGGCTCCGCTGCCTGTTTCCCTTACAAGGGATGGCGGCGCCGGGACCCGAGAGCCGAGGGACGGGTCGGCCTCGGGCGGCCGACATCGCGGGCGCCCTGGACAGGTGAGTGTGTTTATTAAGTCAGCAGCTGCAGTGTTTGCAGCTGCTGACTTTTTTTTTTTTTTTATAACCGGCCCTCCACTTTAATGGGAATCTGTGAATGGTGCAAGAGAAAGAATGCAGCCTCTTCCTGGATGGAGAAGTCTGTGAATTTTTGTGTTATGCATCGGATCTCTGTCCAGAAGTCCACCAAGCTGAGGCAGGACCAAAAAATGTGCAGCAACGTGCCCTCTTCTTCTCCACACCTCCAGCATATGTTCGAGGAAGAGGAGAAACATTTCTGCAGCTTTGATGGTGTCAAATACCACCTGGTGAGAAGTTTAAAATTCGTCTCCTGTATCTTCGTGCACAGCGAAATTTTGACAGCCAAAGTGATAATGCGTTGTCTCTGTGCTGGGGAAAATTAGCAATTAAGGTCCTTTTCCCAGTTGGACAGACAGGTTAAGTGTGGGTAATCTGTTTGAGAGAGAATGTGGGCCAAAGGGCCTTCGCTCCTGCATAGAGTCTCAAACTCCGACTGAGGGCGGGCGAACGTTTGAGGATTGGGGATGGAATGGAGAAAATGATGTAGTTGCGCCGCTCTCCAAAAAGGCAGTTGGAAAAGCCCTGTCGGATCTGTTAGGGTTGAGAAAGAAGGCCATTTTCCATCAATGACGAATTTAGACGCATTGTCTAGGTTGGAATTTCTAAGTGGGTCCCCAGTTCAAAGGTTGGATGGCCACGTATAGGGAATAGGGGGGAAGTCAAAGACGTGAGTGTGTTTTGGGTAGCGATCAGGTGACTGACTTTCAACTAAGCCCCTATAGTGGGATGTGACATAAATTCTGTGGGGGAATACTTATAGCACCACATGGCGCTTCTTAGCGGAATTCGGGAGTGAGCTTAGAAAGTTTGTTTCGATTCCAGTCCAATACATGCCCCAGATGGGAGGCCAGGTAGTAGCGTCGCAAGTTAGGGAGAACAAACCCTCCCTGTTGTTTAGACAATGTCAGCTGTGACCGCTTAAGTCTGGGATTTTTGTGGGCCCAGTTAAATTGAGTGAGCAAGGATTGAGCTTGCTTAAAAAACAGGACTGGAATCTGGATCGGGAGAGCTTGGAAAAGATAAGTAAATTTAGGGAGTATGTTCATTTTAATGAGATTGCATCTGCTGAACCAGGAATGGAGGCCAGAATGCCACCCGTGAAGCAAACTGCGGATCTTAGTGACAAAGGGTGGGGGGAAGTTCAACATAAACGTACGCGCGATGTCCAGTGGAATGTAAGTACGTGAGTATATCTTACTTATCCATGCCAGCATCCGTTCACTCAGACCTATATGGCGAAGGACCGAGAACATTAATGTCCATTTGACCCGATCAAAAGCCTTCTCGGCATCAGTACTCATGAAAAGACAAGGGGTCCCAGATGACTTTGCTTTACGGATCAGGGTAAGCACCTTAGTGGTGTTGTCCCTATCTTCCCTAGTGGGAATAAAACCTAACTGGTCAATATGTATAAGGGACTACAAGTGATGTGCCAATCACGTGGCGAGGAGTTAGAGAATAGTTTTAGGACCGAATTTTGGAGGGAAATGGGTCTGTAGCTCCCACATAGGCCTGGGTCCTTGCCCTCCTTAGTTATCAACGAGATGTGAGCTCTAAGGGTATCCTCAGGAAAATAAATTCACCAAGCGCAGGCCGAGAATAGGGAGGAAGGTCTTAAAGTATTGTGCGGTATATCCGTCAGGGCCCGGAGCCTTACCCACCTTCGGAGGTCCCACGGCCGTCTGGACTTCTTCCAGTGTGATCGGGTCCTCCAAGTACACCCGTGATTCCGATGAGAGGGTTGGTAGACCAGAACCGGTTACATATCTGTCTATATTGTCCTGTCCAGACCCTGAATCGGGCAGGTTGTAGAGATCAGAGTAACATTTTTCAAAGACTTCGACTATTTGGGTTGGGGTAGAGGCCCTCTGGCCATTCTCATCTATCAACTGTGGTATGTAAGAGCCAAATTTCAACTCCTTTACCGACCTGGCTAAGATTTTTCTGCATGTGTCCTCTGATTCCTACGTCAGTTTACGACAAAACTGGAGTGCCGCTTTCGCTTTATAATGGAGTAGGACAGCAATATGGGTATGGAGTGTCCCCAATTCAATCTCTAAGGTCCGTAAGGGGGTATGTTTATGTTTCGCTTACACAGAGGCAAGTTCACGAAACAGATTAGCAAGCTGTTCCTTCCGTGTTCGTTTGATGCGCGCCCCGTGCCTGATAAGTACCCTGCGGAGTACTGACTTGTGAGCCTCCCAAATTATCCCCGGGTCACAGTCCTGCTTTAGTTTTCTTGGAAATAAAGGTCCAATTCCCTGGTCACATCTGCTAAAACTTCCGGTATCTGGAGGAGGCTCTCATTAAGGTGCCAGAATAGAGACCTAGGTGAGGGGTAGGGAGCGAGGAGCAAGAGGCAGAAGTGTCAACCGATGGCGAAAGGGGACATTAAAGTCCCCACCTAATATCAATTGGCCCTCCCGAAAGTCACATAATCTGTGCAGGGTAGTTCTGAGGAACGTGTCTTGGTGATCATTGGGAGCGTACACAGTGGCAAATGTAAAAAGGCGCTCTCCAATGTGGCCCCTAAGAAAAAGATATTGGCCCCCAGGGTCCACCAGAGAATCCTGGAGAACCCAGGGGAGCCTGCTAGAGATCAGAATGGAGAGGAGGGGTTAGTAGAGTGGTAGACCTTAGGGAAGGATCTCGACCATAGAAAGGGGAGGCTAGTATTTTTAAAATGTGTTTCTTGTATAAAGGCCACATCAGTACAGGATGTGTTCAGTTCTCACAGGAGGATCCACCATTTTTCAGGGGAGTTCAGTCCCTTAACGTTTAGAGAGGTGACCTTGACTGAGTCTGCCATCGCTCCTCGGGGAGGGGGAGGGGGACATCAGAGAAAAGCAAAGAAAGTTGAACCAAGGTAGGTTTTGGGTAGGTAATGCATGGCGGGAACTAAGGGGGAGAAAGGAAGGGCAAATGGAAGGAAAGGTAAAGGGAAAAAGAGGCCGGGCACCTCAACCCCAGGGGGAGAGGGAAATTAAGGGTTGTCCGCACTCAACAGTACAGGAAGGGTATACTAAAACAGCACAATTATGCTATAGCGCTTACCAGATGTACACTGGGTTTAAAGCGCTGTCCTACTTGGGTTATTGGGTAGACAGGTCGGAGAGGGAGCCCCCGAAACCTAGTCCCCCCAGTCCCGGCAGTGGTAAATGTCACGTCTGATACCGGTATGCAAATAAAAGACAATCAGTAACATCAAAGAAACAAAAAACAATAGTATAACCAAAACAGAGGTAGAGCATATAACTGTCAGCACTGAGGGGTCTCCTCGGCTCGCCCCAAAAATTGGCATGCACGAGGGAGCCCGTCACAACAGAAAAGGCATCACAGAATGGGATCCACCACCCCCCGTCCCATACCCTTAAAGTACATGCAGTCCCCGGACAAATGCATTTCTCCCTTTGGCAGATTGTCCTCTCCTTACCCCCCTCTCCCCCGTCCACGGCCCGGGGGGAAAAGGGGCAGGGAAGGGGGGAAAGGGGGAGTGGAAGGGGGGAAAGGGGGAGTGGAAGGGGGAAAGGGGGAGGGAAAGGAGGGAAGGGAAGGGTGGGAAGGGGGGGAAGGGAGGGGGGAAACGGGGGAGAGGGGACAAACATGCAGAAATGTCAAGTCCTTTAGCGCACTCCCACCAGCAAACACCCGGACCCCATAAATTTCAACTCCTCCCCTCCATGGTCACCACATCAAGATGAAAGAGGAGCAGCCCTGGTCGGTGCATGGAAAATCCGGCAGGCAAGGGGCTGGGGCCACCATCCCTCCATCCAACGGGAGACTTCACCCGAGCAGCAGTCCTAGGGCCCGCCAATTAGTGTCTCTCCTGCATCGCCATCGGGGGCTGTGTAGAGCATCCAGAGGGAGGCTGGGACCGCCCAAACAGTAAGGGGTAAATCCTCCAGGGGGGTCCAGAGTCACCCTGGAGGGAAGCAGTGTCTCGTACCAATAGGCTCAATAAATAAGTCATCCAGGGTCCCCGAAAGCTGCAGAAGGCAATGTCGGCAAAGAGTAGGTGGGAGCCAGAGGGGGGGACAAGGGGCGCATCCAGGGGGAGGGGACACATATGCGGGAATGTCAAGCCCTTCCAGTACAGCGCATTAGGTATCACTCAGACCCCCCAAAGTGCAACTCCCCCATCTAAGGTCAAGACTCCAGAAGGGAAGATGAGCCGCCCTGGTCTGTACATGAAAGAACCTGCTGCCAAGGGGTTGGGGCCATCATCCCTTCCTCCAATGGGAGATGCCACCGGAATGAAAGCCCTGTGTCCTGTCAAGTGGTGCCCCTCTGACAATGTCGTTGTGGTATATGTGGAGCATCCAGGGAGAGGCAGGGACCACCCAAACAGTGAGGGGTAAAGCCTCCAAGGGGGCCGGTGTCAGACAGGAGGATAGCTGTGTCTTGTACAAGTTGGTTAATTAGACAAGTCATCCAGTGTGTTCCTGTGAGCAGCGGAAAGAAAGGTCGGTAAGGATTATGAATGGGTGGGGGCCAGGGAGTGCATAAAACTGCCACCAGATGACCGGGGCAGAGAGGGCAAGGGGATGAAACTCAGATCTGGTAGGTGGGGGCGGGGGTGAGGAGTGTCCCTCATATTACTCACGTTGGCCATACCTTGAAGCTGAGCGCTCTGCATACCCAGGACGTTCTTCTGTATAATCTAGCCTATCTGTATACATTAGCCTGTCTTTTGTACACATTAGTCGGTCCGCTGTATACACTAGTCTGTCTGTATACACTAGTGTATACAGATAAGCTAGATTATACAGAAGAACGTCCTGGGTATGCAGAGATGGAGGCTAGAGTGTATACAGACGGACTAGTGTATACAGAAGACCGGCTAGTTTATATAGGGAGGCTAATGTGTGCAAAAGACAGGCTAGTGTATACAAATAGGCTAGATTATAGAGAAGAACATCTTGGGTATGCAGAGAGAGAGGCTGGGTTACACAGAGAGGCTGGTGTATGCAGACTTGCTAGTGTATACAGACGGACTAGTGTATAGAGAGGCTTGGGTATACAGAGAGCTAATGTATAAAGAGCAGCTAGTGTATACAAAAGACATCCAAGGGTATACAGAGAGACTCGTGTATGCAGAAGACCGGCTAGTTTATACAGAGAGGCTAAAGTGTACAAAACACAGGCTAGATTATACAGAAGAACGTCCTGGGTATGCAGAGATGGAGGCTAGGGTATACAGAGAGAGAGACTGTGATACACAGAGAGGAAGGAGTATGCAGACTTGCTAGTGTATACAGATGGACTAGTGTATACAGTAGACCGGCTAGTTTATACAGAGAGGCTAATGTGTACAAAAGACAGCCTAGTGTATACAGATAGGCTAGATTATACATAAGAAGGTCCTAGTTATGCAAGAGATGGAGGCTAGGGTATGCAGAGAGAGAGGCTTGGTTACACAGACTTGCTAATGTATACAGACGGACTAGTGTATACAGAGTACCGGCTAGTTTATACAGAGAGGTTAATGTGTACAAAAGACAGGCTAGTTTATACAGATAGGCTAGATTATACAGAAGAACGTCCTGGGTATGCAGAGATGGAAGCTAGGGTATACAGAGAGAGAGAGAGCGAGGCTGGGTTACACAGAGAGGCAGGAGTATGCAGACTTGCTAGTGTATACAGATGGACTAGTGTATACAGTAGACCGGCTAGTTTACACAGAGAGGCTAATCTGTACAAAAGACAGGCTAGTGTATACAGATAGGCTAGATTATACAGAAGAAGGTCCTGGTTTATGCAAGAGATGGAGGCTAGGGTATGCAGAGAGAGAGGCTTGGTTACACAGACTTGCTAGTGTATACAGACGGACTAGTGTATACAGAGGACCGGCTAGTTTATACAGAGAGTCTAATGTGTACAAAAGACAGGCAATTGTATACAGATAGGCTAGATTATACAGAAGAACGTCCTGGGTATGCAGAGATGGAGGCGAGGGTATACAGAGAGAGAGGCTAGAGTATGCATACAGGCTAGTGTATACAGATAGGCTAGATTATACAGAAGAAGGTCCTGGTTTATGCAAGAGATGGAGGCTAGGGTATGCAGAGAGAGAGGCTTGGTTACACAGACTTGCTAGTGTATACAGGCGGACTAGTGTATACAGAAGACCGGTTAGTTTATACAGAGAGGCAAATGTGTACAAAAGATAGGCTAGTGTATACAGATAGGCTAGATTATACAGAAGAACGTCCTGGGTATGCAGAGATGGAGGCTAAGGTATACAGAGAGAGAGGCTAGAGTACGCATACTTACTAGTGTATACAGAAGACCGGTTAGTTTATACAGAGAGGCAAATGTGTACAAAAGATAGGCTAGTGTATACAGATAGGCTAGATTATACAGATAGGCTAGATTATACAGAAGAACGTCCTGGGTATGCAGAGATGGAGGCTAAGGTATACATAGAGAGAGGCTAGAGTACGCATACTTGCTAGTGTATACAGATGGACTAGTGTATACAGAGGACCGGCTAGTTTATACAGAGAGGCTAATGTGTACAAAAGACAGGCTAGTGTATACAAATAGGCTAGATTATAGAGAAGAACGTCCTGGGTATGCAGAGATGGAGGCTGGGTTACACAGAGAGGCTAGTGTATGCAAGCTTGCTAGTGTATACAGACGGACTAGTGTATACAGTAGACCAGCTAGTTTATACAGGGAGGCTAATGAAGCATGAGAATGAGAAGAACGTCCTGGGTATGCAGAGATGGAGGCTAAGGTATACAGAGAGAGAAGTTGAGTTACAAAGAGAGGCTAGTGTATGCAGACTTGCTAGTGTATACCGGTGGACTAGTGTATACAGAGAGGCTTGGGTATACAGAGAGCTAATGTATAAAGAGATGCTAGTGTATACAAAAGACAACCAAGAGTAGACAGTGAGGATCGTGTATACAGAAGACCGGCTACAGAGAAGCTAATTTGTACAAAAGACAGGCTAGTGTATACAGATAGGCTAGATTATACAGAGGAAGGTCCTGGGTATGCAGAGATGTAGGCTAGGGAATCCAGATAGAGACTGTGTTACACAGAGAGGCTAGAGTATGCAGAAGACCGGCTATTTTTTTTACAGATAGACTTGTGTATACAGAAGACAGTCTGGGGAATTCAGTGAGGCTAGTGTATGCAGAGAGGCTGGGACACCGAGACTATTGTAAAAAGAAGGCAGGCTAGTGTATATAGATTACGGGCACCTGTATACAGAAGACAGAGAGGCTAGTCTATATTGAGTGGCTAGATTCATGTATACAGAAAAGCTAGCGTGTAAAGAAAACAGGACTTTATTTTTTGCTAATGCAACTACTTCTGAAACATGTAAAATGCTTTTTTCATATTTTGGTGCTGTTACAAAGTGGTGTGTTGTCAGTGGTGATATCAATGTGACAGTTAATGTGGAGAACTACAACTATTCAAAATAGAGCAAAAGAGTGCTAAAGTTTATTTTGTTAAGTCATTGACTGATAGACGTTGAGTAATTGGCCGTTATTGGTTTGGCAGGACATGGTTTATTTTGATGTAAGATAGTTTTATTCTCTACTTATAGCCGAGTTTTACACGACTTTATTATTCGCATTATTCGCATTATTCATATATATTATGCAGAGTGTAAGTATTGCAGTGAGACGATATTGCTTTTAAAAGATTTGTATTATTATACATAGCATTGTTAGCAGACCAATAGGACAATTTACATGGCTTAAAATTGCAGAGCGTAATTTATCAGGAAAGAGATCCAAAGCGTTAGTTGCAGTAGTTTCATAAATCTGAGAAATCGTTGCATTACTCTAAATTTAAAAGTTGTTCCGGTAGCACTGAAAAGACGATATTAGATGAGTGATCTACACATTTCGTTTACTATTTCACTATACCGGCTAAATGTTAATATGTTAATATGTGCTGCGTGTAAGGTAGAAATTAGATGGTTTAGTGTGAGCTGGTTTACCAGGATTTAGAGATAGTAATCTGTTTATACTAGTAATAAATATAGCAAAATAACTATAACGAGTTTAAGTGGAAATACATGAAATAACAGCAACAACGTGTGTAGGTTTTTATCAATCAAGTTAATTACGTGTCAGCAGCTAAATATTCTGCAATAGCAGAGATTAAGTATTGCAGTCGAAATGAGATCGGAAGCGATAGTTGCAGTAGCTCCAAAAAAACTGAGAAATCATTTCATTACTCTAAATTTAAAAGTTATCCCGGTAGCACTGAGTGGACTGATAGTAGATGAGTGATCGTTCTAGTACAAATTCAGTTTCCTATAGCAGAGAGATACCAGTTACTGTGAGACGAGTAATTAAACTGTTCACGGTAGCATTGCATTACTCTTAACATGTGCAGCGTGTAAAGAAGCAATAAGATGGTTTTGTATTATCCTAAAATTAGCAGTATACGTAATAAAGGTGAGTAGGTAACCTGGATTTAGACATAGCAAACTCTATAATCTAATTTAGCAAAATTAGAAAGGATAATATTGAGACAGTATATACAGGTCGAGTTTAACTGGAAATACACAAAATATCTAGCTTACCTTTACATTGTTCAATAGAGCATTGCAAAGTAATACCAAGGCAGAATGTCGGAATAGCAATTAGATGAGATGATTGCTGTAATCATGAAATATCAGCAACGCCTAGGTTTCTATCGGATGAGAAAGTATAATAACTGGCAAAGTATGACATGGCAAAGAGACAAATTGCATTAGAGATGTGAGATGGACATGAAATGTCAATCCCCATTGGTTACTTACATGTAAACGCGGCTACATACAGCAAAGTGTGAGCTAAGCAGCTAAAGGGTATTTAAGAGTAAATTGACGTAGCTTGAAAATTCCAACGTGTAAATCGTTCCATTAATTATGTTACGCACGAAGACGGCTTACACTGACTGTTTTCCGTTTCCACTGGTCATCGGCATAATGTATCAGTAACCATGAACATTAATAGTGATAGACAGCTTACATTAGGATGTGAATGTAAAATGAATGTAAAATAGTTGCATTATGTGTTATTAATGTAATCAAACTGTATTGCTTTGCTTTGCTACTGCAACCACTTCTCAATCAAGTAAACCGTCCCACTGCTTTTCTCACATTTTACCGCTGTTAAAAAATGTGTTGCAAGTGTTATGTGTTACAAATGGTTCTCAGTGTGACAGTTAATGTGGAGAAGAAGTAATACACAAAATAGATTCACAAAGAGAATCCATTGCATAGAGGTAGCGAGAGATGGTTGCATTAATCTTAATGTGTAAAAGGTTTTAAAAAGATGGTTTTGTGTGACTTTTGCTTTAACGTAAAATTAGCTGTAGACATTATAACTTGTTACAATGATTTAGAGATAGTAATCTCTATAAAATAATAATAATAAGTATAGCAAAACAAATTAGGAAAATTTTGAGGCAGTATGTATAGGTCGAGATATAGTGAATACACAAAAGGGATCAAGGGATAGTAGCAAAGTCAAGGGATAAATGCAAAGGTACTCTATTTAACAGTAAATTGACGTAGCTTGCAAATTCCAACGTGTAAATCGTTCCATTAATTTTGCTGCGCACGAAGACGGCTTACACTGACTGTTTTCCGTTTCCACTGGAAAGAGAATCCTATTGCATAGAGGTAGCGAGAGATGGTTGCATTACTCTTAATGTGTAAAGGTTTTAAAAAGATGGTTTTGTGTGAATTTTGCTTTAACGTAAAATTAGCTGTAGACATTATAACTATGGTTAGGTTTACAATGATTTAGAGTTAGTAACCTCTATAATATAATAATAAGTATAGCAAAAAAAATTAGGAAAATATTGAGGCATTATATATAGGTCGAGATAAAGTGAATACACAAAAGGGATCAAGGGATAGTTGCAAAGTCAAGGGATAAATGCAAAGGTACTCTATTTAACAGTAAATTGACGTAGCTTGCAAATTCCAACGTGTAATTTTGTTACGCACGAAGACGGCTTACACTGACTGTTTTCCGTTTACACTGGAAAGAGAATCCTATTGCATAGAGGTAGCGAGAGATGGTTGCATATGGCAGAAAGACGGCTTATACTGCTTTTCTCACATTTTGCTGCGGTAAAAAGAAATGTTTTGTCACTGTGTTTTAACTGTGACAGATAAGGTGGAGAAAAAGAAGTAATACAGAAAATAGAGTCAAACAGTGGAAACGTTTATTTGTCATGACAGCTGATACTGGTTGAGCAATAAAACTGTTTTATTAAGATTTAAGACTAGTTTTATTCTCTACATATAGGCTTTTCAAAGAGTTGTATAATATAGGCGACCAATAGGACATTTAAATGGCTTAATATTGTAGGGTGGAAGAATCGCTGTTCAAAGGTAAGAGATTGAAAGCTTAGCTTGAAAATGGCCGAGAAATAGTTGCGTTAGTCTAAATTTAAAGGATATGCCGGTACCAATGAGAAAGCTTATATTAGACTAGTTGATCTTTGCATGACACAATCCTATTATTATTATTATTAATAAGATCATAGTGCAGAGAGATACTCAGTTAATGTCAGAGATACTCAGTTAATGTCAGAGATACTCGGTCAATGTCAGAAAAGCAATAAAACTGTTTACATCGTTAGAGAGCGACAGTTACATTACTCTTAGTATGTGCAGCATGTCTGGTAGCAAATGGATGGTTTTGTGAACATTTTGCATTAAGGTACAATTAGAGGTAGAACTCATGGAAGTGAATAGATTTAAGCGTATTTTGAGATAGTACTCTCCATTTCTAATAAGAAATAAAGAAAAATAAGTCAGGATGGTGTGTCAGGACTGTCACATACTCACAGTCCCGGTACAAATATGCAAAATAGAGCAAAAGAGTACATGGTTTATTTTGATGTATAATAGTTTTATTGCATGCTTGATGTGGATGATTAAAATCGTGTCGTGATCTATATTTAGCATAAGAATGAAAAGGCATAACATGGCAATGAGACAAACTCCATTAGAGATGTGAGCTAGATGAAATGATGAAATGTCTCTGTATAGCCCAGATTGTCTTCTGTTATCACTTAGCCTACCCTCTAAATTCACTAGCCTCTCTATATACACCAGCATGTTTACACTAGCCGGTCTTCTGCATACAATAGCCTGTCTTCGATATACACTAGCCTATGTTCTGAATACACTAGCCCGTCTTCTGTCTTCTGTATGCCCTAGCCTGTCTTCTGTATACATTAGTCTCTCTGTATAAACTAGCATCTCTGTATACCGAAACTGTCTTCTATAAAAACTTGTCTCTCTTTATAGCCTGTCTAGCCTTTCTTCTGTACACACTAGCTTCTCTATATACACTAACCAGGCTTCTATATACAATAGCTTCACTCTATGCACTAGCCTCTCTGTATAATCTAGCCTCTCTATATACCCTAGGTATTGTTCTGCATCTCCGTAGTGGTAGCCTCTCCGTAGAAGCCAGCCTTTATCCTGTATTCACTAGCCTTTCTTCTGTATGCTGTAGTCTTCTATATATACTAGCTTCTCTGTACACCCTTGCATCTCTGTAATACACTAAACCCTCTGTATACCACAGCCTGTCTTCTGTATACACTAGACTGTAAACACTAGATAGAATACACCAGCCTGTCTTCTGTACCCACTAGAATCTCTGTATACACTACCCAGTCTTCTGTATACACTGTCAGCTTGGATGTATACCCAAGCCTGTCTTCTGTATACACTAGTTTCTCTATATGCACTGTCCTTTCTGTATACTCTCGACCCTCTCTATACATTAACCTCTCTATATACACTAACATCTTTGTATATACTAGCCTCTCTTTAAATTAGCCTCTCTGTGTACCCCAGCCTCACTGTTTACTCTAGCATCTCTGTATACTCAAGCCTATCTACATACACGAGTCTTCTGTATTGTGTATTAACTAGCCTTTCTTCTGTATGCTGTAGTCTTCTATATATACCAGCTTCTCTGTACACCCTTGCATCTCTGTAAACACTGTGTAAACTAGCCAGTCTTATGTATACACTCGCCGACTGTATACACTAGACTCTCTGAATACACTAAACTCTCTGTATACCACAGCCTGTCTTCTGTATACACTAGACTGTAAAAACTAGCTAGAATACACCAGCCTGTCTTCTGTACCCACTAGACTCTCTGTATACACTACCCAGTCTTCTGTATAGAATGTCAGCTTTCATGTATACCCTTTCTGTATACACTAGCTTCTCTATATGCACTGTCCTTTCTGTATACACTCGACTCTCTCTATACACTAACCTCTCTATATACACTAACATCTTTGTATTTGTCTTTAAACTAGCCTCTCTGTGTACCCCAGCCTCAATGTTTACTCTAGCATCTCTGTATACTCAAGCCTCTCTACATACACGAAACCTGTATTCTGTATTCACTAGCCTTTCTTCTGTATGCTGTAGTCTTCTATATATACCAGCTTCTCTGTACACCCTAGCACTGTAACAGTACTAGGTTCCTGTATTACAGAAACAGAACACCAGCAATAAGGTGTATACTGTGCAGGAGGCACACAACACCGACTCTAACTTCTGCACTTGAGTATACAGAGATGCATGTATTGCAGAAATTGCAGAAATTGAACACCAGTAATAAAGGGTAGCTTCAGGTGTGTACTGTGCAGGAGGCACATAACACCCACTGTAACAGTGCTAGGTTCCCAAGCAGTAAAGAGCGTCCTCTTTCCCTGACCACCGCAACACACTATACAAGGCCGCCATGCTGGCGGCCTTATATAGTGTGGGGTGTGTACTAAACCCCCCTGAGCTATAATTGGCCACAGGAATCCTTCCTGTGGTGAATTGTGGCTCTCCTCACACAGGATGTCACATCTGTTCTTATTATATAGAACCTATTATGCTCCTCGTAAACTTTTTCAGTTTGGCCGAACGGCCGGACGCAAGTTGCCCCCGGTGCGGGAACATGGGGGGAGACATGATGCACATGTTTTGGAGATGCCCGAAGTTGATCCGCTACTGGACAGAGGTGACAGGAACCATTGATCGGGTGGTTGGAACCTCCACCAGGATGGAGGCGAAGTATTGTCTCCTGGGATTAGTTGAAGGAGTTGGAAACCCGGGAAGTAGCCAGATGGCAGTTCTGAGATGCCTATTTCAGGCAAGGAAACTGATTGCCCAACCCTGCTTAGCCTCCAATGTTGGCAATGACTTGTTTTTTTTCGCTTGTTTCCCAAGATGACCATGTTGGCGTTTGTCATGATGGTTGAGAGTGCCCGAAGAGATCGCCTATGGCCCCATCCCCTTGAAAGTGCCTGATCTTGTCTGATCTCGGAGGCTAAGCATTGTCGGGCCTGATGTAACTGGATGGGAGACCAACTGGGAATACCAGGTGCCGTAGCATTCTTTTTATGTTGTTGGCGTTGACATGGTTTTTTTTTTCCGCTTGTTTCCCAAGGTGATCATCTTGGCATTTGTCAAGAGGGCTGAGAGAGCCCAAAGAAATCTCCTACGGCCACATCCCCCTGAAAGTGCTCGATCTCATCTGATCTCAGAGGCTAAGCAGGGTCCGGCCTGGATAGTACCTAATTAAAGGTGCCGTAGGAATCTTTTTATATTGTTGGCTTTGACCTGTTTTTCTTTCGCTTGTTTCCCAAGGTGACCATTTTAGCATCAGTCAAGACTTTTGAGTATGTCCCAAAGCGTTCGCCTGAGGTCACATCACCCTGAAAGCGCCCGATCTCAGAGGCTAAGCAGGGTCTGGGTCAGATGGGAGACCGCCAGGGTCTATGTTGTTGGCGTTGACCTTTTTTTTTTTCACTTGTTTCCCAAGATAACCATCTTGGTATTTGTCAAGAGGGTTGAGAGTGTCTAAATAGAACACCTATGGCCACATCACCCTGAAAGTGCACAATCTCATCTGATCTCGGAGGCCTAGCAGTGTACAGCCTGGTTAATACCTGTATGGGAGACCATCTGTGAATACCAGGTGCCGTAGGCTTCTTTTTATGTTGTTGGCTTTTACCTGTTTATTTTCGCTTGTTTCCCAAGGTGACCATCTTGGTGTTTAACAAGAGGGTTGAGAGTGCCCAAAGAGATCACCTACGGCCCCATCACCCTGAAAGCGCCCAATCTCATCTGATCTCAGAGGCTAAACAGTGTCGGTCCTGGTTAGTACCTGGATGGGAGACCGCCTGGAAATACCAGGTGCCATAGACTTCTTTTTTTGTTGTTGGCTTTGAACTGTTTTTTTCGCTTGTTTCTCAAGGCGACCATCTTGGCGTTTGTCAAGAGGGTTGGGCGTGTCTTGAAGAGAACGCTTACGGCCACATCACACTGAAAGCACCCGATCTCGTCTGATTTCAGAGGCTTAGGAGCATCAGGACTGGTTAGTACCTGGGTGGGAGACTGCCTGGAAAGACCAGGTGACATAGAAGGATCTGGTCTGGTTAGTGTCTTGATTGGGAGATCGCCTGGGAATACCGGATGCCGTAGGATTCTTTTTATGTTGTTGGCTTTGACCTGTTTTTTTTCCCTTGTTTCCCAAGGTGACCATCTTGGCATTTGTCAAGAGGGTTGAGAGTGCACAAAGAAATTGCCTACGGGCACAACACCCTGAAAGCGCCCAATCTCGTTTGGTCTCAGAGGCTAAGCAGGGTTGGGCCTGGTTTGTACCTGGATGGGAGACCGCCTGGGTTTTCCAGATGCCGCAGGCTTCTTTTTATGTTGTTGGCGTTGACTTGTTTTTTTTGTTTGTTTCCCAAGGTGACCATCTTGGCGTTTGTCAAGAGGGTTGAGCGTGCATTTGATCTCAGAGGCTAAGCAGGGTTGGGACATGGTTAGTACCTGGATGGGAGACCGCCTGGGATTTCTCGATGCCATAGGCTTTAGTTTTAAGTTGTTGGCATTGACTTATTTTCTTTATTTTTATTATTCTTTTATTAAGTAGAACAACATAAATATAACCATACAGCATGAGCCAGGGTCACAATTACATGCTAACAAAAAATAGGCAGCCAAATAACTCTGGGTTCTCAGAGGGGAGTCCTACAGTTTCATGCAGAAAATAGAGAAACCCCACCTCCGACATGTAGTACAGTATAACTAGCTCCGTTCGGACAAATGTAATCATGGAGAACAACTGGGACCACAGCGAGCCAGCTTATCATGACCTACGTGAACCAGAGTAAAATATGAGCCGGTCATGTCCAGAACCCTGGGGTTCTTCTGGGTCCCGAAGGCTAGTAAGGAGACAAGGCATAGTCAAAAGGGAGGACGGGGGAAGAAGAGAGTGCAAAGACGGAGAGAGAGGAGGTGGGGGGATGGCGACGGGGAAAAAAAGAAAAATAAAGACAAAAAGGAGGGGGGGGAATGCCACCCAGGGCAGACATGGCCTACGTAGGTAAACGTTAGATGTTCAGTCGTTTTCTGGGACGGAGGCACTGCTCACCTCCCGAATGTAGTCTCGAGTACCAGTAAAATACCTCCAGGGCCTTCATGTAACACTAAATGCCTCTTCAGTGTTGTGAAGGGTGGCGGTCAATTCTTCCATCCGGAGAATATGATTGACTTTGGAATACCACAGCACCTTGGATGGGGGCTGAGGCTGCCTCCACAGTGCGGGAATGCAGGACCGGGCGGCATTCAGGAGTTGCATCGTGAGGGTTTTTTTGTATTTTCGAACAGGCTGTTCGGTCCAGTGTAGAAGGCACGCTACTGGGAACCCAAAAGTTCCTCAAGGTCGGGCATGCCCAGAAAAGGTGTCCCATGGTCCCCATATCTGAATTTCACCTCCAACAAACATCCGGGATCGATCTATCCATTTTATTCAGAAGGTATGGGACTCTATACCAGCGTGAGACTATCTTGTATCTTGATATTGGTTTGCGATGGAAGCTTTATGTACTAAGGTCAAGATCTTCCCTATCTGTTGTGGGGTAAATGTGATGCCTAAGTCCCTCTCCCATTTGTGGATAAATGGTGGGGGTGGACTCCTCCTCCTGACTACTCAATAGGTTGTACAGAAGGGAGAGGGTGTGTCGCACAGGTTCCCTTTTGTGACAGATGGATTTATAGGGTGTCAGGTCTCTAGGAGTGTAGGGGGCCCTTTGTAAGGCCAGAAGAAAGTGACGAAGTTGATAAGCACTAAACAAGTCAAGCGGAGGGTCAGAAAGCTCGGCGACAGTTTGCGTGGTCGGGAGCCTTCCCGTGGGCCACACCTCTCCCAGACGCTGTTTCCCCACCACTGTCAACTGTCGCAGTTTCTTGTTGGTAAATCCCGATGGGAAGTCTGGATTACCTATAACCGGAGTCATTGGTGATGGCAGGGGAGCAATGTGTGTGCAGCGGAACAACCTCCGCACAACAGCCAACGTAGCTCCCACTACGGGGTGACCTCTGAGGTCTTTTGGTAGGGAGGACAGGAGCCACGGGGAGGTCAATAGGGGAATGGATCCATCCTCAATCTCCATCTCCACCCACTGCTTGTGTGGGCCATTACAATGCCAATCAACGACTCTCGCTAGCAGAGTCACTCTGTAGTATTGTCTGAGATCTGGGAGACCCAGACCCCCTTGTCCTTTGGTCTGGCAAGCAATTGCAAACGGGCTCTGGGCGGTTTGCGCGCCAAAATAAAGTCCCGGAGCAGCACCTGCAGTTGTCTGAAAAAAATTGGGGGTAACCGGATCGGTAATGTCTGGAACATGTATAAGATCCGAGGGAGGGCCATCATTTTGAATGCATTACAGCGCCCGAACCAGGTCAGTGTTAAAGCATGCCAGTTTCCCAAATCAGATTTCAGTCTATCCAGGAGAGGGACAAAATCAAGCAGGTACAATTGCGCTAAATCCGCTGCGATGTCAACGCCCAGTTAACGTATAGATTTTTCAGCCCAGTAGAATGGAAAAGAGGAGCGGAGCCTCTTGGCCTCACCATCCGGGACCGATATATTCAATAAAGCCGACTTGGCGCAATTGTTTTTATAGTTTGATAGGCTGCCGTGTCGCTGTAGAGACGCAAGTATTTTGGGAAGCAAAATGTGTGGATTGGAGATGGAAAAAATTAGATCATCAGCGTACGCCGCAATTTTGTGCTGTGCCGAGGGTTTGGATATGCCAGTAATATTCGGGTCATTCCGAACGTGACACATAAGTGGTTCCAGTGTCAGAATAAAAATTAGGGGAGACAGAGGGCACCCCTGCCTCGTCCCATTAGTGATGGGGAAAGAGTCCGAGCACCACTCGGTCACCCGTACCGCTGCCGATGGCGTGGAGTAAAGCGACATTACCCAGCTCATCATGTTGGGGCCAAGACCTATATGTTCCAGGGTGGCCTGCATAAAGTGCCAGGCCACCCTGTCAAAGGCCTCCTCCGCGTCCGTTGACAGCATAAGCAAGGGCCTTCCCTGTACATGCGCCGCATGGATTAAATTGAGGACTCGGGCCGTATTGTCTCTAGCTTCCGACTTATTTTTATTTTTTTGCTTGTTTCCTAAGGTGACCATCTTGGCATTTGTCAAGAGGGTTGAAAGTGCCTGAAGAGATTGCCTACGGGCACATTACCCTGAAAGCACCCGATCTCGTTTGATGTTGGAGGCGAATAGAGTCGGGCCTTGTTAGTACCTGGATGGGAGACCGCCTGGGAATACCAGGTGTCGTAGACTTCTTTTTATGTTGTTGGCGTTGACCTGTTTTTTTTTCGCTTATTTCCCAAAGTGACCATCTTGGTGTTTGTCAAGAGGGTTGAGAGTGCCTGAAGAGATTGCCTATGGCCACATCACTCTGAAAGCACCCAATCTCATCTGATCTTGGAGGCTAAGAAGAGTCGGGCCTGGTTAGTACCTGGATGGGAGACCACCTGGGATTACCAGTTATTGTAGGCTTCTTTTTATGTTGTTGGCATTGATTCGTTTTCTTTTTTTTGCTTGTTTCCCAAGGTGACCATCTTGGCATTTGTCAAGAGGGTTGAGAGTGCCCAAAGAGATCGCTTACAGCAGCATCACCCTGAAAGAGCCCTATCTCTTCTCTTTTCTGAGGCTAAGAAGGGTAGGCATGCGCAGTACACAGCAACACAGATTCCGAAAATTGCCGAGCATGAACGGCGCCTGCGCACTGAGTCCAGGTTCTATCCCCACTATCCAAGTGGACATAGAGTAAGAATATAAAAGATCCGAGCGCAGCGAGGCCGAGCCCGAAGCGTGGCGAGCGAAGCTCGCCTGCGAGGGGCCCTCTAATATTCACAACCCTATGTCCGCTTGGATGGTGGGGCTACCACCTCCACTCACCGCGCAGGCGCCGTTCAGCTTCGGAGATTTTCCGAAGCTTCGTCTGCTCCGTACTGCGCATGCGCAGTACGGCGCGGACACTATATCATGGCCGGACAGTATATGGCAGAACACCGGCACCAGTCAACCACCGGTGTCATGTGCGTCGCTGTGTAATATAGAGCAGGGTCCGGGAAGCCAATACCTCCCCGCAATTTCGGTCGCAATAGCATTGCCCTACCAATACGCATATGTTTTCCGCGCCAGAGGAACTTGATAAAGATTGAGCGAACCGCATGAAAGAAAGTCTGGGGTATTTTGATAGGTAAGGCTTGTAGTAGATACAGAAGTCGTGGCATCGCGTTCATCTTCAACACATTACAGCGTCCGAACCATGACAGAGCTAGTGGGTCCCATCTTTTAAGGTCCGCTGTAAGCCCATAGGCTTCTTTTTATGTTGTTGGCTTTGACCTGTTTTTTTTTGCTTGTTTCTCAAGGTGAGCATCTTGGCGTTTGTCAAGAGGGTTGGGTGTGTCTTGAGGAGAACACTTACGGCCACATCAACCTGAAAGCACCCGATCTCGTCTGATTTCAGAGGCTAAGCAGCGTCAGGCCTGGTTAGTACCTGGATGGGAGACTCCCTGGGAAGACCAGGTGCCATAGAAGGATCTGGTCTGGTTAGTGTCTTGATTGGGAGATCGCCTGGGAATACTGGATGCCGTAGGCTTCTTTTTATGTTGTTGGCTTTGACCTGTTTTTTTTAGCTTGCTTCCCAAGGTGACCATCTTGGCCTTTGTCAAGAGGCTTCAGAGTGCCCAAAGAGAGTGCCTATGACCAAATCACTATACTATATATCTATATCTATAATAATAAATAATATTTTTAGTTATTATATATAAGATACTATATAGGTGATTTGGCCGTAGGCACTCTCTTCGGGCACTCTGAAGCCTCTTGACAAAGGCCAAGATGGTCACCTTGGGAAACAAGCTAAAAAAAAAACAGGTCAAAGCCAACAACATAAAAAGAAGCCTACGGCACCGGCATTATTGGGGGACAAGGCCATCCTAGCTTTACTCCAAAACCTTCCCACTAAAGCAGACTTTAGCTGTATGGCAGCCAGGATTGAAACAACCTTGCGACATGAAATCGCAGGGGTCAAACGTGACGTGTCGGCTACGAACGAGCGGGTGACCACCCTGGCATCGGATGTGACCTCCCTGACCACTGATGTTTCTGGCCTGCAAGCCGCACATGATACCCTTGCTGACAGAGTGGCACAGTTGCAACTCCTAGTGGATGACCTTGAGAATCGCAACCGCAGACGCAACATCAGGATCAGAGACTTGCCCGAAGCCACTGGCCAGGCAGACCTCAAAGCCACAGTTACAGCTATATTTAACGCCTGTCTGGACCGCGCTGCTGACACAGTAATAGCCATTGATAGAGTCCACAGGACCCTGGGCCCCAGGAGCCCCACAGAGAACCGGCCACGTGACGTTTTATGCTGTCTCCACAATTACTCAGTTAGGGAGGATGTCCTGCAAGCGTCGTGGCGCAAAGGCAGCATTGATTTTGACGGGGCCCAAGTCACCCTTCTGCCAGATGTATCCCGCAAGACCTTCCAGATGAGACGCTGTCTGCGACCCCTTCTGGAACACCTAACTGAACGGAGGATTCCATACAAGTGGGGCCATCCGTTTCACCTTATAGTGCGCAAAAATGGGAGGCCCCTTGCGCTACGACACCCTTCGGAGGTCCCGTCCTTTCTGGAGGCTTTGGGCCTGCCCTCGGTTCAGGTCCCCGACTGGTTGGCTCCTGTTGTCCCCCAGGGAGCAGTGGCCCCGACGAACAACCCCTCAACCAGGCCACAGAGAGTGAGACGCCACCGTCGATCCCAACGTCAGAGATCGCAGGCCCCTCAAGATCGTGAACCCTGAGAGAGTACAGTAATTTTCCGTTATTCCTGTGTTATACCCTTTTTTTTTTTGTTTTCTTTTTCTCTACCAACATAGACGGCTGGAGTATCCAGCTTTGTGTTGTTTACCATGCCACGGGCCATTGTTCCCAGCGCCCCCGCTAGGGGAGAGGAAGGACATTGGAAGAACAGAGTTGGACACTGCGCTTCCTGGACGAAGCCCTGAGTTATTGGCAGAGTGTCAGAATGTTCACCATTCTCGTTACTGTTTATCTACAGGTGCCCTAGTCTCGGCGCTCTTTGTGTTTTTGGACTGCCTGGTGGTGCCCCCCGGGTGCCCCTGGGCGGCGTTCCCGCTCCCTCCCCCTCTCCTCCCCCCCCCCTTTTTCCATTTTTTTTTTTGGGGGGGGAGGGGCGGGTGCCTGGGTGGTATAAAGTTATCTATACTCTGTGTTGAAAAGTTTAATATGTTGGTCTAATTATGCACTGTTCTACTGTTGTTAACTGCCCGATACCTGCTGCAGTGATGTTCTATAATGCGTTTGATGTCGTAGTTAAGATGCCAAAGAAGCTCCGTGCACGCCCGATTGCGACTGCATGGACCATGGGATGCTGGAGGGGTACTGCACCGACGAGTTCCTCCCTCTGCAGTGCCTTACCTCTTCCCCCACTAGGCCCCTCTGCCCTAACCGGCAGGTTCTCTCCGATAGGAGCTTTAGCAATTCCCCGATCTATCCCCACCCCTCCTACCCTCCTCCTCCCTACTAACTCCGGACCTTCTCCGCTTCGTTACTGCGTTTCCTTTTTCTCCTCCTCTTCCTCTGTGCTTGAACTCTATATCTACTACTGACTCTGGTGGGGACCGCCGGCCGGGTACCACTGCCGTCATGGCCCTGAAGCTGGTTTCCTGGAATGTGAAAGGGCTGAATGTACCTGAAAAAAGGTCCAGCTGCCTGACAGAATTGTGGCGGATGAAGCCCCAAATAGTTTTCCTCCAGGAGACCCATTTCAGGACAGACCAAATACCACGGCTTTATAGTAAGCACTTCCCCCTGGCCCACCACAGCACGTCCCCTACTTCCAAATCGAGAGGAGTGTGTGTTCTTGCTAAAAACTTGCCGTGGCGCCTGTTAGCTGTCCAAGCCGATAGTGAAGGGAGATATCTCTTCATTAAGGGAACTCTCCACTCGCAAACTTTTACTCTTGCCAACCTATACATGCCGAATGTGGACCAGCTGCCGGCCTTAGAAGCATGCTTGGATGCCCTGGCTGCATTCTCGGAGGGTACTTTGATCGTTGGGGGGGACTTTAACCTCACCTTGGACCCCCGCAGAGACTCATCATCGGGCACCTCTGCGATTTCTGCGAGAACGCGTTCACACATAAGAGACCTGCTACACTCCCACCGGCTGATCGATGTGTGGCGTACGCTTCACCCACAGGATAGGGACTATACGTTCTTTTTCACCGCTCATGGTTCTTACTCACGTATAGATATGTTTTTAGTCACCCACAATGCTATCCCGGCGGTCACAGACGCTCAGATAGGCCACATAGCCCTGTCTGACCATGCCCCGATTTCTTTGATGCTGAAGCTACAACAGGAGTCGCGTGGTCAGTCCTGGTGGAGACTGAACGAGTCTCTCCTGAAGGACCCTGAGACCCACGCAGACCTGCTTAGGGAATTAGAAAGTTACTTTGATCATAACCGTGATTCTGTTTCCAACCCCCTCATGTTATGGGCGGCTCATAAATGCTACATTAGGGGCATTCTTATTAAACATGGTCATAGACTCAAAGTGGCCAAAACTGAGGCTCTCTCCAAACTTATTGCCAAGTTGCATGCGTGTGAACAACGACACAAATCCCAGCCGACTGCTGCGCTGGAGGTGGAGGTGAGAGATCTTAGAGAACAAATCAGAGATTTCTCTCTCTTTCAGGCTAGAACCAGACTCATGTGGGTCCGCAGGACGTATTATGAATATGGAGACAAGTGTAGTAGGTCCCTAGCGAACTCCCTGCGTGCCCAACGCAACGCGTCCTTCATTCCAACCATAACCTCCCCTTCGGGTGCCAAGCTTCATGATTCACGGGAGATAGCGGAGTGTTTCCGATCTTTCTATGAAGCCCTTTATAACTTGCACCCCCGGGACTCAGGAGACGCCCTCCAGGCCGGCACAGCGGCCATTGACGAGTACCTAGCTTCGGCAAACCTCCCGTCGCTGACACAGGAAGAGATAGAGCTTCTCTCGCAACCTATCTCCCCGGAGGAATTGTCGGCAGCGTTAAGAGACTCACCCAAGGGCAAGGCACCAGGCCCAGATGGGTTTACGGTCCCTTATTATAAGGCCTTCCTCTCCCTGTTGTCCACGCCGTTTGTGTCAGCTTTTAACGCCCTATTGGAGGGCCAGACCTTTCCACCGGAGCTGTTGCAGGCAAGCATCTCGGTCATACTCAAGCCGGAGAAGGATCCGCTTCTCTGTGCGAACTACAGGCCCATCTCCTTATTAAACAGCGACCTTAAGCTCTTCACTAAGATACTGGCGGAGCGGTTGGCGCCCATTCTCCAACGCCTGATACCTCTGGATCAGGTGGGGTTTATTCGTAACAGGGAAGCCCGAGACAACACTACCAGGGCAATCAATGTTATAGAACGCGCCAGACGCCTTAAACTACCGATTATGTTGCTCTCTGTGGACGCAGAAAAAGCGTTTGACAGGGTGAGCTGGCCTTTTTTGCTAGCCACCCTGCGAAGCTTGGGTGTACCCCCCCATGCTTTCATGGGTTACAGCTCTTTACTCGTCACCGACGGCGATGGTTAGGGTCAATGGGTTTGCCTCGTCGCGTTTCACTATTGGCAATGGAACGAGGCAGGGATGCCCGTTGTCCCCCCTTTTGTTTGTCCTATCGCTTGAACCCTTGCTGCACCACATCAGGCAGAACATAGACATCAAGGGACTGGACACCCCCTCACACCACCATAAGGTCGCAGCCTTTGCAGATGACCTCTTGTTCTATGTCTCGGAGCCTCACATTACATTGCCGAATCTCTTAGCGGAAATAAGACGATATGGCACCCTGTCAAATTTTAAAATTAACTTACAGAAATCGGAAGCACTCAACGTCTCCCTGTCTACCAACGCCCAGACGAGTCTAAGCACTAATTTTCCCTTTCGTTGGGCAACTGGGGCTATACAATATCTGGGTACCAAGGTTCCCCCGGACCCACATCTGATTTTCCAATTGAATTTCCAGCCGCTTCTAAAAAATTTTGCCATAGATCTAGAGAGGTGGTCAAAGTTGGCGACCTCTTGGTTTGGGAGATGCAATGTGCTCAAAATGAATGTAATGCCCAGACTCTTGTACCTATTACAAGCCTTACCGATAAAAATCCCCCAATCATTTTTTAAAGCCATGCGCTCCATCTTTATTCGATACGTATGGCAGGGCAGGCCTCCAAGACTCAGCCGAACATTACTGCTCAGATCAAAAGACAAGGGAGGGATTGGCCTCCCAGATCCGGCATGGTACTATACGGCGGTGCACATGAACAGAGTAGTTGACTGGTGCAGACACCTGAAGGATAAGCTGTGGGTTCGTCTGGAGCGTGAATCCGTACCATTTCCAGGTTTGCCTGGTCGGGAGCAACACGGGCACACCCACTCATTGAGCCAACGTTACAAGAGCTAGACAGATATTTTACCCTGACGGGCGTGCCCAGTTTCCCTTCGCCCATGACTCCTATTATTGGACACCCACGCTTTGAACCCGGCATGACGGAAAAGTCTTTCCGCCTCGACCCTGACCGGGACCTTGTGCGGGCCTCTTCTTTTCTTGGCCCTAGGATGTGGACAGCGGTCTCCACTATGTACGAGGCGTTAGCAACCACGGCCCTGGGACAGTGGAAGCTTGCCCAACTCTCCCACTTCTTGAAATCTTTGTCAAACAGTGGCGAATTCCGCAGACCCCTAACATCATTTGAGGAGGTATGCTCAGGAGAGGGACCGACCCGAGGGTCTCTTTCCCTGTCATATCGCATCCTACTGGACCAACTCTCCCAGGGTAACCTGGTGTTCGTGGAAAAATGGGAGTGAGACCTGCATGTCCGGCTCTCGCCAGACCAGAAGAACCGCGCGCTTCTTTTTGCGCACAAGTCATCCCTATGTAGTAAATACCAGGAAATAGCTTATAAAATTTTGACCCGATGGTACAGGACCCCCACTGTCCTGGCGGCTATGTTTCCCGGTCACAGCCCTTTGTGCTGGAGATGCGGTGAACAAGCCGGCACGTTACTACATATCTTTTGGGAATGCCCTCAACTGGCCCATTTCTGGAGACAGGTTCTCAATATCATTTATGACCTCACGGCTATTGATCTCCAGAACAACCCAGCTGCGATCTTCCTCAATCTGACCCCACTCTCGAGCAAGAAGTACCATAAATCTCTCTTAAAACATCTTCTGAGTGGGGCCAGGGCATGTATACCTAGCATGTGGAAACAGCAGGCCGCTCCACTGGTGTCTCACTGGTTTGCAAGAGTTTGCGACATCTACCGTATGGAACAGCTCACATCAGCGTTAGGCGACAGGGAGGAAGAGCACACTGCTCGTTGGTTGTCGTTGGTTGTCTTGGAGCCCCCCATCCCCTTCTCCTGCCCATTTGCTCCCCCCTCTTTCCCTACCCCCTAACTCCCAAGTATAATTAAAATACATGATGATTGCAAGGATCTTTTCGTTTTGTTCCCTCGATTTCCCAGCCAGGGGTTGGCGGCCCTCGGGGTGGTCCCGGCTGAGCTCTTTGACCAATAGAATGAAGGTGACCGATGTTAGAGGCCCCTCAGTCTGGGCCTTGAGGGGGATCGCCCCGCGGACTGCCCTGGTTTATAAGTAGACACTGGGGTGCCAGATCATTAGAGTGGGATAATGTGGTGGCCTAGCCACGGCTGGGGCTGCTGCTGACATAAGTTGTTAGGTTTCCCCCGGTCCCCCACGAAGTATTAACTATGTATTTTTGTTAACCTGGAAAACTGAGGGATCTATGTCTTTTACAGTTTGTCTCTGTATTACCTGCAATCCGTAAATAAAGAATTAAAAAAAAAAAAGACACTAACCAGACCAGATTCTTCTATGGCACCTGGTCTTCCCAGGGAGTCTCCCATCCAGGTACTAACCAGGCCTGACGCTGCTTAGCCTCTGAAATCAGACGACATCGGGTGCTTTCAGGTTGATGTGGCCGTAAGCGTTCTCTTCAAGACACGCCCAACCCTCTTGACAAATGCCAAGATGGTCGTCTTGAGAAACAAGCAAAAAACAACATAAAAAGAAGCCTATGGGCTTACAGCGGACCTTAAAAGATGGGACCCACTAGCTCTGTCATGGTTCGGACGCTGTAATGTGTTGAAGATGAACGCGAGGCCACGACTTCTGTATCTACTACAAGCCTTACCTATCAAAATACCCCAGACTTTCTTTCATGCGGTTCGCTCAAACTTTATCAAGTTCCTCTGGCGCGGAAAACATATGCGTATTGGTAGGGCAATGCTATTGTGACCGAAATTGCGGGGAGGTATTGGCTTCCCGGACCCTGCTCTATATTACACAGCGACGCACATGACACCGGTGGTTGACTGGTGCCGGTGTTCTGCCATATACTGTCCGGCCATGATATAGTGTCCGCGTTCGGAGCAGACGAAGCTTCGGAAAATCTCCGAAGCTGAACGGCGCCTGCGCGGTGAGTGGAGGTGGTAGCCCCACCATCCAAGCGGACATAGGGTTGTGAATATTATAGGGTCCCTCGCAGGCGGGCTCGGCTCTTTTATATTCTTACTCTATGTCCACTTGGATAGTGGGGATAGAACCTGGACTCAGTGCGCAGGCGCCGTTCATGCTCGGCAATTTTCTGAATCTGTGTTGCTGTGTACTGCGCATGCGCAGTACACAGCGGACACTATCCGATGGGGGACCATATGTGATAAGACACCGGCATGGGGAACTGAAGCTATGGGTCAAGCTAGAGCAGGAGATGGCGCGGGTTCCACTGGCTGGTCTGCCTTGGGCGGGGAGGCCATTGGAGCCCTGTGTGACTACTCACCCGTTAATTGGCCCCTCGCTCGCCGAGATGGATAGTTTTTTTCACCTTTCCCACCTGACTAACTTCCCTTCTCCTATGACCCCAATTATTGGACATCCTAGATTCCCTCCGGGCCTGTCTGACCAGGCCTTTACCAGGCAAGCCCCGAAAGGGCTTCTGAGAGCAGCCCTATTTCTTGGACCCACGGGCTTGATTCCCATGGGGACCATACTGCTAGAGCAAGTACCTGTTGCATTGAATAGCTGGAGAGCTAGACAGCTAATCCATTTCCTCGGATCACTACCTAACCATTCGTTCTTCTCTAGACAGTTCCACCCCTTTGAGGAACTTTGCCTGGATGATGGCCCAATTCGTGGTTCCCTCTCTAGGTCCTACCAAATCCTGACAGACGCACAATCCTCCACGGATCCACCCTTCCTAGCTAAATGGAAAAGGGACTTACAAACTACATTCTCCAAACCACAGAAGGACAGAATACTCTTTTTCGCCCATAAGTCGTCACTCTGCAGTAAATATCAGGAGATCTCATTTAAGCTGATCACACGCTGGTATCGTACACCGGTGGTGTTGGCCAAAATATTCCCCGGTCAATCTGACCGCTGCTGTCGCTGTGGGCAACAGACTGGCACCATTCTCCACATTTTCTGGGAATGCCCTAAATTACAAACATTCTGGCAGCCTGTCCTGAGACTCATCCACAAGTTCACAGACATTTCCTTAGCCAATGATCCCGCAGCAGTTCTTCTCAATCTAACTCCTATGTCGAGAAAGCGTTATCATAAGTCCTTACTTAAACATATCCTCAATGCAGCTAGGGCCTGCATCCCAAGTCAGTGGAAAGAGCAATCTGCTCCAATGGTGACCCAGTGGTTCGCAAGGGTAAATGATATTGAACGAATGGAAGACCTGACTGCCACAATGAGGGATAAAACAGAGGAGCATGGGAACAGATGGTTCTACTGGACCCAGTTTCGCTTTTCGGAAGAATACCTCCGTGAGACATGGTAAGCTCATGGTGATCGTTGGAGATCGCTGTTCCAAATGTTGGACAGCTGATGAGCTGGTGAGCCGAGCGCGTCTCTTGCTCCCTGGGAGGGGACCCCACCCTATCCACTCTACCCACGACACCCCCTTACCCCTTCTTTACCTTTTCTGCCATTTCCTTCCCCAATCTTCTCTTTCCCCTTCTCCCTCCTTTCAGTTCTACTATTTCCCTTCTTAACTCAAAAAAGGGAAAAGAAAATGGTATGTTCCAACCCCATTTGACTACTACACAATACTCTTCCCCTATCTATGGATATCTAAACTCTTCGAGGGTAGCAGGGCTAGTATCAATACTATTTTAAGTGATAGAGGATCCCAACGAGATGGAGCTTTAATCTCATCTTGATATGACCGCAAAGCTGTACACGTGCTATTCTCCTCAGACTTCTTACCATTGGCTCTGATATCCATGCAATATGATCGATTGTTTGTAACTATTTGTATCACACATTCTGTGAAGTTGCCTTTGCATTGTATGTCGCGTACTACTAAATAAAAAAAAACAAAAAAACAGAAGCCTATGGCACCTGGTATTCCCAGGCGGTCTCCCATCCAGGTACTAACCAGGCCCGACACTGTTTAGCATCCGAGATCAGACGAGATTGGGCGCTTTCAGGGTGATGGGGCCGTAGGTGATCTCTTCGGGCACTCTCAACCCTCTTGACAAATGCCAAGATGGTCACCTTGGGAAACAAGTGAAAAAAAAACAGGTCAATGTCAACAACATAAAAAGAAGAATACGGCACCTGGTATTCCAACGCCATCTCCCATCCAGGTACTAACTAGGCCCAACCCTTCTTAGCCTCAGAAAAGAGAAGAGATAGGGCTCTTTCAGGGTGATGCTGCTGTAAGCGATCTCTTTGGGCACTCTCAACCCTCTTGACAAATGCCAAGATGGTCACCTTGGGAAACAAGCAAAAAAAAGAAAACGAATCAACGCCAACAACATAAAAAGAAGCCTACAATAACTGGTAATCCCAGGTGGTCTCCCATCCAGGTACTAACCAGGCCCGACTCTTCTTAGCCTCCAAGATCAGACGAGATTGGGTGCTTTCAGAGTGATGTGGCCATAGGCAATCTCTTCAGGCACTCTCAACCCTCTTGACAAACACCAAGATGGTCACTTTGGGAAATAAGCGAGAAAAAAAACAGGTCGGGCGCTGTAATGCATTCAAAATGATGGCCCTCCCTCGGATCTTATACATGTTCCAGACATTACCGATCCGGTTACCCCCAATTTTTTTCAGACAACTGCAGGTGCTGCTCCGGGACTTTATTTGGGCGCGCAAACCGCCCAGAGCCCGTTTGCAATTGCTTGCCAGACCAAAGGACAAGGGGGGTCTGGGTCTCCCAGATCTCAGACAATACTACAGAGTGACTCTGCTAGCGAGAGTCGTTGATTGGCATTGTAATGGCCCACACAAGCAGTGGGTGGAGATGGAGATTGAGGATGGATCCATTCCCCTATTGACCTCCCCGTGGCTCCTGTCCTCCCTACCAAAAGACCTCAGAGGTCACCCCGTAGTGGGAGCTACGTTGGCTGTTGTGCGGAGGTTGTTCCGCTGCACACACATTGCTCCCCTGCCATCACCAATGACTCCGGTTATAGGTAATCCAGACTTCCCACCGGGATTTACCAACAAGAAACTGCGACAGTTGACAGTGGTGGGGAAACAGCGTCTGGGAGAGGTGTGGCCCACGGGAGGGCTCCCGACCACGCAAACTGTCGCAGAGCTTTCTGACCCTCCGCTTGACTTGTTTAGTGCTTATCAACTTCGTCACTTTCTTCTGGCCATACAAAGGGCCCCCTACACTCCTAGAGACCTGACACCCTATGAATCCATCTGTCACAAAAGGGAACCTGTGCGACACACCCTCTCCCTCCTGTACAACCTATTGAGTAGTCAGGAGGAGGAGTCAACCCCCACCATTTATCCACAAATGGGAGAGGGACTTTGGCATCACATTTACCCCACAACAGATAGGGAAGATCCTGACCTTAGTACATAAAGCTTCCATTGCAAACCAATATCACGATACAAGATAGTCTCACGCTGGTATAGAGCCCCATACCTTCTGAATAAAATGGATAGATCGATCCCGGATGTTTGTTGGAGGTGAAATTCAGATATGGGGACCATGGGACACCTTTTCTGGGCATGCCCGACCTTGAGGAACTTTTGGGTTCCCAGTAGTGTGCCTTCTACACTTGACCGAACAGCCTGTTCGAAAATACAAAAAAACCCTCACGATGCACCTCCTGAATGCCGCCGGGGCCTGCATTCCCGCACTGTGGAGGCAGCCTCAGCCCCCATCCAAGGTGCTGTGGTATTCCAAAGTCAATCATATTCTCCGGATGGAAGAATTGACCGCCACCCTTCACAACACTGAAGAGGCATTTAGTGTTACATGGAGGCCCTGGAGGTATTTTACTGTTACGCGAGACTACATTCGGGAGGTGAGCAGTGCCTCCGTCCCAGAAAACGACTGAACATCTAACGTTTACCTACGTAGGCCATGTCTGCCCTGGGTGGCATTCCCCCCTCCCTTTTTGTCTTTATTTTTCTTTTTTTTCCCCGCCGCCATCCCCCCACCTCCTCTCTCTCCGTCTTTGCACTCTCTTCTTCCCCCGTCCTCCCTTTTGACTATGCCTTGTCTCCTTACTAGCCTTCGGGACCCAGAAGAACCCCAGGGTTCTGGACATGACCGGCTCATTTTTTACTCTGGTTCACGTAGGTCATGATAAGCTGGCTCGCTGTGGTCCCAGTTGTTCTCCATGATTACATTTGTCCGAACGGAGTTGCACTAGTTATACTGTACTACATGTCGGAGGTGGGGTTTCTCTATTTTCTGCATGAAACTGTAGGACTCCCCTCTGAGAACCCAGAGTTATTTGGCTGCCTATTTTTTGTTAGCATGTAATTGTGACCCTGGCTCATGCTGTATGGTTGACTGTTATATTTATGTTGTTCTACTTAATAAAAGAATAATAAAAATTAAAAAAATAAGTCAATGTCAACAACTTAAAACTAAAGCCTATGGCATCGAGAAATCCCAGGCGGTCTCCCATCCATGTACTAACCATGTCCCAACCCTGCTTAGCCTCTGAGATCAAATGCACGCTCAACCCTCTTGACAAACGCCAAGATGGTCACCTTGGGAAACAAACAAAAAAAACAAGTCAACGCCAACAACATAAAAAGAAGCCTGCGGCATCTGGAAAACCCAGGCGGTCTCCCATCCAGGTACAAACCAGGCCCAACCCTGCTTAGCCTCTGAGACCAAACGAGATTGGGCGCTTTCAGGGTGTTGTGCCCGTAGGCAATTTCTTTGTGCACTCTCAACCCTCTTGACAAATGCCAAGATGGTCACCTTGGGAAACAAGGGAAAAAAAACAGGTCAAAGCCAACAACATAAAAAGAAGCCTACGGCATCCGGAATTCCCAGGCGATCTCCCAATCAAGACACTAACCAGGCCAGATCCTTCTATGTCACCTGGTCTTCCCAGGCAGTCTCCCATCCAGGTACTAACCAGGCCTGATGCTGCTAAGCCTCTGAAATCAGACGAGATCGGGTGCTTTCAGGGTGATGTGGCCGTAAGCGTTCTCTTCAAGACACGCCCAACCCTCTTGACAAACGCCAAGATGGTCGCCTTGAGAAACAAGCGAAAAAAACAGTTCAAAGCCAACAACAAAAAAAGAAGCCTATGGCACCTGGTATTTCCAGGCGGTCTCCCATCCAGGTACTAACCAGGCCCGACACTGTTTAGCCTCTGAGATCAGATGAGATTGGGCGCTTTCAGGGTGATGGGGCCGTAGATGATCTCTTTGGGCACTTTCAACCCTCTTGTTAAACGCCAAGATGGTCACCTTGGGAAACAAGCGAAAATAAACAGGTCAAAGCCAACAACATAAAAAGAAGCCTACGGCACCTGGTATTCACAGATGGTCTCCCATACAGGCATTAACCAGGCCGTACACTGCTAGGCCTCCGAGATCAGATGAGATTGTGCGCTTTCAGGGTGATGTGGCCATAGGTGTTCTATTTAGACACTCTCAACCCTCTTGACAAATACCAAGATGGTTATCTTGGGAAACAAGTGAAAAAAAAAAGGTCAACGCCAACAACATAGACCCTGGCGGTCTCCCATCTGACCCAGACCCTGCTTAGCCTCTGAGATCGGGCGCTTTCAGGGTGATGTGACCTCAGGCAAACGCTTTGGGACATACTCAAAACTCTTGACTGATGCTAAAATGGTCACCTTGGGAAACAAGCGAAAGAAAAACAGGTCAAAGCCAACAATATAAAAAGATTCCTACGGACCCTGCTTAGCCTCTGAGATCAGATGAGATCGGGCGCTTTCAGGGGAATGTGGCCGTAGGAGATTTCTTTGGGCTCTCTCAGCCCTCTTGACAAATGCCAAGATGATCACCTTGGGAAACAAGCGGAAAAAAAAAAACATGTCAACGCCAACATAAAAAGAATCCTACGGCACCTGGTATTCCCAGTTGGTCTCCCATCCAGTTACTAATCAGGCCCGACAATGCTTAGCCTCCAAGATCAGACAAGATCAGGCACTTTCAAGGTGATGGGGCCATAGGCGATCTCTTCGGGCACTCTCAACCATCTTGACAAACGCCAACATGGTCATCTTGGGAAACAAGCGAAAAAAAACAAGTCATTGCCAACATTGGAGGCTAAGCAGGGTTGGGCAATCAGTTTCCTTGCCTGAAATAGGCATCTCAGAACTGCCATCTGGCTACTTCCCGGGTTTCCAACTCCTTCAACTAATCCCAGGAGACAATACTTCGCCTCCATCCTGGTGGAGGTTCCAACCACCCGATCAATGGTTCCTGTCACCTCTGTCCAGTAGCGGATCAATTTTGGGCCTCTCCAAAACATGTGCATCATGTCTCCCCCCATGTTCCCGCACCGGGGGCAACTTGCGTCCGGCCGTTCGGCCAAACTGAAAAAGTTTACGAGGAGCATAATAGGTTCTATATAATAAGAACAGATGTGACATCCTGTGTGAGGAGAGCCACAATTCACCACAGGCAGGATTCCTGTGGCCAATTATAGCTCGGGGGGTTTAGTACACACCCCACACTATATAAGGCCGCCAGCACGGCGGCCTTGTATAGTGTGTTGCGGTGGTCAGGGAAAGAGGACGATAGGCAGGGACAGTGTCTTTACTGCTTGGGAACCTAGCACTGTTACAGTCAACAATATAGCCAACAATATAAAAAGATTCCTACGGCACCTTTAATTAGGTACTATCCAGGCCGGACCCTGCTTAGCCTCTGAGATCAGATGAGATCGGGCGCTTTCAGGGGGATGTGGCCGTAGGAGATTTCTTTGGGCTCTCTCGGCCCTCTTGACAAATGCCAAGATGACCACCTTGGGAAACAAGCGGAAAAAAAAAACCATGTCAACGCCAACAACATAAAAAGAATCCTACAGCACCTGGTATTCCCAGTTGGTCTCCCATCCAGTTACTAATCAGGCCCGACAATGCTTAGCCTCCGAGATCAGACAAGATCAGGCACTTTCAAGGTGATGGGGCCATAGGCGATCTCTTCGGGCACTCTCAACCATCTTGACAAACGCCAACATGGTCATCTTGGGAAATAAGCGAAAAAACCAAGTCATTGCCAACATTGGAGGCTAAGCACACACCCCACACTATATAAGGCCGCCAGCGCGGCGGCCTTGTATAGTGTGTTGCGGTGGTCAGGGAAAGAGGACGATAGGCAGGGACAGTGTCTTTACTGCTTGGGAACCTAACACTGTTACAGTGGGTGTTTTGTGCCTCCTGCACAGTACACACCTGAAGCTACCCTTTATTACTGGTGTTCAATTTCTGCAATACATGCATCTGCAGTGCAGAAGTTAGAGTCGGTGTTGTGTGCCTCCTGCACAGTATACACCTTATTGCTGGTGTTCTGTTTCTGTAATACTGTTACAGTGCTAGGGTGTACAGAGAAGCTGGTATATATAGAAGACTACAGCATACAGAAGAAAGGCTAGTGAATACAGAATACAGGTTTCGTGTATGTAGATAGGCTTGAGTATACAGAGATGCTAGAGTAAACAGTGAGGCTGGGGTACACAGAGAGGCTAGTTTAAAGACAAATACAAAGATGTTAGTGTATATAGAGAGGTTAGTGTATAGAGAGAGTCGAGTGTATACAGAAAGGACAGTGCATATAGAGAAGCTAGTGTATACAGAAAGGGTATACATGAAAGCTGACATTCTATACAGAAGACTGGGTAGTGTATACAGAGAGTCTAGTGGGTACAGAAGACAGGCTGGTGTATTCTAGCTAGTTTTTACAGTCTAGTGTATACAGAAGACATAGAGTTTAGTGTATTCAGAGAGTCTAGTGTATACAGTCGGCGAGTGTATACATAAGACTGGCTAGTTTACACAGTGTTTACAGAGATGCAAGGGTGTACAGAGAAGCTGGTATATATAGAAGACTACAGCATACAGAAGAAAGGCTAGTTAATACAGAATACAGAAGACTCGTGTAGGCTTGAGTATACAGAGATGCTAGAGTAAACAGTGAGGCTGGGGTACACAGAGAGGCTAATTTAAAGAGAGGCTAGTATATACAAAGATGTTAGTGTATATAGAGAGGTTAATGTATAGAGAGGGTCGAGAGTATACAGAAAGGACAGTGCATATAGAGAAACTAGTGTATACAGAAGACAGGCTTGGGTATACATCCAAGCTGACAGTGTATACAGAAGACTGGGTAGTGTATACAGAGATTCTAGTGGGTACAGAAGACAGGCTGGTGTATTCTATCTAGTGTTTACAGTCTAGTGTATACAGAAGACAGGCTGTGGTATACAGAGGGTTTAGTGTATTACAGAGATGCAAGGGTGTACAGAGAAGCTAGTATATATAGAAGACTACAGCATACAGAAGAAAGGCTAGTGAATACAGAATAAAGGCTGGCTTCTACGGAGAGGCTACCACTACGGAGATGCAGAACAATACCTAGGGTATATTAGAGAGGCTAGATTATACAGAGAGGCTAGTGCATAGAGTGAAGCTATTGTATATATAAGCCTGGTTAGTGTATACAGAGAAGCTAGTGTGTACAGAAGAAAGGCTAGACAGGCTATAAAGAGAGACAAGTTTTAATAGAAGACAGTTTGGGGTATACAGAGATGCTAGTTTATACAGAGAGACTAATGTATACAGAAGACAGGCTAGGGCATACAGAAGACAGAAGACGGGCTAGTGTATTCAGAACATAGGCTAGTGTATATCGAAGACAGGCTATTGTATGCAGAAGACCGGCTAGTGTAAACATGCTGGTGTATATAGAGAGGCTAGTGAATTTAGAGGGTAGGCTAAGTGATAACAGAAGACAATCTGGGCTATACAGAGACATTTCATCATTTCATCTAGCTCACATCTCTAATGGAGTTTGTCTCATTGCCATGTTATGCCTTTTCATTCTTATGCTAAATATAGATCACGACACGATTTTAATCATCCACATCAAGCATGCAATAAAACTATCATACATCAAAATAAACCATGTACTCTTTTGCTCTATTTTGCATATTTGTACCGGGACTGTGAGTATGTGACAGTCCTGACACACCATCCTGACTTATTTTTCTTTATTTCTTATTAGAAATGGAGAGTACTATCTCAAAATCCGCTTAAATCTATTCACTTCCATGAGTTCTACCTCTAATTGTACCTTAATGCAAAATGTTCACAAAACCATCCATTTGCTACCAGACATGCTGCACATACTAAGAGTAATGTAACTATCGCTCTCTAACGATGTAAACAGTTTTATTGCTTTTCTGACATTGACCGAGTATCTCTGACATTAACTGAGTATGCACTATGATCTTAATAATAATAATAATAGGATTGTGTAATGCAAAGTCAATCAATAAGCTTTCTCATTGGTACCGGCATATCCTTTAAATTTAGACTAACGCAACTATTTCTCGGCCATTTTCAAGCTAAGTTTTCAATCTCTTACCTTTGAACAGCGATACTTCCTCCCTACAATATTAAGCCATTTAAATGTCCTATTGGTCGCCTATATTATACAAGAGTTATACAACTCTTTGAAAAGCCTATATGTAGAGAATAAAACTAGTCTTACATCTTAATAAAACAGTTTTATTGCTCAACCAGTATCAGCTGTCATGACAATAGACAATAGAGTCAAACGTTTCCACTGTTTGACTCTATTTTCTGTATTACTTCTTTTTCTCCACCTTATCTGTCACAGTTAAAACACAGTGACAAAACATTTCTTTTTACCGCAGCAAAATGTGAGAAAAGCAGTATAAGCCGTCTTTCTGCCATATGCAACCATCTCTCGCTACCTCTATGCGATAGGATTCTCTTTCCAGTGGAAACGGAAAACAGTCAGTGTAAGCCGTCTTCGTGCGTAACAAAATTAGTGGAACGATTTACACGTTGGAATTTGCAAGCTACGTCAATTTACTGTTAAATAGAGTACCTTTGCATTTATCCTTGACTTTGCAACTATCCCTTGATCCCTTTTGTGTATTCACTTTATCTCGACCTATATATAATGCCTCAATATTTTCCTAATTTGTTTTGCTATACTTATTATTATATTATAGAGATTACTAACTCTAAATCATTGTAAACCTAACCATAGTTATAATGTCTACAGCTAATTTTACGTTAAAGCAAAATTCACACAAAACCATCTTTTTAAAACCTTTACACATTAAGAGTAATGCAACCATCTCTCGCTACCTCTATGCAATAGGATTCTCTTTCCAGTGGAAACGGAAAACAGTCAGTGTAAGCCGTCTTCGTGCGCAGCAAAATTAATGGAACGATTTACACGTTGGAATTTGCAAGCTACGTCAATTTACTGTTAAATAGAGTACCTTTGCATTTATCCCTTGACTTTGCTACTATCCCTTGATCCCTTTTGTGTATTCACTATATCTCGACCTATACATACTGCCTCAAAATTTTCCTAATTTGTTTTGCTATACTTATTATTATTATTTTATAGAGATTACTATCTCTAAATCATTGTAACAAGTTATAATGTCTACAGCTAATTTTACGTTAAAGCAAAAGTCACACAAAACCATCTTTTTAAAACCTTTTACACACTGCACATTAAGATTAATGCAACCATCTCTCGCTACCTCTATGCAATAGGATTCTCTTTCTGACTCTATTTTGTGTATTACTTCTTCTCCACATTAACTGTCACACTGATAACCATTTGTAACACATAACACTTGCAACACATTTTTTAACAGCGGCAAAATGTGAGAAAAGCAGTGGGACGGTTTACTTGATTGAGAAGTGGTTGCAGTAGCAAAGCATAGGAATACAGTTTGATTACATTAATAACACATAATGCAACTATTTTACATTCATTTTACATTCACATCCTAATGTAAGCTGTCTATCACTATTAATGTTCATGGTTACTGATACATTATGCCGATGACCAGTGGAAACGGAAAACAGTCAGTGTAAGCCGTCTTCGTGCGTAACATAATTAATGGAACGATTTACACGTTGGAATTTTCAAGCTACGTCAATTTACTCTTAAATACCCTTTAGCTGCTTAGCTCACACTTTGCTGTATGTAGCCGCGTTTACATGTAAGTAACCAATGGGGATTGACATTTCATGTCCATCTCACATCTCTAATGCAATTTGTCTCTTTGCCATGTCATACTTTGCCAGTTATTATACTTTCTCATCCGATAGAAACCTAGGCGTTGCTGATATTTCATGATTACAGCAATCATCTCATCTAATTGCTATTCCGACATTCTGCCTTGGTATTACTTTGCAATGCTCTATTGAACAATGTAAAGGTAAGCTAGATATTTTGTGTATTTCCAGTTAAACTCGACCTGTATATACTGTCTCAATATTATCCTTTCTAATTTTGCTAAATTAGATTATAGAGTTTGCTATGTCTAAATCCAGGTTACCTACTCCCCTTTATTACGTATACTGCTAATTTTAGGATACTACAAAACCATCTTATTGCTTCTTTACACGCTGCACATGTTAAGAGTAATGCAATGCTACCGTGAACAGTTTAATTACTCGTCTCACAGTAACTGGTATCTCTCTGCTTTAGGAAACTGAATTTGTACTAGAACGATCACTCATCTAATATCAGTCCACTCAGTGCTACCGGGATAACTTTTAAATTTAGAGTAATGAAATGATTTCTCAGTTTTTTTGGAGCTACTGCAACTATCGCTTCCGATCTCATTTCGACTGCAATACTTAATCTCTGCTATTGCAGAATATTTAGCTGCTGACACGTAATTAACTTGATTGATAAAAACCTACACACGTTGTTGCTGTTATTTCATGTATTTCCACTTAAACTCGTTATAGTTATTTTGCTATATTTATTACTAGTATAAACAGATTACTATCTCTAAATCCTGGTAAGCCAGCTCACACTAAACCATCTAATTTCTACCTTACACGCAGCACATATTAACATATTAACATTTAGCCGGTATAGTGAAATAGTAAACGAAATGTGTAGATCACTCATCTAATATCGTCTTTTCAGTGCTACCGGAACAACTTTTAAATTTAGAGTAATGCAACGATTTCTCAGATTTATGAAACTACTGCAACTAACGCTTTGGATCTCTTTCCTGATAAATTACGCTCTGCAATATTAAGCCATGTAAATTGTCCTATTGGTCTGCTAACAATGCTATGTATAATAATACAAATCTTTTAAAAGCAATATCGTCTCACTGCAATACTTACACTCTGCATAATATATATGAATAATGCGAATAATGCTAATAATAAAGTCGTGTAAAACTCGGCTATAAGTAGAGAATAAAACTATCTTACATCAAAATAAACCATGTACTGCCAAACCAATAACGGCCAATTACTCAACGTCTATCAGTCAATGACTTAACAAAATAAACTTTAGCACTCTTTTGCTCTATTTTGAATAGTTGTAGTTCTCCACATTAACTGTCACATTGATATCACCACTGACAACACACCACTTTGTAACAGCACCAAAATATGAAAAAAGCATTTTACATGTTTCAGAAGTAGTTGCATTAGCAAAAAATAAAGTCCTGTTTTCTTTACACGCTAGCTTTTCTGTATACATGAATCTCTCTGTGTACACTAGCCACTCAATATAGACTAGCCTCTCTGTCTTCTGTATACTGGTGCCCGTAATCTATATACACTAGCCTGCCTTCTTTTTACAATAGTCTCGGTGTCCCAGCCTCTCTGCATACACTAGCCTCACTGATTTCCCCAGACTGTCTTCTGTATACACAAGTCTATCTGTAAAAAAAATAGCCGGTCTTCTGCATACTCTAGCCTCTCTGTGTAACACAGTCTCTCTCTGGATTCCCTAGCCTACATCTCTGCATAGCCAGGACCTTCCTCTGTATAATCTAGCCTATCTGTATACACTAGCCTGTCTTTTGTACAAATTAGCTTCTCTGTAGCCGGTCTTCTGTATACACGAGCCTCACTGTCTACTATTGGTTGTCTTTTGTATACACTAGCATCTCTTTATACATTAGCTCTCTGTATACCCAAGCCTCTCTGTATACACTAGTCCACCGGTATACACTAGCAAGTCTGCATACACTAGCCTCTCTTTGTAACTCAACTTCTCTCTCTGTATACCTTAGCCTCCATCTCTGCATACCCAGGACGTTCTTCTCTATAATCTAGCCTATGTGTATACACTAGCCGGTCTTCTGTAGACATTAGCCTCCCTGTATAAACTAGCTGGTCTACTGTATACACTAGTCCGTCTGTATACACTAGCAAGCTTGCATACACTAGCCTCTCTGTGTAACCCAGCCTCCATCTCTGCATACCCAGGACGTTCTTCTCTATAATCTAGCCTATTTGTATACACTAGCCTGTCTTTTGTACACATTAGCCTCTCTGTATAAACTAGCCGGTCCTCTGTATACACTAGTCCATCTGTATACACTAGCAAGTATGCGTACTCTAGCCTCTCTCTATGTATACCTTAGCCTCCATCTCTGCATACCCAGGACGTTCTTCTGTATAATCTAGCCTATCTGTATAATCTAGCCTATCTGTATACACTAGCCTATCTTTTGTACACATTTGCCTCTCTGTATAAACTAACCGGTCTTCTGTATACACTAGTCCGCCTGTATACACTAGCAAGTCTGGGTAACCAAGCCTCTCTCTCTGCATACCCTAGCCTCCATCTCTTGCATAAACCAGGACCTTCTTCTGTATAATCTAGCCTATCTGTATACACTAGCCTGTATGCATACTCTAGCCTCTCTCTCTGTATACCCTCACCTCCATCTCTGCATACCCAGGACGTTCTTCTGTATAATCTAGCCTATCTGTATACAATTGCCTGTCTTTTGTACACATTAGACTCTCTGTATAAACTAGCCGGTCCTCTGTATACACTAGTCCGTCTGTATACACTAGCAAGTCTGTGTAACCAAGCCTCTCTCTCTGCATACCCTAGCCTCCATCTCTTGCATAAACCAGGACCTTCTTCTGTATAATCTAGCCTATCTGTATACACTAGCCTGTCTTTTGTACAGATTAGCCTCTCTGTGTAAACTAGCCAGTCTACTGTATACACTAGTCCATCTGTATACACTAGCAAGTCTGCATACTCCTGCCTCTCTGTGTAACCCAGCCTCGCTCTCTCTCTCTGTATACCCTAGCTTCCATCTCTGCATACCCAGGACGTTCTTCTGTATAATCTAGCCTATCTGTATAAACTAGCCTGTCTTTTGTACACATTAACCTCTCTGTATAAACTAGCCGGTACTCTGTATACACTAGTCCGTCTGTATACATTAGCAAGTCTGTGTAACCAAGCCTCTCTCTCTGCATACCCTAGCCTCCATCTCTTGCATATCTAGGACCTTCTTATGTATAATCTAGCCTATCTGTATACACTAGGCTGTCTTTTGTACACATTAGCCTCTCTGTATAAACTAGCCGGTCTACTGTATACACTAGTCCATCTGTATACACTAGCAAGTCTGCATACTCCTTCCTCTCTGTGTATCACAGTCTCTCTCTCTGTATACCCTAGCCTCCATCTCTGCATACCCAGGACGTTCTTCTGTATAATCTAGCCTGTGTTTTGTACACTTTAGCCTCTCTGTATAAACTAGCCGGTCTTCTGCATACACGAGTCTCTCTGTATACCCTTGGATGTCTTTTGTATACACTAGCTGCTCTTTATACATTAGCTCTCTGTATACCCAAGCCTCTCTATACACTAGTCCGTCTGTATACACTAGCAAGTCTGCATACACCAGCCTCTCTGTGTAACCCAGCCTCTCTCTCTGCATACCCAAGATGTTCTTCTCTATAATCTAGCCTATTTGTATACACTAGCCTGTCTTTTGCACACATTAGCCTCCCTATATAAACTAGCCGGTCTTCTGTATACACTAGTCCGTCTGTATACACTCTAGCCTCCATCTCTGCATACCCAGGACGTTCTTCTGTATAATCTAGCTTATCTGTATACACTAGTGTATACAGACAGACTAGTGTATACAGCGGACCGACTAATGTGTACAAAAGACAGGCTAATGTATACAGATAGGCTAGATTATACAGAAGAACGTCCTGGGTATGCAGAGCGCTCAGCTTCAAGGTATGGCCAACGTGAGTAATATGAGGGACACTCCTCACCCCCGCCCCCACCTACCAGATCTGAGTTTCATCCCCTTGCCCTCTCTGCCCCGGTCATCTGGTGGCAGTTTTATGCACTCCCTGGCCCCCACCCATTCATAATCCTTACCGACCTTTCTTTCCGCTGCTCACAGGAACACACTGAATGACTTGTCTAATTAACCAACTTGTACAAGACACCGCTATCCTCCTGTCTGACACCGGTCCCCCTTGGAGGCTTTACCCCTCACTGTTTGGGTGGTCCCTGCCTCTCCCTGGATGCTCCACATATACCACAACGACATTGTCAGAGGGGCACCACTTGACAGGACACGGGGCTTTCATTCCGGTGGCATCTCCCATTGGAGGAAGGGATGATGGCCCCAACCCCTTGGCAGCAGGTTCTTTCATGTACAGACCAGGGCGGCTCATCTTCCCTTCTGGAGTCTTGACCTTAGATGGGGGAGTTGCACTTTGGGGGGTCTGAGTGATACCTAATGCGCTGTACTGGAAGGGCTTGACATTCCCGCATATGTGTCCCCTCCCCCTGGATGCGCCCCTTGTCCCCCCCTCTGACTCCCACCTACTCTTTGCTGACATTGCCTTCTGCAGCTTTCGGGGACCCTGGATGACTTATTTATTGAGCCTATTGGTACGAGACACTGCTTCCCACCAGGGTGACTCTGGACCCCCCTGGAGGATTTACCCCTTACTGTTTGGGCGGTCCCAGCCTCCCTCTGGATGCTCTACACAGCCCCCGATGGCGATGCAGGAGAGACACTAATTGGCGGGCCCCAGGACTGCTGCTCGGGTGAAGTCTCCCGTTGGATGGAGGGATGGTGGCCCCAGCCCCTTGCCTGCCGGATTTTCCATGCACCGACCAGGGCTGCTCCTCTTTCATCTTGATGTGGTGACCATGGAGGGGAGGAGTTGAAATTTATGGGGTCCGGGTGTTTGCTGGTGGGAGTGCGCTAAAGGACTTGACATTTCTGCATGTTTGTCCCCTCTCCCCTGTTTCCCCCCTCCCTTCCCCCCCTTCCCACCCTTTCCTTCCCTCCTTTCCCTCCCCCTTTCCCCCTTCCACTCCCCCTTTCCCCCCTTCCACTCCCCCTTTCCCCCCTTCCCTGCCCCTTTTCCCCCCGGGGCGTGGACAGGGGAGAGGGGGTAAGGAGAGGACAATCTGCCAAAGGGAGAAATGCATTTGTTCGGGGACTGCATGTACTTTAGGGGTATGGGATGGGGGGTGGTGGATCCCATTCTGTGATGCCTTTTCTGTTGTGACGGGCTCCCTCGTGCATGCCTATGTTTAGGGCGAGCCGAGGAGACCCCTCAGTGCTGACAGTTATATGCTCTACCTCTGTTTTGGTTATACTATTGTTTTTTGTTTCTTTGATGTTACTGATTGTCTTTTATTTGCATACCGGTATCAGACGTGACATTTACCACTGCCGGGACTGGGGGGACTAGGATTCGGGGGCTCCCTCTCCGACCTGTCTACCCAATAACCCAAGTAGGACAGCGCTTTAAACCCAGTGTACATCTGGTAAGCGCTATAGCATAATTGTGCTGTTTTAGTATACCCTTCCTGTACTGTTGAGTGCGGACAACCCTTAATTTCCCTCTCCCCCTGGGGTTGGGGTGCCCGGCCTCTTTTTCCCTTTACCTTTCCTTCCATTTGCCCTTCCTTTCTCCCCCTTAGTTCCCGCTATGCATTACCTACCCAAAACCTACCTTGGTTCAACTTTCTTTGCTTTTCTCTGACGTCCCCCTCCCCCTCCCCGAGGAGCGATGGCAGACTCAGTCAAGGTCACCTCTCTAAACGTTAAGGGACTGAACTCCCCTGAAAAATGGTGGATCCTCCTGTGAGAACTGAACACATCCTGTACTGATGTGGCCTTTATACAAGAAACACATTTTAAAAATACTAGCCTCCCCTTTCTATGGTCGAGATCCTTCCCTAAGGTCTACCACTCTACTAACCCCTCCTCTCCATTCTGATCTCTAGCAGGCTCCCCTGGGTTCTCCAGGATTCTCTGGTGGACCCTGGGGGCCAATATCTTTTTCTTAGGGGCCACATTGGAGAGCGCCTTTTTACATTTGCCACTGTGTACGCTCCCAATGATCACCAAGACACGTTCCTCAGAACTACCCTGCACAGATTATGTGACTTTCGGGAGGGCCAATTGATATTAGGTGGGGACTTTAATGTCCCCTTTCGCCATCGGTTGACACTTCTGCCTCTTGCTCCTCGCTCCCTACCCCTCACCTAGGTCTCTATTCTGGCACCTTAATGAGAGCCTCCTCCAGATACCGGAAGTTTTAGCAGATGTGACCAGGGAATGTGACCTTTATTTCCAAGAAAACTAAAGCAGGACTGTGACCCGGGGATAATTTGGGAGGCTCACAAGTCAGTACTCCGCAGGGTACTTATCAGGCACGGGGCGCGCATCAAACGAACACGGAAGGAACAGCTTGCTAATCTGTTTCGTGAACTTGCCTCTGTTGAAGCGAAACATAAACATACCCCCTTACGGACCTTAGAGATTGAATTGGGGACACTCCATACCCATATTGCTGTCCTACTCCATTATAAAGCGAAAGCGGCACTCCAGTTCTGTCGTAAACTGACGTAGGAATCAGAGGACACATGCAGAAAAATCTTAGCCAGGTCGGTAAAGGAGTTGAAATTTGGCTCTTACATACCACAGTTGATAGATGAGAATGGCCAGAGGGCCTCTACCCCAACCCAAATAGTCGAAGTCTTTGAAAAATGTTACTCTGATCTCTACAACCTGCCCGATTCAGGGTCTGGACAGGACAATATAGACAGATATGTAACCGGTTCTGGTCTACCAACCCTCTCATCGGAATCACGGGAGTACTTGGAGGACCCGATCACACTGGAAGAAGTCCAGACGGCCGTGGGACCTACGAAGGTGGGTAAGGCTCCGGGCCCTGACGGATATACCGCACAATACTTTAAGACCTTCCTCCCTATTCTCGGCCTGCGCTTGGTGAATTTATTTTCCTGAGGATACCCTTAGAGCCCACATCTCGTTGATAACTAAGGAGGGCAAGGACCCAGGCCTATGTGGGAGCTACAGACCCATTTCCCTCCAAAATTCGGTCCTAAAACTATTCTCTAACTCCTCGCCACGTGATTGGCACATCACTTGTAGTCCCTTATACATATTGACCAGTTAGGTATTATTCCCACCAGGGAAGATAGGGACAACACCACTAAGGTGCTTACCCTGATCCGTAAAGCAAAGTCATCTGGGACCCCTTGTCTTTTCATGAGTACTGATGCCGAGAAGGCTTTTGATCGGGTCAAATGGACATTAATGTTCTCGGTCCTTCACCATATAGGTCTGAGTGAACGGATGCTGGCATGGATAAGTAAGATATACTCACGTACTTACATTCCACCGGACATCGCGCGTACGTTTATGTTGAACTTCCCCCCACCCCTTGTCACTAAGATCCGCAGTTTGCTTCACGGGTGGCATTCTGGCCTCCATTCCTGGTTCAGCAGATGCAATCTCATTAAAATGAACATACTCCCTAAATTTACTTATCTTTTCCAAGCTCTCCCGATCCAGATTCCAGTCCTGTTTTTTAAGCAAGCTCAATCCTTGCTCACTCAATTTAACTGGGCCCACAAAAATCCCAGACTTAAGCGGTCACAGCTGACATTGTCTAAACAACAGGGAGGGTTTGTTCTCCCTAACTTGCGACGCTACTACCTGGCCTCCCATCTGGGGCATGTATTGGACTGGAATCGAAACAAACTTTCTAAGCTCACTCCCGAATTCCGCTAAGAAGCGCCATGTGGTGCTATAAGTATTCCCCCACAGAATTTATGTCACATCCCACTATAGGGGCTTAGTTGAAAGTCAGTCACCTGATCGCTACCCAAAACACACTCACGTCTTTGACTTCCCCCCTATTCCCTATACGTGGCCATCCAACCTTTGAACTGGGGACCCACTTAGAAATTCCAACCTAGACAATGCGTCTAAATTCGTCATTGATGGAAAATGGCCTTCTTTCTCAACCCTAACAGATCCGACAGGGCTTTTCCAACTGCCTTTTTGGAGAGCGGCGCAACTACATCATTTTCTCCATTCCATCCCCAATCCTCAAACGTTCGCCCGCCCTCAGTCGGAGTTTGAGACTCTATGCAGGAGCGAAGGCCCTTTGGCCCACATTCTCTCTCAAACAGGTTACCCACACTTAACCTGTCTGTCCAACTGGGAAAAGGACCTTAATTGCTAATTTTCCCCAGCACAGAGACAACGCATTATCACTTTGGCTCTCAAAATGTCGCTGTGCACGAAGATACAGGAGACGAATTTTAAACTTCTCACCAGGTGGTATTTGACACCATCAAAGCTGCAGAAATGTTTCTCCTCTTCCTCGAACATATGCTGGAGGTGTGGAGAAGAAGAGGGCACGTTGCTGCACATTTTTTGGTCCTGCCTCAGCTTGGTGGACTTCTGGACAGAGATCCGATGCATAACACAAAAATTCACAGACTTCTCCATCCAGGAAGAGGCTGCATTCTTTCTCTTGCACCATTCACAGATTCCCATTAAAGTGGAGGGCCGGTTATAAAAAAAAAAAAAAAAAAAAAAAAAAAAAGTCAGCAGCTGCAAACACTGCAGCTGCTGACTTAATAAACACACTCACCTGTCCAGGGCGCCCGCGATGTCGGCCGCCCGAGGCCGACCCGTCCCTCGGCTCTCGGGTCCCGGCGCCGCCATCCCTTGTAAGGGAAACAGGCAGCGGAGCCTTATGGCTTCACTGCCCGTTTCCTACTGCGCATGCGCGAGTCCCGCAGCTACTGCGCATGCGCGAGTCCCGCAGCGCTTTCTGAATGGGACGCGCTGTGTTCTGGAACACACAGTTCCCAGAACACAGCGCGACTCATTACCCAGAAGACGCTGCGACGAAGACAGAAGACAGAAGATCTCCGCGGAGGAGGAAGAGGAAGATTAGGAGAAAGTGCCTAGCAACAGGCATTTCTGGTAAGTAAAAAAAAAAATTTTTTTCATTTTTTTTTTTTTTTAGATTTTTTGTAATTTTTAACATTTTTTTGTTTTTCAGGGTGGCCCTCCCCTTTAAGAAGTACAAAAAAATCTATTTTACGGCATGTGATAAATGCGGCGAAATCCTGCATCCCTCTCTATTGGAAAAAATGTTCCCCCCCTTTCATTACCCACTGGCTTAGGAAAATAGAGGACATTAAAAAAAATGGAGGACTTGATCCTCACATCACAAGGTATACAAGAATTTTTTAAAAAAACCTGAGACATCTGGAATACCTTTATATTCTTGCTGGAAGGATGTCGCCTGCTATCGCCTTAGTGCTCTGAGCTTTCCTTGACTGGCCCCTTGGACAGTGGCTGCCATCGTGTCTCGTCCCCTCTTCTCCTTTTCTGATCTTTCAACCCTTCTCTTTTCTGCCTACCTCCCCTATCTCTCACCCCCTCCACCCCCTCTCTCTTTTGGAAAGAGTGGAAAATTGGGAATGACGGCCCCACACCCCCCTCTGGATGGATTATGCCGGAGGGACCTGGGGGTTTGTGTGACCCTGGATCTTGGTACAGTACTTTATCCGTGCCTCGAATCATTGTGATTGATGGAAGGCAGACTCACAGTTGCGAATATACCTGTATCAAGTATTGTTCAGCTGCTTTTTGCTCTGTATTTCTCTGTTGCATTATGTACTCGGGGGACCGTCTTCCCCTATTTGGAGAAAAAATTATATTTGAAAAAAAAAAAGAAGCCTACGACACCTGGTATTCCCAGGCGGTTTCCCATCCAGGCATTAACCAGGCCTGCTGGTCTGCTTAGCCTCCAAGATCAGACGAGATGGAACAGATTCAGGGTGATGTGGCCGTAGCCGATATCTTCAGGCACTCTCAACTCTCTTGACAAACACCAAGATGGTCACCTTGGAAACAAGCGGAAAAAAATAGGTCAATGGCCACAACATAAAAAGATGCCTACGGCATCTGGAAATCCCAGGCGGTCTCCCATCCAGGTACTAAACTGGTCCCAACCCTGCTTAGCCTCTGAGATCAGATGAGATTGGGCTCTTTTAGGGTGGTGTGGCCGTAGGAGATTTCTTCAGGCACTCTCAACCTTGACTAACGCCAATATGGTCACCTTGGGAAACAAACAAAAAAATCAAGTCAACGCCAACAACATGAGAAGAAGTCTACAGCACCTAGTATTCCCAGGTGGTCTCCCATCCAGGTATTAACAAGGCCCGACCCTGTTTAGTCTCTGAGATCAGATGAGATCTGTTGCTTTCAGGGTTATGTGGCCATAGGCGAGCTCTTCAAGCACTCTCAACCCTCTTGACAAACACCAAGATGGTCACCTTGGTAAACAAACAAAAAAAAAGAAAACAAGTCAACGCCAACAACATAAAAATAAGCCTTCAGCACCTAGTATTCCCAGGTGGTCTCCAATCCAGGTACTAGCAAGGCCCGACCCTGTTTAGCCTCTGAGATCAGAGGAGATCGGGCGCTTTCAGGCTTATGTGCCCATAGGCAATCTCTTTGGGCACTCTCAACCCTCTTGACAAATGCCAAGATAGTCACCTTGGGAAACAAGCGAAAAAAAAACAGGTCAATGTCAACAACATAAAAAGAAGACTACGGCACCTGGTATTCCAAAGCCATCTCCCATCCAGGGACTAACTAGGCCCAACCCTTCTTAGCCTCAGAGATGCGAAGAGATAGGGCTCTTTCAGGGTGATGCTGCTTTAAGCCCTTGGGAAACAAGCGAAAAAAAAACAAAACGAATCAAGGCCAACAACATAAAAAGAAGCCTACAATAACTGGTATTCCCAGGTGGTCTCCCATCCAGGTACTAACCAGGCCTGACTCTTCTTAGCCTCCAAGATCAGATGAGATTGGGTGCTTTCAGAGTGCTCGGACTCTTTCCCCATCACTAATGGGACGAGGCAGGGGTGTACTCTGTCTCCCCTAATTTTTATTCTGACACTGGAACCACTTATGTGTCACGTTCGGAATGACCCGAATATTACTGGCATATCCAAACCCTCGGCACACCACAAAATTGCGGCATGCGCTGACGATCTAATTTTTTTCGTCTCCAATCCACACATTTCACTTCCCAATATACTCGCGGCTCTCCGGCGATACGGCAGCCTATCAAACTATAAAATCAATTGCACCGTTGGCTGTATTGAATATATCGGTCCCGGATGGTGAGGCCAGGAGGCTACGCTCCGCTTTTCCATTCTACTGAGCTGAAAAATCTATACGTTACCTGGGCGTTGACATCGCAGCGGATTTGGCGCAATTGTACCCGCTTAATTTTGTCCCTCTCCTGAATAGACTGAAATCTGATTTGGGAAACTGGCATGCTTTAACACTGACCCGGTTCGGGCGCTGTAATGCATTCAAAATGACGGCCCTCCCGCGGATCTTATACTTGTTCCAGACATTACCGATCCGGTTACCCCCAATTTTTTTCAGACAACTGCAGCTGCTGCTCCGGGACTTTATTTGGGCACGCAAACCGCCCAGAGCCCGTTTGCAATTGCTTGCCAGACCAAAGGACAAGGGGGGTCTGGGTCTCCCAGATCTGAGACAATACAACAGAGCGACTCTGCTAGCGAGAGTCGTTGATTGGCATTGTAATGGCCCACACAAGCAGTGGGTGGAGATGGAGATTGAGGATGGATCCATTCCCCTATTGACCTCCCCGTGGCTCCTGTCCTCCCTACCAAAAGACCTCAGAGATCACCCCGTAGTGGGAGCTACGTTGGCTGTTGTGCGGAGGTTGTTCCGCTGCACACACATTGCTCCCCTGCCGTCACCAATGACTCCGGTTATAGGTAATCCAGACTTCCCACCGGGATTTACCAACAATAAACTGCGACAGTTGACAGTGGTGGGGAAACAGCGTCTGGGAGAGGTGTGGCCCTCGGGAGGGCTCCCGACCACGCAAACTGTCGCCGAGCTTTCTGACCCTCCGCTTGAATTGTTTAATGCTTATCAACTTCGTCACTTTCTTCTGGCCATACAAAGGGCCCCCTACACTCCTAGAGACCTGACGCCCTATGAGTCATCTGTCACAAAAAGGAACCTGTGCGACACACCCTCTCCCTCCTGTACAACATATTAAGTAGTCAGGAGGAAGAGTCGACCCCACCATTTATCCACAAATGGGAGATTGCATTTGGCAACACATTTACCCCACAACAGATAGGGAAGATCCTGACATTAGTACATAAAGCTTCCATCGCAAACCAATATCAAGAATCAGGATACAAGATAGTCTCACGCTGGTATAGAGTCCCATACCTTCTGAATAAAATGAATAGATCGATCCCGGATGTTTGTTGGAGGTGCAATTCAGATACGGGGACCATGGGACACATTTTCTGGGCATGCCCGGCCTTGAGGAACTTTTGGGTGGAGGTGACCGGGACGATAAAAACTCTCAGAAATGTAGATATCGCAGACAACCCAGCAGCGTGCCTTCTACACTTGACCGAACAGCCTGTTCGAAAATACAAAAAAACCCTCACGATGCAACTCCTGAACGCCGCCCGGGTCTGCATTCCCACACTGTGGAGGCAGCCTCAGCCCCCATCCAAGGTGCTGTGGTATTCCAAAGTCAATCATATTCTCCGGATGGAAGAATTGACCGCCACCCTTCACAACACTGAAGAGGCATTTAGTGTTACATGGAGGCCCTGGAGGTATTTTACTGGTACTTGAGACTACATTCGGGAGGTGAGCAGCGCCCCTGTCCCAGAAAACGACTGAACATTTAACGTTTACCTACGTAGGCCATGTCTGCCCTGGGTGGCATTCCCCCCCCCCTCATTTTTTGTCTTTATTTTTCTATTTTTCCCCGCCGCCATCCCCCCCCTCCTCTCTCTCCATCTTTGCACTCTCTTCTTCCCCCGTCCTCCCTTTTGACTATGCCTTGTCTCCTTACTAGCCTTTGGGACCCAGAAGAACCCCAGGGTTCTGGACACGACCGGCTCATATTTTACTCTGGTTCACGTAGGTCATGATAAGCTGGCTCGCTGTGGTCCCAGTTGTTCTCCATGATTACATTTGTCCGAACGGAGCTGCATTAGTTATACTGTACTACATGTCGGAGGTGGGGTTTCTCTCTTTTCTGCATGAAACTCTAGGACTCCCCTCTGAGAACCCAGAGTTATTTGGCTGCCTATTTTTTGTTACCATGTAATTGTGACCCTGGGTCATGCTGTATGGTTGACTGTTACATTTGTGTTGTTCTACTTATACTTAGTAAAAGAATAAAACAAAAAATAAAAAATAAGTCAATGCCAACAACTTAAAAAAAAAGCCTATGGCATCGAGAAATCCCAGGCGGTCTCCCATCCACGTACTAACCAGGTCCCAAACCTGCTTAGCCTCTGAGATCAAATGAGATTTGGCTCTTTCAGGGTGATGCAGCCATAGTAGATTTTTTCAGGCACGCTCAACCCTCTTGACAAACGCCAAGATGGTCACCTTGGGAAACAAACAAAAAAAACAAGTCAATGCCAACAACATAAAAAGAAGCCTACCGCACCTAGTATTTCCACGCGGTCTCCCATCCAGGTATTAACAAGGCGCATCCCATTCTAGACTCTGAGATCAGCGGAGATTGGGCGCTTTCAGGGTGATGTGTCCATAGGCAATCTCTTTGGGCACTCTCATCCCTCTTGAAAAATGCCAAAACCCTGGGAAACAAGCGAAAAAAAACAGGTCAACGCCAACAACATAAAAAGAAGAATACGGCACCTGGTATTCCAAGGCCGTCTCCCATTCAAGTACTAACTAGGCCCAACCCTTCTTAGCCTCTGAGATCAGAAGAGATAGGGTGCTTTCAGGGTGATGTGGCTCTAAGCGATCTCTTTAGGCACTCTCAACCCTCTTGACAAATGGCAAGATGATCACTTTGGGAAACAAGCGAAAAAAACAGGTCAACACCAACAACATAAAAAGAAGCCTGCGGCATCTGGAAAACCCAGGCGGTCTCCCATCCAGGTACAAACCAGGCTCAACCCTGCTTAGCCTCTGAGACCAAGCGAGATTGGGCGCTTTCAGGTTGTTGTGCTCGTAGGCAATTTCTTTGTGCACTCTCAACCCTCTTGACACATGCCAAGATGGTCACCTTGGGAAACAAGGGAAAATAAAACAGGTCAACGCCGACAACATAATGAGAAGCCTATGGCACCTGGTATTCCCAAGCTGTCTCCCATCCAGGAACTAACCAGGCCCATCGCTGCTTAGCCTTCGAGATCAGATGAGATTGGGCTCTTTCAGGGTGATTTGGCCGTAGGCACTCTCTTTGGGCACTCTGAAGCCTCTTGACAAAGGCCAAGATGGTCACCTTGGGAAACAAGCTAAAAAAAACAGGTCAAAGCCAACAACATAAAAAGAAGCCTACGGCATCCAGTATTCCCAGGCGATCTCCCAATCAAGACACTAACCAGACCAGATCCTTCTATGGCACCTGGTCTTCCCAGGCAGTCTCCCATCCAGGTACTAACCAGGCCTGACGATGCTTAGCCTCTGAAATCAGACGAGATCGGGTGCTTTCAGGTTGATGTGGCCGTAAGCGTTCTCTTCAAGACACGCCCAACCCTCTTGACAAACGGCAAGATGGTCGCCTTGAGAAACAAGCAAAAAAAACAGGTCAAAGCCAACAACATAAAAAGAAGCCTATGGGCTTACAGTGGACCCTAAAAGATGGGACCCACTAGCTCTGTCATGGTTCGGACGCTGTAATGTGTTGAAGATGAACGCGTTGCCACGACTTCTGTATCTACTACAAGCCTTACCTATCAAAATACCCCAGACTTTCTTTCATGCGGTTCGCTCAATCTTTATCAAGTTCCTCTGGCGTGGAAAACATATGCGTATTGGTAGGGCAATGCTATTGCGACCGAAATTGCGGGGAGGTATTGGCTTCCCGGACCCTGCTCTATATTACACAGCGACGCACATGACACCGGTGTTGACTGGTGCCGGTGTTCTGCCATATACTGTCCGGCCATGATATAGTGTCTGCGCCGTACTGCGCATGCGCAGTACGGAGCAGACGAAGCTTCGGAGATTTTCATGCGCGGTGAGTGGAGGTGGTAGCCCCACCATCCAAGTGGACATAGGGTTGTGAATATTAGAGGGCCCCTCGCAGGCGAGCTTCGCTCGCCACGCTTCGGGCTTGGCCTCGCTGCGCATGCGCAGTACACAGCGGACACTATCCGATGGGGGACCATATGTGATAAGACACCGGCATGGGGAACTGAAGCTATGGGTCAAGCTAGAGCAGGAGATGGTGCGGGTTCCACTGGCTGGTCTGCCTTGGGCGGGGAGGCCATTGGAGCCCTGTGTGACTACTCACCCGTTAATTGGCCCCTCGCTCGCCGAGATGGATAGTTTTTTTCACCTTTCCCACCTGACTAACTTCCCTTCTCCTATGACCCCAATTATTGGACATCCTAGATTCCCTCCGGGCCTGTCTGACCAGGATTTTACCAGGCAAGCCCCGAAAGGGCTTCTGAGAGAAGCCCTATTTCTTGGACCCACGGGCTTGATTCCCATGGGGACCATATTGCTAGAGCAAGTACCTGTTGCATTGGATATATATATATATATTGGACCTATATGTTTCAGGGTGGCCTGCATAACGTGCCAGGCCACCCTGTCAAAGGCCTTCTCCACGTCCGTTGACAACATAAGCAAGGGCCTTCCCTGTACATGCGCCGCATGGATTAAATTGAGGACTCGGGCCGTATTGTCTCTAGCTTCCGACTTATTTTTATTTTTTTGCTTGTTTCCCAAGGTGACCATCTTGGCGTTTGTCAAGAGGGTTGAAAGTGCCTGAAGAGATTGCCTACAGGCACATCACCCTGAAAGCACCCGATCACGTTTGATGTTGGAAGCTAAGAAGAGTCAGGCCTTGTTAGTACCTGGAGGGGAGACCGCCTGGGAATACCAGGTGTCGTAGACTTCTTTTTATGTTGTTGGCGTTGACCTGTTTTTTTTCCGCTTGTTTCCCAAAGTGACCATCTTGGTGTTTGTCAAGAGGGTTGAGAGTGCCTGAAGAGATTGCCTATGGCCACATCACTCTGAAAGCACCCAATCTCGTCTGACCTTGGAGGCTAAGAAGAGTCGGGCCTGGTTAGTACCTGGATGGGAGACCACCTGGGAATACCAGTTATTGTAGGCTTCTTTTTATGTTGTTGGCGTTGATTCGTTTTTTTTTTTTTGCTTGTTTCCCAAGGTGACCATCTTGGCATTTGTCAAGAGGGATGAGAGTGCCCAAAGAGATCGCTTACAGCAGCATCACCCTGAAAGAGCCCTATCTCTTCTCTTCTCTGAGGCTAAGAAGGGTTGGGCCTAGTTAGTACCTGGATGGGAGATGGCGTTGGAATACCAGGTGCCGTATTCTTCTTTTTATGTTGTTGACATTGACCTGTTTTTTTTCGCTTGTATCTCAAGGTGACTATCTTGGCATTTGTCAAGAGGGTTGAGAATGCCCAAAGAGATTGCCTATGGGCACATAACCCTGAAAGCGTCCGATCTCCTCTGATCTCAGAAGCTAAACAGGGTTGGGCCTTGCTAGTACCTGGATTGGAGACCACCTGGGAATACTAGGTGCTGTAGGCTTCTTTTTATGTTGTTGGCCTTGACCTGGTTTTTTTTTCACTTGTTTCCCAAGGTGACCATCTTGGCGTTTGTCAAGAGGGTTGAGAGTGCCCGAAGAGATCACCTACGGCCCCATCACCCTGAAAGCGCCCAATCTCGTCTGATCTCGGATGCTAAACAGTGTCGGGCCTGGTTAGTACCTGGATGGGAGACCGCCTGGAAATACCAGATGCCATAGGCTTTTTTTTTTTTTTTTTTTTTCTTATTTAGTAGTATGCGACATACAATGCAAAGGCAACTTCACAGAATGTGTGATACAAATAGTTACAAACAAACGATCATATTGCATGGATATCAGAGCCAATGGTAAGATGTCCGAGGAGAATAGCACGTGTACAGCTTTGCGGTCATATCAAGATGAGATTAAAGCTCCATCTCGTTGGGATCCTCTACCACTTAAAATATTATTGATACTAGCCCTGCTACCTTCGAAGAGTTTAGATATCCATAGATAGAGGAAGAGTATTGTGTAGTAGTCAAATGGGGTCGGAACATACCATTTTCTTTTCCCTTTTTTGAGTTAAGAAGGGAAATAGTAGAACTGAAAGGAGGGAGAAGGGGAAAGAGAAGATTGGGGAAGGAAATGGCAGAAAAGGAAAAGAAGGGGTAAGGGGGTGTCGTGGGTAGAGTGGATAGGATGGGGTCCCCTCCCAGGGAGCAAGAGACGCCCTCGGCTCACCAGCTCATCAGCTGTCCAACGTTTGGAACAGCGATCTCCAACGATCACCATGAGCTTACTATGTCTCGCGGAGGTATTCTTCCGAAAAGCAAAACTGGGTCCAGTAGAACCATCTGTTCCCATGCTCCTCCGTTTTATCCCTCATTGTGGCAGTCAGGTCTTCCATTCGTTCAATATCATTAACCCTTGCGAACCACTGGGTCACCATTGGAGCAGATTGCTCTTTCCACTGACTTGGGATGCAGGCCCTAGCTGCCTTGAGGAGATGTTTAAGTAAGGACTTATGATAACGCTTTATCGACATAGGAGTTAGATTGAGAAGAACTGCTGCGGGATCATTGGCTAAGGAAATGTCTGTGAACTTGTGGATGAGTCTCAGGACAGGCTGCCCGAATGTTTGTAATTTAGGGCATTCCCAGAAAATGTGGAGAATGGTGCCAGCCTGTTGCCCACAGCGACAGCAGCGGTCAGATTGACCGGGGAATATTTTGGCCAACACCACCGGTGTACGATACCAGCATGTGATCAGCTTATATGAGATCTCCTGATATTTACTGCAGAGTGACGACTTATGGGCGAAAAAGAGTATTCTGTCCTTCTGTGGTTTGGAGAATGTAGTTTGTAAGTCCCTTTTCCATTTAGCTAGGAAGGGTGGATCCGTGGAGGATTGTGCATCTGTCAGGATTAGGTAGGACCTAGAGAGGGAACCATGAATTGGGCCATCATCCAGGCAAAGTTCCTTGAAGGGGTGGAATTGTCTAGAGAAGAACGAATGGTTAGGTAGTGATCCGAGGAAATGGATTAGCTGTCTAGCTCTCCAGCTATCCAATGCAACAGGTACTTGCTCTAGCAGTATGGTTCCCATGGGAATCAAGCCCGTGGGTCCAAGAAATAGGGCTGCTCTCAGAAGCCCTCTCGGGGCTTGCCTGGTAAAGGCCTGGTCAGACAGGCCCGGAGGGAATCTAGGATGTCCAATAATTGGGGTCATAGGAGAAGGGAAGTTAGTCAGGTGGGAAAGGTAAAAAAAACTATCCATCTCGGCGAGCGAGGGGCCAATTTACGGGTGAGTAATCACACAGGGCTCCAATGGCCTCCCCGCCCAAGGCAGACCAGCCAGTGGAACCCGCGCCATCTCCTGCTCTAGCTTGACCCATAGCTTCAGTTCCCCATGCCGGTGTCTTATCACATATGGTCCCCCATCGGATAGTGTCCGCTGTGTACTGCGCATGCGCAGTACACAGCAACACAGATTCCAAAAATTGCGAGCATGAACGGCACCTGCGCACTGAGTACAGGTTCTATCCCCACTATCCAAGTGGACTTAGAGTTAGAATATAAAAGAGCCGAGCGCAGCGAAGCCAAGCCCGAAGCGTGGCGAGCGAAGCTCGCCTGCGAGGGGCCCTCTAACCACTTTCAGACCGGACCAATTTGCTGGTCAAAGACCAGACCACTTTTTGCGATTCGGCACTGCGTCGATTTAACTGACAATTGCGCGGTCGTGCGACGTGGCTCTCAAACAAAATTAACGTCCTTTTTTTCCCACAAATAGAGCTTTCTTTTGGTGGTATTTGATCACCCCTGCGGTTTTTATTTTTTGCGCTATAAACAAAAATAGAGCGACAATTTTGAAAAAAACGCATTATTTTTTTACTTTTTGTTATAATAAATATCCCCCAAAAATATATAAAAAAACATTTTTTCCCTCAATTTAGGCCAATACGTATTCGTCTACATATTTTTGGTAAAAAAAATCGCAATAAGCGATTATTGATTGGTTTGTGCAAAAGTTATAGCGTTTACAAAATAGGGATAGTTTTATAGCATTTTTATTAATAATTTTTTATTATTTTATTTTTACTAGTAATGGCGGCGATCTGCGATTTTTATTGTGACTGCGACATTGTCGGGGACCCATCGGACATTTTTGACACATTTTTGGGACCATTGTCATTTATACAGTAATCACTGCTATATAAATGCAGTGATTCCTGTGTAAATGACACTGGCAGTGAAAGGGTTAACCAGTGGGTGGCAGTGTAGGGGTTAAGTGTTCCTAGGGGAGTGTTACTAACTGTGGGGGGGTTGGGCTTTCATTTAGTGTACACTGATCTCTGCTCCAATCACATGGAGCAGAGATCAGCGTCACTAGTTGCTAGGCAGAATGAGAAAATGTTGTTTATACAGCATTTCCTCACTTCCGCCGCTCCGTGAGACGATCGCGGGGATGCCTGCGGCGATCGAGTCCGCGGGTCCCGCGACCGGACTCACGGGGGTCCCGACCAGCGCGGGAGCGCGCCGCCGGCGGCGCGCTCCCGATGGCACGGCGGCAACGAATATTGGACGTACATGTACGCCAATATGCCTGCCCGTGCCATGCTGTCGACGTACATCGTCGTGCGCTGGTCGGGAAGTGGCTAATATTCACAACCCTATGTCCGCTTGGATGGTGGGGCTACCACCTCCACTCACCGCGCAGGAGCCGTTCAGCTTCGGAGTACACAGCGGACACTATATCATGGCCGGACAGTATATGGCAGAACACCGGCACCAGTCAACCACCGGTGTCATGTGCCTCGCTGTGTAATATAGAGCAGGGTCCGGGAAGCCAATACCTCCCCGCAATTTCGGTCGCAATAGCATTGCCCTACCAATACGCATATGTTTTCCGCGCCAGAGGAACTTGATAAAGATTGAGCGAACCGAATGAAAGAAAGTCTGGGGTATTTTGATAGGTAAGGCTTGTAGTAGATACAGAAGTCGTGGCAACGCGTTCATCTTCAACACATTACAGCGTCCGAACCATGACAGAGCTAGTGGGTCCCATCTTTTAAGGTCCGCTGTAAGCCCATAGGCTTCCTTTTATGTTGTTGGCTTTGTCTGTTGTTCTCAAGGCGACCATCTTGGCGTTTGTCAAGAGGGTTAGGCGTGTCTTGAAGAGAACGCTTACGGCCACATCAACCTGAAAGCACCCGATCTCGTCTGATTTCAGAGGCTAAGCAGCGTCAGGCCTGGTTAGTACCTGGATGGGAGACTGCCTGGGAAGACCAGGTGCCATAGAAGGATCTGGTCTGGTTAGTGTCTTGATTGGGAGATCGCCTGGGAATACTGGATGCCATAGGCTTCTTTTTATGTTGTTGGCTTTGACCTGTTTTTTTTAGCTTGTTTCCCAAGGTGACCATCTTGGCCTTTGTCAAGAGGCTTCAGAGTGCCCAAAGAGAGTGCCTACAGCCAAATCACCCTGAAAGAGCCTAATCTCATCTGATCTCGGAGGCTAAGCAGCGATGGGCCTGGTTAGTACCTGGATGGGAGAAAGCTTGGGAATACCAGGTGCCGTAGGCTTCTCATTATGTTGTCGCGTTGACCTGTTTTTTTTCCCTTGTTTCCCAAGGTGACCATCTTGGCATGTGTCAAGAGGGTTGAGAGTGCACAAAGAAATTGCCTATGGGCACAACACCCTGAAAGCGCCCAATCTCGTTTGGTCTCAGAGGCTAAGCAGGGTTGGGCCTGGTTTGTACCTGGATGGGAGACCGCCTGGGTTTTCCAGATGCCGCAGGCTTCTTTTTATGTTGTTGGTGTTGACCTGTTTTTTTCGCTTGTTTCCCAAAGGGATCATCTTGGCATTTGTCAAGAGGGTTGAGAGTGCCTAAAGAGATCGCTTACAGCCACATCACCCTGAAAGCACCCTATCTCTTCTGATCTCAGAGGCTAAGAAGGGTTGGGCCTAGTTAGTACTTGAATGGGAGACGGCCTTGGAATACCAGGTGCCGTATTCTTCTTTTTATGTTGTTGGCGTTGACCTGTTTTTTTTCGCTTGTTTCCCAGGGTGACTATCTTGGCATTTTTCAAGAGGGATGAGAGAGCCCAAAGAGATTGCCTATGGGCACATCCCCCTGAAAGCGCCCAATCTCTGCTGATCTCAGAGGCTAGAAAGGGTCGCGCCTTGTTAATACCTGGATGGGAGACCGCCTGGAAATACTAGGCTTCTTTTTATGTTGTTGGTGTTGACTTGTTTTTTTTGTTTGTTTCCTAAGGTGACCATCTTGGCATTTGTCAAGAGGGTTGAGCGTGCCTGAAAAAATCTACTATGGCTGCATCACCCTGAAAGAGCCAAATCTCATTTGATCTCAGAGCAGGGCCGGCGCTACCACTAGGCGAAGTAGGCAGCCGCCTAGGGCGCACTACCACCTAGGGCGCAACTACGGCCTCTGCCCAGTGTGAGCTCCTCTTCTGCTCTCTCGCCCCCCCTGTGGTGTTCCACCGGCGCCACCAATCCCCCATGTTTCCCGCTGAGCGCCCCACCGTACTCATCTCACAGCGCCGCTCCGGGACTCCTTTGCTCCAGCCTGTCCCTCTGGAGCTGCGCTGTGTGTCTGTGTGAGTGCAGCGGAGGGGCGGGGCTCGGCGGAGATGGGAGCTTCGAGAGGTCGGTCAGCTGACCTCCTGCCCGGCGGGGACATCATGGAGCGGGGTTGACGGCGCTGGCCTGGTTTTGGCGGGGATATGATGGAGGCGGAGCGGATGGATGGCGCTGGTGTGGCCCCGGCGGAGCGGGTGGACGGCGCTGGTGTGGCCCCGGCGGAGCGGATGGATGGCGCTGGCGTGGCCCCGGCGGAGCGGGTGGACGGCGCTGGCAGTGCGGAGGAGTCGGAGAGGCCCGGTGGGAAGATGGTCGCTGAAGGCAGCATCAAAGAGCAGAGGTAAGGAGGAGGATGGATCCATTGAGCTGTATGGAGGGGGTTTGTGTGTGAGTAATGCAGGAAGTAGGAGTCAGGTAGGTCAGTGTGATGTGTGTCAGTGTCATGCCAGTGTGGTGTGTCTGTGTATGTGTCATGTCAGTGTGATGTGTCTGTGTATGTGTCATGTCAGTGTGATGTGTCTGTGTATGTGTCATGCCAGTGTGATGTGTCTGTGTATGTGTCATGTCAGTGTGATGTGTCTGTGTATGTGTCATGTCAGTGTGATGTGTCTGTGTATGTGTCATGTCAGTGTGATGTGTCTGTGTATGTGTCATGTCAGTGTAATGTGTCAGTGTATGTGTCATGCCAGTGTGATGTGTCAGTGTATGTGTCGTGTCAGTGTATGTGTCATGTCAGTGTAATGTGTCAGTGTATGTGTCATGTCAGTGTAATGTGTCTGTGTATGTGTCATGCCAGTGTGATGTGTCAGTGTATGTGTCGTGTCAGTGTATGTGTCATGTCAGTGTGATGTGTCTGTGTATGTGTCATGTCAGTGTGATGTGTCTGTGTATGTGTCATGTCAGTGTAATGTGTCAGTGTATGTGTCATGTCAGTGTAATGTGTCAGTGTATGTGTCATGCCAGTGTGATGTGTCAGTGTATGTGTCGTGTCAGTGTATGTGTCATGTCAGTGTAATGTGTCAGTGTATGTGTCATGTCAGTGTGATGTGTCTGTGTATGTGTCATGTCATTGTGATGTGTCTGTGTATGTGTCATGTCAGTGTATGTGTCATGTCAGTGTGATGTGTCTGTGTATGTGTCATGCCAGTGTGATGTGTCTGTGTATGTGTCATTCCAGTGTGATGTGTCAGTGTATGTGTCATGCCACTGTATGTGTCATGCCAGTGTGATGTGTCGTGTCAGTGTATGTGTCGTGTCAGTGTAATGTGTCAGTGTATGTGTCGTGTCAGTGTATGTGTCATGTCAGTGTATGCGTCAGTGTATGCGTCAGTGCCATTTTATGTGTCAGGGTATGTGTTTTCAGGGTATGTGTTTTCAGGGTATGTGTTTTCAGGGTAGGTGTCAGCGTGATGGTCAGTGTAGGTGTCAGCGTGATGGTCAGTGTAGGTGTCAGCGTGATGGTCAGTGTAGGTGTCAGCGCGATGGTCAGTGTAATTGGCAGTGTAGGTGCCAGGTGGGTTGGTGTAGGTGCCAGGTGGGTCGGTGTAATTATCAGGTGGGTCAGTGTAGGGGTCAATGTGATGTGAGTAGTGCAGGAAGTAGGAGTCAGGTGGATTAGTTTATGTGTCAGGGGGTCAGTGTAGGGGTCAGATAGGTCATGTGTAGCAAGGGCAGGGTAAGGTGGAGTCATGGGCGCAGCCGGGGGGGGGTGGCAAAATTAGGTTTTCGCCTAGGGTGTCAACGATCCTTGCACCAGCCCTGTCTCAGAGGCTAAGCAGGGTTGGGACCTGGTTAGTACCGGGATGGGAGACCGCCTGGGATTTCTCGATGCCATAGGCTTTTTTTTTTAAGTTGTTGGCATTGACTTATTTTTTTTTTTTTGTTTTATTCTTTTATTAAGTATAAGTAGAACAACATAAATATAACAGTCAACCATACAGCATGACCCAGGGTCACAATTACATGGTAACAAAAAATAGGCAGCCAAATAACTCTGGGTTCTCAGAGGGGAGTCCTAGAGTTTCATGCAGAAAAGAGAGAAACCCCACCTCCGACATGTAGTACAGTATAACTAATGCAGCTCCGTTCGGACAAATGTAATCATGGAGAACAACTGGGACCACAGCGAGCCAGCTTATCATGACCTACGTGAACCAGAGTAAAATATGAGCCGGTCGTGTCCAGAACCCTGGGGTTCTTCTGGGTCCCAAAGGCTAGTAAGAAGACAAGGCATAGTCAAAAGGGAGGACGGGGGAAGAAGAGAGTGCAAAGACGGAGAGAGAAGAGGGGGGGGGGATGGCGGCAGGGAAAAAAAGAAAAATTAAGACAAAAAGGGAAGGGGGGGAATGCCACCCAGGGCAGACTTGGCCTACGTAGGTAAACGTTAGATGTTCAGTCGTTTTCTGGGACAGGGGCGCTGCTCACCTCCCAAATGTAGTCTCAAGTACCAGTAAAATACCGCCAGGGCCTCCATGTAACACTAAATGCCTCTTCAGTGTTGTGAAGGGTGGCGGTCAATTCTTCCATCCGGAGAATATGATTGACTTTGGAATACCACAGCACCTTGGATGGGGGCTGAGGCTGCCTCCACAGTGTGGGAATGCAGGCCCGGGCGGCGTTCAGGAGTTGCATCGTGAGGGTTTTTTTGTATTTTCGAACAGGCTGTTTTTATTGTCCCGGTCACCTCCACCCAAAAGTTCCTCAAGGCCGGGCATGCCCAGAAAATGTGTCCCATGGTCCCCGTATCTGAATTGCACCTCCAACAAACATCCGGAATCGATCTATTCATTTTATTCAGAAGGTATGGGAATCTATACCAGCGTGAGACTATCTTGTATCCTGATTCTTGATATTGGTTTGCGATGGAAGCTTTATGTACTAATGTCAGGATCTTCCCTATCTGTTGTGGGGTAAATGTGATGCCAAATGCAATCTCCCATTTGTGGATAAATGGTGGGGTCGACTCCTCCTCCTGACTACTTAATAGGTTGTACAGGAGGGAGAAGGTGTGTTGCACAGGTTCCTTTTTGTGACAGATGGATTCATAGGGCGTCAGGTCTCTAGGAGTGTAGGGGGCCCTTTGTATGGCCAGAAGAAAGTGACGAAGTTGATAAGCATTAAACAAGTCAAGCGGAGGGTCAGAAAGCTCGGCGACAGTTTGCGTGGTCGGGAGCCCTCCCGAGGACCACACCTCTCCCAGACGCTGTTTCCCCACCACTGTCAACTGTCGCAGTTTCTTGTTGGTAAATCCCGGTGGGAAGTCTGGATTACCTATAACCGGAGTCATTGGTGACGGCAGGGGAGCAATGTGTGTGCAGCGGAACAACCTCCGCACAACAGCCAACGTAGCTCCCACTACGGGGTGATCTCTGAGGTCTTTTGGTAGGGAGGACAGGAGCCACGGGGAGGTCAATAGGGGAATGGATCCATCCTCAATCTCCATCTCCACCCACTGCTTGTGTGGGCCATTACAATGCCAATCAACGACTCTCGCTAGCAGAGTCGCTCTGTTGTATTGTCTCAGATCTGGGAGACCCAGACCCCCCTTGTCCTTTGGTCTGGCAAGCAATTGCAAACGGGCTCTGGGCGGTTTGCGCGCCCAAATAAAGTCCCGGAGTAGCACCTGCAGATGTCTGAAAAAGATTGGGGGTAACCGGATTGATAATGTCTGGAACAAGTATAAGATCCGCGGGAGGGCCGTCATTTTGAATGCATTACAGCGCCCGAACCAGGTCAGTGTTAAATCATGCCAGTTTCCCAAATCAGATTTCAGTCTATTCAGGAGAGGAAGAAAATTAAGCGGGTACAATTGCACCAAATCCGCTGCGATGTCAACGCCCAGGTAACGTATAGATTTTTCAGCTCAGTAGAATGGAAAAGCGGAGCATAGCCTCTTGGCCTCACCATCCGGGACCGATATATTCAATACAGCCGATGGTGCAATTGATTTTATAGTTTGATAGGCTGCCGTATCGCCGGAGAGCCACAAGTATATTGGGAAGCGAAATGTGTGGATTGGAGACGAAAAAAATTAGATCGTCAGCGTACGCCGCAATTTTGTGGTGTGCCGAGGGTTTGGATATGCCAGTAATATTCGGGTCATTCCGAACGTGACACATAAGTGGTTCCAGTGTCAGAATAAAAATTAGGGGAGACAGAGGGCACCCCTGCCTCGACCCATTAGTGATGGGGAAAGAGTCCGAGCACTCTGAAAGCACCCAATCTCGTCTGATCTTGGAGGCTAAGAAGAGTCAGGCCTGGTTAGTACCTGAATGGGAGACCACCTGGGAATACCAGTTATTGTAGGCTTCTTTTTATGTTGTTGGCCTTGATTCGTTTTGTTTTTTTTTCGCTTGTTTCCCAAGGTGACCATCTTGGCATTTGTCAAGAGGGTTGAGAGTGCCCAAAGAGATTGCCTATGGGCACATAAGCCTGAAAGCGCCCGATCTCCTCTGATCTCAGAGGCTAAACAGGGTCGGGCCTTGCTAGTACCTGGATTGGAGACCACCTGGGAATACTAGGTGCTGAAGGCTTATTTTTATGTTGTTGGCGTTGACTTGTTTTTTTTTTTTTTGTTTGTTTACCAAGGTGACCATCTTGGTGTTTGTCAAGAGGGTTGAGAGTGCTTGAAGAGCTCGCCTATGGCCACATAACCCTGAAAGCACCAGATCTCGTCTGATCTCAGAGACTAAACAGGGTCGGGCCTTGTTAATACCTGGATGGGAGACCACCTGGGAATACTAGGTGCTGTAGACTTCTTCTCATGTTGTTGGCGTTGACTTGATTTTTTTGTTTGTTTCCCAAGGTGACCATATTGGCGTTAGTCAAGGTTGAGAGTGCCTGAAGAAATCTCCTACGGCCACACCACCCTAAAAGAGCCCAATCTCATCTGATCTCAGAGGCTAAGCAGGGTTGGGACCAGTTTAGTACCTGGATGGGAGACCGCCTGGGATTTCCAGATGCCGTAGGCTTCTTTTTATGTTGTGGCCGTTGACCTATTTTTTTCCGCTTGTTTCCAAGGTGACCATCTTGGTGTTTGTCAAGAGAGTTGAGACTGCCTGAAGATATCGGCTACGGCCACATCGCCCTGAATCTGTTCCATCTCGTCTGATCTTGGAGGCTAAGCAGGGTCAGGCCTGGTTAATGCCTGGATGGGAAACCGCCTGGGAATACCAGGTGTCGTAGGCTTCTTTTTTTTTTCAAATATAATTTTTTCTCCAAATAGGGGAAGACGGTCCCCCGAGTACATAATGCAACAGAGAAATACAGAGCAAAAAGCAGCTGAACAATACTTGATACAGGTATATTCGCAACTGTGAGTCTGCCTTCCAGGGTCACACAAACCCCCAGGTCCCTCCGGCATAATCCATCCAGAGGGGGGTGTGGGGCCGTCATTCCCAATTTTCCACTCTTTCCAAAAGAGAGAGGGGGTGGAGGGGGTGAGAGATAGGGGAGGAAGGCAGAAAAGAGAAGGGTTGAAAGATCAGAAAAGGAGAAGAGGGGACGAGACACGATGGCAGCCACTGTCCAAGGGGCCAGTCAAGGAAAGCTCAGAGCACTAAGGCAATAGCAGGCGACATCCTTCCAGTGAGAATATAAAGGTATTCCAGATGTCTCAGGTTTGTTTAAAAAATTCTTGTATACCTTGTGATGTGAGGATCAAGTCCTCCATTTTTTTTAATGTCCTCTATTTTCTTAAGCCAGTGAGTAATGAAAGGGGGGGAACATTTTTTCCAATAGAGAGGGATGCAGGATTTCGCCGCATTTATCACATGACGTAAAATAGATTTTTTTTGTACTTCTTAATGGGAATCTGTGAATGGTGCAAGAGAAAGAATGCAGCCTCTTCCTGGATGGAGAAGTCTGTGAATTTTTGTGTTATGCATCGGATCTCTGTCCAGAAGTCCACCAAGCTGAGGCAGGACCAAAAAATGTGCAGCAACGTGCCCTCTTCTTCTCCACACCTTCAGCATATGTTCGAGGAAGAGGAGAAACATTTCTGCAGCTTTGATGGTGTCAAATACCACCTGGTGAGAAGTTTAAAATTCGTCTCCTGTATCTTCGTGCACAGCGACATTTTGAGAGCCAAAGTGATAATGCGTTGTCTCTGTGCTGGGGAAAATTAGCAATTAAGGTCCTTTTCCCAGTTGGACAGACAGGTTAAGTGTGGGTAATCTGTTTGAGAGAGAATGTGGGCCAAAGGGCCTTCGCTCCTGCATAGAGTCTCAAACTCCGTCTGAGGGCGGGCGAACGTTTGAGGATTGGGGATGGAATGGAGAAAATGATGTCGTTGCGCCGCTCTCCAAAAAGGCAGTTGGAAAAGCCCTGTCGGATCTGTTAGGGTTGAGAAAGAAGGCCATTTTCCATCAATGACGAATTTAGACGCATTGTCTAGGTTGGAATTTCTAAGTGGGTCCCCAGTTCAAAGGTTGGATGGCCACGTATAGGGAATAGGGGGGAAGTCAAAGACGTGAGTGTGTTTTGGGTAGCGATCAGGTGACTGACTTTCAACTAAGCCCCTATAGTGGGATGTGACATAAATTCTGTGGGTAAATACTTATAGCACTACATGGCGCTTCTTAGCGGAATTCGGGAGTGAGCTTAGAAAGTTTGTTTCGATTCCAGTCCAATACACGGCCCAGATGGGAGGCCAGGTAGTAGCGTCGCAAGTTAGGGAGAACCAACCCTCCCTGTTGTTTAGACAATGTCAGCTGTGACCGCTTAAGTCTGGGATTTTTGTGTCCGGTGGAATGTAAGTACGTGAGTATATCTTACTTATCCATGCCAGCATCCGTTCACTCAGACCTATATGGCAAAGGACCGAGAACATTAATGTCCATTTGACCCGATCAAAAGCCTTCTCGACATCAGTACTCATGAAAAGACAAGGGGTCCCAGATGACTTTGCTTTACGGATCAGGGTAAGCACCTTAGTGGTGTTGTCCTTATCTTCCCTGGTGGGAATAAAACCTAACTGGTCAATATGTATAAGGGACTACAAGTGATGTGCCAATCACGTGGCGAGGAGTTAGAGAATAGTTTTAGGACCGAATTTTGGAGGGAAATGGGTCTGTAGCTCCCACATAGGCCCGGGTCTTTGCCCTCCTTAGGTATCAACGAGATGTATGCTCTAAGGGTATCCTCAGGAAAATCCCCATTTGAGCTCAGAGTATTAAATAAATTCACCAAGCGCGGGCCGAGAATAGGGAGGAAGGTCTTAAAGTATTGTGCGGTATATCCGTCAGGGCCCGGAGCCTTACCCACCTTCGGAGGTCCCACGGCCGTCTGGACTTCTTCCAGTGTGATCGGGTCCTCCAAGTACTCCCGTGATTCCGATGAGAGGGTTGGTAGACCAGAACCGGTTACATATCTGTCTATATTGTCCTGTCCAGACCCTGAATCGGGCAGGTTGTAGAGATCAGAGTAACATTTTTCAAAGACTTCAACTATTTGGGTTGGGGTAGAGGCCCTCTGGCCATTCTCATCTATCAACTGTGGTATGTAAGAGCAAGATTTCAACTCCTTTACCGACCTGGCTAAGATTTTTCTGCATTTGTCCTCTGACTCCTACGTCAGTTTACGACAGAACTGGAGTGCCGCTTTCGCTTTATAATGGAGAAGGACAGCAATATGGGTATGGAGTGTCCCCAATTCAATCTCTAAGGTCCGTAAGGGGGTATGTTTATGTTTCGCTTCCACAGAGGCAAGTTCACGAAACAGATTAGCAAGCTGTTCCTGATAAGTACCCTGCGGAGTACTGACTTGTGAGCCTCCCAAATTATCCCCGGGTCACAGTCCTGCTTTAGTTTTCTTGGAAATAAAGGTCCAATTCCCTGGTCACATCTGCTAAAACTTCCGGTATCTGGATGAGGCTCTCATTAAGGTGCCAGAATAGAGACCTAGGTGAGGGGTAGGGAGCGAGGAGCAAGAGGCAGAAGTGTCAACCGATGGCGAAAGGGGACATTAAAGTCCCCACCTAATATCAATTGGCCCTCCCGAAAGTCACATAATCTGTGCAGGGTAGTTCTGAGGAACGTGTCTTGGTGATCATTGGGAGCGTACACAGTGGCAAATGTAAAAAGGCGCTCTCCAATGTGGCCCCTAAGAAAAAGATATTGGCCCCCAGGGTCCACCAGAGAATCCTGGAGAACCCAGGGGAGCCTGCTAGAGATCAGAATGGAGAGGAGGGGTTAGTAGAGTGGTAGACCTTAGGGAAGGATCTCGACCATAGAAAGGGGAGGCTAGTATTTTTAAAATGTGTTTCTTGTATAAAGGCCACATCAGTACAGGATGTGTTCAGTTTTCCCAGGAGGATCCACCGTTTTTCAGGGGAGTTCAGTCCCTTAACGTTTAGAGAGGTGACCTTGACTGAGTCTCCCATCGCTCCTCGGGGAGGGGGAGGGGGACGTCAGAGAAAAGCAAAGAAAGTTGAACCAAGGTAGGTTTTGGGTAGGTAATGCATGGCGGGAACTAAGGGGGAGAAAGGAAGGGCAAATGGAAGGAAAGGTAAAGGGAAAAAGAGGCCAGGCACCCCAACCCCAGGGGGAGAGGGAAATTAAGGGTTGTCCGCACTCAACAGTACAGGAAGGGTATACTAAAACAGCACAATTATGCTATAGCGCTTACCAGATGTACACTGGGTTTAAAGCGCTGTCCTACTTGGGTTATTGGGTAGACAGGTCGGAGAGGGAGCCCCCGAATCCTAGTCCCCCCAGTCCCGGCAGTGGTAAATGTCACGTCTGATACCGCTATGCAAATAAAAGACAATCAGTAACATCAAAGAAACAAAAAACAATAGTATAACCAAAACAGAGGTAGAGCATATAACTGTCAGCACTGAGGGGTCTCCTCGGCTCGCCCTAAACATAGGCATGCACGAGGGAGCCCGTCACAACAGAAAAGGCATCACAGAATGGGATCCACCACCCCCCATCCCATACCCCTAAAGTACATGCAGTCCCCGAACAAATGCATTTCTCCCTTTGGCAGATTGTCCTTTCCTTACCCCCTCTCCCCTGTCCACGCCCCGGGGGGAAAAGGGGCAGGGAAGGGGGGAAAGGGGGAGTGGAAGGGGGGAAAGGGGGAGTGGAAGGGGGAAAGGGGGAGGGAAAGGAGGGAAGGGAAGGGTGGGAAGGGGGGGAAGGGAGGGGGGAAACAGGGGAGAGGGGACAAACATGCAGAAATGTCAAGTCCTTTAGCGCACTCCCACCAGCAAACACCCGGACCCCATAAATTTCAACTCCTCCCCTCCATGGTCACCACATCAAGATGAAAGAGGAGCAGCCCTGGTCGGTGCATGGAAAATCCGGCAGGCAAGGGGCTGGGGCCACCATCCCTCCATCCAATGGGAGACTTCACCCGAGCAGCAGTCCTAGGGCCCGCCAATTAGTGTCTCTCCTGCATCGCCATCGGGGGCTGTGTAGAGCATCCAGAGGGAGGCTGGGACCGCCCAAACAGTAAGGGGTAAATCCTCCAGGGGGGTCCAGAGTCACCCTGGAGGGAAGCAGTGTCTCGTACCAATAGGCTCAATAAATAAGTCATCCAGGGTCCCCGAAAGCTGCAGAAGGCAATGTCGGCAAAGAGTAGGTGGGAGCCAGAGGGAGGGACAAGGGGCGCATCCAGGGGGAGGGGACACATATGCGGGAATGTCAAGCCCTTCCAGTACAGCGCATTAGGTATCACTCAGACCCCCCAAAGTGCAACTCCCCCATCTAAGGTCAAGACTCCAGAAGGGAAGATGAGCCGCCCTGGTCTGTACATGAAAGAACCTGCTGCCAAGGGGTTGGGGCCATCATCCCTTCCTCCAATGGGAGATGCCACCGGAATGAAAGCCCTGTGTCCTGTCAAGTGGTGCCCCTCTGACAATGTCGTTGTGGTATATGTGGAGCATCCAGGGAGAGGCAGGGACCACCCAAACAGTGAGGGGTAAAGCCTCCAAGGGGGACCGGTGTCAGACAGGAGGATAGCTGTGTCTTGTACAAGTTGGTTAATTAGACAAGTCATCCAGTGTGTTCCTGTGAGCAGCGGAAAGAAAGGTCGGTAAGGATTATGAATGGGTGGGGGCCAGGGAGTGCATAAAACTGCCACCAGATGACCGGGGCAGAGAGGGCAAGGGGATGAAACTCAGATCTGGTAGGTGGGGGCGGGGGTGAGGAGTGTCCCTCATATTACTCACGTTGGCCATACCTTGAAGCTGAGCGCTCTGCATACCCAGGACGTTCTTCTGTATAATCTAGCCTATCTGTATACATTAGCCTGTCTTTTGTACACATTAGTCGGTCCTCTGTATACACTAGTCTGTCTGTATACACTAGTGTATACAGATAAACTAGATTATACAGAAGAACGTCCTGGGTATGCAGAGATGGAGGCTAGGGTATACAGAGAGAGAGGCTAGAGTATGCATACTTGCTAGTGTATACAGACGGACTAGTGTATACAGAAGACCGGCTAGTTTATATAGGGAGGCTAATGTGTGCAAAAGACAGGCTAGTGTATACAAATAGGCTAGATTATAGAGAAGAACATCTTGGGTATGCAGAGAGAGAGGCTGGGTTACACAGAGAGGCTGGTGTATGCAGACTTGCTAGTGTATACAGACGGACTAGTGTATAGAGAGGCTTGGGTATACAGAGAGCTAATGTATAAAGAGCAGCTAGTGTATACAAAAGACATCCAAGGGTATAAAGAGAGACTCGTGTATGCAGAAGACCGGCTAGTTTATACAGAGAGGCTAAAGTGTACAAAACACAGGCTAGATTATACAGAAGAACGTCATGGTTATGCAGAGATGGAGGCTAGGGTATACAGAGAGAGAGACTGTGTTACACAGAGAGGCAGGAGTATGCAGACTTGCTAGTGTATACAGATGGACTAGTGTATACAGTAGACCGGCTAGTTTATACAGAGAGGCTAATGTGTACAAAAGACAGGCTAGTGTATACAGATAGGCTAGATTATACATAAGAAGGTCCTGGTTATGCAAGAGATGAAGGCTAGGGTATGCAGAGAGAGAGGCTTGGTTACACAGACTTGCTAATGTATACAGACGGACTAGTGTATACAGAGGACCGGCTAGTTTATATAGAGAGGCTAATGTGTACAAAAGACAGGCTAGTTTATACAGATAGGCTAGATAATACAAAAGAACGTCCTGGGTATGCAGAGATGGAGGCTAGGGTATACAGAGAGAGAGTGAGGCTGGGTTACACAGAGAGGCAGGAGTATGCAGACTTGCTAGGGTATACAGAGAGAGAGGCTAGAGTATGCATACTTGCTAGTGTATACAGGGGGACTAGTGTAATACAGAAGACCGGTTAGTTTATACAGAGAGGCAAATGTGTACAAAAGACAGGCTAGTGTATACAAATAGGCTAGATTATAGAGAAGAACGTCCTGGGTATGCAGAGATGGATGGCTAGTGTATACAGATAGGCTAGATTATAGAGAAGAACGTCCTGGGTATGCAGAGAGAGAGAGGCTAGTGTATGCAGACTTGCTAGTGTATACCGGTGCACTAGTGTATACAGAGAGGCTTGGGTATACAGAGAGCTAATGTATAAAGAGATGCTAGTGTATACCGACGGACTAGTGTATACAGAGGACCGGCTAGTTTATACAGAGAGGTTAATGTGTACAAAAGACAGGCTAGTTTATACAGATAGGCTAGATTATACAGAAGAACGTCCTTGGTATGCAGAGATGGAGGCTAGGGTATACAGAGAGAGAGAGCGAGGCTGGGTTACACAGAGAGGCAGGAGTATGCAGACTTGCTAGTGTATACAGATGGACTAGTGTATACAGTAGACCGGCTAGTTTACACAGAGAGGCTAATGTGTACAAAAGACAGGCTAGTGTATACAGATAGGCTAGATTATGCAGAAGAAGGTCCTGGTTTATGCAAGAGATGGAGGCTAGGGTATGCAGAGAGAGAGGCTTGGTTACACAGACTTGCTAGTGTATACAGACGGACTAGTGTATACAGAGGACCGGCTAGTTTATACAGAGAGGTTAATGTGTACAAAAGACAGGCTAGTTTATACAGATAGGCTAGATTATACAGAAGAACGTCCTGGGTATGCAGAGATGGATGGCTAGTGTATACAGATAGGCTAGATTATACAGATAGGCTAGATTATACAGAAGAACGTCCTGGGTATGCAGAGATGGAGGCTAAGTTATACAGAGAGAGAGGCTAGAGTACGCATACTTGCTGGTGTATACAGATGGACTAGTGTATACAGAGGACAGGCTAGTTTATACAGAGAGGCTAATGTGTACAAAAGACAGGCTAGTGTATACAAATAGGCTAGATTATAGAGAAGAACGTCCTGGGTATGCAGAGATGGAGGCTGGGTTACACAGAGAGGCTAGTGTATGCAAGCTTGCTAGTGTATACAGACGGACTAGTGTATACAGTAGACCAGCTAGTTTATACAGGGAGGCTAATGTCTACAGAAGACCGGCTAGTGTATACACATAGGCTAGATTATAGAGAAGAACGTCCTGGGTATGCAGAGATGGAAGCTAAGGTATACAGAGAGAGAAGTTGAGTTACAAAGAGAGGATAGTGTAGGCAGACTTGCTAGTGTATACCGGTGGACTAGTGTATACAGAGAGGCTTGGGTATACAGAGAGCTGTATATGTATATGTATAAAGAGATGCTAGTGTATACAAAAGACAACCAAGAGTAGACAGTGAGGATCGTGTATACAGAAGACCGGCTACAGAGAAGCTAATTTGTACAAAAGACAGGCTAGTGTATACAGATAGGCTAGATTATACAGAGGAAGGTCCTGGGTATGCAGAGATGTAGGCTAGGGAATCCAGATAGAGACTGTGTTACACAGAGAGGCTAGAGTATGCAGAAGAACGGCTATTTTTTTTTACAGATAGGCTTGTGTATACAGAAGACAGTCTGGGGAATTCAGTGAGGCTAGTGTATGCAGAGAGGCTGGGACACCGAGACTATTGTAAAAAGAAGGCAGGCTAGTGTATATAGATTACGGGCACCTGTATACAGAAGACAGAGAGGCTAGTCTATATTGAGTGGCTGGTGTACACAGAGAGATTAATGTATACAGAAAAGCTAGCGTGTAAAGAAGACAGGACTTTATTTTTTGCTAATGCAACTACTTTTGAAACATATAAAGTGCTTTTTTCATATTTTGGTGCTGTTAAAAAGTGGTGTATTGTCAGTGGTGATATCAATGTGACAGTTAATGTGGAGAACTACAACTTTTCAAAAGAGAGAGCAAAAGAGTGCTAAGTTTATTTTGTTAAGTCATTGACTGATAGATGTTGAGTAATTGGCCGTTATTGGTTTGGCAGTACATGGTTTATTTTGATGTAAGACAGTTTTATTCTCTACTTATAGCCGAGTTTTAGACGACTTTATTATTAGCATTATTCGCATTATTCATATATATTATGCAGAGTGTAAGTATTGCAGTGAGACGATATTGCTTTTAAAAGATTTGTATTATTATAAATAGCATTGTTAGCAGACCAATAGGACAATTTACATGGCTTAATATTGCAGAGCGTAATTTATCAGGAAAGAGATTCAAAGCGTTAGTTGCAGTAGCTTCATAAAACTGAGAAATCGTTGCATTACTCTAAATTTAAAATATGTTCCGGCAGCACTGAAAAGACGATATTAGATGAGTGATCTACACATTTCGTTTACTATTTCACTATACCGGCTAAATGTTAATATGTTAATATGTGCTGCGTGTAAGGTAGAAATTTGATGGTTTAGTGTGAGCTGGTTTACCAGGATTTAGAGATAGTAATCTGTTTATACTAGTAATAAATATAGCAAAATAACTATAACGGGTTTAAGTGGAAATACACGAAATAACAGCAACAACGTGTGTAGGTTTTTATCAATCAAGTTCATTACGTGTCTTTAATCATGTAGTGAATATACCCCAATATTGGAGCACAAGGATGAGAAAGCATAATAACTAACAGAGGATGACATGGCAAAAAGACAAACTGCATTAGAAATGTGAATATGAATTAGAGTTGAAATGCCAATCGCCACGGCTACGTACAGCAAAGTGTGAGCTAAGCAGCTAAATATTCTGCAATAGCAGAGATTAAGTATTGCAGTCGAAATGAGATCGGAAGCGTTAGTTGCAGTAGCTCCAAAATGACTGAGAAATCATTTCATTACTCTAAATGTAAAAGTTAGCCCGGTAGCACTGAGTGGACTGATATTAGATGAGTGATCGTTCTAGTACAAATTCAGTTTCTTATAGCAGAGAGATACCAGCTAAATGTGAGACGAGCAATTAAACTGTTCACGGTAGCATTGCATTACTCTTAATATGTGCAGCGTGTAAAGAAGCAATAAGATGGTTTTGTATTATCCTAAAATTAGCAGTATACGTAATAAAGGTGAGTAGGTAACCTGGATTTAGACATAGCAAACTCTATAATCTAATTTAGCAAAATTAGAAAAGATAATATTGAGACAGCATATATAGGTCGAGTTTAAGTGGAAATACACAAAATATCTAGCTTACCTTTACATTGTTCAATAGAGCGTTGCAAAGAAATACCAAGGCAGAATGTCGGAATAGCAATTAGATGAGATGATTGCTGTAATCATGAAATATGAGCAACGCCTAGGTTTCTATCGGATGAGAAAGTATAATAACTGGCAAAGTATGACATGGCAAAGAGACAAATTGCATTAGAGATGTGAGATGGACATGAAATGTCAATCCCCATTGGTTACTTACATGTAAACGCAGCTACATACAGCAAAGTGTGAGCTAAGCAGCTAAAGGGTATTTAAGAGTAAATTGACGTAGCTTGAAAATTCCAACGTGTAAATCGTTCCATTAATTATGTTACGCACGAAGACGGCTTACGCTGAATGTTTTCCGTTTCCACTGGTCATCGGCATAATGTATCAGTAACCATGAGCATTAATAATGATAGACAGCTTACAGTAGGATGTATGCATGATGTGAATGTAAAATGAATGTAAAATAGTTGCATTATGTGTTATTAATGTATTGCTATGCTTTGCTACTGCAACCACTTCTCAATCAAGTAAACCGTCCCACTGCTTTTTTCACATTTTGCCGCTGTTAAAACATGTGTTGCAAGGGTTATGTGTTACAAATGGTTATCAGTGTGACAGTTAATGTGGAGAAGAAGTAATACACAAAATAGAGTCAGAAAGAGAATCCTATTGCATAGAGGTAGCGAGAGATGGTTGCATTAATCTTAATGTGCAGTGTGTAAAAGGTTTTAAAAAGATGGTTTTGTGTGACTTTTGCTTTAACGTAAAATTAGCTGTAGACATTATAACTTGTTACAATGATTTGGTAATCTCTATAAAATAATAATAATAAGTATAACAAAACAAATTAGGAAAATTCTGAGGCAGTATGTATAGGTCGAGATATAGTGAATACACAAAAGGGATCAAGGGATAGTAGCAAAGTCAAGGGATAAATGCAAAGGTACTCTATTTAACAGTAAATTGACGTAGCTTGCAAATTCCAACGTGTAAATCGTTCCATTCATTTTGCTGCTCAAGAAGACGGCTTACACTGACTTTTTTCCGTTTCCACTGGAAAGAGAATCCTATTGCATAGAGGTAGCGAGAGATGGTTGCATTACTCTTAATGTGTAAAGGTTTTAAAAAGATGGTTTTGTGTGAATTTTGCTTTAACGTAAAATTAGCTGTGGACATTATAACTATGGTTAGGTTTACAATGATTTAGAGTTAGTAATCTCTATGATATAATAATAATAAGTATAGCAAAACAAATTAGGAAAATATTGAGGCAGTATATATAGGTCGAGATAAAGTGAATACACAAAAGGGATCAAGGGATAGTTGCAAAGTCAAGGGATAAATGCAAAGGTACATTATTTAAGAGTAAATTGACGTAGCTTGCAAATGCTCCAACGTGTAAATCGGTCCATTAATTTTGTTACGCACGAAGACGGCTTACACTGACTGTTTTCCGTTTCCACTGGAAAGAGAATCCTATTGCATAGAGGTAGCGAGAGATGGTTGCATATGGCAGAAAGACGGCTTACACTGCTTTTCTCACATTTTGCTGCGGTAAAAAGAAATGTTTTGTCACTGTGTTTTAACTGTGACAGATAAGGTGGAGAAAAAGAAGTAATACAGAAAATAGAGTCAAAACGTGGAAACGTTTATTTGTCATGACAGCTGATACTGGTTGAGCAATAAAACTGTTTTATTAAGATGTAAGACTAGTTTTATTCTCTACATGTAGGCTTTTAACCGAGTTGTATAATATAGGCGACCAATAGGACATTTAAATGGCTTAATATTGTAGGGAGGAAGTATCGCTGTTCAAAGGTAAGAGATTGAAAGCTTAGCTTGAAAATGGCCGAGAAATAGTTGCGTTAGTCTAAATTTAAAGGATATGCCGGTACCAATGAGAAAGCTTATTGATTGACTAGTTGATCTTTGCATTACACAATCCTATTATTATTATTATTATTATTAATAAGATCATAGTGCAGAGAGATACTCAGTTAATGTCAGAGATACTCGGTCAATGTCAGAAAAGCAATAAAACTGTTTACATCGTTAGAGAGCGATGGTTACATTACTCTTAGTATGTGCAGCATGTCTGGTAGCAAAAAGCGGTAGAAGTGAATAGATTTAAGCGGATTTTGAGATAGTACTCTCCATTTCTAATAAGAAATAAAGAAAAATAAGTCAGGATGGTGTGTCAGGACTGTCACATACTCAAGGTCCCGGTACAAATATGCAAAATAGAGCAAAAGAGTACATGGTTTATTTTGATGTATGATAGTTTTATTGCATGCTTGATGTGGATGATTAAAATCGTGTAGTGATCTATATTTAGCATAAGAATGAAAAGGCATAACATGGCAATGAGACAAACTCCATTAGAGATGTGAGCTAGATGAAATGATGAAATGTCTCTGTATAGCCCAGATTGTCTTCTGTTATCACTTAGCCTACCCTCTAAATTCACTAGCCTCTCTATATACACCAGCATGTTTACACTAGCCGGTCTTCTGCATACAATAGCCTGTCTTCCATATACACTAGCCTATGTTCTGAATACACTAGCCCGTCTTCTGTCTTCTGTATGCCCTAGCCTGTCTTCTGTATACATTAGTCTCTCTGTATAAACTAGCATCTCTGTATACCCCAAACTGTCTTCTGTAAAAACTTGTCTCTCTTTATAGCCTGTCTAGCCTTTCTTCTGTACACACTAGCTTCTCTGTATACACTAACCAGGCTTCTATATACAATAGCTTCACTCTATGCACTAGCCTCTCTGTATAATCTAGCCTCTCTATATACCCTCTCTCTATATATAGTGTTCTGCATCTCCGTAGTGGTAGCCTCTCCGTAGAAGCCAGCCTTTATTCTGTATTCACTAGCCTTTCTTCTGTATGCTGTAGTCTTTTATATATACTAGCTTCTCTGTACACCCTTGCATCTCTGTAATACACTAAACCCTCTGTATACCACAGCCTGTCTTCTGTATACACTAGACTGTAAACACTAGCTAGAATACACCAGCCTGTCTTCTGTACCCACTAGAATCTCTGTATACACTACCCAGTCTTCTGTATACACTGTCAGCTTGGATGTATACCCAAGCCTGTCTTCTGTATACACTAGTCTCTCTATATCCACTGTCCTATCTGTATACACTCGACTCTCTCTATACACTAACCTCTCTATATACACTAACATCTTTGTATATACTAGCCTCTCTTTAAATTAGCCTCTCTGTGTACCCCAGCCTCATTGTTTACTCTAGCATCTCTGTATACTCAAGCCTATCTGCATTCACTAGCCTGTATTCACTAGCCTTATATATACTAGCTTCCTGCTTCTCTGTACACCCTTGCATCTCTGTACACTAGACTCTCTGAATACACTAAACCCTCAGTATACCAAAGCCTGTCTTCTGTATGCATTAGACTGTAAAAACTAGCTAGAATACACCAGCCTGTCTTCTTTACCCAATAGACTCTCTGTATGCACTACCCAGTCTTCTGTATACACTGTCAGCTTGGATGTATACCCAAGCCTGTCTTCTGTATACACTAGTTTCTCTATATGCACTGTCCTTTCTGTATACTCTCGACCCTCTCTATACATTAACCTCTCTATATACACTAACATCTTTGTATATACTAGCCTCTCTTTAAATTAGCCTCTCTGTGTACCCCAGCCTCACTGTTTACTCTAGCATCTCTGTATACTCAAGCCTATCTACATACACGAGTCTTCTGTATTGTGTATTAACTAGCCTTTCTTCTGTATGCTGTAGTCTTCTATATATACCAGCATCTCTGTACACCCTTGCATCTCTGTAAACACTGTGTAAACTAGCCAGTCTTATGTATACACTCGTCAGCTGTATACACTAGACTCTCTGAATACACTAAACTCTCTGTATACCACAGCCTGTCTTCTGTATACACTAGACTGTAAAAACTAGCTAGAATACACCAGCCTGTCTTCTGTACCCACTAGACTCTCTGTATACACTACCCAGTCTTCTGTATAGAATGTCAGCTTTCATGCCCTTTCTGTCACTGACCTTTCTGTATACACTCGACTCTCTCTATACACTAACCTCTCTATATACACTAACATCTTTGTATTTGTCTTTAAACTAGCCTCTCTGTGTACCCCAGCCTCACTGTTTACTCTAGCATCTCTGTATACTCAAGCCTATCTACATACACGAAACCTGTATTCTGTATTCACTAGCCTTTCTTCTGTATGCTGTAGTCTTCTATATATACCAGCTTCTCTGTACACCCTAGCACTGTAACAGTACTAGGTTCCTGTATTACAGAAACAGAACACCAGCAATAAGGTGTATACTGTGCAGGAGGCACACAACACCGACTCTAACTTCTGCACTGCAGATGCATGTATTGCAGAAATTGAACACCAGTAATAAAGGGTAGCTTCAGGTGTGTACTGTGCAGGAGGCACATAACACCCATTGTAACAGTGCTAGGTTCCCAAGCAGTAAAGACACTGTCCCTGCCTATCGTCCTCTTTCCCTGACCACCGCAACACACTATACAAGGCCGCCATGCTGGCGGCCTTATATAGTGTGGGGTGTGTACTAAACTCCCTGAGCTATAATTGGCCGCAGGAATCCTGCCTGTGGTGAATTGTGGCTCTCCTCACACAGGATGTCACATCTGTTCTTATTATATAGAACCTATTATGCTCCTCGTAAACTTTTTCAGTTTGGCCAAACGGCCGGACGCAAGTTGCCCCCGGTGCGGGAACATGGGGGGAGACATGATGCACATGTTTTGGAGATACCCGAAGTTGATCCGCTACTGGACAGAGGTGACAGGAACCATTGATCGGGTGGTTGGAACCTCCACCATGATGGAGGCAAAGTATTGTCTCCTGGGATTAGTTGAAGGAGTTGGAAACCCGGGAAGTAGCCAGATGGCAGTTCTGAGATGCCTATTTCAGGCAAGGAAACTGATTGCCCAACCCTGCTTAGCCTCCAATGTTGGCAATGACTTGTTTTTTTTCGCTTGTTTCCCAAGATGACCATGTTGGCGTTTGTCAAGATGGTTGAGAGTGCCCGAAGAGATCGCCTATGGCCCCATCACCTTGAAAGTGCCTGATCTTGTCTGATCTCGGAGGCTAAGCATTGTCGGGCCTGATTAGTAACTGGATGGGAGACCAACTGGGAATACCAGGTGCCGTAGCATTCTTTTTATGTTGTTGGCGTTGACATGCTTTTTTTTTCCGCTTGTTTCCCAAGGGGATCATCTTGGCATTTGTCAAGAGGGCTGAGAGAGCCCAAAGAAATCTCCTACGGCCACATCCCCCTGAAAGCGCCCGATCTCATCTGATCTCAGAGGCTAAGCAGGGTCCGGCCTGGATAGTACTTTGACCTGTTTTTCTTTCGCTTGTTTCCCAAGGTGACCATTTTAGCATCAGTCAAGAGTTTTGAGTATGTCCCAAAGCGTTCGCCTGAGGTCACATCACCCTGAAAGCGCCCGATCTCAGAGGCTAAGCAGGGTCTGGGTCAGATGGGAGACCGCCAGGGTCTATGTTGTTGGCGTTGACCTTTTTTTTTTCACTTGTTTCCCAAGATAACCATCTTGGTATTTGTCAAGAGGGTTGAGAGTGTCTAAATAGAACACCTATGGCCACATCACCCTGAAAGTGCACAATCTCATCTGATCTCGGAGGCCTAGCAGTGTACGGCCTGGTTAATACCTGTATGGGAGACCATCTGTGAATACCAGGTGCCGTAGGCTTCTTTTTATGTTGTTGGCATTTACCTGTTTATTTTCGCTTGTTTCCCAAGGTGACCATCTTGGTGTTTAACAAGAGGGTTGAGAGTGCCCAAAGAGATCACCTACGGCCCCATCACCCTGAAAGCGCCCAATCTCATCTGATCTCAGAGGCTAAACAGTGTCGGGCCTAGTTAGTACCTGAATGGGAGACCGCCTGGAAATACCAGGTGCCATAGACTTCTTTTTTTGTTGTTGGCTTTGAACTGTTTTTTTCGCTTGTTTCTCAAGGCGACCATCTTGGCGTTTGTCAAGAGGGTTGGCCGTGTCTTGAAGAGAACGCTTACGGCCACATCACACTGAAAGCACCGGATCTCGTCTGATTTCAGAGGCTTAGCAGCATCAGGCCTGGTTAGTACCTGGATGGGAGACTGCCTGGGAAGACCAGGTTACATAAAAGGATCTGGTCTGGTAGTGTCTTGATTGGGAGATCGCCTGGGAATACCGGATGCCGTAGGATTCTTTTTATGTTGTTGGCTTTGACCTGTTTTTTTTCCCTTTTTTCCCAAGGTGACCATCTTGGCATTTGTCAAGAGGGTTAAGAGTGCACAAAGAAATTGCCTACGGGCACAACACCCTGAAAGCGCCCAATCTCGTTTGGTCTCAGAGGCTAAGCAGGGTTGGGCCTGGTTTGTACCTGGATGGGAGACCGCCTGGGTTTTCCAAATGCTGCAGGCTTCTTTTTATGTTGTTGGCGTTGACTTGTTTTTTTTGTTTGTTTCCCAAGGTGACCATCTTGGCGTTTGTCAAGAGGGTTGAGCGTGCATTTGATCTCAGAGGCTAAGCAGGGTTGGGACCTGGTTAGTACCGGGATGGGAGACCGCCTGGGATTTCTCGATGCCATAGGCTTTTTTTTTAAGTTGTTGGCATTGACTTATTTTTTTTTTTTGTTTTATTCTTTTATTAAGTATACGTAGAACAATATAAATATAACAGTCAACCATACAGCATGACCCAGGGTCACAATTACATGCTAACAAAAAATAGGCAGCCAAATAACTCTGGGTTCTCAGAGGGGAGTCCTACAGTTTCATGCAGAAAATAGAGAAACCCCACCTCCGACATGTAGTACAGTATAACTAGTGCAGCTCCGTTCGGACAAATGTAATCATGGAGAACAACTGGGACCACAGAGAGCCAGCTTATCATGACCTACGTGAACCAGAGCAAAATATGAGCCGGTCATGTCCAGAACCCTGGGGTTCTTCTGGGTCCCGAAGGCTAGTAAGGAGACAAGGCATAGTCAAAAGGGAGGACGGGGGAAGAAGAGAGTGCAAAGACGGAGAGAGAGGAGGTGGGGGGATGGCGACGGGGAAAAAAAGAAAAATAAAGACAAAAAGGAGGGGGGGAATGCCACCCAGGGCAGACATGGCCTACGTAGGTAAACGTTAGATGTTCAGTCGTTTTCTGGGACGGAGGCACTGCTCACCTCCCGAATGTAGTCTCGAGTACCAGTAAAATACGTCCAGGGCCTCCATGTAACACTAAATGCCTCTTCAGTGTTGTGAAGGGTGGCGGTCAATTCTTCCATCCGGAGAATATGATTGACTTTGGAATACCACAGCACCTTGGATGGGGGCTGAGGCTGCCTCCACAGTACGGGAATGCAGGCCCGGGCGGCATTCAGGAGTTGCATCGTGAGGGTTTTTTTGTATTTTCGAACAGGCTGTTCGGTCAAGTGTAGAAGGCACGCTACTGGGAACCCAAAAGTTCCTCAAGGTCGGGCATGCCCAGAAAAGGTGTCCCATGGTCCCCATATCTGAATTTCACCTCCAACAAACATCCGGGATCGATCTATCCATTTTATTCAGAAGGTATGGGACTCTATACCAGCGTGAGACTATCTTGTATCTTGATATTGGTTTGCGATGGAAGCTTTATGTACTAAGGTCAGGATCTTCCCTATCTGTTGTGGGGTAAATGTGATGCCTAAGTCCCTCTCCCATTTGTGGATAAATGGTGGGGGTCGACTCCTCCTCCTGACTACTCAATAGGTTGTACAGGAGGGAGAGGGTGTGTCGCACAGGTTCCCTTTTGTGACAGATGGATTTATAGGGTGTCAGGTCTCTAGGAGTGTAGGGGGCCCTTTGTATGGCCAGAAGAAAGTGACGAAGTTGATAAGCACTAAACAAGTCAAGCGGAGGGTCAGAAAGCTCGGCGACAGTTTACGTGGTCGGGAGCCCTCCCGTGGGCCACACCTCTCCCAGACGCTGTTTCCCCACCACTGTCAACTGTCACAGTTTCTTGTTGGTAAATCCCGATGGGAAGTCTGGATTACCTATAACCGGAGTCATTGGTGATGGCAGGGGAGCAATGTGTGTGCAGCGGAACAACCTCCGCACAACAGCCAACGTAGCTCCCACTACGGGGTGACCTCTGAGGTCTTTTGGTAGGGAGGACAGGAGCCACGGGGAGGTCAATAGGGGAATGGATCCATCCTCAATCTCCATCTCCACCCACTGCTTGTGTGGGCCATTACAATGCCAATCAACGACTCTCGCTAGCAGAGTCACTCTGTAGTATTGTCTGAGATCTGGGAGACCCAGACCCCCCTTGTCCTTTGGTCTGGCAAGCAATTGCAAACGGGCTCTGGGCGGTTTGCGCGCCCAAATAAAGTCCCGGAGCAGCACCTGCAGTTGTCTGAAAAAAATTGGGGGTAACCGGATCGGTAATGTCTGGAACATGTATAAGATCCGAGGGAGGGCCATCATTTTGAATGCATTACAGCGCCCGAACCAGGTCAGTGTTAAAGCATTCCAGTTTCCCAAATCAGATTTCAGTCTATCCAGGAGAGGGACAAAATTAAGCAGGTACAATTGCGCTAAATCCGCTGCGATGTCAACGCCCAGTTAATGTATAGATTTTTCAGCCCAGTAGAATGGAAAAGAGGAGCGGAGCCTCTTGGCCTCACCATCCGGAACCGATATATTCAATACATATAGGCTGCCGTGTCGCTGTAGAGACGCAAGTATTTTGGGAAGCAAAATGTGTGGATTGGAGACGGAAAAAATTAGATCGTCAGCGTACGCCGCAATTTTGTGGTGTGCCGAGGGTTTGGATATGCCAGTAATATTCGGGTCATTCCGAACGTGACACATAAGTGGTTCCAGTGTCAGAATTAAAATTAGGGGAGACAGAGGGCACCCCTGCCTCGTCCCATTAGTGATGGGGAAAGAGTCCGAGCACCACTCGGTCACCCGTACCGCTGCCGATGGCGTGGAGTAAAGCGACATTACCCAGCTCATCATGTTGGGGCCAAGACCTATATGTTCCAGGGTGGCCTGCATAAAGTGCCAGGCCACCCTGTCAAAGGCCTTCTCCGTGTCCGTTGACAACATAAGCAAGGGCCTTCCCTGTACATGCGCCGCATGGATTAAATTGAGGACTCGGGCCGTATTGTCTCTAGCTTCCGACTTATTTTTATTTTTTTGCTTGTTTCCCAAGGTGACCATCTTGGCGTTTGTCAAGAGGGTTGAAAGTGCCTGAAGAGATTGCCTACGGGCACATCACCCTGAAAGCACCCGATCTCGTTTGATGTTGGAGGCTAATAGAGTCGGGCCTTGTTAGTACCTGGATGGGAGACCGCCTGGGAATACCAGGTGTCGTAGACTTCTTTTTATGTTGTTGGCGTTGACCTGTTTTTTTTTCGCTTATTTCCCAAAGTGACCATCTTGGTGTTTGTCAAGAGGGTTGAGAGTGCCTGAAGAGATTGCCTATGGCCACATCACTCTGAAAGCACCCAATCTTGTCTGATCTTGGAGGTTAAGAAGAGTCGGGCCTGGTTAGTACCTGGATGGGAGACCACCTGGGATTACCAGTTATTGTAGGCTTCTTTTTATGTTGTTGGCGTTGATTCGTTTTTTTTTTTTTTGCTTGTTTCCCAAGGTGACCATCTTGGCATTTGTCAAGAGGGTTGAGAGTGCCCAAAGAGATCGCTTACAGCAGCATCACCCTGAAAGAGCCCTATCTCTTCTCTTTTCTGAGGCTAAGAAGGGTTGGGCCTTGTTAGTACCTGGATGGGAGATGGCGTTGGAATACCAGGTGCCGTATTCTTCTTTTTATGTTGTTGACATTGACCTGTTTTTTTTTCACTTGTTTCCCAAGGTGACCATCTTGGCATTTGTCAAGAGGGTTGAGAGTGCCCGAAGAGATCACCTACGGCCCCATCACCCTGAAAGCGCCCAATCTCATCTGATCTCGGATGCTAAACAGTGTCGGGCCTGGTTAGTACCTGGATGGGAGACCGCCTGGGAATACCAGGTGCCATAGGCTTCTGTTTTTTTTGTTTTTTTATTTAGTAGTATGCGACATACAATGCAAAGGCAACTTCACAGAATGTGTGATACAAATAGTTACAAACAAACGATCATATTGCATGTCTACCCAATTACCCAAGTAGGACAGCGCGTTAAACACAGTGTACATCTGGTAAGCGCTATAGCATAATTGTGCTGTTTTAGTATACCCTTCCTGTACTGTTGAGTGCGGACAACCCTTAATTTCCCTCTCCCCCTGGGGTTGAGGTGCCCGGCCTCTTTTTCCCTTTACCTTTCCTTGCATTTGCCCTTCCTTTCTCCCCCTTAGTTCCCACCATGCATTACCTACCCAAAACCTACCTTGGTTCAACTTTCTTTGCTTTTCTCTGATGTCCCTCCCCGAGGAGCGATGGCAGACTCAGTCAAGGTCACCTCTCTAAACGTTAAGGGACTGAACTCCCCTGAAAAACGGTGGATCCTCCTGTGAGAACTGAACACATCCTGTACTGATGTGGCCTTTATACAAGAAACACATTTTAAAAATACTAGCCTCCCCTTTCTATGGTCGAGATCCTTCCCTAAGGTCTACCACTCTACTAACCCCTCCTCTCCATTCTGATCTCTAGCAGGCTCCCCTGGGTTCTCCAGGATTCTCTGGTGGACCCTGGGGGCCAATATCTTTTTCTTAGGGGCCACATTGGAGAGCGCCTTTTTACATTTGCCACTGTGTACGCTCCCAATGATCACCAAGACACGTTCCTCAGAACTACCCTGCACAGATGATGTGACTTTCGGGAGGGCCAATTGATATTAGGTGGGGACTTTAATGTCCCCTTTCGCCATCGGTTGACACTTCTGCCTCTTGCTCCTCGCTCCCTACCCCTCACCTAGGTCTCTATTCTGGCACCTTAATGAGAGCCTGCTCCAGATACCGGAAGTTTTAGCAGATGTGACCAGGGAATTGGACCTTTATTTCCAAGAAAACTAAAGCAGGACTGTGACCCGGGGATAATTTGGGAGGCTCACAAGTCAGTACTCCGCAGGGTACTTATCAGGCACGGGGCGCGCATCAAACGAGCACGGAAGGAACAGCTTGCTAATCTGTTTCCTGAACTTGCCTCTGTGGAAGCGAAACATAAACATACCCCCTTACGGACCTTAGAGATTGAATTGGGGACACTCCATACCCATATTGCTGTCCTACTCCATTATAAAGCGAAAGCGGCACTCCAGTTTTGTCGTAAACTGACGTAGGAGTCAGAGGACAAATGCAGAAAAATCTTAGCCAGGTCGGTAAAGGAGTTGAAATCTGGCTCTTACATACCACAGTTGATAGATGAGAATGGCCAGAGGGCCTCTACCCCAACCCAAATAGTCGAAGTCTTTGAAAAATGTTACTCTGATCTCTACAACCTGCCCGATTCAGGGTCTGGACAGGACAATATAGACAGATATGTAACCGGTTCTGGTCTACCAACCCTCTCATCGGAATCACGGGAGTACTTGGAGGACCCGATCACACTGGAAGAAGTCCAGACGGCCGTGGGACCTCCGAAGGTGGGTAAGGCTCCGGGCCCTGACGGATATACCGCACAATACTTTAAGACCTTCCTCCCTATTCTCGGCCCGCGCTTGGTGAATTTATTTAATACTCTGAGCTCGAATGGGGATTTTCCTGAGGATACCCTTAGAGCCCACATCTCGTTGATACCTAAGGAGGGCAAAGACCCAGGCCTATGTGGGAGCTACAGACCCATTTCCCTCCAAAATTCGGTCCTAAAACTATTCTCTAACTCCTCGCCACGTGATTGGCACATCACTTGTAGTCCCTTATACATATTGACCAGTTAGGTTTTATTCCCACCAGGGAAGATAGGGACAACACCACTAAGGTGCTTACCCTGATCCGTAAAGCAAAGTCATCTGGGACCCCTTGTCTTTTCATGAGTACTGATATTGACCAGTTAGGTTTTATTCCCACCAGGGAAGATAGGGACAACACCACTAAGGTGCTTACCCTGATCCGTAAAGCAAAGTCATCTGGGACCCCTTGTCTTTTCATGAGTACTGATGCCGAGAAGGCTTTTGATCGGATCAAATGGACATTAATGTTCTCGGTCCTTCGCCATATAGGTCTGAGTGAACGGATGCTGGCATGGATAAGTAAGATATACTCACGTACTTACATTCCACCGGACATCGCGCGTACGTTTATGTTGAACTTCCCCCCACCCCTTGTCACTAAGATCCGCAGTTTGCTTCACGGGTGGCATTCTGGCCTCCATTCCTGGTTCAGCAGATGCAATCTCATTAAAATGAACATACTCCCTAAATTTACTTATCTTTTCCAAGCTCTCCCGATCCAGATTCCAGTCCTGTTTTTTAAGCAAGCTCAATCCTTGCTCACTCAATTTAACTGGGCCCACAAAAATCCCAGACTTAAGCGGTCACAGCTGACATTGTCTAAACAACAGGGAGGGTTGGTTCTCCCTAACTTGCGACGCTACTACCTGGCCTCCCATCTGGGGCGTGTATTGGACTGGAATCGAAATAAATTTTCTAAGCTCACTCCCGAATCCCGCTAAGAAGCGCCATGTGGTGCTATAAGTATTTACCCACAGAATTTATGTCACATCCCACTATAGGGGCTTAGTTGAAAGTCAGTCACCTGATCGCTACCCAAAACACACTCACGTCTTTGACTTCCCCCCTATTCCCTATACGTGGCCATCCAACCTTTGAACTGGGGACCCACTTAGAAATTCCAACCTAGACAATGCGTCTAAATTCGTCATTGATGGAAAATGGCCTTCTTTCTCAACCCTAACAGATCCGACAGGGCTTTTCCAACTGCCTTTTTGGAGAGCGGCGCAACGACATCATTTTCTCCATTCCATCCCCAATCCTCAAACGTTCGCCCGCCCTCAGACGGAGTTTGAGACTCTATGCAGGAGCGAAGGCCCTTTGGCCCACATTCTCTCTCAAACAGATTACCCACACTTAACCTGTCTGGCCAACTGGGAAAAGGACCTTAATTGCTAATTTTCCCCAGCACAGAGACAACGCATTATCACTTTGGCTCTCAAAATGTCGCTGTGCACGAAGATACAGGAGACGAATTTTAAACTTCTCACCAGGTGGTATTTGACACCATCAAAGCTGCAGAAATGTTTCCCCTCTTCCTCGAACATATGCTGGAGGTGTGGAGAAGAAGAGGGCACGTTGCTGCACATTTTTTGGTCCTGCCTCAGCTTGGTGGACTTCTGGACAGAGATCCGATGCATGACACAAAAATTCACAGACTTCTCCATCCAGGAAGAGGCTGCATTCTTTCTCTTGTACCATTCACAGATTCCCATTAAGAAGTACAAAAAAATCTATTTTACGGCATGTGATTAATGTGGCGAAATCCTGCATCCCTCTCTATTGGAAAAAATGTTCCCCCCCTTTCATTACTCACTGGCTTAGGAAAATAGAGGACATTAAAAAAAATGGAGGACTTGATCCTCACATCACAAGGTAAACAAGAATTTTTTAAACAAACCTGAGACATCTGGAATACCTTTATATTCTCGCTAGAAGGATGTCGCCTGCTACCGCCTTAGTGCTCTGAGCTTTCCTTGACTGGCCCCTTGGACAGTGGCTGCCATCGTGTCTCGTCCCCTCTTCTCCTTTTCTGATCTTTCAACCCTTCTCTTTTCGGCCTTCCTCCCCTATCTCTCACCCCCTCCACCCCCTCTCTCTTTTGGAAAGAGTGGAAAATTGGGAATGACGGCCCCACACCCCCCTCTGGATGGATTATGCCGGAGGGACCTGGGGTTTGTGTGACCCTGGATCTTGGTACAGTACTTTATCCGTGCCTCGAATCATTGTGATTGATGGAAGGCAGACTCACAGTTGCGAATATACCTGTATCAAGTATTGTTCAGCTGCTTTTTGCTCTGTATTTCTCTGTTGCATTATGTACTCTGGGGACCGTCTTCCCCTATTTGGAGAAAAAATTATATTTGAAAAAAAAAAGAAGCCTACGACACCTGGTATTCCCAGGTGGTTTCCCATCCAGGCATTAACCAGGCCTGACCCTGCTTAGCCTCCAAGATCAGACGAGATGGAACAGATTCAGGGTGATGTGGCCATAGCCGATATCTTCAGGCACTCTCAACTCTCTTGACAAACACCAAGATGGTCACCTTGGAAACAAGCGGAAAAAAATAGGTAAACGGCCACAACATAAAAAGAAGCCTACGGCATCTGGAAATCCCAGGCGGTCTCCCATCCAGGTACTAAACTGGTCCCAACCCTGCGTAGCCTCTGAGATCAGATGAGATTGGGCTCTTTTAGGGTGGTGTGGCCGTAGGAGATTTCTTCAGGCACTCTCAACCTTGACTAACGCCAATATGGTCACCTTGGGAAACAAACAAAAAAATCAAGTCAACGCCAACAACATGAGAAGAAGTCTACAGCACCTAGTATTCCCAGGTGGTCTCCCATCCAGGTATTAACAAGGCCCGACCCTGTTTAGTCTCTGAGATCAGACGAGATCTGGTGCTTTCAGGGTTATGTGGCCATAGGCGAGCTCTTCAAGCACTCTCAACCCTCTTGACAAACACCAAGATGGTCACCTTGGTAAACAAACAAAAAAAAAAAACAAGTCAACGCCAACAACATAAAAATAAGCCTTCAGCACCTAGTATTCCCAGGTGGTCTCCAATCCAGGTACTAGCAAGGCCCGACCCTGTTTAGCCTCTGAGATCAGAGGAGATCGGGCGCTTTCAGGCTTATGTGCCCATAGGCAATCTCTTTGGGCACTCTCAACCCTCTTGACAAATGCCAAGATGGTCACCTTGGGAAACAAGCGGAAAAAAAACAAAACGAATCAAGGCCAACAACATAAAAAGAAGCCTACAATAACTGGTATTCCCAGGTGGTCTCCCATCCAGGTACTAACCAGGCCTGACTCTTCTTAGCCTCCAAGATCAGACGAGATTGGGTGCTTTCAGAGTGCTCGGACTCTTTCCCCATCACTAATGGGACGAGGCAGGGGTGCCCTCTGTCTCCCCTAATTTTTATTCTGACACTGGAACCACTTATGTGTCACGTTCGGAATGACCCGAATATTACTGGCATATCCAAACCCTCGGCACACCACAAAATTGCGGCGTACGCTGACGATCTAATTTTTTTCGTCTCCAATCCACACATTTCGCTTCCCAATATACTCGTGGCTCTCCGGCGATACGGCATTATATCAAACTATAAAATCAATTGCACCATCGGCTGTATTGAATACCTATGTGAACCAGAGTAAAATATGAGCCGGTCGTGTCCAGAACCCTGGGGTTCTTCTGGGTCCCAAAGGCTAGTAAGGAGACAAGGCATAGTGAAAAGTGAGGACGGGGGAAGAAGAGAGTGCAAAGACGGAGAGAGAAGAGGGGGGGAGGGGATGGCGGCGGGGAAAAAAAGAAAATAAAGACAAAAAGGGAAGGGGGGGAATGCCACCCAGGGCAGACTTGGCCTACGTAGGTAAACGTTAGATGTTCAGTCGTTTTCTGGGACAGGGGCGCTGCTCACCTCCCAAATGTAGTCTCAAGTACCAGTAAAATACCTCCAGGGCCTCCATGTAACACTAAATGCCTCTTCAGTGTTGTGAAGGGTGGCGGTCAATTCTTCCATCCGGAGAATATGATTGACTTTGGAATACCACAGCACCTTGGATGGGGGCTGAGGCTGCCTCCACAGTGTGGGAATGCAGGCCCGGGCGGCGTTCAGGAGTTGCATCGCGAGGGTTTTTTTGTATTTTCGAACAGGCTGTTCGGTCAAGTGTAGAAGGCACGCTGCTGGGTTGTCTGCGATATCTACATTTCTGAGAGTTTTTATCGTCCCGGTCACCTCCACCCAAAAGTTCCTCAAGGCCGGGCATGCCCAGAAAATGTGTCCCATGGTCCCCGTATCTGAATTGCACCTCCAACAAACATCCGGAATCGATCTATTCATTTTATTCAGAAGGTATGGGACTCTATACCAGCGTGAGACTATCTTGTATCCTGATTCTTGATATTGGTTTGCGATGGAAGCTTTATGTACTAATGTCAGGATCTTCCCTATCTGTTGTGGGGTAAATGTGATGCCAAATGCAATCTCCCATTTGTGGATAAATGGTGGGGTCGACTCCTCCTCCTGACTACTTAATAGGTTGTACAGGAGGGAGAGGGTGTGTTGCACAGGTTCCTTTTTGTGACAGATGGATTCATAGGGCGTCAGGTCTCTAGGAGTGTATGGGGCCCTTTGTATGGCCAGAAGAAAGTGACGAAGTTGATAAGCATTAAACAAGTCAAGCGGAGGGTCAGAAAGCTCGGCGACAGTTTGCGTGGTCGGGAGCCCTCCCGAGGACCACACCTCTCCCAGACGCTTTTTCCCCACCACTGTCAACTGTCGCAGTTTCTTGTTGGTAAATCCCGGTGGGAAGTCTGGATTACCTATAACCGGAGTCATTGGTGACGGCAGGGGAGCAATGTGTGTGCAGCGGAACAACCTCCGCACAACAGCCAACGTAGCTCCCACTACGGGGTGATCTCTGAGGTCTTTTGGTAGGGAGGACAGGAGCCACGGGGAGGTCAATAGGGGAATGGATCCATCCTCAATCTCCATCTCCACCCACTGCTTGTGTGGGCCATTACAATGCCAATCAACGACTCTCGCTAGCAGAGTCGCTCTGTTGTATTGTCTCAGATCTGGGAGACCCAGACCCCCCTTGTCCTTTGGTCTGGCAAGCAATTGCAAACGGGCTCTGGGCGGTTTGCGCGCCCAAATAAAGTCCCGGAGCAGCACCTGCAGATGTCTGAAAAAGATTGGGGGTAACCGGATCGGTAATGTCTGGAACAAGTATAAGATCCCTCTCCCATTTGTGGATAAATGGTGGGGGTCGACTCCTCCTCCTGACTACTTAATAGGTTGTACAGGAGGGAGAGGGTGTGTCGCACAGGTTCCTTTTTGTGACAGATGGATTCATAGGGCGTCAGGTCTCTAGGAGTGTAGGGGGCCCTTTGTATGGCCAGAAGAAAGTGATGAAGTTGATAAGCACTAAACAAGTCAAGCAGAGGGTCAGAAAGCTTGGCGACAGTTTGCGTGGTCGGGAGCCCTCCCGAGGGCCACACCTCTCCCAGACGCTGTTTCCCCACCACTGTCAACTGTCGCAGTTTCTTGTTGGTAAATCCCGATGGGAAGTCTGGATTACCTATAACCGGAGTCATTGGTGACGGCAGGGGAGCAATGTGTGTGCAGCGTAACAACCTCCGCACAACAGCCAACGTAGCTCCCACTACGGGGTGACCTCTGAGGTCTTTTGGTAGGGAGGACAGGAGCCACGGGGAGGTCAATAGGGGAATGGATCCATCCTCAATCTCCATCTCCACCCACTGCTTGTGTGGGCCATTACAATGCCAATCAACGACTCTCGCTAGCAGAGTCACTCTGTAGTATTGTCTCAGATCTGGGAGACCCAGACCCCCTTGTCCTTTGGTCTGGCAAGCAATTGCAAACGGGCTCTGGGCGGTTTGCGCGGTCAAATAAAGTCCCGGAGCAGCACCTGCAGTTGTCTGAAAAAAATTGGGGGTAACCGGATCGGTAATGTCTGGAACAAGTATAAAATCCGCGGGAGGGCCGTCATTTTGAATGCATTACAGCGCCTGAACCAGGTCAGTGTTAAAGCATGCCAGTTTCCCAAATCAGATTTCAGTCTATTCAGGAGAGGGACAAAATTAAGCGGGTACAATTGCGCCAAATCCGCTGCGATGTCAACGCCCAGGTAACGTATAGATTTTTCAGCTCAGTAGAATGGAAAAGCGGAGCGTAGCCTCTTGGCCTCACCATCCGGGACCGATATATTCAATACAGACAAAGGTGCAATTGATTTTATAGTTTGATAGGCTGCCGTATCGCTGGAGAGTCGCGAGTATATTGGGAAGCGATATGTGTGGATTGAAGACGAAAGAAATTAGATCGTCAGCGTACGCCGCAATTTTGTGGTGTGCCGAGGGTTTGGATATGCCAGTAATATTCGGGTCATTCCGAACGTGACACATAAGTGGTTCCAGTGTCAGAATAAAAATTAGGGGAGACAGAGGGCACCCCTGCCTCGTCCCATTAGTGATGGGGAAAGAGTCCGAGCACTCTGAAAGCACCCAATCTCGTCTGATCTTGGAGGCTAAGAAGAGTCAGGCCTGGTTAGTACCTGGATGGGAGACCACCTGGGAATACCAGTTATTGTAGGCTTCTTTTTATGTTGTTGGCCTTGATTCGTTTTTGTTTTTTTTCGCTTGTTTCCCAAGGTGACCATCTGGGCATTTGTCAAGAGGGTTGAGAGTGCCCAAAGAGTTCGCTTACAGCAGCATCACCCTGAAAGAGCCCTATCTCTTCTCATCTCTGAGGCTAAGAAGGGTTGGGCCTAGTTAGTCCCTGGATGGGAGATGGCTTTGGAATACCAGGTGCCGTAGTCTTCTTTTTATGTTGTTGACATTGACCTGTTTTTTTTTCGCTTGTTTCCCAAGGTGACTATCTTGGCATTTGTCAAGAGGGTTGAGAGTGCCCAAAGAGATTGCCTATGGGCACATAAGCCTGAAAGCGCCCGATCTCCTCTGATCTCAGAGGCTAAACAGGGTCGGGCCTTGCTAGTACCTGGATTGGAGACCAACTGGGAATACTAGGTGCTGGAGGCTTATTTTTATGTTGTTGGCGTTGACTTGTTTTTTTTTTTTTTTGTTTACCAAGGTGACCATCTTGGTGTTTGTCAAGAGGGTTGAGAGTGCTTGAAGAGCTCGCCTATGGCCACATAACCCTGAAAGCACCAGATCTCGTCTGATCTCAGAGACTAAACAGGGTCGGGCCTTGTTAATACCTGGATGGGAGACCACCTGGGAATACTAGGTGCTGTAGACTTCTTCTCATGTTGTTGGCGTTGACTTGATTTTTTTGTTTGTTTCCCAAGGTGACCATATTGGCGTTAGTCAAGGTTGAGAGTGCCTGAAGAAATCTCCTACGGCCACACCACCCTGAAAGAGCCCAATCTCATCTGATCTCAGAGGCTAAGCAGGGTTGGGACCAGTTTAGTACCTGGATGGGAGACCGCCTGGGATTTCCAGATGCTGTAGGCTTCTTTTTATGTTGTGGCCATTGACCTATTTTTTTCTGCTTGTTTCCAAGGTGACCATCTTGGTGTTTGTCAAGAGAGTTGAGAGTGCCTGAAGATATTGGCTACGGCCACATCACCCTGAATCTGTTCCATCTCATCTGATCTTGGAGGCTAAGCAGAGTCCGGCCTGGTTAATGCCTGGATGGGAGACCGCCTGGGAATACCAGGTGTCGTAGGCTTCTTTTTTTTTCAAATATAATTTTTTCTCCAAATAGGGGAAGACGGTCCCCCGAGTACATAATGCAACAGAGAAATACAGAGCAAAAAGCAGCTGAACAATACTTGATACAGGTATATTCGCAACTGTGAGTCTGCCTTCCATCAATCACAATGATTCGAGGCACGGATAAAGTACTGTACCAAGATCCAGGGTCACACAAACCCCAGGTCCCTCCGGCATAATCCATCCAGAGGGGGGTGTGGGGCCGTCATTCCCAATTTTCCACTCTTTCCAAAAGAGAGAGGGGGTGGAGGGGGTGAGAGATAGGGGAGGAAGGCCGAAAAGAGAAGGGTTGAAACATCAGAAAAGGAGAAGAGGGGACGAGACACGATGGCAGCCACTGTCCAAGGGGCCAGTCAAGGAAAGCTCAGAGCACTAAGGCGATAGCAGGCGACATCCTTCCAGCGAGAATATAAAGGTATTCCAGATGTCTCAGGTTTGTTTAAAAAATTCTTGTTTACCTTGTGATGTGAGGATCAAGTCCTCCATTTTTTTTAATGTCCTCTATTTTCCTAAGCCAGTGAGTAATGAAAGGGGGGGAACATTTTTTCCAATAGAGAGGGATGCAGGATTTCGCCGCATTTATCACATGCCGTAAAATAGATTTTTTTGTACTTCTTAATGGGAATCTGTGAATGGTGCAAGAGAAAGAATGCAGCCTCTTCCTGGATGGAGAAGTCTGTGAATTTTTGTGTCATGCATCGGATCTCTGTCCAGAAGTCCACCAAACTGAGGCAGGACCAAAAAATGTGCAGCAACGTGCCCTCTTCTTCTCCACACCTCCAGCATATGTTCGAGGAAGAGGGGAAACATTTCTGCAGCTTTGATGGTGTCAAATACCACCTGGTGAGAAGTTTAAAATTCGTCTCCTGTATCTTCGTGCACAGCGACATTTTGAGAGCCAAAGTGATAATGCGTTGTCTCTGTGCTGGGGAAAATTAGCAATTAAGGTCCTTTTCCCAGTTGGCCAGACAGGTTAAGTGTGGGTAATCTGTTTGAGAGAGAATGTGGGCCAAAGGGCCTTCGCTCCTGCATAGAGTCTCAAACTCCGTCTGAGGGCGGGCGAACGTTTGAGGATTGGGGATGGAATGGAGAAAATGATGTAGTTGCGCCGCTCTCCAAAAAGGCAGTTGGAAAAGCCCTGTCGGATCTGTTAGGGTTGAGAAAGAAGGCCATTTTCCATCAATGACGAATTTAGACGCATTGTCTAGGTTGGAATTTCTAAGTGGGTCCCCAGTTCAAAGGTTGGATGGCCACGTATAGGGAATAGGGGGGAAGTCAAAGACGTGAGTGTGTTTTGGGTAGCGATCAGGTGACTGACTTTCAACTAAGCCCCTATAGTGAGATGTGACATAAATTCTGTGGGTAAATACTTATAGCACCACATGGCGTTTCTTAGCGGAATTCGGGAGTGAGCTTAGAAAGTTTGTTTCGATTCCAGTCCAATACACGCCCCAGATGGGAGGCCAGGTAGTAGCGTCGCAAGTTAGGGAGAACCAACCCTCCCTGTTGTTTAGACAATGTCAGCTGTGACCGCTTAAGTCTGGGATTTTTGTGGGCCCAGTTAAATTGAGTGAGCAAGGATTGAGCTTGCTTAAAAAACAGGACTGGAATCTGGATCGGGAGAGCTTGGAAAAGATAAGTAAATTTAGGGAGTATGTTCATTTTAATGAGATTGCATCTGCTGAACCAGGAATGGAGGCCAGAATGCCACCCGTGAAGCAAACTGCGGATCTTAGTGACAAGGGGTGGGGGGAAGTTCAACATAAACGTACGCGCGATGTCCGGTGGAATGTAAGTACGTGAGTATATCTTACTTATCCATGCCAGCATCCGTTCACTCAGACCTATATGGCGAAGGACCGAGAACATTAATGTCCATTTGACCCGATCAAAAGCCTTCTCAGCATCAGTACTCATGAAAAGACAAGGGGTCCCAGATGACTTTGCTTTACGGATCAGGGTAAGCACCTTAGTGGTGTTGTCCCTATCTTCCCTGGTGGGAATAAAACCTAACTGGTCAATATGTATAAGGGACTACAAGTGATGTGCCAATCACGTGGCGAGGAGTTAGAGAATAGTTTTAGGACCGAATTTTGGAGGGAAATGGGTCTGTAGCTCCCACATAGGCCCGGGTCTTTGCCCTCCTTAGGTATCAACGAGATGTGGGCTCTAAGGGTATCCTCAGGAAAATCCCCATTCGAGCTCAGAGTATTAAATAAATTCACCAAGCGCGGGCCGAGAATAGGGAGGAAGGTCTTAAAGTATTGTGCGGTATATCCGTCAGGGCCCGGAGCCTTACCCACCTTCGGAGGTCCCACGGCCGTCTGGACTTCTTCCAGTGTGATCGGGTCCTCCAAGTACTCCCGTGATTCCGATGAGAGGGTTGGTAGACCAGAACCGGTTACATATCTGTCTATATTGTCCTGTCCAGACCCTGAATCGGGCAGGTTGTAGAGATCAGAGTAACATTTTTCAAAGACTTCGACTATTTGGGTTGGGGTAGAGGCCCTCTGGCCATTCTCATCTATCAACTGTGGTATGTAAGAGCCAGATTTCAACTCCTTTACCGACCTGGCTAAGATTTTTCTGCATTTGTACAGTACAGTACAGGAAGGGTATACTAAAACAGCACAATTATGCTATAGCGCTTACCAGATGTACACTGGGTTTAACGCGCTGTCCTACTTGGGTAATTGGGTAGACAGGTTGGAGAGGGAGCCCCCGAATCCTAGTCCCCCCAGTCCCGGCAGTGGTAAATGTCACGTCTGATACCGGTATGCAAATAAAAGACAATCAGTAACATCAAAGAAACAAAAAACAATAGTATAACCAAAACAGAGGTAGAGCATATAACTGTTAGCACTGAGGGGTCTCCTCGGCTCGCCCTAAACGTAGGCATGCACGAGGGAGTCCGTCACAACAGAAAAGGCATCACAGAATGGGATCCACCACCCCCCGTCCCATACCCCTAAAGTACATGCAGTCCCCGAACAAATGCATTTCTCCCTTTGGCAGATTGTCCTCTCCTTACCCCCTCTCCCCCGTCCACGCCCCGGGGGGGAAAAGGGGCAGGGAAGGGGGGAAAGGGGGAGTGGAAGGGGGGAAATGGGGAGTGGAAGGGGGAAAGGGGGAGGGAAAGGAGGGAAGGGAAGGATGGGAAGGGGGGGAAGGGAGGGGGGAAACAGGGGAGAGGGGACAAACATGCAAAAATGTCAAGTCCTTTAGCGCACTCCCACCAGCAAACACCCGGACCCCATAAATTTCAACTCCTCCCCTCCATGGTCACCACATCAAGATGAAAGAGAAGCAGCCCTGGTCGGTGCATGGAAAATCCGGCAGGCAAGGGGCTGGGGCCACCATCCCTCCATCCAATGGGAGACTTCACCCGAGCAGCAGTCCTGGGGCCCGCCAATTAGTGTCTCTCCTGCATCGCCATCGGGGGCTGTGTAGAGCATCCAGAGGGAGGCTGGGACTGCCCAAACAGTAAGGGGTAAATCCTCCAGGGGGGTCCAGAGTCACCCTGGAGGGAAGCAGTGTCTTGTACCAATAGGCTCAATAAATAAGTCATCCAGGGTCCCCGAAAGCTGCAGAAGGCAATGTCGGCAAAGAGTAGGTGGGAGCCAGAGGGGGGGACAAGGGGCGCATCCAGGGGGAGGGGACACATATGCGGGAATGTCAAGCCCTTCCAGTACAGCGCATTAGGTATCACTCAGACCCCCCAAAGTGCAAATCTCCCATCTAAGGTCAAGACTCCAGAAGGGAAGATGAGCCGCCCTGGTCTGTATATGAAAGAACCTGCTGCCAAGGGGTTGGGGCCATCATCCCTTCCTCCAATGGGAGATGCCACCGGCATGACAGCCCCGTGTCCTGTCAAGTGGTGCCCCTCTGACAATGTCGTTGTGGTATATGTGGAGCATCCAGGGAGAGGCAGGGACTACCCAAACAGTGAGGGGTAAAGCCTCCAAGGGGGACCGGTGTCAGACAGGAGGATAGCGGTGTCTTGTACAAGTTGGTTAATTAGACAAGTCATCCAGTGTGTTTCTGTGAGCAGCGGAAAGAAAGGTCGGTAAGGATTATGAATGGGTGGGGGCCAGGGAGTGCATAAAACTGCCACCAGATGACCGGGGCAGAGAGGGCAAGGGGATGAAAGTCAGATCTGGTCTGATCCAGGACGTTCTTCTGTATAATCTAGCCTATCTGTACACATTAGTCGGTCCTCTGTATACAGAGAGGAGAGAGGCTTGGGTATACAGAGAGCTAATGTATAAAGAGCAGCTAGTGTATACAAAAGACATCCAAGGTTATACAGAGAGACTCGTGTATGCAGAAGACCGGCTAGTTTATACAGAGAGGCAAAGTGTACAAAACACAGGCTAGATTATACAGAAGAACGTCCTGGGTATGCAGAGATGGAGGCTAGGGTATACAGAGAGAGAGACGGTGTTACACAGAGAGGCAGGAGTATGCAGACTTGCTAGTGTATACAGATGGACTAGTGTATACAGTAGACCGGCTAGTTTACACAGAGAGGCTAATGTGTACAAAAGACAGGCTAGTGTATACAGATAGGCTAGATTATACAAAAGAACGTCCTGGGTATGCAGAGATGGATGGCTAGTGTATACAGATAGGCTAGATTATAGAGAAGAACGTCCTGGGTATGCAGAGAGAGAGAGGCTAGTGTATGCAGACTTGCTAGTGTATACCGGTGCACTAGTGTATACAGAGAGGCTTGGGTATACAGAGAGCTAATGTATAAAGAGATGCTAGTGTATACCGACGGACTAGTGTATACAGAGGACCGGCTAGTTTATACAGAGAGGTTAATGTGTACAAAAGACAGGCTAGTTTATACAGATAGGCTAGATTATACAGAAGAACGTCCTTGGTATGCAGAGATGGAGGCTAGGGTATACAGAGAGAGAGAGCGAGGCTGGGTTACACAGAGAGGCAGGAGTATGCAGACTTGCTAGTGTATACAGATGGACTAGTGTATACAGTAGACCGGCTAGTTTACACAGAGAGGCTAATGTGTACAAAAGACAGGCTAGTGTATACAGATAGGCTAGATTATGCAGAAGAAGGTCCTGGTTTATGCAAGAGATGGAGGCTAGGGTATGCAGAGAGAGAGGCTTGGTTACACAGACTTGCTAGTGTATACAGACGGACTAGTGTATACAGAGGACCGGCTAGTTTATACAGAGAGGTTAATGTGTACAAAAGACAGGCTAGTTTATACAGATAGGCTAGATTATACAGAAGAACGTCCTGGGTATGCAGAGATGGATGGCTAGTGTATACAGATAGGCTAGATTATACAGATAGGCTAGATTATACAGAAGAACGTCCTGGGTATGCAGAGATGGAGGCTAAGTTATACAGAGAGAGAGGCTAGAGTACGCATACTTGCTGGTGTATACAGATGGACTAGTGTATACAGAGGACAGGCTAGTTTATACAGAGAGGCTAATGTGTACAAAAGACAGGCTAGTGTATACAAATAGGCTAGATTATAGAGAAGAACGTCCTGGGTATGCAGAGATGGAGGCTGGGTTACACAGAGAGGCTAGTGTATGCAAGCTTGCTAGTGTATACAGACGGACTAGTGTATACAGTAGACCAGCTAGTTTATACAGGGAGGCTAATGTCTACAGAAGACCGGCTAGTGTATACACATAGGCTAGATTATAGAGAAGAACGTCCTGGGTATGCAGAGATGGAAGCTAAGGTATACAGAGAGAGAAGTTGAGTTACAAAGAGAGGATAGTGTAGGCAGACTTGCTAGTGTATACCGGTGGACTAGTGTATACAGAGAGGCTTGGGTATACAGAGAGCTGTATATGTATATGTATAAAGAGATGCTAGTGTATACAAAAGACAACCAAGAGTAGACAGTGAGGATCGTGTATACAGAAGACCGGCTACAGAGAAGCTAATTTGTACAAAAGACAGGCTAGTGTATACAGATAGGCTAGATTATACAGAGGAAGGTCCTGGCTATGCAGAGATGTAGGCTAGGGAATCCAGATAGAGACTGTGTTACACAGAGAGGCTAGAGTATGCAGAAGAACGGCTATTTTTTTTTACAGATAGGCTTGTGTATACAGAAGACAGTCTGGGGAATTCAGTGAGGCTAGTGTATGCAGAGAGGCTGGGACACCGAGACTATTGTAAAAAGAAGGCAGGCTAGTGTATATAGATTACGGGCACCTGTATACAGAAGACAGAGAGGCTAGTCTATATTGAGTGGCTGGTGTACACAGAGAGATTAATGTATACAGAAAAGCTAGCGTGTAAAGAAGACAGGACTTTATTTTTTGCTAATGCAACTACTTTTGAAACATATAAAGTGCTTTTTTCATATTTTGGTGCTGTTAAAAAGTGGTGTATTGTCAGTGGTGATATCAATGTGACAGTTAATGTGGAGAACTACAACTTTTCAAAATAGAGCAAAAGAGTGCTAAGTTTATTTTGTTAAGTCATTGACTAATAGACGTTGAGTAATTGGCCGTTATTGGTTTGGCAGTACATGGTTTATTTTTGATGTAAGATAGTACCAGGATTTAGAGATAGTAATCTGTTTATACTAGTAATAAATATAGCAAAATAACTATAACGGGTTTAAGTGGAAATACACGAAATAACAGCAACAACGTGTGTAGGTTTTTATCAATCAAGTTCATTACGTGTCTTTAATCATGTAGTGAATATACCCCAATATTGGAGCACAAGGATGAGAAAGCATAATAACTAACAGAGGATGACATGGCAAAAAGACAAACTGCATTAGAAATGTGAATATGAATTAGAGTTGAAATGCCAATCGCCACGGCTACGTACAGCAAAGTGTGAGCTAAGCAGCTAAATATTCTGCAATAGCAGAGATTAAGTATTGCAGTCGAAATGAGATCGGAAGCGTTAGTTGCAGTAGCTCCAAAATGACTGAGAAATCATTTCATTACTCTAAATGTAAAAGTTAGCCCGGTAGCACTGAGTGGACTGATATTAGATGAGTGATCGTTCTAGTACAAATTCAGTTTCTTATAGCAGAGAGATACCAGCTAAATGTGAGACGAGCAATTAAACTGTTCACGGTAGCATTGCATTACTCTTAATATGTGCAGCGTGTAAAGAAGCAATAAGATGGTTTTGTATTATCCTAAAATTAGCAGTATACGTAATAAAGGTGAGTAGGTAACCTGGATTTAGACATAGCAAACTCTATAATCTAATTTAGCAAAATTAGAAAAGATAATATTGAGACAGCATATATAGGTCGAGTTTAAGTGGAAATACACAAAATATCTAGCTTACCTTTACATTGTTCAATAGAGCGTTGCAAAGAAATACCAAGGCAGAATGTCGGAATAGCAATTAGATGAGATGATTGCTGTAATCATGAAATATCAGCAACGCCTAGGTTTCTATCGGATGAGAAAGTATAATAACTGGCAAAGTATGACATGGCAAAGAGACAAATTGCATTAGAGATGTGAGATGGACATGAAATGTCAATCCCCATTGGTTACTTACATGTAAACGCAGCTACATACAGCAAAGTGTGAGCTAAGCAGCTAAAGGGTATTTAAGAGTAAATTGACGTAGCTTGAAAATTCCAACGTGTAAATCGTTCCATTAATTATGTTACGCACGAAGACGGCTTACGCTGAATGTTTTCCGTTTCCACTGGTCATCGGCATAATGTATCAGTAACCATGAGCATTAATAATGATAGACAGCTTACAGTAGGATGTATGCATGATGTGAATGTAAAATGAATGTAAAATAGTTGCATTATGTGTTATTAATGTATTGCTATGCTTTGCTACTGCAACCACTTCTCAATCAAGTAAACCGTCCCACTGCTTTTCTCACATTTTGCCGCTGTTAAAACATGTGTTGCAAGGGTTATGTGTTACAAATGGTTATCAGTGTGACAGTTAATGTGGAGAAGAAGTAATACACAAAATAGAGTCAGAAAGAGAATCCTATTGCATAGAGGTAGCGAGAGATGGTTGCATTAATCTTAATGTGCAGTGTGTAAAAGGTTTTAAAAAGATGGTTTTGTGTGACTTTTGCTTTAACGTAAAATTAGCTGTAGACATTATAACTTGTTACAATGATTTGGTAATCTCTATAAAATAATAATAATAAGTATAGCAAAACAAATTAGGAAAATTCTGAGGCAGTATGTATAGGTCGAGATATAGTGAATACACAAAAGGGATCAAGGGATAGTAGCAAAGTCAAGGGATAAATGCAAAGGTACTCTATTTAACAGTAAATTGACGTAGCTTGCAAATTCCAACGTGTAAATCGTTCCATTCATTTTGCTGCTCAAGAAGACGGCTTACACTGACTTTTTTCCGTTTCCACTGGAAAGAGAATCCTATTGCATAGAGGTAGCGAGAGATGGTTGCATTACTCTTAATGTGTAAAGGTTTTAAAAAGATGGTTTTGTGTGAATTTTGCTTTAACGTAAAATTAGCTGTGGACATTATAACTATGGTTAGGTTTACAATGATTTAGAGTTAGTAATCTCTATGATATAATAATAATAAGTATAGCAAAACAAATTAGGAAAATATTGAGGCAGTATATATAGGTCGAGATAAAGTGAATACACAAAAGGGATCAAGGGATAGTTGCAAAGTCAAGGGATAAATGCAAAGGTACATTATTTAAGAGTAAATTGACGTAGCTTGCAAATGCTCCAACGTGTAAATCGGTCCATTAATTTTGTTACGCACGAAGACGGCTTACACTGACTGTTTTCCGTTTCCACTGGAATGAGAATCCTATTGCATAGAGGTAGCGAGAGATGGTTGCATATGGCAGAAAGACGGCTTACACTGCTTTTCTCACATTTTGCTGCGGTAAAAAGAAATGTTTTGTCACTGTGTTTTAACTGTGACAGATAAGGTGGAGAAAAAGAAGTAATACAGAAAATAGAGTCAAAACGTGGAAACGTTTATTTGTCATGACAGCTGATACTGGTTGAGCAATAAAACTGTTTTATTAAGATGTAAGACTAGTTTTATTCTCTACATGTAGGCTTTTAACCGAGTTGTATAATATAGGCGACCAATAGGACATTTAAATGGCTTAATATTGTAGGGAGGAAGTATCGCTGTTCAAAGGTAAGAGATTGAAAGCTTAGCTTGAAAATGGCCGAGAAATAGTTGCGTTAGTCTAAATTTAAAGGATATGCCGGTACCAATGAGAAAGCTTATTGATTGACTAGTTGATCTTTGCATTACACAATCCTATTATTATTATTATTATTATTATTATTAATAAGATCATAGTGCAGAGAGATACTCAGTTAATGTCAGAGATACTCGGTCAATGTCAGAAAAGCAATAAAACTGTTTACATCGTTAGAGAGCGATGGTTACATTACTCTTAGTATGTGCAGCATGTCTGGTAGCAAAAAGCGGTAGAAGTGAATAGATTTAAGCGGATTTTGAGATAGTACTCTCCATTTCTAATAAGAAATAAAGAAAAATAAGTCAGGATGGTGTGTCAGGACTGTCACATACTCAAGGTCCCGGTACAAATATGCAAAATAGAGCAAAAGAGTACATGGTTTATTTTGATGTATGATAGTTTTATTGCATGCTTGATGTGGATGATTAAAATCGTGTAGTGATCTATATTTAGCATAAGAATGAAAAGGCATAACATGGCAATGAGACAAACTCCATTAGAGATGTGAGCTAGATGAAATGATGAAATGTCTCTGTATAGCCCAGATTGTCTTCTGTTATCACTTAGCCTACCCTCTAAATTCACTAGCCTCTCTATATACACCAGCATGTTTACACTAGCCGGTCTTCTGCATACAATAGCCTGTCTTCCATATACACTAGCCTATGTTCTGAATACACTAGCCCGTCTTCTGTCTTCTGTATGCCCTAGCCTGTCTTCTGTATACATTAGTCTCTCTGTATAAACTAGCATCTCTGTATAACCCCAAACTGTCTTCTGTAAAAACTTGTCTCTCTTTATAGCCTGTCTAGCCTTTCTTCTGTACACACTAGCTTCTCTGTATACACTAACCAGGCTTCTATATACAATAGCTTCACTCTATGCACTAGCCTCTCTGTATAATCTAGCCTCTCTATATACCCTCTCTCTATATATAGTGTTCTGCATCTCCGTAGTGGTAGCCTCTCCGTAGAAGCCAGCCTTTATTCTGTATTCACTAGCCTTTCTTCTGTATGCTGTAGTCTTTTATATATACTAGCTTCTCTGTACACCCTTGCATCTCTGTAATACACTAAACCCTCTGTATACCACAGCCTGTCTTCTGTATACACTAGACTGTAAACACTAGCTAGAATACACCAGCCTGTCTTCTGTACCCACTAGAATCTCTGTATACACTACCCAGTCTTCTGTATACACTGTCAGCTTGGATGTATACCCAAGCCTGTCTTCTGTATACACTAGTCTCTCTATATCCACTGTCCTATCTGTATACACTCGACTCTCTCTATACACTAACCTCTCTATATACACTAACATCTTTGTATATACTAGCCTCTCTTTAAATTAGCCTCTCTGTGTACCCCAGCCTCATTGTTTACTCTAGCATCTCTGTATACTCAAGCCTATCTGCATTCACTAGCCTGTATTCACTAGCCTTATATATACTAGCTTCCTGCTTCTCTGTACACCCTTGCATCTCTGTACACTAGACTCTCTGAATACACTAAACCCTCAGTATACCAAAGCCTGTCTTCTGTATGCATTAGACTGTAAAAACTAGCTAGAATACACCAGCCTGTCTTCTTTACCCAATAGACTCTCTGTATGCACTACCCAGTCTTCTGTATACACTGTCAGCTTGGATGTATACCCAAGCCTGTCTTCTGTATACACTAGTTTCTCTATATGCACTGTCCTTTCTGTATACTCTCGACCCTCTCTATACATTAACCTCTCTATATACACTAACATCTTTGTATATACTAGCCTCTCTTTAAATTAGCCTCTCTGTGTACCCCAGCCTCACTGTTTACTCTAGCATCTCTGTATACTCAAGCCTATCTACATACACGAGTCTTCTGTATTGTGTATTAACTAGCCTTTCTTCTGTATGCTGTAGTCTTCTATATATACCAGCATCTCTGTACACCCTTGCATCTCTGTAAACACTGTGTAAACTAGCCAGTCTTATGTATACACTCGTCAGCTGTATACACTAGACTCTCTGAATACACTAAACTCTCTGTATACCACAGCCTGTCTTCTGTATACACTAGACTGTAAAAACTAGCTAGAATACACCAGCCTGTCTTCTGTACCCACTAGACTCTCTGTATACACTACCCAGTCTTCTGTATAGAATGTCAGCTTTCATGCCCTTTCTGTCACTGACCTTTCTGTATACACTCGACTCTCTCTATACACTAACCTCTCTATATACACTAACATCTTTGTATTTGTCTTTAAACTAGCCTCTCTGTGTACCCCAGCCTCACTGTTTACTCTAGCATCTCTGTATACTCAAGCCTATCTACATACACGAAACCTGTATTCTGTATTCACTAGCCTTTCTTCTGTATGCTGTAGTCTTCTATATATACCAGCTTCTCTGTACACCCTAGCACTGTAACAGTACTAGGTTCCTGTATTACAGAAACAGAACACCAGCAATAAGGTGTATACTGTGCAGGAGGCACACAACACCGACTCTAACTTCTGCACTGCAGATGCATGTATTGCAGAAATTGAACACCAGTAATAAAGGGTAGCTTCAGGTGTGTACTGTGCAGGAGGCACATAACACCCATTGTAACAGTGCTAGGTTCCCAAGCAGTAAAGACACTGTCCCTGCCTATCGTCCTCTTTCCCTGACCACCGCAACACACTATACAAGGCCGCCATGCTGGCGGCCTTATATAGTGTGGGGTGTGTACTAAACTCCCTGAGCTATAATTGGCCGCAGGAATCCTGCCTGTGGTGAATTGTGGCTCTCCTCACACAGGATGTCACATCTGTTCTTATTATATAGAACCTATTATGCTCCTCGTAAACTTTTTCAGTTTGGCCAAACGGCCGGACGCAAGTTGCCCCCGGTGCGGGAACATGGGGGGAGACATGATGCACATGTTTTGGAGATACCCGAAGTTGATCCGCTACTGGACAGAGGTGACAGGAACCATTGATCGGGTGGTTGGAACCTCCACCATGATGGAGGCAAAGTATTGTCTCCTGGGATTAGTTGAAGGAGTTGGAAACCCGGGAAGTAGCCAGATGGCAGTTCTGAGATGCCTATTTCAGGCAAGGAAACTGATTGCCCAACCCTGCTTAGCCTCCAATGTTGGCAATGACTTGTTTTTTTTCGCTTGTTTCCCAAGATGACCATGTTGGCGTTTGTCAAGATGGTTGAGAGTGCCCGAAGAGATCGCCTATGGCCCCATCACCTTGAAAGTGCCTGATCTTGTCTGATCTCGGAGGCTAAGCATTGTCGGGCCTGATTAGTAACTGGATGGGAGACCAACTGGGAATACCAGGTGCCGTAGCATTCTTTTTATGTTGTTGGCGTTGACATGCTTTTTTTTTCCGCTTGTTTCCCAAGGGGATCATCTTGGCATTTGTCAAGAGGGCTGAGAGAGCCCAAAGAAATCTCCTACGGCCACATCCCCCTGAAAGCGCCCGATCTCATCTGATCTCAGAGGCTAAGCAGGGTCCGGCCTGGATAGTACTTTGACCTGTTTTTCTTTCGCTTGTTTCCCAAGGTGACCATTTTAGCATCAGTCAAGAGTTTTGAGTATGTCCCAAAGCGTTCGCCTGAGGTCACATCACCCTGAAAGCGCCCGATCTCAGAGGCTAAGCAGGGTCTGGGTCAGATGGGAGACCGCCAGGGTCTATGTTGTTGGCGTTGACCTTTTTTTTTCCACTTGTTTCCCAAGATAACCATCTTGGTATTTGTCAAGAGGGTTGAGAGTGTCTAAATAGAACACCTATGGCCACATCACCCTGAAAGTGCACAATCTCATCTGATCTCGGAGGCCTAGCAGTGTACGGCCTGGTTAATACCTGTATGGGAGACCATCTGTGAATACCAGGTGCCGTAGGCTTCTTTTTATGTTGTTGGCATTTACCTGTTTATTTTCGCTTGTTTCCCAAGGTGACCATCTTGGTGTTTAACAAGAGGGTTGAGAGTGCCCAAAGAGATCACCTACGGCCCCATCACCCTGAAAGCGCCCAATCTCATCTGATCTCAGAGGCTAAACAGTGTCGGGCCTGGTTAGTACCTGAATGGGAGACCGCCTGGAAATACCAGGTGCCATAGACTTCTTTTTTTGTTGTTGGCTTTGAACTGTTTTTTTCGCTTGTTTCTCAAGGCGACCATCTTGGCGTTTGTCAAGAGGGTTGGCCGTGTCTTGAAGAGAACGCTTACGGCCACATCACACTGAAAGCACCGGATCTCGTCTGATTTCAGAGGCTTAGCAGCATCAGGCCTGGTTAGTACCTGGATGGGAGACTGCCTGGGAAGACCAGGTTACATAAAAGGATCTGGTCTGGTAGTGTCTTGATTGGGAGATCGCCTGGGAATACCGGATGCCGTAGGATTCTTTTTATGTTGTTGGCTTTGACCTGTTTTTTTTCCCTTTTTTCCCAAGGTGACCATCTTGGCATTTGTCAAGAGGGTTAAGAGTGCACAAAGAAATTGCCTACGGGCACAACACCCTGAAAGCGCCCAATCTCGTTTGGTCTCAGAGGCTAAGCAGGGTTGGGCCTGGTTTGTACCTGGATGGGAGACCGCCTGGGTTTTCCAAATGCTGCAGGCTTCTTTTTATGTTGTTGGCGTTGACTTGTTTTTTTTGTTTGTTTCCCAAGGTGACCATCTTGGCGTTTGTCAAGAGGGTTGAGCGTGCATTTGATCTCAGAGGCTAAGCAGGGTTGGGACCTGGTTAGTACCGGGATGGGAGACCGCCTGGGATTTCTCGATGCCATAGGCTTTTTTTTTAAGTTGTTGGCATTGACTTATTTTTTTTTTTTGTTTTATTCTTTTATTAAGTATACGTAGAACAATATAAATATAACAGTCAACCATACAGCATGACCCAGGGTCACAATTACATGCTAACAAAAAATAGGCAGCCAAATAACTCTGGGTTCTCAGAGGGGAGTCCTACAGTTTCATGCAGAAAATAGAGAAACCCCACCTCCGACATGTAGTACAGTATAACTAGTGCAGCTCCGTTCGGACAAATGTAATCATGGAGAACAACTGGGACCACAGAGAGCCAGCTTATCATGACCTACGTGAACCAGAGCAAAATATGAGCCGGTCATGTCCAGAACCCTGGGGTTCTTCTGGGTCCCGAAGGCTAGTAAGGAGACAAGGCATAGTCAAAAGGGAGGACGGGGGAAGAAGAGAGTGCAAAGACGGAGAGAGAGGAGGTGGGGGGATGGCGACGGGGAAAAAAAGAAAAATAAAGACAAAAAGGAGGGGGGGAATGCCACCCAGGGCAGACATGGCCTACGTAGGTAAACGTTAGATGTTCAGTCGTTTTCTGGGACGGAGGCACTGCTCACCTCCCGAATGTAGTCTCGAGTACCAGTAAAATACGTCCAGGGCCTCCATGTAACACTAAATGCCTCTTCAGTGTTGTGAAGGGTGGCGGTCAATTCTTCCATCCGGAGAATATGATTGACTTTGGAATACCACAGCACCTTGGATGGGGGCTGAGGCTGCCTCCACAGTACGGGAATGCAGGCCCGGGCGGCATTCAGGAGTTGCATCGTGAGGGTTTTTTTGTATTTTCGAACAGGCTGTTCGGTCAAGTGTAGAAGGCACGCTACTGGGGACCCAAAAGTTCCTCAAGGTCGGGCATGCCCAGAAAAGGTGTCCCATGGTCCCCATATCTGAATTTCACCTCCAACAAACATCCGGGATCGATCTATCCATTTTATTCAGAAGGTATGGGACTCTATACCAGCGTGAGACTATCTTGTATCTTGATATTGGTTTGCGATGGAAGCTTTATGTACTAAGGTCAGGATCTTCCCTATCTGTTGTGGGGTAAATGTGATGCCTAAGTCCCTCTCCCATTTGTGGATAAATGGTGGGGGTCGACTCCTCCTCCTGACTACTCAATAGGTTGTACAGGAGGGAGAGGGTGTGTCGCACAGGTTCCCTTTTGTGACAGATGGATTTATAGGGTGTCAGGTCTCTAGGAGTGTAGGGGGCCCTTTGTATGGCCAGAAGAAAGTGACGAAGTTGATAAGCACTAAACAAGTCAAGCGGAGGGTCAGAAAGCTCGGCGACAGTTTACGTGGTCGGGAGCCCTCCCGTGGGCCACACCTCTCCCAGACGCTGTTTCCCCACCACTGTCAACTGTCACAGTTTCTTGTTGGTAAATCCCGATGGGAAGTCTGGATTACCTATAACCGGAGTCATTGGTGATGGCAGGGGAGCAATGTGTGTGCAGCGGAACAACCTCCGCACAACAGCCAACGTAGCTCCCACTACGGGGTGACCTCTGAGGTCTTTTGGTAGGGAGGACAGGAGCCACGGGGAGGTCAATAGGGGAATGGATCCATCCTCAATCTCCATCTCCACCCACTGCTTGTGTGGGCCATTACAATGCCAATCAACGACTCTCGCTAGCAGAGTCACTCTGTAGTATTGTCTGAGATCTGGGAGACCCAGACCCCCCTTGTCCTTTGGTCTGGCAAGCAATTGCAAACGGGCTCTGGGCGGTTTGCGCGCCCAAATAAAGTCCCGGAGCAGCACCTGCAGTTGTCTGAAAAAAATTGGGGGTAACCGGATCGGTAATGTCTGGAACATGTATAAGATCCGAGGGAGGGCCATCATTTTGAATGCATTACAGCGCCCGAACCAGGTCAGTGTTAAAGCATTCCAGTTTCCCAAATCAGATTTCAGTCTATCCAGGAGAGGGACAAAATTAAGCAGGTACAATTGCGCTAAATCCGCTGCGATGTCAACGCCCAGTTAATGTATAGATTTTTCAGCCCAGTAGAATGGAAAAGAGGAGCGGAGCCTCTTGGCCTCACCATCCGGAACCGATATATTCAATACATATAGGCTGCCGTGTCGCTGTAGAGACGCAAGTATTTTGGGAAGCAAAATGTGTGGATTGGAGACGGAAAAAATTAGATCGTCAGCGTACGCCGCAATTTTGTGGTGTGCCGAGGGTTTGGATATGCCAGTAATATTCGGGTCATTCCGAACGTGACACATAAGTGGTTCCAGTGTCAGAATTAAAATTAGGGGAGACAGAGGGCACCCCTGCCTCGTCCCATTAGTGATGGGGAAAGAGTCCGAGCACCACTCGGTCACCCGTACCGCTGCCGATGGCGTGGAGTAAAGCGACATTACCCAGCTCATCATGTTGGGGCCAAGACCTATATGTTCCAGGGTGGCCTGCATAAAGTGCCAGGCCACCCTGTCAAAGGCCTTCTCCGTGTCCGTTGACAACATAAGCAAGGGCCTTCCCTGTACATGCGCCGCATGGATTAAATTGAGGACTCGGGCCGTATTGTCTCTAGCTTCCGACTTATTTTTATTTTTTTGCTTGTTTCCCAAGGTGACCATCTTGGCGTTTGTCAAGAGGGTTGAAAGTGCCTGAAGAGATTGCCTACGGGCACATCACCCTGAAAGCACCCGATCTCGTTTGATGTTGGAGGCTAATAGAGTCGGGCCTTGTTAGTACCTGGATGGGAGACCGCCTGGGAATACCAGGTGTCGTAGACTTCTTTTTATGTTGTTGGCGTTGACCTGTTTTTTTTTCGCTTATTTCCCAAAGTGACCATCTTGGTGTTTGTCAAGAGGGTTGAGAGTGCCTGAAGAGATTGCCTATGGCCACATCACTCTGAAAGCACCCAATCTTGTCTGATCTTGGAGGTTAAGAAGAGTCGGGCCTGGTTAGTACCTGGATGGGAGACCACCTGGGATTACCAGTTATTGTAGGCTTCTTTTTATGTTGTTGGCGTTGATTCGTTTTTTTTTTTTTTGCTTGTTTCCCAAGGTGACCATCTTGGCATTTGTCAAGAGGGTTGAGAGTGCCCAAAGAGATCGCTTACAGCAGCATCACCCTGAAAGAGCCCTATCTCTTCTCTTTTCTGAGGCTAAGAAGGGTTGGGCCTTGTTAGTACCTGGATGGGAGATGGCGTTGGAATACCAGGTGCCGTATTCTTCTTTTTATGTTGTTGACATTGACCTGTTTTTTTTTCACTTGTTTCCCAAGGTGACCATCTTGGCATTTGTCAAGAGGGTTGAGAGTGCCCGAAGAGATCACCTACGGCCCCATCACCCTGAAAGCGCCCAATCTCATCTGATCTCGGATGCTAAACAGTGTCGGGCCTGGTTAGTACCTGGATGGGAGACCGCCTGGGAATACCAGGTGCCATAGGCTTCTGTTTTTTTTGTTTTTTTATTTAGTAGTATGCGACATACAATGCAAAGGCAACTTCACAGAATGTGTGATACAAATAGTTACAAACAAACGATCATATTGCATGTCTACCCAATTACCCAAGTAGGACAGCGCGTTAAACACAGTGTACATCTGGTAAGCGCTATAGCATAATTGTGCTGTTTTAGTATACCCTTCCTGTACTGTTGAGTGCGGACAACCCTTAATTTCCCTCTCCCCCTGGGGTTGAGGTGCCCGGCCTCTTTTTCCCTTTACCTTTCCTTGCATTTGCCCTTCCTTTCTCCCCCTTAGTTCCCACCATGCATTACCTACCCAAAACCTACCTTGGTTCAACTTTCTTTGCTTTTCTCTGATGTCCCTCCCCGAGGAGCGATGGCAGACTCAGTCAAGGTCACCTCTCTAAACGTTAAGGGACTGAACTCCCCTGAAAAACGGTGGATCCTCCTGTGAGAACTGAACACATCCTGTACTGATGTGGCCTTTATACAAGAAACACATTTTAAAAATACTAGCCTCCCCTTTCTATGGTCGAGATCCTTCCCTAAGGTCTACCACTCTACTAACCCCTCCTCTCCATTCTGATCTCTAGCAGGCTCCCCTGGGTTCTCCAGGATTCTCTGGTGGACCCTGGGGGCCAATATCTTTTTCTTAGGGGCCACATTGGAGAGCGCCTTTTTACATTTGCCACTGTGTACGCTCCCAATGATCACCAAGACACGTTCCTCAGAACTACCCTGCACAGATGATGTGACTTTCGGGAGGGCCAATTGATATTAGGTGGGGACTTTAATGTCCCCTTTCGCCATCGGTTGACACTTCTGCCTCTTGCTCCTCGCTCCCTACCCCTCACCTAGGTCTCTATTCTGGCACCTTAATGAGAGCCTGCTCCAGATACCGGAAGTTTTAGCAGATGTGACCAGGGAATTGGACCTTTATTTCCAAGAAAACTAAAGCAGGACTGTGACCCGGGGATAATTTGGGAGGCTCACAAGTCAGTACTCCGCAGGGTACTTATCAGGCACGGGGCGCGCATCAAACGAGCACGGAAGGAACAGCTTGCTAATCTGTTTCCTGAACTTGCCTCTGTGGAAGCGAAACATAAACATACCCCCTTACGGACCTTAGAGATTGAATTGGGGACACTCCATACCCATATTGCTGTCCTACTCCATTATAAAGCGAAAGCGGCACTCCAGTTTTGTCGTAAACTGACGTAGGAGTCAGAGGACAAATGCAGAAAAATCTTAGCCAGGTCGGTAAAGGAGTTGAAATCTGGCTCTTACATACCACAGTTGATAGATGAGAATGGCCAGAGGGCCTCTACCCCAACCCAAATAGTCGAAGTCTTTGAAAAATGTTACTCTGATCTCTACAACCTGCCCGATTCAGGGTCTGGACAGGACAATATAGACAGATATGTAACCGGTTCTGGTCTACCAACCCTCTCATCGGAATCACGGGAGTACTTGGAGGACCCGATCACACTGGAAGAAGTCCAGACGGCCGTGGGACCTCCGAAGGTGGGTAAGGCTCCGGGCCCTGACGGATATACCGCACAATACTTTAAGACCTTCCTCCCTATTCTCGGCCCGCGCTTGGTGAATTTATTTAATACTCTGAGCTCGAATGGGGATTTTCCTGAGGATACCCTTAGAGCCCACATCTCGTTGATACCTAAGGAGGGCAAAGACCCAGGCCTATGTGGGAGCTACAGACCCATTTCCCTCCAAAATTCGGTCCTAAAACTATTCTCTAACTCCTCGCCACGTGATTGGCACATCACTTGTAGTCCCTTATACATATTGACCAGTTAGGTTTTATTCCCACCAGGGAAGATAGGGACAACACCACTAAGGTGCTTACCCTGATCCGTAAAGCAAAGTCATCTGGGACCCCTTGTCTTTTCATGAGTACTGATATTGACCAGTTAGGTTTTATTCCCACCAGGGAAGATAGGGACAACACCACTAAGGTGCTTACCCTGATCCGTAAAGCAAAGTCATCTGGGACCCCTTGTCTTTTCATGAGTACTGATGCCGAGAAGGCTTTTGATCGGATCAAATGGACATTAATGTTCTCGGTCCTTCGCCATATAGGTCTGAGTGAACGGATGCTGGCATGGATAAGTAAGATATACTCACGTACTTACATTCCACCGGACATCGCGCGTACGTTTATGTTGAACTTCCCCCCACCCCTTGTCACTAAGATCCGCAGTTTGCTTCACGGGTGGCATTCTGGCCTCCATTCCTGGTTCAGCAGATGCAATCTCATTAAAATGAACATACTCCCTAAATTTACTTATCTTTTCCAAGCTCTCCCGATCCAGATTCCAGTCCTGTTTTTTAAGCAAGCTCAATCCTTGCTCACTCAATTTAACTGGGCCCACAAAAATCCCAGACTTAACCGGTCACAGCTGACATTGTCTAAACAACAGGGAGGGTTGGTTCTCCCTAACTTGCGACGCTACTACCTGGCCTCCCATCTGGGGCGTGTATTGGACTGGAATCGAAACAAATTTTCTAAGCTCACTCCCGAATCCCGCTAAGAAGCGCCATGTGGTGCTATAAGTATTTACCCACAGAATTTATGTCACATCCCACTATAGGGGCTTAGTTGAAAGTCAGTCACCTGATCGCTACCCAAAACACACTCACGTCTTTGACTTCCCCCCTATTCCCTATACGTGGCCATCCAACCTTTGAACTGGGGACCCACTTAGAAATTCCAACCTAGACAATGCGTCTAAATTCGTCATTGATGGAAAATGGCCTTCTTTCTCAACCCTAACAGATCCGACAGGGCTTTTCCAACTGCCTTTTTGGAGAGCGGCGCAACGACATCATTTTCTCCATTCCATCCCCAATCCTCAAACGTTCGCCCGCCCTCAGACGGAGTTTGAGACTCTATGCAGGAGCGAAGGCCCTTTGGCCCACATTCTCTCTCAAACAGATTACCCACACTTAACCTGTCTGGCCAACTGGGAAAAGGACCTTAATTGCTAATTTTCCCCAGCACAGAGACAACGCATTATCACTTTGGCTCTCAAAATGTCGCTGTGCACGAAGATACAGGAGACGAATTTTAAACTTCTCACCAGGTGGTATTTGACACCATCAAAGCTGCAGAAATGTTTCCCCTCTTCCTCGAACATATGCTGGAGGTGTGGAGAAGAAGAGGGCACGTTGCTGCACATTTTTTGGTCCTGCCTCAGCTTGGTGGACTTCTGGACAGAGATCCGATGCATGACACAAAAATTCACAGACTTCTCCATCCAGGAAGAGGCTGCATTCTTTCTCTTGTACCATTCACAGATTCCCATTAAGAAGTACAAAAAAATCTATTTTACGGCATGTGATTAATGTGGCGAAATCCTGCATCCCTCTCTATTGGAAAAAATGTTCCCCCCCTTTCATTACTCACTGGCTTAGGAAAATAGAGGACATTAAAAAAAATGGAGGACTTGATCCTCACATCACAAGGTAAACAAGAATTTTTTAAACAAACCTGAGACATCTGGAATACCTTTATATTCTCGCTAGAAGGATGTCGCCTGCTACCGCCTTAGTGCTCTGAGCTTTCCTTGACTGGCCCCTTGGACAGTGGCTGCCATCGTGTCTCGTCCCCTCTTCTCCTTTTCTGATCTTTCAACCCTTCTCTTTTCGGCCTTCCTCCCCTATCTCTCACCCCCTCCACCCCCTCTCTCTTTTGGAAAGAGTGGAAAATTGGGAATGACGGCCCCACACCCCCCTCTGGATGGATTATGCCGGAGGGACCTGGGGTTTGTGTGACCCTGGATCTTGGTACAGTACTTTATCCGTGCCTCGAATCATTGTGATTGATGGAAGGCAGACTCACAGTTGCGAATATACCTGTATCAAGTATTGTTCAGCTGCTTTTTGCTCTGTATTTCTCTGTTGCATTATGTACTCTGGGGACCGTCTTCCCCTATTTGGAGAAAAAATTATATTTGAAAAAAAAAAGAAGCCTACGACACCTGGTATTCCCAGGTGGTTTCCCATCCAGGCATTAACCAGGCCTGACCCTGCTTAGCCTCCAAGATCAGACGAGATGGAACAGATTCAGGGTGATGTGGCCATAGCCGATATCTTCAGGCACTCTCAACTCTCTTGACAAACACCAAGATGGTCACCTTGGAAACAAGCGGAAAAAAATAGGTAAACGGCCACAACATAAAAAGAAGCCTACGGCATCTGGAAATCCCAGGCGGTCTCCCATCCAGGTACTAAACTGGTCCCAACCCTGCGTAGCCTCTGAGATCAGATGAGATTGGGCTCTTTTAGGGTGGTGTGGCCGTAGGAGATTTCTTCAGGCACTCTCAACCTTGACTAACGCCAATATGGTCACCTTGGGAAACAAACAAAAAAATCAAGTCAACGCCAACAACATGAGAAGAAGTCTACAGCACCTAGTATTCCCAGGTGGTCTCCCATCCAGGTATTAACAAGGCCCGACCCTGTTTAGTCTCTGAGATCAGACGAGATCTGGTGCTTTCAGGGTTATGTGGCCATAGGCGAGCTCTTCAAGCACTCTCAACCCTCTTGACAAACACCAAGATGGTCACCTTGGTAAACAAACAAAAAAAAAAAACAAGTCAACGCCAACAACATAAAAATAAGCCTTCAGCACCTAGTATTCCCAGGTGGTCTCCAATCCAGGTACTAGCAAGGCCCGACCCTGTTTAGCCTCTGAGATCAGAGGAGATCGGGCGCTTTCAGGCTTATGTGCCCATAGGCAATCTCTTTGGCCACTCTCAACCCTCTTGACAAATGCCAAGATGGTCACCTTGGGAAACAAGCGGAAAAAAAACAAAACGAATCAAGGCCAACAACATAAAAAGAAGCCTACAATAACTGGTATTCCCAGGTGGTCTCCCATCCAGGTACTAACCAGGCCTGACTCTTCTTAGCCTCCAAGATCAGACGAGATTGGGTGCTTTCAGAGTGCTCGGACTCTTTCCCCATCACTAATGGGACGAGGCAGGGGTGCCCTCTGTCTCCCCTAATTTTTATTCTGACACTGGAACCACTTATGTGTCACGTTCGGAATGACCCGAATATTACTGGCATATCCAAACCCTCGGCACACCACAAAATTGCGGCGTACGCTGACGATCTAATTTTTTTCGTCTCCAATCCACACATTTCGCTTCCCAATATACTCGTGGCTCTCCGGCGATACGGCATTATATCAAACTATAAAATCAATTGCACCATCGGCTGTATTGAATACCTATGTGAACCAGAGTAAAATATGAGCCGGTCGTGTCCAGAACCCTGGGGTTCTTCTGGGTCCCAAAGGCTAGTAAGGAGACAAGGCATAGTGAAAAGTGAGGACGGGGGAAGAAGAGAGTGCAAAGACGGAGAGAGAAGAGGGGGGGAGGGGATGGCGGCGGGGAAAAAAAGAAAATAAAGACAAAAAGGGAAGGGGGGGAATGCCACCCAGGGCAGACTTGGCCTACGTAGGTAAACGTTAGATGTTCAGTCGTTTTCTGGGACAGGGGCGCTGCTCACCTCCCAAATGTAGTCTCAAGTACCAGTAAAATACCTCCAGGGCCTCCATGTAACACTAAATGCCTCTTCAGTGTTGTGAAGGGTGGCGGTCAATTCTTCCATCCGGAGAATATGATTGACTTTGGAATACCACAGCACCTTGGATGGGGGCTGAGGCTGCCTCCACAGTGTGGGAATGCAGGCCCGGGCGGCGTTCAGGAGTTGCATCGCGAGGGTTTTTTTGTATTTTCGAACAGGCTGTTCGGTCAAGTGTAGAAGGCACGCTGCTGGGTTGTCTGCGATATCTACATTTCTGAGAGTTTTTATCGTCCCGGTCACCTCCACCCAAAAGTTCCTCAAGGCCGGGCATGCCCAGAAAATGTGTCCCATGGTCCCCGTATCTGAATTGCACCTCCAACAAACATCCGGAATCGATCTATTCATTTTATTCAGAAGGTATGGGACTCTATACCAGCGTGAGACTATCTTGTATCCTGATTCTTGATATTGGTTTGCGATGGAAGCTTTATGTACTAATGTCAGGATCTTCCCTATCTGTTGTGGGGTAAATGTGATGCCAAATGCAATCTCCCATTTGTGGATAAATGGTGGGGTCGACTCCTCCTCCTGACTACTTAATAGGTTGTACAGGAGGGAGAGGGTGTGTTGCACAGGTTCCTTTTTGTGACAGATGGATTCATAGGGCGTCAGGTCTCTAGGAGTGTATGGGGCCCTTTGTATGGCCAGAAGAAAGTGACGAAGTTGATAAGCATTAAACAAGTCAAGCGGAGGGTCAGAAAGCTCGGCGACAGTTTGCGTGGTCGGGAGCCCTCCCGAGGACCACACCTCTCCCAGACGCTTTTTCCCCACCACTGTCAACTGTCGCAGTTTCTTGTTGGTAAATCCCGGTGGGAAGTCTGGATTACCTATAACCGGAGTCATTGGTGACGGCAGGGGAGCAATGTGTGTGCAGCGGAACAACCTCCGCACAACAGCCAACGTAGCTCCCACTACGGGGTGATCTCTGAGGTCTTTTGGTAGGGAGGACAGGAGCCACGGGGAGGTCAATAGGGGAATGGATCCATCCTCAATCTCCATCTCCACCCACTGCTTGTGTGGGCCATTACAATGCCAATCAACGACTCTCGCTAGCAGAGTCGCTCTGTTGTATTGTCTCAGATCTGGGAGACCCAGACCCCCCTTGTCCTTTGGTCTGGCAAGCAATTGCAAACGGGCTCTGGGCGGTTTGCGCGCCCAAATAAAGTCCCGGAGCAGCACCTGCAGATGTCTGAAAAAGATTGGGGGTAACCGGATCGGTAATGTCTGGAACAAGTATAAGATCCCTCTCCCATTTGTGGATAAATGGTGGGGGTCGACTCCTCCTCCTGACTACTTAATAGGTTGTACAGGAGGGAGAGGGTGTGTCGCACAGGTTCCTTTTTGTGACAGATGGATTCATAGGGCGTCAGGTCTCTAGGAGTGTAGGGGGCCCTTTGTATGGCCAGAAGAAAGTGATGAAGTTGATAAGCACTAAACAAGTCAAGCAGAGGGTCAGAAAGCTTGGCGACAGTTTGCGTGGTCGGGAGCCCTCCCGAGGGCCACGTCTGGCAAGCAATTGCAAACGGGCTCTGGGCGGTTTGCGCGGTCAAATAAAGTCCCGGAGCAGCACCTGCAGTTGTCTGAAAAAAATTGGGGGTAACCGGATCGGTAATGTCTGGAACAAGTATAAAATCCGCGGGAGGGCCGTCATTTTGAATGCATTACAGCGCCTGAACCAGGTCAGTGTTAAAGCATGCCAGTTTCCCAAATCAGATTTCAGTCTATTCAGGAGAGGGACAAAATTAAGCGGGTACAATTGCGCCAAATCCGCTGCGATGTCAACGCCCAGGTAACGTATAGATTTTTCAGCTCAGTAGAATGGAAAAGCGGAGCGTAGCCTCTTGGCCTCACCATCCGGGACCGATATATTCAATACAGACAAAGGTGCAATTGATTTTATAGTTTGATAGGCTGCCGTATCGCTGGAGAGTCGCGAGTATATTGGGAAGCGATATGTGTGGATTGAAGACGAAAGAAATTAGATCGTCAGCGTACGCCGCAATTTTGTGGTGTGCCGAGGGTTTGGATATGCCAGTAATATTCGGGTCATTCCGAACGTGACACATAAGTGGTTCCAGTGTCAGAATAAAAATTAGGGGAGACAGAGGGCACCCCTGCCTCGTCCCATTAGTGATGGGGAAAGAGTCCGAGCACTCTGAAAGCACCCAATCTCGTCTGATCTTGGAGGCTAAGAAGAGTCAGGCCTGGTTAGTACCTGGATGGGAGACCACCTGGGAATACCAGTTATTGTAGGCTTCTTTTTATGTTGTTGGCCTTGATTCGTTTTTGTTTTTTTTCGCTTGTTTCCCAAGGTGACCATCTGGGCATTTGTCAAGAGGGTTGAGAGTGCCCAAAGAGTTCGCTTACAGCAGCATCACCCTGAAAGAGCCCTATCTCTTCTCATCTCTGAGGCTAAGAAGGGTTGGGCCTAGTTAGTCCCTGGATGGGAGATGGCTTTGGAATACCAGGTGCCGTAGTCTTCTTTTTATGTTGTTGACATTGACCTGTTTTTTTTTCGCTTGTTTCCCAAGGTGACTATCTTGGCATTTGTCAAGAGGGTTGAGAGTGCCCAAAGAGATTGCCTATGGGCACATAAGCCTGAAAGCGCCCGATCTCCTCTGATCTCAGAGGCTAAACAGGGTCGGGCCTTGCTAGTACCTGGATTGGAGACCAACTGGGAATACTAGGTGCTGGAGGCTTATTTTTATGTTGTTGGCGTTGACTTGTTTTTTTTTTTTTTTGTTTACCAAGGTGACCATCTTGGTGTTTGTCAAGAGGGTTGAGAGTGCTTGAAGAGCTCGCCTATGGCCACATAACCCTGAAAGCACCAGATCTCGTCTGATCTCAGAGACTAAACAGGGTCGGGCCTTGTTAATACCTGGATGGGAGACCACCTGGGAATACTAGGTGCTGTAGACTTCTTCTCATGTTGTTGGCGTTGACTTGATTTTTTTGTTTGTTTCCCAAGGTGACCATATTGGCGTTAGTCAAGGTTGAGAGTGCCTGAAGAAATCTCCTACGGCCACACCACCCTGAAAGAGCCCAATCTCATCTGATCTCAGAGGCTAAGCAGGGTTGGGACCAGTTTAGTACCTGGATGGGAGACCGCCTGGGATTTCCAGATGCTGTAGGCTTCTTTTTATGTTGTGGCCATTGACCTATTTTTTTCTGCTTGTTTCCAAGGTGACCATCTTGGTGTTTGTCAAGAGAGTTGAGAGTGCCTGAAGATATTGGCTACGGCCACATCACCCTGAATCTGTTCCATCTCATCTGATCTTGGAGGCTAAGCAGAGTCCGGCCTGGTTAATGCCTGGATGGGAGACCGCCTGGGAATACCAGGTGTCGTAGGCTTCTTTTTTTTTCAAATATAATTTTTTCTCCAAATAGGGGAAGACGGTCCCCCGAGTACATAATGCAACAGAGAAATACAGAGCAAAAAGCAGCTGAACAATACTTGATACAGGTATATTCGCAACTGTGAGTCTGCCTTCCATCAATCACAATGATTCGAGGCACGGATAAAGTACTGTACCAAGATCCAGGGTCACACAAACCCCAGGTCCCTCCGGCATAATCCATCCAGAGGGGGGTGTGGGGCCGTCATTCCCAATTTTCCACTCTTTCCAAAAGAGAGAGGGGGTGGAGGGGGTGAGAGATAGGGGAGGAAGGCCGAAAAGAGAAGGGTTGAAACATCAGAAAAGGAGAAGAGGGGACGAGACACGATGGCAGCCACTGTCCAAGGGGCCAGTCAAGGAAAGCTCAGAGCACTAAGGCGATAGCAGGCGACATCCTTCCAGCGAGAATATAAAGGTATTCCAGATGTCTCAGGTTTGTTTAAAAAATTCTTGTTTACCTTGTGATGTGAGGATCAAGTCCTCCATTTTTTTTAATGTCCTCTATTTTCCTAAGCCAGTGAGTAATGAAAGGGGGGGAACATTTTTTCCAATAGAGAGGGATGCAGGATTTCGCCGCATTTATCACATGCCGTAAAATAGATTTTTTTGTACTTCTTAATGGGAATCTGTGAATGGTGCAAGAGAAAGAATGCAGCCTCTTCCTGGATGGAGAAGTCTGTGAATTTTTGTGTCATGCATCGGATCTCTGTCCAGAAGTCCACCAAACTGAGGCAGGACCAAAAAATGTGCAGCAACGTGCCCTCTTCTTCTCCACACCTCCAGCATATGTTCGAGGAAGAGGGGAAACATTTCTGCAGCTTTGATGGTGTCAAATACCACCTGGTGAGAAGTTTAAAATTCGTCTCCTGTATCTTCGTGCACAGCGACATTTTGAGAGCCAAAGTGATAATGCGTTGTCTCTGTGCTGGGGAAAATTAGCAATTAAGGTCCTTTTCCCAGTTGGCCAGACAGGTTAAGTGTGGGTAATCTGTTTGAGAGAGAATGTGGGCCAAAGGGCCTTCGCTCCTGCATAGAGTCTCAAACTCCGTCTGAGGGCGGGCGAACGTTTGAGGATTGGGGATGGAATGGAGAAAATGATGTAGTTGCGCCGCTCTCCAAAAAGGCAGTTGGAAAAGCCCTGTCGGATCTGTTAGGGTTGAGAAAGAAGGCCATTTTCCATCAATGACGAATTTAGACGCATTGTCTAGTTTGGAATTTCTAAGTGGGTCCCCAGTTCAAAGGTTGGATGGCCACGTATAGGGAATAGGGGGGAAGTCAAAGACGTGAGTGTGTTTTGGGTAGCGATCAGGTGACTGACTTTCAACTAAGCCCCTATAGTGAGATGTGACATAAATTCTGTGGGTAAATACTTATAGCACCACATGGCGTTTCTTAGCGGAATTCGGGAGTGAGCTTAGAAAGTTTGTTTCGATTCCAGTCCAATACACGCCCCAGATGGGAGGCCAGGTAGTAGCGTCGCAAGTTAGGGAGAACCAACCCTCCCTGTTGTTTAGACAATGTCAGCTGTGACCGCTTAAGTCTGGGATTTTTGTGGGCCCAGTTAAATTGAGTGAGCAAGGATTGAGCTTGCTTAAAAAACAGGACTGGAATCTGGATCGGGAGAGCTTGGAAAAGATAAGTAAATTTAGGGAGTATGTTCATTTTAATGAGATTGCATCTGCTGAACCAGGAATGGAGGCCAGAATGCCACCCGTGAAGCAAACTGCGGATCTTAGTGACAAGGGGTGGGGGGAAGTTCAACATAAACGTACGCGCGATGTCCGGTGGAATGTAAGTACGTGAGTATATCTTACTTATCCATGCCAGCATCCGTTCACTCAGACCTATATGGCGAAGGACCGAGAACATTAATGTCCATTTGACCCGATCAAAAGCCTTCTCAGCATCAGTACTCATGAAAAGACAAGGGGTCCCAGATGACTTTGCTTTACGGATCAGGGTAAGCACCTTAGTGGTGTTGTCCCTATCTTCCCTGGTGGGAATAAAACCTAACTGGTCAATATGTATAAGGGACTACAAGTGATGTGCCAATCACGTGGCGAGGAGTTAGAGAATAGTTTTAGGACCGAATTTTGGAGGGAAATGGGTCTGTAGCTCCCACATAGGCCCGGGTCTTTGCCCTCCTTAGGTATCAACGAGATGTGGGCTCTAAGGGTATCCTCAGGAAAATCCCCATTCGAGCTCAGAGTATTAAATAAATTCACCAAGCGCGGGCCGAGAATAGGGAGGAAGGTCTTAAAGTATTGTGCGGTATATCCGTCAGGGCCCGGAGCCTTACCCACCTTCGGAGGTCCCACGGCCGTCTGGAGTTCTTCCAGTGTGATCGGGTCCTCCAAGTACTCCCGTGATTCCGATGAGAGGGTTGGTAGACCAGAACCGGTTACATATCTGTCTATATTGTCCTGTCCAGACCCTGAATCGGGCAGGTTGTAGAGATCAGAGTAACATTTTTCAAAGACTTCGACTATTTGGGTTGGGGTAGAGGCCCTCTGGCCATTCTCATCTATCAACTGTGGTATGTAAGAGCCAGATTTCAACTCCTTTACCGACCTGGCTAAGATTTTTCTGCATTTGTACAGTACAGTACAGGAAGGGTATACTAAAACAGCACAATTATGCTATAGCGCTTACCAGATGTACACTGGGTTTAACGCGCTGTCCTACTTGGGTAATTGGGTAGACAGGTTGGAGAGGGAGCCCCCGAATCCTAGTCCCCCCAGTCCCGGCAGTGGTAAATGTCACGTCTGATACCGGTATGCAAATAAAAGACAATCAGTAACATCAAAGAAACAAAAAACAATAGTATAACCAAAACAGAGGTAGAGCATATAACTGTTAGCACTGAGGGGTCTCCTCGGCTCGCCCTAAACGTAGGCATGCACGAGGGAGTCCGTCACAACAGAAAAGGCATCACAGAATGGGATCCACCACCCCCCGTCCCATACCCCTAAAGTACATGCAGTCCCCGAACAAATGCATTTCTCCCTTTGGCAGATTGTCCTCTCCTTACCCCCTCTCCCCCGTCCACGCCCCGGGGGGGAAAAGGGGCAGGGAAGGGGGGAAAGGGGGAGTGGAAGGGGGGAAATGGGGAGTGGAAGGGGGAAAGGGGGAGGGAAAGGAGGGAAGGGAAGGATGGGAAGGGGGGGAAGGGAGGGGGGAAACAGGGGAGAGGGGACAAACATGCAAAAATGTCAAGTCCTTTAGCGCACTCCCACCAGCAAACACCCGGACCCCATAAATTTCAACTCCTCCCCTCCATGGTCACCACATCAAGATGAAAGAGAAGCAGCCCTGGTCGGTGCATGGAAAATCCGGCAGGCAAGGGGCTGGGGCCACCATCCCTCCATCCAATGGGAGACTTCACCCGAGCAGCAGTCCTGGGGCCCGCCAATTAGTGTCTCTCCTGCATCGCCATCGGGGGCTGTGTAGAGCATCCAGAGGGAGGCTGGGACTGCCCAAACAGTAAGGGGTAAATCCTCCAGGGGGGTCCAGAGTCACCCTGGAGGGAAGCAGTGTCTTGTACCAATAGGCTCAATAAATAAGTCATCCAGGGTCCCCGAAAGCTGCAGAAGGCAATGTCGGCAAAGAGTAGGTGGGAGCCAGAGGGGGGGACAAGGGGCGCATCCAGGGGGAGGGGACACATATGCGGGAATGTCAAGCCCTTCCAGTACAGCGCATTAGGTATCACTCAGACCCCCCAAAGTGCAAATCCCCCATCTAAGGTCAAGACTCCAGAAGGGAAGATGAGCCGCCCTGGTCTGTATATGAAAGAACCTGCTGCCAAGGGGTTGGGGCCATCATCCCTTCCTCCAATGGGAGATGCCACCGGCATGACAGCCCCGTGTCCTGTCAAGTGGTGCCCCTCTGACAATGTCGTTGTGGTATATGTGGAGCATCCAGGGAGAGGCAGGGACTACCCAAACAGTGAGGGGTAAAGCCTCCAAGGGGGACCGGTGTCAGACAGGAGGATAGCGGTGTCTTGTACAAGTTGGTTAATTAGACAAGTCATCCAGTGTGTTTCTGTGAGCAGCGGAAAGAAAGGTCGGTAAGGATTATGAATGGGTGGGGGCCAGGGAGTGCATAAAACTGCCACCAGATGACCGGGGCAGAGAGGGCAAGGGGATGAAAGTCAGATCTGGTAGGTGGGGGCGGGGGTGAGGAGTGTCCCTCATATTACTCGCGTTGGCCATACCTTGAAGCTGAGCGCTCTGCATACCCAGGACGTTCTTCTGTATAATCTAGCCTATCTGTACACATTAGTCGGTCCTCTGTATACAGAGAGGAGAGAGGCTTGGGTATACAGAGAGCTAATGTATAAAGAGCAGCTAGTGTATACAAAAGACATCCAAGGTTATACAGAGAGACTCGTGTATGCAGAAGACCGGCTAGTTTATACAGAGAGGCAAAGTGTACAAAACACAGGCTAGATTATACAGAAGAACGTCCTGGGTATGCAGAGATGGAGGCTAGGGTATACAGAGAGAGAGACGGTGTTACACAGAGAGGCAGGAGTATGCAGACTTGCTAGTGTATACAGATGGACTAGTGTATACAGTAGACCGGCTAGTTTATACAGAGAGGCTAATGTGTACAAAAGACAGGCTAGTTTATACAGATAGGCTAGATTATACAAAAGAACGTCCTGGGTATGCAGAGATGAAGGCTAGGGTATACAGAGAGAGAGTGAGGCTGGGTTACACAGAGAGGCAGGAGTATGCAGACTTGCTAGGGTATACAGAGAGAGAGGCTAGAGTATGCATACTTGCTAGTGTATACAGGCGGACTAGTGTATACAGAAGACCGGTTAGTTTATACAGAGAGGCAAATGTGTACAAAAGACAGGCTAGTGTATACAAATAGGCTAGATTATAGAGAAGAACGTCCTGGGTATGCAGAGATGGATGGCTAGTGTATACAGATAGGCTAGATTATACAGAAGAACGTCCTGGGTATGCAGAGATGGAGGCTAAGGTATACAGAGAGAGACGCTAGAGTACGCATACTTGCTAGTGTATACAGATGGACTAGTGTATACAGAGGATCGGCTAGTTTATACAGAGAGGCTAATGTGTACAAAAGACAGGCTAGTGTATACAAATAGGCTAGATTATAGAGAAGAACGTCCTGGGTATGCAGAGAGAGAAGTTGGGTTACAAAGAGAGGCTAGTGTATGCAGACTTGCTAGTGTATACCGGTGGACTAGTGTATACAGAGAGGCTTGGGTATACAGAGAGCTAATGTATAAAGAGATGCTAGTGTATATCGACGGACTAGTGTATACAGAGGACCGGCTAGTTTATACAGAGAGGTTAATGTGTACAAAAGACAGGCTAGTTTATACAGATAGGAAGATTATACAGAAGAAGGTCCTGGTTTATGCAAGAGATGGAGGCTAGGGTATGCAGAGGGAGAGGCTTGGTTACACAGACTTACTAGTGTATACAGACGGACTAGTGTATACAGAGGACCGGCTCGTTTATACAGAGAGGCTAATGTGTACAAAAGAGAGGCTAGTGTATACAGATAGGCTAGATTATACAGAAGAACGTCCTGGGTATGCAGAGATGGAGGCTAGGGTATACAGAGAGAGAGGCTAGAGTATGCATACTTGCTAGTGTATACAGGCGGACTAGTGTATACAGAAGACTGGTTAGTTTATACAGAGAGGCTAATGTCTACAGAAGACCGGCTAGTGTATACACATAGGCTAGATTATAGAGAAGAACGTCCTGGGTATGCAGAGATGGAGGCTAAGGTATACAGAGAGAGAAGTTGAGTTACAAAGAGAGGCTAGTGTATGCAGACTTGCTAGTGTATACCGGTGGACTAGTGTATACAGAGAGGCTTGGGTATACAGAGAGCTAATGTATAAAGAGATGCTAGTGTATACAAAAGACAACAAAGAGTAGACAGTGAGGCTCGTGTATACAGAAGACAGGCTACAGAGAAGCTAATTTGTACAAAAGACATGCTAGTGTATACAGATAGGCTAGATTATACAGAGGAAGGTCCTGGGTATGCAGAGATGTAGGCTAGGGAATCCAGAGAGAGACTGTGTTACACAGAGAGGCTAGAGTATGCAGAAGACCGGCTATTTTTTTTTACAGATAGGCTTGTGTATACAGAAGACAGTCTGGGGAATTCAGTGAGGCTAGTGTATGCAGAGAGGCTGGGACACCGAGACTATTGTAAAAAGAAGGCAGGCTAGTGTATATAGATTACGGGCACCTGTATACAGAAGACAGAGAGGCTAGTCTATATTGAGTGGCTGGTGTACACAGAGAGATTAAAGTATACAGAAAAGCTAGCGTGTAAAGAAGACAGGACTTTATTTTTTGCTAATGCAACTACTTTTGAAACATATAAAGTGCTTTTTTCATATTTTGGTGCTGTTAAAAAGTGGTGTGTTGTCAGTGGTGATATCAATGTGACAGTTAATGTGGAGAACTACAACTATTCAAAATAGAGCAAAAGAGTGCTAAAGTTTATTTTGTTAAGTCATTGACTGATAGACGTTAAGTAATTGTCCGTTATGGGTTTGGCAGTACATGGTTTATTTTGATCTAAGATAGTTTTATTCTCTACTTATAGCCGAGTTTTAGACGACTTTATTATTAGCATTATTCGCATTATTCATATATATTATGCAGAGTGTAAGTATTACAGTGAGACGATATTGCTTTTAAAAGATTTGTATTATTATACATAGCATTGTTAGCAGACCAATAGGACAATTTACATGGCTTAATATTGCAGAGCGTAATTTATCAGGAAAGAGATCCAAAGCGTTAGTTGCAGTAGCTTCATAAAACTGAGAAATCGTTGCATTACTCTAAATTTAAAAGTTGTTCCGGTAGCACTGAAAAGACGATATTAGATGAGTGATCTACACATTTCGTTTACTATTTCACTATACCGGCTAAATGTTAATATGTTAATATGTGCTGCGTGTAAGGTAGAAATTAGATGGTTTAGTGTGAGCTGGTTTACCAGGATTTAGAGATAGTAATCTGTTTATACTAGTAATAAATATAGCAAAATAACTATAACGGGTTTAAGTGGAAATACACGAAATAACAGCAACAACGTGTGTAGGTTTTTATCAATCAAGTTAATTACATGTAAGCAGCTAAATATTCTGCAATAGCAGAGATTAAGTATTGCAGTCGAAATGAGATCGGAAGCGTTAGTTGCAGTAGCTCCAAAATGACTGAGAAATCATTTCATTACTCTAAATGTAAAAGTTATTCCGGTAGCACTGAGTGGACTGATATTAGATGAGTGATCGTTCTAGTACAAATTCAGTTTCCTATAGCAGAGAGATACCAGCTAAATGTGAGACGAGCAATTAAACTGTTCACGGTAGCATTGCATTACTCTTAATATGTGCAGCGTGCACTGCTTTTCTCACATTTTGCCGCTGTTAAAAAATGTGTTGCAAGTGTTATGTGTTACAAATGGTTATCAGTGTGACAGTTAATGTGGAGAAGAAGTAATAAACAAAATAGAGTCAGAAAGAGAATCCTATTGCATAGAGGTAGCGAGAGATTAATCTTAATGTGCAGTGTGTAAAAGGTTTTAAAAAGATGGTTTTGTGTGACTTTTGATTTAACGTAAATTTAGCTGTAGACATTATAACTTGTTACAATGATTTAGAGATAGTAATCTCTATAAAATAATAATAATAAGTATAGCAAAACAAATTAGGAAAATTTTGAGGCAGTATGTATAGGTCGAGATATAGTGAATACACAAAAGATCAAGGGATAGTAGCAAAGTCAAGGGATAAATGCAAAGGTACTCTATTTAACAGTAAATTGACGTAGCTTGCAAATTCCAATGTGTAAATCGTTCCATTAATTTTGCGGCGCACGAAGACGGCTTACACTGACTGTTTTCCGTTTCCACTGGAAAGAGAAACCTATTGCATAGAGGTAGCGAGAGATGGTTGGATTAATCTTAATGTGCAGTGTGTAAAAGGTTTTAAATAGATGGTTTTGTGTGAATTTTGCTTTAACGTAAAATTAGCTGTAGACATTATAACTATGGTTAGGTTTACAAAGATTTAGAGTTAGTAATCTCTATAATATAATAATAATAAGTATAGCAAAACAAATTAGGAAAATATTGAGGCAGTATATATAGGTCGAGATAAAGTGAATACACAAAAGGGATCAAGGGATAGTTGCAAAGTCAAGGGATAAATGCAAAGGTACTCTATTTAATAGTAAATTGACGTAGCTTGCAAATTCTAACGTGTAAATCGTTCCATTAATTTTGTTACGCACGAAGACGGCTTACACTGACTGTTTTCCGTTTCCACTGGAAAGAGAATCCCATTGCATAGAGGTAGCGAGAGATGGTTGCATATGGCAGAAAGACGGCTTACACTGCTTTTCTCACATTTTGCTGCGGTAAAAAGAAATGTTTTGTCACTGTGTTTTAACTGTGACAGATAAGGTGGAGAAAAAGAAGTAATACAGTACATGACAGCTGATACTGGTTGAGTAATAAAACTGTTTTATTAAGATGTAAGACTAGTTTTATTCTCTACATATAGGCTTTTCAGAGAGTTGTATAATATAGACGACCAATAGGACATTTAAATGG